>NW_022681469.1:84759757-86143269 GCF_009764315.1 Trachypithecus francoisi | reverse complement strand
AGTGTAGTATCAGTAAAATCCAGAGTAGTGGTAACTCAATTAGTTGACAAAATTTTGTTATTTTGAACCATACTCATTGTAATCTGATTTTTTTAACGATTGAAAAAGTCATTGGCAAATTGTACTTCATATATAATGAAAAAATTACTAGGCACCCTAAATTATTATTTTTTTATTTTTTATTATACTTTAAGTTCCTGTATACATGTGCAGAACGTGCAGGTTTCTTACATGGGTATAAACGTGTCATGGTGGTTTGCTGCACCCATCAACCTGTCATCTACATTAAGTATTTCTCCCAGTGCTATCCCTCCCCTAGCCCCCCACCTCCCGACAGGCCCTGGTGTGTGATGTTCCACTCCCTGTGTCCATGTGTTCTCACTGTTCAACTTCCACTTAGGAGTGAAAACATGCAGTGTTTGGTTTTCAGTTCCAGTGTTAGTTTGCTGAGAATGATGATTTCCAGCTTCATCCATGTCCCTGCAAAGGACATGAACCCACCCTTTTTTATGGCTGCCTAGTATTCCATGGTGTATATGTGCCACATTTTCTTTATCCAATCTATCATTGATGGACATTTGGTTGGTCCCAAGTCCATGCTATTGTGAATAGTTCTGGAATAAATATATGTGTGCATGAGTCTTTATAGTAAAATTATTTATAATCCTTTGAGTATTTACCCAGTCATGAGATCACTTGGTCAAATGGTATTTCTGGTTCTAGATCCTTGAGGAATCACCACACTGACTTCCACAATGTTTGAACTAATTTGCACTCCCACCAACAGTACAAAAGTGTTCTTATTTCTCCACATCTTCTCCAGCATCTGTTGTTTCCTGACTGTTTAATGATCACCATTCTAACTGGCATGAGATGTTATCTCATTGTGGTTTTGATTTGCATTTCTCTAATGACCAATGATGTTGAGCTTTTTTACATATGTTTGTTGGCTGCATAAATGTCTTCTTTTGAGAAGTGTCTGTTCATTTCCTTTGCCCACTTTTTGATGGGGTTGTTTTTTTTTTTCTTGTAAATTTATTTAGGTTCCTTGTAGATTCTGGATATTAGCCCTTTGTCAGATGGATAGATTGCAAAAATTTCCTCCCATTCTGTAGGTTGCCTGTTCACTCTGATGATAGTTTCTTTTGCTGTGCAGAAGCTCTTTAGTTTAATTAGATCCCATTTGTCAATTTTGGCTTTTGTTGCCATTGCTTTTGGTGTTTTAGTCATGAAGTCTTTGCCCATGCCTACACCCTGAATGGTATTACCTAGGTTTTCTTCTAGGGTTTTTATGGTTTTAGGTCTTACATTTAAGTCTTTAATCCATCTTTTCTTCTTATTATTATATTTTAAGTTCTGGGGTACATGTGCAGAATGTGTAGTTTTGTTACATAGGTATACATGTGCCATGGTAGTTTGCTGCACCCATCAATCCGCCACCTACATTAGGTATGACGCCCAATGCTATCCCTTCCCTAGCCCCCCATCCCATGACAGACCCCAATATGTGATGTCCCCCTCCCTGTTTCCCTGTCTTCTCATTGTTCAACTCCCACTTATGAGTGAGAACATGCAGTGTTTGGTTTTCTGTTCTTGTATTAGTTTGCTGAGAATGATGGTTTCCAGCTTTAATCCATCTTGAGTTAATTTTTGTATAAAGTTCAAGGAAGGGGTCCAGTTTCAGTTTTCTGCATATGGCTAGCCAGTTTTCCCAACACCATTTTTAAAATAGGGAATCCTTTCCCCATTGCTTTTTTTTTGTCAAGTTTGTCAAAGATCAGATGGTTGTAAATGTGTGGCATTATTCCTGAGGCCTCTGTTCTGTTCCATTGGTTTATATATCTGTTTTGGTACCAGTAGCATGCTGTTTTGGTTACTGTAGCCTTGTAATATAGTTTGAAGCCAGGTAGCATGATGCCTCCAGCTTTGTTCTTTTCGCTTAGGATTGTCTTGTCTATACAGGCTCCTTTTTGGCTCCATATGAAATTTAAAGGATTTTTTTCTAATTCTGTGAGGAAAGTCAATGGTTGCTTGATGAGGATAGCTTTGAATCTATAAATTACTTTGGACAGTATGACCATTTTCACGATATTGATTCTTCCTATCCATGAGCATGGAATGTTTTTCCATTTATTGGTGTCCTCTCTTATTTCCTTGATCTGTTCTCCTTGAAGAGGTCCTTCACATCCCTTGTAAATTGTATTCCTAGGTATTTTATTCTTTTTGTAACAATTGTGAACGGGATTTCACTCATGATTTGGCTCTTGGTCTATTATTGGTGTATAGGAATGCTCTTGATTTTTGCACATTGATTTTGTCTCCAGAGACTGCTGAAGTTGTTTATCAGCTTAAGGAGATTTGGGGCTGAGATGATGGGGTTTTCTAAATATACAATCATGTCATCTGCAAACAGAGACAATTTGACTTCTTCTCTTCCTATTTGAATACCCTTTATTTCTTTCTCTTGCCTGTTTGCCCTGGCCAGAACTTCCAATACTATATTGAATAGGAGTGGTGAGAGAGGGCACCCTTGTCTTGTGCCAGTTTTCAAAGGGAACAGTTCCAGCTTTTGCCCATTCAGTAGGATATTGGCTGTCAGTCTGTCATAAATAGCTTTTATTATTTTGAGATACGTTCCATCAATACCTAGTTTATTGAGAGTTTTTAGCATGAAGGACTGTTGAATGTTATCGAATGCCTTTTCTGCATCTATTGAGATAATCATGTGGTTTTTGTCATTAGTTCTGTTTATGTGATGGATTATATTTATTGATTTGCATATGTTGACCCAGCCTTGCATCCCAGGGATAAAGTTAACTTGATCGTTGCAGATAAGCCTTTTGATGTGCTGCTGGATTAGGTTTGCCAGTATTTTATTGAGGATTTTGGCATCAGTGTTCATCAGGGATATTGGCCTGAAATTTTCTTTTTTTGTTGTGTCTCTGCCAGGTTTTGGTGTCAGGATGATGCTGGCCTCATAAAATGAATTAGGGTGGATTCTCTCTTTTTCTATCACTTGGAATAGTTTCAGAAGGCATGGTACCAACTCCTCTTCGTACCTCTGGTAGAATTCAGCTGTGAATGAATCTGTCTGGTCCTAGGCTTCTTTTTTTTTTTGGTTTGTAGGCTATTAATTACTGCCTCAATTTCAGAACTTGTTATTGGTCTACTCAGGAATTTGACTTCTTCCTGGTTTAGTCTTGGGAGGGTGTATGTGTCCAGGAATTTATCCATTTCCTCGAGATTTTCTAGTTTATATACATAGCGGTATTTACAGTATTCTCTGATGGTAGTTTGTTTGTATTTCTGTGTGATCAGTGGTGATATCCTCTTTATCATTTTGTACTGTGTCTATTTGATTCTTCTCTCTTTTCTTTATTAATCTGGCTAGTGGTCTGTCTATTTTGTTTATCTTTAAAAAAAACAGCTCCTGGATTCACTGATTCTTTGAAGGGTTTTTGTGTGTGTGTGTGTGTGTCTCTGTCTCTATCTCCTTCGATTCTGCTCTGATCTTAGCTTTCTTGTCTTCTGTTAGCTTTTGAATGTGTTTGCTCTTGCTTCTCTAGTGCTTTTAATTGTGATGTTAGGGTGTTGATTTTAGACCTTTCCTGCTCTTTCCTGTGGACATTTAGTGCTGTAAGTTTCCCTGTAAACAATGGTTTAGTTTGTTCCAGAAATTCTGATACAGTATTTCTTTGTTCTAATTGATTCCAAAGAATTTATTTATTTCTGTCTTAATTTCATTATTTACCCAGTTGTCATTCAGGATCAGATTTTTCAGTTTCCTTGTAGTTGTGTAGTTTTGAGTGAGTTTCTTAGCCTGAGTTTTAATTTGATTGCACTGTGATCTGAGAGACTGTTATGATTTCTACTCTTTTGCATTTGCTGTGGAATGTTTTACTTCCAATTATGTGGTCAATTTTAGAACAAGTGCAATGTGGTGTTGAGAAGAATGTATATTCTGTTGATTTGGGGTGGAGAATTCTATAGATGTCTATTAGGTCCACTTGATGTGGAGCTGAGTTCAAGTCCTGAATACTCTTGTTAATTCCTGTCTTGTTGTTCTGTCTAGTATTGAGAGTGTGGTGTTCAAGTCTCTGTGTAGGTCTCTAAGAGCTTGCTTTATGAATCTGCGTGCTCCTGTATTGGGTGCATATATATTTAGGAGAGTTAGCTCTTCCTGTTGGATTCATCCCTTTACCATTATGTAATGCCCTTCTTTGTCTTTTTTTTATCTTTGTTGGGTTAAAGTATGTTTTATCAGAGACTAGGATTGCAATCCCTGCTTTTTTTTTCTTTGCTTTCCATTTGCTTGGTAAATCTTTCTCCATCCCTTTATTTTGAGCCTATGTGTGTCTTTGCATGTGAAGTGGGTCTCCTGAATACAGCACACACAATGGGTCTTGACTCTTTATCCAATTTGCCAGCCTGTGTCTTTTATTGGGGGATTTAACCCATTTACATTTAAGGTTAATATTGTTATGTGTGAATTTGATCCTGTCATTATAATGCAAGCTGGATATTTTGCTCTTTAGTTGATGCAGTTTCTTGATAGCATTGATGGTCTTTACAATTTGGTATGCTTTTATATTGGCTGGTACCAGTTTTTCCTTTCCATATTGAGTGCTTTCTTCAGGAGTTCTTGTAAGGCAGGCCTGGTAGTGACAAAATCTCTCAGCATTTGCTTGTCTGTAAAAGATTTTATTTCTTCTCCTCTTATGAAGCTTAGTTTTCCTGGATATGAAATTCTGGGTTGAAAATTCTTTTCTTTAAGAATGTTGAATATTGCCCCCAACTCTTCTGGTTTGTAGGGTTTCTGCAGAGAGATCTGCTGTTAGTCTGATAGGGTTCCCTTTGTGGGTAATCCGACCTGTCTCTCTGGCTGCCCTTAACATTTTTTCCTTCATTTCAACCTTGGTGAATCTGATGATTATGTGTCTTGGGGTTGCTCTTCTAGAGGAGTATCTTTGTAGTGTTCTCTGTATTTCCTGAATTTGAAAGTTGGCCTGTCTTGCTAGGTTGGTGAAGTTCTTCCGGATAATATTCTGAAGAGTGTTTTTCAACTTGGTTCCATTCTCCCCATCACTTTCATGTATACCATTCAAACGTAGGTTTGGTCTTTTTACATAGTCCCACATTTCTTGGAGGCTTTGTTTGTTCCTTTTAATTCTTTTTTCTCTAATCTTGTCTTCATGCTTTATTTCATTAAGTTGATCTGTAGTTTCTGATATCCTTTCTTCTGCTTGATCAGTTCAACTACTGATACTTGTGTATGCTTCACAAAGTTCTCATGCTGTGTTTTTCAGCTCAATCAGGTCATTTATGTTCTTCTCTGAACTGGTTATTTTAGTTAGCAATTCACCTAACGTTTTTTCAATGTTCTTAGCTTCCTTGCATTGGGTTAGAACATGCTCTTTTAGCTCAAAGCAATTTGTTATTACCCACCTCTAAAGCCTACTTCTTTCAAGTCATCAAACTCATTCTCCATCCAGTTTTGTTCCCTTGGTAGTGAGGAGTTGTGATCCATTGGAGGAGAAGAGGCTTTCTAGTTTGGGAATTTTTAGCCTTTTTGCACTGGTTTCTCCCCATCTTTGTGGATTTATCTACCTTTGGTCTTTGATGTTTGGATGGGGTTTCTGTGTGGCCATCCTTTTTGTTGATGTTGATGTTATTCCTTTCTGTTTGTTACTTTACCTTCTCACAGTAGGTCCCTCTGCTGCAGGTCTGCTGTAGTTTGCTGGAGGTCCACTCCAGACCCTGTTTGCCTGAGGACCACCAGAAGAGGCTGCAGAACAGCAAATATTGCTGTCTGTTCCTTCCTCTGGAAGCTTTGTCCTAGATGGGCACCCACCAGATGCCAGCCAGAGTTCTCCTGTATGAGGTGTTTGTCGACCCCTGCTGGGAGATGTCTCCCAGTCAGGAGGCATGGGGGTCAGGGATCCACTTGAGGAGGCAGTCTGTCCCTTAGCAGAGCTCAAGTGCTGTGCTGGGAGATCTGCTGCTCCCTTCAGAGCCAGCAAGCAGGAAGGTTTAAGCGGCTGAAACTGCACCCAAAGCTACCCCTTCCTCCACATGCTCTGCTCCAGGGAGACTGGAGTTTTATCTACAAGCCCCTGACTAGGGCTGCTGCCTTTCTTTCAGAGATGCCTTGTCCAGAGAGGAAGAATCTAGACAGGCAGTCTGTCTATAGTGACTTTGCCAAGCTGCGGTGGGCTCTGTCCAGTTCAAACTTTCCAGTGGCGTTGTTTACACTGTGAAGGCAAAACTGCTTACTCAAGCTTCATTAATGGTGGACGCCCCTCCCCCCACCACGCTGGAGCATCCCAGGTCGACTTCAGACTGCTGTGCTGGCAGCCAGAATTTCAAGCCAGTGGATCTTAGCTTGCTGTGCTCTGTGGGGGTGGGATTCCTTGAGCTAAACCACTTGGCTCCCTGGCTTGAGCTCCCTTTCCAGAGGAGTGAATGGTTCTGTCTTGCTGGCATTCCAGGCGCCACTGGGGTATGAAAAAAAAAAAAAAAATCCTACAGCTAGCTCACTGTCTGCCCAAAAAATGGTCACCCACTTTTGTACTTGAAACCCAGGGCCCTGGTGGTGTAGCCACCGGAGTGATTCTCCTGGTGTGCGGGTTGCAAAGACCATGGGAAAAGCTTAGTATCTGGGCCGGAATGCACCATCCCTTATGCCACAGTCCCTCATGGCTTCCCTTGCCTAGGGGAGATAGTTCTCTGACCCCTTGTGCTTCCCGGGTGAGGCGGCACTTCAGCTCACCCTCTGTGGGCTGCACCCACTGTCTAACTAATCCCAGTGAGATGAGGTGGGTACCTCAGTTGGGAATGCAGAAATCACCTGCTTTCTGCATTGATCTCTGTGGGAGCTGCAGACAGGAGTTGTTCCTACTCAGCCATCTTTCCAGCCACTGCTGGGCACACTATATTATTAATGATTAGTTTTATCAGAAGTATTTTTTTCAGAATTTATTTAAATAACTTATTTAAATTATTTTATTTATTGTTACACTATTTTATCAGATAGTTCACTTATTTATTACATAATCATAATAATTTATTAAATTTTTAATTTAATTTTAGGATAAGAAATTTGGGAATCTAATTTTATTGTGATCCTCATATATTCAGGTGGTTAGAATACCTAAAATCAAATTAAAATTTAAATTTTTAAAAGGCTTCCCATAGATTCCTAATTCCAGAAAGAGAAAGAATCTTTAGGGCATCGTTTTTGTTATCAAGGCTAGATTCTTGATTTAAAGACGTTGAAGAATCCAACCAGCAGAGGGCGCTAGTCCACATGCACTCAGCCTTGCCGCACTTCCCGCAATCCGGAGAACACTGGATGAGTCCTTCCTATTAAGCACATTGGCAAAGTCATTGTTTTGATTTGAGTTGCGTTGCCGGGAGTTAGATTTTTTACACTAGTAGTCCTTCTCATGTAGATGTATACAATTCTTTTAGCCAAGTGTAATTTGAGTTATATTTGAATGTCAGACGGCATACTTGAGAGTCTGTTGTAAATGCTAAAATGTTAGCAGTCTGTCACAGGAGGTCAAAGGGCATCTGTGTACCTTAGTCCAGCCTACTAATTAAGGAGCTTTTGATCACATTTGATGAACAAGACCAGTTTTAATCTTACGTGAAAGGGACTTTGCTTCAGACCAACTAAAAGTCAAAGTGTTGATACTCTTTCGTAATTGCAGCATTGCAAATTAAATAAATGCAAAATGTCTGAAATAATTTGCTAATTGGAACTGAGATCAGTCTTTTAAGAATTTTTTTTATTTATAAGTAATTCAGTTTAGAAATAATAGCTTTAATATAGCAATTAATAGCAAGAATATTATTTTTAAAAGTTTCCAAAATGCAAGCAATACTATACTTACTTTAAGAACATTTTAACAAATTTGTGTATTTTAGATGCCTTTATTACTGTAATTGTAATCACTTTCCCCATTTAGATAAGCAAATAAGGAAAACAGTTTTAACGTGTGCCAGCTCTTTATTGTACAGAAATTATAGGCAGGTGTCCATTTTAGGTAATTACTTAATAATATCAACTAATTGTTAATAATGCAGTCCTTTTTACATACCCTCTTTACTAGTGCACTATGATATCATATTATTATAACATGCAGCATGCTTTTTAACTTGTGTACAATTAAATATATGATGTATCTGTGTAGTGACTAAAGTCTGTTTATTTTTCAAAGCTGATATGAAAGATATTTGCTTCTTATCTCTTGAAAAGCAGTTAATGTTGTCATTTCTGCTTTATGATTCAGCACAGTGAAAGTGTAAGAAACTGTTTAAAAACCTGTGGGAAGTTAATTTTAATGTGTAATAGTATGAGGGGGGGTCCCATCTCTTTTCTTCATTCTATGAAGCTTATAACAAAGATGATGATTATTTAAGCAAGTGACAAACTGTCCCACTGATAGGATACATTAATTTGCCTGCAAAGCTGTTCCTTGTCCTCTATAAGAAGGTGATAATTAGGTTTTCAGATTAGAAAAAAAAAATCATGTGAATTATGTAGATGCTTGTTAAAATATATTTAATTCTTTATATAAGCTTGAAAGAATTACAAGTTGAAGAATATTTTTGTGTAAACTTTTAAGTGAATACAGCTAATATATCAAATTAATATTAAGTTAGCACAACTCTTGGGAAGACTAACATTTGGAAAAATAATATAAGAAGTGATTAACTTCTCAAGTAAAGCATTAGGTTTTCCCAGAACATCTACCTAATAAAACATCATTTATTCATAGCATGATTTAATTTATTCATTTGGCCATACTGAGTATGCAATTTCATCTTTGGAAAGTTATATAGAATTGTTTTGTGCATGTATATTAACATCCCCAAATTCTAATCATGTTGAAAACTTGAATTACCACCAGGTACTGCCAATGATTATGTTTTTTGGCTTATATTATGCACAATTCACTCTACATCTGAGTGCCTAAAAGAGTACTATAGGTTCAGTAGCTCTTATGTGAAATGTTTGAGATCGTAAGTATTTCAGATTTCAGATTTTTAACATTTTGGGATATTTCCATATACATAATGAGGTATCTTGGTGATATGACCCAAGTCTATCACAAAACACAAAACTCATTTATGTTTCATACATACCTTATACACAACCTGAAAACAATTTCATGCAATATTTTTAATAATATTGTGCACGGAACAAAATTTGAGTTAAGTACTTATGTGTTGAATTTTCCACATGTGGCATCACGTTGGCCCTCAAAAAGTTTTAGATTTTGTAACATTTCGGATTTTGGATTTTTGGATTAGAAATGCTAAACCTGTATATGATATATACATTTTAAACAGTGAAGGCACAATTTATAAACACAAAACACTAGTGACTTTTTAAAGGAAGACCCTTGCATTGCCTTGGAGTTGATTTTAGCACGTTGTCTTAAAGTTCTTAAACCCAATCTTTTCTAGCTTTAAATAACCAAAGGTAATTTCCTCTTCTTAAAAATTTCAGGGTATTAAAAACTTTCCTATATCTATTTCCTGAACCAAGTTGAAGAATGTTCAGTGCACATTCATTTAAAATACCTTTAAATGTTCCGACTCAATTACTTGTAATAGAGTGGAGAATGTTTGGTGTTTCTCAGAGTGCACAGCCAGAAAGGTTGGGTTTTAGTTAGAAAACATAGAAAATTACTTCCTGTGCAAAGGTACTCTCTAGAGAAATATAAGTAACCAGAAAACCCTACTGAAGACCAGTATATGTATGGTAAATGTCATGTAATTTCTCTGCACTTGTTGTGAACAGAATAATGGCATAAATAATGTTATGGTAAGACATTGACAAGATAAAATAAAAAGAGATTTTTGTTGATAATATGCAAAAATGCCACATCTGTTTTTATTCATTCTGCACTTATTTCTTTGAGGGAGCATTTCTACAGCTGTGAAAACCTAGGGAGTTTTTTACAAAACAATTTTAACAAATGTTCATGATTCCACACCAATGAAATGCATTTTAATTCCATTCAGAATGTTCCAAGCTCTCTAGCAGATAACCAGTAATAAAACTCATATTGAAGTTATGTCTGTGATTTTTAACTTCTCTGCTCAAATGATATAAGCAAGTTTTCCTGGTTGTCATAAAGAAATACAGAGAATTCTAAACAGAGTTTATAGAAAATTAAAAAGTATATTGATGGTTGAGAAGTTCAAACCTGATATTGGGTTCCATAGATAGCCAGGAGACACTTCTGATGTCATACAAAAAAGACAAACTTTCAGTTCTATCTGTGTCTGAGTTCTGCTTCTGCCTCTTACCAGCTCTGAAGCCTAGGGTAAATTATTTAGAATTTAGTAGCATCCATTTCATCACCTATGAGAATAGAATAGTGATTCTTAGTTCTCAGGATTGTTATGCTATTAAATTAAATTGAATAATGCATGCCATGTAGCTAAAGTAATACCATTTCTTTTGTCTTTTATTCCCACCAGAATTTACTATCAAAACTAGCATGTGACTCAAGTGTATGCAGGATATTGATGCTATAATGCAGGGGTCCAATAACTCTCTGGGATTTAGGAAGATGTGTCAGAAATATTAGGTGATTCTTGGAAGGTGAAAAATGGAGTTGAAAGTTCATTGAAAGCTTTATGATTTAAAAGTTAACATGCATCTGATAGTAATCATATGTGATTTCTATATAATGCAAAGATAATGTCACATAATCACAAGAGCACAAAATTTAGATTAAAAAGCCATATTATAATTCCTGAATGTGGAAGCAACTTTTGTAAATTGGAATGGTTTTCTTAAGACAATCTCACAGATTTACTGCAACTATTGAACATGAATGTTTGTAAAAACATAGGCTACTAAAGAATTGTCTTAAAATGTGTTTGCAGTCAAAATCATAGTCAAGAAAAGAATATAGGTTTGCTAGAGACATATAGGAAATACCATAGAATTAAGTGATTTTTTAAAATAGGGAAGTATTTTCAAATTAGAAGTGGATTAATGGGTACAAAAATATACTTAGATGGAATAAGTTGTAGTATTCAATAGTACAGTAGGAAAATTATAGTTAACAATAATGTATGGTATATTTCAAAACAGGTAGAAGAGAAGATGTGTAATGTTCCAACACTAGAAAAGTTGAATGTTTGAGGTGATGGATATTCCAGTTACACTGACTTGATCATTACACATTATATACGTTTCAAAATAGCACATGTATCTGCAATGTGTATAACTATGATATATCAATAACATATAATACAAAAATAATAATATTAATGAAACACCTCCAAAAAGCCCGTTAATTATACTCCCCTCAAAAAAGACAAAGCAAGATATAAACACTTCCCACTCTTGAGTAATAAGACAGATCAGAGGTCAGTCTTAAACTGACTATGGCCTATATGCCAGTTCTGGCCCTCTGCTTACTTTATAAAAGAAATGTTTTGTTGGAACACAGCCATGCTCACTTGTTTTTCTGCTATCTATGGCTGCATTTGAACTACAAGGGCAGAGCTGAGTTGTGACAGAGACCATATGATCCATATAGCCTAAAGTATTTACTATCTGGGCCTTTACAAAGAAAGT
This sequence comes from Trachypithecus francoisi, assembly GCF_009764315.1. NCBI lineage: Eukaryota > Metazoa > Chordata > Mammalia > Primates > Cercopithecidae > Trachypithecus > Trachypithecus francoisi. The sequence continues at coordinate 86,131,661 of NW_022681469.1, read as the reverse complement.
TTGCTACTCCTGTGATAGATGAAAAACTGTAGTCTGAGAGAAAGTGTTCAAAAAATTAGAGATAAATTTCAGAACATATAAAAGGAGTACAAACTTCAGGTTCTGTCATATAGGGAACTATACAATGGAGATGGTTAGAAATGCAGTGGATGGGGAACTTAAGGAGATTCCTTGTCTTAAGTAGCATGGGAATTTTGAGCCATGGTGGAGAAACAGACTCTGCAAAGTGAAATGTTTTCTAGTCCGGATCCATATGTGCTACACAAAATGTATGGAATAGAGACGCTGGAGTAAACTAGTCACTTATCTGTGTTGATTTGGCTTATTTGTTTATTAGAAAAGGTAATACCTACCAGGATCACATAACTGGATGCTTGAAATAGCTGTGGTGGTGACCAGAAATGACTGCGGTGGCTCTGGAACCTGACAGCCCAAGTCCAAATCCAGGCTTCTCCACTTATTAACTGGGTGACCCTGAACAAGCAGCTTAACCTTTTCTGTGCCTACTTTCCTCCTCTGTAAAATGACACAAGGATAGTTCTTACTCCATAGAGTGCAAAAGAGTAAATGAGTTAATGCATCTAAAGCACTAAGAACAGTGCCTGGCGTGTAGTCATCACTATATGTGTAAGCCATTGCAATTTCCATTTACATGCACATGCATACAGTCATGGACCATGTTACAATGTTTAAGCCAGTGACGGAACACATATGTTCTGTAAGATTTAATGGAGCATTTATAGAAATTTAATATAGGCCATTTGATATTGGTTTTGCAAATCAAGTAGAGGAAATGATTGATATTCAGTAATGGTGCTGGGACATTTCGTTTTCCATATAATATATATATAAATAAAAATATACAGGTTTGTGTAAGTACACTTTATGATATTTGCACAATAACAACATTTCCAAACAATGCATTTCTCAGAAGGTATTTCTGTAAAGTGACACAGGACTGTAAATTAGCTTATATTAGTTGTTTCCTTTTTTGCATTCTACCTATGATTTTTATTATATAATATAAATTCAGTCAGTTTCACTTGACCCATTTTTGTCTTTATAGTGTTCTGAGTTAAATTCACCTTCAGGTGATTCTTATTAAAAATTTCAGGAAGAAATGCCCTTATCAAGTTGCATTAAAAACCATTTGCCAAGAGTAGTTATCCAAATGTTAGCTGCTATCCACATATTGCTTTAGAGACGTAATAGATGAAATGAAGCATAAATATTTCATTCTAAATGATACAATTTGAAATTCTAGGATCACAGATATTTTTCTCAATTTTAAAGTAAATATTATTTTTAAATATCTTGTCAAATAATTTGGAATTTATGTGAGAACAAGGTTGTTCTTAAATTCTAGGTAATTACCCTAGTTGTTTTTACATTCTGAGAAACCTATTGATCCTTATTATTATTGCTTCAGTAAAAAATAACGTATGCTTACTGATTTATAGTTTTAAATAATTGCTTTTGTATAAATTATTTTATTTGCTCTTGAGATGTTTAAGCCCACATATGTATGTCATGCATGCTCTTTTCCATTTGGCAGGAAATATTGCAAGCATATTGATGGTGATAATTAATATTTTCTAAACAGTCAAAAACAGGTGTACCTTTCCAAATAAATCTAAATAAGATTCAAAACAAACTTGTTGAATGACTTCAGAAAAGACTCAAAAATTCTCTTGATGAGCTTCAGATAGCAATAACCACTTTAATACAAGCAGAAAAATACAAAACAATCATAAGTCTGACTTTGCAAAAGAGGGAGTTTCATTAATTTCTATAATTGATCCCATTTTGTTTTTGAGTCATCACTCTTACTGATGAAGTAAGAGTTTGGGGCATCTGACTTATGAAGTAAACAGCTGGTCTTGTTCATTAAAAGCACTTCAGTCTTCTCTGGTTTAACACATTTTCTCATTGGTGTTAACTACCCAGTTTTTCTTGGTGTCTTTCTCAACTCACTGGTTTTGACTTTCCTTTCCTCTTTCTCAAAACAATGTTTAAGTACAAAGGTTGTAGCACAGCTACTCATAATATAGGAGTATTTTAGGGTACTCCAGAGAAACAGAACTAATTGGAGATTAGATGGAGAGTGAGAGCGCGCGAGAGAGATTTATTATAAGGAATTAGCTCACATGATTGTGGAGGCTAAGAAGTTCCAAGATCTGCAGTCAGCAAGCTGAGCTCAAGGAGAGCTGATGCTATAGTTCCAGTCTGAGTCCAATAGCCTGAGAAGTAGGAGAGGGTAATGGTTTTAGTTGGAGTCCAAACCTGAAGGCAGAAAACCAATCTCCCAGCTTAAAGATATCAGTCAGAGAGAATAAATTCTCCTTTACTCAGCTTTTTTGCTCTGTTCAGACATTCAACACATTAGATGAGGCCTACCCATATTGTGAAGGGCAATCTGCTTTACTCCATCTACCAATTCAAATGGTGATCTTACTCATAGACACCTTCACAGGCACACACAGACTAATGTTTAACCAAATATCTGGGCACCTCATGGCTCAGCCAAGTTGACATATAATATTAATAGTCACAATAGGGGAAGATTCTGTCTCCCAGATGGCAGATGGTCTCCATTTCTGCTGAAGTGTAGCAGAAGCCACCTGGTCTCTGGGCATCTTACACTGGTATCCGCTGTGGAGACCCATCTGATATTTTGGGCATCTGACTGATAGCTATTCCTGATGGTTGTAGACTGTGTAATTACCTTCATTCTCAACATCCCACCAACTACTTGTCCTAGTTCCTCCTAGTTTCCTCCTAGTTCCTCCTAGTTCCTCGTAGTTGATTCTCTGTTTCCTCCCAGTTCATTCTCTCAGCATTTTTGTGACCACATTGTTCAAGGGTCTTGTCATTCTAAGGTGCTTTTTTTCCTCCAACATAATAAGGTCTATGTGACTCTGCGAGGACTTTCCTCAGACCCACTTGATAGGACACCTCATTCTGCTCTTTGCTACTTTCTACTTCCATGCAATCCATGGCATAGAATTATGAAAATGGGCATCATTCTTCTCAGTCACAGAAAGGGTCTCTCAAGACTACCCCTAGGATTCTTTGATTGCCATATTTTACTTAGGAATTTATTTTCTGCTCTTAGGTGTTGACCTGAAGAATAAGGGGACCAATCCTGACATCCAATCTCTTGTCTCTCTAATCCCATGATTTGGGCTTTGCCACCCACCACCTCCAGTCAGCCACTGTAGGGCTTTGCCCTCTTAGTTTGGCAGAAATTTCCCACTATGCCTTGTTATTATTAACTTCAGCATATTAATTATCTTGTCCTCAGTCCCCTGGGACTTGTCTCTTGATCTGAAATCTCTGCTGTGGAAATACAAAGAAAAATGCTTTATCATTCAGCAAGGCCTAACACTTGCAAAAGTAAAAAATACATGTCTTTAGATTATTACCTGGACAGTGGCATCCCTATTAAGATACGCATGTTGTTGACATAACTGGTATGAGATTCACAGGCATTCAGGAATTTGGTGTTAACCAGCATGGCAATATATGGACTTACAATTTCAAAAATTAAAAAGAAATTGTCTCCATTTCATCTATTTTGCATATTGATAAAATGTGTTCTTGTCATAGCTTATTTTTTTAATCCCAGGGAACAATTTATCCAAAATATAAAATCGAAATTAGTTCCTGTCACCTAGCAAGTAATACATAATGAACTTTGAGAAGCAAAGTACACTAATTTAAAAACAATTCACTACTTTGTTTACTTTCCACACTATCATATGTTCATAAAGAACTAATTAGATAGTGTCACTCAACATTCTCCATGAGAGTTTGGCATTAAATCCTAATCAGAACACCTAACTGGGTTGGCTGAACATTTTGATACAAGAGACAATGTTAATGCTCTTATTCTTTTAAAGCTGATATTTCTTTAATCTGTCATGGCAAAAATATTTGTAAGAATATATTACTACTCTAAAGGAATATAGATATTGGAGAGGAGATTACATACCTCTGCAAGATATTTAGAAATTATCTTGTCTTATGGATTTTATAATGGTAAAAGATGTAAGCAGTGTTCAAGAAAGTGAATGCAGATATTGTAGGCAATTGAAAGTAGTAGGTGGTTATTGTCGCTGGAATGCCTCCCAGAGCAGATGGTTTTTTAGGAGTTTTTGAAGGAGAAGAGCAAGGTGGCCTGCATGGCGTATATTAATTGGGTGCCTGTTCCAAGTGTAGGGGATGTTTGGAAGAATGTGTGATGTCTTGAGTGGGCGAATGATACAAACAGGCATAACTTCAAAATAACCTGGAATTTATATCCCAGAAGGCTTACAGACAATTCTCAAAGACATAGTTTCGTCTGTAGGGAATCAGTAAAATGCAAAGGTACACAAACATAAAGTTAACACCACGTAAAACAGAACATGACAAACCATAGGCAATGTTTTCCACATTTAAACTTGGCTATTGCTCATGAACAAAAAATAATAATTCCCTAATTAGGAAAAATTACTTACTAAAATTACTTGCTGAGTTTGTATGTAAAAAGAACAGATCTTATCAAGCATTTAAAATATGTGATTATTAAGTTCTAATATTTTCTATGTATGTTTGATAGACATAGATTCTTTAAGAAATTACATGGTTTAACTTACTCTATAGATTTTATGTGTAGTTGTGAGTTCCTAAGGACACTTGTATCTATTTCATCCATCCGTTTCCAACAGCCACCACTCTGGTTTAAATAACATTATCTCATGTTCACACTGCTGAAAATTCTTCTAATTGAATTCTATTCTTAGTCTTTCCAGTTCTTTGAACACATCTATATTTGCACTCAAATTAATCTTAAAATCTAACTTTGTTCCCTCACTTTGATAGTGTAATAGTTAATAACACAGAATTTGAAACAGACTTGTCTGGATTTGAATCCCAGCTCTACCACTTCCTAATTGTGACCTTGAGCAACTTACTTAATGTATCCATTTTTTAGTTCTCCAAGTATGAAATACCTGGACAATGAAACTAACCATCTTAGAAAGTTGCTATGAAAAGTAAATTACTTGTTTGTTGCAAAAGTATTTTAAACAATGTACATCACAAGTACATTTGTAAGTGTTTAACTTACAATGTCACGGTCATGCTCAGGAACATTTAGGATTCCCTGTTGTATAACGGAGCATTCAGAATTCTTAGCCAGACATTCAAGATCTTTACTACCATCTGCCTTCCACTTTCCAGTCTTGTCAAAACTAGAGGCAGACATTCTAATCAGTGTTCAGTGTGTGTTGTGTTTTCTTGTTTGTATCTTTTAACCTGTAGTTTTCCTCAGACTAGGATGCTGATTATCATTCCAACACCACACCCATCTCTACCCCCAAATTACACATGAGATCAACCACAACTTTCAGCATCCTCCTTTAACTCCACTTTCTGCTAAATGCTTTCTTTTCCCACCCCGTTTTCCTAAGTATCTTTCTCTTCCAAATGCTCACAATACTCATAGAGGTCATAACAGCATTATGTGGCTCTTTAATTATTTTTGTAATTCATAAACTCTCTCCCACTATATTGTTAAATTCCTCGAAAACATCACACCAGCACTCAGCATACTGTCTTGCACACAAAAGTGCTCAATAAATTTATGGAGAGTGAGAAAATTAATGAGCAGATTAGTGAATTCATGCATAAGCTGGAGTATTCAACAAAGAGATTTATTGTGTTTTAAAGAGATTGAAATGTCTAAGTTTCATGGCATTTAAATGTCACTCTGTGAGTTTTTCGATGGTTTTATTTTAACCAAGCACCCTCTAAAAATCAGATTAAATCATCTAAAATTCCCAGTGAACTGCGGAAATTAGGATTTCCTGACACTGTCAAAGTCAAGAAAAAGCTTTTGGACACACAAAATAAAAGCTTAGAAAAAGTCAGTGGTTATAACCAGTAAGTATGCTGTAACAACTTGGCTGTGATACATTGTATGATTATTAACATAGGTTTTTTGGTATCTAGAAGTGTTTTGAACATTTTCATGTGTGAGATCCGGACATGTTGCTAGCTCTACTTTTAGGACGCAATGACGGAGAAAATTTAAAAAATGATAAAATGATGCAAATTAAACATGAATATACCAATGCTTTAAATTAAATTTATCTTATAATCTAACTTAAAATAAATATCTTCACAAATTATCAGTATATATCAACACAAAACTATTTCTATAGATAAGTAACTCTGCATATGTGAATTTTCAGACCCATATCAATAAATTAATGTACCCTAGTCTTTATCCATGTTGTGGAAGCTATTGTCACCATCTCCTTATTCTTTAGTTTAGGGAGGTCCAGGTTATTGTCCTGTGACCAAGAAGAATAAGGCACACAGACACCAGAAAATGAGAAAGGCAGAGTAGGATTTATTAAGCAACAGAAAAGCTCTCAGCAGTGAGAGGGGCCCCAAAAGAGGGTTGCCAGTAATGGGGCTGAGTTCTGTTTCTTTTATGTGGAAAAAACAAGGAAGTCTTCTGTGGGTTGCACCCTGATGGGGTAGGTAAAGTTGCCCCCTAGGGGTGAGGCATCTGTGCATACCTAGGGTTGGACATAGTGACTCCATCTTGGTTACTACCCTTTTTAGCCTAAGTGAAACCCACGAGGAATGCCAAAACCACAACGATAATGATATTACAATTAGCAGTGGGTCAAGTTAAGGACATTTAGTGAATTTATTGTGCCTGTGCCTAAGTTGGGACAGTCCCTTCTGAGCAGACATCTGATATAAGAGGAAGTTCTTAACCACATTTCCACCTGCTAGTTACACCACAGGGGCGATACAGGTGCATTCCCTTAGGCACTGTCTCTCTCTTGAAACGCTCCCTCTCTCTGCCGAGCCAGCTTCTAACTGTTGGATTAGAGCCTGGCATTAATGAGACCAAATGTGTGAATTTGTTTTTATATGAGCCTCTATGTGTCCCTGGACAAAAGTCTTTTTGACAGAATCCTGTGCCAGGTACTTTAAACACATCTTTACATACAAATTGAGCAAATATTGAGCTAAATAAGAGGAAAACTTAGAGAATGCTCAGAAAACATGGCTTATAAATTTGTGTTTTATCATATTTTGTTGAATATATTACCATTCAAAAATTTGATCATAAGTCAATGTTTAGTTGAATTGTTTTTTAAGTTGCCATTAATGATCCCACTCAGTGTCCATCTACCTGTCATGTGCTAAAGCAATATATGAAAGGTGGTAAAAATTAACAAGGTGAATTTCCATTAAACTGTGCTTTACCCTTATTGTATCACTCTTAAAGAGTAAACAGAGTGATTGATGAAAGACTAAGTAAATCAATTTACCTAAGTTCTCAGGAAGCTTTGATAAGGATCTTGGAAGAGATTTTACGGATGTACAAATAACTATCCAAGAAAATAACCCCTTTTGATTGAATGAAACATTGGTTAAGTAGCTGCTTTTTGAAACAGAAAAAGTTTGTTTGGCTCTTGGGTCTACTATTGCCTGGATTTTCTCTAAGTCTTTTGGAGGACAAATTGACTTCAAAGAGAATTCCCTTCATGGGATACCTAATACATTGACTAAACAAGAGATTGCAAGAAGTATTTGGAGAAAGTTTTAGTTGGGATATGTGTGAAAGGAGAACTAGATAGTCAATTAAGTCAACAAAGCACGGGTTTTCCTTATGTCATAAATTATAGTGATAGAAATTTAACTTGAAAGTAGAAAACGTCTGTGAGCCTTTCAATGTAGATACGCACTTTTGGTAGAACTTAGAATTCTAGTTAATTCCTACAGCATAAACAAGTATACTTTCATGGAAGGCAACTTTAAGACTACGTTTTAGAATATTAAAATTATTTTAAAAGGATATAGCATTTTCATAAGATGATGATGGTTTATAAAAAACATGAAACTTATACCTGTGTTTCATGGATGTAAGTCGTTAGGGACACTATTTTTTAACATACAGATTTTGCTTTATGATCCTTGGGAAAAATTTCTACCTGTTAAGATCAGAAACTGTAATCATTATGGAGCAGTTCCTTCCATTTATCTTACAATCACTGTTAATTAAAGGCAAATTGTGACCAATGTACACAGAACTTCAGATTACGCATTTTACCTTAATGTTATTACCTCTTCGTTATCTCCTTTCTGCTGGTTCTTCTTCTTTAAATACATTTCTGAATTTTATATCCTAGTAAAACATTTTGAAGTAATTTAGGAAAATAAAAAGAAACATGGCTGACAAATAAAGAAAAGGGCTATTGCAAAGTTTGGGGGATAGTTGATTTGGATTTTTTCCTCAGTATCAATTGACTTTTCCTTGATAATAATGACAAGTTTCCTCTTTCACATAATAAATCAAAGCAATTTAGCAGCTCTTGGGTGAAATATTTAAAATATGTAGTGGGAAAAGGGAAATCAAGAAATTAGAAACTTCACTCTTTCATTTCCTTCAGTGTTTTTCATCCTAGAAGACTTGAGAGTTTTTACTCTATACATTATGGTGAGGAGCTACCAAGAAAAGAAAGAACAAGAATAAAGGAACAAGATAGAGAAAAGACTAAAGTTTTCACAACTATTTTCTCAAAGGAAGAATAAGAATATATAAGTGATAGAGGTGGGGACAATAGTGGTACAGGTAGAGAATCTGAAATACATAAAGAATTAACGCCATATTTCTATTACTCAGCAACTGAAAAAAAAATGGCACTTTGAACTAATAATTAAATAGTTATGATATTTCTCAAATATACTTATTGTAAGGAATTAACAGAAATATTTATTAGTGGCCCAGTGAATCTTGGTTGTGACAGTATATTATCTATATTTTATGTTTTTTATACCACTCTTAAGAATACAATATTCATGAGTTCATCCTAAAATTGAAGGGTTGTAAACATAATAATAACCATTACTTTTTGGAAATTTATAATGTAGTAGGCAATATGCTAAAAGCTTTATGGCATTACATATATTTGTAAACTGGGGATAGTAATAGGACTACCATCATATTCTCCTTTGAGGATAAAAATGTCTAAGTGATATCAAAGGCTTATTGTAATTTTCAATAAACATCAGATGTTAATTATATTATTGCTATTTTATATGTTAGTATTTAATGCTACCAATTTACTATCCAAATTTTCTAGATTAGGAAACTAAAGTTTAGAGAAATAGAATAAGTTACAAAACTTGTAATTGTTGGAGACTGCATATGAATTCTTATCCATCCACCTGAAAAGTCCATACACTTGTCAACTATTATATAATGTTGCTAATGAACACATAGCTTATCATTTTGTCATACAGGATATTGTTATAATATTAAGTGAAAATTTACTAATAAAAAAACTCATATATACAATTATCAATAAGATAATGCATGTACATGCCAACTGAATAAAACTAAGATAATAACTATCATATACAATGTCAAAATTGTACACAAAAATGTTAGAATCTTTAGGGAAGGAAAATAAAAATGTTGCAGTTATAGATATAAAGAGGATTTATAAAACTCAGGTGATATTATACCAATATTTTTGACAAGGTCTCACTATTGTTTACAAAGCCAATTTATTTGAAAAACAAGCCAAATTCAATGTCTATAAATGTAAAATATGAATATTTAAATTTGAAAAAAAATCCTTAGTAGAGGATTGATGAATATTAAACACAGCCTAAAAGAGTATTAATGAAACAGAAGATATAATTAACATCTGATGTTATCTTCCTCCCACAAAATTGTTTGCAGATATAAATTTCCTGTAAATTTCTACAACAATTCTGTCGTAAGAGTTTTAATATGTAATATTTTACCACATATTATTTCTAACTTTTTTCTAATGTCCAATATGATTCTTTCCTTTTTGGGATAGGATCATCTATAACTGCAACATTTTTATTTTCCTTCCCTAAAGATTCTAACATTTTTGTGTACAATTTTGACATTGTATATGATAGTTATTATCTTAGTTTTATTCAGTTGGTATGTACATGCATTATCTTATTGATAATTGTATATATGAGTTATTTTTTTCTTAGTTAATTTTCACTTAACATTATAGCAATATCCTGTATGACAAAATGATAAGCTATGTGTTCATTAGCAACATTATATAATAGTTGACAAGTGTATGGACTTTTCAGGTGGATGGATAAGAATTCACATGCAGTCTCCAACAATTACAAGTTTTGTAACTTATTCTATTTCTCTAAACTTTAGTTTCCTAATCTAGAAAATTTGGATAGTAAATTGGTAGCATTAAATACTAACATATAAAATAGTAACAATATAAAACTCTTAAGATAGAATTGTTGTAGAAATTTACAGGAAATTTATATCTGCAAACAATTTTGTGGGAGGAAGACCAAAAAATTAATGAGCCAATTATCAACTTTAAAAGCTAGAATGAACTCCAAAAATTTGAGGAGAGTTAAACCCATTTGTAAGAGATGATATTCAAGTTATAGAATAAAAACCTAGAGAGAGTAAACAAAGTTAGATACTTGTTTATTGAAAAGACAAATATTCTACCAAAATAGGTTGAAACAACAGACGGGATCATGAAGAATTTTAAGTCATTATTAAGGATATTAAGAATTAAAACATAGAAACCCAAGTAACAAAAAATTTATTATAAAGAAATTTATTTCCATGTACTTGAAAACTAGAACTAGAACAAATAGAAAAATGCTATTTACAAAACTGATAACCAAAGAAATAAAAACTTTAAAAGAAAAAACTCATGAAGGAAATTCAGTCAGTAATTAAGAATCAATTCACTCCTTCATTCACTGATATTTTCAAAGGCAATTATAACAAATATTCTGAAGCATACTTACAAATCTAGAATGTATAAAGAATTTCCAACTCATTTTATGACATTTGAATCTAAGACAGAATGAGAAAGGAAATTAAAAGCTAATATCAAGTACTAGCATAAATGTAAAATTATAAGGAAATACTAGGAAATCATATCCTAATATATATCTACTGTGTTATGACAAAGTTGTATGATATCTCCAATATACAAGGATGACTCAATATCGGGGTATTTATAATAGAATAAATCTATCAAAGGAGAACATACATAGACATGATTTGTTACATGTGTCATTAAAAGCAAAAAATAAAGGCAGTTGATAAGAGAGCAAAAAACATGTAACTGTACAAAAAACTTTAACAAACCAGACACATAATGATGAAAATTAGAACCATTCCTTTGATTCAGGAATGATCCTAAATGCTCACAAGTATTATTTCTGTAAATTACACAAAATAATTTGCACTGCACTGAAGATCTAAATGTAATAAACACAATTTTAACACTTTTACAAGGATATATAGAACAATTTATGAGTCCAGAGTAAAAAATAATGTCTTAAGCAAGGCAAAATCATAAATATTTTTATAGTTAAAAATTTTTAACTTTGTCAAAATTGAAAATTGTGCATCAAACAAATGCAAAATGAAAGACTAAAGATAAACTTTATTCAGAAAGTTCAAGGTCTATAATTGACAAATGATCATTATTTGTAATATGAAAATAACTTCTGTGAATTTGAAGAGGAAGACCAGCCAATCTGCAGCATGAGGGTTGGGCACGGTGGCTCATGCCTGTAATCCCAGCACTTCAGGAGGCCGAGATGGGCAGATCACTTGAGTTCAGGAGTTTGAGACCAGCCTAGCCAACATGGTGAAACCCTGTCTCTACTAAAAGTACAAAAAATTAGCTGGGTGTGTTTGTGCATGCCTGTAATCCCAGCTGCTAGAGAGTCTGAGGTAGGCGAATCGCTTGAACTCTGGAGATAGAGGTTGCAGGATCATGCCACTGTACTCCAGCCTGGGTGACAGAGTAAGATTCTGTCAAAAAAAAAAAAAAAAAAGGAAAAAAATTCTAAAAGAAGAAAAATGAATGCTCAATAAACAGAAGAAAAACTATTCTAGTGGTTTCAATTAGGAAAAATCAAATAAAAATAAGAGCTGTATCAGCTATCAGAATACTAAAAATGGTATCTTACCATACCAAGTGTTGGCATCAGTTGGGTAGCAAAAGCAAATGTTAAACAATGTCCATTTGTATATACATTGATGTAAACGCTTTGACGAGCAACTTGTCAGTAGACATAAATTTAAATACATGCTCATGTTAACACTCAGCAATTTCCTTCCTAGGTATGCATAAGGATAATTGTTTAAGAGTGTTAAACATTTGCATTACTTATGCAAAATTAATTGGAGTCAACCTACTGTGCCATCCACAGTGGATGAGTAAGTAGACTGTGTTAGCAAATTCAAGGAATAGAATATCAGTCAGCACTGACAATGAAGGAATTCAAGTTACCTCTGTCAATCTGAATGTATCTCACAGACCCACATTTTGGCTTTTAAAAGAACAGACTACAAAATAAATACATACCTTTATTTGTTGAAGGCTGATAGAATGAGGGTCATGATCAACTCAGTATACCACTGGAGGCTACATGAGTAAACAGCAAACTGTTCTCATGAAAGCAAGATGTTGACAAACTAACAAACTGCATCTGCTGCCAAGAAAAAATGCTGAGGGCAGTCATGACCCAGGCACAAGTGTTTCTTGTGATTAGGCAAATCTGAAGCCTGTTAGCTATAATGTGAACCTGTGATCAATCAAGCAGCTGACCAGTTGTTACCTCCTCCTCCCTGCTCTTTCTACCCAATAAATACGAAGGGCTGTAGAAGTTCAGGGCTGCCGCCATTTGCTCACTAGAAGCAGGGAGCTCTCTTCTTCTTTCCTGGACCCTTCCTTGAAAACAGTTTCTTTTGTTTTTTTGTTAGCATTTCTGCATTCGTCCTCCTTCGTTCAGTCTTGTAATGATGGTCTCAAGTAGTAACAGTAGTGACTGTCGTAATGACAGTCTCAGTCTCAAGCAGTAACAGTAGTAGGTGTCCTAGTGACAATCTCAAGTAGTAACTGTTGCGGTTTGCCACATTTACTCATTACTTTTTTTTTTTTTTTTTTTTGAAACAGAGTCTCTATTGCCCAGGCTGGAGTGCAGTGGTGTGATCTCAACTCACTGAAACTTCTGCCTCCCAGGCTCAAGCAATTTTCCTGCCTCAGCCTCCCAAGTAGCTGGGATTACAGGTGCCTGTCACCATTCCTGGCTAGTTTTTGCACTTTTAGTAGAGATGGAGTTTCATCATGTTGGCAAGGCTGGTCTCAAACTCCTGACCTCAAATGATCCATCCACCTCGGCCTCTCAAAGTGCTGGGATTACAAGCATGAGCCAGTGTTCCTCTAATGTTTATGTTTTAGAAACCCATACATACATAGAGAAAGCATAAATTCATGGAAATGATGAATGCCAGACTGAGGAAAGTGCTTATCTATGAGGACAGAGGATGGGAGAGGAAGTGAGGAAGTCAGTACAGGGAGCTTCACTCATTATTTGCGGCATTTCATTTCATCAAGGGGTGAAGAAAACACAAGTCTTTTTTTGTGAATTATTTCTATTTATCATTATTTGGGCAAAGATTTTAGATACTTTAGAAATATTTCTATTTCCTTTACTGTATATTTAAAATTTGCTTAAACAAACATTCAGGAGTATGATGAAAAGGCACATTTTCTTCTCTACTGAAATAGAAGTAACACTGATGACATTAGCTAATATATCAGGAATGAGGCCACTGTCAAATGTAAAGGGGAGCGTTTAGGGATTAGTACCTATAATGAAAGTAACTCCTCCTTTAAAAATCCAGACTCCCTTAATGTATTTTTGTTTGTTTTCTAAAGACACTTTAGTTGGAGACATTTCATCTGGCTATGTTGTTTCCAATGAAATACAAGAAACTCTTGGAAAAAACTTGAACTAAAAGAAAAAAAAAAGTGAGGCTTCCCCCATTATAATGTAATTTTCCCACATAAAGGATTTGAAGTGTTAAAAAAAAAAAAAAAGTCTTAGAAATTTAAAGGTTAGGGAGTATATTCAGGTCACTACATTTTTTTCCCTTATTACTTAGATTTTAAAACATGAAAGTGTTAACCTTTCAAAAGATATAAGGAAGATAATTAGGTGACAATTATCTGCTTCTTTTAGAAATGTATTGTTGGATTGAAACCTATTCTTGCTGCCAACACTTACTCAGATTGCTAGAAGGACATCTTGCTTCACAATGTCTGAGTCTAATTTGAGATAAAATAATGCATCTAACTATGCTGTTATCTATAATTCCTGGCCACTCATAATTGTAGTTCATTGAAATCTCACACTTCAACCTCTGTCATTCCAGGAAGCAAGATTCATAGCACTTTTTTCTTTCTGTTTTTATCTAAATTATTGTGTTAACTGTATAGTGGCTTTGAGCAGTAAATTGTTCTCAGTAAACACATAATCAAAGTCAGGCTTGACAATATCTCTTTAATGAGAAGGTCTGCGTTTGATCCTTTTTATATAATGTTTAGAACATGAGTACAAAATTAACAAAATGTTTTTGGTGGATTCTGTGCTGAGTCCTCCAAATGTGACGTGCTTGGTAGCACTGTTAAAAAACTGACTAGCTTTGCTCTCTTGACCTACTAATTTGACTCCATCAGCCTCACTAAGAAGCAGTGACAACACAGAACCCGATAATGAGGCAGAGAGCTTGAGCCCCATTTTCTTAATCCTAACTATTCTAGTGTTACACTGACAAGTTGGGTCAGAAATCTGTCAAGTTTGAATTAATGTCTCCTAGTATCCCTGAGTTTTTATTTGATTTAGATAGATACTCGTTCTGGCGGTTGTGGTGCGGGGAGACTTGTTTGGAAACTTCAGAATTTCTCAAACTACAGTATAGCAGTATAGATAATAAGGCTTTGTCATTTATGTACTATAACACCATTTTTGTCATTCTGTAATGCAACAATGAAGGAATTTTTGTAATTATATCACTTCTATGCTAAAGAAAAAATATTGAACTCTGAGCTTCTATTTCTTTGATGTGTTTTTCAGTTATGTAAAGACCAATAAGTCCTGTCTTTAAAAAGCTTTCTCTAGAATTCTCTAAGGCACAATCTTATAGTCATTTCCTAAGAAGTGCTTACAATATAACCCTAGGGAAAACTTTGGGGGTTATAGAGTAAGTGGGGAATTAACGTTTAAAAATTATATCATAAATTATTGAAAAATATATTTTTAATTCACCAGAGATTACCTTGAAGACAATTCTGTGTCTTGAAAGACTCCCTTTCAAGATGCAAATTAACACAATTATCTTAGTTGAAAACATATTTAGGAGGTATGCAATCAAAATATTAAATCAGTTAAATAAAGCCAACATGTGCAATCATATTTGGTAAGTAAATAATTTTTAATTAGAAACTTTAAAGAATATATTTAGCATACTTTTAAAAGTGGAGCATATTTTCTGCACAGTTAGTACTGCTCCTCAATTTGTGTTTAACTTTATTTTTCTAATCCAGAAACCAATGAGCTAGTAAGTGTGTAGAAAACTCAAATACAAAAGCATGGATAGTTTTATAATTATCAGAGTGATTTAACATTAATTCTGCATTACTGACTAAAGAAAATGTTGTTCTCTACTCTTATGGACTTGGTTACTAAATTAATAAACTCTAGCTTAATTTTTAATTGGAACCACTTTTTCTGGGACTGATATAACGTTTTTTCTTGTTGTTGTTGTTCTTTCAGATCCCCTGTATATTTAAAAATAAAATACCTCTCCATAAATCATTAAGTCATGGCTCCCAGGAAAATATTTTGTGTTCCAAAAATAAAATTTATAGTTTGCTGAGATTGCAGTTCTTTACTGCTAAAACATATAAATAAGCAGAAAGAAACCCAAGAAAGAGGAAAAAATGCCAAATGCCAATGGAGTTACGTTCATTAAGAAAGGTGAAATTAATTGTGTTAATTAATGGCTACTAGGAAAGCATTTTAACTATAATATAGTTTTTAATAATTCACCTAGCTAATTTTACTTTGGGGTTCATTAAAATATTTTTGAGGACGACTCTCACTTTTTTTTTTATTCCAGTACTTTTAATAATTTAATATTGCCACTTCATTAATTAAAACAAAGGTCAAACTCTTAAAATTTGAGCTAAGGCTAGACCATCTTTAATGAGTTTTGTGGTAGAAATATGTGTACCTCTTACAAATGAATCACAGGAAAATCACTAAGAGTGAAATAAAAAATCAAAGTAATATACTTACATCTAATAGCATTTAAGTATCTAATTACTGAATTTAAGTTAAAAACAAAATGCTGCACTTTGGAAAGAAGGGGGACGATCTGCTTTTTCTAGGGAAAGAGGCCAGAGAGTGGTCACAGCTATAGCAACTTGTCCCCAAGTAGACAGCATACCAAAACAAATGTCCAGGGAGTCAGAAATGCTTCTGAAGAGAGAGGGCAGGAATTCTCAGTCCTCAGCCATGGTCCAGAGGAAAAGCAACATCCATAGTGTTGGTAAGTCAAATAAACTCTTGTCAAACATTAGTTTGATGAAGTTAGTATTCGCCTGTATTTATTTAAAAATGCTATTTGGTCAAAGAGTTAAACATTCAATACTATTAAAAATAAATCGACAATAATCATTGGTATAGGAAATTAATTTTTAGAGTTCTCTGATTTATTTTCTTTTACTATAGTAATAATACTTAACATGAGATCCACTGTATTAACAAAATTTTAAATGTACACTACAGTATTTTTAATTATAGGGACAATGTTATGCAGCGGATCTCTCAAAGTTTTTTATCTAGCATAATCAAGACTTTATGCCAATTGTAAAGGTCTATAGTATCTAAGTTAATATGCCAACACATACAATGGGAAAAATTAGGCATTAGATTCCATTTGAAATATTTTGTGCCAAAAAGACTGGTAACTTCTATTGAATTTCCCTTTGATATTATTCTAAGTTCTAGTCTATTAGAATATCTACTTGCCATAGATGTCCAGAAAAGAATATTACAATAGTAGGTGCCAAAATTCAAGTTATACACAGTTGTTGAAAGCTCAGAACATATATCCAAAAATAGTTTTATAAATAATAAACTTGCTTTCTGACATAATTTATAATAGAAATTTAAATATAATTTTCAAAAACCAAGTTTCAAGTTGATAAAACCAACTATTCAATTTCACTTTTTTCTTGGTTATTGTTGCATGAATAATAGACCATAAATTAGAAGAATATGTGAACATGGGCACAAAAGCTATCAAAGTTAACATGGCATTGAATATAATATTGGGAGCTTTTTCAGGACAGTATTTATTATGTCAATGGTTCTTATAATAAAAATAATAATATTTATTTAACGTTTATTATTCTATTATCTTGCTATAGTACTTTATGTTCATTTACTATACTCACGTAACTCTGTTGGGTCAGTACAGCCCATCTTTCATAGGGGATAAACTGTGATTTAGACATTTAAATAATTTCCTTGACATGAGATACTGACCAATTTGAGGAGGAGGAACTGAACTGGAGCCTGTGTGATTTTAATTAGTCCTCTACATACTGCATTCTTCTCCTGAACTCTGTATTTTGTTCACATCACATAAAAATTCAGGGATTCCTTTCTTTAATTTTGATAAATCAATGGATGTTTAGTTGTGATTAGAGTCTTTCCTCATGATACAAATAAACTATGACAACAAATCAAGCGAGAGCAATACTTATTTCTGCAGAAATATGAAGAAAAAAGTTAATTTAGGTAGGGGTTGAGAGATAAAAATCTAGATCAAGAGCTAGTTTGAATTAACAGGGTGTTAATATTAAGCAAAATAAGGTGAGCAATAGGAGGCAAAAATAAGGAAAGAAAGTTTTCAGGTATTTCTCAATGTGATGGAAAATATAACTTTTCTGGTTATGTATGCAATTGAAAGAAAATGGGGAAGAGAAGGTGCATCTTAGAAGGTCAAGAGATGGAACTGGTAAAACAAGTTTAATGTGAAAGAAACATGTTGTAAATGTACAATCAACCATTGGTTTATGCCAAATATATTTTATTCCAATGATTAATGTCATGTTCTTACTGGTTTCCATCTTGTTCCCTTTCTTTCCATGTGGTTGAGGCTCTTTGGTCCCTAGACATGGCCAACTGGTTGGTAACCTTTCCATGAGTTACGAAAAGTGTAGTCATTTTATATTTCTGCTTAATAAATCAACTCAAATTTAGTAGCTTAAAATAACATACACATTGGTTAAATGTATTATCTTACAGTTCTGTAGGTCAAATATTCAACACAGGTCTCACTGAACAAGAATCAAGGTGTCCAGCGAGCTGCTTTCCTTTCTGGGGCTCTACGGGAGGAGCTACTTTTGTGTCTTTTCCAGCATAGCTCCTTTTCTTCTATCTTCAAAGCCAGCAATGACAGGCTGAACTGATCTCACATTGCATAATTCTAACCTCTTTTGTAGTCACATCTCCCTCTAATTCTCTTCTGCCGCTCTTTTTTGAGGACTCTTGTGATTACATTTGGCTCACCTAGAAAATTCAGAATAATCTCCCCATCCCAACATCCTAAAATGTAATCACACCTTCAAAGCCCACTTTAGTACATAGTGAAACATATTTATAGGTTGTAGAGATTGAGATGTGTACATATTTGGGACAGGGAAGGACTTTCTGCCTAACACAAAGAGTTTACTATGTTCAAGTCAAAATGAAGATAACTGGGCAGTGGCAAACTGTCCATCTTAATTTGTTTATATCCAATTAATGTAATGGAAAAATCTCTTTGATTCTAAGATAAATATCTTATACTCCAAAAATGAAACTGGTGACCATCCCTAATCTTAAACTCTGAAATGCTAAACGTTCCAAAATCCAAAATTTTCTGAGCACTGATATAGCTCCACAAGTGGAAATTTTCACACCTAACCTCCTGTGACAAGTCATAGTAAAAATACAGTCAAGACTTTGTTCCATGCACAAAATCATTAAAATATTTTATAAAATTATCTTCAGGCTATGAGTGTGAGGTGTATATAAAACATAAATTAATTTCATGTTTAGACTTAGGTCCCATCTCCAAGATACCTCATTGTGTATATGAAAATATTCCAAAGGCAGAAAAAAATGTGAAATCCAAAACACTTCCAGTCCCAAACATTTTAGATAAGGAATATTCTACCCTTAATTAAATTCTTAATTAACTGTTTTGGTTGGTTACCTTCTTATTTTCCTCAATCTGTCCAAAGTTAAAAGGGGGGAACAAAAAATGTATTAAGTGTCTACTCTGCAACAGTAACTGCTTTAAATATGTGATTTAATCTTTCACTTATGTAGTGGTTTTTTTTCAGGGAATTATGTTGTACAACTTCATTGATGTCACCACCATAGGATACTCCTGCCTTCTTATTACCCATTTTTGCCTATAGAGACAATAAACCCCAAAGTACCACAGCTAGCAAGTAAAACTGCAGTTGAATTCAAATCCAGATCTCTCTGACTCCCAAAGCCTATTGTTTCAGGTCAAGTTTATTGGATAAAAGATTCTGATACGGAAATTTGCATGCAAGAATCTTATTGCGATCAATACTAGCAAAGCAGTGGAGGAAACTGGATTGAGAAGAGTTGAATTGCAATGAAGTCTCAAAAAGGCATCGGCTAATCTCATGGGGGGCTCTAGAATTGGAATGACTCTTGACAGTAATCCTTGAAGCAGAGGAACTAAGACTTTTATCTTCCTGCTAGCCAGTCAATAGATGTGACGTGCTCCCAGGGAGAGTCTGTGACTTCAGACAAGGAGGCTCCCCCTGCCCAGTTGTTGTCTGTTGTCACCATTTACAGCAGCTGGAAGAATGAGTACTTTAGTCTTTAAGGAAGGGGATCTGGGAATATCACCAAAGCATCCACTCCACCATGCTCTTGTTATGTGTGTTTATTACAGTTCCTTCCATTCATTGCATTTGATTTTCTTCCCTAAGTTTCTAGGCTTTCTATTTCCTCATTTCTCCCAGGTGATAGTTCTGGAGTGTGTTACTTGACATTAAAAAAAAAAAAAGAAAATGGTTCTGGAGCATTTAAATAGCAGAAAGAAAGACAAGGGAAAGAGAGAGAAGCATGAAATGAGGGAAATAGAGGAGATAAAATAAAACCTGAAATAAAGCTGAAAAAAATCTAAACTAAGGCACAGGATGAAGGTCAACATGGAAACCACATCTCAAATTGTTCGCCTTTTGGGATTATGGTTGATGGATCCACTCTTACAGATCAAATCTGTCTATAAATTTTAAAAAGTAGTTGCAAACCAGAAAATCTAGTGGATACAATTCAAGTCAGAGGCCACAAAGAGTAACTATCAGTCACTATTTAGAGAGGGGAGAAATAAATCTGAGGGAGTAGAAGTAGGATAATAAATGAGAAACAGAGTGAAGAGCTAAAAGTAGTTTGAGCTGGAATTAATTTAGGAGTATATCTTGAAAGAGTAAAGACATGTGGAAAAGTGCTACAGACATGGATGGTGTTTACAGCCTATTGTTTTGCATGGAGAGAATGATGATGGGGCTTGAGTACATAGCGCTTAGAAGGGTTATGTCTACTCCTCATTATTGCCTGTTTTGCAAATTGTTCTATTCTTACTCAAGGTAAAATAAATCCCTTTGCAGGGATGGTAGGGCAACAGGAAGTACAGAAACTTACAAAGGGAAATGTAGCGACTTCTGTACTTTGCAGTGAGAAACCAGTAATTGTTTGCAGGAGATTTTGTAAATCAAAATTTTTTCCTGTATAGATGCTACCACACTGAAGTCTATTTTATCAGCAGACACAAAAATGTAAATATTAGGAGAAGACACATCATTGTTTTTATATTTCTGGTTAAGCACTTTCATTTTCCACTGAAACATACCTCGCATAGTTTTTCACAGCTAACAAATGTCAAGACATTGCAAAATGTACATTTATAAATAACACATGTAAACATAGATGTGAAGGTTATAATAAAGACATGATCTCCCATACCATAACTACAATATAAATCCATTTGGCTTTCCCATTATTGCATATGAGGGGTTATTTTTCTTTAATATAATTTTTATGAAAAATCTCATATGAATCAATATATACATCTTTCTCAACAGTGTATCAGTTCTATAGTAATATAGATAAAACTTAATTTGATTATTGGATTAAGTGCAAAACTAGTTAAGATATTGTCAGAAAATTTGCTAGATACTTAATGACTTACCACAATAAAATATAATTTTAAAAGTACTTTTTATAGATAAAACGTATTCATTAGGGCACCTAGAGTATTGCTTTTAAAAAGTAAACAATGTTGTTTGATAATACTTAGAAAGTCTATTATGTAAGAGCTACTAAATTGTTTCTTTGGTTCATGACATGGTGTCAGAGCTTTGAAGTAGAGGAGTTTGAATTTCGAACATTTTCAGCAGCACAGTTTATGTTTACACTTAATATTAGGTTGATCCAATTAAATTGCTAATATTCAACTTTTCACTTAAACAAACAGAAAAAAAATCTGTTGTAAATGAATATCACAAGCTTTAATATTATAGTTTAAAGTTATATCACAGTCTCAGCAGATAAAAATGTAAGGTTTAAGGAACCCTAAAAGGTGTTAAAAGTTCCACTGCAGAACGGGGGATGGTTCAGCGGTCAGGTAAGTGGTCATGATGATCCAGCTTCCAAAATGGGAGATCAGGGAAGAAAGTCAATCAATCATGCAGAAGGAAGGCTTACACACATAACAATGCAAGAGAAAAACAGGAGACAGCACAAGGGAGAAGAGGCCTTTTTATGTTGGGAGCTGGTCAGAGACCCAGGAGAGCAACTATAGCCAGGAAAGTCACATTGCCTGAGAGATCAAAATAAGAAGTCAAGAAAACTGGCCACAGGAAAACGATACTTCAGAAGGAAATTCCTCTCTGAGGTAGACTCTTCTAGGTAGCTATGTCTATGCAGAACAGAACAAATCTAGTGGTAGAATTGTTGGCAGGATAGTTATAATTAGAGAATAAAGGTAGATTCTTAGACAGCATGGTAGAATATGAAAGGAAGTATTCTCTTCACCCAATCATAAAGAGCTGCTGTGACACATAAAAATGTGCCAATGAAATTACTCAGAAATGTGAAAGTAGTAATATATTATAAAATGCAGACATCTGAATAAAGTCACTTGGACGGTTTGCCCAAATATACAACAAATATTCAACTAATAAATCAATTTATATTGTATTCATCTAGAATGAAACTTTGTTGGCATCTTAGCACTGAACATAATTTAATAAACATTTATTGAATCAATGTGTTAGAGACTTGGCATGGAGGATTCTGTAAATTATTAGTCAGAGAAATTTGAAATTTTAAATCTTAAAACTATGTATGTAGCTTCCAATAACTTTTTCCTGGATGAAATTAATGGACCAACTTCACATGTGAACCAACTACGATTTTGGATCCAGATGTCATTGAAAAGAATGATAAATTGGCAGATTGTGACTTATATCTCAATAGCCAGTGAAATATTTTAATCACACAAAAATATAGATATAAGTCACATGGATCTCAAAGATTAACAATCTAACAAGTATTGTTAGTCTTTCAAGACAAAGAACTTTGATGAAATATTTTTAAAAGACCATTTCATAGCATGATCTAAAGGTGTATATCTTGGTCCAAGTCTGACTTCATTTTCCTTTTAATTTTGCCATCAGTGTGTGAAAGTGCAAGGAAGTCATCAGCCACTTGCTAGGACCCATAATGGGCCACAGAGAAACGCTATATATTTTAATAACAACAAGTCGAACACAGTTCCTGTGAAAGAATGTAACTAAAAAGTCTAGAAGGAGCAAACAATCAGTAAAAAGCAATCATTTCCCAAGTGAAGGCACACCAATACTTGCTAAAAAAAAGTATACTTGCAGGAATTTCCCCAAAATATATTTTGCTTTTTTTTTTTTTTTTTTTTTTTGAGACAGAGTCTCGCTCTGTAGCCCAGGCTGGAGTGCAGTGGCATGATCTCTGCTCACTTACAACCTCCGCCTTCCGGGTCTCGGTTCAAGCAATTCTCCTGCCTCAGGCTCCCAGCTAGCTGGGATTACAGGCACGCACCACCATGCCCAGATAATTTTTGTATTTTTAGTAGAGACAGGGTTTTGCCATGTTGGCCAGGCTGGTCTTCAACTCCTGACCTCGTGATCTGCCCGCCTCGGCCTCTCAAAGTGCTGGGATTACAGGCGTGAACCACCATGCCCGGCCCCAAAAATACATTTTCATGTGCATCCACTATAAAGTGGAAAGGGCCCAGAGTGAAGAGGTGATCAGACTTTTCAGATACATCTTCCATGTGACTACCAGGACTAAAGGAACCTAAAAGTGATCATAAATGTCTTAGCTCAGAGTGCTGTTTTAAATTTCCATAGGTTGGGTGACTTAAACGTTCAGGACGTACAGGTTTGTTACACAGGTAAATATGTGCCATGGTGGTTTGCTGCACCTATCAACATATTACCTAGGTATTAAGCCCCACATGCGTTACCTGTTTATCCTGATGCTCTCCCACTCCCCACTCCCTGACAGGCCCCAGTGTGTGTTCCCCCTTGTGTGTTTTGAGTGACTCACTCTGTCACCCAGGCTAGAGTGCAGTGACACTATCTTGGCTCACTGTAACCTCTGCCTCCCAGATTTAGGTGATTCTCATGCCTCAGCCTCTTAAGTAGCTGGGATTACAGGCATGCTCCATCATGTCTGGCTAATTTTTGTATTTTTTTTAGTAGAATTGGGGTTTCCTCATGTTGACCAGGCTAGTCTCGAACTCCTGACCTCAAGTGATCCACCCGCCTTGGCCTCCCAAAATGCTTATAGGCTCATGCCTATAGGCATGAGCCACCATACTTGGCCCATAGTGGAATTTCTTAATAATACAGAGTTAGTGGAACTAAGTACACAAATTCAACAAATTTTAAGTTCAAGGCCCCAGAATAGGTTTCATCCGTATGTCTAGCCTGTTAAATAGTTTGCCTTTTCTGAGCTCATAATTTTAGCATGGTTGCCTAGGATACTTCATTCTCAACAAATCACTCAGATCCCAGTAGGCAGATAGGTAGTAGTGGGGTAGCATTAAAGCTGTTTTAGTTTGGTCTCTATAAAGACTTGTTATTTCCAGCTGTGCCCCCTAACTATTGAGGTACATGACTTTATTGTGCAAAGAAGCCGCTCCATGCATTCATGCATCCATTCAGCAAATATTTGCTGATCCCCCATGGTAGGCTAAGCACGCATGAATGCTACTTCCTCACAAATAAAGCTTACGGGTTTGATTCTTATGTCTCACATGTACACTGCATGGCTTTAAATCACTTACTTAACTTACAGATTTCTAAGTCCAATCTTATCCTTTATACATAAATAGCAAATTTTCAGTGCAATGTGCCAGCATCTCCAATAGTAGACACAGCCATTGTCTTCCAGGCCTATAGGTAATCTGAGTTCAATAATTCATAAAACTTTGAATTGACTACACATGAAACTAGCTTGTGGTATGTTTCTCTTAGAAGTAAATCTTTCATTTTCTGTTAATTCACATATAGCTATTAGCGGTAGCCACAATAGTTGTTTAAATCTGGATTCAAAAATACAGGAGTTTCAGGTTAATTAGATAATATTTGAATTTCAACAATCTAAATACCTGTGGCATTTTCTTTCAAACTGTTACCCACACAAATTGAATTAAAATATTGTTATTTTGTTTGAGATGGCTTTGAGGGAAAAGGAACATAATGATTTTACTACTGTAACACTGACTTAAAGTGATCTAAAATACTCATTTTTGTATATGCTATGAGACTGCACTGATTAGGCACCAAAGAAGATACTGTTAATCATCTTTAATGCAAGTTTAATTATAAGATAATGTCAATGACATACTGCAGGATGTTGTCACAAGATAACTTGTCTTCTCTCTCCTGCTGTTACATAAATGCTGAGACAAAACTGAAATGTTTATTCTCAAAGCAGGAGACATTGCTCTTGTAATCAAGCTCTATTTCAGTCACTTTATGTCTAATATTGACTATCAGATTATTGCTTGTATTGATTGTTTCTATATGTTGGATATAGGTGTTCCAGTAGTAGCTTTAGGTATCTTGCAAAAAATTTGAAATTTATGACTTTCATGTCGGGATTATATTTGATTTCAGTATGAAAATGGCATTTATTTTTCACCTGTGACAATTAGTAAATTCAATTAAATATATACAGGCTGATTTCTGTATAAAGCAACTATATGTTGCAATTGATCTTATTCTTTCACCATGTATATACAGACAAGTGAGAATTTTTATTATGGTTTTAGTCTAATGCTACACTGCAAAGATTCTAATTGAAAATGTTCTATATTATGGATAAACATAGTTGAAATATGTCCTACTTATTATTTTAGAGGGATTTTAATTCAATGATCAAGCATGGATATTGAACAAAGCAAAGTTTAGCAGTATGTTGTTGACAGGATAGAATATTAGCAAATAGTAGAAGAAAAAAATGAATGAAAATCATTAAATTTCAAGCCTTAATTTTATAATTTCTAGAATAATATAATATTGTTAATGTTCTATATCATATGTGCACTTTTCTTATATTTCTACATCAACCAAATTATAGATCTAAGATAAGTATATATTTATGTGAGACTTGAGTAAGTGAGCAAAAATTAAGCTCAGAAAAATGGAAAGTGAACACACGTCTTATCTTTGGCTGGCAACTGGCAATAAGGACATCACCTTGTCCATAGGAAGGCAGTGTGCTACAGGAGAGTAATCATCAGATTTGATCAACCTACATTTGAATCCCTGTTCTACTACTTACTTGCTGTGTGATCTGGGCAATTATCTCAAATCCTTGAGCCTCACATTCCCTATTTGTTAAATTGGGAGAGTTTTGAAGCATAAATGGAATTATGCAGTTGATGGAGAACAAGGACTGAGGAATCCGGAGACCCAGTTTGAACCTTAGTCATACCTTTAGTGTGTTAAATTTTATTCAGTTACTTAAGAGAAATAATAAAACCTACCTCTCAGTAGTGTCTTGAGGATTATGAAATAGCAGATCTAATACATTTAGCAGAATGCCTAGAATATAAGGGATGGTTATTATTAATATAAAAAAAGCTTTCAGAGAGTGATAGACCTAACTCTTTTATATAGGGTGGTCAGAGAAGGCTTTCTGTTAAATGATATTTGAGCACAGACTTAAAAAAAAAAGAGAGAGATGAAGAAAATGTGACAGGTGGAAATCTGGAGGAAGAATATTTTGAACAGGGAGGAAAATGGGCATGAAACATCCAGGACAGATCCAGATTAGGTGTACTCAAGGAAAGACTAATGTAGCAAGAGCTGAGTGATTGAAACAAACAAACAAACAAATAAACAAAACTGGGCAGGTAGAATGAGGACAGAAAAAGAGCAGAGGTTCAGGCCACACATGACCCCAAAGATAGTGATGACGATTTGGTTTTACTGAATGGTAGGATTTGGCTAGATGAACAGAGGCCAATCCTGGTTTTTGCATGGAAGACACATAGAGTAAGGATTTAAATGGTGAAACCAGTTAGGGGCCTATTGCTCAAGACCAGGCAGGGAGTAATATTGGTTGAACTGAGGTGATGGTGTTGAAAGTGATAAAATATGGCTGGATTCTGGATACATTTTGAAGTTGATATTAATGAGTTTTACTGGTTTATTTAAATGACATGTAGAAGACAACTAAATGATAAAGATTTGGGCCTTAGCAACTACAGGAGTAGAGTTACCATTTACAAAGAGGAAAATACCAGGCCAGAAATAGATTGATGAGAAAGCAATTAAGAGTTTTAGATTCAATATATTGCCATATACCAAATTCAAGGGTTACAGCAGTGATGAATGTTAAATGTATGTCAATGATTTTAATGCAGTCATCATTGAGTGAAATATCAATTATCTCTGTTAACTTTTTAAGACAAATTCTGTTCTGAATTTTAGTCCAACTTTATACTGAATCACTTTTGCATGAGTTAAAAGTTGCAAAGTTATTGTAAACACTCTCAAAATATATCGAAACCAATTTTATGAACTGCTAATCAGTAATTACAGTTAAATGAAAATGTATGTGCACCTAGATTCACTGATTTTTATGTATTAATTATGAACCAGATGATATTTGAACACTCATTTTGTGAAATCTAAAAGTATAATAGTTAGGAGATCATTTAAAACCTCTTAAATGTCAGACAATTTTACTAATTTTCACATAATTAATATTGCTAACTTCAAAGATAAAGAACACTATTCTTTTTGATATTTGTTTTAAAGAAGAGCCATTTCTTAAATCTTACATTTTGCAACTGAATAACAAGGTATGTAGTGACTAGTTCCTAGGATGGCAAAAACATTTATGAATTTTTAATAATAGTGATATTATTCTGGCTATTGTCTAGGAATCCAGCTATCTTACCATATAGTTTTCTATCTATAATTTGGGTCAGCTATTTCCTTCTTGTTAGAGCACCTAATTTAACCAAATCATACTGGTTTTCTTCTAAAGTAGAAAGAGTGGTAGAACTTGATTATTAAACACAGGCTTCATCTTCAGAATGTAATTTGGGTCCCAGCACTGCCAATAGTTAGCTATATAATATTGCATTAGTGATTTCATTCCTTAGAGCCTAGTTTCCCTAGCAAAGCAGGCACTGGTCTCATGGATTTATTTGGGGAATAATGTATGTAAAGAACTTCACCTCATACCGGTGAGGTAGAAAGTACTCAAAAAGAATGTTTGCTGTTAGTATTCTTTATATTGTTGCTATTTCTTATTACTACTACTATTATCATTATCATAAACATTATATTGTGAAAAATCTATTCACTATTCTACCTTCCACCTTTTTAATGAAACAGTCTCATGCATGACAATCATAGGATTAAATACTAAAATGTTTTTAATTGGAAAACTTTTTAGCTAACTGCTAAAACAAACAAAAAAAAAACTATGAGAGAAATAGAGTCTTAAGACTTCACTATCAAAATAATATAAAGGTATTTTCTTCTCAAGACAATTTTGGACATTTGAAATTAATAAAGCCTGGAATGATTTTGTGTCCTCTGCTGCTGTATGTGAGTAATTGTGGAAAAATTACATGATCTTCTGCCAAAATAAAATGTACATGGGTTTAAGTCTTTCTGATTCTAAGAAATAATCAAAAAGTATACATGTATTTGCAATTGTCTGTTTCTTTACTAGCAGTTTTTGACTGTACACAATGTTTGTAGCAGAAAAATCTCAACAATAGCAACAAAAAGTTAACTTCACAAAAATAAATATGTATTTACTCTATTAAAAGTTGTCACCCCTTCCTTGACTTTTTAGAGGCCAGCAAGCAAATTCTGAAGTACAGTGATACTTTGTTGACACCAGATTAATCATATTTAGAAACAATTGAAAGGAGACTAAATTTAATTGTATTTTTCCTTTTAGGTTAATGGAACTGAAGAAGGTAATATGATTCAGCAAATTGATAAAGGAGATTAGTTGTCACAAGTGCATTTTTAAAAATAGGTAAACATAATATATCAGTATTTTTATATATAACTTCTACAAATATGCTTATTATTTTCCCAGGAGACTGTAATAGCTTTTTTGGATACTAAGGAGTGCCTGAAGTGAATTTTTATGGCCCAGTTATAAATGCCTAAAGAAGGGTTTATAATGGAAACATGGTGAGATATTTAATATTGGTACTGAAATAGATACTTCTGAGCCCCATATTTGTTTGAAAATAGTAACAGCAGTTACATTTTCTCCCAGAGGTATATTTTCTTTAGCAACATGTCTAAGTATCTCTAATTACATCAGTGCTCTTTGTGCCTATTCAATGTTGATACTAAATATTGCTTTCCATTATCATCACTTTCTTATTTTAGAGCTTTTTAAAAGTACTCTACCCAATAAAATATCTGTGGAACTTGCATTTTGAGACTCAGTGAAAGATTTTTCCATTGATAAAGATTGAAAGGCAAAACATTTCCTTTTCTTAAAATCAAAACTCCTAGAGGCAATTGACATTTGAATAAGACAAAGGCCAAAAAACATTTGAATAACTTATTTTACAACAGATATTATCCACTTTGATTAGAAAAAGATAAAGATAACAACAACCCATTTATTACATACTAGTTTACAGTTTACTGTGCACTTTATAAACATACATTATTTTATTCAAAAAGTTATTTTAAAAATTAAAATGAGCATATATGTTTGTAAAGTATGTGTTACTAAAGGGTTCTGAGCGTGAGTCATCTATGCTCTTGGTGTATTGAACAAAGAATTGAACAGCATGCATGAACAAGCAACAAAAGCATAGGTTTATTGAAGCAAAAGACAACAGAAACATAGATTTATTAAGGTGAAAATAAACTCTACAGAATTGGTACGGGCCCAAGCAAGCAGCTCAAGAGCCCTAGTTACAAAATGTTCTGAGGTTTAAGTACCCTTTAAAGGTTTCCCATTGCTCATATCCTATGTAATGAAGGATGGAAGTGGAGGTTTTGACTCTGGACAATCATAGGCCGAAATGGATTGGCACCTTATGCAAATAAAGGATTGCCCACGCTTGGCCCACATCCAATCAGAGGTGCTTTCCATTTTCCATTTGTGATGCAGTGGGAGGGGTGGAAGTTGTAGAAGGAGTAACATTTGATCCTTTGTCACTTGGGCATGGAGAGGTGGGGTTTTCCTTTTGATCCAGTTCTAGGAAGTCAGCATGAATTGGTCTTAGCTTCCCTGCCTCCAGACCATATTCTCCTGCTTCGTATGGGCAACTCTTTCTTTCTCATCAGCCAGAGAAGGATTTAGTTAGTTAATATTTGAATTGAACTGAATCAGCATGTCAGCCACATATACGTGAAACTTAAATTAGAAGTTTAAGGTAAATGAAACTTCATGCAGTAGTCCATGTCTATAATAATTTCCAACGAAACTGAAGCTTCTGAGTTCATATCACAAATGGGATAGATTTAGAACAATAGCAGTCACTTTCACTTTTAAGCTACTGTGATGATTTATTTTTCACTTCAGAAGTACAGAGAAAAAAACAGATTCTGAAATATATTTACTAATATAAATAGAATCGATACTGCCCCCTGCCCAAATCTGCTCACTTCATAATAAAGGAGATACTTTACCAAAACTCACTCTAAATGTGATTTTCTAGCGTTACATTGACAAATGAATTAAAATGGAAATCTGAAAACCCTCTTGCAGATTAGCTTTAGGAACCTAAGGATCAATAAGACGAGAACTTCACAAAATGTAAACATATTTTTGAGCCATGTCACAATGAAAATATTACCACTTGAATTCATCTTTAATACAGAGTAGATGTATTACAATACAAAACATAAAATACATATACAAACAAAAAAATTGTTTATATAAAATGTAAATAATGTGTGTGTATATATATATTGTTTAGAATAAGACTATTTCTTTTAAACACAAGTTTTCTATGCCCAGGGCTGCATTTTAGTTAGAATCTCTTAAAAAATGTTAAAATAACCAATAATATTGATGTTTGTTCTTGAAGTTTCAGTTTAGATGTATTCAAAGCCTCACGCATATCTGTCCAATAAAAGCATGGCAGTATAAGTTGACATTATTTAAGAAATTAGATGTCCCTCTCCCATGTCCCAAATACCAGCCAGACACAATGTCCATTTTGCTCTTTGATCTGGACAAGCATATTTCTCTTTGGAGATCCATGGACCATATGGAACACAAGGACTTTGAGACTGCTCTTATCTTCATGAAACAAAGCCAATGCTTTGGTATTTTACACTCATTTGTCACATAGTTTATATCTTGATTGTAAAGGCCACTCAGAGCTAACTGAGAGCCTATATGTCTCCATGTCTAATAAGATTGTTCACTGTTCCCTGTTCATGATTTCTTTCAACTTTCCTGGAACACTATCAGTTACAGTCCAACATTTTTTTTTGAAATTAAGCCCATTTATCTTCAATCATTTCAACACAACTTTAAGGATAATGTGGAGGCTGGTAATGATCACCAAAACTTCACTAAATAACATTTTTCATATTGTCTTTTGCCACATAGCAAATATAAACAAATAGATTATCATAATTTCCTTAACTGTAACTAAAAGCCCAAAAAGGAGTAATGATCTGAGTTTTGCAAAGTTTGCATCTCCAAAACTCAGCAGTTTTACAGTTGACTGAGAATTGGACAAAGAAATATTCTGAAGTATCTTTGCATATGTATTTCCTAGTACAATTTTGATTACATTATAGTTTCTATTCTAAACTAAAAAGTGTGTTATATATCATATTAACAGTCGAATTTACTCAATTACTTTCTCACTCTTTTTCTTTTCTTTTTCCCATAGTATAGATAATTTTGCAGAGGTTTATTTTCTTCATACATTATTATAGTGAATTTATTTTTTGAATAAAATTATAATTGTGTAAAGAGGTTTTTTAATAGTACAAAACATTCTGCTGTTCCAGAGTAAGGATTCTATTATTCTCCTTCCTCTGCTTTCTCAATCACAACAATCATATTCAATGATGGGTTTAATAGAAGTTGGTCTTATCTCCCTAATATGCTATGCAGAACATATGGCCTGGAATATTGTGAATGTTTATAAATGTTTATATTTTAGAAGCAGCCTTATTTCCTGATTTCAGGTTCAGTTAGCCCTTACTGAATGCCTTCTGTGTGATAGTTTTGTGATAGTCAATTTCTCACCTTTTTATCACACTTATTTTTAATTTGCTACTCATAACGAGTCTGAGAGATAACCATTATTGTCCTGTTTTTAAAATCTAAGACAACAAGCTTAAGGGTAACCATGCTAATGAAATTAACCTAGCTATGAAGCAACATAGCTAGGATTAAACCTAGTGTGTTGACTGCAAGCCTAACCCATTTTTCAACACAGTCCAAGATTGTTTGTTATTTATGTTTGCATCAGAATGACAGCCTATTAAAAAGAAATAAACGGATTGATACAAACCATCAGGGTTTCTATAGCTATTTAGTAGTACGAATGACAGCTAACATTTGTAGGGTAGTTATTTTGTAGGAGGCACTCTGGTTCACTTTGTATTGTATGCTTTATTATTATAATTAGAAGGAATTCCTATTTTACACCCTGCCATAAAGGAAATATGTATACTCACACGAATGTGTGTGTGTGTGTGTATATATATATATATATATATATATATATATTAAAAAAAAAACTCTAACTCTAGAAGCATTATAATCAGAGGCTGTGTAATGCAGCAATATAGAGACGTACAGTGTCCTACAAATACCACTGTGATATAGAAAGCTGCATTCCTTAATAAGCAAATGATGACCAGGCATCAGCACACCTAAGTTTACTTACATTTATAACTCTTTGACATTTTTTGAAAGAAGCAAATTAGTGTATAATGAATTCGAGAAGGTTTGCATCCAAACTAGATAAAAAGTTTTTTTGTTTTATTTTCTCTCCTTTTTTACTGCAAGGTATAAACTCTCAAATATCCTGAAGACCTTGCTGTCCAAACTATCCTTCTCATCCAAAACGTTACAGCAGAAAGCTTTACAGAGGTTTATATTTAATTATTTATAGTCATAGTAAAATAAATGTATACTGTACAAGTTAAAAAAAAAAAAGTAAAAATCACCAGAAGCAATATATTATACTTTCCAGTTTTCACATGTCCATGCAAAAATTTAACCAGAATTGAGCTGCAGATTATTATTTAGGGAGTTTCTTAAATTGGGTAAATGATTTTTAATCATTTTAAATGTTATTTATCAAACTTCTCTGTTGAGGTTCAGGAATAATTTTTCCCAGCTGAGATAAAAAAGAAAAGTGTTCATAAAGTATATCTGAAATTTAATATTCTGAATTAGTGGATACCTCATAATTCTAACAGCTCTTACCATTCAAAAATTTTATAGCTTAGTTCACTGAGCCAGGATAACTCCACTTTAGTTATGTGTCTTGAAGTCTTTTGTGTGAACATTAAAGTTGCCAGTTACTTCACAGTTTTTATTTTGTTCTAATACAGCCTCTGCATATAACCATCTCAAAACAAGTTTATACTAAATCTTTTAAATTGTGGAATTAATTATAATTATAATATATTCAAAAATGTAGAAGCCTAAAACTTTAGAGGAAATGTAATCTTGGAAAACACCTAATCATTATGGAAACCAGCAGGGTGCAGAGAACTTAAGTGTCGTTCTGAAGGTTCCAAGGTAATTTATTAGAAACAATAAAATACCATATCTGTTCCTGTGGTCCTAGTTCTTTCCATTAAAAATGTGTATCTTTATACTCAAGAACATGTACAGTAACTGTGAGAATGTGACATTGCTGGATTGCTTACACGAAGGAAGAAATTGCCCAGTGAGTGATGCCTGGGGAGCAGACAACCATCTTGTTCATTGAAGGCAATGGTTACCTTCAATGAAGGTGGATCACCAGAAAAAGGGAGCCTTGAGTAAAATTACATGTACATGTAGAAACTAACTAATTTAAACCCAGTTAAAAGGGACTTGAATTAGTCCATTTTCAGACTGCTGATAAAGACATACCCGAGACTTGGTAATTTATAAAGAAAAAGGTTTAACGGATCACAGTTCCATGGGGCTGGGAAGGCCTTACAATCATGGTGCAAGGCAAAAGGCTCGTCTTACGTGGCAGCACACAAGAAAGAATGAGAGCCAAGTGAAAGGTATTTCCCGTTAAAAAACAATCAGATCTTGTGAGACTTATTCACAATCATGAGAACAGTAGGGGGGAAACCACCTCCGTGATTCAATTACCTCCCACCCGGTCCCTCCCACACCACGTGTGAATTATGGGAGCTACAATTCAAGATGAGATTTGGGTGGGGACACAGCCAAACCATATCAGGACTTGAGGCCAAAGGTAAGAATTTGGTCATAATCCATAATGTAAATCAATTTGAAGGGTATATATATATTTAAACAGCATACATTTTACAAAGTTCTTAGCAATGAGTAAGAGTGGGAGGGACATCCTCTTACCTTCCAAAATTTCAGAAGTTATCCTGATTCTATGAAACATAACTGAAAAAAAAAACATAGAAATGTTCTTAAATGTATTCACATCAAAAGCTAAACCCTATATAAAAAATATATGAATGTCATTTGACTCAACATTAATCATTAATTTGATACATAAAACCAAGCTAATCTTAATATTCACCAGAAAAGTCAAATTCCAAAAAGGAATAAAAATATATTTATATGTAATCACTTTATATAATATGTATTATATGTTCATTATTTCATATGCTTATTTTAATGCATTTACTTTTAGAAATACATATTTTAACTTTTAAACCTGTTCTCTGTTGAGACTCTATAGGAGGGTTTTTTTTTTATTGTTTGTTTGTTTGTTTCAACATAGATCACATCAGAAAGTCTTGAAATGAGTAGGCTCTTTCTTCAGAGCATTTAAATTTTATGTAGTTGTTAAAAATTATGTGCACAATAGATAAAATTTTAATGGATAAGTTACACAGGGAATAATGTCAAATGACTCAGCTTGTCAGAAATGTTAAGTGCCCTTCACACATCCCCAAGGCTGGAGAATGTCATTTCACACCCTGTCAACCTATTTTGAATTAAGTCAAGGACTGTGTGGAGCTTTTATTCTCACTTACACAGGACCTACAAAAAAAGTTCGATAATGTTATGCTCTAGAGATACTTAAGTTTACCTCAATGTATATATTTTTTTCTTACAGCATACCTATTCTCTTAGTTATAGAAGCAGAGAATTTTAATGCTGTAAGAAACTTACAGAAAATGTAGGGAAACTCTTTAAATACATAAGTTAAGAAACTAAAGCTCTTATTCATTAAATGACTTCTCCAAGCTACTGCCTTTTATTATTGACACAGATAAAACCAAACCCGGTGCCTGGCTTCTAGGGAAGGGCTGTTTTGCAGCTGTACCACACTATGCCATCTCCAAAACAATTTGTATGTCATATAATATTGAAATAACGTTCTTACTATCACAGGAGTCTTTTCAACTCTCTCATTTTTAATTGCTCGAGTAAGTTTTAAAATCTTCCCAGGGCCTGCTCTGTTGTACTTTTGGAGGGTGAATTTTCCTAATCCCCTCCAGATTCTTTATACTCACTTATCTCTAACTTGTTCTATCCCAGTCTCTTACAATGATTGTTCACCTTCTAAGCTCCAGACATTTGTAAAGGGTATACACATTCCTCTAATTCATCTATTTTATATTTTTATTAATATATTTTGAAACGTTATATCTTTTATTGCAATCTATTTAAAAAGAATATTTTTTTCTTGAATTATCTGTGAGATATCACAACTTGTAAACTTAAAAAATGTACAAAAATCTGTTAAAACAGTATAAATATTGAATAAAAGGATTTAGTGTGGATTTAGCCTTTAACTTCCAAGAGCGGATCTCTACTCTTAATGTGCTCAAATCTCTCCCATTAAGAAGCAAATTCTACACTAATTTGCCTTGCACATGTTTTTCTGGTGAATATTCTTTGTTGTTTCTCCTCTTTATAGCCAAAATACTGGAGGTGTTTTTCATATTTTCTATTTTCACAGCTCAAGTCTGATCCAATACTGTCTACACATTCATCACTCTTGCCCTGGCTGCCAATGACTTCCATCCCTCTTTCTTCAGGGAGATTTCTTTTATCTACATCTTAAATGAGTTATCCGCAAGATTTATTAGTTAGATACCTGAAACCCTTTTTTTTCCCTTGGTTTCTGTGACATTATGTCTCCTACTCTTATCTCCCTTCAGGCTTATTCTCCTTTACCTCGAATACCTCCAGACTCGTTACTGGGCCCTTTCACCTTTAGCTTTATTGACCACATATGTAACCTCGTAATTTCTGTACATAGCCCAGACCTCTCCTCTGAGATCCACGCTCATTTTCCCAACTACTACACTGGCATCTCCTCTTGAATATTTTGAAAATAATTTAAAGTTATTACATGTAAAACTGAATTTATGACTGTCCCCCTTAAAACTAATACTGTTCCCTATCTCCCATCTCCATGAATGGCAATGTTATTCATAGTGTTATGCAAGTAAAAGTTCTATAAGTCACCTTCATCAACTGCTTCCCACTCAACATCAGTCCCTTTCTGTGCCTGGCCCCGTGTGGGATGATGAAATGGCGTATTGTTTTTTTCATTCTTATATCCTTGTGTGATAGATATTATTATTTTTTCCATGTTACACTCTCCATATCCAATCCATTGCTATATCATTTTAGCTTTGCCCTGTAAGTAGCTCCTAGATCCTTCACCTCACCTCACTGACTTTTTTTTTTTTTTTTTTGAGACAGAGTCGCTCTGTCACCCAGGCTGGAGTGCAATGACGTGATCTCAGCTCACTTCAACCTCTGCCTCCTGGGTTCAAGCGATTCTCCTGTTTCAGCCTCCTGAGTAGCTGGGATGACAGGCATGCACCACCATGCCTGCTAATTTTTGTACTTTTAGTAGAGATGGGGTTTTACCATGTTGTCCAGGTTGGTCTCAAACTCCTGACCTCAGGTGATCCACCTCCCTCAGCTTCCCAAAGTTCTGGGATTACAGGCATGAGCCACCGTGCCTGGCCTTCCTTGGTGACTTTTGTTCTCCTGTAGTCTATAGTTAAAGTGATGTTTTCCTAACAGATCTCTGATAATTTCTCTTCTATGATCACCTCCTCAACTCTCCCTATACATCCGGTTTGATCTATCACTTGCCTCTCCAGACTGCCTGAGCCCCAGGCTCCTCTATTAAAGCCACACCAAATTCCTTTGCTCCTTTCCCTGAGCTCTCTTTCCTCCCCATTTTGCTATGTATGTCTTGCACTTTTTGCAGATTTCAGTTCAACTGGGTCTTGAGCAGGGAATTCTGACCTGCCTTCAAAAGTCAATGTGCCTGTTATATTCTTCCACATCACATTGTCCCTTTGTAGCACTGTCCCAGTCGCAATTTGAAATCTATTTTAGAGATTATTCTAACAACATCTAGCTTCCCAATATCTTCTTTGCTGTACAAATTTGTGTTTGTCTTTTCTTACTGTTTATCACCAGAAGTTAGTATGGTATCTGCTTCATAGCAGCAATTCAGCAAATTTTTTTTTGCATAGGTGAATGTTTATAGACTTCTTGTCTTTCTCTGTGCCTATGCATACAAATACACAATCACACATGCATATACATCATATCATGCTCATGCATGACCCATGCAGAGAAATGCCTGCCCTTATGGGCATAACCACCCCTGACACACACACATAAACAAAATTGTGATAATAAAACATGTATTACTTTAACAACTTGATTTTCTGGTATATCGATATCACTTGAGCATTTTACTAAATAATCTCATTAATTTTTCTATAATATGGTTTAAATGGTCACATATTATTCTCCTATATTAATATGACAATCATGTATTAAACCAATGCCCCCATATTTTACTGTTAGAGATGATACTTTGGTTAACATCTTTGTATACAGAGCTTTATATATCTATAATTATTTCCAGAGAAAAAGAAAGAGGTAGGGGAGAATGATGAGAAACTATTAAAAACTATTAGAATGATGAGAAACTATTTAGGACAAAACTAAAGTGATGTAGCAATGGATTGGATATGGAGAGTGCAACATGGAAAAAATAAAAACTGTTGCCTGAAGAACAGTTATCATTTGTTAGAAAATGTGTTAAGATGTTTCTATTATACTGTTTATCTTACAGCCACCTTGAAAGATGGTTGTTATGATCCTATTATGCAGAAATTTAAGCTAAAACTCATGGAGTAAAATGAGTTACTGAGATTACATAGCAATCAAGTGGTAGACAAACAATTTGAACCCAGAACTCTGATTACCATAAGACTTGTTAAATAATACACTTTAAGTATTTTGATGTTTGTAGTCAGACATTCTCCAGAGATTTTATATTAATTTATCATTCTTTACTCCCATATCTGAGCCATTACCAACTTATTAAAGAAAAATATTTTGGCCATTTGAAGATACAAATGCTCCTTGACTTACAATGGGTTTACATCCTGACAAACCCATTGTAACTGGAAAACTACAACAAAATGTCAAATAAGTTAGATGCACTTAATACATCTAACTTACCGAACATTATAGGTTAGTCTAGCCTAACTTAGAAGCACTCAGAACACTTATATTAACTAACAGTTGGGAAAATCATCAAACGCAAAGTTTATTTTATAATAGTGTTGAATTTCTCATGCAATATATTGACTACAGTACACTGTAGATACAGTATTGGTTGTTTACCCTCCCGATGGTGTGGTTGACCAGGAGCTGCAGAAACCTGCCACTGCACAGCATCGCAGGGGTATTGCGTATCACTTACCCGGAAGAAGAACAAAATTCAAGACTTCAAGTAAGGCTTCTATGGAATGTGTATATCACCTTCTCAACATTGTAAAGTCAAAACAATCACTTTAAGTCAAATGAGCATAAGTTGGGGACCTTCTGTATAGGCATTCATTTTAATACAATTTTATATATTTGTATTTCAATAGAAATTCAACACATTTTCATTTTTCTGTGTTATTTTTATTTTAATTTGATATAATTTTAAAAATATTGATTCCTCAGAGCTCTTTTTATGTTAAAGATATTTATGTAGCTCAGATATTGTAAATATTTACTCATTTGGTCAAATTTCTTTTAATTTTATTTGTGGGATACGTATGTGCGTGTATATGTGTACTTTTAGTGTTACAGTCATTTTAACCTTTTTATGT
Source organism: Trachypithecus francoisi (assembly GCF_009764315.1). NCBI lineage: Eukaryota > Metazoa > Chordata > Mammalia > Primates > Cercopithecidae > Trachypithecus > Trachypithecus francoisi. The sequence continues at coordinate 86,092,827 of NW_022681469.1, read as the reverse complement.
AGCCAAATTTATTCAGTCATAGCTTTTGTCATATACAAGATTTGACATTTGAAAACATTTTAACAATGGATAAATGTTAAATAATTCTTGAAAGAAATGTGTCTGGAAATATAAATATGTTTGGTTATATAAATGAATGCAGATAAAATCTATTTTAGTTGTGTCTTGCTGAATAAAAGTGTCTTAGAGATAGGAATAGCAAAAGGTTTAGAAATAGAATGAATGTACACATGAGATGAATTTGGAGAAAAATGAATAGAAAGTTATACAGAACCAGACTTTATAAAAATATACAACTATATTAAAATTTAAAATATGTTAAGCTTATCTGAAAGATTATAAAAAGAGGATATATATATATACACACACGTGTGTGCGTGTGTGTGTGTATATATATTTATATTTAGTGTGTGTATTATATATATTTAGTATAATTAAAAGGTCAGAAAAATTGATGGAAGTATCCCTGAGACATTGAGTGTGAATACAGATTTTGTTAATTGTGATATCAGAGTGTGTTGGCTTATAGTTGACCCTTGAACACTGCAAGGGTTAGGGATACCAACTTCCTACACAGTCAAAAATCTATGTTTCACTTTTGACTTCCTCCCAAATTTAGCTGTTAATAGCCTATTGGTAAGTAGAAGCCTTAGTGATAACATACACCGTCAATTTACACATATTTTGTATGTTGCGTGTACTATTACACTGTTTTCTTAAAACAAGGTAAGCTAGAGAAAAGACAGTGTTATTAAGAAAATCATAAGGAGGAGAAAATACATTTATAGTACTTGTCTGTTTATAAGATGAATTGTTTTTGTCTGAAATGGGGACAAATGTAACTGCGGACTTCAATTTACAGTACATATCAAGCAATTCAACTTTTTCTTTAATGTCATGACTTTTTTCTACTTCTCGGGAGCACATCAAGCATCATCATTAGCACTTCATGCGGGTTTCATGGTATTATTCAAGGTTTATCGTATTGCCCTAAACACGATGAAAATTACGCAAGGACTGAGAAAGATGGATTTTTATTCTGCTACGGAATTTACTAGAGAGAGGAACTGCTCCCTCAGGATGATGAGCTTCATGTGGAGTTTTAAGCAGATACTCGCAACACTTGAGCCCATCACAATGGCAGTAAGAGATAGTGACAAAATTATTTCAGTAGTACCTTATGTACTACAGTTAATTTTATGCAAGTCTGATTTGCCACTGAATCTTTATGTTTGTTTACATTTCTCTCAGCTGCAAATAGTTCCATGTACTGTTTGCAAGTGTTCCTGTGTGTATGTTCCAATACATTTTCACTTTTAATAATAAATTTATGTATACTTTGTGGTAGTAAATGATAAACCAAACCAGTATCTACATATATTTTATGAACTCATGACATATCTAACTTTTTCTTCATGTTTTTCCATATTTCTAGGTTATAGGGTTCATCTGTGAGTTTTTTTCAAATTGTCCCAAATCTTCAAAGGGTTTCCAATATATTGATTGAAAAAAATCCACATACAAGTAGACCCATGCAGTTAAAACTCATGTTGTTCAAGGGCCAACTGTATTTACTCATTTTTTAGCTTGTTTTTAATGCTTGGATTCATTACTTTATAATGAACCAAAAATATGGAATTCAAAATACTATATTTGAAATTTAAAAGAATCAGTGAGCTAAAAGGATAGGATTATAACATAACTTAGAAATGACAATTGTTCTATGTATTTGGAAGGTTGTTAAATGTATCCTCCAATGGTATTTTACCCGCACCTCAATATATAAATTATTCAGACTTTTCCAGTTCAGCCTACAACCAGGTAGTATTAATAGTGTGGCTAATTTTACCCTGTGAAAATGATTGCTTTGTCTTACAAGCCTACTATATTCCCCATATTGCTAGAACCATACCAGTCACATAAACAATTGCTTATTGATTTCAGAAATGTCCTTATTCTGTTCTTACTCCCTCTAAGACACAAATCCTAAGTACTTCCATGATAATTAACCAGGCTATGGGTGCTTTTCCTGCCTCCAACACCTAGGGTTTATTAATGACAAGTTCTATAAAATCCCAATCAATCACACTTACTCTGATATCCTCAGAGAACAAAACTTCAACTTCAGGATCATTAAATCCTGAAAGAGGGATGTGCCTACTTTGTCAGGAACCACCATGTTTTTTCTTCATAACTGTGTTTGATAAAATATATTTTGTCTTCTTACAGGGCGTGTTCCACAAGTTAGCTTCTAATGACTAATAATTATCAGTATGCCCCCACAACCTGCTATTTATGGTTTGTGAGGATTGGGGGAGGCTAGTTTCTATTTTTCACTGCCTTAGGCCCTATCCAGACTGTTATTCTTCTATGTTCTTGTAGGGGCATGGAGAGGATCATGGGTTTTCTTGAACATTAGTCCCTAATTTTGTCTATTCTACCTCTCTTGTTGCTGGTCACTGTTGACTTCCATTCACTTGCCAATAGTCTCAAAGTCTACTGAAGCACATGATTTATAGCATTTGTCTTCATTTTTATTGCATCATCATTTGAAATATTTACTCTGTCTTTAACCAAAGATTTTGCCATATGATTTTATAATACAACTCATTAGAAAACCTCTTATTAATTTGTTTTCAACTTATTTTAATAAAATATGAATTGTTTTGGCCATCAAAATTTTAGCAGATGTGAAGTGAGTTGAGGCTTTAATTTGCTTGTGTGACTAGGTTTTGCCTCCTGTACTCTGTCACTCACAATGAGAAGAGCATACCCAGGTAGCTTCTTCTCTATCAGCCAGCCCTCTAAAATGAACATGCATAGGAAAGACTGAAATCCTGGAGCAAAGTTTTTCAGACTCACACTGTGGAGCCAAATGGTCCAGCCTAGATCAACTGAAAATAGTCAAACCACAGTCTGATAAGCACAAGACACAATGTTATTGTAAGCCGATAAGATTTTTGAGGTTGTTTGTTACGCAGCAGCATTGACCAATAGACATAATAGCACTTACTACATTTGATGAATAAATTAAGGACAAATTTCAAACCCATGTGGGCAACTTTCTAACTCCCTAACATGATAGTTCCTGGAACTCCTGAACAAGAACTATCACTTCCATTCTCTTCAGCCACTCCCTGTCACATTCGTGCACTAGAATGCCTCATTGTCCAAGCTGACTTCTACTTTACATCCTTTAGCTTTCACACTTCTTCACTCCTTCTTAACTACTGTTTGACCTTCTGTAGACCTCATGTACTGGATCCTGCATTTTCTTTCATAACTATAATCATCTTCTTGGACTAAATTATCTGCTCAATACAGAACCCATAATCACTTGATTATATTTTCAACCAATCTGTTCTTCTTTCATTTCCTATATCTTCTCTGAAAACCTCAAACATAGATCAAGCCCTCAATGTATTCTCTTCACTCCTACATCCAGACTAGCAATAGCACTTGAGAAAATTGTATATAACTTGAGTAATTCCATAAGATGAGATGCAATATGGTCATATCTCATATTGTACAAATAAATTGTTCGACGTGCTAGTTAGCTTAAAAGCAGAAAGTTTAGCATCTTCTAAAGGTTTCTCTCATTCTGTGCATCTTACAAGATCCCAAGGGATAGACAATCCCAAAGTGGGTCAGTCTACCTGAACCTAAAAGCATGTTTTTTTAAATAGAAACAAGGATCACCAGTGATTGTTATATGGTTTTCCATGTAACAGCCACTTTTCAGGAAGTTAACCATTTAGAGCCCATAAGTGCTGTCATGATCAGTAGTACATGGACTTGTAGCACCAACAGTTTTTTCTGATATCCTCATTTCTTTATATCAGGGTCAGGCAGGATTTTTCTTTATATACCTAACATATGACATTTTAAAATTCATCCTCTTTCCCTGCATAGTGGGATTATTTTCCCAAAGTATTAAAGCAGTTGACCCTTAATGACTTCAAGGGTCTACTGTTCTGAGCCAGCTTGCTCTCCGGGCAATTTCTTACTCTTTGTTCTTTCTATTGGGTGTATTGGAGATTGAATTCTTAGACTGCATTTGCTAGGCTGTTGTATCATCTGGCATCTGATTTGGTTCAGTCACTGGAAGTCATTGGTGGTATAATGAATGGAGAGATTAAGGGAAATTTTCAAGATATCTCTCCTTCTCCCTCTGGGGCAGCATCTCTAATAATGGCTGTATCTCTTCTTTGGATTCAACTTCTCTTGAATATACCAACAAAGATTCGATGTTATGCTGGGTTACTCCACCCCTGGGCTCTGGTAATACAACCTCCTCATTTTTCTCCTGCAAGCTAAAGATAGTAGCAACTTCCTGCTGTTGCTAATCTTGTGTTGCTTCATTAGCCTAAGATTGGATTTTCATCTTTTCCTAAAAGACACCAAGCTCTTTCCTTCCTCAGTTCCTTTGTCCTTCCTGATGTCTCTGGCTTAGAATGGGCTTTTCTTATATTTTTTTCATGGAGAGCTCCTTCTTGTTTAGGTCTCATTCCAGACATCATCTCTTACAAAGCTGTGTCTGGTTTCCATTACTCTCTCACATACAAAGTCCTTTTGTTTCATGAGGCACAGCCTATATAGCTTGCAGGATTATTGTTTACTTGCATGCTGACTTTTTTCTCCAAATTGATTGTAGCTCAAGGGTGGCTAAAACCTTGTCTGTCTTGCTTGTTTCTGCATCCTCAACACCTACAATGAAACATGTTAGATTTATGAAACAGATTTCTTAAATGAGTAAAAGAAAAAAAGAATGAATACAATCTGATTATAGCCTTTAAGAAGCCTATCTCATTTAATTCTTACTACAAGCTGATTTCATAATTGCTATTATTATCCAAATTTAACAGTTGAGGGAACTGACATTTATAGAGATTAAGTAGCTTGTCATGAATTATTTCAGAAGTCATAAGATTAAGTAACTTATTAAAAAGCTAATAACATGGTGGATTCTGTATTTTAAAAGTAGGTTTTTGTGATTCCCCAGCTCATACTCTTTACTGTAGTTTATTTTTAAAAAATCATTAGAATGATACTGACAAAGTCATGTAGAAGAATGTTAACCATTCTTCTGTTGACTAGATTATGTCTCAGTTATCCACATATGCAATACTGTACACAATTTCTAGTCTTGAGAAACTTGAGGTAGAATAGATTTGAAATGTAGAAATCAAGAATTTCAATTTAGATATATTAAATATGAGGTCCAAATGGTGGAATCTAGTATTCTATTGGAGTTTGAAATTTTAGATATAAATCCGGAAATGATCAAGTTCTATGTGATGCTTTCAGCAGCAGCACTATATGAGATTACCCAGAGATTAACCAGGGAGAGGATGGGGACACAGCACTGGCCTGAAGCTTGGGTTGCCTTAGTGTTTAATGGCTGAAGTGAGAAGTGGGAGTGACTAAGGAAGTAGAAGAGGAGCAGTCATCGAAAGACAAGGAAAAGCAGAGAGTGTAGGTTCCCAGACATGAGCAGGAGGAGCAATTCAAGAAGACATAGTGGTGAAGGCCCAGTAAGACAAGCAGAGCACAAAAGAACACTTCTGGTATACAGGAGGGGACTGAAGGGAGGGATTGAGTGAGAAGCAAGATGAAGTGATGGAGAAAGTGACTAGAGACCACAGCCTTGGGAAATGTTGTTTCAAAATGAGGCTGCAGCCCTATTTCCATAATTAAGCTTAGTTTCTGGCACAGAGTGGCTACTCAGTAAATGTTAATTTCATGCAACTAGATTAAATGGGATGCTGAGTTATAATTTGTTTTAAGGAACAGTGTATAGCAGAGTGGGCAGTTGAGTGTGCATGCTAATTTGCTGTTGGGTAGAATGGACAATGAGAAAAAGTCACTTGTAGATTTGTTCTTCTAAGCATTTGACTCCCACAAGAGTTGGAAAGGTGTGTATGTAACAGTATAATATTCAATAAAAAGAAGGCCATGATAACATTTCTTGTTTCAGAGGTTGAAAGAAAAAAAGGGCATTGCATCCAAATTGAACAGTAGGTTAAATGGGGATATCCGAGACATGTGTATGATTCATCTCAAAATATCAGCATCCAACAGTTTCTCACATATTCTGTTACTTTTAATCTAGTATCCATCTATGTCTGATTATTAGAACAAAGTAGATATCCAACCTTACTAAATAAGTAAGCTTAATTTTGCACCTTACACTAAGCATGCCTTTGGCCTGAAAGTGACCCACTTCTCTTTGATGTGATAAAATGCCTTGACTTTTGAAGACTACTTTCCTCAAAGAACTTTTTACTTCTGTTTTGGTGAGAGGTTTTATTCTGGTGCCTAAGGAATTATAATAATTATTTAAGTGGGGGTATCATTATAGTCTTAGTTTTACATATGAGAAAGGTGAGGGACATCATCATTAGGTGAATTAACAAAGCTTAGATGAGTATCACAGGTTCTGATTTTAGGTGTCTTTGGCCAGATTCCATGACTCATGTAGGGTTTAGTGGTTTCAATAACAGTCCTCATCAAAGGATATTTGAAAAAAGCAAGCTAGTGTGGTGGTTGATAAATGGCAAAGCAGTCATATGTAAATAGTTTCCGAGGTTTTTACATAAGAAGTTTACTTCCTTATTGAAAACTAATGGATACAATGGGACACTAATTAGGGTTCCCTAAGAGTTCTCCAAGAGGAGTTGCATTGGAGTTGATGTGAATTGGCAGAAAGCAGCATGAATTGATTTGATCACTAAAAGGCCTTGCATTTGGGGCTTTTTTTTAAAATGGAAAATGGTTCCCCAAAGAAAACATATATCATAGGAGAATGAGAGGAAGAGAAGATAAAGAAAATTGAATGTTCATTGCTAATCAATTATTCAGAATCAATTATGGTTTGCTAGGGAAAGCATACTGTGCCAAAGCCAAACCAAACTCCAGTAAGCATTAGGATTAATTACTCTCATGCCTGTATAAGCTAGAGGAAGGAGGGGCTGGCATCTACTGGCAGAACTTGACTGTTCTCTAGGAGCAGAAAATGATTGTAACACAAAGAGAGAGAACATCCTGTTTCAGAATATCAGACTTTACTTTTTTTAATTAAAAGAGAGGGTCGGTGTTCAATTTATGGGAGGGGTATGTAAATATATATAATTTCTTCTAATAAACACTGTATTAGTGTTCTCCAGAGAAGCAGAACCAATAGAATGTGTGTGTATCTATGTATGTATATTCATATACAGATAGATGGAGTTGAGAATGATACATAGAGAAAGAAAGCAAGATTTATTTTAAGGAATTGGATCATGATATTGTGAAGCTGAAATGTCCGAAAACTGCAGGGCCAAGACAGCTGGCTAGAAATTCCTCCAAGAATTGATGTTGTAGTGCATAGTCTAAAAGGCTAGAAACTCAGACAGAATTTTCAGGTTGCAATCTGGATCCTTTGATCTCTTTTCTTAAGGCTTTCAACTGATTAGATGAAGGCCCACCTACATTAGGAAGGATTATCTGCTTTATTCAAATCTAATGATTTACATGTTAATCATATCTATACAATGTCTTCACAGCAACATCTAGACTGGTGTGTGGCCAAACTGGGTGTCATACCCTAAGCAAACTGACACATCAAATTAACCATCACTCTTACACTACCTACTTATGGTTCAGGTCAGTGCTATAGATAATAACTTTTCACATTTTGATAGCTATTTTTACATACTGTCATAGTCATAAATTTCATATTCTCATAACAGTAGTGCAGGTTAAACAGAGTAGCAAATTTTACTATAATGACATAAATGAAGAGACTGAGTCATTTAAAACATACAATTCCTAAATTGTAGACTAGAGCCCACACCCAGTGTCATAAAGAATTTTATTAGCAGTCAATAAGGAAAAAAAAAGCAAAAGCAATGTTAGTAAGAAACTATGTTCCTGGAATGAAAATTAGGCATTGATATGGGTAGGAGTATCATCTTTATCATTAAATTAGAATTATTCTGTGAATTTGAAATTGCAAGCAACTTTCATTTAGCTTGAAATATTTTCACTCACAGAAATAGCTAAGCTGTGATAAGACAATTTAATGGTAAGAATGACACAATCTTCCTAATTTCTTTTAAAAAATAATAAGGATTGAGTGTCATATATGAAATGAAATAGATCTATCTCATATAATCTATGTCTATATATAGAAATAAATAATTAAAAACAGAACAATAATTATTAGTCCCTGCCTAAGAATCTGTAGTACCCCACAGCCCACTCACTGAGAAGGATTTAAAAGGAAAAGGGCAATGATTCATCATAGCTGAATAGGGTGTGTGTGTGTACTAATTACTGTGTGTTTTTTTCTTGACATATATTTCCTCCTCTGTGGAGGCTCTCTTTATTCACAGGTATCAGGCATAAGGGAATAAAAATCCTATCAGTATTAAAAAGTCTTCCCCAGTGAGACAGTATTTTTCTTTCACATTTGACTGCTGTTGAATGGTCTTTTGAGTTGAGAGAGATTGAGAGATCTTTCTCATTTTTAAAGAGTGAATTGGTTAACTATAATGCTAGAAAGGGAATATCATAGCAATTATTTGAAACATTTAAAAACTGGGCCTATTGCAAGCAATTATGTTTGGAGTTAATGAAGCGCTGATACCCCTAACATAGGAAAGGGAAGAAAGATCTTTTGCCAATAAAATCTCATCAGATGATGGCCTTGACAGAACATCCCACTATTCCTGTCAGCCAGAGCTGTCATAAACAAAACATTGATGAGACAATGACAATAATTAACACAGTGTTAATGGGATATGGAGCCTCATGGTTATTTTTTCAGCTACAATGAACTTAATGCATGCCAAGCAGTGCACTGGTTTAACATCGTAACATGTTTCTCTTGTATTTACTGTGGCTATGTTGGCTCTCTTGTGTTACAAATCACAGATATGCTTTCTCAGGCTTATGAGAAGGTAGATAAGGGAACAAGATGCTAGAAATCCAACAGCTATGTTTACATTACTATTAAAGGTTGAGAGTTAAGAAATTGGCTTGATCTGAACTGTTTAGATAAGACTATGGCCAAATGGAAGACACTTTGGATTATGATTGTAAATCTAGTAGATAATATTCTTTTAAAAGTAGAAACCTTGAGCCAAAAGTTAAAATAATCAGAGACATTGGATTTTGATAGAGATGCTGTCACTGGCAGAATTAGGTTAATAAGGTCATGCAAGGTATTGGCTGCCGCTACTATAAGCAGACATATTTGGTGGTGATTATGTAGGCAACAAGACAGCATATCTGGTACAGGACAACAAATTGAGTGGGGAAGCAGTCAAGGATAGCTCGGTAGGTTCCCTGAATATAAATCTCTGGACCCCCCACTGAGTATGACCTGCTTAAACTTGACTATCTTTTCTTTTTTTTTTTTTTTTTTTTTTTTTTTTTTTTTGAGACGGAGTCTCGCAGTCGCCCAGGCTGGAGTGCAGTGGCCGGATCTCAGCTCACTGCAAGCTCCGCCTCCCGGGTTTACGCCATTCTCCTGCCTCAGCCTCCCGAGTAGCTGGGACTACAGGCGCCCGCCAACTCGCCCGGCTAGTTTTTTCTATTTTTTTAGTAGAGACGGGGTTTCGCCGTGTTAGCCAGGATGGTCTCGATCTCCTGACCTCGCGATCCACCCGTCTCGGCCTCCCAAAGTGCTGGGATTACAGGCTTGAGCCACCGCGCCCGGCCGACTATCTTTTCAAGGGTATATCTAAGAGGCCTCTCCCTCTTGGCATTTCTGTTTTTCAATAAGATACTTATAAAACATATAAATATGTCCTTAAGTCACATTTCAGGATTAATAAATTTCATCTCACACAAGGAACATACATGGTACGTCTAGACAGAATTTTTTTTTTTTTCATTTTAGCCTTTCTGCTTGAACTCGAATCAAAGGAAATAACTGCATTACATAAAACGCATTCACTTGTGGAAATGGTAATGTTTTGATCTCCATTAAATACTGGAAATAAAAAAAAAAAAGTTTGAATGTACTCTGAAAAGCAGGATTATTTTTACCATCCTGAATGACAAATCTTTCTGAACAGGCTTTCCAGCAATTAGTCTTGCTCTAATGCTATTTCTACACTGGCAAGATGAAGTCTGTTACTTGCCAGATCTCTGGAGAATATGGTGCTTTCTGTAGAGGCACAAGTATATGTCCAAATGCCAGAGTATATACTTGTACTTGGCTAGTGTAGAAACAGCAGAAGAGACCTGAAATACTCAAATTTTTATTGGATTAGCTCAGTGATTTCTCTGAGGAATCATGCTTAACTTCTCTAGGAGTCACAAATTATTAAACATAATGTAAGGAAGTCTGTGGGTTATTCTGACTATTTACTGAACATGCATTATGTTTGGCATGACTGAGAGTCACAAGGAAATGAAATCATGGTCCTTACTCTAAAGGAGACCATAAAGGGTGTTTTCCTCTTTGATTTGCAATTTAATTGAAGAGATTAATATGATGCTTCAAAATGGATTTTTAGAAACTATTTTTATATGCACTTCAGGATACAAATGCTTTTTTATGGAGAGTCTGTTAAATACTTTAGAACTTCTTTTAAAATAATATGAAAATATTATCATTCTAGTCAAAATTTATGGTGTTTTTTGTAATATTCTAAATTTCTTGTTAATATTGTCCTTCGTGTATCTCTTCTATCAAAAGAGAAAAATCTGGCAGTCTATGAAGATTGTTTAAAAAAAAACTTTCATTTTGTCATTTTGTTAGATTCAAAGGCTTCAGAATAGTCTATTCCCTATTCTGTCTCTTTTTGAGAACTTCAAGAGGAATGACTTTTTCAAAGAACACCCTGTTGAAGTAGATTTTCATTGTCACTCTAGAAACACATAATTTGGATGTCATCCCATAGTCTGTCTCAATTAAAGTACTATCAACCTTAAGTTTTCTTTTATCTCAGGCTAAAATCAAAGCTTGCTTTTTTATACAAGTAAATATATAGGACAGTCACTATGTATGGTAATCAATTCACATTTTTTTCCTTAAATCTTAGCACTTAGTTATAAAATTAATTAAAGGTTGTTTGTCTTATAGGTACTACTGTTTCACGATGGCAGGTACTATGAGTATTATTATTAATAAAATATATTTTTTCTAAATTTAATATCTAACAAGTTACATACTTCTCTCTACTATTTAGGTTTTAGGGCATTAAATGGAGTTATTGATTATAAAATAACTGAAAACTCAAATATGATAAGTTATCTTTTTCTCACATAAATAGCTCCATATACAAAAAAGTTGTGGATATTTAACCATTATTATATATTTATAATAATGAATACTAACATATTGTTTTCTGTACCAAATGCTTTCAAATACGTTTTTTATATATCTCAATAGCTTTAGACCACTTTTATTCTAGGAGTAGTAATGGTGGTGGTAATAGTGGTATTGCCATTTTGCCAATCAGAAAATGAGCCTTAGAGAAGTTTAAAAATCAACTTGGATACATATGTTTTATAAGTTGCCGAGGAAACTCTTGAGTCCAAATCTCTTACTAATTTCGCTATACTTTCTCTTCATGTCTATGGGTTGTAAATGTGAGATATTCAGATCTGCAAGTTTTACAGGCATATAACTTGTTGGGGTTACATTCAAGCAGCCCCTAGATCTTTTCCTAAGCATTAGTCTGGGCCCACAACCAACCTGAAAACCTTAATGAATTTCAAAATCATAACCTTCTGCAAGTCAATGTCTTGCCCCACTCTTGTTTCTGCAACTATTTTTTTAGCCATAGACCATGTGTTAGCATCCTGAGCTCACATTACTTCACAGATGACTCCAGATAACAAATGCCAACAACTGTTCACTCTGATTCCATCCCCTTGATGAGTTTCTAATCTCTATTCTGGCTCTACTCTCATTCTAGCTCATCAGAATAAAGTTACTACTAAATCTTTTACTTCTGTAGATGATTTGCTCATTTTGGAAGAGCAAAATGATAATAAAAACAGAGTCCAAGATTTTGCCTTCACACATCCCAGTAAGTTTTCTTTTTTATAAAAGAATTTTATAGCTTTGCCTCACTATTTCTTTTGAAAATGATAGTGTGAATTTGTCAAAATCATAATGTGAATTTGTGCTCAAAGCATTGATTGTCAGTTACTCAGCCTTTTGAATGAATTATGCCTTTAGTACCATATACAGATCCTACTGATGTTCATTATGAAGTGCCTGTTTTTCTAATTTTCATTTTGTATTCACAAGGACAGTCTCAAGGCCTCAGCTCAAGGAAACATAGAAGACCATGTATTTATTGGTAAATGTGGTTTAATGTAATGTTTCACAATGGGTTACTGTAAAACTTGGCATTTCTTCATTTTTCCTATCTTTAATCTCCTCACCCAGTCATTACCATTGATCAAAATCATTCAAGAGGATGAGATCAAAGTAGATATTTAGATAGTTGCAGTAGGTGAGCATTTATGGTGTCTATCTTGCATTTGTCCAATGCGTAAAACATTCTTTGAAGTGATTCCAATGTTTATATTGATGCTGAGTATTCAGATATTTCAGCAAAACTGTGGCCATCTGAAATCAGATTTTTTTGCACTACTATTTTTTGCAGCACTATTTTGTACCACTATTCATTTTGAAATAACAAACAAAAAAGGCAGCTCATAGTTCCTTGAAAATAAAGCCGAATTGTTGAGCACCCAAGAACAACTAATTTATCTAAAAGGAGAAAACCCAAATATTACACATGATAAAAGAAAGCATTCATATGAGAAATCTTCAAATTACCTAACAATCACAATCCACATTTTTTTCACATGAAAGCTAAGAAGTACAAGAGAAGCAACATGAGCAAAACATACCCAAACAAAAGTCAAATATATAATCAAAAGGAGCAATATATGGCAAAGAAGTGTCCATTGGACCCTGGTGGTGAACATGCAGGTCACACGTAGTGACAGAAGTGGTAAAGAGACTGTAAGGGAGGGGAGGGATTGCACTGGGAGTTATATCTGATGTAAATGATGAGTTGATGGGTGCTGACGAGTTGATAGGTGCAGCACACCAACATGGCACAAGTATACATATGTAACAAACCTGCACGTTATGCACATGTACCCTAGAACTTAAAGTATAATAATAATAAAAAAATAAAAAAAAAAGAAAATGAGCAATGCAGAAATGCAATGACAAAAGCAACTTTTTGACTAGAAGGACACAGCAGTTCTAGACTGCTGTGAGAGGTGATCTTTACTCTCTTAAAAGAAGTAAAGAAGAAAAGGACTAACTTTCCACAGTAGAACCCAAGAATACACTCACAGAATATTTCTAACAACTGAACTATGGAAAGAGGGAAAGGTGCAAATATGCAATAGTATTTCTATTCTCCTAAGATAGTCCACATGTTAAAAGTAGGCCAAACACTATGCTTAAACCTTCAGAGAACAGCAAACTCCCATAGGTCAGTGCACTCACAAGCCTTATTCCCTGCCCAGTCTTGTACTAATGAAAGTGATATTTGTAACTTTACCTCTTCATATAGTACACTACAATTATTCATATTAATAATCTAATTTCTATCATCAAGAGCATTTAAATCATATCCTGTTTACCTATGTAAAATTGTGAGAAAATATGTAACCCTTAATAGAGATTTCCATGCCCCCCAATTTCTTCTGTAAGTAAACTTCTCTCTCTCTCTCTCTCTCTCTCTCTCTCTCTCTCTCAGAAAGCTTGAAAAGCTTATTGACGGGAATAATTTAATCTGTTCAATATTTCCATATAACAATTTTTGTAAAAAAAATCATGGAAATGAAGTCATAGAAATCTTCTCAACCTTGTTCAAAGTCAGGAATTCTTCTTCTTCTGAATTAGTAAGATACAGAGAGTAGGGCAACTATTCTGCCTGTTTTATTCAGAGAAAAACCTGTACATGTTCATTTTGGCTTCAGTCTTCAGAGTTTTATTACTCTATAAACTCAGTAGATAGTCACATAGCATGGCAACTTTAGCTGAAAGAGAGCTTGGTGTGGATTGAAGCATATTGTCACCCTGGTGTGAAATGTGGTCAGAGCACTTTAAAACATACTGCTTATAGCAATTTTAAAAATAAATACTGGTTCTGTTTAAATATGCCATCTGCTTTAACCTACATATCATTAAGGTTGTTGAATATCATGCTTTTTGAAGAAGCTCATCAACAAATCCAAGCTCAAAACAGCATTTTGGTCCATGGCCACACAGATGTGGGGCTTTCAGCCTTGAGGTGAACTTGAGTATCATCTTTGCATTAAATTTCAGTATGTAAGGTCTAACAAAGAGTGCTGTGAATCTAAAATTAATGGAGTCCCTGATGGTAAGGCAACATAGCTTTCTTTTTCTAGAAAATATAATCTGTTAGTAATTAAATGAATGACCCAAACTATTTGTTCCATGAAGGTTTTGATAATTTAGTCACCATGAAAGGCTAGGCTACTGTGCCTCTTGTTTCTTACAAGATATGCTACTTTATTTCACCTTAAAATTGTTTTATCAAATAAACAAATCTTCAGTAAAATTTAGAAAAAAATGTGAATCAGGTAACAGACTTTGCATCTATTCACAGTTAATATATTTAAAATATATTAATTCCTAACCAATAAATATACTCTTTCATAACAGAAGAAAATCTCATCCTAACCAACATGTGAGGTTAACCTGCTCTACCGTTCTCCAGTGATAGTCATGTAATTACAGTCTAGGAAACTAAACAATTCACACATTGATGAGTCATAATGATAAAAGTTATATTGAAAGCAATCCTTCAAATGTATATTTTAAAACCAAGAAATTTTACCTTATTGAAGTGAGATACAAAATAACTCACAATGCAGATAGTTAGATCATTTTAAGGAAATAAAGCATTAACCCTTTTTCTTAGAGAAACTAGTAATCCAGTAGGTTATATATATAGATGTTCAAGAATTTTTTCTTAAAAAATTTATTGTTTATTATCAAGAACTTCTGTTTATTATCAGTGAAATAATTTATATCTTAATTTCTTTCAGAAAAAAATGTGAACAATAAATGAATGGAACCTAAAAATGACTTTAACAGATTTAATATATCAGAATACAGAATATTACATGTTTGGTATTTGCACATATTTTACGTATAGTAATATATCATTTAAGCATGGTAGTTCTCTGAAATTTTTTACTTATCTAGATTTTAGAATGCTAAAATTCTTGTCTAAATCTCATCACTATGTGATGTCTGAACATCAACTTATAATAAGCAACTTTAAAATGTTTACCCATATCTTTAAAACTTTAATAGCGATGTCCAAGTATAATCAAAGATGAAAATTCAACTCAATTTTGCAAATAAATTCCATAATACATTTTTCCTTTTTGTTACATTTATTCTGGAAATAATGTCAAAATATTGTGTAACAGGTTTATCTATTTAAAAGTATATTTACTAAATTATAAAAATTATTTTGTTCCAAAAATAGCGTTGGAGATATTATTTTAAGTGTTTCTAATGTGTGAGCAAGAAAAACAGCAAAAGGTAGGGTGAGAGTAAGAGATACCAGTCAAAATATTTCATCATTGTATTCATTACCATAAATCAAAGGCACTATAAGATTTGCCTTTATGTTTGGGAGAACAAGCTTTTTATTGACCGTCTTTCATAATTAATAGCATTTACTCTTTAAATCAAATTAGTCTACTTTCCTATTAAAGCCTTACTGTAGGATCATTTTTTAAAGCACAAAATGACCTTGACAAAAATGAAGGATCGATAATATGTTGATTAGGAGTCTATTTGCTCTAATAGCAAATGTTTCCTTGTTGTTAGTTCCTGCTGCAACACTCTCAGAGGTCGTAGTTCATTACTATCTCCTGGCAGTGGTATTTTCTACATACAGAAAAGTTGACCCTACTGAGCAAAACACTGATGGATTGACTTAGTCATATATATGGATTTCCTTAATACTTCTTTAATCAGCTCATTTTGGGATTCAAGATTGTGTTACAGGATATCCATCAATTGGGCAGGAAGAAGAGAACAGTATGCTGTTGAACCTAGCATCCTTAGAATATCTCGAGTTAGACTTAATCAATGAGGGGTATGGAAGCCATGTTTTATGGCAGAAAAAGAAAAGCTTAATGTGATTGAGGTTTCAGAAAATAAAAAGATGGTCATTGATGGGGAAATGAATAGCAGGAAGAAAGGTAAAGATATAATAACAACTACATGGCATTCATGTTCGATGGGTTGAAGCTAGAAAAGGTGATACACGGCAACTGGAGCCCTTTCTGAATTTAAGAAAATTTCCTATGAAATATTGTTATTTTTAATACAAAATGGCCTCCTTTCCACTGTGGTTTCTGAGCAAAAGAACAAAAATACTTAAGCAACAATTCAAATAATGAACAGAAACAATTAACAATATATTCTTTGTCAATAATATATGTGGATGAGCTGGTCTAAATAAATGTATTCAAAGAAAAACAAAGTTTGCTTTGAGTAGCCAAGAGGCATAAAGGAAAAATGAGACGCAATTAAGCAGAGAACAATTTAGTATAACTCTAATAGCAAAGTCTTTAATGATGCTTTGGTACAGATAAATTTGATTTAGAAATATCTCCCAAGTAAGTTGTGGCAACCCATCTCTTTAGTCACTTAAATTTGGACAGGCCAAAGTTAATATGCTGAAAGAGAAAATTGGAACCTTGGAAAGGAGCTAAATGACCTAATTGATCTTTTCCATCACTGATTTCTAGATACCACTATGAATTAAATGACAAAAATATAATTTTGTGCTATTTAAGATAAAAAGAAATGAACTGAACTGAGTGTTTTTTTTTTCTTTTTAAAAATTCACCATACAGCCATGTCCAGCTAGCTGCCCTCAGATTTGGTCAGTGTCATCAGACTCATGTTGTTCTTAGCTGCATGGCTTTAAGGTGGTATACACAATCTTCATGTTATATGTAACATCAGTTCAGAGAGGTTGCTTATGGTTTTTCTATACCAAACAGTAGACACTGAGTTTCTCGTTTAGATTTAGAGCAAACAAATGTTAGACACTATAAAAACATCATCCTTCAGGGTTCCCTAAGCAAGGTGGATTAATAAGATAGTTAAATACACGGTGAAGTGAAGGGAGAGAAGATAAAGGCCTAAAGATGTTGTATGAGCTAAATTAGCAATGTAAATATTTCATGATCCTTAGAGAGCAGTGTGATACACTGGCACTGGGATTGGCAAACTTTTTCTGTAAAGGCCAGATAATGAATTCTTAAACTTTGCAGACCAAGATGCAAAATTAAAGATATTTATGTAGATTATTACATAAAAAGAAAGAATAAATTTCTACATAGTATGCATTAATAACATTAAAAATATAATATTAATTGAGTGGTTTTTTAAATCATATGGTATACTAATGCGAAAGATGGTTATCTGTTTTGGGGAAATAACATTTTGCTTAATAGTGGTTCAAAATTTGTGTTCCTTGTCATCAAATCACTTACACATTCACAAGCTGTATAAAAACAGGTCTGTTTTGGCCCTCAGGTTATAATTGGCTGAGCCCTTCCCTAAAATGCTTTTGATGTAGCACAGAGCTATTTCTGTAGAAGTTTTATCTCCTATGTGAAAGAATGTTAGAGAAATTCTTATTCCAAAGCTATCTTGGTGTATAGAATAAATGTCTTCTAGTCAGTTGAATGTGACTGATCAAATTCTTATTTTATTCATTGTAATTGTTTGTTATAGCCACTTTTTGTGAATGGGATTTGGAATTTCCAATAGGATTTGACCAAAATGTTTTATTCCCAACCACTCACCACTCTCCACTCTCTGAGTTTAGACGACAGCACCAAAACAGCTTCACTCAGTTAATTCATTCTGTCAGTGCCACTGCATGCCCTGGTAAGACCCCAGGGACACAATTAATAAATTGTCTAAGCTTCTGCTGCAGAAACAAAATAGTAGTCTTTATTTATCATCATATATTCATTTACATATTCATTTATGTTATTTTAACAATCATGTGTTGAATAGATAGTATGTTCCATTCACTGATAATTATGAGGATGCAGAAATAACTTATGAATGTTTCTTAGAAAAGTGATTATATTATATTAACTCAAAAAAAAAAAATAAACAACTAGATTCTCACTACCTTTTTGTGTTGGCAACTTTATCCAGTACTGACAACTGCCAGATAAAGGCTATAACCTTACAATCTTGAAAGGTTTTGACTGGCAAATCAAACCCTATTGATATAAAAATATTTATATATGTTAGTGTTTCTCAAACATCAGAATAAAAATGAAGCTAATACAGAGAAAATTTACATGCATTCATACTTCCAAATCAGTTGGTACTAAATGTTTCCTGACAAGTAAGAAATAGATACATTTTGGTATTGTCAGGTTTTGGAAAACATATGAAATTTATATTATAAATGTACTAGGAATTATAGTTCTTATGTAAATTTTCACACAATTTAAGTAAAACTTTAATAGGGACGTTCAAGTATAATCAAAGATGAAAAATCAACTTAATTTTGCAAATAAATCATTTCTATCTGATTATCATTTCATATGATTAGTAAAGTCTCTCAATATTATATCATTCCAACCCAATTTTAGAATGAGAATACAGTGAGCATTTTGACTTTAGACTTTAGCTTTATGCATGTGAAAACTACTGAAGAATTAAAAGTATGAAAAGCAAGTGTCAACATATCTAAAAGACAGAGAAGAGTCCTTTGTCTTTACCATTTTTCTTTCTTTTTTTTTTTTTTTTTTTCTGAGACAGGGTCTCATTCTGTTGCCCAGGCCAGAGTTCAGTGGTGTGATAACTGCAGCCTCAACCTGCCAGGCTCAAGTGATCCTCTTACCTCAACTTCCTGAGTAGCTGGGACTATGAGTCTACAGGCATCTGCCACCACACTGGGCTAATTTTTCTATTTTTTTTTTTTTTTTTTTTTTTGTAGAGACTGGTTAAGCCATGTTGCCTAGGCTAGTCTCGCCTGGGCTCAAGCGATCCACTTGCCTCAGCCTCCCAAAATCTGGGATTACAGGCATGAGCCACCATGCCTGGCCCCTATTATCATTAAAGTCACCTTTTTCTCTCCCCCTGGGAAGAATATCAGCCATCAAATAAGATGGAGAATATGAAAGGTGATAGTGAGAAAGTTGGCTTGGCTTATGAGGAGCAAAATCTGTCACAGTCAGATTCTCGGCATAGACTTCTTCAAAATACAGCAAAACCCAAAATAGATAAAATTCTACATTTCCATGAAAAAATAATTAACTGAATTCTTAAAAGTGAATTTAATGTGGCATTAATAATTAGTAAAATTATTATTTAATCACAAAATACCTCTAGCAAATGTAGTTAACAAATGTATCAAATTGAATACAAACTTTCAGGTTGATTTTTATTGAATTTAATTTTTCCTCATAACATTTCAAAATAATTAAGAATTATCTCTAAAACAAACTTTCTGGAAATTGAAGAGGTGAGTCCTTGAAGAAGGCAGCAGCAAAAATTTCTGCAGGACAAGTCAGCTTCATATGCTAGCTCAATATTAGTCATTAATATAATAACTTTCATTCCTAAATGAGTATATGTTGCATACATATTCTAACTTCTAAATTCTGTTGTGACTATTTTATCTGAATAATTTATTTCCCTTTATTAATTCTGTTGTGATAATTTTACTTAAAAAAATATGAAAACAGGCCGGGCGCGGTGGCTCAAGCCTGTAATCCCAGCACTTTGGGAGGCCGAGACGGGCAGATCACGAGGTCAGGAGATCGAGACCATCCTGGCTAACACAGTGAAACCTCGTCTCTACTAAAAGAATACACAAAACTAGCCGGGCGAAGTAGCGGGCACCTGTAGTCCCAGCTACTCGGGAGGCTGAGGCAGGAGAATGGCGTAAACCCGGGAGGCGGAGCTTGCAGTGAGCTGAGATCCGGCCACTGCACTCCAGCCTGGACGGCAGAGCGAGACTCCGTCTCAAAAAAAAAAAAAAAAAAAAAAAAAAATGAAAACAGTCTCTAAATGAAATACATACCAAGACATAATAAGAGATACTTGGGACCTTTGGAAACACTATTGTTGTTGTTTTGTTGAAGAAATGTCTTGGATACCATGAATACCTACATTTGAAATTTTCAAGTAATCATAATTCATTTTTGTCTTTGTGGCTCTTATCAAGAAATCAACAAAATGACATAAAAATTAATTGTATAAAATAGTTCAAAATAAATTATTCCTACATTATCACTTCTTCATATGAAGCCATAATTATGAAGCCAGGATGGAATTTAAAGGATAATTTGAGCTTATCAAGTTGAAAGGCAAGGGGAAATTAATTTAAGGAATGGTCTTTTTTATCCAGGATTCTTATCTTCTAAAACCCTGAAAAACTGCATTGCCAAGCTGTTATTATAGTCATTATTAAATTATTAAAGTAAAATTAGTAAAGGTATGAGATTCTCCATTTGCTGACATGGAGAGGTGGAAGCATGTTGGTTTAGTACATCAGGAAAGTTCTGAATAGCTTTTACTGTTCAGAATCACAGGAGTATTTAAATAAAAACATTCGGGAAGGACTGGTAGGAATAATGAGAGACTCTCTAGCAAATAGCCTTATGTATCCTAGTATAGTACACACAGAAATGGGCAAGTAGCATTTCCTAGCTTGAAACAGGAGTAAGATATGCCTCCTCATACTCAAATTACTGCCTCACCCCCACTTAGGGTTTTTAGGCCATCTGCCAACCAGTAGAACTTTGAATTATAATTTCTCCTTCACTGTGTTGAAAGTGTTTCACTCTAAAGGGGGTTGAATGGGATGCCCTCATCCTTTAACTTTAACAAGGGCTGCTGATGGATGTAGTCCATTTGAATGTACAACAGAGAGCTGAACTAGATAACGAACTTATTATTCCTCTCAGAGGATTATAGGCTAGTCCCGAAGGAGTTCAGTAAGCCAGAGAAATCCATATCTACTGGCTAAACAATAGCCAGAAGGCTGACTAGAAATATTGATTTACTTTCTAGGCCATTTAGGCCTTAATGGCAGAGAAAAGCTGAAGTGCTGTTTACTTTTCTGCCAGAATCGACCAAACAACCAGTCCATTTTTTACAGGTTTTTGATTGATTTTGCTTAGAGGAATTAGAGGTGATTTATTTTTAAGCTGAAAGCAACTTGTAAATATCTTCAACAGCACAGGTTCCCTGAGAGGAAATGTTAAGTGGAAATACTTATTGAGAAAGACTTTGTTGCAAATCAATGGGAACAGGTACCATGGCTCGCTGTGAGCCGTCAGGTGTCAGACACCCTTTCCAGAGCCCTGTCAGGACTATAATCTCATCCCTTCAGCTACTCTCCTTTTGAAAGCTCTCAAGTTCACCAAGCTTGAATAAATTTAATCGCCTGACTGAATTTCAGCCAGATGCACCCTGCTGACTTTCAAAGGGTCCTAGATGGGACAACATAATGGTGTCCAAGGCTCACATGGAGCATTTTCTATGTTTGATGGGTGAAAACAGTAATTTATCACACAAGTGGCAATTTTCCGTGATTCCTCTGTCCCACACACAGAAAATGTGGAACTTCAACAAAAGAATAAAGCAGACACACAAAAGAGGCCTCATCCGAAATGCTGCCGTATTAGTCTGACTTTTCAAAATACATCAACTCTTAAATCAGTGATAATATTGAAAGCTATACCTCAGCAATAGCAGCAAAAAAAAAAAAAAGACTTGTAATTTATTGTTCAAGCTGGCAAGGTTTGAGAAGGCTATCATGAAAGGGCAGTGAGTGTTTTAAAGGATTGTTCCAAGAGTGCTTGTCTTCATGCTTAGAATGAGTTAACAAAGGGGTAAAGGACAGCACTTGGAATTCTATATAAAGGCTCTCTGTTCCAGGTTGGCAGGAGAGAGAGAGAAGTAGTTCAACAAGCTTCTGATTTTGTCTCTGTGCTCTTTCCTCAGTTGTCACCACCATATCCACTATCTTGTAAATGTTTCTTGAAATGGTGCTGCTTGGGAGACTTGTCAGTGTTTTTTTTTCTCCATCTTCCTGAAAGAATTTTTAAAAGCCTATTATCAATAGAAGTTAATTTTTGAACTTTGGAATTTACTAATTTACTTATTCTTACAATTTTGAAAGATATACTATCAATCATCATTTTTCATAAGAATTTCTCTTCCTCTCAATAAAAGCATACTTACTGTAGAAAATGTAGATAATATGTAAAATTTTAATTTTACGAATCAGCACTGTTGCCTTTTCAGCATTTTTAATTTCTTTTTCTCTTAGATACATATTTTATATATAATATATATCCACATATACAAACACACACACCTATATATAAAAATATATACACTTAAATAAATATATGTGTATATTTAAATGTGTATATATATTTAAATGAATATATGTATATATTTGCTTAATATTTTAAAAAATAGAACAACTGCATATGCACTTTTTTTTGGCTTAACATTATTTCAGGACCATTACCAAATCTGCAGAAGATTTTTTTTTCCCAAAATATGGTACCACTATTTTCTAGCAGTGAGAGATTGAAAAGGACACCTCACGTCTGTAATCCCAGCACTTTAGGAGGCCAAGGCGAGTGGATCATGAGGTCAGGAGTTAACGACCAGCCTGGCCAAGATGGTGAAACCCCATCTCTAGTAAAAATACAAAAATTAGCCGGGCATAGTGGCAGGTGCCTGTAATCCTAGCTACTTGGGAGGCTGAGGCAGGAGAATCACTTGAACCTGGGGAGGTAGGTTGCAGTGAGCCAAGATGGCGCCACTGCACTCCAGCCTCCGCGACAGAGTGAAACTCTGTCTCAAAAAAAAAAGGACATTTCAACTGATGATACCTGTACTAACCTATAAAATGGGAATAATAGTAGAGTCCACACCTTATAAGATTATTGAGACAATAAAAATGTAAAAAAGGAAAAAAGTAACAAGAGTGGCAACCCATCATTTAAGTTTATAGCTCTACACTGTTTTACATGAGGCTAGGCATGATGGCTCACACCTGTAATCTCAGCACTTTGGGAGGCTGAGGCAGGAAGATCTCTTAAGCCCAGTAGTTCAAGACCAGGCTGGGCAACATAGTGAGACCCTGTCTCTACAGAAAACAAACAAAACAATCCAAGCATGTTGGCAAAGATCTATACTCCCAGCTACTCTGAAGGCATTAGGTGGGAGGATTGCTTGAGCCCAGGAAATTGAAGCTTCAGTGAACCTAGATTACACCATTGCACTCCAGCCTGGGCAACAGAATGAGACCCTGTCGTCGTCGTCGTCGTCGTCGTCGTCATTGTTGAGACGGAGTCTCACTCTGTTACCAGGCTGGTGTGCAATGGCGTAGTCTCAGTTCATTGCAACCTCTGACTCCCTGGTTCAAGCGATTCTCCTGCCTCAGTCTCCTGAGGAGCTGGGATTACAGGCACATGCCACCGTGCCTGGCTAATTTTTGTATTTTTAGTAGAGATGGAGTTTTTCCATGTTGGTCAGGCTGGTCTTCATCTCCTGACCTTGTGATCCGCCCACCTCAGCCTCCCAAAGTGCTGGGATTACAGGCATGAGCCACCGTGCCCAGCCAGGATCCTGTCTTTAAATAAATAAATAATCAAAACAAACAAACAAAACTGTTTTACATGAGTCTCACATATATTTTACTTTCACAATAATTAGCTCCCTGCCTGCTTTAGACATCTATTAATAAAAATAGCAAGTACCATTTAGTTCTTAATATTTTAACGTTTTAATAGTCATTAAAACAACAAGTATCATTTAAAGAAATCATAACTGAGAAATAAGGCTTCTACTAGATAATTTTAAAAGAATAAACTTAAAAACTACTTTAATTGATGTAAATAATGTTCCTCTTTCCTTTTTCCTCATCTTTTGTCCTTCTGCAACCCACCCTCAGAATATCTGATCATTTAGAAGAGGCCAAGACTCCCCAGAGAATTGTACCTGACTATGCTGATAAACTTAAAAGACCATTTTGCTAGAGATCATCGGAGGGAGAGTTATCTACAGCTTCACTGTAATTACTGTAGACTGAGGGCAGCGGTAATTTATGGGCTGACAATTTTCACTTTCTTACTCACTTATCTCTTGCATTTCACTAAAATCTGTGCAACTATTTCAGCAACTGGCACATGGTTGTGTCATATTCCTGTGGCAAAAATTACCTTATCACCACAGGGCTTTCTTGATGAATGAGGTTGCTTAATTAGAAGGGAGTTATACATATGTGATGCAGGAGTCACATGTTAGGGCAAAGGACCACAGGCAGCCTAGATTTTCTAAGTGTGGAGGTGTGAGACAACTCATTTTTATTTTCATTCTGAGAATTTAAATGGAGATACTTGCTAAGAAAAAGTATGAAGTTCAAAGAAATTTTTTAAAAATCATATCTGAAAGTGAAATACATCAGTAAAGAAAACAACAGCTGTTATCATGGAGCTGAACTGGATTTGAAAACGCTAGCTTAAAACAATGATTATAAATGCAATACCGCATCATTACACTAGAAGCTTCCAGGCGTACAGCACTAGCTCAAGGCAACATTTCCCACATGGCATGTGAAATTATCTTTTCAACATATATTAAAGTTTCTATATTCAAATAAGTTCAAACAAGTCCCACAACCCTTACTTTTGGAAATTCACAAGTAACGTAACATTTTAAAGGCTCTACGATGGTTTAAATCTTAGTTTTCACTTCACTGAAATTTAGCATTTTCTTTCATTTGAATGAAGATAACAAGCTATAGTAATATTATCAGTACTTGTGACTTTTTCCCCCCCCAAAAATGACAGATGTTTTCATATCACATCACAGATATTGAAGCTGTCTTGAAATATTCTTTATACTCACTACTATTTTATGTTTTTCTTTCAGAATTTTTTTTTATTATTATACTTTAAGTTCTAGGGTACATGTGCACATCATGCAGGTTTGTTACATATGTATACATGTGCCATGTTGGTGTGCTGCACCCATTAGCTTGTCATTTACATTAGGTATATCTCCTAATGCTATCCCTCCCCCCTACCCCTTCCCCACAATAGGCCCTGGTGTGTGATGTTCCCCTTCCTGTGTCCAAGTGATCTCATTGTTCAATTCCCACCTATGAGTGAGAACACACAGTGTTTGGTTTTCTGTTCTTGTGATAGTTTGCTGAGAATGGTGGTTTCCAGCTGCATCCATGTCCCTACAAAGGAGGCAAACTCATCCTTTTTTATGGCTGCATAGTATTCCATGGTGTATATGTGCCACATTTTCTTAATCCAGTCTGTCACAGATGGACATTTGGGTTGATTCCAAGTCTTTGCTATTGTGAATAGTGCCGCAGTAAACATACGTGTGCATGTGTCTTTATAGCAGCATGATTTAGAATCCTTTGGGTATATACCCAGTAGTGGGATGGCTGGGTCATATGGTACATCTAGTTCTAGATCCTTGAGGAATTGCCATACTGTTTTCCATAATGGATGAACTACTTTACAATCCCACTAACAGTGTAAAAGTGTTCCTATTTCTCCACATCCTCTCCAGCACCTGTTGTTTCCTAATTTTTTAATGATTGTCATTCTAACTGGTGTGAGATGGTATCTCATTGTGATTTTTATTTGCATTTCTCTGATGGCGAGTGATGATGAGCATTTTTTCATGTGTCTGTTGGCTGTATGAATGTCTTCTTTTGAGAACTGTCTGTTCATATCCTTTGCCCACTTTTTGATGGGGTTGTTTGTTTTTTTTCTTGTAAATGTGTTTGAGTTCTTCATAGGTTCTGGATATTAGCCCTTTGTCAGATGAGTAGATTGCAAAAATTTTCTCCCATTCTGTAGGTTGCCTGTTCACTCTGATGGTAGTTTCTTTTGCTGTGCAGAAGCTCTTTAGTTTACTTAGATCCCATTTGTCAATTTTGACTTTTGTTGCCATTGCTTTTGGTGTTTTAGACATGAAGTCCTTGCCTATGCCTATGTCCTGAATGGTATTACCTAGGTTTTCTTCTGGGGTTTTTATGGTTTTAGGTCTAACATTTAAGTCTTTAATCCATCTTGAATTAATTTTTGTATAAAGAGTAAGGAAAGGATCCAGTTTCAGCTTTCTACTTATGGCTAGCCAATTTTCCCAGCACCATTTATTAAATAGGGAATACTTTCCCCATTTCTTGTTTTTCTCAGGTTTGTCAAAGATCAGATGGTTGTAAATGGGTGGTATTATTTCTGAGGGCTCTGTTCTGTTCCATTGGTCTGTATCTCTGTTTTGGTACCAGTACCACGCTGTTTTGGTTACTGTAGTCTTGTGGTATAGTTTGAAGTCAGGTAGGGTGATGCCTCCAGCTTTGTTCTTTTGGCTTAGGATTGTCTTGGCAATGTGGGCTCTTTTTTGGTTCCATATGAACTTTTTTTTTTTTTTTTGAGACGGAGTCTCGCTCTGTCACCCAGGCTGGAGTGCAGTGGCTGGATCTCAGCTCACTGCAAGCTCTGCCTCCCGGGTTCACGCCATTCTCCTGCCTCAGCCTCCCGGGTAGCTGGGACTACAGGCGCCCGCCACCATGCCCAGCTAGTGTTTTGTAATTTTTAGTAGAGACGGGGTTTAACCGTGTTAGCCAGGATGGTCTTGATCTCCTGACCTCGTGATTCACCCGTCTCAGCCTCCCAAAGTGCTGGGATTACAGACTTGAGCCACCGCGCCCGGCCCCATATCAACTTTAAAGCAGTTTTTTCCAATTCTGTGAAGAAAGTCATTGGTAGCTTAATGGGGATGGCATTGAATCTGTAAATTACCTTGGGCAGTATGGCCATTTTCACAATATTGATTCTTTCTATCTATTATTTCTATGAGCATGGAATGTTCATCCGTTTGTTTGTGTCCTCTTTTATTTCCCTGAGCAGTGGTTTGTAGTTCTCCTTGAAGAGGTCCTTTACATCCCTTATAAGTTGGATGCCTAGGTATTTTATGCTCTTTGAAGCTATTGTGAATGGGAGTTCATTCACGATTTGGCTCTCTGTTTGTCTGTTACTGGTGTATAAGAATGCTTGTGATTTTTGCACATTGATTTTGCATCCCGAGACTTTGCTGAAGTTGCTTATCAGCTTAAGGAGATTTTGGCCTGAGATGATGGGGTTTTCTAAATATACAATCATGTTATCTGCAAACAGGGCAAATTTGACTTCTTCTTTTCCTAACTGAATACGCTTTATTTCAGGCTAGGCCTGATTGTCCTAGCCAGAACTTCCAACACTATGTTGAATAGGAGTGGGGAAAGAGGGCATCCCTGTCTTGTGCCAGTTTTCAAAGGAAATGCTTCCAGTTTTTGCCCATTCAATATGATATTGGCTATGGGTTTGTCATAAATAGCTCTTATTATTTTGAGATGCGTACCATCAATACCGAATTTATTGAGAGTTTTTAGCATGAAGGGCTGTTGAATTTTGTCAGAGGCCTTTTCTGCATCTATTGAGATAATCATGTGGTTTTTGTCTTTGGTTCTGTTTACATGCTGGATTACGTTTATTGATTTGCGTATGTTGAACCAGCCTTGCTTCCCAGGGATGAAGCCCACTTGATCATGGTGGATAAGCTTTTTGATGTGCTGCTGGATTAGGTTTGCCAGTATTTTACTGAGGATTATTGCATCAATGTTCATCAGGGATATTGATCTAAAATTCTCTTTTTTTGTTGTACCTCTGCCAGGCTTTGGTACCAGGATGATGTTAGCCTCGTAAAATGAGTTAGGGAGGATTCCCTCTTTTTCTATTGATTGGAATAGTTCCAGAAGGAATGGTACCAACTCTTCCTTGTACCTCTCGTAGAATTCGGCTATGAATCTGCCTGGTCCTGGACTTTTTTGGTTGGTAGGCTATTAATTACTGCCTCAATTTCAGAGCCTGCTATTGGTCTATTCAGGGATTCAACTTCTTCCTGGTTTAGTCTTGGGAGAGTGTAAGTGTCCAGGAAATTATCCATTTCTTCTAGGTTTTCTAATGTATTTGCATAGAGGTTTTTATAGTATTCTCTGATGGTAGTTTGTATTTCTGTGGGGTCGGTGGTGATATCCCCTTTATCATTCTTTATTGCATCTATTTGATTCTTCTGTCTTTTCTTCTTTATTAGTCTTGCTAGCGGTCTATCAATTTTGTTGATCTTTTCAAAAAAACAGCTCCTGGATTTATTGATTTTTGGGTTTTTTTTTTGTCTCTAGCTCCTTTAGTTCTGCTCTGATCTTAGTTATTTCTTGCCTTCTGCTAGCTTTTGAATGTGTTTGCTCTTGCTTCTCTAGTTCTTTTAATTGTGATGTTAGGGCATCCATTTTAGATCTTTCCTGCTTTCTCTTGTGGGCATTTAGTGCTATACATTTCCCTCTACACACTGCTTTAAATGTGTCCCAGAGATTCTGGTATGTTGTATTTTTGTTCTCATTGGTTTCAAAGAACATCTTTATTTCTGCCTTCATTTCGTTATGTACCCAGTAGTCATTCAGGAGCAGGTTGTTCAGTTTCCATGTAGTTGAGTAGTTTTGATTGAGTTTCTTAGTCCTGAGTTCTAGTTTGACTGCACTGTGGTCTGACAGACAGTTTGTTATCATTTCTGTTCTTTTACATTTGCTGAGGAGTGCTTTACTTCCAACTATGTGGTCAGTTTTGGAATAAGTGCGATGTGGTGCTGAGAAGAATGCATACTCTGTTGCTTTGGGGTGGAGAGTTCTGTAGATGTCTATTAGGTCTGCTTGGTGCAGAGTTGAGTTCAGTTCCTGGATATCCTTGTTAACTTTCTGTCTTGTTGATCTGTCTAATGTTGACAGTGGGTTGTTAAAGTCTCCCATTATTATTGTACGGGAGTCTAATTCTCTTTGTAAGTCTCTAAGGACATGCTTTATGAATCTGGGTGCTCCTGTATTGGGTGCATATATATTTGGGATAGTTAGCTCTTCCTGTTGAATTGATCCCTTTATCTTTATGTAATGGCCTTCTTTGTCTCTTTTGATCTTTGATGGTTTAAAGTCTGTTTTATCAGAGACTAGGATTGAAACCCCTGCTTTTTTGTTTGTTTGTTTGTTTTCCATTTGCTTGGTAGATCTTCCTCCATCCCTTTATTTTGAGCCTATGTGTGTCTCTGCATGTGAGATGGGTCTCCTGAATATAGCAAACTGATGGGTCTTGACTCTTTATCTAATTTGCCAGTCTGTGTCTTTTAATTGGACCATTTAGTCCATTTACATTTAAGGTTAATATTGTTATGTGTGAACTTGATCCTATCATTATGAAATTAGCTAGTTATTTTGCTCGTCAGTTGATGCAGTTTCTTCCTAGCATCGACAGACTTTACATTTTGGCATGTTTTTGCAATGGCTGGTACCTGTTGTTCCTTTCCATGTTTAGTGCTTCCTTCATGATCTCTCGTAGGGCAGGCCTGATGGTGACAAAATCTCTTAAGCCTTTGCTTGTCTGTAAAGGATTTTATTTCTCCTTCACTTATGAAGCTTAGTTTTTCTGAATATGAAATTCTGCGTTGAAAATTCTTTTTTTTAAGAATGTTGAATATTGGTCCCCACTCTCTTCTGGCTTGCAGACTTTCTGCCGAGAGATCTGCTGTTAGTCTGATGGGCTTCCCTTTGTGGGTAACCAGACCTTTCTCTCTGGCTGCCCTTAACATTTTTTCCTTCATTTCAACTTTGGTGAATCTGACAGTTATGTGTCTTGGAGCTGCTCTTCTTGAGGGGTATCTTTGTGGTGTTCTCTGTACTTCCGAAATTTGAATGTTGAACTGCTTTTCTAGGTTGGGGACATTCTCCTGGATAATATCCTGCAGAGAGTTTTCCAGCTTGGTTCCATTCTCCCTTTCACTTTCAGGTGCACCAATCAGATGTAGATTTGGTCTTTTCACATAGTCCCATATTTCTTGGAGGCTTTGTTCATTTCTTTTCACTCTTCTTTCTCTAAACTTGTCTTTTCACTTCATTTCATTCATTTGATCTTCAATCACTGATACTCTTTCTTCTAGTTGATCGAGTCGGTTACTGAAGCTTGTGCATTTGTCACATAGTTCTCGTGTCATGGTTTTCATCTCTATCAGCTCTTTTAAGGTCTTCTCTGCGTTGATTATTCTAGTTATCCAATCATCCATTCTTTTTTCAAGGTTTTTAGTTTCTTTGTGCTGGTTAAGTAGTTCCACCTTTAGCTCTGAGAAATTTGATTGACTGAAGCCTTCTTCTCTCAACTTGTCAGTCATTCTCCGTCCAGCTTTGTTCTGTTGCTGGTGATGAGCTGCATTCCTTTGGAAGGGGAGATGTGCTCTGATTTTTTGAATTTCCAGCTTTTTTGCACTGCTTTTTCCCCATCTTTATGGTTTTATCTGCCTTTGGTCTTTGATGATGGTGATGTACTGATGGGGTTTTGGTGTGGGTGTCCCTTCTGTTTGTTAGTTTTCCTTCTAACAGTCAGGACCCTCAGCTACAGG
Source organism: Trachypithecus francoisi (assembly GCF_009764315.1). Lineage (NCBI taxonomy): Eukaryota > Metazoa > Chordata > Mammalia > Primates > Cercopithecidae > Trachypithecus > Trachypithecus francoisi. The sequence continues at coordinate 86,062,292 of NW_022681469.1, read as the reverse complement.
TCTGTTGGAGTTTGCTTGAGGTCCACTCCAGACCCTGTTTGCCTGGGTATCAGCAGTGGAGGCTGCAGAAGATAGAATATTGCTGAACAGTGAGTGTTGCTGTTTGATTCTTGCTCTGAAAGCTTCGTCTCAGGGGTGTACCCAGCCATGTGAGGTGTGAGGTGACGGTCTGCACCTAGTAGGTGATGTCTCCTAGTTAGGCTACTCAGGGGTCAGGGACCCACTTGAGCAGGCAGTGTGTCCATTCTCAGATCTCAATCTCTGTGCTAGGCGAACCAATGCTCTCTTCAAAGCTGTCAGACAGGGACCTTTACATCTGCAGAGGTTTTTGCTGCTTTTTGTTTAGCTATGCCCTGTCCCCAGAGATGTAGTCTACAGAGGCAGGCAGGCCTCCTTGAGCTGCGGTGGGCTCCACCCAATTCGAGCTTCCCGGTGGCTTTGTTTACCTACTTAAGCCTCAGCAATGGCGGGTGCCCCTCCCCCAGCCTCGCCCCTGCATTGCAGTTAGATCTCAGACTGCTGTGCTAGCAATAATGGAGGTTCCGTGGGCGTGGTACCCTCCAGGCCTGATGTGGGATATAATCTCCTGATGTGCCATTTGCTAAGACCCTTGGTAAAGCGCGGTATTAGGGTGGGAGTTACCCGATTTTCCAGGTGTTGTATGTCTCAATTTCCCTTGGCTAGGAAAAGGAATTCCCTCCCCCCTTGCACTTCCCAGGTGAGACGATGCCTCACTCTGCTTCACCTCTCACTGGTTGGGCTGCACCCGCGGATCAGCACCAACTGTCCGACATGCCCCAGTGAGATGAACCCGGTACCTCCGTTGAAAATGCAGAAATCACCCATCTGTGTCACTTGCGCTAGGAACTGGAGGCTGGAGCTGTTCCTATTCGACCATCTTGGGTGCCCCCCTCACTACTATTTTAAAAGTATGGTAGTTAGTAGACCTACTGCTAGCTCTTTTTATTTAATGTGATAATAAAGAGATATTTAAATTCATATATCACCAATTTATTTTTATGTTTTGTTAATTACACTTCAATACAATTTATTTCCTTTGATACCCTAAAAATTTTGCTTTAGGTATTTAATCACATTAATTTGAGAAGGGATCTGTGATTGCCAACGTGGTTTATCACACACAGAAAAAAGTGGGTAAACACTTGCTATAATTAAACTTGTTAACCTCTGTAAAAGCTAGTAATCTCTAAACTCATTTACTTAGGAATTATTTTATTTTTCACTCTGAGAACCATGTTTGAATAAGTCATCCATGAAACACTGTTTAGAAGATTCTGCCATGATTGCTTCTTCTCTGACCTAGTACATCGTCCCTGGAACTAGTCTACAAATAACAGCTTCATCAGGTTTCACATCTCTAGAGTTCCTAAGTTTCTTCACCACCAGTCTTCTGAGTGCCATTAATATCTGGGAGGTAAACCACCTCCCAACCCCAACTTGTGACAACTAAAAAGGTCTCTACATATTACCAGATGATGATGTTGTGAGTGTTCTTCCTTCCTCTAGTTCTTTTGGCCATGGAATTCATTTTTCTCTCTCAGAACACAACTCAGGAGTTAGCATACAGCATGCATAACATTGTGGGTGAAACACTGTGTCAGCCCATTTGAAGTGATTAATGGTAAACTTTGAGCTACTAATTCAGGTAAAAATGGTGTTTTCATTTAGAGAATAAAAACAAGGAAGGAATACAGCAAAATCTCCACCACCAAGAAAGAATGCCACAATTATTTTACCTTTAAGGAAAGTGGTTTCTCCTTTTGATTATTGACAACTACCTATTCAGTCCTACGGAGTTCTCACTTACCATAGAGTTTCTCAGTCTTAGCACTAGTGACTTTTGTGCCAGATAGTTCCTTGTGTTGAGTGGCAGTCCTGTGCATTGTAGGATGTTTAGCAGCATCCCTGACCTCCACCCATCGAATGCCTGTGGCAGCCACCTCCCAACCCCAACTTGTGACAACTAAAAAGGTCTCTACATATTACCAGATGTCTCTGGCAGACACAATTGACCTCAGTTGAGAACCACTGAGGTAAAGCTTTAGTCTGTTTTAGGAAGGAATTTGCCATTCTTTAGGAACATCAGAGTCGTTAAAAACAGATTAATCTGCTATATAATTAAATAACTAGTAAGCAACTTTTCAGGTGATTTCTGTGGGCCCTAACTTCTAAATATGATGGAAATTCATTGTGTCCTGTATTTTGTTTTGCCTATGCCAGGGATCAGCAAACATTGTCTGTATGAATCCAGATAATAAACACATTGGGTTTAGTGGTGGGGGTGTCTAATGCAACTACTAGGTTCTGCTGATATAGAGTGAAAGCAGCCACTGAAAATATGTAAACATATGAGAGTAACTGTGTTTCAAAAAACTTTATTTACAAAAAAGGAAGTAAAACAAACTTGGCCTGTAAGCTGTATTTTGCCAATCCTTGCCCTAAATATTACATAATAATCTTAGGTCCAGAATTTTAAAAATGCTAAGGTAGAAAAAGTTATTTATTTGATATATGTTTAACTAACCGATCATTAAACCACACTGATTTTCAAATTTATCATTGTCTTATCTAAACATTTACTTACATAAATTAAATTAGATTGGACTGTTCCTCAAATATGCTAGCATTTGGTATCATGCACCTAAAATTAAGGTAGGAATGACTAAGTGTGTTGTTACTGAATGCTGGTTGGTACATACCTCATCTTCAAAAGCCTTTCAGTCCATGATTAATGATGACCAAAGTGCAGTCAATCTTGTTCCTCATAAGCACACTACATGCTTTATTAAAACATCAGTATGAATGCCAATTAACACGTCCTCTGTTGACAGGCTATGCCAAATGACACCGCTTAATAGCCATGCTCTCTTTCTCCTTTACCATTAGAACTCAGATTTTAATTCCAGGATGATAATGCATTCAGCTACAAGATAACACCTTCCAGCCTCTTCTGAAATTTTGTGTGGCCACATAACTAAGTTTTGGCCTATAAGACATACGCAAAAATATTGTGTGGGACCTTCAGGACAAATGCTTAAAGAAAGTTGACTCAGTTAGGAAGGAGCCTCCTTTTGTTCTCCTTAGTTTCTTCATTCTACTGGCCTAGTACATTGATATGTGGGCTGGAGCCAAAGTAACTACTTTGGATCATGAAGTTAGAAACCACACATTGAAGATGGCAGAGCAGAAAGACAGGAATCTGGGCCCCTGATGTCACTGGACAGCCTACACACCTCCTGACTTATTCTAAGTGAAAAAATAATAGACCTCTGTTTTCTTTAAGCTAAAATGACTTGGACTTTATGATATATGCTGCAAAATGTGATCATAATTGATTGAAATACACTACAAGTTTAAAACTGATTCTAAATATCATTTGATGCAAGTCAAGTTGACCTAGGAAACACTGACTTTCTTAGCTATTGCTTTAGGAACTAGTCTACTTCAGATATAACCAGGCATCAGTTCCCCCACAAAAGATGTGGAGGGACAAGAAATGATATTTAGAGACCCTGTGATCTCCTCAGATGTTCTTCCCTGAGAGTAAAACAATCCATTTTATACAGGAGATCTTACTGAAAATAGAAAAATAAAAAGCAGTATTCCAGTTGAACCTTGTTTTTTACCACAGGTCTTTCACTACCACAGTGTACTCCAAAAGAAAAGGAGAAGGAAGTTCTTATTCAAAACTGTCAAAATATTACCAAATTGTCAGTAAAAACAGGGATGAGGTTATCCCATTTCTTGCCTGGACACCACATTTTTATCATATTTTTATCCTTTTCTTAATTTCCTAAAGGATCGCTTCTGGCCCCTTCCTCATCCTCTGTTCCACTGTTGCTGTCCACTGGGCACCATTGCTGCTGGACAGTTCACTCTGGCTGAGGGTCACCACTATAGGCCATTCAGAGATTCAGAGATACTGTCCTAGTCACATCTATGCTTCAAGCACTCTCTGTTAGTTCTCCCCAATCTAGAATTACAAAAGAAAACCCAAGGGAGTAAAAACATAAGCTTTATGTTCCTTCATATCATAAATACTCCTCTCTTAAAAGTTATCTGTTGGGTTCTCCAAATGTTCAATTTCCTATGAGTTGCTATTCTGGTCCTTAATAAATCAGTAAATTTTCTAAGCTGGTTATACCTATCAATAGCGATGTCTAAAAATTACTCCTGTGAGTAGGATCAAGTGTTTTCCTTCCATAAAGCAAACTATAGTTTTACGAACTTAAGGATATGTGTGTTTGTGTGTGTGTGTGTGTTTATGTGTGTGTAGAGGCATGCACATATGTAAGCACTGAAAAGATTATGAGCAACAGATAATGGAAATGCAAAAAAACTATGTATTTGAGCGAATAGAGAGGAATCTTCCTCTCTATAGGTTGTATGTGGCTTGTTGAATAATCCTTTGGTGGACAAAAAAAAAAAAAAAGTGCCACTGTTTGTGTATCTGTGCACAAGTGCTCAGCTCTACTGATTATGGATAAGAAATTCATGGTAGGCATATCCCCAGTCTCCTCTTCTAATTGTGCTCTTTCTTACTGCATCTACATGCAGCTCCTTGGTCCCTCCTGACAGGACTATTCAGACAGCTGCTACCAGCCTATCAGAGGTGAAACCTGAGACAAAAACGATTTGTAGTTTAGACGTAATTTTTTTGTGTAAATACAAAGTAGACGAAAGATGACTGAACTTGAATTCATGTCCGATGCATACCTCAGACTCCAGAAAGAAGTCATACTGACAAAACAGAAAGATTTTATTATGATAAAAACTTTGCAGAATCAAGAACTAGAGTTCTGAGTTTGGGTGCTATTCCTCCTAAAGTACAGATGGAAACTGAAACTGTAGCAAATATCATTACTATTCCTCTGGGACCAATACAATTTAAGAAAACTTTTGTGATTTTTGATTAGAGTGTGGCTAGAAACAGGAGGAAGCTGAGCACAGTGGCCTACACCTGTAGTTCCAGCTACTGGAGAAGCTGAGGCAGGTGGATGCACTTGAGCCCAGGAGTGCAAGGCTGCAGTTCACTATGATCATGCCTGTGGATAGCCACTGCACTCCAGCCTGGGCATCTCTAAAGAAAATAAACAAAACAAGAGGAAATTGGGGAAGACAACTATTTCTACCCTCCCTTTAGACAACAGATTTCACAGGAATGCTTTCCGTTAGTAAGATTCGTTAGTAAGATCACTCTACTCCTGTAATGTCATTTACTCATCTCTAAAATGTGTAAACACATTATTCCTACCTCAAAGAATTATCTGAATTAAAAAAAATAGTACATGCCAAGCTGTTTGCATGATATCCAACACACAGAGGACACTGAGTAAGCATTCAATAAGCTCGTTCTTAAAATTATTATCTCAGGCCTACACCTGAAATTGTCAGGACCTGGAGCAAAAGTACAAATGGAGGTCCACATAGCACATTCCTATATATTTAAAAAGTTTTAAATCACGCTGACCTACTTGCTTATTGGAATTAAATAAAAGAGGATCTACCTTATTATGACAACGTTGAAGGCCAGGTTCCAACACTGGAGTTTCTCACCTAGAGATGGCAGCACAGAGAGAACGAGCCCCTGAGCTCTCAGCCAATGGCCTTCTCTCTTGTTTTCCCACCCACAGCTCGATCACATACCGTGAGGAGCCTTCCTTCCAACTACAGGGTGTCCCTGTCAGCATATATCTTCTGCATGTAGTAGTTCTTTACTTTGAAGAATTTATTGGACTTAATGTTCCTATTTTAAAGTTCTTAACCTTAATTACATCTGCATAGTTCCTTTTGCCACGTACCAAAACATAATCACAAATTTCAGGGATTGGGTATTGGTAGCTGTTCTGCCTAATACAATGTCTGTAGAATTAAAATATAGTCCATATGCTTTGATTGCTAAGGAAATAAGAAATCAAGTTAGAAAGAAAAACTGGAAAAATATATACTATTACAGCATAATACTTTGTACTCAACAGACCCTCAGCAAAATATATTTAATTAATGTGTGATGAAAGCAATGAATACTCCTTATTTTTAAATTTGTTTTTTAATAATCACAAAATAAAACATTTAAAGTTAATAAGAATAACACTATGTTGTGATAATTAACCACATAATTACATATTTTGATGATATGCAGAGCTGGTATATATCCCATTTGAACACATAAAGCAAAATGAAAGCAATATGAGTGATATTTATTTTCTATGCTAAAGGGAACTTTTGCCAAAACAGTAAAACAGTATGATTATTTAACTGTATTTTTAAAGCACTGGTATTGTTTATAACATTTACATTAAGAAGAATTTTATTTTCTTTAGCATAACCACTGATTATCAGATTTTTCATCCCCTTTTCTTTACCTAACTTCCAAATGATTTTATTCCTTTTCCAATTAGGCATAATTAACAACATGCTGCCATTGTATTTTTTGTTGTTGCTGTTTTGTTTTGTTTTAGATTGACAAGGGGTTTCTAAATGTATAAAGTGTTTATAAATCTTTTAGGACTGGGCAGTGATAAGTCTTTTAATGACTGAAGACAATTTTCTGCCAGTTTTGGATATAGCTAAGTATGCAGCATGTATTGGATCAATTCAATGGGGACATAACTATAACTGCCAAGCGCTTATCAGTATAGAGTTTCCACCAGCACTTCAGCTGGACTTTACAATTACCAAAACCAATTCCTGACTGCAGCCTCACAGTTATTTAGAAGAGGAATTATTGTATTAAAAGCAATTGCTTAAGGTGGCTCACACCTGTAATCCCAGCACTTTGGGAGGCCGAGGCGGGCAGATCACGAAGTCAGGAGATCGAGACCATCCTGGCTAACATGGCGAAACCCCATCTCTACTGAAAATACAAAAAATTAGCTGGGCATGGTGGCATGTGCCTGTAATCCCAGCTACTTGGGAGGCTGAGACAGGAGAATTACTCGAACCCGAGAAGTGAAGGTTGTAGTGAGCCGAGATCGTGCCACTGCCCTCCAGCCTAGGTGACAGAGTAAGACTCCATCTCAAAAAAAAAAAAAAAAAAAAAAAAAAAAAGCAATTACTTAAAGCCAGCTGAAGTCATCCACTAGGGGGTTACAAGACACTAGTCAGAGCGCTCCCCACTCTCTTTCCTTATTCTTTGAATCACCAAATTTCTCAATAACTGGCAAGAAACAGAAAGTGGAAAAAAAAAAAAAAAAGACACTCCATAATTTCTTTGAGTCGCCTAATGATGGATTTCATCCTAGAATTTCTAGTAGCAGTGGTGCGTGAACTGGAAAGTTGGTTCAACAAAAATGATTTTGTACATGGTTAAGAACTTACAGATGATGAAAAGAAATGGGAGCTCTTATTTAAAGAGGGTTTCAAAACAAACACTCGCTGAATTCAGCATAATGAGACAAGAAAATGAAGCCAGAGAAATGAATTCCATTTACAAATAACAAATTTAGAAAATGAAGAAGTCTAGTGTAATGGGAAAAAGTCTTAAAAATGTGTATGTGACATAATTGTCTGCAGTACTCTCAAAAAAGGATGTTGGTAAAAACTGAAAAAAAAAAAAAAATGAGATTTTTTTCCTCAGATGACATTTTCCCCAATCTCATTATGCTTTACTTTATTTTTAATCAAAATTTCCTCCTATCCATCCAAATCAGTTTTGCTAACAACCACTTTCCTACTTCACCAAAATGCGTAAATGTTTATAATGGACAAGAGCAAAAACATAGATTTTTTTTTTTCCCTTTTAAATTCTATTTGCATAATCATCTAGTATAAAGGAAGCCTGAAGAAAATGAGTAGGTAAATATTTTCAAGTACACTGTTGATTTAAAATAAGGGACTTTTTGTACATTTTGAATTTTAAGTTTTCAGTATATGTCCTGCTGCAGACCTCCCTCTAATTCTGAGTGTTTTACACAGAAGCATACATAGGTTGAGGCATTTGATGTCAGTCTCTAATGCAAATTAATTATCAATGTATCTAGGAGAGGCGCTGGATCACTTTCTGTCCTCTACAAATATTGATTGTATTATTCTCTGAGATTTAAGTGACTTTTTGAATCACTGGGGTCCCCTTCTATCATCCACAGATTTTTTTATTTTTTATTTTTATTTTGGAGTAACTAGATTTACAGAAAGTTTGCAAAGATGTTACATAGATAAACTGCATCCATTTTATCTATTTTTCCCTAAAGTTAGCGTCTTACATAACCATGATACACTTTTCAAACTAAGAAATGAATATTCAAAACCAAAATTAATATTACTGGGCTTTTTGACTCTGTTTATGTGGGCAAATGGATTAGAGTATCATTTTCTCTTCCCCTTGGAACGACTGGATCTCCAAAGAGAATCAATGTTCATAAAGAGGTCAACTTCAAAATTAGTAGCCGAAAAAAAAGGGACCCCATGAGCCTAGAATCAAATGCATTTGTCTTCCAATATGTCCTGCTTTCAGTGGAAGTCTTTCATTTTCATGGTTACAAAATGTAACACTTTTGGCTCAGTCACCCCCTGTAAAGTCTAATCTATTTCAAGAATGTCTGACTAAGTAACTCTGATGTTTCTACTATACTCCAGAATCACAGGGGGATTTTAGTAGGCTAGCAGATCCAGAAAATTCTGAACCTAGGAAAAATCCTTTGTGGATTAGAAAGACAGAAGTTTTAGGACATTATCAAAGGAGCTCTCTGAGAAAGGGACAGTATTATATTGACCACAAAGACTCTTCTGTGGGACAATCCCAAACCATGGCTGTGAAGAACTGTGCAAAAGGTGTATAACTTACCCTGGGAACTGGAAACTGGATTTGGCAAGAATCCCAGGAAGATCCCAGGGATCCAGGAAAGTGATCTAGCCAAAGTAAGGTATATGGTGAGCAATGGGTGTCAGTCAGGGTATTTCATTGTTCCCACAGGCATATTGAGGGCCTAGCTAGGTATATGGTTTGCATATACACTGTTTCAATATGCAACCTTTTTGGCTGCATTTGCCACTAAATTACAAGTACACAGTATATGTTTTTATTAAAATCACTTGTCAAGTGTTTTCATACCTGTCCTAAAAGATAAGAATGGTTATTTAGAAGTTTTAAAATAGAAGACAGAAGCATGGCCCTCAAGAAAAGAAATTCCATACTTTAAATCATAAAGCAAATCAAAAAAGTTTAACAAGACTACCATCAATGCAATTTTTCATTTTAAATTAAATCATGGGAATAAAACAATTTTCTTTTTTCTTTCTTTCTTAAGAGCTTAGTACATTATAATAGATATGACATTGAGTGATTGTTAAATTAATGAAACCATTGTTAGAGTTCTCTACAAGTTTAGAGATAGATTTATAAAAGGTACATCTGGCTGGCTGGCTGCTCAGCCCTATTTTAGTCCCTTTCAGCTTCGACACAGCCTAATCAGGAAACAGTTCTGCACTATGGGTCACAGGATAAAATCCCTTGAGACAGAGCTCAGAATATCATGACACAAAACGTTCTCAAATTTAGGGGTTCTCATGGTTCAGAACCCCCCATCCTATAACCCAGATGCTGTCACATCATATCACTTAAACATGTAAAATACAGAGACAATTGTACTCACACTTAAAAGAAATTAGCTGAAGTTACATAGTCCACAAGGGGGCCTTGCATTATGGGTCTCTTGAAAAACTTGCCCCTGGCTTTAGGGACTGAAACTCAAACTCTCACTGTCAGCAAAATTGTCCTTTCAAGTTCGGTCATTTATATAGAAAGCTTACTTCTGCTTCAAGGAACGAGATTACAATTTGAATGTCACTAATCTGCCTCTGTGGAAATATCTAGGCACCCTTACTCATCCTAGGAAAGTTATTTAGCACAAAGTGTTCATAAAATGGCTTTGCACAGGTTTAGTATTCAAATAAGCAACACACGTGCTGCTGAAGGGGCTGGGGGAGTCATGGTTTTATAAGGTTTTTATAATTCTAGTTCCTAAAATTTAAAGCACTGTAACAACGGTTTCATTAATTTGTGAATCATTCAATGTCATCTCTGCTATAAAGTACTGGACTTTTAATGGGTTTAGGGAGAGAGCAAAATTATTCCTATGATTTAATATAAAATGAAAAATTGCATAGTTAGTAACTTTGTTAATTTTGGGGGCATGAGCTGGTAAAATTTTCATCTGGTGTAAGGTTATTTTTGTGATGAGAGTATACATCTGTTTCTATAATTTTTCAGACAAGAAGGATAGAAAATGTATTTTAAAAACAGCATGATGGATTTAGGCTACTTACATAAATTAAGGCGAGTTTTGAGAAATATAAAATGTTACCAAGGTAGATTATCACAGCAGATGATTTTGGTGCACCATGAAAAATTCTCCTGGCCCAGTCTAATTTTGGCCACAGCTGCTGTGGGTGCTCCAGGCCAGGTCAAACTCAACCCTGGCTGACAGGCGGCCAACACAAGTGAAAGCAGGTTGTCTACCTGCTTTCTGCCTCAGGGTCCTCCTCTCTAGAAATAAGCTATGGAGGCAGGAAAGAGTCACTTCTACTCTCTTGAACCCTGGATTATCTGTATGTACCCTGGATTACCTATATACAATTTGCATAGTCTTGTTTATAGAAAACGAAAATGAAAGCATTCTTGAAACAAGTTTGAACCAACATTTCACTCCAAGACTGTATGCCTAGTTCAAATACTAAGACCTTCATATTGAGCACTGAAATTTACTCATCATTTATTCAACAAATGTTTATGGTGAACTTACCAAGTGTGAAGCATGTTTCAGGTACTGAGGATTTAGCCTTGCAACAAAATCATTGCCCTCGAGGAACTTCCAGTCTTTCAGACGAGAGAGGCAATCAAAGTAAACCAGCAGCATTTCAGATGGCAGGAAGTGCTATGGAAGAAAGCAAGGCAGGAAATGCCAGCATGAGGCATCTATTTATAACTTAAAATAGAGCACTCAAGAAATCCTACCCAAGAAGGTGACATTTGAAGAGAGACCTGGAAGGTGAGGAGGAAAGGCATGTGGTTAATTGGGGGAAGAAAATTCCCAGCAGAGGGAACAGCAGTTATGAAGAATGAAGGCAGATCTATGAAGCCAATACCTGATCTGAAATGAATACTTTATTCTCTCTGAGTTGTGATTTTGTCTTTTGTAAGATGAAGCTAGCTAGTGCTAATTCATTGTAAGGACTGAATGTGTTATTTTATGTAAAGCACATAGTACATGTTCAATACATTAGCTCTTATTATTATCTCTCACTCAGTTTCATCCATTCCACTTACAAAAGAAACATCAGCGAAGGCTTTTGATTCAGCCAATGACATATCTAAAAGAGAAAAGAGAAAATTAAAACTGTTCTGCCTGGAAGTTTCTCCAATGAGGTCTAGGTGTTTCCTCAAATTTCAATTGCATTATGAAGGCCTAATCCTGTTGTAGTGGCTGGGGTATGTGGCATATGTCATAAACCAATGCTCCAAAAGTATCTCTGTGGGAGGCGGAGAGAGGGAGGGCTGTAAAACACCTGGATAGCTACAAAAGAAAAGTAATATACAAGATGCTTTATCACCAGAAGAACTGACTTAGTTTTGGGAAATCATTCAGGGATAAAGATGAGTAGGAATTTTTTAGGTAGAGAATGAGCAAGATAGACTCTGAGACAGAGGGACTATCACATATGAAGTTTCTAAGGCAACAGATGGACAATCTGTGCCCTCCTCAGGAGACATTCGGCAGTATCTGGAGGCATTTTTGATTGTCACGACAAGACTGGGGGTAGTAATCACATACAGTTGATAGAGGTCAGGGATACCGCTAAAAATCCTACAATGCACAGGACAGTGCCTTATAACAAAGAGGTATTTGCCCAATCAATGTCAATAGTATTGAGATTGAGAAACCCTGCTCTACAGCAAGAGAGTTCTTTCATAAGAGAAATAGAAGACTCATGCGACTAGCTCTGATTATCATACCAAAGGGTTGTTAAGACAGGCAGAATTTAGATCATGTAGGATTTATTTAGATTTTAATCCTAAATTCAAATGAAGCCTCTGAAGACTTTTTATCAGAATGTGTGTGTGGGGGTGGTGGTGAGGGTATATGAGACAGGTGGAGTTGGCAAGACTTGATTTCTGTTTGCAAATGATTCTAATGGAAATTTCAGCTGAGGCACATTGCAGAGAGAGATGCTAATGCAGAACCAGTTTGAGGACTGTTAAAGCACTCTATCAAACCAAAAGTATGGAAGAGTACCCATGGGGAGACGGGAAAGGTTTTTAAGAGGTGCCTCTGGAGAGAGAGATGCTGTCAGGTCCACTTCTTTGCTCCCAGTGGGGTAACCCCTCCTAACCCAAAGTCAAAAGAGGAAGTTTAATGTCTCGCTTGGAGGTCTTAGAATCCACTGCTTTGTGGGTCATCAAGTATGAGTCACATATGAGCAAGTAAAGGATGGGGAGCTACTCATAGTAGAGTAGGGAATTGCAGTTCGTGGAAATGTTGTGGACCCTGAGTTTGCCAGGGTGAAATTCAGCATGTGGGCTAGAGAGAGAGATCAGAAGAGAAGAGAAGAGGAGAGCATGAGCTGCTTTGGACTGTCTTAGATCTTTCAGGAAGGGCAAGGGGACCTCAGCAGAGGAAATGAGAATTAAATTGGCAGATGCCCAGGGGATAAGGAGAAACTCAAAACATGCACTTGCGTGTGTCAGGGGACTGGTTGTGTGTAAAAGATCAGGAGAAATCTCAGAAAAATGAAAAAATAAAAGCATGGGCCCATCAGAAAATGAATTTTAAAATATGGAGAAAGTAGAAAATACTAGGGGAGTTGTCTACCATGGTACCAATCAAGAAAGAACTATCCCTTCTCGCCTTACCTCTTCTACTGCTTGTTCCAAATTGGAGGAGTCAGAGAATATGGATAGCCAAGATAGAGCAGGAGAAAAGAAGTCTTAGGTGAGAAATGAGTGAAGAAGTTGTCCCATCTCTTTCTTTTTCATGGGCTTTATTCTTGCATCAGCCAATAGCTAAGGCAGGGAAGTAACCTCAACTTTAAATTAGATTCAGAGCTTTGATGAGACTAGCATTTTAATTACTGAACTCAGATTTTATTTTGGCAAAGAACTAACTCTATGGAATAAATGTAAGACAAATTTTAAATTTTTATTTAGTTTATGATAGCATCTTTCTGTCATTTTTATTCAATAAAACAGTTACTGTTTCACAAATAGAAACAAACAAAAACGTGGTTCCTTTCTGAAGAATAATTTGGAAGTGGAGCAACTGTATTTGAAAAGACACATTAGTGCATGTTTTAAACATGTTAGGAAGCATTACACCAAGGTAACAAAAAGCCCCAAAATAACAATGACTTAAATCCACAAAGGATTATTCTCTATCATGTTCCAAATTCTTTGCAGGGGTCGCGGAGCTCTGTTTCTGTATTTATTCAAGGGTCCAAGATGGCACAGTGGCCGTTAACTTGAATTTTGTCATTCAGTGTGCAAGAAGGAAAAAGAATTCCAGTGAATGTCATGTAGGCAATTAAATATTCCAGACTTGAAATTACCCACATCATGTTTCCTAACACCTTATTGATCAAATGTAGACTTGTGGCCTTATCCCCTCCATAAAATGGCCAGGAGATATACTCCCACCTTGCTCCCAGAAGGGGGAAGTGGAAATATTTGCCAGATTTCATGGATTCAATAATCAAGGTAATAATTAATTAGATAATTAGTAGGACTAAAGAAGGATAACAGATATGAATTGGCAGATTCAATGGATAAACCTGAATAAATCCTTCTAGAGCTAAAATGTTTGAAAAAATAGCCATTTATACTATCTATATGTTTTCCAAGAAAGTATGTGAGCCCCTAAAACAAGGTGAGTAGATAAGAGTATAGATTAATAAATATAAATATAATTTGTTTAGTACCTATTAGTTAAGAAACCATCATCTGTAATTCTTTCTGTTATACACATTTCTAATAATGGTAAAGATATCAAAAAGCAAGTAGCACCCAAGCCAAAGGATGTAAAGATATTTATCAAGGTGTTACTTTGCCATGTGTTTCTTTCACTTGTTAGCTACTTGTTGTCACAAGTGATGTACATGTGCTACTTAACTTATGATGAGGTTAAGTTCACTATAGACCCATTGTAAATTTAAAATATAGTGCCCCCTCTACCCACTCCCAAGATGGCAGATTAGAGGTAGCGTGCCTCAACCACTTGGAAGTAGCAGGATAGTACATAAAGATAAACTATGTGAGTTTTAATTCAAGAAGGAAAAAAGGAATCAACCAGAACCAGGAAAGACACCCCAGGGAGTGGGGTTGTTGGCAAACAGCTCCCTTGGTAGCACCTGGATGATAAACATAACTGAAGCCCAGATAGGTGAGAGGGGCAGAGAGTCTCCCTCTGTGACTCACATTTCCACTGGGGATCTGAGCAACCTAGACGGAGGAAAAGCATTTTGTTTCTCCTGAGCACTGGAACTGCCTTGGAGAGAGGCTTGGAGGTGCTGAAAGAGAAAGACACTGGGAAAAGCTGAAGACATTCTCCCAGACTTGGGACCAAGAGCAGGATGCCATTTTTAATCCAGGTGCACACAAAGTCATTCTTTGGAGACCTGGCAGCATGGCCATGGAGGCATTTTAGTCTCATGCCAGAGATTGGAGTGCCTTCTCTGGAGTGAAGCAGGAGCCACAGCCAGAACTGTGAAAAACACCTCAGCAGTAGGTGCTGAAATTGTGCTCTCCCTCATTGCTAAGTAATGTTAATACAAAATTTAAAACTATAAGAATCCTAGAAGAAAATCTAGGAAACATCAGCTTGGGAAAGACTTTATGACTAAGTCCTCAAATGTGATGGCAACAAAAGCAAAAATTATCAAGTGGGACTTAATTAAACTAAAGAGCTTCTGCCTAGCGAAACTATCAGCCTACAGGATGGGAGTAGATACACAACCTACAGGATGGGAGAAAATATTTACAAATTATGCATCTGACAGAGGTCTAATATTTTGAATATATAAGGAACCAAAATAATTCAACAAGCAAAAAACAAGTAAACCCATTTAAAAATGGGCAAAAGACATGAACAAACACTTCTCAAAAGAAAACATATAAGCTGCCAACAAACATGAAAAAATACTCAACATCACTAATCATCAGAGAAATGCAAATGAAAATCACAATGAGATACTATTTCACACCAATCAGAATGGCTATAATTAAAAATCAAAAAGCAACAGAAGCTGTTGAGACTGCTGAGAAAAGGGAATGCTTGCTTATATACTGCTGGTGGGAGTGTAAATTAGTTCATCCACTGTGGAAAGCAGCTTGGAGATTTCTCAAAGAACTTAAAACAGAATACCAATCAACCCAGCAATCTCATTACTGGGTATGTATCCAAAAGAAAATAAATGACTCTACCAAAAAGACACTTGCACTCATATGTTCATTGTAGCACTATTCACACTAGCCAAGACATGGAATCAACCTAGGTGCCCATCAGTGGTGGACTGGATCAAGAAAATGTGGTATATATATATATACCAAAGAATACTATGCAGTATTCATGTCATTTGCAGCAATATATATGCAGCTGGAGGTCATTATCCTAACTGAATTAACTCAGGAACAGAAAACATAATACCATGTGTTCTCACTTATAATAAGAGCTAAACATTGGGTACCCATGGACAAACATGGCAACAGTAGACATTGGAGACTACTAGAGCATGGAGAGAAGATCAGGGACAAGAGTTGAAAAACTATTGAGTACTATGCTCACTACCTGGGTGACAGGATCATTTTTATCCCAAACTTCAGCTTCATGCAATATACCCATGTAACAAACATCCACATGCCCTCCCTGATTCTAAAATAAAAGTTGAAATTATGTTTTAAAAATCACAAGGGAAGGGAAGGACCTCTTTAAGGATAAGTACAAATTGCTGCTCAAGAAAATAAGAGGGACACAAACAAGTGGAAAAACATTTCATGCTCATGGATAGGAAGAAACAATATCATGAAAATGGTCATATTGCCCAAAGTAATTTATAGATTCAATGCCATCCCCATCAAGCTACCACTGACTTTCTTCACAGAATTAGAAAAAACTAAATTTCATATGGAAACAAAAAGAGCCCCTATAGCCAAGACAATTGTAAGCAAAAAGAACAAAGCTGGAGGCATCATGCTACCTAACTTCAAACTATATTACAAGGCTACGGTAACCAAAACAGCATATATAGACCAATGGAACAGAATAAAGGCCTCAGAAATAATGCCACACATCTACAACCATCTGATCTTTGACAAACCTGACAAAAACAAGCAATGGGGAAAGGACTCCCTATTTAACGTATGGTGTTGGGAAAGCTGGCTAGTCATATGCAGAAAACCGAAACTAGACCCCTTCCTTACCACTTATACAAAAATTAACTCAAGGTGGATTAAAGACTTAAACATAAGACCTAAAACCATAAAAACCCTAGAAGAAAACCTAGGCAATACCATTCAGGACTAAGCATGGACAAAGACTTCATGACTAAAACACCAAAAGCAATGGCAACAAAAGTCAAAATTGACAAATGGGATCTAATTAAACAAAAGAGCTTCTGCACAGCAAAATAAACTATCATCAGATAGTTCTTTCCAGACAGATGTGTGTATTTACATAATTTTACAGAATGGGATAAAATTTTTGCAATCTACCCATCTGACAAAGGGCTGATATTCAGAAGCCACAAGGAACTTAAAAGAATTTACTAGAAAAAAACAAACAACCACATCAAAAAGTAGACAAAGGATATGAACAGACACTTCTCAAAAGAAGACATTTATGTGGCCAACAAACATATGAAAACAGATAATCATCACTGGTCATTAGAGAAATGCAAATCAAAACCACAATGAGATACCATCTCATGCCAATTAGAATGGCAATCATTAGTCAGGAAACAACAGATGCTGGAGACGATGTGGAGAAATAGGAACACTTTTACAAAATTGGTGGGAGTGTATATTAGTTCAACCATTGTGGAAGACAGTGTGGCGATTCCTCAAGGATACAGAACCAGAAATACCATTTGACCCAGCAATCCCACTACTGGGTATATACTCAAAATATTATAAATCATTCTACCATAAGCACACATGCACACGTATGTTTACTGCAGCACTGTTCACAATAGCAAAGACTTGAAACCAACCCAAATGTCCATCAATGATAGACTGGATAAATAAAATATAGCACATATACACCATGGAATTCTATGCAGCCATGAAAAAGGATGAGTTCATGTCCTTTGCAGGGACATGGATGAAGCTGGAAACCATGATTCTCAGCAAACTAACACAGGAACAGAAAACCAAACACCGCATGTTCTCACTCATATTTGGGAGTTGAACAATGAGAACACATGGACACACAGAGGGGAACATCACACACCGGGGCCTGTCAGAGGGGTGGGGGGGGCTAGGGGAGGGATAGCATTAGGAGAAATACCTAACGTAGATGATGGGTTGATGATTGCAGAAACCACCATAGCACATGTATACCTATGTAACAAACCTGCACCTTCTGCACATGTATCCCAGAACTTGAAAAACAACAACAACAACAACAACAACAACAACACAGCACCGTTGTCCAGAACTTCTCTTTCTCTTTTACAGAAATTGGATCTGCATGATGGTCTGAGGGCTCTCCCAGGCTCTTTCTGTGCCTACCTACTTTTCTCTCCAAGCGTTTTCCCTAATAAATTATCTTGCATGTCTAATCACATTTGGGCTGCATCTCATTGAGTAAAAACTAACATACAAGGCTTGATTCTTTGCACTTAGCTTTTTTTCTCTGTCTCTCACCTGTAGTCAGTAACTTTGTCCTAGTGTTTTCTGTGTTACCTCTTTTTCGTTGTATCTGTGTATTTACATAAACTATCTTTTTTCATACACACACACACACAGAAAACACCTTTTGTATTTTTTCTTTATTTCTTTTGCAACCATTTACTTTTAGTCCTCACCAGTCAACTCAAGCTGACGATTAATGCTAATGTTGCCTATTGTTAGTGGGCACTTTCTATGGTCCAGGCCTTGTGCTAAATACTTTACCTGTATCTCATTTGATTCATAAAATAACTCTAAAAAAATCTGGATGAGTTGGTGGAGCACAGAGGATTTTTAAAGCAGTGAAATTATTCCGTATGATACTATAAAGGTGAATACCTGACATTATACAGTTATCAAAACCCACAGAATGTACAACACCAAGAGTGAACTTTAATGAAAACTCGGGATTTGGGGTGACAATTATGTGTCAGTGTAGGTCCATCAATTATAATAAATGTACCACTCTGGTATAAGGTTTTGATGGTGGGGGGACTGTGCATATGTAGGGGTAGGGAGTATATGGGAACTCTCTATATGTTCTGCACAATCTTGCTGTGAATCTAGAACTGCTCCAAAGAAAATGAATTCTATTTAAAAATAAAAATTAAAAAAAAGAAAATATCATGTCAAAAATGCATTTAGTATATGGTATGGTTTGGCTCTGTGCCCCCACTCAAATCTCATCTCAAATTTTAATTCCCATAATCCCCATGTATCAAGTAGGAACCTGATGGGGGGGTGAATGGATCATGCGGGTGGTTTCTCTCATGCTGTTCTCATGATAGTGAGTTCTCATGAGATCTGGAGGTTTAACAGTGTTTGGCAGTTTCCCCTCTTCTGTCTCTCCTGCCACCCTGTGACAAAGGTCCTTGCTTCCCCTTCACCTTTCCACCATGACTGTAAGTTTCTTCCAAGCCATGTGGAACTGTGAGTCAATTAAACCTCTTTCCTTTATAAATTACCCAGTCTTCGGTATTTCTTAAGAGCAGTGTGAAAACAGACTAATACAATATACCTAACATCATATGAGCATCATAGCTTAGCCTAGTGTATTAGCCTATTCTCACATTGCTAATAAAGACATACCTGAGACTGGGTAAATTATAAAGGAAAGAGGTTTAATGGACTCACAGTTCCATATGGCAGAAGGTGAAGGAATAGCAAAGGAACATCTTACATGGCAGCAGGCAAAAGTGTGTGCAAGGAAACTCCCCTTTATAAAACCATCAGATCTCGTGAGACTTATTCACTAACAGGAGAACAGCAAGGGGAAAACCCACCTTTATGATTCAATTACCTCTCACTGGATCCCTCCCAGGACACATGGGAATTATGGGAGCTACAATTCAAGATGAGATTTGGGTAGGGACACAACCAAACCATATCACCTAGCCTATCTTAAACGTGCTCAGAACACGTGCATTAGCCTACAGTTGGGCAAAACTATCTGGAAACACAGTACACTACAGACTATCAATTGTTTATCCTCAAGATAGCATGGCTGGGAGCTGAGGCTGACTGACGCTGCCTGGCATCGCAAGAATGTTGCACCACATGTGTCTAGCCTGGGAAAGGATCAAAATTCAAAACCTGAAGTATAGTTTTTGCTGAGTGTGCATTGCTTTCACACCATTGTAAACTATGAAAATCATAAGTTAAGCCATGTAAATTGGAGACCATTGTCCTTACACTGAAGGCTATAATGTAAGTTACAGGTTTCTTCACATTTTGTCATTAATTTTCTACAATTTTGACACAATAAAGTATATAATTACAAACATATGTTCCTTTCCAGAGAAAATCTTTGAAGAAAATTGAAGTTCAAATCTGATACTTAGCTTTTAATAGCATCTATATTTAATATTAATTTTTCTTTAAAAATATGCCTAATTAGATGCCATAACATCCTTTCTCAGTTCATCCTATGTGTTGAATTGAGAATAGATTGGATTTGGCTTCAGGTACAATAATTTGCATTATGAAACAAAGATTTGTCAATTTTTTTGTCATGTATTAAGACAAATGAAAGAGAAGAAAGCGGTAAATGTGAAAATAATGCGTTGTA
Source organism: Trachypithecus francoisi (assembly GCF_009764315.1). Taxonomy (NCBI): domain Eukaryota; kingdom Metazoa; phylum Chordata; class Mammalia; order Primates; family Cercopithecidae; genus Trachypithecus; species Trachypithecus francoisi. Next base: position 86,042,328 of record NW_022681469.1, on the reverse strand, counting down.
GGATGCGAATACAGATGTTCCTCTCACTAACAGCAAGTTAGCTTCCCATAGGTCAAATGTCAACACATTCAGGATACAGCAATGTCAATTTGCCTGAGGCAGGAGTATGCATTAATTAGGTTCTGATGGTTAAAAACCCACTCATCAGATGTAAGCAACTCTAATTTTGTGAATGCTTATTAGTACTGCATAACATTACCTGAATACAACTCTATATATCACGTCCAGAAATATACAGTGATGGTAAAATGTGTCTGTCTTCTCAGTTTTAAATGAAAAGATTCATTATTTTGTTTTATGTGGATTTCATGTGGATATATGAAAACACAGTTTAAAATTGTAATCTAGCATGATAAATTCTGGTATTGACTAATTTTTTGGATAAGAAATAAAAGACAATCTACATCTAAAGTCTGTCATGTATGATGAATTCCACCTAAGATCTTTGTTAATTTCTCAGATTGCAAATACAACTATAGTCAGAACTTCTGACCTGGACTTACACAGTCCTGGGCATTATTAATAGATTTCAAGACTGTAAAACTCCTGAAATTTTAGCCATAATTCTGCACATATATATCATGTGTTTATATCAGGGCAGATGGTTCACACCTGTCATCAAATTCTTCAAGTATCTGTGATCCACAGAAAATTAAAAACCACTTCTCTAAGTATTAATATTTACCTAATACAATTTATAAAGCTATTTTCAGACTAATTGGCTCTAGCAGCCAGACTTCTTTTTTGTGCTAATTGTATTTTTTACAGAAAAGAAATGAAAATAAAAGGCTTAATAACACTTGACTAAGATTTCTGCATTCATGGAAACAAGTAGAGAATAAAGAGGCTAAGTGAAGTGTTGGACGGTATAGAACTTAGGTTGGTTCAAGAGTTAATAGAGATCTCATACCTCATCTTTACCAGGTCTTCGCTTTTGTATTATTTGCCAGTAGCTAAGAATAGAACCATTAATAATTACAAGGTAGATATGATCTATGTATTATACAAATATACATATATAAATATACTATATACAAAAAGGAAATTATTTTGTCAAGTCCTTAGACTTGCATCACTTTGTGACAGGATTTGAATTTATATTGTCAGTTCTGGGCTATCCCTTCTCCTTCTAACTCTGTTCTGATTCTTTTACATATATCACTCCAGCAATGAGTGAGCAAGACGTGAAGTTAAAGATTATAATTACTGAGAGACAAAAACTCTTAGAAGATATAGGTACATTTATTGACTCTCAGAAGATAAATTCTGGTACAAATTCTACTGCATTAAGACTTGGCTTCCTCCTCCACTGGAGAAAAAATTTCTGCAAAACTTTTCTGCCCTAAAAGTAGGATTCTACCATTAATAAATTTATTCTCATTATTAACTCTCCAAATATCAAGTACTTATAAGGACAAACCACTATGGAGGTGATAAAAATTAAACTGGAATGAAGAGCCCCTACCCTCAAGATGTTGACTATCTAGGAGGACATAAAAAAACCACAAATGATCACAGTATTTGAAAGTGGTAAGTTTCAAAAGAAAAGTAGAAATTTGATGTTTACAGCCAGTGTCATAACGTGGTATTAGGCCTACCAAATATATTCACTTATGTGACACATTTGCAGATGGTGACCTTCTATATGATAATTTTGGTGCATTTCCTTAGAAAATTCTGTTTTTCTGAGGTCTGTTGCTCCACGACTTTTGGTTCTTGAGATTTATGCTCCTGTGCAGTCTGGGCCTGAGCTTCATTAGCACCTGATTTACCATGAGTGCAGATGGTTATTGGAAATAAAAAGTCAGCCATTTCCTATGATTAAATCTCTCATGGGCGGCATCTCCCTCTTAGCTATTTCCTCACTATTGCATATGATTCATTCGCAAGCAGAACAGTGATTATTATATGATTGTTAAATCTAAAGTGGAAAGGAAAGTAGAATATTAGAAAAAGTCTAGTAGCTTATTAATATATATTATGTGCTACAATGAAAATGATTTTACCTAAGTATTAGCAAGATGATAGATTTATGGATGATGAGAGAAAATTACTCTATTGTGACGACTGAATCTAACAAAAATACAGATTTTCTCCTTTTCCTTCCCTTCCCTTCCTTCCTTCCTTCCTCCCTCCCTCCCTCCTTCCCTTCCTTCCTTTCCTTTCTTCCTTCCTTTTTTTTTTTTTTCCTTTGCTTGCCCTGTTTGAAGGAGTTATTGTTTAAACCAGTAATCCCCCAAAATGCCTCCTCATTTTGGTCACTTGCCAGCACTTCTGGGCAATAATTTTATTGTGATTCTTGCAGGCAAAGGACAGGAATTTCAGGGTTGTTAATTGCTATGTCTATATTTTTAGAGCTTAGAGGAAAGCAAACCTTGTTTTTAACAGAAATGTGCACTAGTTGTTTTATTGGAAATAATTGTTATTTTTTCATTTGGCACATTTATGATAATAATAGTAGTGTCGGAAAAATTTCATCACTTTCAAAATTTTGCATATTCTTTGTATTATACTGAGTCAATAAAGTCGATGGCCACATAGTATAGAGCTAACCTGTAGAACAGAAACTTGTTGATTTGCCTGGTTATATACAGTATTTAACTGCCCTATCATATTTCTTTTCTTTCCTATTAAAGTCTAATTGTACAATTGAAAGACAATCACAATTACCAAAGCTCATTTCTCTCTAATTCATTTTCATTATTAGATTTATTTAGGTTACTTAGTTTCCACTCTAAGAGTTTAGATATGAAAGAAGCCTTAGTAATGAAATTTAAGCACTGCCTCTGCTGATTTTTTGAGGCATGTTTTGCTTCTATTTCCCGAATGCTCTTGTAGCAAATAATTGCTTAAAAAGATAAAATGCACATACACAAAGAAACCCCAATTTTTTTTTTTTTAATACAAGCACTACCACTAACTGTATCCTCCACATGTCAAATATGCTACATAGCTAAATGCCTGGCCATAACCTACTAGCACAATCTTATCTCTTCATGAGCTAACCCTCTATCCCGGGCTCATAGACCTTCTTTCCACTGGTTTCTGGTATCAGCTCCTTTCTCCCACAGTGACTTTGCACTTACAAGTCGCCTGTGCCAGAAATGTGCTTCCCCCTAGGAATCACAACCTATCATAAAATATTTTTACTTTTCTTTCTTTTACATGCCACCATAGCAATTTCACAATATTTGTGTGACTATTTGAAGAGTCCGTGTCTTTTCCTCTATACAATACATTAGAGACTATAGACAAAGATTATGAAAGCTTTTGCTGAGTTTTGCATACGTTGCATTTATCACAGTGTCTGGTATATATGTTTTTGTGTCTTTTATCTATTTGTTCTTAGCACACCAGGCTAGTTTTAGTTTTATTTGTTCTTAGCACACCAGACTAAGTTTTTAGTAGCTTTAATCAGCAGTAAGTTATTGTTTCTCATATTTCTGTGAAGTAGCCTGGCAGTTCTTTAGCTATAGTAATCTGGTGGAGGAGCCAGAGGCTAAGCCCAGCCAGGATACTGTGTCTCCCTCTACTAGTGGTTTTCCATTCAGGGCTTATTAACACAGAAGTCTCATGACAATGCTCCAAGAAGGGGAAGGTGACATTTATGAACCCCACAAAGCATAGGATCTGGAGCTTACACATCACTTCCGTAATGTTCCATTTGTCAAAATAAGTCAAATAATATAATAATATGAATGTAATTGTCATTTAATTATAAAACCTAGCCCAGAAATTGACTAGATTAACTGTTTTATGTTTTGTTGAATTTTGTTTTGGGTTTTTATTGTATATACACTTTAAGAATGAGAAGAGGTGGAGAGAGTGTTATATTAATTCTAAGTTATATAGGCAATCTAATCTTACAGTTATATAAATAATAATTATAAGCAATATGAGGGCAGAAACTTTATATATTTTAATCATTCATGAATTTCCAGCAACTAGAATAGTGCTTCATGCATAACAGGTATTCAATAAATACTTGTTGAATGAATGAATGAGCAAAAATAAAAGACACTTTCTCTGTGGTCTTCCCTTTTATGTTCATTGGGAAGTTGCCATTTGTTCTCATCTGTCTCGAATGATTAAATTCCAAATTTTTAGAGAAATAACTTAACAAGAAATAGAGGTCCTGCTCACATATGTTGTTCAATGAATTCTTGATAATCAAATGCCAAAATGTAAGGACACTAAAACTTACAAGAATAATCTTTATGAGTTATTTTATGAACATTTGATCACCCACTAAAAAGAGCTTCCAGGAGATTTTGCTTTCTTATTGATTGGTACAAAATGACAGTAATATATTTTCTCTAATCTCTGTAATCTGTTCAGTATAGAAAGCATATCTAAATGAGTCATTAACCTAAATGAGTGACCGTAAATATCCAATAATATTCAGAATTTGATTTCAATACTGTATCTAGATTCAGGCTGCAGTACTATTTCTCCGGAGAAGAGTCTCACTTTGTTCTGACTCATGTAAAAATACAGGTCATTTTTAAAATTTAAATCTGGTAAATGAATGCCACATGTTGCTAGTATTTTAATATAGAGAAAAAGGGTGATTTGGCTATTTGTTGATGATAATGCAAATTGAAACTAGTTTTATATTATAAAAATATTCCTATTTGGAATTCATCTCCATTTATTATCTGTTTATATGGACATAATTTCAAATAGGAGAAAATGGTATAAGGGCTAGGCATATTTTAAAAATAAAACATTAGATAATATTGGAGAGAAAAGGAGAGGGGATGTTTCCTTTACGTACATCTTAGAATTATTTAACATGTACTTGAATGTACTGGCAAAATGATTAATCCCCAAATGACAATTCCTACATCTGTCAATTAGTTTATGTACAAGTCAGCTTGAATATTTTATATAAATTATAGCATCATGACTGGAAATAAAAACAGATCATGATATTTCAGGGAGTCATCTGAGTCCCTCAAGATGTAAATCAATGACAAAAAATGCAATCTAAATAATAATGGATTTACTCATTCATGTGTTAGACTATATAATTCTTCAATTTGATTAAAAATATCAATATTTTCAATATAATTCAAGTAGCCTGATTCTTATTTCTTATCATTTTTCTACAAGATAATTAATGTGTATGTAAAACCACTCTTTCATAGCATTAGAAAAAGGAGAATTGTTCTGTTTTTTTCTATTTCTAGCATGAGAGAACTTTTAAGGTGATTGGCATTTTCAAAATGCAAAGTTATGCTTCTTGTTACAGAATTGGAAAAAGACTGCTGATGTGTGAAGAAAAACAAAAGGTAAAAAACACTTAACTAATTTTCAGAGAATAGAAACAAGTTTTATTAGAAGTATTTCTTTTTAAGTTGTGAAGCTGTAGTATTCTTCACAGAATATAGGTAAGGGAAATAATGTGTGAAGGAGCTAGAGAGGTGTAATTTTTTTCTCGATTTTTGTAAGTTTTACAAAATACAGCATCTAAAAATTGATTAAGAAAAATAGATTAGAATGTAGCAGATATAATGTGTTCTAATGTTACACAATTATTGATTTAAAATTATTCTATACCACTGAAGACATTTGAAAAGTATTAATTGGCCTTTCAGTGATGAAAGTAAAGGTATTTTTCCAAAATAAATGTATACTCTCTTTTTTCACATGTTGAACTGCCTATGTTGCATTTTGAGATTGCTTTGTCTGGTGATTTGGGGTGTCATTCATATTTGAATATGCCAGGCAAATATTAATAAACAAGGTTATTTAGCTTAATAATCTGAATTCCCTTCAAATATTTGTTAGATGCCCAAAGTTACCAATTAATGTCTATACTAGTAGCAAAAAGTTGCCCATGATTTAGGATGGGGAATCTGACCTGTCTTTGAAGTCTGCTGAAAAACCTACATTAAATTAACTTCCTGAAACTTAGTAGGTGCTCCTTAAATATCTGTTGAACTCTATTAAAACTATTGAACTCTATATTATTTTTTAAAATATATACTTTAAGTTCTAAGGTACATGTGTGGAATGTGAAGGTTTGTTACATAGTTAAACATGTGTCGTGTTACTTTGCTGCACCCATTAACTCGTCATTTACATTAGGTATTTCTCCTAACGCTATCCCTCCCCCAGCCCTTCACCCCATGACAGGCCCCAGTGTGCAATGTTCCCCTCCCTGTGTCCAAGTGTTCTCATTGTTCAGTTCCCACCTATGAGTGAAAAAACATGCAGTGTTTGGTTTTCTGTCCTTGTGATAGTTTGCTCAGAATGATGGTTTCCAGCTGCATCCATGTCCCTGCAAAGGACATGAACTCATCCTTTTTTATGGCTGCATAGTATTCCATGGTGTATATGTGCCACATTTTCTTAATCTAGTCTATCACTGATGGACATTTGGGTTGGTTCCAAGTCTTTGCTTTTGTGAATAGTGCTGCAATAAACATATGTGTGCATGTGTCTTTATAGCAGCATGATTTATAATCCTTTGGGTAAATACTCAGTAATGGGATCTCTGTGTCAAATGATATTTCTAGTGATAGATCCGCGAGGAATAGCCACACTGTTTTCCACAATGGTTGAACTAATTTACACTCCCACCAACAGTGTAAAAGCATTTCTATTTATGCACATCCTCTCCAGCATCTGTTGTTTCCTGACTTTTTAATGATCGCCATTCTAATGGGTGTGAGATGGTATCTCATTGTGGTTTTGATTTGCATTTCTCTGATGACCAGTGATGAGCATTTTTTAATGTGTCTGTTGGCTGTATAAATGTCTTCTTTGAGAAGTGTCTCCTCATATCCTTTGCCCACTTTTTGATGGGGTTGCTTGATTTTTTTCTTGTAAATTTGTTTAAGCTCTTTGTAGATTCTGGATATTAGCCCTTTGTCAGATGGGTAGATTGCAAAAATTCTCTCCCATTCTGTAGGTTGCCTATTCATGCTGATGGTAGTTTCTTATGCTGTGCAGAAGCTCTCTAGTTTAATCAGATCCCATTTGTCAATTTTGGCTTTTGTTACCATTGCTTTTGGTGTTTTAGTAATGACGTCCTTGCCCATGCCTATGTCCAGAATGGTATTGCCTAGGTTTTCTTCTAGGGTTTTTATGGTTTTAGGTCTAACATTTAAGTCTTTAATCCATCTTGAATTAATTTTTGTATAAGGTGTAAGGAAGGGATCCAGTTTCAGCTTTCTACATACGGCTAGCCAGCTTTCCCAGCCCCATATATTAAATAGGGAATCCTTCCCCCGTTTCTTGTTTTTATCAGGTTTGTCAAAGATCAGATGGTTGTAGATGTGTTGCATTACTTCTGAGGCCTCTGTTGTGTTCCATTGATGTATATATATACACACACATATATATACACACACATATATATACACACACATATATGTGTGTGTATATATATGTTTTGGTACCAATACCATGCTGTTTTGGTTACTGTAGCCTTGTAGTATAGTTTGAAGTCAGGTAGTGTGATGCCTCCAGCTTTGTTCTTTTTGCTTAGGATTGTCTTGGCAATGCAGGCTCTTTTTTGGGCCCATATAAACTTTAAAGTATTTTTTTCCATTTCTGTGAAGAAAGTCATTGGTAGCTTGATGGCGATGGCCTTGAATCCATAAATTACCTTGGGAAGTATGGCCATTTTCACAATTCTTTCTAACCATGAGCATGGAATGTTCTTCCATTTGTATTTCGTTGAACGTGGTTTGTAGCTCTCCTTGAAGAGGTCCTTCACATCCCTTGTAAGTTGGATTCCTAGGTATTTTATTCTCTTTGTAGCAATTGTGAATTGGAATTCACTCATGATTCGGCTCTGCTGTCTGCTATTGGTGTACTTGTGAATTTTGCACATTGATTTTGTATTCTGAGACTTTGCTGAAGTTGCTTATCAGCTTAAGCAGATTTTGGGCTGAGATGATGGGGTTTCTTAAATATACAATCATGTCATCTGCAAACAGGGAGAATTTGACTTCCTCTTTTCCTTATTGAATATGGCTAACTAGAAAAAACAGTGTAGAGAAGATTTTAAATGACCTGATGGAGCTGAAAACCATGGCACGAGAACTACGTGAGGCATGCATAAGCTTCAATAGCCGAATCAATCAAGTGGAAGAAAGGGTATCAGTGATTGAAGAACAAATTAATGAAATAAATCAAGAAGTTTAAAGAACAAAGAGTAAAAAGAAATGAACAAAGCCTCTAAGAAATACGGGATTATGTGAAAAGACCAAATCTACATTTGACTGGTATACCTGAAAGTGACGGGGAGAATGAAACCAAGTTAGAAAACACTCTTCAGGATATTATCCAGGAGAACTTCCCCAACCTAGTAAGGCAGGCCAACATTCAAATTCAGGAAATACAGAGAACACCACAAAGATACTCCTCAAGAGAGCAACCTCAAGACACATAACTGTCAGATTCACCAAGGTTAAAATGAAGGAAAAAATGTTAAGGGCAGCCAGAGACAAAGGTCGGGTTACCCACAAAGGGAAGCCCATCAGACTAACAGTGGATCTCTCGGCGAAACTCTACAAGCCAGAAGAGAGTAGAGGCCAATATTCAACATTTTTTTTTTTTTTTTATACTTTAAGTTCTAGGGTACATGTGCATAACGTGCAGGTTTGTTACATATGTATACTTGTGCCATGTTGGTGTGCTGCACCCATCAACTCGTCAGCACCCATCAATTCGTCATTTATATCAGGTATAACTCCCAATGCAATCCCTCCCCTCTCCCCCGCTCCCCATGATAGGCCCCGATGTGTGATGTTCCCCTTCCCGAGTCCAAGTGATCTCATTGTTCAGTTCCCACCTATGAGTGAGAACATGCGGTGTTTGGTTTTCTGTTCTTGTGATAGTTTGCTAAGAATGATGGTTTCCAGCTGCATCCATGTCCCTACAAAGGACGCAAACTCATCCTTTTTTATAGCTGCATAATATTCCATGGTGTATATGTGCCACATTTTCTTAATCCAGTCTGTCACAGATGGACATTTGGGTTGATTCCAAGTCTTTGCTATCGTGAATAGTGCCGCAATAAACATACGTGTGCATGTGTCTTTATAGCAGCATGATTTAGAATCCTTTGGGTATATACCCAGTAGTGGGATGGCTGGGTCATATGGTACATCTAGTTCTAGATCCTTGAGGAATTGCCATACTGTTTTCCATAATGGATGAACTAGTTTACAATCCCACTAACAGTGTAAAAGTGTTCCTATTTCTCCACATCCTCTCCAGCACCTGTTGTTTCCTGACTTTTTAATGATTGCCATTCTAACTGGTGTGAGATGGTATATCATTGTGGTTTTGATTTGCATTTCTCTGATGGCCAGTGATGATGAGCATTTTTTCACGTGTCTGTTGGCTGTATGAATGTCTTCTTTTGAGAAATGTCTGTTCATATCCTTTCCCCACTTTTTGATGGGGTTCTTTGTTTTTTTTCTTGTAAATTTGTTTGAGTTCTTTGTAGGTTCTGGATATTAGCCCTTTGTCAGATGAGTAGATGGCAAAAATTTTCTCCCATTCTGTAGGTTGCTTGTTCACTCTGATGGTAGTTTCTTTTGCTGTGCAGAAGCTCTTTGGTTTAATTAGATCCCATTTGTCAATTTTGGCTTTTGCTGCCGTTGCTTTTGGTGTTTTAGACATGAAGTCCTTGCCCATGCCTATGTCCTGAATGGTACTACCTAGGTTTTCTTCTAGGGTTTTTATGGTATTAGGTCTAACATTTAAGTCTCTAATCCATCTTGAATTAATTTTCGTATAAGGAGTAAGGGGAAAGGATCCAGTTTCAGCTTTCTACTTATGGCTAGCCAATTTTCCCAGCACCATTTATTAAATAGGGAATCCTTTGCCCATTTCTAGTTCCTCTCAGGTTTGTCAAATATCAGATGGCTGTAGATGTGTGGTATTATTTCTGAGGACTCTGTTCTGTTCCATTGGTCTATATCTCTGTTGTGGTACCAGTACCATGCTGTTTTGGTTACTGTAACCTTGTAGTATAGTTTGAAGTCAGGTAGCGTGATGCCTCCAGCTTTGTTCTTTTGACTTAGGATTGTCTTGGCAATGCGGGCTCTTTTTTGGTTCCATATGAACTTTAAAGCCGTTTTTTCCAATTCTGTGAAGAAAGTCATTGGTAGCTTGATGGGGATGGCATTGAATCTATAAATAACTTTGGGCAGTATGGCCATTTTCACGATATTGATTCTTCCTATCCATGAGCATGGTATGTTCTTCCATTTGTTTGTGTCCTCTTTTATTTCCCTGAGCAGTGGTTTGTAGTTCTCCTTGAAGAGGTCCTTTACATCCCTTGTAAATTGGATTCCTACGTGTTTTATTCTCTTTGAAGCAATTGTGAATGGAAGTTCATTCCTGATTTGGCTCTCTGTTTGTCTGTTACTGGTGTATAAGAATGCTTGTGATTTTTGCACCTTAGTTTTGTATCCTGAGACATGGCTGAAGTTTCTTATCAGCTTAAGGAGATTTTCGGCTGAGACAATGGGGTTTTCATGTCATCTGCAAACAGGGACAATTTGACTTCTTCTTTTCCTAACTGAATACCCTTGATTTCTTTCTCTTGCCTGATTGCCCTAGCCAGAACTTCCAACACTATGTTGAATAGGAGTGGTGAGAGAGGGCATCCCTGTCTTGTGCCAGTTTTCAAAGGGAATTTTTCCAGTTTTTGCCCATTCAGTATGATATCGGCTGTGGGTTTGTCATAAATAGCTCTTATTATTTTGAGGTACGTTCCATCAATACCGAATTTATTGAGCGTTTTTAGCATGAAGGGCTGTTGAATTTTGTCAAAAGCTTTTCTGCATCTATTGAGATAATCATGTGGTTCTTGTCTTTGGTTCTGTTTATATGCTGGATTATGTTTATTGATTTGCGAATGCTGAACCAGCCTTGCATCCCAGGGATGAAGCCCACTTGATCATGGTGGATAAGCCTTTTGATGTGCTGCTGAATCCGGTTTGCCAGTATTTTATTGAGGATTTTTGCATCGATGTTCATCAGGGATATTGGTCTAAAATTTTCTTTGTTGTTGTCTCTGCCAGGCTTTGGTATCAGGATGATGTTGGCCTCATAAAATGAGTTAGGGAGGATTCCCTCTTTTTCTATTGATTGGAATAGTTTCAGAAGGAATGGTACCAGCTCCTCCTTGTACCTCTGGTAGAATTCGGCTGTGAATCCATCTGGTCCTGGACTTTTTTTTGGTTGGTAGGCTATTAATTGTCACCTCAATTTCAGAGCCTGCTATTGGTCTATTCAGGGATTCAACTTCTTCCTGGTTTAGTCTTGGAAGAGTGTGTGTGTCCAGGAAATTATCCATTTCTTCTAGATTTTCTAGTTGATTTGCGTAGAGGTGTTTATAGTATTCTCTGATGGTAGTTTGTATTTCTGTGAGGTCAGTGGTGATATCCCCTTTATCTTTTTTTTTTTTTTTTTTTTTTTGAGACGGAGTCCGCTCTGTCACCCAGGCTGGAGTGCAGTGGCCGGATCTCAGCTCACTGCAAACTCCGCCTCCCGGGTTTACGCCATTCTCCTGCCTCAGCCTCCCAAGTAGCTGGGACTACAGGCGCCCACCACCTCGCCCGTCTAGTTTTTTGTATTTTTCAGTAGAGACGGGGTTTCACTGTGTTAGCCAGGATGGTTTCGATGTTCTGACCCCTTTATGATTTTTTATTGTGTCTATTTGATTCTTCTCTCTTTTCTGCTTTATTAGTCTTGCTAGCGGTCTGTCAATTTTGTTGATTTTTTCAAAAAACCAACTCCTGGATTCATTGATTTTTTGGAGGGTTTTTTGTGTCTCTATCTCCTTCAGTTCTGCTCTGATCTTAGTTATTTCTTGCCTTCTGCTAGCTTTTGGATGTGGTTGCTCTTGGTTCTCCAGTTGTTTTAATTGTGATGTTAGAGTGTCAATTTTAGATCTTTCCAGCTTTCTCTTGTGGGCATTTAGTGCTATAAATTTCCTTCTACACACTGCTTTAAATGTGTCCCAGAGATTCTGGTATGTTGTATCTTTGTTCTCATTGGTTTCAAAGAACATCTTTATTTCTGCCTTCATTTTGCTATGTACCCAGTAGTCATTCAGGAGCAGGTTGTTCAGTTTCCATGTAGTTGAGCGGTTTAGATTGAGTTTCTTAGTCCTGAGTTCTAGTTTGATTGCACTGTGGTCTGAGAGACAGTTTGTTATAATTTCTGCTCTTTTACATTTGCTAAGGAGTGCTTTACTTCCAATTATGTGGTCAATTTTGGAATAAGTGTGATGTGGTGCTGAGAAGAATGTGTATTCTGTTGATTTGGGGTGGAGAGTTCTATAGATGTCTATTAGGTCCGCTTGGTGCAGAGATGAGTTCAATTCCTGGATATCCTTGTTAACTTTCTGTCTCGTTGATCTGTCTAATGTTGACAGTGGAGTGTTGAAGTCTCCCATTATTATTGTATGGGAGTCTAAGTCTCTTTGTAAGTCTCTAAGGACTTGCTTTATGAATTTGGGTGCTCCTGTATTGGGTACATATATATTTAGGATAGTTAGCTCTTCCTGTTGAATTGATCCCTTTACCATTATGTAATGGCCTTCTTTGTCTCTTTTGCTCTTTGATGGTTTAAAGTCTATTTTATCAGAGACTAGGATTGCAACCCCTGGTTTTTTTTTGTTCTCCATTTGCTTGGTAGATCTTCCTCCATCCCTTTATTTTGAGCCTATGTATGTCTCTGCATGTGAGATGGGTCTCCTGAATACAGCAGACTGATGGGTCTTGACTCTTGATCCAGTTTGCCAGTCTGTGTCTTTTAATTGGAGCATTTAGTCCATTTACATTTAAGGTTAATATTGTTATGTGTGAACTTGATCCTTCCATTATGATATTAACTGGTTATTTTGCTCGTTACTTGATGCAGTTTCTTCCTAGCCTCGATGGTCTTTACATTTTGGCATGTTTTTGCAATGGCTGGTACCGGTTGTTCCTTTCCATGTTTAGGGCTTCCTTCAGGGTCTCTTGTAAGGCAGGCCTGGTGGTGAGAAAATCTCTAAGCATTTGCTTATCTGTAAAGGATTTTATTTCTCCTACACTTATGAAACTTAGTTTGGCTGGATATGAAATTCTGGGTTGAAAATTCTTTTCATCTTAAAAGATGTTGAATATTGGCCCCACTCTCTTCTGGCTTGTAGAGTTTCTGACGAGAGGTCTGCTGTTAGTCTGATGGGCTTCCCTCTGTGGGTAACCCGACCTTTCTCTCTGGCTGCCCTTAAGATTCTTTCCTTCATTTCAACTTTGGTGAATCTGGCAATTATGTGTCTTGGAGTTGCTGGTCTTGAGGAGTATCTTTGTGGTGTTCTCTGTATTTCCTGAATTTGAATGTTGGCCTGCCTTACTAGGTTGGGGAAGTTCTCCTGGATGATATCCTGAAGAGTGTTTTCCAACTTGGTTCCATTTTCCCCCTCACTTTCAGGCACCCCAATCAGACGTAGATTTGGTCTTTTTACATAATCTCATACTTCTTGCAGGCTTTGTTCATTTCTTTTTCTTCTTTTTTCTTTTGGTTTCTCTTCTTGCTTCATTTAATTCATTTGATCCTCAATCGCGGATACTCTTTCTTCCAGTTGATCGAGTCAGTTACTGAAGCTTGTGGATTTGTCATGTATTTCTCGTGTCATGATTTTCATCTCTGTCATTTCGTTTATGACCTTCTCTGCATTAATTATTCTAGCTATCAATTCTTCCACTCTTTTTTCAAGATTTTTAGTTTCTTTGCGCTGGGTATGTAATTCCTCCTTTAGCTCTGAGAAGTTTGATGGACTGAAGCCTTCTTCTCTCATCTCGTCAAAGTCATTCTCTGACCAACTTTGATCCGTTGCTGGCGATGAGCTGCGCTCCTTTGTAGAGGGGGAGATGCACAATTATTTTTTTGAATTTCCAGCTTTTCTGCCCTGCTTCTTCCCCATCTTTGTGGTTTTATCTGCCTCTGGTCTTTGATGATGGTGATGTACTGATGGGGTTTTGGTATAGGTGTTCTTCCTGTTTGATAGTTTTCCTTCTAATAGTCTGGACCCTCAGCTGCAGGTCTGTTGGAGATTGCTTGAGGTCCACTCCAGACCCTGTTTGCCTGGGTATCAGCAGCAGAGGTTGCAGAAGATAGAATATTGCTGAACAGCAAGTGTACCTGTCTGATTCTTACTTTGGAAGCTTCCTCTCAGGGGTGTACTCCACCCTGTGAGGTGTGGGGTGTCAGACTGCCCCTAGTGGGGGATGTCTCCCAGTTAGGCTACTCAGGGGTCAGGGACCCACTTGAGCAGGCAGTCTGTCCGTTCTCAGATTTCAACCTCCGTGTTGGGAGATCCACTGCTCTCTTCAAAGCTGTCAGACAGAGTCGTTTGCATCTGCACAGGGTTCTGCTGCTTTTTATGTTGTTGGTTTTTAGCTGTGCCCTGTCCCCAGAGGTGGATTCTACAGAGACAGGCAGGTATCCTTGAGCTGCTGTGAGCTCCATCCAGTTCGAGCTTCCCAGCGGCTTTGTTTACCTACTTAAGCCTCAGCAATGGCAGGCACCCCTCCCCCAGCCTCGCTGCTGCCTTGCGGTTAGATCGCAGACTGCTCTGCTAGCAATGAGGGAGGCTCTGTGGCCGTGGGACCCTCCCGGCCAGGTGTGGGTATAATCTCCTGATGTGCCTGTTTGCTTAAAGTGCAGTATTGGGGTGGGAGTTACACAATTTTCCAGGTGTTGTGTGTCTCAGTTCCCCTGGCTAGGAAAAGGGATTCCCTTCCCCCTTGTGCTTCCCAGGTGAGGCGATGCCTCGCCCTGCTTCAGCTCTCACTGGTCGGGCTGCAGCAGCTGACCAGCACCGATTGTCCGGCACACCCTAATGAGATGACCCCAGTACCTCAGTTGAAAATGCAGAAATCACCGGTCTTCTGTGTCACTCGCGCTGGGAGTTGGAGACTGGAGCTGTTCCTATTCGGCCATCTTGCTCCACCTCAACATTCTTAAAGAAAAGAATTTTCAACCCAGAATTTCATACCCAGCCAAACTAAGCTTCATAAGTGAAGGATAAATAAAATCCTTTACAGACAAGCAAATGCTGAGACATTTTGTCACCATGAAGCCTGCCTTACAAGAACTTCTGAAGGAAGCACTAAACATGGAAAGGAACAACCAGTACCAGTCACCCGAAAAACATGCCGAATTGTAAAGACCATAGATGTGATAAAGAAACTGCATCAACTAATAGGCAAAATAACCAGCTAACATCACAATTACCGGATCAAATTCACACATAACAATATTAACCTTAAATGTAAATGGACTAAATGCCCCAATTAAAAGACACAGACTGGCAAACTGGATAAAGAGTCAAGACCTATTGGTGTGCTATATTCAGGAGACCTATCTCACGTGCAAAGACACACGTAGGCTCAAAATAAAGGGATAGAGGAAGACCTACCAAGAAATGGAAACAAACAAACAAAAAAAAAAAGCAGGGGTTGCAATTCTAGTCACTGATAAAAAAGACTTTAAACCAACAAAGATCAAAAGAGACAAAGAAGGCCATTACATAATGGTAAAGGGATCAATTCAACAAGAAGAGCTAACTATCCTAAATATATATGCAACTAATACAGGAGCACCCAGATTCATAAAGCAAGTCCTTGGAAACTTACAAAGGGACTTAGACTCCCACACAGTAATAATGGGAGACTTTAACAACCCACTGTCAATATTAGACCAACGAGACAGAAGGTTAACAAGGATATCCAGGACATGAACTCCGCTCTGCACCAAGCGGACCAAATAGACATCTACAGAACTCTCCACCCCAAATCAACAGACTATACATTCTTCTCAGCACCACATCACACTTATTCCAAAACTGACCACATAGTTGGAAGTAAAGCACTCCTCAGCAAATGTAAAAGAACAGAAATCACAACAAACTGTCTCTCAGACCACAGTGAAATCAAACTAGAACTCAGGATTAAGAAACTCACTCAAAACCATACAATGGCATGGAAAATGAACAACCTGCTCCTGAATGACTACTGGGTAAATAATAAAATGAATGCAGAAATAAAGATGTTCTTTGAAACCAATGCAACAAAGATACAACGTACCAGAATCTCTGAGACATATTTAAAGCAGTGTGAAAAGGGAAATTTATAGCACTAAATGTCCACAAGAGAAAGCAGGAGAGATCTAAAATTGACACCCTAACATCACAAAATTGAAAGAACTAGAGAAGCAAGAGCAAACAAATTAAAAAGCTAACAGAAGGCAAAAAAATAACTAAGATTAGAGCAGAACTGAAGGAGATAAGAGACATAAAAAAACCCTCAAAAAATCAATGAATCCAGGAGCTGGTTTTTTGAAAAGATCAACAAAATTGATAGACTCCTATAAAGACTAATAAAGAAGAAAACAGAGAAGATTCAAATAGACACAATAAAAAATGATAAAGGGGATATCACCACCAATCCCACAGAAATACAAACTACCATCAGATAATACTATAAACACCTCTATGCAAATAAACTAGAAAATCTAGAAGAAATGGATAAATTCCTAGACACACACACTCTCCCAAGACTAAACCAGGAAGAAGTGAAATCTCTGAATAGACCAATAACAGGCTCTGAAATTGAGGCAATAACTGATAGCCTACCAACCAAAAAAATGTCCAGGACGAGATGGATTCACAGCCAAATTCTACCAGAGGTACAAGGAGGAGCTGGTACCATTCCTTCTGAAACTATTCCAATTATTAGAGAAAGACAGAATCCTTCTTAACTCATTTTATGAGGCCAGCATCATCCTGATACCAAAGTCTGGCAGAAACACAACAAAAAAAAAGAGAATTTTAGACCAATATCCCTGATGAACATCAATGTGAAAATCCTCAATAAAATGCTGCCAAACCAAATCCAACAGCACATCAAAAAGCTTATCCACCACTATCAAGTTGGCTGCATCCCTGGGATGCAACGCTGGTTCAGCATACACAAATCAATAAACATAATCCATCACATAAACAGAACCAACAACAAAAACCATGATTATCTCCATAGATGCAGAAAAGGCCTTTGACAAAATTCAAGAGCCTTCATGCTAAAAACTCGCAATAAACTGGGTATTGATGGAATGTATCTCAAAATAATAGGAGCTGTTTATGACAAACCCACAGCCAATATCATACTGAATGGGCAAAAACTGGAAACATTCCTTTTGAAAACTGGCACAAGACAGGGATGCCCTCTCTCACCACTCCTATTCAACACGGTGTTGGAATTTCTGGCTAGGGCAATCAGACAAGGAGAAATAAATGAACTTTATATTCTTACAGTCTCACACCTGTGTTTAAACAATTGCTTGACTTAATGCATTCAATAAAGACCCCTAAATAGGATGGGGGGGTGGAGAGAGACAGGGAGGGAGAGAGAGAGAGGGAGAGAGTCAAGAAAGTCAACTGGTGAATAGCAGAAAGGGGACTGGGGAACAAGCAATTCTTCCACTATTTGTTGTCTAGCTCAACATAGTCAGCTAATATAATCCAGCTAGTTGTTTCTGCTGCCTAGGAAGGTTATTTGGATTTTCCAATGGGCACTGTCTTGATATGTGATCATCCATAGTCCAGAGTCTCACTCTCATCTTGGTAAATGCAGAGACATAATTGAATCATGACACCCAGAAATGGTCAGGCTCTTATTCACTTGCTCAACTTTACCTACTATAAAATATATATACCACTTATATATAGGGGAGGTGATGATAATTCCTTTCCAGGGATTCAGATACACAATTCCATAATTTAAAACATCCCATTAATGATATCAAAATCCATAGAAAGCCAAATTAACTTCCAGATTTCTTGGTTACTATGGAATTTCAGCAAAAGAACCTTTGGAAGGCCTAGCCAATTTCCTTTTAAGGAGAGCTCTCAACTTGCTTTTATTGTATACACACATACCATCTTGTGTATCTCCTTTATAGCACTTGATCTCAGTTTATAGTAAATAATGTATTTTTTCTAATACAAAGTAAGTGTTCTGCAGAGATCTTTTCTTGTATAAACATAATTCCAATTCTTATCACAGTACTGGACCTATAGTAAATGCTCAGATTGTTGAATAAATGAATTTATATTCTACTAGAAAGAGGGTTATGCTAAGCTCCCCTGATATCCAACGTCAGGAGTAGAAACGTGCTAATATGTGCATTTGTAGTGCCCTCTTATTTTTTAAGTCTTATTGAAAACAATTTTTGTTTGTTGGACACTTTTTATTTATGATTATTATTCAATTAAATAAACTACAGCTTTCTGTGTATACAGGAACACATACCTTATTACGTTTTGCTATCAGTTTTCACTAGGCTGTGCATGTTCCTATTTATATTATAGAGAAATACCATATCTTAAATATTTTTGCAGATAATCTCAGACATCAAGGTATATTTTATTAATTCAAACACCACAAGGTGACTCTATTTGTAAGTTATTGGATGTGAGATGGGGGAATATGAAAAGTGTCAACTTACTCACCACTCACTGGTCTATACAGACTTCACTGACAATGATAAAATATCAGACGCAAATTGGGAGTCCTCCAAAAAAGCAGCATTTCATGTTTTTTTAAAAAAAATATTTCACTCATATAAGTGTGAAAATGACTCTTAGAAAATTTAGGGGGACAGCAAGTCAGATGAGGAAAGTATATTCAGTGATATCTGCATACCTTGGCACAAGATATAAACAAGGAATTATGCTGAACAGAAATTCTCTACTTTACCTCCTTTATTTCAGCCACTACCAAGTTTCATATTTAGAAAAATCATATTGTATGAAAAATATATCACTTCATTTATGTTTTCTAGTATCTCAATAATATATGTGAAAATTCTCTTATAAAACATAATGGGTTATGTTTTGAGTATGCTTTGGCTGCAAGTGACAGAATATGCAAAATAAATAATGAATCTATTTATAAATTTCTCATGAGTAGAAATTCAGAGACTATTTCACAGTTACCGATGAGCCAGTTCAGCTCTGTCCATCATCTGGGTCATCTCTGGGTTTACCTTGTCTTTTCCTGCATGGAGGCAAGATGGCTGCTTCATCTTCAGTTATTTTTCCTTCACAACATGCAAAAACAGGAAAAGAGAGGCAAAGCTTTTACTTTGTATGTGTCTTGATCAGAGAAAAAAATCTTTCCTAGATGCCCACTGTATACTTCCCTCAGGTTCCATTAGTCAGCTCTAGGTTACATTGTCTTCTTTAGTTGGCTTATTTCAGAAGAGGGAAATAAAAGCACTTAAACAGAAATATGAACAAAGGTGTCTTCTAATGATGAGCTTTCTGGCCTATAACATTTTCCTTATGGCTAAGGAAAAAAAGGTTCAAGTGATGCTGCATTCATTATTGTATATAATGAGAGACATTTGGGTAAAAAAAGCTAGGGTTTCTTGAGCTAGATTTTGCTACTTCCCATGAAATATTGGAAGCATCACTTCTAAGCTCATTTGAGACAGTGCTATGATCTGTAACAACAGCAATTATTACTATCATACATTTCATTAAATCTTTCTAACACATTTCTTAGGGACACTTTTATTATTATGAAACATTTATTTTTGTTTGTTTGTTTTTGAGACAGAGTTTCACTCTTGTTGCCCAGGCTGGAATGTAATGTCACGACCTCAGCTCACTGCAACCTCCGCCTCCCGGGTTCAGATGATTCTCCTGCCTCAGCCTCCCGAGTAGCCGGGATTACAGGCACATGCCACCATGCCGGGCTGATTTTTGTATTTTTAGTAGAGACTGGGTTTCACCATGTTGGTCAGGCTGGTCTCAAACTCCTGACCTCATGATCCGCCTACCTCTGCCTCCCAAAGTGCTGGGATTACAGGCATGAACCACTAATAGTAAAGATTTAATTATTATTGAAATATATTCAATTCTCAACATGATCGGTTATTGTTTAAACATTTTATAGGTTTCATTTTACATTTCATATCATTATGAATTTATCACTGCTCTTAGGGACTTACTTTGTGTACCTTTTTGGTATGACTGCAATGTGGGATCACTACTGCTTATATACTTTTTCCATTTTCATTCTGTTAATTAGTTCTAATGTACAATACAAATAGAGAACAAGAGAACACTTAGGTAAGAAATAATTAGTATTATGATAGAAAATTCTTATACATCAAAACACTTAAAAAACCATGTTTTTTCCATAGGGAATTGTTGAAATAATTAAAAACTAAAATATTTGATCTTTGGGTGCATCCTTCTCATACACTTATATATAAAAAAAGTTTCTTTACTCCTGTAAAAGTAATTCAGGTTAAAAATTATAGTTTTAGAATATCCATCTTTTCTTTTACAAACTAAGATGGAGTATCATATGATTCTGTCTGAAGTTTCTATAGCTTGTTTCATTGTCTCCCTGGGACTTAACAAGCACATCTTATGAATGAGCATTAGATACAAGCATTTTTATATGTCATTTGAATAAATTTATATCTCTACCTGTTGTCTGGAAATATGAAAAATGTTTGCTTTCTTCGGTATGAATATTAAATGTCTCCACTGCAGTGATTATAGCTGTGTTTCCTCCTTATAAAATAATATTGTCAACATTATTCTCTTACTCCAAAAACAGTACACATTTCTATGAACAAAAAAGCCTGGGTTTAGGGGTTTAAATAAAATGGAGTTCTTTCTATAACATGTATAGAATTTAGGGTCACTTCCACCACTAATGTGTTCATATGAATAGTAATTGCCATAAAATTGTAGTTTCAAGTTTCTATGAGCAAATACATAACTTTTTATATACTTAAATTTGATACTATAATTTTTACAAATTTGAGTAAAAGTTCTCATTCATGCCACTATTACATACTTTGCAACCTTTTTCATAACTCTTTATTGGTGATTTATAGTTGCCAATAAAAAAATTACACTGCTGATTTTATTCAACTGGTCCAGGACTTAGTTCTTAACAAATACCTATGGCCATAGTTCATACAGATGACATTTAATTTCCCAGGGGACTTCAAGAAGTGATGAAAAACAAACTACAAATGTATCCTCCCTTTCCTTCTGCACCCACCTAGGGCTCCTTTGCCGACCAGGCCCCCTGTGCCCTGCCAACATTCTGCCTGCTGCAGCTACTCTGGGAGTGCTTTTCCCTCCCTGAACTGCAGCTTTCAGAAACTGCTCATTCACTGGTGAATCAGGTCCCACCGGGGCCCTTCCATTTGACTTGTGGTGTATTTTTTAAAGTGATACCTCACTACATTTAGGAATAAATGAGTAACCCTATAACCCATGTTTAGTGTAACGTTTCTTGGCAATGAAAAAGTGAATAAAACCGAATTGATTCTATGACATAAATGTACCACTTGAAACACTTACTCTGCAGTATTACTGTAAGTCAACATTTCCCATTAACCACCATAGTTAAGCAAGTCCAAATTCCTGCTATGCTTCAAGGGTATGGCATAGAATTATGAGACTGAGTTTTAGTACTAAAATAAAGTTATTGCATAACATAGTTAAAAACTATGTTCTCCATGAGAAAATTATTTTAAAACCAGATTTGAAACGAACTTAAAATATTTTAATAATAGAACAAAAGTAAAAACAACTAATTAAAAAGATGGTATTTCTGAAACATCCTTAGTGATTAAACATTTAATTTCATTTTAACTAAACTACTTAGAATATTATTTTTTTATTTGAAAAGCTAGTATCAAAAGAGATTTATTTTCTCCTCTGTTGAGCATGTTATCTACACAATATAAGTCAAATCACTTAGTTAAGGATGCTTGAAAATGAGTTCAGTGTCTAGCAGAAGTCTTTCTGTTTTATACATAATAAATGATCTTCCTGTGCCACCTAAATCCCCACTAAATACATGAAAAATAATAAAACAAATGCACCTGTAAGAAAAAATATGACTTCTCAGAGTAATTTCACTAAGTTAAAACTTTTTCATTTGCTTATGACTTTTGAGCCTTCTACAGTAAGACAAATGAGATAATTTCATAGCCCTCTGTATGTTACATCTTTGTTAGAAATGAGTTTCATGTCTGATTAGGTAACTTTGTATTCTTTTTGGAAAATGCACTGGTACTTTACTTTCATTTGTTTGTTTTGTTTTATGTTTGCTACAGTAACGTTATTAAGCCAATGAAAGCCAAAATAAAAGACATGTAAGGCAGGAAGAAAAACTCCAAGGAAAATATATTGCTGGAAATTAAATTACCCATTTGAAAGCTAAAAACTTGAAGAGCTGAATATTAACTAAATTTCATAGCAACAAGGATTTTGCTTGAACAAAATCTCTGATAGTTCACATTACTCAGGACAGGTAAAAGAAGCAAAATTAGTTAGTATAAAAATGCCAGGTAAATGGGAGCAAATTTCTTCATCTTTACCTGACTATCTGGTAGCCAAGCACTTTAAGTATTAAATGGAAACTTGTAGATTTACAATTACATTCATTGGCATAGGGTTTACTATGTTAATTCAAATAATAATTATATGAATAACTTTTTGTGAGGTTTATAGGACCTTTGTTACTTGGAGTCACAAAATCTGTCCAGGAATACGATAAACTTGACTGTGGTGTGACCATTTCACAGTAGGTTAAATGTCCAGTTGCCATATTCTTAAAGCCCAAAGCTATGTTTTCACTGACAAATTTAAGTTTGAATTATTTGGATCATTTTCTAATGTGAGCCATAAAAGCAGATAGCATAAATGCTTAAATGTGCTTTTTTGCATTTCTACAACCTAAAACCAGTTTGGTTGAAAAAAAAATAAAATTTAACAGCCTTTAATTTGTCATGTAGAATCTGATACCATGTGCATTTTATTACCTCCATATATTTATCTAAGTGAAACATAAAATGGTTGTAATAATGGAGAATTTAAAGTAGCTTTTGCACATGAGCAGTAATGCTAACTAATATGGTGAATAAGGGCTGAATGTAAATTCTCAGAATTTCTGTTTCTTGTGATATGTTTGCTAAAGTGAGTATATCTTGGATAACTGATAGAAACACACATAATCCTAATTAAGCTGTGAAGAACTTTGATGGGCATAATGTAAATACAAGGAATAATCATTTCTATACAAGCCAAAGCCTTGTGTGTATGTGTGTGTGTGTGTATATATATATATATATATAAATTTTCAAACTACAATACAGTGTACATTAAATCACAGAACCTGCCAAAATATAAACCCATATCTCTTTGTATGCTGGATTAAGACTCTGGTATTCTCATCTATGCATTCAGAGATAATCTACGTATGGAATAAATCAGTATAATCAAATATCATCGGTTCCTAATTGATTCTACCTCATTTATAGCTCTTGAATTCAACCCGTTTTCCATTTCTCTTGCCATTTGGTTAGGCCTTCAATTATATTTTATATGAATTATTCCAATAATTACAGTTCTCTTAATGACACCAGCATTTCAACCCTCCAGCCCATTTTTGTGTTCCTGACAGATTTGTTTGCCCATAAAACAAAGTTCATCATGTCACCCCTCTGCTAATAAACTTCTGTCAGCTTCTTAATCCATAAGATCAAGTCTAAAACCATTAACTTGACTTACGTGTTCTGAAACAGACCGTACCACACTTGTTAGTCTGTATTCAGCCTACTCTTAAAATCATACAGCACTCCCAAAGGTGCACAGAACTTGTCTCTTCTTCCTTCTCTGCTTGCCTTCTACTACTTATTCATTCACATGCTACCTTTTATTCTAAAGCTTGCGGGACTCTTGAGATAAAATTAGTTGAATCATTGAAGTGTGTTCCTCCTACAATAGTTGGCTCATATTTCATTTAGAAATTATATTTATTATATTTTATAATAGACCAATGTTTTTATGTTCAGCTTTATTGAGGTACAAATCACCTGAAAATTACATATATTCAAGATTTTTTTTACTACTTTTTTATTTTAGTCATTCTGATAATGTGGGGTGATATCTCATTGTGGTTTTAACTTGTATTTCTCTAAAAGCTAATGTTGCTGAGCATCTTTACATATTTTTTTTCCATCTGTATATCTATTTTGGTGAAATGTCTGTTTATGTCTTTTCTTTCTTTCTAATTAAATTGTTTGGGTTGTTTTTACTGTCAAATCATCAGAGTTCTCTATATATTCTAAATACTAGTCCTTTGCTATGATGCATTCATACCATATATTACTACTCAGTGATAAAAGAAACTGTTGATACATGAAACAACTTGGATTGAATCTAAGTGAGAAATTCAAATGCCAAAATTTGCTTATTATATAAGTCCACTTATATCCATTCTTGAAATAAAAAAAAAATTATAGGACTGGATGACAGATTAGTGGTCATCAGAGTAAAGGAAGGAGTGGGGGCAGGTGGAAGTGGATGTGGTTATAAAAGGGCAACATAAGGGAACATAAGGGAACCTTGTGGTGATGGGAATGTTCTGCATCTTGACTGTATCAATGTCAGCACTGTGGTTGTCCTGTTGTACTAGTTTGCAAGATATTTTCATTGGGGGAAACTGTAACAGGCACATTGGACTCCTCCGTGTTACTTTTTACAACTGCACCGGAATTTAAAATTATCTCAAAATAATGTCTACTTATTATTCTCCAGCTTTATTAAGGTATAATTTACAAATAAATATTGTATATATTCAAGATGTACAATATTATGTTTTCATATATTGTGAAATAATTATCACAATGAAGCTAATTACATATCCATCACTTCATAAAGTAACTTTTTGTGGTGAGAATACTTAAAATCTACTTTTCTAGTTAATTTCAAATATGTAATACATTATTTTCCCCCTTGCTACCATACATTAATTATAGCCATCATACTGTACATTAGGTCTCCAAAACTTACTCATCTTATAACTGTAAGTTTGTATCCTTTGACCAACATTTCCTTATTTCCCCCATCCTTGACCCCTGATAACCATAGCTGTACTCTTTGCTTCTATGTATTTGACTTTTTTTGATTCTGCATGATCTCAAGTGAGATCATGTAAGATTTGTCTTTATGTTCTAGTTTCCTTCACTTAGCATAAGGTCCAAGAAGTTCATCTATGTTGCAACAAATGGCAGGATCTCCTTTTTTAA
Organism: Trachypithecus francoisi; assembly: GCF_009764315.1. Classification (NCBI taxonomy): domain Eukaryota; kingdom Metazoa; phylum Chordata; class Mammalia; order Primates; family Cercopithecidae; genus Trachypithecus; species Trachypithecus francoisi. The sequence continues at coordinate 86,017,176 of NW_022681469.1, read as the reverse complement.
GGCTGAATAATATTGTGTGTGTGTGTGTGTGTGTGTGTGTGTGTGTACATATATCCACTGACAGACTCTTAGATTGTTCATTCATCTTGGTGATTGTGAATAATGCTTCAATGAACATAGGCGTGCAGACACCTCTTTGAGGTACTGATTTCACTTCTTTGGGGTATATATACAGAAGAGAGATTGCTGGATCATATGGTTGTTCTATTTTTTAATTTTTTTAGGAAACTTAGTACTGTTTTCCATAATGGCTATAGAAATTTATATTCTCACCAACAGTATACAAATGTTCCCTTTTCTCCACACCCTTGCCAGTACTTGTTATCTGAGGTGTTTTTGAAAACAGCCATCCTAACAAAAAAAGAGGTGATATCTAATTGTGGTTTTGAGACAGTATAGGGAAGAGACTCAGTCCTGGCAAATAAAGGACATAATAACCAAGATCCCAGTGAGCCTCACATGTCCAGGCATACTCCCTCCACTACGTTCCTGCCTCTCTTAACAAACTGATATGCCCATAAATTTATAACATTCTTAGCTCCTTGGGGACAAAGGTAATTGCATTTATATTTGTATCTTTAGTGCTTAACACAGCGAATGTTCTCATTAAACTTTTGTTGAATTAATGAATGAATCCTGGAAGATCTGGAGAAAAGAATAACACAAAAATGTTATTAGGAAGTTGCTGAATATAGAAAGACTGTTCCAACAGTCATAACGTATTCATTAAGAATGTCTTCAGACCTCTTTGTATAAACCAATCTTTTTCTCGCCATCTACAGAATGATATGTTTTTCATCAGAATGATAAATCTCAATAGTAAAATATTTTAATTTTACATGACTTCAGTGTATAAATTTACAAAAGAATATTGATTCTATAAAATAGACATTTACATTAATTTAATATAGATGCATATGTAGATACAGGCCCATAGATCTTGTCATTACATGTTTACCTCCTACCGATCTCACCAGCTATCATCTATTTACATCTGCTCACATATATGAAACCCGGCCATAAACTAAGTCAAATATTCTCTGGAAAAGATTAAAGATTCATGGTGCTAGAATCCTATGAAATTTATGCTGACCTTCAGATTACTGGCCTGAATATGACTGATTCATGAAGGGATTGTGAATTTTGTAAGCAAATAAAACCTTGTGAGAGCCTAAACATTATTGACTATGTTTAGATAGATAATATAACATTACTTTGTATTTTATAATTTTATATCAGAGAACTCTGCATAATAATAAGCACTCTATTGGGTTTAACATAGCATAATAATAAGCACTCTATTAGGTTTAATGTCATTTTCCAAACCAATAATAGGCTTGAACTAAGTAGTAAGGCCCTTCCCAAATGTCTTTTTAATTGTCAAAATGTTTTACATTCTAATGTAAGAAGCAGATATCAATATTTATAAGTTAAACAGAATACTTCAATTTGATATGAGAGACATACTCGAATACCATAACAAAAACTTCTTTGTTTCATTTCTATGTGTGAAAATGTCTGTCACTTACATGTATTGTCTTCTAATTGAGGGCATGATCACTATTAGAACTATGTATAATCAAATATTGCATTTTTTCACAAGAGCAAAGTTTCAAATCTAATACTAGATAATATAAAAATCTATTTGACCTTTGTAAAATTACATTCAGTGATAACAAATTTAATTACCTGGCACAAAAAGCCAAAAATACCATCAAGTCATAGAAGAAAATAAATTTTGAGTCTTTTACTTTAAGATTAAATACTGAAATTATTTTAATTATATTTTCTTTGCAACTTTTATTGATATAATATTATTACATTCTTAGTTATTTTATTCTATATTAGTTCTTGAAATAACTAAAAAAAACTTTATGCTGTATCATAATTTCCCACTATTGCACACTCTTCACTTGTTGCCTAAGAACAAGCTAAGAATCATGAGCATTAAAACCATTTTTTAAAATGTGATGAACCAACAAAAAATTAAAGGTGCACTTGAGTCTGCTAGATCAACACATTCTTATAATCCCCTCAAGGCCATCATACAGTTTGGCACCAACATTAAAGCTTTGAAAATTATATGACCATCTATTACATTTTAGATGTCACATGTCCTCAGACCTTTTCTATTATAACACAAGACAGAGTTACATCATTTTTTAAAAGATCCCTCTGTTAATGATAGTTGTCTAAGGTGCTTCTTCCTTTTCTTTTTCAGAATGAAGAACAAATTTTGGTATTTTGAGTTTGGCACATCTGAAACTTTCTCAGCCACCTGCAAGAAGCTACATGAATCTGTAGAAATAGAAGTAAGAAAAAAATGAATTCTCTTTTGTAATACAATGAAATGGCTTGAGCTTGGTTGTTGGTATGTTTGCATTGGAGCCCATGGAATGAAATATATATTAGCAATCCACAGAGACTTACTCAAGATTTTAAATTGTCATTTCTTTCACTCATTTGGAATACAGCACTATCTGACATACTAAAGTTAAGTGTAGATATGGGTTGTTTTATGATAGTATAAAAGAATAAGAAGTGGAACACAACTTTGGAAATCGATGCAGTTGTTACTGGGCATAGTGCAGCTAGAAAGGTGTAAGATAAAAGCAGTTGAAAAGAAAAAAGTTGCAGAATACATAAAAAATATTATTTTGGGGTCTCAATATCGTATAACCTTTAAAACACAGTTTGCTAAAATTGTACTTACTTTTATGAATAAAGGTTAAAAAGTATACTTTTCCATTCCATTCCCATTCATTAACTAGGTTTTCTCAGTTTCCAAGGTTGCCATTTCCCCATTACATTTATAGAAAGTGGAAACGCCAAGAAAGAGAGCAAAGATAGCAAGAAAAGACACATTTTAAAAAGACTTGGAGCAAACAGGTCTATAAAAAAAAAAAAGACATTGTAGGACTCAAAATTTTGGAGAAATATTATAAAAGAAAATGACTTCGTTATATTGAGAGATTTTTAGGGGTTAAAGAAAAAAGAAAAGTTGTATTTTGATAAATGATACAGACAAAACCAGAAGAACAGAATTATGAAACATGAAACATTTAATGACTAGTTAATATAAATTGAGAAACATTGGCTTCAACGCTTTTCATTTTAAAAATAAATGCAAAAATTTGCTACTGATACCTAAATCATTAGTTGCTTATATTCAGGTAATAAGTTTGGTAAACAGAAGTAGTTATGGACCACATAATGGCCTGACTAGGTTCTTCAATATCCTAACTTTCCAATTTGCTGTTATTAATAATACTACTACTCTCAGTGTAACCTTTTAGCACTTTTATCTCATCATGATTGGTAAATATAATTATTAGAATAGATGGTCACTGAATGGGAAAAAAACCTTCATAACGGGATCAGATCATAACCTTTGAAAGGAACATAATAACAGAGGTGAAGGATTTGGGTTCAACATGGACTTTCTGTTATTACTATTTAGGATGATATATCTGTGTATATGTATATGTACACATATAACTGTATACAAAAATGATATATATATAAAACACATATATAACTATATACATGTATACCTATGTAACTATATATGTACTAGTTACATATTTAGTTATATATTATATATGACATATAACTACATAAATATTTAGTATATATAGTTATGTGTCATATGTATTGTTATATACATATAAATATTTATATGTATATATATTCAATAAAACATATACATTCCCCCTTTACTCTGAGAATCACTTTTTTTTTTAAAAACTGCTTTATGTACTAGATTTTGAGTATTTCTTAACCTCAAAAATTATGCTCAAATACAATTTGCAGCAGAAACTGAAAAGTTTTAGAAAAATTAGAAGTATGGCTTTGGTTGAATATACATGGAGATCCTGAATCCTCCTGCACCTCCCTTTACTTTATTCTACCCTTGAGCACAGATTGAAAAGCCGTTGATCTATAAAATAAGATTCTATGTATCACGAAGTAAAAAAAAAAAAAAATCTTTAAGTGTTGTATTTACAGCAAAATATTTTGAATGAAAACACATTTCAAAATGGTGATTTGTAATGTGATAAATAATGATAAAATTAAGTGGTTTGGATCCACAGAGCTTGAGATCTTAAACTATTTAGAATGTTCTCCAAGAAATCTGGGCCTGTAGAACTAAGTTATGTTTCTTGGAGTGCTGTTTCCACTTACTCTCTCAGCCTGGCCTTCTAGTTCTGCATCCCTGGCTTATTTTGGGTGCTATTACATAATATTTATAAATCACAGCCGGCACTGTGTGCATGCCCCCTTGTATTTTTGCATATCTTGGTGTGTGTGTGTATGTGTGTGTGTGTGTGTGTGTGTGTGTGTGTGTGTATGAATAGCAAGGCAAAATCTGCTTCTCTGCTCACTTTTTAATGAATCCTGTCTATCATATTAGCAGAATATGCCTTTCTACCCTCAAGGTTAGTTTATAATTAAATATAACAAAAACAGCAATTCGAAGATTTGATTCTGTTTGTTGTTGCTTCCTATTTGTCCTAAAATTATACCTACTATGGTTTGAAAAATATATAACAGAATAAACTACTTCAGTAAAAACAGAACCTCCAGCAATAGATACATGTTTTATAGGCAGCTTTTTCAAAATCAAACTCTCTTTTGTGTGTCTTTTTTATTTAATATTTCTCTTTCACATATGAGTTCCTTCCAAAGAGGGCAAACATTTGGGTATATATGAATATCATGGAATAATAGTTAAGATTTACCTATTATTAACTGCTTCACAGGTGATGCTAAACAATGCATATATATTATTTGATTTAGTCTTCATCAAAACCTTATGATACTATTATATCTCCATTGCAGAGATAAACATTTTCTTCAGTAATTTAAGAGAAATAAGAATTATGTTGCTACCACAATGTTTAAATCTAATGAGCAAATTGATTGAAAAAATATATATTTACATATATATGTAGAGTTAATGATACACAAAGTAGAATTTTTTAAAGATATTCATTTATCTTCTAACTTTATTACAAAAGATAAAAATAAATTTTTTAAAGTTACAAGAAATTTTTTTTTTTTTTTTTTTGAGACGGAGTCTCGCTCTGTCGCCCAGGCTGGAGTGCAGCGGCCGGATCTCAGCTCACTGCAAGCTCCGCCTCCCGGGTTTACGCCCTTCTCCTGCCTCAGCCTCCCGAGTAGCTGGGACTACAGGCGCCCGCCACCTCGCCCGGCTAGTTTTTTTTTCTTGTATTTTTTAGTAGAGACGGGGTTTCACCGTGTTAGCCAGGAGGGTCTCTATCTCCTGACCTCGTGATCCACCCGTCTCAGCCTCCCAAAGTGCTGGGATTACAGGCTTGAGCCACCGCGCCCGGCAAGAAAATATTTTAAAACCAATGTTTATATTAAAGTATTTAGGGCAGGGGGTGAAATGTGTGCCTAAGAAACTCAGGTCAGCATTTGGAATTGAAGATACAGAGTTCATGAATGTTTAGTCTGCTCAGAGTACTGGGCAAAGTTAATGAGAGAATAAGAAAGCCTATTCTATAGATATTTCAGTCTTTTGGTTGACAGGGAGACTGGGAAAGATGGTAAATTTTAAAGCCAAGAATTTCCATCCCCAAATACTGATTTATTGTAATTATTAAATACCCCTAGAAACCTAAATGATCTCGAGAATTAATAAATGGCATGAGTAGCATCAAAAACACAAAATAAATTAGCAGGATTCAAAAGACAATTGCTCAGCAACCTGGAAAACAGAGTTCTTAAAGGCAATAGCCAGAATTCCCAAGCACAGTCTCTGCCCCATGTGTCCTAATACCGAAATTACCTATAAAATAATGTTTTAGGTTTCATGGAGTAAAAATAGAAATTTTTATCTGATATAGACATAGAATCAAACCCACTATGGAAAAAAATTACAGTTTATCATTAATTGTATCTCATCACATTTACCATCCACACTCCAAAGTTCTTTACATGTTTTAAATAGTCCTATCAACTGACATGTTAAGTGGATCTGAAACACTAAAGTCACATATAAAGCTTGTTTTTAACACCTCTGTACAATGTGACTCAGGACTCATTTATTCATGACGATTAAAACACACTGGCAGAAAAACTGAAACTGTCTTCTTTTCTTTTAGACAAATTTGTCTCTGGAATAAGATCTTCCATTTTAAAACTGAAAAGAGTGGACAATGGCATCACAGCCTTGCACTCTATAAATAGCTCCCATAGTACTATATGTTAACGACCTTTTTTCTACCTAATAAAAATACTCAGGATTTATTGACTAACTGAGGCTGTTAGCTTTTAAGCTTTTATATTCTTTTCCTCTGTAGCTACCTTTTTAAAAGTCATAAATCTCAAAGGGAATGAAAATATTATCTGACACAGTACTATAACTTGTTTATATTTCATAGCCTTCACCTCAGCTTTTATTTTCATGCACTCAACTGGTGTGCTACAATTACTGGTCTCCATCAGAACCAGCACTGAAATTTTCCAGACTAATGAACATAACGTTAAAGCAAACAGAGGAAGGTAGCCTGGGGTCAAGAACAAGTGGAAACAAATCATTAATAAATAGCAATTTATTTAAGTACATTGTCCTGCTCTCAAAGGAACATCAATGTTCTTCATCAGTCCTTGTTCTTTGCGACTCTTTCAGAATTTTTTTTTCACTTCTCAGAGAGCTACTTACTCTGTTTCCCTAAAACTAAACATGACAAGACTCTGAAGAGTGAAAACATGAATAATGGCATACACTGATGTTTTTCAATTGTCACATGTAACTCAGCTGGTTCATTTTTTTTTTTTTTTTTTTTAAAGAAGCCTCTTTGCAACATGCTCTCCTTTTCTGCAGATGAACAAAGGAATCCTCCTTCACTAATTCTGGAAGTAACTTGTCACAGTGGGGTTCTAAGGCCTAGTCAAATAATTGTCTTAGTGTACTACCTGCTGTGTTCAATATTGAGTGAAAATGGAAGCCAGGCCCCGACTCCAGCTTATTTCATGATTCTTCTGTTATTTAAATGATTTTAGTCAGTTTGGGGGAAGCCAGACCTTTATAAATTAACAGCAGGGAAATACCAAAGGTGTCAGATTGCATATTTATCATCTTTTTCGTGTAATACTTAAATATGTATTAAGAAGTGACTGACATAAATTAGGCAGATTTCAGAAGCCACAGGCCGTGGCTTGTAGAGGACCCCCTTCTGCTTGACATTTCATCCTTGTCAAAGATCAAATTATTTTAATTTAGGCTGCAAATTATAAGGAATGAAGACTTCTTTGTGGGAATTCCCTGTGGTAATCTGACTTTTGTTGTTAATGCTGCTTGTCAGTGTGCAAAAGATATAATATGCATGCAAATAAGGTTAAAAAATATGTACTATCTAATTATCCAGCCAGTACATTCCACTTGAAGACAGTGGGAGGCCTGACACACAGTATGTGTTTGATTCATTGAGGCCTGCAGGGTATTTACACAAGATTACTTTTAATTATGAAATTAATATCTGTTTATCTAGAATATATAGCGGTAAGTGAGTATACACATGACCAGAATTCTTTAGTAAAAAGAAATCATCTTAATTTAGCACAAGAAAAGGAGGAAAAAAGCACTGCTTTCTGGGGGGGGGGGGGGGGCATCATCCAGATCTTGGTTTCGCCCTCATTGAAACAAATTAAATGAAAACTTGGCACTTTCTCTAGAATTTGTTTCTACCCCTGCCAAGGAGTCTCAAGATGTGTTTCTTTATTTCACAGTTTTTATTTTTCGGTGAACAAGATGCAATCCTAGCTTCACTATGATGAGGCGAATGTGGAAAAAGAGAGGGCTTTTTTTGTTTTGTTTTGTTTGTTTTTCACCATTTTCATGGAACGCTGTGTCTTCTGAGTTCAAAAATCATGACTGCCATGAGAAATGATGAAGTTAGTGTCAATAGCTTTTCCTGAACTAAGACATAGCAAATGAAATAACGCCACTGTAAATACATTTCAGTTTAGGAAATGCATATCCCTCACAAAATTCTTTAAAAAACAAAGTGCTTTTATCTCTTTTCATATTCACTTATAATTGAAAATGGGATAATTTCTAGAATGTATAATAATAACTAGCATTTTAGAAAGACAAATGAATAAATAGTAATTTTAAAAATACAGAATAGTCTTGTCACTGTCCACATATGTCCATTAGTGGAAATGAATGGAAAATCCCAAAAACTAAAAAGTGACCACTCTGAATATAACAAAACATTGTTAGTGAATTTTACATTTTTCATAATCATCAGGGTGTTTTGTCACCAGGAATTTAAGAAAAATTGGGCTGATTAACCTTCTTTTTTAAAAAACCCATTTTTGCAGCAGCTATAAAATCATGCTGGATTGAAGGTCTTTTAACTGCTACTCCTATTTCCCTCACTCAATCTGCCTGGTCCTCTATATTCATTTGGACAACTGTGCCTCTCATGGCCTTTGACATCTGCTTAGGACTTCATCTAGTCCAAGAAGTCATCCTTGGTAAATTCAGTGTGATTGAAATCTCTTAGAATCACTGTTTTGAATTTTACTTTTTTTTTTAAACAAGTCTTTTAAGCTACTTCTTTCTTTGCCCCAAAGGTGTGAGACCAGGAGGCATCAATTTTGTTTCTTTACTTTCCCCCAATAGTACCTTGCAGTGTGTTCTAAATAGGGGCAATCATCACAATTTCTTCCTAAAATTTGACCATAGTTTCCAGAATTAACCTTTGTGTAACATATTAGAAATTTGCAGCTGGTCAAATATATATGCAGATACTAACAAGTCTCTCCCAAAGGTTTTCTACAAACAAAGATATACTGGTGACTTAATTTGATCATTATTAAGGACTACTAGAGATAACTGGTTAATGTTAGGGGCTATTTCATCTTTTATATTACTCAGGGTAAGCGTTTAACTGTTCTTAAAAGCCTTGTGTGGAAATGACAACACTATGGATTTCAGTGCTCTTATTAAAAGATGAGGAAATGAAAAAGAAGAAATCAGGGAAATAAAGATAAAATATTTTACTGTTTGTTTCTTTCTTTTTACCCATCAGTGTGATGGAGTACAGATAGATTTAATAAACATCTCTCTGGAAGGAATTGCTATTTTGAATATACCAAGCATGCATGGAGGATCCAATCTTTGGGGAGAGTCTAAGAAAAGACGAAGTCATCGACGAATAGAGAAAAAAGGGTCTGACAAAAGGACCACCCTCACAGATGCCAAAGAGTTGAAGTTTGCAAGTCAAGGTCAGTTTTCTAACAATTAATTGTTAAATTGCTTGTTAACCTGCTTTCAAAGGCTTCTTTAAAAGTAAAGAGTTTTCCATTGCACTATAGTAATGTATATATTTTTACAGTTGTATTTTTCATATTATGAGATACCCTTGTGTGATTAACTTATATCACAATAGATTATAACTCAAGCATAAATTGACTACATTTTTCATTATTCTTCTTTGTATATAGCTCTTCCCACAGAAAATAGAATACATTTGGGGTATTTCATGGATAATAAAATAGAAGATATTATACATTAAGCTCTTCTGAAATGTGATTGCCTTAAATAGGACATTTGAGTTGCTGGAATAAGGACTTAGTTAAGGCTTTTCTAAGGTTGTGTTTTAAGGGATTTTGTTCTTTTATGCTTTGGTCAGGCTATGAGATTGAAGCTATTTTACATAGCTGTTGTTCTAAGTACCACATATAACAGAATGTTTAAATATCCCATGATAAATTTTGGTTGTCTGCTGAATTTTTCCAGAAAGTTCTAACAACAAGTAGGAGACCTGGGAAACAGAGAGCAAAGACCTAAAAAAATAGACTATACTAACTATGGGTCAGAATTTTCAACTCTATTATAACATAGTTCTCATTGGGACATGATAGCTAATTCTTAAAGATTTTATAAACTAAGATATCAATGTGATATTCTGATAGCTACTCATGTCCCAATAGTTTACGTATATAATTCTACAATATCATTTTTACCTTCTAGAATTTACCTAATACTATTGATGACACTGAGAAATCAAAACATATTGTCTCAGCTCAGTGTACCAAGGACAAAATATGAAGAGATTTCAGTGTTAATAGACTAATATAAATAAATTACTAAAAAATGAAATAGAATAAAGTGAGAAAATGGTTGGTGGGCTTTATGGTGGTGGGCAATAGCTTTATGTTTTGGTGTCTTTGAGTACCTGGTTCAAGTTTCAGTAACAGGCAGTGACTTCTGTTATATAAAATTTGGTACCATGAAAGTGAAAAAGATTGATGGAGAAAGTGTTAGGTATTCTCTTGAAAGAAATGCTTATCACAGCCTGCCAATGACAGGTGGTTTTGATGCCCTTAAAATGTGTAAGTAATCTTGGAGAACTGTATTAGTACAAGCAAGTTTATAACAAGTCAATTAAAAATTATATACTCAAAATATAACTGTATGAAAATATCAAGGAAAATAATACTTTGAAGGAGAAATATAGAGAAAAAATGAGAGGTTTGTGCTATATGAATTAGAGGAGGAAAATAAACATAATTATTATAGAAGTTATTGACATTAATTTATATTTGTATTTAAACATACATTTAAATATAAAATTAGATTTCTAAAAAGGGTAATGAAAAATTCTAAGTATTGGAATTAGCTTAAGGATCATACTAAGATCTTAAAAAACTTAAAAAACTTAAGTTTTTATCAAACTTAAAAACTCTTTTGTAATCGTGTAGGCTGTATTATTAGGTACTACATATGTACTCCTTGCTTCCTTCCTTAAAACTATTTTTACTAAATAATATATACAAAATAATTTCCAGGTTAAGTTTTCTGTTTGGTCACTACATCCCAATACTTGGTATGTCATTCTACACATTCCCGATACTTATACAAATTGATTCTCAATGGCTCAGCTGCCAACTACATTCACCGAGTTGCCAAACATTTCTTAGATACATGACTGTGCTTCACCCAAACACATGTCTGTACATTCTGGAGCTGCTGCATACATGTCATTTACCTGGGCTCACTCACCCTCCTTTGTATGATTTTTTTTCAGGAACACACATTTGGAATAAACTACAGACAAACCAGACTCAAATATTGTCACAGGCTGTCAGCACCTATAACTATTGGAAAAGCGTTCTCTTCCCTTTCTGTCTTCTTGCTTTCTACTGTGGAACTATTAGAACCAATTTCCCATAAATACTGGGAAATGAGGAAGTGGGAATATATAGGCCTGGTGACTCAGTAATACATTTTTCTCAGGACACAGATGGGAAAAAGTTAAAATACAGTAGAGCTCAGAGAGGTTTCAAAGGTCATTATATGAGCAAAAACAGAAGTATGTTAGGCTCAATTTTTGTTCCCTGACTTAACTGACTAGCTTATAGTTTTGATTTAGTATTATTTCAGGATAAACATAATCTCAGAACCAAGAATGACCTTTTGAGTTGAATATTTTTTAAAAACCTGTAATATATTAGTCTTTTCTTTTTAGCGATTTCAGTATTTTCACTTTGAGATATTTTCCAACAGAATACCAAAAGTATCTCAAAATGCTTCTATGTTTTGATTTCATATTTATTCTGCTAATTCTTCAATGTTATACTTAATAGCCAAAAACAAAATTTGCTACTGAGTTAGTCACATTTACCCCTTTCCTAAATAGTAATATTTCTATCACTTGATTTTGTTTTCAATTTCTTGACATTAAAACAGCGATAGGGCAGGCATGGTGGCTCACACATGCAATCCTCACACTGTGGGAGGCCAAGGTAGGAGGATCACTTGAAGCCAGGAGTTCAAGCCCAGCCTAGGCAACGTACTGGGAAAGGAGGAAGTGAAATAGCACCTAGTGGGTGACACAGGCCTACAGTCCCAACTACTCAGAAGGCTGAGGAGGGACAATCCCTTGACCCCAGGAGTTCAAGACTGCAGTGAGCTATAATTGAGTCATTACACTCCAGCCTGGACAATGGAGCAAGGACTCTGTCTCTAAAAAAAAAAAAAAAAAAAACAAAGCAATAGTATTAAATATGAGGATCAATCAGTATTTCAAATTTAAATGTATTTCAAACTCACACAAAATTATTATAAGCACTGACTTTAGAATGAATATGGCCAATATGGTTCTAGTCCAACTCATTTTTAACTTACAATAAAATTAATAACTTTCACTGTTAGAAAATATATGAAATGAAATGAAAAACTTAATAATGTAATTTTCTTCTTGTTCTTTCTTAAAATATTAACTAACGCTGTTTCTCATATGCCTCTGTAAAAAATCATCAGAAGTTTCAACTAAATTTTTACACTGTTGAAATAGATACTTGCTTTCATAAACTTTAGTTTCTTTTGGAAGGGGAGAAAATGGGGGAAGCATATAACTAAATTCATGTAATAAATGTACTTATTTTATTCAATGAAAGGATTTAATTTGTTTTAAGTTTACTCTTTTATTTTAATTTAAAGAAGTATCATAGTCCAAAGGTATGAAATCAGGTTTGGAGCATTAAGTCCATATTTATACTAAACCATACATAATCTGGGACTTATGCACAATTTATTTGCTTGCAATCTTTGAAGACACTCACATAATTAAATCAGAATATCTTCAATAAGTTCATTGGTTGGAAATTTTACTGTTGACTTTACTTTAGAGTTGACAAAATTATAAGTAATTCATTTAATTACATTATTCCAGCAAAATATTCTAAAATAGTTGGATGCAATTCTGAAACATATTCACATTCACACTCAACTAATGCAGTAGACATTTTCTTTCTGTGCATATGTGTTTGTATATACAAATAAATGTATTATATGTAGATGGCATAGTCTTGAAGCAAAACTGCAAACTAGGCCAAATTAGTCTTCAGTTCTCTTAGCCTTAACATTCAATCTTTCCCATGTCTTTCAGTAGCTGAGTTCATCTTTTTCTCCTCCTCTTCTGAATTAAACTCAGAAAGATGTCTAATAAATTCATTCACATTAATGTATAAATGACTGATTGCAGATGAAAGTAGAGGTATTTGCATTTTAAAAGATATAAAGGCCTTCAGCTAAAACATTATTTTTCAAACTGTATTCCATTGAGTTATAACTGCAATTCTTCAGCAGTTCTGTAATAAATGTAACAAAAAATTCATTGCCAGATGTTGGGACAATAAAAAAACTATAATAAAAAATATCTTTATAATATTAGCAGTTATCAAATCATTAACTTGTGTTACTAGACAAAAACAACTTCTCCTCTTTTTCTTCCTCCTCTTTTTTCTCTCTATATAGGTAGATGAATATATAGATAGTTATACATACCCACACACACACACGTATGTATATGCATATAAAGAAATGAACAACTAGCATTCACTGGAAAGTCTGTCGATCTGCAATGGACATTTAAAAATATGTTTCTGCACATTTCGTGAGAAATACTGTGCAAATGGGCACATTAGCACTACAGTGCATGGGAACCACATGCAATTAAAAGGCCAGCAAATTCAGCTACTTTGGCATGGCACAAGCACCAAACAACATATGGCAATCAGTGTACATGAAAACAAAGTGACAATACCTAAATGAAAATGTGGACCACCGTAAGATGTATTTTTCTTCATAAAGAAATTGTATCAGTTAACTAACTCCCCCAAATATTAATAATAATTTTGTACTGGCTTATATATCAAGCACACTTTTATCAGAGAAGATTTAAACATGCTCACAACTGCATGTAAGGAGCCAGCAAATGAAATTGGAGCATCTCAGGTATGTACACAGAATAAAATAAACTTGACTAATTGAAGCTTTGCAGTTCAATTCAATGACACAGCAAGAATCATTATGTCATGAATTTGTTTTGTCGAAGGTGAAAAATTCTGTTAAAAAGACACTTTTGAAAAGTATTTTTTAACCAACAGTGAGGACCTCTCAAGGAATATAAACCAATTTAGTTATTCCAATTGATTTAGCTTTGAAGATCCAAATCCAACTATTCCAGTTTTCGGTAGTGGAAACAGAATGCTTCAATATGGCTGAGAAGCAACACATTCATATTTAATTATATATATATGTGTGTATCAGGATATTGCCAATACCACAAAACCAAAACAAAATGCAGAAATCTATGAAAAATAAGATATTATCGCAATGCAACCGTCTTCATCAAAATAGATCCATATTCTCACAGATTGCTTGTGGGTTTTTTGTTGTTGTTGTTTGCTTACTTTGTTTTGTTTTGAGACGGAGTCTCGCTCTGTTGCCTAGGCTGGAGTGCAGTGGCGCCGTCTCGGTTCACTGCAAGCTCCACCTCCCAGGTTCATGCCATTCTCCTGCCTCAGCCTCCAGAGTAGCTGGGACAGGCACCCGCCACCATGCCCAGCTAATTTTGTTTTTGTATTTTTAGTAGAGGCAGGTTTCACTGGGTTAGCCAGATGGTCTCCATCTCCTGACCTCACGATTGACCCTCCTCGGCCTCCCAAAGTGCTGAGATTACAGGCGTGAGCCACCGCGCCTGGCCTCTCACAGACTGATTGTATTGAGTGTTAGCAATTAGAACTTCTAAAATGGATTTGCACAAATAAAATTTCAATTTTCTGGTTTATAAAATTTCAATTTACTGGTTTATAAAATGTCAATTTTTTTAAAATTAAGTTGTTGACTGCTTTAAAAAGTTTGATAACCACTGAGCAAAAGTAATTATATTCAAATTATAGAGTTTCAAACATTTGCCAGAAGCTAAGGGAGCAGCTGGACTTTCTGCCTGAAACCTCATTAAGTAGGTGACTGTCTACCCTGCATATGGATACAACTGTCCAGGTACCCATCATGCAAAAGTTTATTTAAAAACTAATTAACCTATTATATTGTCCAGACAAGTTTCAGTGATTTCATTCACATTTAACAGCTACTCTTTTCTTCGGGCAGAATTTCCCAAAACCCAGCAAGGACTCCACTGGTGGAAAATGAGATAGGTTAGTGGGTACATGGATGAAAATTTTAAAAGTTTAATGGTTTCATATTTACTATTACAGTTGTCTTCTCTTTGTGGTAAGAAATGCTGAGGTGTTTACTATCATTTATAATATTAATCAAAATTTCTTTTAAAAATTAATTCATCAAAGTAAAAATAGAGTAAAACAACCTACCTGATAATTTAGAAGATACTTAGATATTGTCAAAATGGTGAAGGTGAAGTTAGAAAGACTGAAGTTTAGAAAACTACATTCAGCTGTTACAGTTTTCACCACCTTGATAGTGTCTGCATAGCCCCATGTGGGAATACTTAGTTTAATCACTTCTATGCATTTCACGAAGGTGGCATAGTGTTCATGGTTCTTGGTGCAGGCACCAGATTCCAGTGGCTGGGCTCAAACCCCAACTCTGCTGCTTATCTGGACAACTTGTGGCAAGTAACCTCATCTCCTTGTACTTTAATCTCCCTATCTCTAAAATGGGCACAAAGAATGATGCCTTCCTCATATGGTGACTGTGAGAATGAGAAAAGATAGGCCAGATTAGAAGCTTAGAATAGGGGCCAGTACGTAGCAAATGCCTAGTTAATAATGCTAGCTAATATCTCTCATGGAAAAACTTAGGCCAAAAAAAAAAAAAAAAAATCAAATAAGTAACCCCACGTGGAAATACTTTACTGTAAACATTGTTTTTATTCTTCATCATCTTGGATAAAATTTACTATGTATCATTTCCCCCAGAATAAACTTTTCCATACACTTTGCACCAAACATATCCTCATCCCACCCTATTTGATCTCTCTGTGCACTGTTAGGAGAGACTGTGTATCTGACTGGCTGTCAAGGAGTCTCTCTATTCAAGTGACTTTATTACTATTAATTTTGTTAACTCCCAGAAATTATGAAGAAAAGCAAAACAAAGCAATACAAACCAAATTGATCAAAGAGAATAAATGAGCTGATGTCTGTGAAAGCTTGGCAAAACTTAAATTTCTTTTGCCTCTGAAGATAAATATGGTTTCTAGCTCCAATGTCTTCATCTTTAAAGATGAGTTTTGGAAGAGCTCACTGGTGGTGAGTGCTGGAAGAAATGAGATTAATCTATGTGTGCTTTACATTATATTATCGAGATAATTGTACGAAGTATTTCAATATTAAGATTCTCACACTTTGTAAACCTTGTAAAAGTTATTCTTATTTGAAAGTTGATGGCAATGGACATTTGTCATCCATTATTATCAATTTTTCTAGACATTTCTATGGGTTATTTAGGGTAATTTAGAAAGCAGTGTTTTAAGTTGTCTAAATATAAATGCAATATTCATTTTAGAACTGTAGATGATATATTTGGCGTTCGAACACCGGCAAGCAGAACAATTTCCAAGCATTTAATTTCAGTGATTAAATCAATTAAATTTAGAAACAAGAAAAGGATTTCATTATTATACCTGGTTGTGAGAATTGTTGAAAAAGATAATGGCATTTGAGATGCTGCATTTCACAAAAATATATGCATACACTAATACCATGATATTTTCATTGGTTGAGAATAGATAGATCCAAACATTTGCTACCTAGTAACCTTTAAGTAGATGTTTCAAAATGAGTTCCTAACTATGTTTTTAAACTGCCTCCTTTGAAATTTTTTAGCAATGTTAATGCAAATAATAGCACATGCTTAATAAGACTAAATATCAAAATTGCTGTTAAATTTAAGATTACATCATATACCTGGGTTTCTTAATGTGATGGCTCTAAGATTTTTTTCAAGTTATAATTTTAAAGTTTGTAAAAAGTAATAAAAAGAAATTAGAAAATATAAGGCATATTTCTAAAATGTAAAAATAAAAATATTTTCAATATATAATACCAGGTACTCTTATCTTTTGTTTGGCTATCCTATAAAAGCATATACATTATCGAGAAGCATTAATGAAATTTCTATTTGTCATAGTACTGTAAAAACTGCAGACACTGGTAGCTCCTAGAAATTTAAAAAGCACAAACTAGAAATATGAATAATATTTTAGAGGAACTGAGCCACTAGATGACAATATTTAGAATATATTCTCAGATCCCTTCTAAAGCTATACAAATTACCTTTTCATGACCATCATTATTGCCCCCTTTCCCCTTGTTCAACAGTAAAATTTTAAAAATCTGATGTGCAGTATAATTTTAAAAACAAAATCTGACAAGCAGTATAATGCTATAACTTTTTACAGTAGAATTGGTAGGACTGCAAAGCCATTTTAAATTGAATGTAACAGATAAGTAATCATTTAAACAGAAAAGTGGTGTTTTCTAGTACATAAATGAAATCATCACAATTGATCATCAACTTCTTCATTCCTGAAAAGAAGTTGAAATTATGAAAATGGACAAAATCCAAAAAGGTACACAGGAATGGCAGAATAATGAGCAACTTTCTATCACCTAATGAATGTAGGGAAACAAGAAAAATGAGTTTTTAGCATCAGTCGCATTTTGAAAAATATACGGTTTATTAATCAATTTAATACTTGCAAGGGAAAAAGGAAATGAATGTGTTAACTCCGGATTTTAATTAAGGCTCAGATTGTTAATCTTGTATAACTTCTGAGGAAGAATATACCTTGTTTATTTTCAAAATTCTACATGCTATTCTAAAACCCTTCTATATTTCTAGCCATTGATTTTTGCAACTGAAGACAAGATTAGAAAATACAAATGCTTTAATGGGTATGTTCTGTAGACCCTGACATCTGATATCAGTGTAAAATTATCATCTTATTTGTTTCTGTGGCACAGTTGTCCAGTCCTCTGTCTATTGAAAATAGTGGCAGATTACCTACCTAGAGTAAGTCTGCATCTTAACTTTAAGTCAATTTAACATACGCAGTGGTAGAAATGTAAAACAGATTTCCAAACTAAATAAATATTGCCTGGTAATATAATGCTCAAGTAATTAAATAACACATATAGAGTATACCTTCTAATAGTAGACACATAAAGTTTCCAAATATGAATCCATATAAATTTCCTAAATATAAAGCTTGATAGCAATCTCACTCTTTGAGGGTAATGATTTGAAGCTAAGGTGGTAGATAGCTCCCCAGAAAATTACAATTTTTTTTCTATCATCAGGATATCTGACAATAAATTGGGAAGGATTTTTAAATAACATAAGCATTAAAGAACTATTAAAAAGACATGAAATCAATTACAGAAAGTATGAAACATAAGTCATAGTTACTTTTTTATTAATATTAAAAACCATTTTTTCTTATTCCTCCAGATAGAGAATAATAACTAAGAAAAACTATAACCTAATTGAGAATAAAACTTCAATTGTACCATTTTGTGAAATGACATCTCACCAGCAATTTAAAGTTATACCAGAAGAGATATCAGGCTTTTATTTTACCTTCTTTATTTATATTTTGTTTTCTAATAACTTTAATGGATGTGATATAATGGCCACACTCTAGCACTTGATTCTTCTTGCACACATTTATCTAAGAAGGGTGCTAGGAGGGTCCAGTGAACTGCAAAGAAACTTGTTTCTTGAAAAATCAAATCTCATCATCTACTAGTATTTGAACTGTATGAATCTGAATTAAACAAAGCAGCTAACCATTGGAGTTCCACTGCCATGAGTTTAGTTTCCATGAATATAGTCTTTTATTATATAGAGCTAATTATCACATGAATAGTAGCTCCTTGGAAGTGTGAAGCCATTCTGTTTCGTGGAAATACATAGAAGCTCATATAGTTCACGAGTTCCACCACACTGAGAGTAATCATTCTCTTGGCTTAATAAGAATAGTTCCATTGTTCTTCTTTTAATAAATTTGAGTTTATCAACTCAGGTTATTATTTTAATGTCTGCTTTAGGCAAGGTTTGTTAGCTGTTGTACAGTATCAGATATTAATCAGATTAAGTATTGACGTCTGAATATCATTAAGGTGACAGACATTTGCAGGAAGAATACAAATCTACATGGATAAACATGACTAATTTAAAATAGCCCTGGGGAGCATTTTTTAGAAAGTTCAAATACCTGATGAACGCTGCACTGTTATTTCAATTATCCCATAATATGGCACAAAATAACAATCTCATTTCATCCTTTTATTTACAAAGCTGTTTCCATTATCATTATATTTTACCCGCTCAGGCTCTGAAAGATTACTCCTCGTTGAGAGATTCATTAAAAGAGAATAATTATATTATATTTCACAGATTGGCAGAAAGAAAATGTATCTTTGAACAATTCCATTTCCCTGAGCAGTTGTTCATTTCAGAGTTGAAGACAGGTCTATTAAGTACTTTCTACCCTTTTTAAACATGTCAAAGCTAACTATTAATACTGAAATTAGTAATTTCGCTCTGGTTTAATAAAAAATCAGCTGCTATTTGTAAAACTGACTTTTTGTGAATAAAACACAAACAATATTTTCAAAAATACTGAATAGCAAAGAACATTAAATAATTTTATTTTGCAGAATATATAAATGCATGTCTCTTCTGATAATTAAAGCCCTTAGCACACTGACTTGCTTTCCTACTAATGCTTCTTAACCCAAAAAGCTACATAAAACATATTTTCTTACTAAGTCTATGATATTCAAATTTTCAGAATATCCTGTTAGAAGAATAGTAAGAGATGGAAAGTCAACTAGTTATCAGAGAACATTCCATTTTTAGATTTACTGCAAGAATGTTTCATGGAATTTGTGATAAAACGTTTTATTCAAAATTAAAAAGTCATGTGCATAAAAATGTGACTTCCATATAAAATAGGTTTGAGAAGTCATTTCATATTTTAACGTGTTTTTGCCATGAAATAACCTAATTATGGTCACTTGCAAGTAACTGAAGATACTACTTATACATTTCTCTAGTAACTGAGCAAAAATGAAATACCGTGTTAATCAGTGACGGCTTTACAAAAACTTTTATACTTGATGATAAATACTTTTTTCCCCAAATGTCCTCGGTATTTTTGTCTTTTTTTCATGACATCACTCTGGCCAGCTCACCACGAGTGCAGTATCAGAATATCTAGTGAGTCTAGTGGGAAGCAAGGAGTCAATGCATCTTTTACTCAGTCTAAAAGTATGAAAATGCTCTTTTGATTTTAAAAAGACAGTAATTGTATCAAATTTAACAATTTACAATGTGTGTAGGATTTGAGGAGCTCTTAGATATGCAATGAAGTAGTCTGCGTGTCTCATTTTAAAAGTATGTTAACTAAAATATACTGACATATTAACAGTGGTGTTTTGAGTTGGATATTTTATACCTTTGTGTAGTTAGATATCGTTTTCAATTCTTTGTTAATACATTTTCTGTTTCTTTTTAAATTACTGGAAACAGTTTCTTCCAAAGGTTTTCAATAAATTCCTTATTGTAATTGTTTTGTAAAGATAAACTATTTTAAATTTCTGTTTGCTTTTTTTTGTTTCTCATTTCTGCTATTTGTCTTCTGCATATTTTATATGTTATCTTTGTAAACATTACTTTTCATCCAAATGTTCATATAAAAGTCAGCAATCAAAAAGGAACTATAACAGGTGTTTTCATTCTTGAGGAATGAAATGAATGTGCTGTTTATGGTAGATACTGAAATTTAACTTCCTTTGCAATTCAAGAGCCATTCTGTTGTCCAAAACATTAAAAAAAAATCAAAACTGAAATAAATGAATTACTATAGATATAAAAGTTGAATTAAACTAAAAAACACAACTGACATTTGAAACCCCTGTGGTAGACTTTAGTACACATGAGTATTTACTAGTGAGTACTCAGGTATGTCTTGTGTATATGTGTTGTAATAGAGTGTGTGTGTTTGCATGTGTACTTATTTTGTTAACGGGGACAGGCTAATAATGGACATGTAGATATCAAAATGAAGCATGGAATAAAAACATACTTGAACACAAATTATTTTGGAAGCCCTAATCAGAAAATCAGGCATGCAAAGTATCACTTCAAGAGGAAGGCGGGTTCGGGGGTGTTTTTGTTTTGCAGCGGAAGCTGATAGTAGGAAACAACAAAACAAGGTTCTCTAAGAAAACAAATCATTACGCCATTACCCCAAAGGAAAGGAGGATGGAAATGTATAGTAAGGAGAAGGGAATTCCGTCTTTTGTCTTATTTTTTTTTTTTTTCTTCCACTAGTACTATCTCTTGAGAATAATGTTTTCTTCAGATTACATTACTAGTCCTCCTCCAGGTGAGAATGTCCACTCTATGGTGATTCCTGCCACAGTAGTTGAACAACCCACTCTTCTTGGTTGACCCTTGTAGCACTGCTGCACCTGACTCATGCACCAAAACACAGTAGCTTGGGTGGGAAGACATTAATTCTAAGACTGTATTGACTTTTCTTTTGGTATTTTTTTGGTTTTCAGTCTTCCCAAAGGTGCATGATAAAAATGAGTTATCATATTCCACGGGCAAGGGAAAAAAAGAGCAAATTAGTATCATACCAACTGGTTTATCAGAATGCTCAACTTACCCAGGCTGCCTTCCTTCAACTTTCTTTTCCACTTAGTAGCCGCTGATAGGGAAGACTTTTGACATGGACATTAAGGGCTACTGTGTTTCCTACACACAGCTTTTAGTTTTGTGCACTATAAGTGAGAGGTGACAATGTGCCAGCAGCCCTCGCTCGCTCTCGTCGCCTCCTCGGCCTTGTCGTCCGCTCTGGCGATGCTTGAGAAGCCTTTCAGCCCGCCGCTGAGCTGTGGAGACCTCTCTGGTGGCCGAGGCCAGAGCCGGTTCCCTCTGCTCACGGGGAGGTGCGCAGGAGCCGGAGGTGCGTGTGGCGCTCGCGGCAGGCGCGGGTTCTGGGTGGGCGCAGGCTCAGCGGACCACACTCGGTGCGGCCAGCTGGCGACGAACTCCCTCTGGGCTACCGCAGCCCCTGGGCTAGGTGCTGCAAAGTCTCACCATGGGTGCCAGTGAGAGGTCAAGCCAGCTGGGCTTCTAGGACAGGTGGGGACTTGGAGAAGTTTTCTGTCTAGCTAAAGGATTGTAACGCACCAATCAGCGCTCTGTGTCTAGCTAAAGGTTTGTAAACACACCAATCAGCACTCTGTCAAAACAGAACAATCATCTCTCTGTAAAACGGACCAATGAGCTCTCTGTAAAATGAACCAATCAGCTCTCTGTAAAATGGACCAATCAGCAGGATGTGGGTGGGGCCAGATAAGGGACTAAAAACAGGACATGGGTGCTAGCAACAGTAACCCAGTGAGTTCGTGGTATCTTTGTTTTGTTGCTCTTTGCAACAAGTCTTGCTGCTGCTCACTCTTTGAGTCTGGTGCTTTTTTGTTAAAAACAAAAAAGAAGGCCGGGCGCGGTGGCTCAAGCCTGTAATCCCAGTACTTTGGGAGGCCGAGACGGGCGGATCACGAGGTCAGGAGATCGAGACCATCCTGGCTAACACGGTGAAACCCCGTCTCTACTAAAAAATACAAAAAAACTAGCCGGGCGAGGTGGCGGGCGCCTGTAGTCCCAGCTACTCGGGAGGCTGAGGCAGGAGAATGGCGTAAACCCGGGAGGCGGAGCTTGCAGTGAGCTGAGATCCGGCCACTGCACTCCAGCCCGGGCTAGAGCGAGACTCCATCTCAAAAAAAAAAAAAAATCTGCGATCTAATTATCTTTGCCACGTCTGTCTCATAACCTATACAAATGGA
The DNA here is from genome assembly GCF_009764315.1 of Trachypithecus francoisi. Classification (NCBI taxonomy): domain Eukaryota; kingdom Metazoa; phylum Chordata; class Mammalia; order Primates; family Cercopithecidae; genus Trachypithecus; species Trachypithecus francoisi. The sequence goes on along the minus strand of NW_022681469.1, from coordinate 85,994,502 downwards.
CATAAACATTTCTGACTTTTCTACCTCCTTGTGTGATTTTCACAGCTCTACATTTTAAACAATGATTAAGTAGAAATATAAGATAATACTCTGTAAAATTTAAAATATGCACAAAGCTACCCATCTAGAATATTTGAAGCACATCCAAACATATAGCCCACATTTACTGCAGAAGTGAAGGGGCCATTTTCTAACTGTGCACCAGTAGCCCTTATAGAAATGAGTCCTGGCACCACAGAAAAATAAAAATAAATATGATCCATTTTTTAGTTTATGGAAAATTTTAAGTTTTCTAAAAAGTTGTGATTAAAGTAGTAGAGTCCTCATGACTGGACATCTTTAAATCAGTTTTAATGAAGAATTAGGTTCTGACTGCTTTCTGGTCCAGCGTTGATTTATGATGTGTTTTAATCATCCTTTCTGAAGAAAGGGGCAATTCCTATTAAAATGTTTGTCCCAATAAAAGTTGACTAAAGTTCACTCTTTTCAGATATTGGGATGATTAGAACGCCTTATTTATGCAGGTAATTTCTTACTGTCTCGTCTACTCATTTGTTGCTTTCTTCTTCATGGTGAATCGTGGGATATCGTATTTTCTTACTGCTTTCCCTTCCGTTGCACATCTACATCGCTCACTTTCTTAAGATTGTATTGGCCAACAGCACTGATTCCCTCGGAACCACATAACCTAATCACCATGACGACCCTCACTGATCTATAAGCAGAGACCATGTCACCTCAGCAAATAGTTCAGGTTGTACCTGTTGCTCTTAAATTTCTGATTTCCCCCTAGAAGTGCAATGCATTTCTGGTGATGCACAGAGCTGTTCGTACGAGCACTGTCTAAGTGGCTGTAAGGGAAAGTACAGGCTGCCTAAGAAATTAATGTGAGGTGTGTCTTGCAGGGTGAAAATAAAGTGTAAGAGAAAACAGAGAACAGGTAATGGGCCCTACCTAAGCTGCAAAACTCTTTTCAAACAGATGCTGACTGCATGCCAATAGATGTGGCAATAACTATCAACAAGATTTATGACGCTTTAACATAGACTCAATACGAGAGGGAAGGTTGAAAGAGTTCTATGATTTTGTTTAAAGTTTAGTGTCTCCTGCTTCTGAAGCAACTGTTTTTAGGCAGAACTCTTGTCTCATTGCAGGACACCCGGAACTCTCAGGGAAACTGTGAGGTCTCAAGACTTTGAATATGTATCTTGTTCTCGCGTGTGTTATTGTTTTATTCTTGGTAGTGATTGTTGATGCTGCTATTTTTAAATTAAAAAGGAAAACATCACAGGGTAAAGTGCAGTATGTCTAGGTTCTTAGAAAATGTAGAAAGTATAATTATTGTTTTTTGCCACCTGGTAATGAGCTTCCACCTCATATGACGTTGCTCATTCTTCATGGACAACCCTAGATAATTATGTCTTTAAGAGAAATAAGTCCTTGAAAGAATGATTTTCTATTGTTCGGTTTCCATTGCTGTTGGTGTCGTGTCTTAAATCTGACATTATTTATTTATTTCTTTTCTTTTGTTTGCCTTTTTCTTTTCTTTCTTTTTTTTTTTTTTTTTTTTTTTTTGTGAGATAGAATCTCATTCTTTTACCCAGGCTGGAGTGCAGTGGTGCAATCTTGGCTCAGTACAACCTCTGCCTCCCGGGGTCAAGCAGTTCTGCCTCAGCCTCCCAAGTAGCCGGGATTACAGATGCATGCCACCATGCCTGACTAATTTTTATATTTTTAGTAGAGACTATTTTGCCAAGTTGGCCAGACTAGTCTTAAACTCCTGACCTCCAGTGATCTGCCGGCCTTGACCTCCCAAAGTGCCAGGATTACAGGCATGAGCCACTGTGCCCAACAAAACTTTCATATGTGTATATAAAATTTGCATATAGCTCTTTTATCATAAATGATCAGAAAATGAGGAGATTATGCTTTTATTAACATATTTTCCCCTCAACTTAACTAATATCTTGATTAACTGCTGCTTTCTATCTTTTTCCTTCATTAGGAATTGTGTAAGATGAACAAAAGATTTTGTCCAGACTTTGAAGATTTAGTGAAATGGAATTCAGTTCTTGAACTGAGTGAAGTGATTACTCTGGTGTTAAATCTGTTGTTTTCTAAGGCTAATAGACAGGTTTTTTTAAAACCATTTTACAATGTTTCATGTATATTTAATGGACAGATAACAAGAAATAATCATGCCAAGACCAGAAATGTCAATCTTCATATAAGCCATTCACTCAATAGTTTAATATGTGTCAGCCAATCTAATTTGTGACAACTCTTCTCACTCTACTCAAGCCCAAGTAGCCTTTTGGATACTCATCAAACACATCAAACATGGTATCATCTCAAAGCCTTTGCACTGGTACTCTCTCTACCTAGAATATTCTTATCTCAGATCTTAATATGACTTTCCGTGGCTTCACATGGCTTCTCACTTGCTTCTTTCAGATCACTGAAAACAGGTCATTGTTAAAATATGCTCTCTTAGAAGAAGCTGTCTCTGATTCCCTGTCTAAAATATCACCCCATCTCCTCCCATTCCCTACTCCCTCTCTCTGTGTTATCCTTTAAATGAACCTGAACACTGTCATAAACTATAACATATGTGCAGAAAAGTGTATGTGTCTTATATGTGCAGTCAATGAATTTTGACAGTCAATACACCTATGTAACCACTCTCTCAGATCAATAAATAGAACATTACCAGCACCACAGAAACCCCTAGTTCACTTGCCCTACTCAATATGCTGACTTTTTTCACTATGAATAAATGTTTCCCATTTTTATATTTTATAGTAGAATGATATAGCATATATTCATTTGTGTCTGGCCTTTTAAATTCCATATTTTCATTATTTTATAGTATTCATTTTATGAGTATGCAGTTTTTTCCAGTGGGAAGCTATTACTAATTTACTGCTATGAACATTATCATTGAACATTATTTGTTTTTCTAGGTATAAATTGAATAATAAAAATTGCTGGGTCATAAGGTATGTGCATGTTCAGCTATAGTAGACACTACTAAAAGTGATTGTACTGATTTGCGCTACAATCAGCAGTGGACGAGGGCTATTGCTGCTTTACATCCTCTCCAATACTTTGAATGATGAGTCTTTTTAACTTAGGCATCTTAATTTATTGTTCTGTAAATATGCATTTTCTGATGACTAATGATGTGAAACAGCATTTTATATGACCAGATCATTTGGACATTTTCTTTTGTGAAATATCTGCCCAAGTCTTTTGCCTGTTTTTTAACTGGTATCATATATTATTTATATTTGAAGGAATTAGAATCTTTTGTTGTCTCTATGGGTTACAAATATGTTGTTACACTGTGTGCCTTGCCTGTAGTTTACAAAGTCTTAAACATCAGAACATCTTAATTTTATTAAAGTCCAATGTATCAATTTATTACTTTTTTCTTATTGCTTTTTATCTGTAGTATTTAAAAATAATTTTGAACATCTGCTATATTATTTTTGAGAAGCTTTATCTGCTTAACTTTAACATTAAGATGGAATTGATTTTTGTGCCTGGTTTAAATTGAGATCAAGAATAATTTCTTTTTTCATGTAATTATCCAACTGACCCAGCATTATTTATTGAAAAGACTCCTACACCTACTACTCAGTGGTAACATAATCTTAATCCCAAGTTTCTATTTATGAGTTTATTTATTTCTGAACTCTGTATTCCACAGTAAGGGTCAGAAACCTTTTCCTATAGTGTCAGATAGTAGAAATATTAAGCTTTGGGTCGTATACTCTCTGTCGTACCTACTCATCCCTGCCACTGTACCCCCAAAAACAGCCAAAAACAGTACCTAAATAAATGGGCATGGTTCTGCTCCAACAAAAACAGGCAGCAGGAAAGATCTGGCCCATAGCCACAGTTTGCTGACACTTGTTCTACCTTATGGGTCTATTCATCAGTCTTTATGCCAATACTACGGTTTCCTAATTAATGTTTTGTTAATCAATTTGTTAATGTCTCCCCTCTAAAATAAATAAATAAATAAATGAGTAAATAAATAAATAAATAAATACCACAAGGATTTTGAATACAATTACGTTGACCAATTTAGGGAGAATTGGCGTTTTTACAATCTGTGTCTTCTAAATGGTGAACATGGTATATACCTTTCCATGTTTTTCATTTTAGTTTCTCATAATGGTTTATAACTTTCTGTGTAGCTGTCTTATGCCTAGATATTTGGTGTTTAATGATGCTATTCTAAATAATATATTTTCCAACTTTTACTCTCTAATTGTTTTTGTCGTACCGAAATACAAAGCTTTCTAAAATCACTTATCAATTCTAATACTGTGTCTATAGACTGTTGGACTTTAAATAAATATAATCATGTCATCAATAAATGATGACGGCTCATTCCTTCCTTTTTACCCTTAATCCTTTTCATTTTTTTTTCTTATTTCTCTGGGTAATGTCTCCAGTGCAAGGCTGAATACATGGGATGATAATGGACATTGGTGTCTTGTTCTTGATATCAGAGGCTGTGGGGGAGATTTCAATATTTCACCATTTCTCTAATGTTCCTTATATACTTTTATGGATACAGCTTTTCAGATTAAAGATTTCTTCATTTCAAATTTACTATGTTTTTGTTATAAAAACATGTTAATTTTTATAAAATTATTATTTTTCATCTATTGAGAGAATCATACTTTTTATTCTTTATCCTGTGGATGTGGAGAATTATATTGCTTAAAATTTTTTTTGCGACAGGGTCTCACTCTGTTGCCCAGACTGAAGTGCAGTGGTGTGATACTGGCTTACTGCAGCCTCTGTCTCCTGGCTCAAGAGATTCTCCCACCTCAGCCTCCCAAGAGGCTGGGACCACTGGCGTGTGCCATCATGTCTGGCTAAGTTTTGTATTTTTTGTAGAGACAGGGATTTGCCATGTTTCCCAGGATGGTCTCAAACTCCTGAGCTCAAGTCATCCACCCGCCTCATCCTCCCAAAGTGCTGTGATTACAGGCATGAGCCACATTTCCCGGCTGCTTAATTTTTAAATTTTAAGGGAACCATATATTCCTTAAATAAATCTACTTGGAATGATATGTTATCTTGTTATACAACACTGTATTTTATTTATTAATATTTCATTTAAAATTTTGCATCTATGTTCATGAGAATGGTCATGAATTATTTTTCCTATCGTGTCATCGTTAGGTGTATTTAATAAAGTTCTGCAAACAAAAAGGGCAAAGTTGGTAGGCAGTATGATCTGCACTTGTGAGTATGGCTCTAAATACTTTATCTAATAACACAGAGGTTTATAGCTTTGTGTCAGATGCAGACCACAAAATGATTCTATTATAGGTCAAACTGAAATGCAAGCAGCCCTGTAACTTAAGCTATAGGACAGACCCTACAGTACTATACACACACACACACACACACATTTTATTTCGTTTTCCAAATAAAAGATAAAATATATATATGTATGTATATGTGTATATGTGTGTGTGTATATGTGTGTGTGTGTGTGTATATATATGGAAAAGATGCTTTGTGGAGTTGATGACACACTTCAATAAGACAATCACAATATAGTCTAAGGCTATGGAGCAAGGCTATGGCATTGGCAGCAGAAAACTATATGTCAACTGAGAACCAGATCTGGACATGCTACTTGGACTCTATAAATATGAACATCTGACCATAGCAAGTGACCATAATGAAATCACAGGGCCCACCATATGCTGAGTTTTGTTAGACCAACCAAGTCATAAGCTCAGCAATTCATTGTAAGATAGAAGTAGAACACCTGAATCAGACATGTGTAGGGCCAGAGAACAAGGAAAGCTGCATGAGTGTCTGTTGTTCCCACCACTGCTGGATCCCCACCTCTCCCTCAGCTCCCACCTATGACTCTTAGGACCAAATGTCAAAGAAGGAAAAACTTTAACCATGGTTCATGAATGGTTTATCTTGCTTTGTTAGTGTGCTTCAAATAAAAGCGCTCCTATTCCAGCAGTGCTTCTTTTGGGGTAGTGGAAAGGAGAAATTCCCAATGAGCAGAGCTCTGGGAAGCCTGCCCACTTATCCTCTGTATAGAGAGTAGCCCAAGGTGAGAATACACATGGACCTGTGTATCTTAACAAAGTGTTCCAAAGAAGATGTTTGTGGATGAACTTATAGGAATGGGGACAAGGTACGAACATTGCACTTTTTCTTAGTGCTGGTAAGTACAAAATACAATAGTTTATCTTTTATTTTGGAGAACATGTCCTGACATACTACAGACCACTGGATCCATAATACAAAGATGAATCCCTGACTCTTTACAGAATTTATCTTTCACACCCTGGCAAGTCACTATCTTACAAGATCTACAGCCTACATATCACTTATTGCTCATCTAGCCCAGTTAGCAAAAGAGTACACTGGTTCTCAAACTTTTAGTCTCAGGATCCCTTCATACTCTTAAAAATTATTGAAAATCCTAAAGAACTTTTGCTTATGTGAGGTACATCTATTGTTACCATATAAAACATTAAGGTTGAGAAATTATAAAAATATGTATTCATTTAAAAGTCATGATAAACCTATTACATGTTACCATAAATATATTATTTTCAAATAACTATATTTGAAAAACAAAAATGTAGTAAGAAGAGTCGCACTGTATTGCTTTTTATAAATTTCTGTAATGTATGGCCTAATAGAAGACAACTGGATTCTCATATCTGCTTCTACATTGCATTTATTGCAATATGTTGTTTTAATTGAAGTCTATGAAGAAAATCAAGCCTCACACAGATATGTAGTTGGAAAAAAGAGTGTTACATTAATAGTCTGTTCAAATACTTTTGGATATTATTCTTTGACATTATATCAAAATTCAACAAGTAGTAGTTTCTTAAAGGTTACTTGCAATGTGAAATATAGAAATAGATCAATTTTTGTACTCTTTTGCATTAAAATCTACAGGTATGTCTTGAACTTGAATGGATTTCTTAACTGTGAGTGATTTTTAACACCATGAATTTATCATTTGAAAATAATATCAGTTCTGTTAGGCAGGCTTTCAAATATTGACACAGTTTATTATACAGTATCAAAAATCATACTTGTTGATTTCAAGCTAAGACTGGTAAATACAAAAATTTCTAAATTCCTAATTTTCACTTGAAACATTGAATTTTATTATTGGAAACAAATACTGTCAGTTGTTTTCCATCAAACTGAAAACCTCCTTCCATTTTTAAGAAAGTATCTGTCAACTACCCCAAGATACCCAAGTCTGAATAACCATAATTTTACCATCAGTACCTTTGAAGGTGTTCCATGAACAAAGCGGCTGATTTTGTTCTCAATCACAGGAGGTTTTTCCTGTGACAAGTATCATGGTTTGTTATGCAGCACAATTACTTTATGCATATTCCCTATTTCACCCCAAACAATACTAAAAAATTGTACTCAAGCATAAATATTTAATAAATTTTTTACTGTTTCATCAAGGACACTTTAAAGCTTTGTTTAAAAACTGTAATTCATGGCAATGAATAAGGCATTAATAACAGGTATAGTTAGCTGCTACTTGTTTCATGCTAGAGATCCAGTAATTTTACAGAACATTGTTTTGCCTCATCAGTGCAAATGTTAACACAATGCATATAAAAATAATTCTGACCTCATTAATCTCTTGAAAGTGTTTCAGGGACCTTCAAGATTCAAAGACCACATTTGCAGAACTACTGATATAATGGACCAATGTGGTGTTCCACAAACTGTGTAAATGTTTCAGGTCTCTATAGTGCATTATGATAGGGGTCAAGAGAGCTAACAGAACTCAAGTTAAAACTCTGTAAGTGTGTTCTTTTTGTTCCATGTGGATCTAAACTGATTCTGATTTTTCTTTTTGAAATGGCTGGAAATAAATGCATTTTCCATTTTCATGGTTTTATATCTCACACTGAAGGCTGTGTTAATGTGCTTCAGAAAAAAATAATGTATCTGGTGCAGCAACAGCAATTGGTGCTACTGTCTGGATAAGTTTACAGTTATCCACTGTCATGTACCATTATCTCTCCATATTTTTATGGTTGCTAGACTAGTGTCAAAAATGGGAATATTTCAGAGACCACCTCCCCTGCCTTCTTTAAGAACAACATGGCTTTAACCCAAATGATTTACTATAGAAGTATTTTAATATTATACCAAAAATATGAAAACATTGTAAAATACTATTTCTGATAATATAAATTTTAGGAAAATCAATAAAGATTAAAAAAATTAGCCAGGCATGGAGGCTCATGACTTTAATTCTATCACTTTAGAAGGCCAAGGTGGGCACATCACTTGAGCCCAGGAGTTTGAGACCAGCCTGGGAAATGTGGCAAAACTCTGTCTCTAAAAAATATACAAAAAGTTAGCCAGGAATGGTGGCATGCACCGGTCATCCCAGCTACTAGAAGGCTAAGGTGGAAGGATCACCTGAACCCAGGGAGGTGGAGGCTGCAGTGGGCCATGAACATGTCATTGTACTCCAACCTGGGAGACAGAGTGAAACCTTGTCTAAAAAAAAATAAATGATGAAAAATGAGTAAAGTTGTGGATGAAGTAATAGCTGTTACATATAGAACAAAAAACCAGTGTGGGGGATCTGCCAACTACCAAGGATGTATAATCCAGTAATAACTTGGAAGATCTTGGAAAACACTATCTGGTTGGTCTGTGGACCCAGTGATGACACTGTGAGCCAAATGCCAGCCAAAACTCTACTTACTGTCTTGCTCCCATATGCCTTCATTCTATTAGGAGAACTATGCAATCAGTTTGGATGTCAAAGTATTAATTTCAGTATTTTGTTTTGTTTTGTTTTGTTTCGATATAGGGTCTTGCTCTGTTTTCCAGGCTGGAGTGCAGTGGCCGTGACCTTGGCTCATTGCAGCCTCAACCTCCTGGTCTCAAGTGATCCTCCCACCTTAACCTCCTAAGTAGCTGGAACTGCAGGCGCATATAACCACACCTGGCTAATTTTTGTATTTTTGTAGAGACGAGGTCTAACTATGTTCCCCAGGCTAGTCTCAAACTCCTGGTTTCAAAGCATCCTCCCACCTACCCCAAAGTGCTGGGATTACAGGCATCAGCCACCATACCTGGCCCAATTTGAGTTTGGATTCTGAATCAAGCAAACCTCAAAAGTTCTGGATGTTCCTTGTTACCTAGTATATAGTCACTTGAGTAAAGGGTCTCAGGTCCCATTGGAAAAGGACTGAGAAGATTACAACTTCATATGTTAATGGTAGTATTAGGTTATTTCCCTAAAAGATCTGTCCTCTACTTTATCAGTCGTCTTCAATTAAAAGTCTGAGAAGCAATGCAGGTCTAGAAACTGAGTAAAAGATAGAGAGTTGTAGAAGAAGAAGAAGGGTTCCTGCCCTTAACCTCCTGATTATCCATTCTTGATTGGTTTTGGTTGTATAAATTAATCAAAATCCTTGGTGGCTGTCCATCTGTCTTGCCTACAGGAACTCCATACTCTATTTATTATTCTACTGTTTTCTAAATTTTAGACTCCATGTTTGCCACTCCTGTCTTCCTTCTCATTTCCAAATCTACATCTGTGTTTCTTCTCTCAGTGAAATACCACCTCTTGGTATCTATTATTTAGAGATGCTATCATTCATATTTTTATTCAAGAATCCCTGTTCTGTAATGTGTTCTCCTACTAGCTGGCCTTCAGAAGACAGTTACCACTGAGCTTCTCAATAAGACTGATGTCCTTCTCCACAACACACTCTTTATATTTTGGTAAATGGAGTGTCCAATGGTCCATCCTTTGGATTATATTTATCTTGCGGGATATCTAGCCTTCTGTATATATATTTTCTCAGGCATGCTCAATACACTGAGCCCTTTGATCCCTTCTTCCTTCATCTTCCATGGCAGTTCTGGAATTTCTACCTCACTTAATGTGAGCCATAAATTTTCCAAGCACCATCCTAGCAACTGTTAACATCATCTAGGGTGTGTGCCAGGATTTTAAATCTTAATATCATAGTAGAGTGCTTCCATATCCATTAGCTACTGTATCCAAATGTGTATTCTTTCAGCCTTTGTCAGGGCCCCTCAGGCTGCACGCTCTGTGTACTCTTCCTATGCCTGCAGATCCTTCAGCAATTTCAGTGATAGCCCTTCTCCTGTCTTATCCCGTAGCATCTTTGTTCCAGTTGTGCTGATATTTGACATTCAGTATTTGGCTGATTGTCAGAGGGAGTGATGAGAGTAATCCCTGAAGGGCAAGGATTATCCTGTAAGAAATCTACCCCTTGTCAGCCTCTGTATGACCTTCAAGTAGGTGGAAGATACTATCTTGTGAAAAGAGGAAGTGAACCACTTCTGTAGGCCCAGAGAAAATCTAGAAATCTAGAAGTTCAAACTTTTAAATTGCATTGCTCCAGATATTCATGTATCATTATAACAACTATTAGGGTTCTCTGATCATGGAATATACCAGAATTCTTTGAAGTCTGCTGCTTTTATGATTAGATTCTGAGCTGAGTTCTCTGCTACCCTTGCTCTTTGGCTGCAGAATCTTGTGTAAGAGGTCTTTTGGCTTTTGCTTTTTGCTTTTAGTTAGTGTTTAATCAGTGTGATGTTTGCTTTTACACAGAACCATTAACATAAATATACTGAAGATCTGCTATGTGCTAACCCCTGCTGATACATGGTAAAAAAGACAGACAGGGCTCTGCTTGCAAAGAAAACAGTATTTTACTTTTTTTTTTTCTTTTGAGACAGGGTCTCACTCTGTCACCCAGGCTGGAGTGCAGTGGCACAATAATGACTCATTGCAACCTGGACTTCCTGGACTCAAGTTATTCTCCCATCTCAACCTCTCAAGTAGCTGGGACCACAGGCAAGCACCTTGACACCAGCTAAGTTTTTGTATTTTTTGTGAGATGAGGCCTCACCATGTTGCCCAGGCTGGTCTGGAACTCCTGGGCTCAAGCAATCCTCCTGCCTCAGCCTTCCAAAGTGCTGGGATTATAGGCGTGAGCCACCATGTGCAACCTATTTTACCGTTTTTAAAGCTGAAGAAACTCAGACCATTTAACTCAAATACTGTAACAAAAGAACATCGAGATTGTTAGAAATCTACTTGTGGAACTGAAAAAAAATGAGTCCCAATTGTTTCATTTATTTTACAAAGGAGACCTCATTCTATCCTGGCATAATCTCTAAGGGCTTTCTTCTCTTAAGCTTCCCACCAGGTTTAATAGTGCCTCATCCCTCTTTCGTGTCCTTAATATAGCCCACACATTTCCCTTTCATCTACCTTCATGTTGACAAATTCACACTTGTTTTTAGGTTTAGCTGATAACTTTCTAACTGTTGTTTAATGTTTGTGGTCTTGTAACTAATTGCATATCCCCATTCACTCATATAATATATCAAAGAAGATAATTATGCCTTAATATTACTTTCTTTGTTTAAGATATGGCAAAGATATTTCTGATAAAAGAAAAATTTCATTTGCAATTTGGATATTCTTTTAAACACATTTTTATACAAGTTAATAGTATCTTAGAAATATCCTATTAGAGGTTTAGGTGTTTTAATTTCATAATCATTATAGAAAACATCTATTACAAATTTCTAAGTACAGAAAGCAAATTATATACAAATATCGTCATTGCATAAGGATAAATAATAAAAAAATCCAAATTTAGAGGTATTGTTAAATTATTTGTGGCATAGCCATTAAAAATCTGAGGTTAAAGCTTTTAATAACATTTGAAAATGTTTCTGACATGAAATTACATGAGGAAATCCTGGTATAAAATCTTTATGATTTTATTTTTAAAATATATACATTCTTGAAGTATATAAAAAAGAAAAGCGATTATCTCTAAATAATTTTTACATTATTTTAATTTTCTCAGATTTTCTGAAATTAGTTTGCCTTACTTTTAAAATCAGGAAAATGTGTTATTTCACAACTTTTATTTCAAAAGATTCTTACTGTATTTGTTCTTAAAGTCTCCGCCTCCCAGGTTTACAGCATTCTCCTGCCTCAGCCTCCCGAGTAGCTGGGACTACAGGCGCCCGCCACCTCGCCCGGCTAGTTTTTTGTATTTTTTAGTAGAGACGGGGTTTCACCGTGTTAGCCAGGATGGTCTCGATCTCCTGACCTCGTGATCCGACCGTCTCGGCCTCCCAAAGTGCTGGGATTACAGGCTTGAGCCACCGCGCCCGGCCAAGATCTTTAGATAAATTCATTGACGCATATGAGCTGGGGAGAAGGAAACTTCCACATTTAATTTAAGGAAGTCAATGTGGGAATATTTGAATGGCAGAAAAAGCTAGAGCTTATATCAGATTTTGACTAAGACATTATGATTCTAAAAGAAAAAGAAAAATCTATGTGATACAATTCTATGTTCAGGGAAAAGCACAGTAAATATAGTTAGCAATGTATAAGTGAAACAAATTACCTGCTTCAAATTGTCTAATATTCTTTTTATTCATATTAACTACAAATATTATATTTTCTCCACAGATTAGTCCATTTGTAAATTGATGTTCAGTACAATACTTGGTAAAGATCTGTATTTTATTTGTACAGTTTTGAGCACATTTCTGTATCCTAAGAGAAGTTCCAGCTGTTCTTTGCCTATATGCATATACAGCAGCGAACTGCTCATCTTTCATTTAGAGCATCCTGTAACCTTTAACCTTTACTGTTATTTAACTCTATTCAATTAATACGCCTAGTCATACATTAGAAATATGTTAAAACTTGAATTAAATGTCTTGGATCAAAGCTTATAACACCACATCATTTTCTTTTTTTTTTTTTTTTTTTTTTTTGAGACGGAGTCTCGCTCTGTTGCCCAGGCTGGAGTCCAGTGGCCGGATCTCAGCTCACTGCAAGCTCTGCCTCCCGGGTCTACGCCATTCTCCTGCCTCAGCCTCCCGAGTAGCTGGGACTACAGGTGCCCGCCACCTCGCCCGGCTAGTTTTTTGTATTTTTTAGTAGAGACGGGGTTTCACCATGTTAGCCAGGATGGTCTCCATCTTCTGACCTCGTGATCTGCCCGTCTTGGCCTCCCACAGTGCTGGGATTACAGGCTTGAGCCACCGCGCCCGGCCACACCACATCATTTTCTAAGACAGACTTTAATTAATTGAAGTCAGAAAATATTAAATGATTATCAGCATTTTCTATACTATTAAAATTCTTTTGTTTTAGAAATTAGAAAGAGGTATAGTTTGAGATAGTGACCATAGGTATTAGATATCGGATTCTTACTATAGTCCAGATACAATTAAATGTAACCCTCAATTATTTATCAGTTTTCTACTAATATTATTGTGCTAATATCATATGCCAAGAAATGTGGTAGATTCAAATAGAAAGAAGGTGGAAAAGAAAATTAAGTTGGTAATTATAATAAAGTATGATAAGTGCTATAATGAGAAAGTACTGATAATAAAGGCACACTAAGGGCATCAAATCTTGTTGAAAAGATTAGGGAAGTAAGAGAATACGTGATATTAAACTGAGACCTGAAGAACAGGAACAAATTAGGTAAGCTAAGGGGAAGAGGAATGCTCATGTTATTCCAGGTTCCCGGTAGGGCAAGAGGACACATTTAAAGAGCCAAAGGCATCATAGCATGAAATCACAATGGGATTAGCTAATTATTTGCCCCTACAGCTTTTGTTTCTTTCTTTCCTAATAAACTTTAAGCACCATGAGGGCTCATAAAGTTGGTGTATAGTGAAGATAAGAACTCAATTGTCAAAGCTGATGTGGTTTCCCACACAACATTATGACTCTTAAAAGAAAACCCATGGCCCAGTTCTGAAGCACAGAGCCAAAGGATGCAGGGAACACTTTATTTCAATTATCTGCTGTACCGGCTGGACTATCCACAGATTCTCAGGAAAAAAAAAAAAAACAAAAAAAACAAAAAAAACTCTACTGACTTTGTGAAATCCCAAATATGAACGTGGAATAACCATTTAATGGCTAATATCCTCTTAGGCATTTATTTTATTGTTATTAAAATTGGCCAGAAAAAAAGAGTGAGCACTTAAAACCCCAGCTGACTCTTGTGAAATCAATTAGCACCTCCTTCTTAACAAGGAAATATAGAATCATTTATCCCTCTCCTAACTCATCTGCTTTTCCCCTAATGTTTTTTTTTTAAATTTTATTCCTTGCTTACTTTCTTTTGGTATTATGCATTATTAAGCTGATTCCAGTCTATTTAACTTTTAAAATCTTGCTTTATTGACAATATTAATTCATATATTTAAATATATGTGTATATATGTATATATTTAATATCACTGGGATAAAATTAAATTAGTCCAAATAAGCAGATAGCTACTTAAGAATTTTAGCTGCTTTAGAATGAACTTAAAAATCTTATTTGGGAATATTATCTCTGAAGAAAAAAAGAAAAAAAGAAAAAAGAAAAAAAATCGCTTAGATTTCAGGTCAACTAGATGAATAAATCTAATCTTCAAAGTTCTAGAATTAACCTAGGTCTCATGAATTATTTTTAGTCCTTGAAAGTTCATCTGCTTTCACTGTCTTCTATTCCCATGCTAACTAACATTAATTTTTTGGAAAAAAGCTTAAATATAGACCTCTGAAAAAACAAATTTGAATAGACTGGTAGTTTAGTCATCCTGTCTGTTAAGACCTGGTCAAGCTATGATATTAGTGTAAACCTGCTTTCTAATGTCAGTATTATAAAATGAGAAAGCTAAAGAGAATATAGGGATCACTACAATGATAAGATCATTGGCAAATCAAGGTCTTGAAATTACACTGGTACAATCATGGGACCACTGCCAGGAAGACCATCTACCCCGAGGCTGGTAGCAATTGTGCCATTTGATGGATCGCAAGCCATTAGAACTATAAATAAATGCTGTCGTTAACATGTTTAGAATGCTTTGAATTCCAGCTCTGAATAGGAATCCCAAATGTATATCCATGTATATGAGAGAGTTAACCGTCTTTAAAATCATTTCAGCCCAAGTATGACTGTCTTATTCTCCTCCATGTCAACCTCAAACTTGACCACTAGGTATTAGACTTTTATTTAATAATATCAAAAATGAAGCAAGAAGGCACAGAAAGACATATATCACATGTTCCCACTCATGTAGAAGCAAAAAAATTGATCTCATGGAGGTAGTAAGTAGAATGGTGGTTACCAAAGGCTGGGAAGTATATCAGAGAGAAGGGGTCAAAAAGATGTTGGTTAACGGGTACAAAAATACAGTTAGAAGGAATAAGTTCTAGTGTTCAATAGCACAGTAGGGTGACTAGAGTTAACAATAATTTATCATATATTTCAAAATCACTAGGAGAGAAGATTTTGAATGTTCCCCACATAAAGGAACAATAAATATTTGAGGTGATAGATATCCCAATTACCCTGATTGGATCATTACACATTGTATGCCTATGTAAAAATAGCACATGTACCTCATAAATGTGAACAATTATTATTTATTAATTTTTTAAAATGGTGGCAATCTCAAATGGTGTCTTTATGAGAGATGTATCTACTTTGAGTGAGCTAAAGTCATAGATAATACAGTAATAATCTGTGTAAACTCCAGAGTTACAAACTGCTTCTGTTGAAATGGTTTTGTAATAATATATTGTCAAAAATAGTCAATATCAATAACATAAACTCCTTAATAGTTTTCATTAGGATTAAAACAGGCCTAATGAAAAAATTTTTCCTTCATTGAACAATTGAGAAATTTCAGAAAATTTCCATTAAAATTTACAGAATATTGAAAGAAACATTTTATTTCTCAGCTTAAAAACTGAAAATCAAATGACATTTATGAACTGTAAACACACTACTGGACACTAAATTGGCAATGCTTACCTACCAGGGGAAATATCTGTGAACTGAGCATTGGTTAGTTATTGAAAAGAAAGCAATCTGTTTGGGCTGTAATGTAAAAAACTAAACCAGCAATTTCTTTTTTCTGAAGCTCAGCTCATTACCTAGCCTTCTGAGGCAGAAAAGTAGATGTAAGTGAATGCTATGAGATTTGGCACAAAGTGGAACTGTGGGATGTTGTGTATTATGACAAGAAAATCTGGGAGTATTGCAGAAATCAAAATGCTCCTAATGGTGCAATAAAAAAATCTATAAAATACCGCAATATAAAAATAAGCTGTCTTACATTAACTGGGTGTAATGATGCCAAATGTGGAACTCTGACAGCCTAGGTGGATCTCAAAAAAAATAAAAAATAAAAATAAAAAGATAATCCATCTGAAAGGTAGTAATTTTAACTTGAAGCAAACACATAAACCTTACCGTTAGTGTGAAGAATTACAGGTTGATTTGTTATTTTTGAGAAAAAGAGTTGCAACCTCCTTTGCTTGAGGTAGGGGTGAGAGTGTGTGCATGTGTGTGTGTGTGTTTGTGTGTGTATGTGTGTGATGTTAGTTCAATAAGAACAAACTGTGTACAATAGCAGACAAGTAACATTAAAAAATTAAATAAAAGAGAGAAGAAATGCATTATCTAATCCAGGGTTTCATTAAAACACTAAATTATCTGTATCTGTGAACCTGTTAGCATTCTCTCCTCTAATACTTGATAGACTTTTCAATCCTTGGGTAATTTTCATGGTGGTGATAAATGCAAGCAAAATGCATGAAAACTCTGCAGCAAGTGCTGGGCTACCTTCAGTGAAAGGCTCCTGGGCCACATCACTGTTCACAACTAAAGAGATGACTAAGTGTTTACCTGGAGTCAATGTTGCAGCACAAGTGGCAGGGACCTTTGGAATATCTATCCCTATTCTGGCTGATTTTCTTTGATGCCTGTAAGGTGATAGAGAGTACTGCCATGATTCACTAGGTGCATTTGAACTTGAATGCAAGCACAGTGCAGCTAGATCAAGACTAGGTTTGGTCTGAGCAAAGAACAACAAAGAGTAAAGAAAACAATTAAATGAGAAAACAAATTAGTATTCAAATAGTAAATATGGCAGGTAAGTTATTTAATTTTAATGAAATGGCAAGAGATACATTATTGAAAAGACCAATAATAACAAAAACATAGTTTATTAATTTAAGGATAAATATTCATTTTTTACTCTGAAAAGATGAATATGGCTTTAAATGAAACATTCTTTCTTAAAAACTAACTACGGAGGGAAATATAGTCATTCACACCAAAGTAAAGTTTCTAAAGCAGCATATGTAATTCCTCAAGTAAAAATGAAATGCAATAACTTTAGCATTACAAATAACTTTTATCATTACAAAAACTTTGTCATTACTACCTGAAGTAAGATATTTACTTTTCTTTGTGTATAATGTCCCTGAAAGAAATATTTCACTTAGGTGTTGCCATAAAAAGATGTCATTTTGAAAACTGGCACTGGACACATATGAAAATTTGTCTAAGATAATTCTACATATCTGGGCTAAATAAATATTTGTATTGTTTAGCAGCATAACTAGGGCAACCAAATTATATAATGAGATCCTAAGTTTCTCCTACCACCCATGGTATAATAGACTAATTTTTAGGAATTGCCAAAGTCTTTTCTCAAAATAATTTTTATTGGCCTATGATTCATTTAGTGCTGAGAATAAAAACCAAAAGTATACCTCTCATCATAGATCTTACATTACAGCAAATATTTTACATTGGATAAAAGATATATTAATTACAAATTGAATGTCATCATCTGCTTTCCAATATACAAGGTAATAAGAAAATAAACAAGGTGATATGGAGCTTTTGTTGGGTTTTCAGTTGTCAATTTAGAATGAGTGAACACAGAATACATCTCTAAGAAGGCTACAATTAATAGGAGGCTGAAGGATTGGGAAACAATTATGGATCAAGTCAATAAAAGTGTATTGCACGAAGAGAAGAAAGTTCAAGTCCAAAGACTAAAATGGGCAAGATGTTTGTCCTTTTGAACAAGAGCAAGGAATTCCATATACCTAGAGTACAATGAGCAATGGGGCCAGGGGCAGACTGTTTCCAGATCCTCTTATGAGGATTAATTTAAATGGTGAGATTTGCAGATGGGATTCAAATTAGATCAGTATTGCTGTTGTCTCTGCAGTACATGAAGATATCTTGGCTGGGTATGGTATTTGTGAAAATAGAATGTTTTTTCTTTTGAGTGGGAATCTCATGACTTGCCAATTGTTAGGATGTGTAAGATATAGGAGGTAGACAATCACAGGTAACTGGAATATTTTCAGTACAGAGTAATATGATCTAATTTACAATTTAACATTCTTAGTATAAATACAGCACACAGGTACACAAATTTCAAAATAAACTATATACTTACTGAGTTATCACAAAGTGATCACATTGTACACATCACTCCAAAATAGAGGAAGATTGGCAGCAACACAGATTTTCTTATGTTCTCTCTCCTCTCTACACCAGAGGAACCATTATCTTGACTTTTATTAGAAATACTTTCTTGATTTTTCATATGACCTTAACAACTAAGAATATATTCCTAAACATTATATTTTAATTTGTGTGTTGAAATAAATAAAATAACTTAGTATCTATTCTTTTGCAGCTAGATTCATTTATTCCATATTATGTGTGTGAAATTTGCTTTTTGTTGCCTTTGCCTTTGGTTTGTTGATCGTCATTGCTCTGTAGGATTACAGAAATGGAGAGAATCAAAGCAGAGCTGTGGTCCTTGTGAGAGTACCTCATTCTGATTTTCTTTTATTGCTAAGGCACTGCCATTTGGGGTCCCAACCCAAGACCAGGGGCATTTGCCAAGCCCCATACTTTGGTAGACCCTGGACTCAGTCCCACAAGTCTGACAAAAGCACTGTAGATGTTATCAACCATCCCTCCTGAAATGAATGAAAGCCCATAAGGCAAGAGTAGCCCATCTCTCCAAATCTCCATCTTTAGCCAGATGGTGACCCAATTTTTTTTTTTTTGCTCTCTTATTAGCCTTCTAAGCCTTCAAATATGTGTGTGTGTGTGTGTGTGTGTGTGTGTACACACCTTTTCATGTATATATACACAGAGGTGCATCTGGAAATGTATATGTATACAGCAGCACAAGTTGTCCACATTGGTAGGATTGGCCCAAATTACCAAGTTCTTATTACAATAAGTAACAGTCCCTAATCTATCTTTTTAAAAGATTACTGACTGCTCTTATGAAGATTAATTTAAATGGCAAGATTTGGAGATGGGATTCAAATTAGATCAGTATTGCTGTTGTCTCTGCAGTACATGAAGATGTCTTGACTGGGTATGGTATTTGTGAAAATAGAATGTTTTTTCTTTTGAGTAGAAATCTCGTGACTTGCCAATTGTTAGGATGTGTAGGATACAGAAAATAGAAGAGATAGAGAGACCAATGCCCAAGAAAAGTTGCATTGAGGATCAACTCTTCTATCCCATTGTTACTATGTAGCCTAGTGAAATGAGATTTTCTTCTTTGGTGTCATTGTTTAACATTTTAATGTAAAAATACATCCCAAGATTTTAGGCTTTGGAAATATATTTAAAACAAATAAAATATCAAATACTGCAAACAGATAAACTAGAGAAAAAGTGTAATCTTTTATTTTTAAAACCATGGCTATTAAAATCCTGTCAAATATATACAAATATATTACAGACTGTGTGTGCCATATGAAATGGTGATGTCTGATAGTGTAGGAAAGCTAAAATCCAATCTAATCTGCATCCAGTTCGAGGATTTCCTCAAGAAAACCCATCTGGCTCAAAACAAATGTCATCTTTGACTGATAAACCAATGTGTAATGAATTTCTGTGTTGAATGAGTCATTGAATTCAACAGTCATTTGCTCTAGTTGAAATGAGGTACCTTAAAGTTCATTGTTGATGACAGAAATAAGACTATTCAAAACCAGGAAATGGAAAAAGAGTACAGCCATATAGGAGACATTTTTAAAAAATAATGCACTTGTTAAAACTAGATTCTCCATGTCCTTAAGTAAGTCAGTACGTTTAATATTAAAATCAAAAGTGGCATTTCTTTAAAAAACCAACAAAAAGATCTAATGTAGAGAGGAATTATAAAATTAAGAGAGTATGTAAATTTGGCTGAAAGTATTCAGAGATTTATAAGAATATATGACTCCATTAAATGGCTTTATAATGATTAATTACTAATAAAAATAAACAGTCATTTTTCACACAGGGCTTTTAAATGTAGAGTAACTGATACAATGGGTGATTTTAACAATATCATTGTATGTATCAATGTATGAGTCATATCATTAACCATTTAAGAAAAGTCTGGTTGTACCAGCTGCACAGTTGATTAGTACACGGTGTTTATGATGCCATGCCAAGGTTGTAAGTTCATGCCTCACCTAGAGTATGCCCTACAAAAATAAAGTCAGATTGATGAGGAAAAAAATGAAATAGCAAAAAGGGGGTGTACTTTGCTATTATGTGTTAACATTTGAAATAATAGTGAGATCTAAAATAGGAAACATTTGTCAAGTCAATTTTTAAAGAAAATTTTTATTTTAAAAATAAAACATAGGATTTGAAAATATTGGTGTACTTTGGAAACTACACTGGAGCTCTTTTATAATATTTCATACTATTTTTTGGTAGATGTCTTTCAGAAATCATTAAAGTATGATAACATATTCTTCCATGTATGTCTGGAAGTGGTTGCTATATGAATATAGTGGCCATATATCCTGTATTATAGAGGATCATGCCATTTTAAAATATTTGTATATGGTGCTAAATACAAGGTTTTAGCTTTTTTGTATTTTTTCGTGTTTTGCTTTATTTTGAAGGGTTTTTTTTTTTGGCTGAATAACTTTTAGAGAAATAATACCTTGATTAATATAGCTCACTGGCTAGTGCTTCTCAGAAATCAGGAGTGAAGGGCATGCCTCATGGGGATGTTTTAACAAAGTGCGAGGGAAGCGGCAGGTGCGAAAGCATTCCTCATGAGCTGATTCACTGTGGCTTCTTTCCCTTTCTTCCAGAACCTCTTCCCCTCATACCCTTTCCTTTTCATTCAGTCAAATGATGTGACTCAATTTTTTATTAAGAAAATGTTATCACTATGGGTATACATTGTGGGTGAGGAGCAGCTAAAACAGATAATAGGTTTTCACCTGTTAACTATTGTTCTTGTTGGTCTGCATGAAGCATCTTTGTAATGTTAAGTTTATTTAGCTTTTTGTATTTCAACAAAACTGCTTTTTCTTCAAAATCTCTCACTAATGTATTCTGTAATTTATCTATCCATTCATTTAATATTGAGTCTTTAAAATTTATCAAAAACTGTTCTAGAAGATTGTGATACATTGGGGAAAGGATTCTTGTTACAGGAATGTAATTCTACATATTAAACAGGCTTTTCTATCTAGGCCTTTCTATGTTTACTTTTCCTCTGAAAACTATACATTACAGACAACCTGAAATGATTATGAAATGCCTCTTTACTTTTTCTATCTGCTACTACTTACCTTTTCTCCAATACTCTCCTTCTACTGCCAAGCCTCACTATAATTTGATAGATTTGAAATAGAGTTATGAGGATTGGTTACTATTATATAAAATAACATTAAAGTCTTAGAACAAATGTACACTCCCACCAACAGTGTAAAAGTTTTCCTATTTCTTACATCCTCTTCAGCATCTGTTGTTTTCTGATTTTTTAATGACACCATTCTAACTGGTGTGAGATGGTGTCTCATTGTGGTTTTTGATTTGCATTTCTCTAATGACCAGTGGTGATGAGCTTTTTTTCATATGTTTGCTGGTACCATGAATGTCTTCTCTTCAGAATTGTCTGTTCACATCCTTCACCTACTTTTTGGTGGGGTTTTCTGTTTTTTTCTTGTAAATTCGTTCAAGTTGTTTGTAGATTCTGGATATTAGCTCTTCGTCAGATGGATAGATTGCAAAAGTTTTCTGCCATTCTGTAGGTTGCGTGTTCACTCCGATGATAGTTTATTTTGCTGTGCAGAAGCTCTTTAGTTTAATTAGATCTCACTTGTAAATTTTGGCTTTTGTTGCCATTGCTTTTGGTGTTTTAGTCATGAAGTCTTTGCCCATACCTATGCCCTGAATGGTATTGCCTAGGTTTTCTTCTAGGGTTTTTAAAGCTTTAGGTCTTACATTTAAGTGTTTAGTCCATCTTGAGTTAGTTTTTATATAAGGTGTAAAGAAGGGGTCCAGTTTCAGTTTTCTGCATATGGCAAGCCAGTTTTTCCAACATCATATATTAAATTGGAAATTCTTTCTCCGTTGCTTGTTTTTGTCAGGTTTTTCAAGGATCATATGGTTATAGATGTGTGATGTTATTTCTGAGGCCTCTGTTCTACTCCATTGGTCTATATATCTGTTTTGGTACCAGTACCATGCTGCTTTGGTTACTGTAGCCTTGTAATATAGACTGAAGTCAGGTAGCGTGATGCCTCCAGCTTTATTCTTTTTGCTAAGGATTGTCTTGTCTGTACAGGCTCTTTTTTGGTTCTATGTGAAATTTAAAGTAGTTTTTTCTAATTCTGTGAAGAAAGTCAATGGTAGCTTGACAGGAATAGCATTGAATCTATAAATTACTTTGGGAAGTATGGCCATTTTTGCGATATTGATTCTTCCTATCCATGAGCGTGGAATGTTTTTCCATTTGTTTGTATCCTCTTTCTTCTTTCCTTGAGTAGTGGTTTGCAGTTCCCCTTGAAGAGGTCCTTCACGTCCCTTGTAAGTTGCATTCCCAGGCATTTTATTCCCTTTGTAGCAATTGTGAATGGGAATTAACTAATGATTTGGCTCTCTGTTTGTCTATTATTGGTGCATAGGAAAGCTTGTGATTTTTGCACATTGATTTTGTATCTTGAGACTTTCCTGAAGTTGTTTATCAGCTTAAGGAGTTTTGGGGCTGAGATGATGGGGTTTTCTAAATAAACAATCATGTCATCTGCAAACAGAGACAATTTGACTTCCTCTCTTCCTATTTGAATACCCTTTATTTCTTTCTCTTGCCTGATTGCCCTGGCCAGAACTTCCAACACTGTGTTGAATAGGAGTGGTGAAAGAGGGCATCCTTGTCTTGCACCAGTTTTCAAAGGGAATGCTTCCAGCTTTTGTCCGTTCAGTATGATATTGGCTGTGGGTTCGTCATAAACAGCTCTTATTATTTTGAGATACGTTTCATCAATACCTAGTTTATTGAGTGTTTTTAGCATGAAGCGGTGTTGAATTTTATTGAAGGTCTTTTCTGTATCTATTGAGATAATCATGTGGTTTTTGTCATTGGTTCTGTTTATGTGATGGTTTACATTTATTGATTTGTGTATATTGAACCAGCCTTGCATCCCAGGATGCAACTGACTTGATTGTGGTGAATAAGCTTTTTGAAGTGCTGCTGGATTTGGTTTGCCAGTATTTTATTGAGGATTTTGGCATCCATGTTCATCAGAGATATTGGCCTGAAATTTTCCTTTTTTGTTGTGTCTCTGCCAGATTTTTGGTATCAGGATGATGCTGGCCTCATAAAATGAGTTAGGGAGGAGTCTCTCTTTTGCTATTGCTTGGAATAGCTTCAGAAGGAATGGTACCAGCTCCTCTTTGTACCTCTGGTAGAATTCAGCTGTGAATCTGTGTGGTCCTGACTTTTTTTTTTTGGTTTGTAGGCTATTAATTACTGCCTCAATTTCAGAACTTGTTATTGGCCTATTTAGGGATTTGACTTCTTCCTGGTTTAGTCTTGGGAGGGTGTATGCATCCAGGTATTTATCTATTTCTTCTAGTTTTTCTAGTTTATTTGCGTAGAGGTGTTTATAGTATTTTCTGATGGTAGTTTGTATTTCTGTGGGATCAATAATGATATCCCCTTTATCATTTTCTATTGTGTCTATTTTATTTTTCTCTCTTTTCTTCTTTATTAGCCTGGCTAGTGGTCTATCTATCTTGTTAATCTTTTTTTTGTTTGTTTTAAAGAAATAAAACAGTCCTTGGATTCACTGATTTTTTAAAGTGTTTTTTGGGTCTCTATCTCCTTTAGTTCTGCTCTGATCTTAGTTATTTCTTGTCTTCTGCTACCTTTTGAATGTGTTTGCTCTTGTTTCTCTAGTTCTTTTAATTGTGAAGTTAGGGTGTCAATTTCAGATTTTTCCCGCTTTCTCATGTTTGGCAATTCCTCAAGGATCTAGAACCAGAAATACCATTTGACCCAGCAATCCCATTACTGGGTATATACCCAAAGGATTATAAATCATTCTACTCTAAAGACAGATGCACAAATATGTTTACGGTAGCACTATTTACAATAGCAAAGACTTGGGACTAACTCAAATTCCAATCAGTGGTAGACTGGATAAATATAATACGGCACAAATATACCATGTAATACTACGCAGCCATAAAAAAGAATGAGCTCAGCCGGGCATGGTGGCTCATGCCTGTAATCCCAGCACTTTGGGAGGCTGAGGCGGGCAGGTCACAAGGTCAGGAGATTGAGACCATCCTGGCCAACATGGTGAAACCCCGTCTCTACTAAAAATACAAAAAGTAGCTGGGCATGGTGGTGCACACCTGTAGTCCCAGCTACTCAGGAATCTGAGGCAGGAGAATTGCTTGAACCCGGAAGGCGGAGGTTGCAGTGTGCCGAGATTGTGCCACTGCACTCAAGCCTGGTGATAGAGTGAGACTCCACCCCCCCCCCCCCACACACACACACAAAAAAGAATGAGTCCGTGTCCTTTGCAGGGACATAGATGAAGCTGGAAACCATCATTCTCAGTAAACTAACACAGGAATAGAAAACCAAACACCACATGTTCTCACTCATAAGTAGGAGTTGAACAATGAGAACATATGGGCACAGGGAGGGGAACATCACACACTGGGGCCTGTTGGGGTTGGGGGGATAACATTAGAAGAAATACTTAATGTAGGTGATGGGTTAATGGATGCAGCAAACCACCATGACACATGTATACCTATGTAGCAAACCTGCATGTTCCACACATGTATCCCAGAACTTAAAGCATTAAAAATAAAAATAAAAATTCTTGGAACCAGGTAGATGGAGGATTGAAGGCTGGCATATTTATTTACTGGGAAGCAAGATGATGCTCAAAATTTTGAGATAGTTGTAATGAAAATAAACTATCACAGAAAACTTGTCTATAGAAAAAAAAATAGGTGAGTCTCCAGGATCCGTAGCTCCAAGCTTAGGCAGGAAACAGATATAAGGAAAGATATAAATAGACTCTTGTTAAACAAATGCAGATTTTAGGCTTTGGAGAATTACAATTCAAACACACTTTTGGCCCCCAAAACTCCTTTAAGAACTAAAGGAAACAATGTTTATTCTTCCATAATTATAAATAAAGAAATCTAACATAGAAAGCTCTGGTTGTATAAACGTTTATTTGAGATTGAATTTCTGTCAAAATGGTTATCAGACAATGATGGTTACATATTGCTAACTAAAAGCAAACATGTTACCAAATAGGCCATTTTGTATGTTTCCTTTCTATAAAGTAAAACTGCATATTTTGTATACATATATTATTCTCATATTCAGTAGATATCAATAGAGAACTTACTATGTGCCAGAAACCAGTCTACATGCTAGGGAAACAGTGATGAGATGAGAGAAGTAGGAGCCTTTCATAAAGCAACTTCTAGGGGAAGGAAAAATACAACACAGAAAGAAGTTTGATATCTGTTGACAGATGCTCTTCCTCAATTGTTGGTTCATCTCCATTTGGAAAAATTGGGGGAACCTTTCTAATTTAGACTGCATTAGGTCACTCTTTCTGCTTAGACTCTTTTGAACTACCACAAAACTCTCCAAAACCCAGGCTAACTCCTATGTAGTCTGTATTTTAAGTGGTCACTTATCTGATTATCTCAGTAAACTAGTGAGTCACTTGAAAGACAGTTCTAGTCTCATTCAAAACTATATCCCCAGGGCCATCCCATATAATATATTCAATAATCTGAGTGGTTGTATAATAGGTTGCAACAAAATGTATTACCTGTTTTTGAGGAAGTTCTCTAAAAAGAAAAGAAAACTAAAGTCTATATTTGGTTTATTACAATAAACTGATGTCAGGACAATGAAACAAGTATTTTTATTAGCCCTATAAATTTTAGCTGAATAAACTTGCACTTCCTCCCAATGTTTCTCTCACCTTATACTATTTGCAATATTCCAACATTTCTGACTTTTCAATTTATTCATTTGGCCAAGTATGGTAATCTTTATATCACAGTGGCTATCACTAGGCTAATGCAGAGTCTCCATGCTTGGTGAAGTTAGGGGTAATGGATAGTCATCTTTGACTCTCTAAGGAATGCTTCAGAGTGTGATAGAATATGGTCTCTCTCCAAAGATGACTGCATCCTAATCTTCAGAATCTATGAATACCTTATGTTATAAGTAAGGGAGAATTGAGGTTGCAGATGGAATTAAGGTGGCTAACCAAGAGATTATCCAGGAATATTTAGGTGGGCCCAACATAATCCCAAGGGTCTTTATAAGTGGAAGAGACTCAGAAGGAGGACCAGACACATGACAGGGTGATACTGAGCCAAACATTGCTGCCTTTGAAGGGGGCCATGAGCCATGCAATACAGATGGTTTCTAGAAGCTAGAAAAGGCAAAGGAATGGATTCTTCCATTGAGCCTCCAGAAAGAAATGGAGCTTGCCAACACTTCAGTGTTAGCCCAGAGAGACCTATTGTTGACTTTTGAACTCCAGACGAAAAAGAAAAGAAATCTGTGTTGCTTTAAGCCACTAAATTAGTAGCAATTTATTTCAGCAACAGAAAGCAAACAAAAAGGAGGAGAGTAAGAAAATCAGACTGTACAAAGTCAGAGAGGAAGGTTGTAAAAGACTCAGCAAGAAGAACATAAGGACTTTGAAATGTATTCCAAGTGCAGCAGGAAGCCATTGGAGGGTTTCAAACTAGAGAGTTTTTAAAAGTAAACTCCATCTAGCCTGTGAAGGATGGATTATAGGCATGCCTAGAGGATATCACCTAGAAAAAGAATGCAGATAGAAAAGAGAAGGCGGCCAAGGAAGAGATGAGGCACAGACATAGAAAAATTACCGGAAGGGCAAACCATATGTTACCATTAGTTATTTTTGGTGGTGACGTGACAGATGATTTATGTGTTTTTTATTTCTTTCTTTCTGTCTTACAAGTTTCTTTATTGAGTACATTTTACATGGTAATTTTTTAAAAGTAACAATAAATGGCATAACATATGGAGAATAAATCAGACACAGGTATGTTAGTTCCTATTTTGTAAAGAAAGAAGACAAAGAATAACCCAGCAATGCAATAGAAAACAGAAACCATTGGAAGATCTTAGGTGTATTTATTTGCCTTCATCTAGGCAGGTACAAATAGAAGCTGGGCACTGGGATATTTTTATCATGCACCTGCAAATTCAGATAAACGGTTCTTGACATGATTTCTGCAGAGCTTTCCTGCTTTTATATGAATGAATTTATAAAAGAAATTTTATTCCCAAATTATTCAATAATTAAGATTTTGTTAACATAATGCCTGTATTAAACTGCCTATGTGCATATTTAACAAATAGCATTATCTCTAAGTAAAATATAAAGAATACAATTTTTAAACATGTACTCAAAGGACATGCCAATATGTATCCAATGAATCTTTTTCTTTTTTCCCTCTTTGTCTCTCTCATCCTAAGAATGATTTACAGGCAGTAATTTTAGTTTTCTCAGTCTCTGAATTGGCCATCCAGAAAAGCCCAGAATACTGAATGACTCATTTATGATCTGGCATTTTGCATCATGTAGAAATGGCCATTGTGGAACAAGTAGTGGTCAAACCTCTGTTTGTCTCGTTCTTTCTTTAATAAAGAGTAGCCACTGTCAAAGCCAGCACCTCTGAAAAACTGATTTCATAAACAGAAGCCTCTCATTTCATGGCTTGAAATCAGACAGCAGGTACACAGAGGCACTAAGTGCAGGTAGGTTAAATGGTTTTCTTGGGATAGCAGCAAAATTCAGCCATAAGTAAGACCACCCCAGGATCTGAATTAGAATGAGCCAGTTAATAAAATGTAGTCTCACCTGCTGGTTTAAGGATTGATACTCCCAAAGACGGAATGGTATAGATTTGTATAAAAATTGGTTTCCTATTTGAGGGCTCAAAAACACTGCTAAAATATGCCTTTTATTTTCTGACAATTGATAAAGACACAAATAACCAGGTTTAAATTGTAGTCAATCCGAGATATGAATATGAGATACAGTTCAGCTGACACAGAATGGGAGTATTGCTGTGACACTTTTCACAGCTTGAATACACATAAAATACCGTAAGAAAGGCAGCCTCGCCATGTTCCGCATTCTGAGTCAGTGCTGTCAGTGCGGCGCCATTTTGCAAGGGAAGACCCCATAGGAGGGAGAAAAGATGACATAAATAATCATGTCATATCCACCATAGATGAAAACGCATAAATGAGAAAACTTCTCACAGAAAGGGACTCTTGAATTTAAACCTTAAAATTCATATTTTCCCAAAAGACTTTCACAATTATTTCTTTAAATCCAAAAATAAAATGACTTTTCATGAACAGAGCAAATAAATTGTCATATTTTCTGCTGCTTTCCATACCAGTTCTAAAAATAACATTCACACTTTAAAAGGAAGCATGTGTCCTTCAGAGAATGTGCCTTTTTTTGTGAAAAAATTGAAAAGGAGGTAAATAGTAGAAGTTACTGACAACTTTTAGAAGTTACCCATCTGAAACTCCTGATATTACCTCCTGCTTCTCTATGCCAGTGTTTGCCTTGTTGTCTAAAATGACAACCTGAGCTGCTGATTAGAGAAGCAAAATGTTTAGGGCAACAAGATCTTTGCCCCACAGGTTTCATGATTTCTCACTCATAATGGTGGTGTTTTCTGCTTTCATTGAATAATTCTGTTGGATGTATTCCTGGTATTCACTGTAAAAATCTATACAAATGTTCTGGGAATATAATTTTAAATTTGGAATTTTTATTTGGGTCCTATAAAAGTGATTACATTGAAAAGTTTTTCCATCAAAACAAAAATGTCAGAGAGAAAGAGTTCAAGCTTCGTTAGAGATCAGGTCTTCAGGACCTCAAAACTGTAGATTCTCTATAATAATGATAGGATAATTCACTGATTTCTGAACCAAACCAATTTTGGGATTACCAAAGAAAGAGCAAAAATCTGAGAAGATATTTTAGACCTCATTTTACTTCAAGCAGTGCAGTGTCATGGCTACTTAAAGCATGAGTAAAATTCTTTCCTATATCTGGGTCAAAAATGAAGAAATTCCTTGAATTTGCAAGAAAGGAGATTGCTTAATATTTCATCTCCCTATACTTAACATTGAATAGAATTTGCCAGTTTTTAGATAGCATGATACTTTGCCACGTCCTCCCTAATACTTTAATGGTAGCTCCATGGATCTGCTCTTCATGGCGATTGTACTTGGCCTTACTTAAGTCATAGCTCATCCAAGTATCGTATCAGTCTAACATTTTCTCTTTTTTTTTTTTTTTTTTTGAGATGGAGTTTTGCTTTTGTTGCCTAGGCTGGAGTGCAGTGGCATGACTTCTGCTCACTGCAACCTCTGCCTCCCGGGAGCAAGTGATTCTCTTGTCTCAGTCTCCCAAGTAGCTGGGATTACAGGCGTGTGCTACTATGCCTGGCTAATTTTTGTATTTTTAGTAGAGATGGGGTTTCACCAGATTGGCCAGGCTGGTCTAGAACCTCGACCTCCCAAGTGCTGGGATTACAGGCATGTGCCACCACGCCTGGCCAACATTCTCCACTTAAGTCCATAGTAGCAGGCCATTCCTCTACCTAACTCTCAGAATATATGTTGCCTGTTACTACCTGTGGTAAACTATATTATTGTCCACAGACATGTTTTCTTGATGGGAGATAGTTATATTTGCTTGTATGACCTGTTGACATTCATCATGGCATGACACTCTTTGCCCAATAGCATGTGAAGAGTAGTTAGTGTCTCCTCTGGGAAGAAGCTTTAAGAGCTAACATGTGGTTGGTATATCCTTTCCCTCTACATCACAACCACCAACAATGATCAGGTAGAGGGTACCCAGGCAGCCTGAGTCTGAGCGAAGGAAAGATGAAGCCAATTGATGACTCAGCTTTGATGGACATGAGCATCAGTGAAAAATAAAACTCCATGGTTGTAAAGCACAAAGACATTGAGGTTCTTTGTGTGCAGGATAACCTAGCTTTTTGTGAGTAGTATTATATCTCTCTCTCGTAATTTATAGGCTTTCAGGCCATAAATGAAGTCTACACTAGATATGCAAATTGGAGAAAACCAAATAATTAAATTTCAATCAGTCATTCTCTGGAATTCAATTATATATCTTTCATCAAGAAGGATAAGAAATGTTATTTTTACTCTTTTATTTTCCAGATCTCTTTCTAGGTATTAAATTCATTGAAACTCTGAGGTTGTTTGGAATGAGGCACACAGTTTTTCCTACAGAGCCTGTTTGGGCTTTGAGGTCAGGTACCTGCAGTTTGTCTGTGAACACAGGCCAGAAGTTGGTTGCAAACCCTTTAAACTGGTGGTTGCATGTTGCCCATGTTGTATGACAAATTCATAGATTTGCAATATACATTTTGGGTTGGAATATAGCATTTGATTTTGCCTACATCTTGAGTGTCAATTAATGAGTTTGTAGTTCAGATTAACCACCCGAAGTAACAAGCATGAAAGGCAGAAAAATGCCACCGTTTTTTCATCTTAGTAATGATGATATTTGATTTGCAAAGTCCTGTTTGCCTTTATCAAGGTGTTTGCTTAGAATAGGCTAAGGACATGTTTCTCTAACCACATTTACCCCTAGAGAATTGCTTTCATTAGGTTTTTCTTTATGGTCCATTTCTGATTTATGTTTGCTTTATTTATTTTAAAACAATAGTGATAGGTAAAGAAAGGGACTTTAAAAAAATGAAACCAAGATGATTATTTTTTAATAGTATTATCCTTCTTTATTATGGCATAGTGCTATGAAGTAGATGGAAATTTATAATAGATTATTCTTTCAAATCACTGATGACAAAAATATGTACTGATATAATGTGTGTTATTAGACAATATACATCATCTTCTGAATAGAATGTGTAAATGTTATGCTTATTTTTTAAACACGTTAGTGTAGTGTATAACATGAATGTATACTCATGCAAATATGTTGTTATTGTTCAGAAACTGCCAATATTATATTTGTGAAATGTCTTTAAATATATTTGCTTTAGGTTTTAAGCATTTTACTTTTATTGATAAATTTTCACCGTATTTCTCTAATTAGAGTCAAGGATCACTGTATTTGTCTCATTACTAATGTTGCCCTTTTTACACCCTGGAGAAATATATAAAATTAAGTGGTTTTTTCAAGCACGAGTCACTAATGTAACATTTCAAAATAAATTTCCAAGATATGTATACTAAATATTGAGTTTAATATTAAGTTAATCAATTGCCTTCAAATCTATAGTCATTTTTAAAGCCTGATTCTATAATAAACAATATGTCTTGGGAAAATTAGGAGAAATCTGTTCTTACATTCTGAAAAAGTGTGCCAAAGAACAGCATGCTACAAACAGTATTCCAAAACTCTGTCGTTGTCACATCATTCTGTATTGCTGTATGTGCTAAAGGCTAAGTTTTGGCTGAGGCCCAGTCCATGTGGATGCTATCACAAGCCTTCCACTCAAGAGCAACAGTGCATATGGGTGTGGGCTGTTCTTTCTGATAGCAGAACCAGACTGACCCACCACAACACATCAAGAAACCTCCTGTTTGGATGCGTCTGTCTGTGGGGAGGTTTCCAGCTGGTCTATTTGCTATACATTTGGATGCTTTCATGTAAACAATGAAAACATTGAGGGAATTGCCCATGGATTCTGACTAACAATCAAAGGCTGACTTGAGCTACTCTACAAGGACAAAATGATTCTGAAGGCAAGTGAAGTAGGAATAAGGGGTGTAAGGTGGGTGGCCATGAGGAAAACAAAGAAAATCAGGAAAAACTTTGCAAGGGAAGAAAAAGAGAGAGTAATGAATGATTGAAAGTGCAAGAAGCACTTTATCCCTGGGACTATTAAATTGGCCAGAAGTAAATGACAGCAATTGTCAATTAGGCATAGCTACTAGAAATATACCTTTACAATCAATACCTGAGAGAATTCTTTTTAAATTGAGGAATTTGAATTCAGTATATGAAATACAACACAGAAATGACACTAAAATTTATTTAAAAAATAAACACTGTAATCCTTCTCTCCCAGGTCACAGCAGTATAGAGTTATACCAGTAAAAAAAAACTCAGGATAGTTTCTCTCTCTCTCTCTCTCTTTTTTTTTTAAACAACAACAAGATCAACAAAAACAGATTATCAAGAATTCTAGAAACCCTGAAATTCTGCCTGATCAGTTCAGGTAGTTCAAAGTATAATTTCTTATATACAAGCAAACATGGTCTTTCTGGCTCCAATATGATACTATCTGCCATTGCTTCTATTCCTAATTTTAGCAATATAAGAATCATAAGAATCTTAAGAAGCTATTTGCAGAGAAACCTTGCACTATTCCTGAAGCATCATAGCCTTGACTGGTTCTGTCATTCCTCTCCATTATATGGTTCAGTGTATTCCAACAGGTATTCCAACAGGACTAATGTGGAAAGAGGCAATATCAAGGGGATAATAATGTTTAAAAATCTCACCTTTTAGATATACTTCACAATGACTTCTATGAGGTCAGGCTGTCCTTCTATTAATTAAGTTTCTTAAAATGTCTTAGATCTAAACATGTTCATGAAACATTAAATGATAATTGGACACCAACTTCTGGAAAGCTCCATTTCAGGACCCATGTGTTCAGAGATACTTTTCTATTTTCCATCTTCATGACTCCTCACCTAGTTTAAGAACATGCTTAACTTTAAAGCTTTGATTGAAGTCTATCAGTTGTCTGTGTATTCCTGTTGAGGATCTAATATCACATTAACCACAGATACTACTCTTGTATTTATAGTGATGCAGTTTCATTATCAGCCATGTAGATCATGCGGTAGAGATCAGTAAAAGACAACTATAGGGAAAGAAATTGGTATTAATTCAACAAATCTTCATGGTGCATTTACCAAATGCTAACCATGGTGAAAATCATTTAGAACAACTTAGAAATTCCTAGAAATTTTCTATTAAAAATTCTAGATATAAGAAAAAGTGGCATCACAAATGCTATTTCATTGAGATAAAGCTAATCTTAACAGAAGAGATACTGAAATGTAGAACCCAAGAACCCATTAAAATGTTTTAAAAGGACAGATGGTAGGGGGATCAATAAAATCTTAAACTCTCTAGTTTCATTTTTTAACATCAGATATGTTCAACATGCTCAAAACCTAAATTTTATTCTGTCATGTTTGAATTCTAGAATCTTTAGAGTCTGATTAATAACTCTATAATAATAATAAATTCACAAATCTGCTTTTCTAATGGACGAAAATACTATATTTTACATCGTAGTCACAGAATTTTAATGCTGAAATGGTAGAGATCACATGGCCCTGCTTTACCCCCACTCCCACATACACCAAAAATAACATGTTTTGTTATAAAAGTTCATGTGTGTATGTATATCACTTTATATAGGAAGATGTGACCAATAGGAAAGGTAATGTAAGTGGGGAATGTGTTGATTGCAGGTGAAAAAATTTCATATTGTTCATGCCTTTTTGTCCATTGAAACATTTTTCTAAAATCATCTTAGGTTGTTGGCACATATTTTATAATTCTAATAATAACCAAAATATGTTAAGTTATAATATGCTTATGTATTTATAACTACAGTTATTGAAGCACAGTCTGGAATCTCAGAAATTATCCAGACATTTAATGTTCAATAAACTTAGGAAAGTTTCCTATCCAGAAAGACTTGAAAAACACGTATTTTACAGCATATTTAAAGGACTGCAAAAATGGGAATTTAGGGCAAAGAAAAGTATTCATTATAAGTAACAAAGTCAACTGTAAGTTCACAAGTAAACTTTCCCATTATGTCACTATTTACCTAATTCCTAATTCAGACATATTTCCCATTTTAAAATAGTGATAGTTAACCATAAGAGATTCTAACATCCAATTCCAAATATTGGTTTATCTTATATCCTTTAGAGCAGGACTTTAGAACCCAAGTAATACATTCTCTGTATTCTTTCCCTATTCAAAGTTTAGATGCCGAAAAGTTGGTGTCATCACCATGCTAACATGTGAAGCTATATTGCATGTCTTCAGTTATAAATACGCTGTCCTTCCAAAGTATTATGCCCTCTCAGTGAGGCACATTTTTCAGGTGGATAGGAAGTGAAATGACATAGCACTGGGCAAGGCTGGCTCACAGGTGTTGTGTGAAATCTATAAGATAGATTTCATGAAGGGCTTCCCTAAAATTTCTTTATGGTTACAGAGAGGCTCTGGTTGTGGAGAATGCTTGGTTGTACACTGGCATTAATTGTAAATAATGATTTCCGACACTGCAAACTTTGTGAGTCAATAGACAAGGAGATCTCCAGCACTAATTTCTGTCACCTTCTAATGGGAGTTCGAAAACTACAACAACAGAAACCTATACTGATCCATTGATGCTTACAATTTCTAGTAATAGAGAAAAAGCAGATCCAAACACAAGGTTTTTTTTTTTTTTGCACAAAGAAGATGTGATATTTAAGCATTTGAACCTACTCCAAAAATGCTGACTGCCATTAGGGATTTTAAGGTCAAGGATTTCTCAAATATGCTAAATATGGATTTGTCTCATAAATATGTTTTGTTTCTCTAAATTATTTATATAACATCTTCCCACATACATAGATATACCTTCCAAAAATATATTTCATAATTATTTTGAAATATAAAAAGCATTTCATATCTGTCCTTTGGCACATATTAGTGTTCAATTAATATACAATGTGAATTATCAGGTGCAGTTTAGTACAACCTTTAGTGAACCCAGCCCAACTGATACTTCATCCATGAAGTGGTCTGTGAGACTTTCAGCTGAAAATAATATTTTATTGGCCTTTGCTAAATCAGTGTATATTTAATTTTAGGCTTTTTTGTCTTTACTCAGACATCTGCACTTGTAATGCCTTGAGAAAGATGAATAGGATGAGCAGCTGAAACACCAGTGAAAAGGACATTTCTGTATGAGACATTTACTTACTACATCCTCCCACCTCTTTGCTCCAATAGTAATTTGTAGTCCCTCTGCTAGAACAGTAGTTGTGGTGGACTCAATCAATGATTTGCCTCTGGACAAGCTAGTAAGTTGCACATCTTGTTCAACTTTGTAGCACCCGCCTAATGGCAGTATGTTTTAGGAGCCCTATTAGGGCAGAGTATACGTGTATGGTCAAATCAATAAGGTACATATGTTAGAGAATAGGAATAAATCATGTTATTTTTGATTCAATGTAAAGAAATAATGGTGTCTAAGGATGCAGAGTGAGAAAATATCACTAAGTAAGGTTTAGAAGTAGAATTTTCCAATTCATTTCTTAAAAATAATAAACATTTTACCCACTGTTAATTGGGTTATTTATTTGCTTCCTGTTGAGCTGTTTGTGTTTCTTATATTATTATCATTATTATTATTTTGCTTATTAAGTCTTTATCAGATGTATAATTTGCAATATTTTCTTCCATTGTGTAGGCTGTCCTTTCCCTCTGTTATTTCATTTTCCATGCAGAAGATTTTTAGTTTGATGCAATCCCATTTGTCTACTTTTTTTTGACTGTGCTGTTGGGGTCATATCCCCAAAAATCATTTGCCAGACCAAAGTCATGAACATTTTCCCCATATTTTATTCTAGTAGTTGTATAGTTTTAGGTCTTGTATTGAAGTGTTTAGTCCATTTGAGTTGATTTTTGAACATGGTATAAGATAGAGATCAAGTTTCATTCTTCTGCATATGGATATCCAGGTTTCCCAATGACATGTATTAAAGATACTGTCCTTTCCTCATTGTGTGTTTTGGCATCTTTGCCTAAAATCAATTGATCATAAATATATGGATTTATTTCTGGTCTTTCTGTCCCATTCTATTGGTCTGTGTGCCTATTTTTATGCCAGTACTATGCTGTTTTGATAGCAATTACTTTATAATACTTTTTAAAATCAGGGCATGTGATGTCCCAGTTTTGCTCTTTTTACTCAAGATTGATGTGATTACTCAGGGTCTTTTGTGGGTCTATGAGAATTTAAAGAGTATTTTTTTCTGTTTCCAAAATGACATTGGGATTTTTATAGGAATTGCATTGAATCTATAGGCATTTCTGAAAAGAAGACATACGAATGACCAACAAATTCACAAAGAACATTCTCAGAATTACCAATCATTAGAGAAATGCAAATTAAGACCACAGTGAGATACCTCACATCCGTTAAATTGGTATTTATAAAAAAGATGAAAGATAACAAAGGTTGATGTGGATGTGGAGAAAATGGAACCCTTGTATACTGTTGGTGGGAAATGGAAATGTAAATTAGGGCAGCCTTTGTGGAAAATGGTATAGAGATTCCTCAAAAAATAAAAGTAGAACTACTATATGATCCAGCAATCCTACCTTGGGGTATATACCTAAAGAAATCGAAAACTGAAATCAATATGTCAAAAGAATATCTGCATTCTCAGGTTCATTATAGCATTATGCACAGTGGTTAAGATATGGAATCAGCCTAAATATTCAACAGATGTATGGATAAAGAAAACGTGGTATGTGTACACAATAAAATACTATTCAGCCTTAAAAAAGAGGGAAATGCTGATATTTGTAACGACATGAATGAAGCCGGAAGATGTTATGATAAGTGAAATAAGCCAGACACAGCAAGACAAATACTGCATTATTTCACATATATGCAAAAAAGTTGAACCCTTGCCAGGTGCAGTGGTTCACATCTATAATCCCAGCACTTTGGGAGGTCGAGGTGGGTGGATGGCTTGTGGCCAGGAGATCGAGACTAGCCTTGCTAATACGGTGAAGCCCTGTCTCAACAGAAAACAAAAACAAAAACAAAACAAAACAAAAATTACCTGGGCATGGTGGCATGCACCTGTAATTCCAGCTACTTGACTGATTGAGGCACAAGAATCACTTGAACCCCAGGAGGTGGAGATTGCAGTGAGCCGAGATCATGTCATTACATTCCAGCCCAGGCAACAGAGTGAGACTCAATCTCGAAAAAATAAAATAAAATAAAATAAAATAAAATAATCAAAAAGTTGAATTCATGGAAGTATAGGAAAGGAATAATGAGTTGTTGGTCAAAGGGTATCAAATTTCAATTAGATTTTTTTAGAAATAAATTTAGAGATCTATTGCATAGTAGAATGACTATAGTCAATAATAACATATCTTATATTTTAAAATCACTAATAAAGCAAATTTCAAATGTCTCACCACAAAAAAGACATGTTAACTAGCTTGATTTAATCATTCCACATTGTAAACATATGTCAAATCATCACATTGTACCCATATATATACAATTATAATTTCCATTAAAAAGAATATTAAAAGATGTAAAGTTACAGAGCAATAATAAGAATTTTAAAAATATATATGTTTTCTTCCTTTATCTGTGAATTAAAGATCATAATATTATCTACATCATGTGATTATTATGTTAATTGAGATAATCCATAGAAAATATCTTAGCAAAGTGGCTCACACATTCTCTAAAAGTTAACAATTAC
Source organism: Trachypithecus francoisi (assembly GCF_009764315.1). Taxonomy (NCBI): domain Eukaryota; kingdom Metazoa; phylum Chordata; class Mammalia; order Primates; family Cercopithecidae; genus Trachypithecus; species Trachypithecus francoisi. Next base: position 85,956,660 of record NW_022681469.1, on the reverse strand, counting down.
TATTTTTATAATACTTAAAAACCATTCATAGTAATGCAGTTTAGCCTTGATTGCTCTAATAATTTACTATATGTGTTCCAGTAATTTTTCTAACATATGTATGATGTATATTCTCCATAAATGTAGACTAGTAATGTGTATATAATATTGTAGAACTAAAATTTTCACTTATGTACTCTGGGTATTTCCTTTATGTCAGAAGTGTTTTTAAAAATATGATGGCAATGGCATTATAGTATTCTATCATGTAGATATACTGAAATCAGTTTAATTCATATTTTATCATGTCTTTATTGATATTGAGAAAATATCTATATTTTTGATATTTTCAAAAAGTATTTTCTCAATACTTAGTACTGAGAAAATACTTTTTGAAAGAACAATAGCAAGAAATAATAAACTATTAAAAGATATTGGCTTGCATGGTATAGATACAATGTAAGAAAATATATAGTCCTGCAATAAGAATGATGCATAGACTTACTTGCCTTTATTTTAGGAAATGGAGAGCTGTGTGGTATCATTGGAAAATTTTCTGTTACTAAATGGTGAGGCAGAATTCTTTGCAGGGCAGATTACATGTAACTGTGCTAAGTTAAGAAACAATAAAGCTTCAGTGATTTACCTTATAGTGATATGAACTTTGTACCATCTAATTTTTGAATATAAAAAGCCCCCAATATTCCCCCGTATGCGAATAGCTCTATCACTACTGTATGTGAGGCTAGCAACTAAAAGCATGAACAGGATTTCAGAAATTTGTGTTTATGTTAGTAAAGAATAATTTCTTTACTCTATGAATTAGATAAGAATTAATTAAACACTCACCTACTGCACAAAGGCAGGACTAAACGACAGGTTATTTTGCTATTTAAAATTTGCATTGTGCCAAAATTTGGCCTCAAAATCATATCATGGCAATTATGAATTAGTTTTAAAGGTGTTTCCAAACTTGGAATTCTTCTAATCTGTTACTGGTGGGACATCACTGACATTATGTGATTGTTAAACCTAGCACTATTAAGAATTGCTAGTTGATTTTTTAAAAGACACTATTTATTTCAGCTATTGCTTGTCTTCTGCAAATATCTGAGGCAGAGGAATTATGGCCTTTCTAGACAGCAGAGACCCTATGTCGATTGGCGCTATTAAAAGTTCCACACATGGACACTATTTCACTCATTCCCACACGCTGCAATTAAGTGCTTGTTAAATATTGCTTTCCTCTATCTGAATGAAAAGCTATTTGAAGGAAAAAAAATGTGGAAAGATTTAAATGTAAGCCTGGATTAGTTGAAGAAGTAGACTTATGTCAAATTATGACCAAGGACTTTGTGTTTCATCCTTGGTGAAAAGAATGCTCACAATCCAATATTATTTCAAGAAGTATTCATATGAAAACTTTTATTGTGTGTCAACCCTATAACAGGGCCTGTGTTAGGAGTTGGGACTATAAAGATGTATGAAATATGGTAACTGCCTCAAGATGAGAAGACATGCACATTTAGAAACAAAACAATACAAAGCAAAACAAAACTATAATGTCATGAGAATAAACATAGAAGTTAACTATATTCAAGGCAATGGTAACATAAAAACCGTGAATTATTCCTGCCCAGAAATGACAGAGAGATGCTTCAGAGAAAGTGATGTTTAATCTGAATTTTAAAGAAGGAAAATACTTTCATCTAGGCCAACAGAGAAGGCTATTTCAAACAGAAGAAATCACATTTATAACACACACACACAAACACACACATACACACACACTGCTATGGACTGAATGTGCAACCCCCCCAAAAAATGCATATTTGACCTTCTAATCCTCAATGTGATAGTATTTAGACATGGAGCCTTTTACAGGTCATGAAGTGTAGATGACGTAATGATGATAGAGCCTCTATGATGGGATTAGTGCCTTTATAGGAAGAAAAAAAAAGCAGACCAGAGCCCTCTCCCTCTTTTTGCCATTTGAGAATACAACAAGAAGAAAAGTGTATGCAAACCAGCAAGAGGGCCCACCAGATACCGAATACCAGATACCAAATTCACTGTCACCTTGATCTTGGACTTCCCAGCCTTCTAAACTGTAAGAGATGAATATTTATTGTTATGTCATTCAGTCTATGGCACTCGTTTGTAGCAGCAAACTAAGACACACATAAAGTTAGAAACAATAGAGTGAGAAACTATAAGTCTGATGTTAATGAGGAAAGGTATCAAGCGATAAAGATAAAATAAAAGCAAGCAGAGAGGGCCTTTTATGCCATGCCAACAATTTTGAGTTTGGGGTAACTAGGATTCATTGAAAGGTTTAGTAGAAAATGACTTGAGGAGGTCTGCATTTTAGTAAGAAAACTACAGCCAGGTGGATTAATGTATGATTAGTTGTTGCCAAGAGAAAGAATAAAATAAAATTTGGAGGCTGTTGCCAAACACAGAAACCATCACTGCATATCACCTTCAAGGAATCTCCTGAGTACAGTGCCAAGAGCAGAGGAACATGTGGATCATGGGGCTGTCACATTCTTTTGAGGAGCTATTCAGGAGCTAACAGCCATTCATTGACCACACTGGCAATCACTTGCTGCTGCAAATCCTGGAACTGGCTTGCAATTGAGCAAAGCAAATTATGAACACCTATTAGCCAAAGCCCCACAAGTGTATCTAAAAGGGACATTGGTCATGAGGTCTAGGATAATCTTCAACAAAACAATGAAATACAAATATGTTTCTAATAATTTAAAATCCTATAAAGAGTAATTCCTGAAGTAAAGTTTGTAAATAATCTTAGGTATTGTCATCTTGATTATCTGTGAGTACAATGAGAAATTACCGATATTCAGATATCTTTTTCGCACACATACATACTTACTCACCTCAATATGAACTGAATTTTTAAAAAGTAAATTAAATAAATAATGAACTTAAAGCTACTTACCAGTAACAACTGAGTAGTATCATATCTGTATAGTTTTAGAAGACACCTTTTCAAAACAAAAATGAGCTAAGCCAGTAGAGATACAGCCAGTATTTGTATGTAGAGTTGTCATTCAGTTAAAATCTGTCTTCTGAACCTTATCATGTGCAAACTCACCATTCAACTAATATCCCAAATTATTCTCAAAACTAGCACTTCTGCCTTGTGTCAATACAACAATATAATAAATCAGAAAGCCCACAGTACTTGATATAAATATCTTGGCTATGCCTATAGAACAATGACCCTGAATCCATAAACTACATATACACATCGTTTCATATCTTTACTGTTACATCTGAAATGAGATTGCCAAACATATTATCATGTATCCTGTTATAGACCTTTCTTTTCTTTCTTTTTATGTATTTTTTATTTTGTATAAAATGGATCTAGTTCTGTCACCTAAGCTGTAGTACAGTGACACGATCATGGCTCACTGCAACCTCCACCTCCAGGGCTTAAGCAATCCTCCCACCTCAGCCTCCTGAGTAGCTGGGACTACGAGATTTCCCCACCATGCCCAGCTAATTTTTTGTATTTTTTTGTAGAATTGGTGTTTCACCATATTGCCCAGGCTGGTTTCGAACTCCTGAACTCAAGCCATCCACCTGCCTCCACCTCCCAAAGTGCTGGAATTAAAGGCATGAGCCACCATGCTAGACCCCATCGTGATCTTTCTAATGAACTCAGAACTTATAGTGTAACAAACATATTTGGTCACATTGGCTCCATTTCCTGGTCCTGGTGTATCTGATATTATCGGGTGCATCCTTTCAACTATTCCATGTATTCCCCCAAATAGATTTCTCTAGTCTCAATATGCAAATCTACACATTTTATATCTTTTTTTTTCTTTCAAACTCATTATTCAGAAATAATTTGCAATTGGAACTTATCTTTCACTTAAGGATGGTAGGGCAATAGCCATTTCTGCAAGATAAGTGAAATTGTTAAATAGTTAAAAACCAGCAATGTGCATTAAGATCATCTCCTAGTTCTTACAGGCTTTACTTTTTTATGTATGTCTCATAGACACTAATGGGTCTATGAGAAAATGTTTTCAGTCATGTAGGACATCTGCTTTAAGCAACAAAAGTAGAGTGACAATACACTTAGTTAAGGAGGTGCTAACAGTATGGCAGATAAAGATAACTACTGTGCAATGAATCTTGAAGTCATTATGTGCATAGCTTCTTCAAAGACATAAATCTCAATAGAAAAATGATTGGAAAATAGGTTTTTCTGAACTAAATCTTCAATTTTTTATCGTTTATGCCACCTATAAAGATTTATAAAATGCATTTCTCTTTTATCATATGAGATTTTTCTTCAAAGCTATAATTTTACATATATGTATTGCTAATAATGATGCCTGACAATTGTGTAGAATTTTTCATAAAGAGTATTAGTACTGAGAATCTATGAACAAACACCTTGCCTACCTGAATGGGGATACTAAAAGATTTTGCATGTTTTATATTGTCTTAAATTGAAACACCATTAACTTACCTAGGTCTTCAAATAAATACACTGTCATCTTGCATTGTTTATGAAAAATAGTACATAAATAACAATTGGTTAGCATGAAGTGTTCAGTTTTTAATCTCTTTTTGTCTTGCACATCAGATTATTAAGTTGCATATGCATATATGGTACTGTATGGTTATCTACTGGTTTTAAATCAAAATATCAAGGAGTGGAGATAACTGAAGACATGCAAATATAGTGCTAACATGGTACAATTATTGTATGAATGATCTTTCAATACCTAAATTAGTAAGAACACAGGAATATCAGTTTTGCTGTCTTTATCCTTATTAGCAAAGTGTTGGGTTTTGTTCTAAATAAGAAACATAATTCAGCTAGATTTTGGAAAATCACACTTTGCCTGTACCCTCGCCCTCTTGGCACCAGCACACACAAAGGATACTAGTAAAACCAATTTATTGGGAGCTATTTTCTTTTTCCCTTCTAAGTCCCAACTAAAAGCTTTTGTGTTTGGGGCATTTAAGCTGAGAATACCTTTTTTGTAGTGCTCTCTTTCAGAGCACTCAGTTCATGTGCTTTGCCATTATTTTAGAATGGTAATGCTTTCCTTTTAAATGATGCTTCCCTTGCCCCTCAAAGGCCCCATTGTCTGCCTGGGATCCTAAGTTTGGTTGCTTTTAGCCCCTGATAAATTAGTAATGGAACAGAATCAGGAGGCTTTGTGGCCTCTGTGCCCTGTTATTAAATTGTGGTTTGGTGCTAAAATGTATGTGTACACCGCAACCTCTGTAATGACAGGTAACTGTTTGACTAATTGGCTCAGGCTCAATAGAATCACAGAGCTACAAGGACCTTTAAGATGCTTTGGTCTAATCATCTCATATTTTTAAGGAAGACTGAGGCCTTGGATGTTCAAAGATGTGCACATGATCATAAAAAATAGCAATGCAGTTTGGACCACTATATATTGTGCTTCTCATGTTATCTCTCTTTGAATGGAAGTTCAGATTTCTGTTAAAATACAAGGGAAAGTGAACTTAAATTTGGCCACATTTTATTAAAAAAGATATGAGTCTTATAAAAATACGTTATATAATTCAAGTCAGTTTAAAAAAACATTGCCCTGTAAATGATTTCTGTTATTGTTTACTCATAAGACAGCTTGTATTTCTGTAGAACTATGTTCTCCCCAAAATCGTCCTTCTAGGCTTGTACCTGTATTATATCAGTTAACATGTTAGCAGTTCTATAATATGGAAAAGAAGATATTATTTTTTCTGATTTACTTGGTTTTAATCTGGACTCCAGTAACCATATGTTTAAGTTTTCTCTCTTCTTGAAAAATCACTTTCTACGTCATACTTTACTTGTTTGCTTGAATACCTAACCCCTCTACCCCACCCCCCAGAAAACTTTCGAAGGCAGGAAATCTTCTTAAGCAACTTTCAAGACCCACAAATTCCAGCACAGGGCTTCATAGGCAATAGGCCTTCAGGACATCAATTTAGTAAATGATCAAATGAATTTCTGTTTGACAGATGAGAAAATATTTCTTATGTATATGTTTTCTTAAGATCATTAATTAGTAAAAGAGAACCAAAATGCAGTTTCTAACTTGCGCACCTATTTATTTATCATTGTACCACATGGACAAAGACTCAGATTGCCTGTACTACCAATAACTCACTTTTGAAAGGAATAAATGTGACCACAGCCATTCCTGAAAAGGAAATGCTTTGTAAACGCTGGGCGCCTGTCTGCCCCATCTAGAGCTGATTGGTTGATAGGATAAGAGGGACCCTGGCCCATATTCCACACTACAGACATAGACTGACCAGTGACGTAGAAGCTAACTACAAGGTATAAAGAGAGGCAAGAGAAGCTAGGAAGGTTCATATGTCAGTTAACATTGTGAGGGAGCAGAAACTATGAGTAAGCAGAGGAAATTGGTTAGAAAGGAGAAAGAAAAGAGAACACAGTATATGTGCACTAAAAATGGAGATGCTTCTCCCTCATAGCCTATGAGAGAGAAACTGAGTAACCTAAGGCTAAAACTGCATAACTTTTGACAATTTTACTTTTCTGTTTCTACTACCATCTCACATGCACATTATATATAAAACTCCTTTATCGTGAAGTACGTTCAGGAATCTCTCTCTCTCTCCTCTCTCTCTCTCTCTCTCTTTTGCAAAAACAATAAACCTCATAATAAACTTAGTGAATGGCATAGGAATCAATGACCCTTGACTGAAAAAGGTCACTACATTTTAATCCTGCCAACGTACTTACTTATTAATTCCTTGTCTTAATTTTATGAAGTGTTACAGGCTTTTAATACAGATAATTGAATATTTGCCACATATTTAAAGAAGCTGTGTTATAAAGTCTTCTCTATGTAGTTGATTTTAAGATTTATTTTGGACTAAAATCATATTACAATATTCCTCAGGAGTGAAAATAAAATTTCCCTAACAAACAAAATAAAGAAGATATGTAGATTGAATTGAAATGGGAAGTTTCTACATCCATGAACTGCAGTTCCATTCTGGTTGTTTTCAGCCTTGCACTATTTCTCCCAATCTAGCTAATATCTTGACCTAAAATGGTCCCGCTCTACCAGATATAAGGTTGCATTCTGAGAAGATATATTTGATTCTTGTAAGACTCAGGGGTGGAGTCAGGGAAATAGTGAATTCAGATAACACCTCTGAAAGAATATAGCCTTCAAAATATATACTAACCATGGCTCATAGCAGCAAAATGTTCACTAGTTACACTGTCACCTCTAATTCAGAACCAAACAGACCATTTAAGTTGATTCTTGGCAAGTCTTTACACCTACTTGTGGTGGTCCTAAAATTTGTCCAGAGATTCTTTGATGCTGCTTCCATTAAGTGGTGGAGCTTAATTTCCCTCTCCTGGAGTGTGGGGTGGACTCAGTGGCTCACTGCTAATGAACAGAATAAAGCGCAAGTGTTAGTGTGTGATTGCAGAAACTAGGTTGTAAAAATCACTGCAGCTTCCTCCTTTCTTCCTAACTGTGCACTCTGGGTAAAGCCAGCTGCCATATCATAAGGAGATCAAGCAGCTCTACAGAAAAGTCAGCATGGCAAGGAGCTAAGACTTTCTGCCGATAGCCTCTAAGGGACTGGGGCCTCCAGTCAACAGCCACGCAAATGAGCCATCATGGAATCAGATCAGCCCAAGTTAAACCTTCAGCTTCTTGATGATGGCTTACCTGCATCATCATGACAGACTCAGTCAGAGTCACCTGACCCTGAATCCTTGACCCACAGAAACCGTGAGCTAATAAATGTTTATTGTTTTGAGCTGCTAAATGAAAAGATAATTTATTATTTACAATAGATAACCAATACACTGCTCTTACATATTACAGAGACACTATCAAAGCAAAAGTTAATGTTCCGATATTCAAATTATTTTAATAACTCTTTCTCAATCAAAAGTGATACATAAAATGTCCAGTATATGTTCTAAATAAGTTATGCCTTATAGGAGTTAATTAGATTAAATTGCTAAACCAACATAAGATGTACCTGCTTCCTTAAAGGAAAGGCAAAATTTCCCCAAAACTGAATGCTAGGAATCCCCAAAGAATCTACATCTTCTACCATATTTCTTTTATTCATTTCTCAAATTGCACTCATCTCATTTTTAAATCTTAGGAAAAAACAAATGAAAGAAGAACTTCTCATGTGCTTTTACATTGTTATTCTGAGAACTCTTTAGGCACCTCCTCCTGCTGAATTCTAAATCAATAACCTTGCATATGCTTGAAGTATCTCCGTGTATTTATATATGTATATCTGAATACGAAAATACGTATGTTGTTTTTCAGTTCATGTTTTTTTTTTTTTTTTTTATTTATTGCTGTTGTAGATTAATTCCTTTTCAGAGCAGCTGCCTGTGGGTGGTGGGTGAATCTCACAGCATCCTTATAAAATGTCTTATAATCTGGTGATGTGAGAGAAATATTTGAAGAGAGGCACTGTGTGTGTGTGTGTGTGTGTGTGTGTGTGTGGTACGGTGACTATGAGTGTGTGTGATTTTAATGTGTAAGATACAGGTTTTAAAATCTAGAGGTCATGTAGTTCTATACAGTGGTTAGATCAGTGAGCTAGATAGTAAGCTAGCAGACTTGACTCATCTCCAAAATGAATATGGAAATTGGGTAATACTTGGCTGGCAAAATCCTGATTTTTTTCATTAACCCTGGAATTACAGACTTAATAGTTTCAATATTTCTGTGTACCATTGTGAGTAATTTTCTGGTATTTCAATATTTATCTTGTTGTAACCTAGTTAGTAGAATTGTTCTAAAATAGTTCGATGAAAAAGAATCATAAAATGGGGTGCCAGCCCAGATAATCACGCCATTTACCCTATGTTCTAGTTATCTATATTTATATAACACATCCTTTGAAATTTAGTGACTGAAAACAATAGGCCGGGAGCGATGGCTCACGCCTGTAATCCCAGTACTTTGGGAGGCCGAGGCGGGCAGATCACAAGGTCAGGAGATCGAGACCATCCTGGCTAATGCAGTGAAACCCCGTCTCTACTAAAAAATACAAAAAATTAGCTGGGCATGGTGGCACATGCCTGTAGTCCCAGCTGCTTGGGAGGCTGAGGCAGGAGAATGGTGTGAACCCAGGAGGCGGAGTTTGCAGTAAGCCGAGATTGCACCACTGCACTCCAGTCGGGGCAACAGAACAAGACTCCCTCTCCAAAAATAAATAAATAAAATAAATAAATAAATAAATAAGCACTTATTACAACTCATGGTTTTCTGGGCCAGCAATTGGGCTAGTCATCTTTCTGCTCCATGTGGCATGACAAGATCACTTGGCGTCTTAGCATGGGTCTGAAAGGCTGAGTTCACCTGGGTCCACGTTCCTCTCCATGTAGACTCATGGCCTCTTCACATGCTTTTTGTAGCTGAATAGCTAGTTGAGTTTCTACACAGTTTCTCAGGGCTCCAAGAACAAGTGTTGAGACAGGAGGTGGAGGCTGCCACTCTCCTAAGATCTGGCCCAGAAATTTGCAGTTGTCTTCTGTTACTTTCTTTTGGTCAAAGCAGTCATGGAATCTTCTAAGACTTGATAGGAAAAACATTAAAAAACTTGTGGCATTTTTAATCTGTCACACCATAGAATACATACAAAGACATATACTCATTCACAAACATGTTTCACATATCATCGATATCTCTAGGGGTAAACCAACTCGTTCATTATCTATATTATAAAATAAATTGGCTTTAAAATATAAGGTAATGTTTAGATAACAAAGAAATTAAAACAAAAAACCTTCAGTTACAGTTATGTACATCAGTCTGCTTAAGTATTAATGTATTTAAACATAGTGGTGATCATAAATATCAAAGAAATTGATTACAGAATGATCACCTTAGGTTATATTAAAATAAACAGTATTGTCCATTTAGTTAAACAGTTGTATATTCCTTTGTATATTAAAAGCAACTGAACCATTAAATCAATCAAAGGGTTAAAGAGACATAAATTGATACAGTGGAATGACAAAATGTTGTCATTTTATTTTGAGTGTTGCTGGATAAATAATGGTAGATGTATTTTGGTACATTGGTATTTAGAATCTCAATAGAAATACTTAAAAGGTCAAAAACACAGATGCCTCTTTACCTGTAACAGCAAAAATGACATCATCTCTAGCCTTTATAACTATAAACATTTTTCAAAGACAGCAATTTATGGATGCTCTTCTAAGAATTAGTCAATATATTAGCTTTCTTTAAAACATACAGCTGCAGCAGTAAGCCACGTATATTTTATTTGGCCTTGCAAATTTTCTGTTGAGTTCTAGGAGCTATGGATTTTTGAGATATTTGGCTGAAACTCAAAATGAAAAAATCATTTTAAAAAATAGAAATGCATTTCATTCTTTAAAAATGCTAAAAATATATGATGCAAAATGTCATAGTTTGGCTGTAATAGCAAAATTCTTAGAATCAATCAGTCAAAAATAACTGTGTTATTTAGGCGCAATTTGAAGGCATACAAACTAAAAACAGTATTTTAAAACCAGCCATAAGAGCTTGATGGCTTCTCTACACACTGATAGCTATTTGCCTTATAAAAATAACAATTGAATGAGCACAGAGAACAGGCCATCACAGAAAAGGTTGCCTTTTATGTAGCACTAACATGTACTCGGTAGCATTTACCTACTGAGTCTGGGGCAGGGGCAAGAGGATGCTTCAAAAACAAAACAGGCTACCCTCTTTTGCCACCATTCTCACTATATAATCCCCTTGCAGTAAAGATAAGAAGCAAACTAAAATTCACATAAACACCCCAATTTGGAAATTGTTTTATGTATGTTTACTTTTCCAGAGTGAGCGTGGTATTTGGAAAAAGTAAAAGTACACAAGTATGTGGCCCAATCATCTATTCATATTTTATTCATTCACTTAAAATATATTGATAAAGAACCTCCTATGCACCAGATACTGTTGTCAACCATGAGGGTATATCGAAAAACAGACACAGTTCTTGTCTTCAATATTCTGAGTATCTAACGGAAAGGCAGGTACAAACAGGTAGCTAAACCAGAGCTTAAAAAATGTAATTATTATGGGATATATGAAGAAGTCATCTAACTCAGTCTTAGAGAATTGGGTAAAGATTTTCCAAAAGAAGTACCAGAAGGGCATGTGGGAATTAGCCTGACCAAGGAAGGGGTATAGAAGACACAATAGAAAGAATATCATATGAAACTGTCACAGGATTGTGGGGGAAATGTGCTAGCTGGAGTAATTAGCACAGTATGGGAGAGTAGCAGAAAAGCACGGCTAGTTAATTAATGTTAAGATGGGTAATATCTGAATGAGACTACTAAAAAAAAAAAAAATTAAAGAATGCAAGAGAAAAGAAAGCATTCCAAATTGAGAAAGTGTATGCTAACCAGTAGGATCAGAGAAATAAGCTCAAGCCAAACAATGAAGCTCCCTGTATGAAACTGAAAAATATTGTTTTGTGTTTAGTGAGTGTCTCTGAATGTTTTAGAATTGTTTTTAGGGGGAAAAAATGATCTCCGAATTGGAGGCAGGAAGATTAAGATGCTGTTGCATAAATTTGGGTGAGGCAGGGATAGAAACCTGAAAAAAAGAAGTCCCTCCAGCTTTTATTGACAGTCTCCTTAAAGTCCTTACAGATTCTGCCAGTGTCCATCACAAAGCAAATGCCATACATTTTTATTTATGTTACAGCAAAGCCCTACTTCTGGTAAAGTCTTTGTTTCAGTTATTTATTACTATATGACAACACTTCACACATTTTAGTGGTTTAAAACAACAACCCCCATTTTTCTCATGATGTTGTGCATTTATTTGGGCCAAATTTGGTAGCTTTTCTGCTTCTAGAGATGTTGGCTGTGGCTGTGGTTATCTGGGTGCACAAATGGACTGAAATATCCAAGATGTCTCATTTACATAGCTGCCACCTATACTGGGATGCTTGCACACCTTGACCTCTCTTTCTCTCAGGGACTATCACTCTTGACATGACTTCTCTAAAAGTAACTGTGTAGAACAGCCAGACTTCTTATATGGCAACTCATAGTTCTAAAAATTACAAAAATAGAAGTTCTTTGACTTTCTTAAGATTTAGGCCCTGTTCATTAATAATCTCTAGTACTCATGAATTGAGCCTCTACTCTGGGTGAGATATTTAATTACAGTCAGGACTTACCAATATTCTCTTAGGACCTCTGCCTATAAAACAAAGCAACAGAGGCATGCCTATGTGTGTCACCATCAGGCTACTGAGGTCCCAGAAGCACCTGTGTTCATTTGTCTTTAGGGTCTATTTAATATAGACATCAGGGCCAACCTGAAAGTATGTGGTTTGGCTATTTCAGATAAATTTCTGATAAAAATGCATTCATCCTAAGAAAAGCTGTGAATTATCTTTTCCTGGTTCTCTGCTTCACCTGGATATGTCATCATACAATAAAGAACAGAACATATAACAGTCAATCCACTGTCATCTACCAATATCTAGTTCATACCGTTAAGTCCCTCATCTTACTACTGGCAATTCATTATGAATCTGCCTTGATCACATGGAGCTCTGTGATTCTACCTGTTGGAAGTCCCTGATACATTTCAAAAGTAGAACTGCACTCCCTCTACAAACTTCACAGAGGCTCTTCCTATTACAAAAATCTTGATATTTCTGCAAAATATTTTTTTCTAGATGCCAAGACTCTGCTCACACAGAAGCCTTGCTGTACGTAAGAATAAATAATCAGCATTACTTGAAGACTTAACTCTCATGTTTCAGTGTAAACCTCCAGTGTGTGAAGTGGCATATAACATAAAGGATTCCTTTGGCCAAAGAGACAAATACAATAAAAAAGATTGCCTAAGGGATAAAGAAATTTCAAGTAGCAATTCTTAGGACAGTGGAGTTCCCAGATTAGGAAGATCTTGCCTTTAACTTTATGAATCTACAGTGTTCTCAAAAATGATCATTTCTCAACCTGGGTTCTGAGGAGTTCTCAAGAGCAAGAAAGAACGTTGCTCTTCTGAAAGAGGCCAGCGTAGATTAGGAAGATTTTTGGAAAAGGTAATGTCTGAACTGATTCCTAATAGATATGCAGGATTTAGCCATGCATAGCATATAAGAAGAGCATGTCATGTACAGAAACCCAGAGGCAAAAGAGAAAATGGCATACTTCAGGAATAGCAGTCTAAAAGTATGGCTGGAAAATGAGTTGTGGGTTGGGGAAAAATGGCAATAGATGAGTTTAGGAAGATAAACAGATTTTACAAAGCAAAGGTTCATCTCATCATTATATATCCACCAAAATATTTTAAAGAGAGCTATAGCTACAGTGTATTAGAAATACTAGTCTGAAAGGAAACTGTAAGACAATACAATGAAAAAGATGATGACAATCGTAGTAATACTACCTGCTGTTGTAGGGTTGCAAACTCACGGTTTACTCGGGCACATAGAAAACATTTAGTTTATGTTATCAATAATTATCTAGTTGAATTTACCTCCATTTGCTGAGTAGTGGGGAAGAAAAACAAGATATAGTCCTACCTACTTTAAAACATATTTATTCTGATTCTTAATGAATCCCTTTACATAATGCATAGTATTTCTAAGATAAAATGTGCAGCCCTTCAGGGTGTTAGCTACCCATCTTAGTCCTCAGATTCTTTCCAAGATGTCATCTTGATGTGTGGTGGGAAAATTGTGACCCATGCTACCTCTTGCTGGAAAGGGAAAATATGATTTGTTTAATAAAATGTCTTCTGATTTTCTTGGTTCCCTGGGCAATGACCCCTGTTCAGTTTACTGCTGCTGGCCCAGTTAGTGTTCTAAGCGTCAGTCTGGTTCTACTTTAAAGTGGTCGGATTAGTTGGAGTTAGTTTGGCCCTAACTCTGAGTTTATCATTCCACATGCACTCCCTATCTTGTCCCTTCCTCCTCTTGGACTGTCCTTTGCAATAGCCTTGAGAAAGATGCCTGGCTCTGAGTCCAGAAATCTTCCAAGCTATTCTTCCAGGAACAGTAACTACATTTGGGTCCCATATGTGTTAGTTTGTTTAGGCTGCTGTAACAAAATATCACACACTGGGTGGCTTTTAAACAACATAATTTATTTTTCAGGGTTCTGGAGGCTGGAAAGTGTGAAAACAAGGCCCAGGCAGATTCAGTGTCTGAAGAGGACCTGTGCTCTCACTCTCACTCATACACAGCTTCTTTTCATTGTGTCCTCACAAAGTAGAAGGGGCAAGCAAGGTCCCCTGGGTGTCTCTTATTAAAAAAGTAATCTCATTTGTGAAAGTCCTGCCCTTATGATCTAATTACCTCCTAAAGGCACCACCTCTTAATGCTATCACATTTGTCATATGAATTTTGAGGGGACACAAACATTCAGACCACAGTACCATCCATTCTACAAGGTAAATTCTATAGGGCTCAATTATGCTAAACTCTTTCTACCCAAGACCATTGGACTATTGGGTTTCCCTTTTTAGGCTGCAAATTCAACCGATATTCCATTATCTTGGGAGCTCCTATATTCCAGAGGACCCCTCTGCCCTCACTTACACTTTCTCCTAACCTAAGACAAGATAGGATAAATATATTTTCTTGATTATTCACCACACAACCCAGGATTCATTCAAAGTTTTCTGGAGTGTGTAAGGCACATTTCACTATGCATAATCTTATTATCATGGCTTGCTGTTAAGGTATTTAATTAAGGAGCTTTACATGGAAGAATTTATTTTGGCTTTGTGTTCTTAATGACATTTAATACCAATTGCTTTCCAAGAAAAATATGAAATGTACACTTTTGGAATACTGTGTTCAGTTGTAAAAAAATCAGGCTGACAAATTAAAATATTGAATTCTAGAATATAAAATTCAAAAATATCACCAGATTATTTTATCCCTATTAAAACATCACAAATTGTATCTATATAAAATATGTTTTGGTTTCTTTCCTATATCCATTTTAAGGAAGAAAGTGCTGCTCTATCTTATTTTATATTTGGTCATGTATAGACTATATATTGTATTGATTATGGATTAATTGAATCCAAATATAATATCTAGTTTTTCACCTAATTGAGGATTGACTTTCAAGTCAATCACTAGAAAGACAAAAATATCAACTCTAGGTGTTTTTGTTGAATAGATGTGTCCAAAACTTCTGTTCCTCACTCATCCTTCACCTTATGGTATATGATATCTAAAGTTTACAGACGGAGAATATTGTATTTGCTTGGAATGATCTATGCCAACATTTAGGTATTTCTGCACAAAGATGAAAAGGCAACCTGTACATTATGAAAATCATTGATTTAAAAGCAACAAATTCAGCCTACAACACTAGTTATTTTATTTCTACGATACAAAATGTTTATAGCTTGGCTTTTTTTTTTTTAACTGAAATGACAGATTTTTCCCACTATAATATTTGTCTGAATTATTTTGGCAGTGGGCAACCCAACATGTTGAAAAGAGACTGAAAACAATTGCCTGCATAACTTAGACCAGTTCAAATATCCTTAAGAAAATCTAGCAATTGCCCAATTAACTTTTTTATATTTTCTTATATTCTCCATATGTAAATACTACTATTCTGGATAGGGTTTGTCATTTATTTAGCTAATTCGATCAAGTAAACTACTAGACACACTTAGTGAATAAAATCTCAGGCTTGTTTCGGTTTTAAGTGGTTTTCATGACTTTTTGATTTCACTAAATGTATAACCAATCATAATCCACTTTACTTTGTGTAGACAAAATCTTCATGAGCAATGAATTAACTTTTTGCAGACGTAAAACAAGTTTTAATTATAACGTTACCTGATATAAATGTTAATGTTTTGGTTAGTGGCAACATTTACTAAAAATAAAATGTTGCTATTATCCCATGGTATTAAGGAGCTCTACTTAAGCCAAAAGGGTTGCTAAAATTAACTAAAAGTGCCTTATTGCCTGAACTTTAATAAGCTGAGGTCTCACCCCTAATTATACCGGTAGAAAGTTCCTAACCTAACTGATGTAATAGGAAGTGAAAGCTCAACAAACTGCCTTATTTTATTAGTTGCAATAATGCCTATTGTTTTAAGGATTAAAATTCCCAAGACTTCTTATAAAATGATAATCATCATGAAAACAACAGCCCTACTGAGGTCTGAGTTTATTGGCATGTGCTGCTGGATGATCAGCAGCAGGGTTTGATTTTAAACTTGCTAACACAAAATAGTAACTGGAAAGCTATTTGTTTCCCTTATTCTTAATAAAATTATGATGGAAAACTGTTCACCTGGTAAAATCCAAATTCATACCATAAACATAATGCTGCTTATAAGGAGTCCTAATGATATACTTTATGAATTTTAATTTCTGTTTGGAAGTCAGCAAGTGTGCATTCTATAAATGTAAACCATCTGTTGGCACCTCCTAAAAGACTAGATTTCAGTCCATCCCAACATGAATTATTTATTTTGATGGATTTCTTTCCTAAGCAAATTCAGCCGTGTGTGTGTGCATGTGTGTGTACATATATGTAGGGATGTATATGTGTTTTAATTTGTTTTTAATCTGCAATAAAGTTTCAAAGTCAGGACATGAATAATTGCAAACCCAGAAGATAAAAGTGCTCAACTATTTGAAATGTATTTATTTTACATAACATGCTTGTCAAATTAAGGAACACCATTTAATATTGGATCAAAGGTAAAAAGAGAAATGGTAGCAAACAATAAAACATTCCTATAATTTTAATGCTTCAATGACAATGTCAGACATTCCTATTACGAACCAGAAAAGAGAACTCCATAGCTACCCACTGGACACTACCCGAGACCTATAGTTACAAGGCAAATGCAATGACAGTGAACATTTGGAATACATTGACTTTAGCTGGGCATGGTGGCCCATGCCTGTAATCTCAGAACCTTGGGAGGCTGAGGCGGGTGGATCACCTGAGGTCAGGAGTTCAAGACCATCCTGGCCAACATGGCAAAACCCGTCTCTACTAAAAATACAAAAATTAGCTGGGTGTGGTGGCTTACACCTAAAATCCCAGCTACGTGGGAGGCTGAGGCAGGAGAATCACTTGAACCCGGGAGGCAGAAGTTGCAGTGAGTCGAGATCACACCACTGCACTTCAGCCTGGGTGACAGAGCGAGACTCCATCTCCACACACACAAAATATATATATATAGGTATGTGTGTGTGTGTGTGTGTGTGTGTGTATATATATAGAGAGAGAGAGAGAGAGAAACTTTACTAGGTGAGAATTTGCTATATTTTGAATAAATGCTAAAGATTTGATTGATGTTAACTTAATAGACCTTGTTAAATTGCCAGTATTGCATTTTTACATAATTTTTGTTCATAAATATATAAAATAGGCTCTTATATGTCAACAATTTCTACACATAATTGCACTATCATCTTTGAGTTGTATTCACCTTTTGCCTTTCTATGAAGAAATTCATTAGGTAGGACAGAGACAGTCAATGCGCATTTGTGAATCTGTTCTCTGTACTAGGAGAGACACAGATGAGTGTTCAAGGGTTTTTTTTTTTAACCGTGTTCAACAAGGAAAGTTACACTGTATAGAATGGTTGCTTTGAATCTATTGAACAAATTTCATAGACAAAGCCACCTAAAATCTACATTACAAATTAGAGCAGGACTTAAATCAGGCTTTAAGAGTCAAAATTTTCTTGGTTTTTTAAAAAAAGTGCCTCCCAATAATAATTCAAAAGCTGCAGATTTCCCTAGGAAGAATCGCATGTTTCTGAGGGATAGGCACAGTTGAAGCAACACATGTACCCTAGGGCTATGGATTCTTTTTTATTCCTTTATATGATTACTATTCCATTTATAACATAGACAATTAAATCAACTGTGAAAAGTCTGTTCCTTTTTGCACCAAAGACCAAGTTCCTGCTGTACATAGACTTGATTGTGCTTATGTGTATTTCCATAACACTTGTTGCCATTGGAGAGCTGCAGCTGCATTTGCCGTCTCTGGGGTTGTTCCCTCCCATTCCTTTCACCGTCTAGCAATTCTTGTTCTCTTCCATTCAGGCAAATTTGAACTGATTAAATGTTCTTGGATTATGCAAGGAAGCTATAGGACAAAGTGGCAGAGAATATCCTGTTGCATTTCCCCCTAATTTCAGCTGTTTATAAATTTCATCTGTAGTCTTTGAAAACATATCTTTAATTATTCTCCTAGTCAACAAATCTAAAAAGTGTTTAATCCAGACTATTTACTGACTCTTAACTTTAAAAAGCTATAATGTACAAACAAAACTAATCTATATTTTCCTTCTCATCCAAAATACCTTCTCCAAGCATGATTACCTCTGTTCTTAACACACAGCCTTCTTATTCTGGTATTCTTTTAAAAATTAAATTCAACCACACTTGAATACCTGGTATCACAAAGTGCTACTGGTCTACAAAACTGTGAATGTTGAACAAAACTTATATTAATCCCTTTCACAGTTAGAAGAAATTTTTCTGTTAAATATGTCAACTTTTACTCATTTTACTAGTCCGTTCTCACACTGTTATGAAGAAATACCTGAGACTGGGTAACTTATAAAGAAAAAACATTTAGGCCAGATGCGGAGGCTCACACCTGTAATCCCAGCACTTTGGGGGGCAGAGGCAGGTGGATTATCTGAGGTCAGGAGTTCAGGACCAGCCTGGCCAACATGGTGAAACCCCATCTCTATTAAAAAATACAAAAATTAGCCAAGCGTGGTGGTGGGCACCTGTAATCCCAGCTACTCGGGAGGCTGAGACAGGAGAATCGCTTGAACCCGGGAGGCGGAGGTTGCAGTCAGCTGAAATCGCGCCATTACGCTCCAGCCTGGGCAACAAGAGCCAAACTCCACCTCAAAAAAAAAAAAAAAAAGGTTTAATTGACTCACAGTTCCACATGGCTGTGGAGGCCTCAGGAAACTTATAATCATGATGGAAGATGCCTCTTCACAGGGGTGCAGGAAAGATAACTGCCAAGCAAAGGAGAAAAAGCCCCATATGAAGCCATCAGATCTCATGAGAACTCACTATCACAAAAACAGCATGAGGGTAACAACCTCTATGATTCAATTACTTCCCATCGTGTGCCTCCCACGACACATGGGGATTATGGGAACTACAATTCTAGATGAGATTTGAGTGGGGACACAGCCAAACCGTATCACACATCATAGTCCATTGGTTAATTTGGTTATCCTACTCAGAAACTTTTATAAAGAATGCCATTCTTTTGTATTGACAACACTTACAGTCTGTTTTCCAAGCTAATAAAAATGTCTATGTTTTGTTGAGGGTAGAAATCATAAGTGCATTTAGTGTTCAGATAACAGAAAGCCTAGAACTAATATGAGTTATTCTAATGTGAAAAAAAAATTAGAATAAAATTGTATTCTAATAACAGAATACATTTTTTATTTCATTCTAATAAATGACAGAATAAATTCTGTCTAATAAATGACAGAATAAAAAATCTGTCACCCAGGCTGGAATCCATTGGCAAGATCATAGCTCACTGTAACCTTGAATTCTTGTGTTCAATTAATCCTCCCACCTCAGCCACCCCAAAAGCTAGAACTGCAGGAGTGTGTCACCACTCCTGGCTATTTTGTTTGTTTTTAGAGATAGGATCTCACTATGTTGCCCATGCTGGTCTCAAACTTCTGGTCTCCAGCGATTCTCCCACCTCAACCTCCCAAAGTATCAGGATTACAGATATAAACCACCATGCCTAGCTGAGTTATTCTCAAAATTTAATTAGAAGAGATACATATAGAAAAACCAAGGAGAAGCTACTTGGCCCTGGCCCTTGCTCCCTCTTTCCTCACTTTTCTCTTTAATGTTATTCTTGATGCTACTACTTATTTTGTCCGTTATACCTTCAATGCATGTTTGAATCTGTCTACATCTCTTCTGCCTTTACTGAGTATCCTAATAAAACTACCATCTTCTCTCAATCTATGCAATAACCTCCAATTTATTTCCAAAATATCCACTCTGGCTATATTCCATTAACTATCATAACAACCTCAGTAATCTTTTAAAACACGTAAAACAGGTAATTTCATTTTCCCACTTAAAGTATTTTTTATAAAATTCAAAAAATAGCACTTCAAATATTCATACATTTGGAAATTCTAAACTATCAAAATGAAAAAAAATAAGTACAATATTTTAAAATGGGAATAAAAATTAAACACTGTAGATTAACTTTAAGAGAGGCTTTCAAGTGGTATTTAAAGGGAAAATTATATAAGTACTACAAAAAGATTAAAAATTAATGAGCTAAGAAATCAATATGACTATAATACAAGTACTAGGAAAGAAGAACGTACTAAGAAAGAAGTCCCAGGAAAGAAGAAAGCATAAAAATAAATGAGCTAAGAGATCAACTCAGAAATTTAGGAAAATGGCAGAGTTAATGCAGAAAATGTGGAAGAGGAAGATAATATAAGAGATAAAAGTAAAAACTGATTCAGTAAAAAGCAAAGATTCAATAAATAAGCAAATAAAACAAACAAGCTAGTTCTTTGAAAGTCTAGCGAAATGGACCAAACTCTGCCAGTATTTAGACAGAATGATTAATAAAGAATGAGGAGAATCGTAAGGGAACACTATCTTAAAAAGCTAGAAATAAAGGTTTCTGGCACATAGAATTATTTCATGAGCTTCAGAAAGGTCAAGAATATAGGGACAGAAATATTTGTACTGTGTCTCACACTTAATAGAACCTCAGTGATCTTTGTTGTGATAGGTTCATTGGGGTTGGAGCACATGCTCAAAGCCTGATTGCAGTTTACAGAACAGTGAAATGGAAGGTGAGAAAGGGAAGAAAAAAGTACAAATAACCATGCTAAAAGCTTAGCTGCAAGGAGAAGAGGAGGAAAAAAAAAAAAGATGGGAAGACATTGTAATAAAGATGGAGGGCTTTTTTACAAACTATGGTGAATGAATCAATAGAAAGAATCAACATTAAGTTCAGGAGCTTGGAGTAGACATACATTATATTATTTTTTTATACGTGAAAGGTTTTAGCAAGGGCATTATTGTAACCTTGTTATTTATTCTTACTTTTGCAGCAACATAGGGGTCACCAAGTAATCTCTGCATGTGCTTCCTGTTTCACAGTGCTCTGAAAAGATTTCAAGAATTCTTATTCTTTTTTTTTTCTTCCCACTTAATTAGGGGCCAAGGGAGATGCTGCAAGTAGAGTGAAATGTCTTTAATTGAATTCTATGTCTTGATCTTTATCATCATAAGAGTATACACATATTGACTCTGCTGATTGCATTATGTGTAGTAGCAATAGGAGGGTGATTAATATTAAAATATTTAATCACTAAAACACCTCTAATTAAATTATTTTATTTTTTTCCAAGGCTTAAATGGGAATGTTTTCATTTTTGTTTCAAGTTTACATGTTCTTTCAAAAGGAGTTTCCAAGCTGGTTGACTACAAATAATTCTGATCCAGGCAATGGAGAACAGTTTTAAGAAAGCTACTTTGTTCTGACACCATATTCAGACTTCATCACATTGTCGTACCCATTTGTCTTTTTTTCATAACTTATTATTTACTTTAAAATTTTGTGAATTTTTTATATTGTTACTATAATGAATTGAATGTGGGACTCCCTCCAACTTCTACTGGCTGCCTTGCCACTTTTAAAAGGAAAACCCAGTTGTTTACACTACCCAGTGCTAGGGACACTATTAACTCTAGGGAATTAATCCGAATTTGTGAATACTCACGGTAAGAAAATTCCTTACAAGGTATTAGGGAAGGGCTGAAGATGGGGTAAAGAAGGAAAAACCTGAGATGGGTTCTATTTTTCATTTCTCATTTTACTTTTAGAATATACTTGATCACATACTGCTGCATTTGCTATGGAGGAAAACAAACAAAGAGACACAATTCTGCACAGAAAGAAAGATTTTTAGGTATCTAGAAGTAGCTAAAAATAATTGAAATATACAAAGTACTCTATGTATATATATATAGGGTTGATAAAATATATAGAGAAGTACTTTCCAATATATATTACAACAGTTTAAAATAGATCAATGCTAATTAATATGCATGTGGTTAAACTGAGTAAGATTCAGGGTTGTTGGATGATGTAACCAACATTTTATCTAGTGTACATCTGAGTTGAAACTCAAAGGCAATCATCTGATTCTATATTCTGTGGTCCATTTTAAATAGCACCCTTCCTAATTAATGAGGATAAATTCTATGGTCTATCATGTGATGTCAAGATCAGAGAAATAGATTCATTTTGTCCAATAATTCACTAGCTGCATATATCTCCCTGCATCCTCAACAAATGGCTGAATACTTTCATTGAGATTGGATTGAGGATGTGAAGAAAGCATGATAAAAAGAATCTGAAATCTCTTCTGGATGTGGCAAGAGAGTATAAGGCAGGTACAATATTTTCAACTCAAATCTTGGTCCTTTCTCTTGGTTCTATAGCCTCAGAAAAGCTACTTGGCTCCTCTAGATTGCAAATTTTCATCTATAGAATATAGTGCCCTCTTACTTCTTCTTTTGTACCTCTCACTCCTTCTTTCTCTTTGTCTTCACAAGTTCATATC
Organism: Trachypithecus francoisi; assembly: GCF_009764315.1. Classification (NCBI taxonomy): domain Eukaryota; kingdom Metazoa; phylum Chordata; class Mammalia; order Primates; family Cercopithecidae; genus Trachypithecus; species Trachypithecus francoisi. The sequence continues at coordinate 85,933,993 of NW_022681469.1, read as the reverse complement.
AATGAAAGTGAGACCCACATAATATTGTCTAAGCAACTTAATATCAGGGAAATGTTTATCAGTTGCATTGGACAGTTATAAATAAAACATAACCTTTATAACCTAGGCATACTTTGTTTTCTGAGCATAAGCTATCATTCATTTTAATATGATCTTATTAGCCTGGTCATAACTGACACTGGCAAGTGTTAGCACCTAAACCAAAGGCACATACTGTGTATTTGGGAGACAAATGAACACATAGAAGAGAAGCCTCATGGATGCAGTCTGACAGAAGTCTAACACAAAGGAGATGCATACGTCTCAGATAATAAAAAGTGAAGAGGTCATTTTAGTTTTCAACTTCAAGTATAAAATATTTTAATTGAATGTATTTTAAAATTTCATTTATATCACAGTATTCAAAATCTGATCCCACTGAGGGTAAGATAAACTTGACGGCAGAGAGATTTCAAACATAATAGCAATAAGGATAAAGGAAACTGTAGTTATTTCAGATGTTAATAATCAGTTGTTAAGATTAGACAATAGGGCCCTGAATGAATTGTTAGACAATCTAGTGCTAATAGCCTGGGCCAGACAGCTGGAGATGCAGACGAGATCACATATACAAAAGTCAAGGGACTCCTCAAGTGACAGCAAGACGGCAGAATAGGAGTTGGCAGCACTCTTGCCCTCACATGCAAATCAATGTAAGTGGCCAAGTGCAGTGGCTCACGCCTATAATCCCAGCACTTAGGGAGGCTGAGGCAAGAGAATCTCTTGAACCCAGGAGGTGGAGGTTACAGTAAGCCGAGATTGCACCACTGCACTCCAGCCTGGGTGATACAGCGAGATTCCACCTCTAAAAAAAATAAAAAATCAATTTGAACAACCATTTACCTGCAAAGATATCTTCACGGGAGCTAAGGAATCTGGATGACAGATTATAGCACCTGAGTGGAACACAGAAATAAGAAAACACACATTAAAGAGGGTAGGAAGAACATTTTCACCTTACCCACAACACCAGTTTGTTCAAGCCCATATAGCACAACATGGAGAGAGAGATCCTCACATGGGAAAGAAGAGTGAAATGAGCACTCCTCTTTCTGTCAACCCCAGAACCATGCCCATCCCAGTGGACTCTGGCCCCAGACTGGCTCCTGTGTACCCAAGCTCCAGTTAAACCCCATGGACCTAAGTTCTAGGCCCATTCCAGAGGCATACCTGCCTCCACAGTTCAAGGCTTTGGGCCCTGCCTCACAGGCCTAGGGACAAGGCCTATTTCTGTGGAGCCAGACACCTGGTTGAGCCCTGTGGACCCAGGTGCCAGCGATGGTTACCCACTGACCCAGGCACCAAGCCGGCCTGTCAGAGTATTCTAACATCAAGTCTGCCCCTGGAGCTCATCCAGAATCTCTGGATAGGCTATCTTGTGAAGAGTTTTCCCTTCCTGAGTAGTCTATGTGGACTGAAAGAGCTGTCATTTCGTTAAATAAGCAGACATCAAGCAAAGCCATAAAATGATGAATAATCAGGAAAACATGATAGTATCGAAGTATCAAAGTCAAGCACCAGTAACCAACCCTAAGGAAATTGGTAACTACAAGCTGCCTGACAAAATAATTTTAAATATTCATCTTAAAGAATCTCAGGGAGCCACAAGGGTTCAACAGCAGACTTGATCTGGGTAAAATTTCAACAGCAGACTTGATCTGGGTAAAAGAATTAAAAAGGAGTAAAAGAAGCCTACAGGACTTAGGGGACACCATCAAGAACACCAAATATGCATTATAAAAGATTCACAATGAGTAGAGCAAGAGAAAGTGCAACAAGCTTATTTAAAGAAATAATGACAGAAAACTTCTCAATCTGGAGAGGAAAATGAACATCCCAATCCATGAAGACCAAAGAACCCTAACAGATTAAACATAAAGATCCTCATGGAGATACCTTATAATCCAGTTCTCAAAAGTCAAACATGATTGTGAAAGTAACAAGAGAATAGTGAATTGTTACACAAAGGAAATCTCTGTAAGACATTCAGTGGATTTTTCAACAGAAACCTTGCAGGCCAGGAGAAGAGATGTGACACATTAAATGAGATAAAAGCAAAAAATAAAAGAAAGCAGACTAACCAGAAGTATAATACCCAACAAGGCTGTTCTTCAGTAATGAAGGAGAAATATTTTCCGAGACAAATAGAAGCTAGGAAATGGATCACTATCAGACCTAACTTAAAAGAAAAGCTAGAGTTCTTAAGTTGAAACAAAAGGTTAATTAACATAAAAGCATATGAAAGTAAAAAATAAAGCTCCCTATAAAGGTAAAAATATCGTCAAATTCAACATACTCTAATACTATCATAATGTATACATTTTTTTTTTTTTTTTTTGAGACGGAGTCTTGCTCTGTCGCCAGGGCTGGAGTGCAGTGGCCGGATCTCAGCTCACTGCAAGCTCCGCCTCCCGGGTTCACGCCATTCTCCTGTCTCAGCCTCCCGAGTAGCTGGGACTACAGACGCCCGCCACCTCGCCCGGCTAGTTTTTTGTATTTTTTTAGTAGAGACGGGGTTTCACAGTGTTCGCCAGGATGGTCTCGATCTCCTGACCTCGTGATCCGCCCGTCTCGGCCTCCCAAAGTGCTGGGATTACAGGTATACATTATTTTTAATCTAGTCTAAAAGTTAATTGACAAAACTTTAAAAACCCATAGCTACAGTAATTTGTGAATGGATACATAATATAAAAAATGTAAATACTGACATCAATAACATAAAATGTGGGAGAAGTAAAAGTGTAGAATTATTATCTATAGTCAAAGTTATCAGCTTAAAAAAGGACTGTTATAATTATAAGATGTTTTAGATAATCCCCAGATAACTACAAAACAAAATCTGTAGTAGATACACAAAAGAGAAATGAATCACAGTATAGCACTACAAAAAGCCATCGATTCAGAAATAATACAGTCAGAGGAAAAAAAGAAAGAAAGAGATGCAAAGCAGTCAGAAAACAACAAAATAACAGTGGGAAGTCCTGTCCTAGTAACAATTACATAAAATTTGAGTAGATTAAAGTCTCCATTCAAAAGACGTAGAGCGGCTAAATGGATAAAAATACAGTATCCAGCTATATACTGCCTAAAAGAGACTCACTTTAGCTTCAAGGACATGCATAGATTGAAAGTTTACAGAGATCAAGAGATATTTCCTGCAAATAATAAAAGCAGCAGGGTGGCTCTGCTTATATAAGATGAATTAGATTTTAAGTCAAAACCTGTCACAAGAGACAAAGAAGGTTATTATATTATAATAAAGTGTTCAATTCATCAAGAGGATATAAAAATTATATGCATATATGCACCAAGTACTGGCACACCTAAATATATAAAGCAAATATTCACTGAACTGAAAGGAGAAATAAAACACAATGCAATTAACAGTAGGGGACTTCAATACCCCATTATCTTCACACAGACAGAAAATCAATAAGGAAGCAGTAGACTTCTACAACACTACTGACCAAATGGACATAAGAAACATATACAGAACATTCCATCCAACACAGCAGAATGCACATTATGTTCACATGCACACAGAATATTCTCCAGGATATATATGTTAGTTCACAAATGTTAACACAGTTAAGAAGATTGACATAATATTAAATACATTTTCTGACTGAAATGGTATGAAACTAGAAATCAATAACAGGAGGAAAATTGGAAAATTAAAAATATGAGGAAACTAAACAACATACTCCTGAACAACCATTGGATAAAAGCCAAAATTAAAATGTAAATTAAAGAATATATTGAGACAAATAAACATAGAAACAAAACCTACTGAAGCCCATGTGATACAGCAAAAGCAGTTCTAAGATGGAAATTTAATAATAAATGCTGACTTTATGAAAAGAAGCCAGGCATGGTGGCTCATGTCTGTAATCACAGCATTTTTAGAGGCTAAGGCAGGCAGATTACTGAAGCCCAGGAATTCGAGACCAGCCTAGGCAACATGGTGAAACCCCATTTCTACCAAAAAAAAAAAAAAAAAATAGGCAAGTGTGGTAGCCCACACCTGCAATCCCAGCTACTTGGGAGGCTGAGGCAGGAGGATCCATTGAGTGCAGGAGGTTGAGGCTATAGTGACCCATGATTGCATCACTGCACTCCAGCCTGGGTAACATAACAAGACTGTCTCAATAAAATTAAAAAAATGAAATAAGATAAAATAAAATAAAATAGAAAAAGAAAAGAAAGGAAAAAGATTTTGAATAAACAACCTGATGTTCTACCTCAAGAAACTAAAAAATGAGGAGCAAATTAAACCCAAAATTAGCAGAAGGAAGGAAATAATAAATCTCAGAGCAAAAATAAATGAAATCAATGTGATAAAATGATTTTAAAAAAAAGACTGATGAAATTATGAGTTAGTGTTTTGGAAAGATAAAAAAAAAAGTTACAAACCTTTAATTAGACTGGGATAAAAAAGAGAAGATCCAATTAAAACCAGAAATGAAAGTGAAGACAGTACAACTGTAACCACAGAAATTCAAATGATCATAAGAAGCTATGCTGACAAATTAGATAACCTTAAAAAAATGGATAAATTTCTAGAAACACACAATCTACCAAGACTAAATTGTAAAGTAATAGAAAATTTGAACAGATCAATAATGAGTAAGGAGATTGAATCAGTAATCAAAACCTCCCAACAAAGAAAAGTCTAGCAGCTGATGGCTTCACTGGTGAAGTCTACCAAACGTTTAAAAAGAATGCAAATGCTTCCTAAACTCTTCACAAAATGGAAGAAGCCGGAAGCAGAAGGAATACTTCAGACTAAATTTGCAAGGTCAGGATTACACTGACAACAAAGGCAGATAAAAACACTACAAGAAAAGAAAATTAGAGGCCCATATTCCTGATGAACATAGAAGCAAAAAGCTCCACAATATACTAGCAAACCAAATTCAACAGCACATTAAAAGGGTCATACACTCTGATTAAGTGGGACTCCAATGATGTAAGGATGCTTCATCATACACAAATCAATAAATGTGGTATACCACATTTCCAGAATGATGCACAAAAACCATCTGATTCCCTAACTAGTTGCTGAAAAAGCATGGAAAAAAAAAAATCAACATACTTTGGTAATAAAGACACTCACCAAATTAGGTATAGAAGGAACGTGCATTCCTTAACATAATAAATGCCATATAAGAGAGACCTAAAGCCAACACACTCAGCAGTGAAAAGTTGAAAGCTTTTCTCTTAAAATCAAGAATGAGTCAAGACTGCTCTCTCAACACTTGTTTTCAATATGGTACATATAGGAACTCCTAATCAAAACAATTAGCTAAGAACAAAATAAAATTCATTCATATTGAAAAGAAAGAAGCAAAATGGTATCTTTGCAGATGGTGTGATCTTATATACAGAAAACTCCAGACTATACCAAAAGCTGTTAGAACTAAAAATGAATTGAATAGTACTGCAGTATACATAATAAACACACAAAAATTAGTTGCATTTCTATAAACTGAAAAGGAACTATCAGAAAAAGAATTAAAAAAAAATTCTATTTAAAATAGCATCAAAAAATAAAATATTTAGGAGCAAAGTCAAAAGTGGTAAAATATTTATACACTGAAAACTAAAAGCATTGATGAAAGAAATTTAAGAAAACATGAACAAATGGAAAAATACCCATGTTCTTGAATTGTAAGAATTAATATTGTTAAAATGTCCATACTACATACAAAGCTATCTACAGATTCAATGTAATTCCTACCAAAATTACAATGGCATTTTTCACAGAAATAGAAAACACAATGCTAAAACTTACATGGAACAACAAAAGACCCCAAATAGCCAAAGCAATCTTATACAAGTAGAAGATTGAGGCATTGATGCATCACACCACTTGATTTCAAATATACTACCAAGGTATAGTAATCAAAACAGTATAGTACTGGTATAAAAACAAGACATGTCAACCAATGAAACAAAATAGCCCAGAAATAAATCCACTCATTTATGGTCAATTGATCTTCGACAAAGGTGCCAAGAACACATAATCAGGAAATCACAGTGTCCTCAACAAATGGTGTGGGGAAACCTGGATATACACATCCTGAAGAATAGAATCGAACCCCTATTTTGCAACACACACAAAAATTCAACCTAAAATGGATTAAAATTTTAAACATAAAACCTTTAACTAGAAACTACTAGAAGAAAACATCAGGAAAAGCTACTCCACATTAGTCTATGCAATTATTATTTATTTTTATTTTTATTTTTTTGGCTATGATCCCAAAGTACAAGCAACAAAAACAAAAATAGCCAAGTGGTATTGCATCAAACTAAAAACTCTGCACAGCAAAGGAAATAATCAATAGCATAAAGAGACAACCTACAAAATGGACGAAAATATTTGTAAATTATACGTCTGATAAGAGTTAATAGTCAAAATATGTAAGGAACCTAACAACTCATTAGCAAGAAAACAAATAACCAGATTAAAAAATTTGCAAAGACCTGAAGAGACATTTTGCAAAAGGAGACATACAAATGGCAAAAAGATATGTGAAGAAATGTTCAACATCATTTATTATCAGGAAAATACAAATCAAAATCACAATGAGATGTTACCTCACACCTCTTAGAATGACTATGATCAAAAAGACTAAAGATAAACGTTGGAGAAGATATGGAGAAAGGGGAACCCTTGTAACCTCTTCCTGGGAGTGTAAACTGGTACAGCCATTATGAAAAACTGTATGGAAGTTTCTCACAAAATTAAAAACAGAACTACCATATGATCGAGCAGTCTAAATGCTGGGTATATATAAAAAAATGAGATCAATGTGTTGAAGAAATATCTGTACTCTCATGTTCACTGCAGCATTATTCAGAATAGCCAAAATATGATACCAACCTTAGTGTTCATGTGTCCAGGCATAGATAAAGAAATGTGTTACATGCACACATTAACACACATACACACACACAGTGGAATATTCTTCAGCCTTAATAAGAAGGAAATTTTGTCATTTATGACAATACGAATGTACCTAGAGGACATTATGCTAAGTTAATAAGCTAGACACAGAAAAATACTGCATGATCTCACTTATATGTGTAATCTTAAAAAACAACATCTGACTTCTAGAATTAGGGAATAGAAAGATCATTGGCAATAACTAGCAGTTGGGGAAATGAGGAGATTATGTTTTAAAAAGGGTACAAAGCTTTAGTTCTGTGGGATGAATATATTCTGAAGATCTAATATAAAGTATGTATTGCAGTGTGAATAATAATATACAGCAGTATAGTTAATAGTAGTGTTTTGTAAACTTCAGATTTGCTGAGTATAGATCTTGCAACACACACACAAAAGATTACGATGTGAGGTGATATGTTAATTAGATTGTGGTAATCATTTCACAGTTTGTATGTATATCAGAACATCATGTTGACACCCCCAATATATACAATATTTAATTATACCTCAGTAAAGCTGGAGGGGTGATAAATAAATCAGAGGACTAATCTCTGAGCAACATTTGCTAAAGTTACCCAAAGTTTCTTAGCCAACAACAACAACAAAATTGAGTAGGATTTCAAAACTTACAGAGTATACTCTTTATAATTTGTTACTTAGTTTATAGTGAATCATATGATATTCTCAGCACGAAGATGGATTTCAGCATTGTCAGTCCAATCTGACAAGCCGTTTGCCACAGGGGTTAAGAATGTGGGTTCAGAAGCTAGATTATCTTCTTTTGAATTTGGGCTCCTTCACTTACCAGCTTGTGATGTTGAACAAAGTACTTAACATTTCTGTTCCTCGGTCCCTTTGGTTATAAAATTACATTAATTTTAAAACAGAAAACATAAAGTCCTGTTACAGATTAGATGTGAAGCACTTCATGCACTATCTGTCAAACAATCACTACTCAAAAGTTATTAACTAATATATGTAGGCTTTATTTTATATAATATACTGATGAAGAAAACCCATTCAAGCAGTAATATATAGAGAACCCTAGGCTAATTGAAGCTTTCGTGAACATTACAGACAAACCAGTACAGAAATGTCCCCTAATAAGGCTCCTTTCTATATAGAAAGCTAATTTGTAACCGAAATGCCAATTCTTATGTACAGCTTGAAATAACTATCAAATAATTCTATTTTCAGTCCAATCTAACCAGCACATTGTCTTCATGAAAACATGTTTGTTATTGTTTTGTTTTTGTTGTTTTTTTTCTGTTTTTGTTTTTTGAGACAGGATCTTATTTTTTGTCCAGGCTAGAGTGCAGTAGCGTGATCTTGGCTCAGTGCAACCTCTGCCTCACGGGTTCAAGCGATTCTCCTACCTCAGCCTCTCGAGTAGCTGGGACTATAGGCGCATGCCACCATGCCCAGCTAATTTTTGTATTTTTAGTAGAGACGGGGTTTCACCATGTTGGGTCAGGCTGATCTCAAACTCCTGACCTCAGGTGATCCACTCACCTCGGCTTCCCAAAGTGCTAGGATTATAGGCATCAGCCATTGCGTGTTGCCGAAATCATGTTAAATGGAGGAAAAAAAATTATTATAATTTTTCTTGGTAAACTTGTCCTTTAATTAAAATAGCCTGAAGCACTCTTACTCATTATACCATTAGTCTTGCCAAGGAACCCACAATATTTGAATGTTGGAGGCTGCCTGGAGACAGGTTCCTTACTTCTTGGCCAGAACCTACCTCTGTGATATCCCTTTTCCGATGCTTACCTGGCTTATTCAGCTGCATTCTTTTAGTGTTTTGAATACTTTTCCCGATAGAGTATATTTAATTAAAAATGCTTTCTATATTTTTGTTTAATCAATTACATTCAAAGGTACATCATCCTTACCTGATATCACTGTTAAATAATCATAATTAAATATGGGTTTTTAGTAAACTTTTCAGTAGGACGTTTATTTTAGCCAGTAGTCTTTTCTCTTATTATTCTTAAAGTTTAGCATAGTGTGTGTTTTGTGCATGTGTGTGTGTGTGTGTGTGTGTATGTGTACATATGCACATTTCCCTAATATAAATACAGTAAATATGGAGGTGAAATTAGTTTCAGATTTGGGGAGATTTATGACATCTTCATGAATCTCAATTTTCCTGCCATTCAAAAAGTACTGCATACGTGACTCTCCCTCATATGTGATATGAAGAACAGAAGTAATGAGAGTCATGGGGTAAAAAGAGTGGCCCGAAATTCATTACTGTCTTAGTCTATTTGGGCTGTTATAACAAAAATACTATAGACTGGCGGCTTACAGATAACAGAAATTTACTTCTAACAGTTCTGGAAGCTAGAAAGTCCATTATCAAGGTACTGTCAAATATTTGGTGTCTAGTGAGGGACCACTTTTCATAGAAAAGACAGCTGTCTTTTCTCTGTGCCCTCACATGTGAGAGGGACAAGGAAACTCTCTGGAAAGGGACCAGTCCCACTCATGAGGGCTTTACCCTCATGACCTAGTCAACTCCCAAAGGCACCCCCGTTTTTTTTTGCTTCACTCTGTCACCCAGGCTGGATTGCAGTAGCATGATCTCGGCTCACTGCAACCTCTGCCTCCCGGGTTCAAGTGATTCCCCTGCCTCAGCCTCCCCAGTAGCTGAGATTACAGGCACATGCCACCACACCCTGCTATTTTCTTTTATATATATATATATATATATTTTTAGTAGAGACGGGGTTTCACTGTGTTAGCCGGGATGGTCTCGATCTCCTGACCTCGTGATCCTCCCACCTCGGCCTCCCAAGGTGTTAAGATTACAGGCATGAGCCACCGCATCTGGCCAGCACCCTCTTCTAATATCACGTTGAGGATTAGGTTTAACAGGTGAATTTGGGAAAGACAAGCATTCAGTCTATAACAGTGTCATTGTGCTAAAGGCTCTTATGAAAGAATACATTTTGAGAAAACGTTTGACAAGAGCAACGGTGGCTTAATCTTACTGCCCTTTCCTCTGACTTGTTAACATTCTGCACATTATTCAAGGCCTACTCCACATTCTATCTCCTTTTTATGTCTTCTCCAATCACTCTGTCAGAAGCCGACTTACTCCCCTTATGTGATAATAAGCACCTGGAAAGTAAATTGATCTGTCTCTCTCTCTATCTCTCTCTCTCTCTCTCTCTCTCTCTCTGTCTCTCTCTCTCTCTCTCTCAGAATCTCTAATAACACTTCATTTTATAGAAGGAAAATCTGAATAAGGGAAATTTAGATTTAGATTTAGATTTAGAGGTCTTCCACTCCATTTTAATCAAGCTAGTTGATTTGACCAATATCAAATAGCAAAGATGGTACAATCAATCAGTTATCATGGATCCCAGTTTAGTTTCAAGATATGACAATGGCTGTAGAAATAGAAAAGACAATGTCGGGGTCATTTTGAAGCAAGATCTGACAATATTGTAGATGAATTGGAAAGAGAGGCTACAGTCAAAGAAGACTGAGTTATCATCAATCCTATTGAGAGAATAGAAGTAATATTAAGAGGAGATATTTTTATTTATTTGATGCAATATGATAAGGAGATAATCCACACGTCTTATTTTATCCCTGAATGAAACATTTAAAAAGAGACAGTCTCAAATATTTGCTTTGGAAAATGAAATGCCGCGCCAAGGTATAAAACTATAGCTCCTGTATTTCTAATAGTGTCTTAGGTGGATGCAATACATGACTTTGATTTTTAAAAAGAATCAGGATATTTGAATTAGTTATTCATTATTAAAATCGAATATGTTAGCATCCATATGGTTCTAAGAAGTTTTTAATGTCTCTGCATTGCTTGATTCTCACCACAAGTTTCTATCATTTATTCACTGTCTTTGGCCTTTCCCTTGAAGGAAATTAGTTCAGTTCCATTCACACTAGCGACAGGCTTCTAGATTCCAGAGTCACCACTGTACAATTCTTTGAGTGGGAACTCTGTTTCCCACACTAGAGTAGGCATTGGGCATAGTTTTGGCAACATTTATACAACCTCAAAGCAATAAGCAAGTTTTCACTTCAGTCTCCCCTTTTTATATATTTTTTTCTTTTCCTACCTCTCTTTTTGTCTTGGAAAGGTAAATTACCTAAAAATAGGCTTCCAGCATTTCCTCACAGACTTTTCCATTTATTTATATTTAATGTATGAACTTGCTTTCTTAAAAGATTATTCTCTCCTTCTATCTTATCCTTTTCCAATCTCCAATCTTCATACTGTCACCTCTGTTAACAAATGTGCATATGCTTCTTATTTACATAAAGTCCAAATTCCAAACATTTGCAGTATTTCAGAGACACTCAGAAAGCTTCACAATCTTAAAAGAAAAAAACAGCCTTCATATATTTGGATGGGTTTCTTGTACATTAACTGCTGCCGACACTTCTATCAAATTTAGTAGCACTAACATCATCTTCAGTTATTATTATTGACTTGGAGGTTATGAAGGATATAGGTGAATTTAAGAACTATGACCTTGCTCTGAGGACACCAATTAAATTTTATGACTTATCTTATGAGAAGCTGGAGTCAAAAAAGGGACAGAATAACTTTTTCTCCCTTCAGGTTGTAATATAATTTATGAACAACCGTCAGGATTTGCTCAAAGTATTTCTACAATGTAAGATATTGCTTTGAAGGGCCTGGGTGGCATTACTGAATGAATTCTGACCTAGATTCCTAAGAGAAACAGGTCTCACAGCTCTCTGCTCCTTCTCAGATACACAGTAATCGGAGTCTCAGGCACAGAAAGCTGCCAGGATTTGTGACCTTTACTGTGAGTGATATAAGCTAAGCCAAAGTAGAGGCAGAATTACCTCTTACCTCGCAGAAAGTCACACAGGAGGTCACTTTCAGGACAATGTAAGGACAGGTGCCCTACTGCTTCTTTGCCCTGCAAGTCCTTTCGGTTTGGCTGATTTATCCATCCTCGCATACACCCTGCTCCAGTAATTCAAAGAGAACTCATTCTACTCTGGAAGATCAAGATTGGTAACCACTGGAGACTGGTTTCTGTGAAGGAAAATTATGTCAGCCTGTAGGCAGGTCAGGGATTGAAATAATCAAATGAAAATGGCTAAGGTTTCTGCATTCTTCAGGCATCATCTGCCTAATAAATATAAATTAATAAAGTTGATTTGCTCCATATTGGCCTTTCAATATAAATATGTTGAAATACATAAATTAGGTCACTTTTGTGTATATATATATATATGTCTGTGTGTGTATATGTTGATGCAATTTGTCTTATTCCAATTAATTGTCTCTGCTTCTAAAAATAATTTGTGAGATATTTTCTTAATTATTTAATCATTAATTTGCAGTCATGTTGTAATGTTAGTAAAACTGTTTTTCTTAATATTTTCTCCCATACTTTGCGTATTGTATCTCTAATTCTCCTTTTCTGTTATTTTGTCTACATAAGTGTTCTCATGACATATTTATAAATTCCCTGGGGTTTAGGGAAATAAATTTTACTTGTTCATTTTACTTTGCTTTCCTACTTTCAAGTAAAATCAAACCAGTTATAAAAAAAAATTCCAATTCAACTTAAAAAAGCTTTTCATTTGCAATACATTTTTATTTAGTATTTATAAGCTACTTAAAGTCAGCTGATTTCTTAAGGACAATTTCCTGATGTATGTATTCTATAGGTTATTACTTACATGTTGTTTTTTATATTAAGCTGTATGACTTAGATTTAGGAACATAGCATTTATATATTTAATTGTAACACATTAGGATTTATGTTTAACCCTTCTTTGCATGGCCAAAATAGCTCAGTATTTTGCTGACCTTTATAGAACTACAGATAGCAATGAAAGAAAATGCCAAGGTAAAAATTTTAGGTAGGAGAAATTGTATGTTTGGACTACTAAATGTAAATTAGGCTGCTGGTTGTTTTTTCTGTTGTGATTTTGTCTTATGTATAGTATACAAATTATTAATTTTATAATTCATAGCAATAACAGTAATGAGCACTTACTTTCATTAAATGCCCATGGGGCTAGGTTAGATGAAAGCGCTGTACATTTATAGTTGCTCTGAAAGGCTTAATCTGGGCCAGAACACAATTTAAGTCACTTTCAGATCATTTCTTGATGATGCTTGAGTTTCCAACCTCTACTTGGCGTTTATGACTGAGAGTCAACAAAAGGGCAGAGCTGACTTGATATTACAGCCATATCTGTTGAAGGAAACTTGGAGAGACCCTATCTAAAGGGTTAGTGATTACCTAAACAGATTCTACAAATTCAATAAGGAGAATACATAAATTTTTCAGATACCTCTATGCTTATTACATATATATTTTAGTAGCAACTTTTATTAATCCTCCTAAATTGCAATCATTTACTGTCACTCAGCTTATTAAGAGTTAATTACTCAGCAACTGAAAGACAGCAACAGAGAGCAAGATGTCAGAGTAGAAAGGTAGCTTCTCGCCACTATAAGTAAATAAAGAGACCCAAATGGCAGAAACTAAGTTTTTTCACCAAAGGTCTTTCTCTTGGGGAGGGAAGAAAAGGTAAGGGAGCCCTTTCTGACATTTTTGATTTAGGAGATAGAGAGACGTAGTTCATTTTTCCTTAGGAGTCATCTTACACCATGATGACAGGGATAGCTCTGATAATGATCTGGAAGTATGAACTGAGGTTTCTTAGGACAGTCCAGGATGGCACAGGCCAAAATAAAATTATGTTGCTATTTATCACTTAATGACAGCTTTAGCACTCCAAAGATGATAACTTTAAAAATAATTATGCAATTATTGAAACATTGACACTTCTTGGTTGTTTTGGGTGCAAATCAAATGCTTTGTTAAAATTCTCTGATTTTTCACAAATATTACATAATGATCATACAAAATGTATTTTACATGGAACCTAGACTTTGGGGCATTACTAGGATATTCTTTTACAAGAGTGGGATGTAGAATGTAGAAATTATTTAAGAGAGAGAGAAAAAAGTGAAATCTCTTTGGCAGAAAAGTTTTCCACTTATAGGGCATGTATATATTGGTAATATGTAATTGGTGATAAGGGAAGATACAGAACATATGTGTGCCTCCATGGTGTTATCTTCTCCATTTTGCCATATTCTTCTTTCCATTATTTTCTAAACAAAATGTATATGCAGTGGCTGGTAAGGTAGCAGGATCAAATTATTTTTAATTTTATCTTCATGGCAAAAATAAGACCTAAAGTATATTCCTTTAAGCATTTATGAAGGTAATGTGGTAAAATAGACACATGTTAGTCCTCTTTCCCAGCTAAACTTCAATCCCCTGATAATAGAGTCTTAATAAGTTTAGGGACACAATAATGATTTAAAATCACACATAAGGCTATGCTAACATAATCTAAAATCCCCAAACCTTATCTTACCACTTAGGCTTGTAGGAAGTCTGGAGCAACTGTATATTGTGAGGATTTTTCTGACCCACACCAGGCTAGGTAGGTATCAAGTTAATGTAGATTCTAGGCTCAGAGATTCATTGACCTTTTGACCTTAGCATATCATTTAACAAAGTGACTAGTCTTTTTTTCCCTATCCTTAAAATGAAGATGCTAATTATCTACCTAGAAAGATTAGAGGACATAATGAATGAGTAATCACACAATAAAATTATGAAGTGCTATATAAATGTAAGGAATTACTATGACTTCATTGCTTGAAACTTAGGTATTAAAATGTACAGTAAACAGAAAATTGCACAAAGCAGCCTGCCATATGAAGATCAAACAGTAGTGAGCTGTTTTGGAAACACTTTTTAAATTTCATTTTCTCAAATTCTCAAATTTATCATATCTATGAGCTTTAAACTTTGCTGAATACATTTTAACATTTAAAAAAAATTTTTGAAATCAGCAATAACGTTCTTAGAGCTGTAAAAACATGATGTTCCAACTGCACTTTTTTATAAGCTTTGTACCCTTTTCTTGGTTTTATTGCCAAAACAACCCATGGAAACAAAAGATGCAGAAAAGATATGAAAGGAAGTAACGACTGCTGAGCAGTTATCCTGTAGATGAATAATAGACAAGTAACATAAACAGATGCAAGCCTAACAGGAATGCAAAATGAATGAGAGGAAACAAACAGCAAAAGCAGTTACAAAGTTAGGCACTGGGAGTGGGCATTCATCTATCTCCCTTGGAAAATGCTCTATTGCTGACAAAACAAAGTCCTTCTTCACTGTAACATAATCATTGTTTTAGATGTCTCGATCTTTTTTTGACCTAGTAAAAACAACAAATACAAAATTATTTTTAAAAATGCAAGACCCAATATAAAGCATGCTAACATTCTTAGTTTGTATTCATGATATTTCAATAAGCATCTAAAAATTAATTACTAAGTACACATAGATATAATATGAAATTCAACTATTTGTAACCATTCAGCCATTCAACCACCCAGAGAGACTTGCCTGTAACTACCCTGCCTAGATTCAACTTCATGTCCACCTCCTTTCTCTCTGCAGAAGACAACAACTTTACTCCTCCGTCCTGTACCATTTTGAGAATGATTTGCTATGATCATTGCTAAGTTTGATTTTTATTAAATCAGAAAATGTACTCTAAGAAAAGATATTCTTGTTAAGCCAAAAATGTAGCCTGGAAATTCCTGGAAATTAAGTAACAAATCAAAAGTATTAGTCTGTTTTTGCACTGCTATAAAGAACTACCCAAGGTTGCATAATTTATAAAGAAAAGGACATTTAATTGACTCACCAATCCACATGGCTTGGGAGGCCTCAGGAAACTTATAGTTACGGCAGAAGAGGAAGCAAGGCACAGTCTTCACATGCCAGAGTACGAAAGAGAGAGAACGAAGGGGGAAACTGTCAAACACTATTAAACCATCAGATCTTATGAAAACTCACTATCGTGAGAAAGCATGGGGGAAATCCGCCCCATGATCCAATCACCTTCCACCAGGTCCCTCCCTCAATACATGGGAAATACAATTCAACATGAAATTTCAGTGGGGACACAGAGCCAAACCATATCAAATAATTTTCATTAATTCTTATTTCTGATAAAAGGTTACGAGTTTCAGAGGAATTTTTCTTTCACCAACCCCTAAGAGATATTTGTCATATGGTTATATATATAGGAAACACCAATTTAATAGACATATTCAAAATGTGTTAATACAAAAATAACATTGTTAAGTTTTAGTGATATATGTAGTAATATAAATGGCCTTTAATAATTATCACCTCTACTAGGGACAAGATTATTGATTACTTTTTGTGTTTACATTACTATTGAATGAATGAATGATTAACATTCCTTAAACACTGCAAAGATTATCAAGAAAAATAAAAAATAAATATCTTGTTTTTTATGTTATCTTAAACAGGCAAATTTAAAAAGATGATCTATTTTTAGGTGCCAAGATAACAATGCATTTTAACATCTTGTTGTATACCTTAGGTAATCATATTATTGATGCCACCATATAAACTATTTTGTTGCTCTCAGGCCTGTTTCTGATTCATATTCAAAATAAAAGTATGAATTATATATGAATGAAAATTCAAATGGCATTTTAAAAACTACCTTGAGTAACTGTAAAATATTATAAATAAAATATATATTATCTATACTTACTCATGACTGTGTTCTCACATTTAATACCTATTTGGTGTCTAGGCAGGTATGTTAGTGGGTTGAATACACTACATTAAAGAATAAATTTCTCATATATTAGCACTTTCACAGCCTGCCTCCTGAAGGAATAAAGAACAATACACAAACCAGAAGGAAGTCAAAAGTAGTGGAAGGAAGGAAGAGGGAGAAAGGGAGGAATGGAGGAAGGGAAGAATGAAACATGAATACACTGAACATACCATTTATAGCCCATGTTTCTTGTTTCAGTGAAGGAGTCCATTTCACATTCACATTTATACCTAAATAATATATATGCATATAAATACTTATATATGTGAGTATATATATTTTAAACAAAGTAATAGCATATCACAAATGATTCATGTAGAAATGTGTTAGGCAAGTGTAATGTTGGACTGTGGAACTTTACCTGTGGTTTATAAAATGAATCTTATTTACAAGAAGAGCACAAATTTAAGCAATAGCAAAAAGAAGTTTATCCACATTCCAAACTGATTACTAGGGTTAATATGCCAGATTGGTTTATTGATGCTCTACCAAATTGCCAAGAAATTAAGAAGTGGAGGATAAACATCACATTACAACTAAGGAAAGGAAAAAAATCATGAGAAAAAAAAAGTGCTTAATGTTAAATTCTGAAAATGTTTAGGGGTCTACACGACTGTTTTCACTACATATTTTTCTATTT
Source organism: Trachypithecus francoisi (assembly GCF_009764315.1). Taxonomy (NCBI): domain Eukaryota; kingdom Metazoa; phylum Chordata; class Mammalia; order Primates; family Cercopithecidae; genus Trachypithecus; species Trachypithecus francoisi. The sequence goes on along the minus strand of NW_022681469.1, from coordinate 85,916,636 downwards.
ATTTTCAATTTTTGTTAGATGTGTGCTGGTGTAAGAATTGAACTGGCTTTCATGTGTTAAGTTATTGGTTTATACGTTCTGTTTTTTTTTTGTTTTTGTTTTTTGTTTTTTTGAAACAGATTCTCACTCTGTGGCCCAGGCTGGAGTGCAGTGGCATGATCTCGGCTCACTGAAAGTTTCTCCTCCTGGGTTCACGCCATTATCCTGCCTCAGCCTCCCAAGTAGCTCGGCCTACAGGCGTCCACCACCACGCCCGGCTAATTTTTTGTATTTTTTAGTAGAGATGGAGTTTCACCGTGTTAGCCAGGATGGTCTCGATCTCCTGACCTTGTGATCCACCTGCCTCGGCCTCCCAAAGTGCTGGGATTACAGGCTTGAACCACTGTGTCCAGCCGGTTAAGTTTTTTAACTATCCCAGGAAAGAGAAAGTTGGAATTGAATTACTTGTTTCTAATATATTTATTTCACAGTGGGAAAAAATTTCATGGCTTTGATTTTTAGAAAATTTTATGAACTTTATTTTGTTTCCTTTAGCTGAGATTTCCCAGCATTTCTAAAATTATTTCAGGAAAATTACAGAACTATAGTACATCTATCAGCTGTAAAAAATTTGACTCATTGAACAGAAAAAATTGTTCTTTTATCAATGTATATGTTGTTTCCTTTTTTTTCTTCTTTAGGGTATTATAATAACTTTATGTTCTAGAAGACAATATTGAAAGGGTCTCTGGTTCATCCTACCTTTGCTATTAATTTTCCTTTTTTGGCCAAAATAATAGTTTGTTTTTTTTAATTAATTGGAATGAATACTCCCCATTTTTCTATGAAAATTGTTCTGCCTTCCATGCTTATTTCAAAAGTGATAAGCTGTCTTTCGTGTTGGGAGTTTACCTGTTCTGAAGCTTGGTTAATTTGTAATAATTTTTTAAATAATGATTTTGAAGTATTATTGGTTCTTCCAAATACTATCTTTAATTTGAAAAGCCTATAACTGCAAGACAGGTACATCACTCTCAATTTTTTTCTTAATTTGCAGTAATATACATATTTTACAGTAATTTTTGACAGAAAAGTAAAATAAGTGAAACAGCATTTCTTATTTCAAAACTCTGAAGCATAAATTGTTTTTGTGTATCTGCAAGTATGTTTTGTGCATCCGTGTGTGTGTTTTGTGTAGTGTGTGTGTCCATATATGTGCACACGTGCACTAGGTAAGCATTCCAGAAATGTGGTCTGTTATTTACGCCTATCACATATGTTGCCACTAAGTTTTTTTATAGCTTCACATAACAGCTAAATTAGTTTCAAGGCGCTAAACATTAATACATTGTCTTTTAAGTATGCAAGGATGGATTAGCTTTTTAGAGGAGAAGCTGAAACAGAATTCAAGAAAGAAAAACAATTAAGGGTATTGGGAAAAGTTGCCATTTTCCAATACCCTTAACTGTTTAGTGGTGCTTTACTTCAGGTTTCCACGTTACACTCTTAGCAAATATTATAAACAATATGCTGCAATAACTTTGAGTTGCACATTTTTATTTACAAAACTACATGAGTCACTGATTTTCAAAACAGTAATGGTCAAATACTGGCATTCTACTTCACTGATGAAACCTCTGATAAAATTGATATCCACTCTTGCATTCTGAAATAAGGTCCCATTTCTGAAGCCCTTCTCTGTTGTATAGAATGAGTTTTGTTTCTTAATATCAAATTCTTTTGCCTGTTCCAAGCAAAACAGATGGTTAAGATAATTATAATAGAAATGGCATGCTGAGAAAACTGTAGAGAGACCATTCCATTCTTGTATTTTTCCTTTTCCTCTTTCTAAATGCAGTGTAGAACAGTGTGGGGCAATGAACAAAACATGCAAGTTAAATAAAAGTGATTTCTAGACTTGGCTCCGCAGATGTGACCTGTGGTATTCAGATCAAGTCAGCTAACCTCTGTGGTCTCAGCTTCTTCTGTAAGATCAAGAGGAAGGAGTTTGTTTACCATGTGACCCTGTTAGTACTCAGGTATAATATCTGAGAAAGTCTTCCTGAAAGAAGAGAAGTCAGTGTGAGAGGGAGAAGAAGAGAAGGTTCCTGCAAAATTAAATACAAGTTACTTTTTTGTTGACCAAAAGAATTTTTATGCAAAAGGCATTTAAAATGAGTTTCAAACAGAGAGCAGAAATGAATCTGAAATGCCTACCGTATGCTTTTTCAGCACTTTCTAGCAATTATGACAATTTAGGTGGTTATGTAAATTACACAATTCTTGTAAAACGATATAATTATGAAATGTTGGGGCAGAAACAGAAAAGGACTACATTGCTTTAAAGTGAATATTGCAATGATATAAGATTGAGAATACTCCCCCTCCATCACCTTTTCTAAGTCCCTTGAGATTTTACCGTTGCCAATAGAAAAGCATCAAAATAAAGTAACTTTCTGAGGGGTATAAAGGTTAGTAAAAACCGGATAGGGTGGTAAAATATTTTGGAATGATTTTTTGTTATTTGGATTCAGATTATTAAATCTATGTTTGCATAAACAATTCATTCACATAAAACTATATTCAAAAATATTATTCTTTTCTTGCAATTTATTTGGCATTTGGAGTGTTTAAACCACTGGAAAAGTATTTGTAACAAATATTTCACTTAGCATTGTGTGGGTCATGTTTTCAAGAAGGAGAGGAATATTTTATTGGGGGATATTTTACTGCTAAGATAAATTCAAGTAGTTTAAGAACCATAAATATACACATAGTATACCTGTTTGTAAATTTCAGAAATCTTAACATTTACTTTTGGAGAATAGGGTATGAAATTTATTTTCGTTTTAAATCTATAGTTACTATCTTATACTTCATTCCTCAGTCAATTAGCAAGGACAAGGGTACATGCAACTGTGTTTGTGAGAGGGAGTAGAGCGTTCTTTTTTCTTTACTATTTAGGTATTATGTTGAATTTCAAAGTCCAACACAAGGTTCCTTACTTTTTCTCCATAGTTGACAGTTTCATCCCAACGAGACATAGAAGAAAGAACTCATAGCCAGAGGTTTGTAGCTCACAAGGGTTTGTACTTGCCTGGCAAGGGGGACCACAAAGATACCATGCCTTCCAGGCATTTGGGCTGCTTTGTCGAATCTAAAACAGGTGCCCTTCTGACTCTGAGGTTTAGGGTTAAAACTGCCTTTGCCAGGCCCTTGTTTAGTTAAGTGTAATTGGGATGTCAGGAGTGACAAACAGAAGCTTTATTTCCAGTTTTCTCTCACTCTCTGGGGAGTAGGTGTGGAGTGGGAGGGGGATTGAGAAGTGGGTGGCTCTTCTCTTTATCAACATGTGGATCCACCCCACACACTCCCTGGATTCTGGTTTCTCTGCTTTGACAGTTGGTTCTTAAAAATACAGATAATTTTTCTCTTGGATTACCTGTCCACTTTTTCTCCCCTCCTCCACACAGCGTATGCTTCCTGTTCTCAGATGATAATCATCATCTTTAGGCAGTTTACAGAAGTGTGTAGAAAACTCATTTCAAAACATTCCTGCTTTATCAACCTTCCTTCAATGATTCAGTTCACAGTACGTCTGACTAAGGGAAGAGTCATGAGTGTGGAGTGTGGACTGCCAATGGGGGATATTATCCCCAATCACACCCACTTTACACTTGCAAGATAACAAAAAGGAAATTCTGGGACTCAATTTATAGACAAGAACAAAGGACACTGGCATGAAATATTGCTTTACAAAATAGCAAATACGAACATCCTCCCTTGGCAAAGAAAAAGAGAGACAGAGAGACTTTGATGCTGCTCTTCAGTCAGAGTTGCTTCAGACAGTCTCATTTGTCATTGGATCACCAGACTAGGGTGGGGAATTGTCTGAAAATGGTTTCCCCATCACTTCCTTTCTATGTCCCTTTTTTTCTTTCTTTGCCTGTGCATAGCTTAAGGCAAGTCCCTTCTTATACATAAGCTTGCATTGTCTTGAGGGATCTTCAGTGTGTTCCCCTCTGTCTTCCAACTCAAGCCAAGACACCTCAAGAAATTAATATTTCTTTTTGCAACCACTAAGGCAAAATAACAAGCACGAATAATAAGCTTGAATATTCTTTGTGTAGCAAAAACAAAATACTATTTCAGAGTCACCAGCAGATTCTTCCTGTTGCTCTGGATGTAGTTAAGAATTTAAAATTGTTGGAGACTGGAAATTGACACGTTAGAGCTTGTAAAGAAGTTTTGCTTGTAGAGTCGAGTCTAGAATTTGTCACTAAAATAGACAGATTCATCATTCTGGGAGTTGCTACTTTAGTGAGCACTTTTTTGTCTTACAAGTGCCTCTTCATTATATTGAGAGCAATGAAACACTAAATTAGTAAAGTGATAAAACACTTTAGACTAAATATTGTTTTCTAATTAGTAACACATTTGGGGTGTTTCTAATCAGACTGTGCCCTTTAAAAAGTTAGTTTTTTGCTTTCTGAATTAGGAATTTGAATTAGTCCTGAGTGCATGCTATATGCTAGGTAGTTTAAGATGGAATCACACAAATTTTGAGATGCATTTGGTTCACTCTTATGGTTCTCTTGCTTTTATCTCCAGGATCTGGATATAGTGCCATGAGATTCTTCCCCTAAAGCAAATGCATGGTCATATGGCCAATCATCCTAAGTTCAAAACAAATAATAATAATAATAAGTCAACATTTAACCCCTGAAGAGATTAAATTCTTTTTTTTTTTTTTCCCCACTAAATTACTCTAGATTTTGAGGGCAAGGAATTTTGAGCAGGGCAGCCTTTTGCCTAAAAAGACATATGGATTCTAAAACACCAAAACATTGAAGGATTGAGTACAAAATGGGCCAGTCTGTAGGGGTCTCTGAGAAGATAAGACATATGTATTCTAGAGAGCTTGAGTATCTAATCTCCTTTAGCCTTTTATAGTTCTTCATTTAATCCTCTTATATTACTCTTAGATCTTCACTTCATTTTATCACATATAGGAAAGGAATTAAAGGGGAAGCAAAAGGATATGAGAAGATAACAGCAACCTTAGCAAACCGGGATGGGCCAATAGAAAAATTTGGCCAGTAGTCTGCAGAACACAACCACCTGGCATATCTTTGGGTCTTGCAAGCATTCCTAAGAATTATCAGAAAGACTAAGAGGAAAATCCAGTAAACACATCAACTTCTCTCAAACCCACCGAATGAAACTTCGGCTAAGTTGAACATTATGAGGAAGATTTCATTACTTTGGGATATTTGAATAATGTTACAGACATACTTCAAGCACAAAGTATTTTTTCCTTAGAAATGTCAAAACTGCACATCAACTCGACTTATTTTTCCTCCCCTTTTCTTTGAAAATCAATACAGATGACCATCTCTAATCAGAATCACATTAAAGTGAACCTTCAGACACTATTAGGGAATAGAACACAGTATGAGTTTTAAGTGGTTTTTATTTTTCTGTATAGCAGAAAATTACTATCCATTTCATACCAAGAGACTATATATAAATATATATATACACACACACATTCACACACACATGTGCAATTATAGTTATATATGCATAATAATACACATATTCACACATAAAATATACATAATTTTATAATATGGAAATTATTTTCCTGAAGAAATCTTTTCATGATTTTCTGATATAGCTCTTTAAAATGCTAATAAAGTATTTTTGTTAGATAGTTTTTTATAGAATGTTATCAGAAAATATAATGTGAACTGGTCAGTCATTAAAAAGCACATTTTGGGGGAGGCCAAGGCAGGAAGGTGAATGGAGGCCAGGAGTTCCAGACTAGCCTGGGCAACCTAGTAAGACCTGGTCTCTACAAAAGATTTTAAAAATTGGCTGAGCATGGTGGTGATGCAGGGCTGTAGTCCCAGCTATTCTAGGGGCACAGGTAAGAAGATTGCTTAAGCCCAGAAGTTCAAGGCTGTAGTGAGCTCTGATTGTGCCACTGTACTCCAGCCTGAGCAACACAGCGAGACCTTATCTAAAAAAAAAAAAAAAAGTGTATTTTTAGTCTTGCTTAATACAATTCATCAGCCAACAATGAACAACAGAGACTTAGAGACTTAGCTCTTGTCCTCCTGGAAGATCACAGCATAATAGTCAAGACACAAAATATAACATAGTAATTATTTAATTATTGTGAAAATATTTATAGTAGTCTTACATGTTAAGAACACATCTCATCCGGTAGGAGAGGAAGAAAGACTTCCCTGAGGTACTTCGACTTAGTAGTAAATATGGAGAGGGTAGCTTTCCAGACAGAGGTAGTAATGTGTATAAAGGTTACTTTGATTAGAGAATGGTTCTTTATAGGAAGTGAAATGAGCGAAGTAAACAAGAAGGAAAAGAGATAAGACTGGTAAGAAAGATCCGTTGATCTCAGAAGCTTATTCTAAAGTTTAAACTAAGGTTTTAAACTATGTTTGAATCTGTAGTATTATAAAATGTGGCAATGTTACAATAATTCTCTTATTATATGTGCTTTTCACTTGAAAGAGTTTAGTTATTGCTCTATCTTATTTGATGGCATTAATTTCTACTCCTGTTTTTTAATTTGTGGAGTATTTTTGACTTTACAGGTTACCTCACATAATAACTCTTTAATTAATGAAATTTTACCATAATAGCTTTTGAAAACATATACCATTTTTCAGATAAGAGAAATTTTTCCTTCAGTATAATGGCATTTACCCCAAAAACACACTAAGTGACTAGGCCATGATAAGTATTATTTTGACATCATGGTTTCAGGCAAAAGAAGTATTCATCAATTTATGTGAAGTCACATTTTCTAGGAAGAGAAAGCGTATGGAATAAATTTGAATTGTGTGTATTTGCCAAGTAAAAGAATGAAGACAAAGTACTTCAGTTTATTTCACATGAACTTTACTCTTGCTGTTTTGAGGCACTCTTTCATTAAATATTTGTTTTGCCCTTAAAATGTTAAGTTCAGGTTTAGTACAAGATAAGTACGAGCCCATAGGAGGTAACAATAATAGAAAAAAATGTCCCAGTAAGACTTTTCCAAAGACCAACTATTTTTCACACCTCCTCTACCACAAATCTTTCACTATAAAGCAGTTTTGCCTCTTGCAAAGATAGTAAAATTTCATTACATTGCATTTATGTACAGAGTACATTTACTTTTGCAATATTATTATTAATACATATGAAATTTGTCTAATATTTATTTTTTATATTTTTTCTATCAGTTAAAACCATTTGGTTATCTTGGCATCAGATAAAATACATCATAATTTATTCTGTTACACTTAACAAAATATTTTATTTAACAACTTCACACTTAGAGACAGATTTCTTGGGAATGAAGGATGGTCATTGATCATAAGTGTATTTTGTAAGTGTTGCAAAAACAATATTCCTAAAGGTTAACCTCAGTAATTTTCTCCTGGGATAGCTTAATTTTCCGGCATTTCTATAGTGGTATAAATTTCATAGAAACAAATAAATAATGCCACAGGCACAAATATAGAAATACATGTTCATATATGTCCATATCTAGTCACGTAGGCAGTGCATAATGACATTTCAGTCAATGACAACTGCATATACAACTCTAGACCCATGCGATTATAATACCATATTCTTACTGTACTTTTTCTATGTTTGGATATGTTTAGACACACAAATACTTACCATTATGTTATAATTGCCTACAGTGTTCAGTAAAGTAACATGCTGTACAGGTTTATAGTAAACTATACCATCTATATTTGTGTAACTACACTGTTTGATGCTCTCACAATGACAAAATCATCTCACAACACACTTATCAGAATGTATCCCTGTTGTTGAGCAATGCATTACTGTATATGAGTGTATATATGTATGTATAATACTGACCACATATTATAAACAAGTAAAACAATATAGGATGTTTTACATATACTTTGGTTTTGTGTACAATTTCAGCACAGCCTGATCATTTTCTTAATGAAATTTATATGTCTGGATTTACTGTGAGTACTTCTAAATGCTATTTTTCTTAATTCATTATCACCATTCACAGAAAATTATTTTTGAACACACACACACAGGGAAAAAAAAATGATGCTAGGTAGTTGAAGCTTTACTCTTCTTTGGTGATGACAGAAGTAATGAGTTTTGAGACAGAAAAGAATACATTTTTTGAAAGTGTTTTAATATGTCCAGAGAAATGGCAGAGGTTATTTATTTGACCCTGAAAATCTTAGTATTAATTTCTCTCACGATTGATTTTACTGATAGCTACAAAATTCAAAATCATCTACCAGCTTCACTTTTGCTCACAGCCATTAGTTTTGGGCAAAGCCAGTGTGCTTTGGGGTAGTCCTGTCTGAGTGGCATTATGAAGCACCCAGTGTAACATTGTACCGTGTGTGCAAGTGTCTGTGTGTGTACTATAAACAGCTCTAAAGTTGTTTTCAGATTACTCATATTAAATTTAGTGTCTCTTCAAGTTAGAGTCTTAGGTTTTACAAAACAATAATGAGTTGAAACTCCCATTCACAATAGACAGGATACTTCAGAAGGTTACAGCATTAAAATAACAGTAAATAATTAATTTAGAACTACTCTATACCATAGCTAGTTCAGCATAGACAAGGGCTAACAAATGCCATCTTAATTGATATTCTTGTCCGACACAGCTGACAACGATAGCAAAAAACTTGCTAAGCTCTTTCATTTTATATTTTTTTCTGGCATACATAGTCATTCAGAATTCTGAACATAGTATGATCTTATATGCAAGAGATAAAAGACAATAGATAACATTTTAATAGAATTTCACATCTTAAGTGCCCCCTCATTTCGCCTGCTGCTTTCTGTTTTAATGAAATTATGGATAAATGTTATCACATAGGTATGTGTGAAATATATATGCCCTTATATGTTCTTGTTCCATGCTTTTAGTATTTGCATTTTTAATATACTCCAGCACAAAGGACTAGGCCAATAAACAAGATTGCTGCCTCTTTCTCCTTTTTGCCACCCTCCTTTCTTCTTCTATTTTCTGTGTAATTTTGTCAAGATAAAACCATATAAGTTTTAGTGATATCTAGAAATTTAGATCACTCGTATGCCTGGTAGATTGACCTTAGCAGATCCTTTTTGGATATTTTCATTATGATCTATTCTTTTTATTTGCATTGGCTAGTTTGTTTGGCTGTTTTTCATAGATTTCTCTGGTAGTTTGCATATTTAGGAAATGTTTTGAAATTCAAACATTAGCCACTATAATCATTTGAGTAAGAATGTAGGAAAAGATTGCTTTCCAAAGTGTGAATCTAGTCCAATTTACAGTGTGGTGTGCATGAAGTTTGGGCAACTATATATATTCTCAGACCCTCCAAAGTGAAAATTTTTGAACAAAAGTTCATCAGGATTGTGAAGGAAACACAGTAATGTCCAAGGTAGAATGGATGAAGGCTTGGACCACCTGTAGTCTAACCCTGAACTTCTCATCCAATAGCTGGGGGCCTTGAGATAAGTTACATATCCTTTCTAGATGGCAGCTTTCTCTTAAAACAAACAAACAAAAAGATGAGATTCTTGCCTGGTGCCGTGGGGACACCTGTAGTCCCAGTTACTTAGAAGGCTGAGGTGGGAAGATCACTTGAGCCCAGAAGTTTGAGTGCAGCCTGGGCAACATAGTGAGACCCCCATTAAATAGATAAATGACATTCTTTTTTAACCACATGAGTTAGAAACTCCTAGCTTTAAAATTTTGTAATTTAAAGTAAATGTTAAAAACAGCAAAAATTCTTCATTTTCAAAAGTAACCACAAACATGAATTGTAATCTTTTATGTGTTATATAATTGATTAATTTCATGTATTATAAGTTAAATGAAACTGGATATTGATAAATATTTGATAATTATCTGAAAAATTTGGCCAACATAGATTTAGCGAGCTATGAGATTCCATTTGACATGTGTATAAATCATAAGATAATTATGAAAATCTTTATCATTTCCTCTAGGGAATCTTAATTTATAATCTTCAAGGAAAATAGTCATGATATTAAAATTTAAAAGAGATATTGCAGAATGCCAGTTAAAATACTTCATTGTTAAAGCAATGTGTAATTGCTTTAATTTTAAAAAATATATTACTAGAAACTGTCTTTTCTCTTTACCAGTTTAATTTTCACATTTCAAACTTAAATAATCTACACGCCTTTAAAAAGTCTTAGAGTCAGAAGGAGAAAAAAATATATCTATTTTGCTTACATATAATCCTCTTAGCATGCACATGCCAGATGGTGTTTCATATCAGGTCAGAAATAATGAAGGAATCTGGCTTTAAATCTAAGAATCAAGAAAAAAATGAGTAACCAGGGATTACATGTTTGTAATAGCATTTTTCCCTGAAATTCAACCATTTATAATAATTTCTGATAGGCTTCTGTCTCTGTGTGTGGATTTATTTTTACTTATTTCATTTCTATTATACCTTCTTGGGATTCTGAAAGGTTATTTATGATGTGATTGGACGTTTTCCCAATCCTTGGATATCTATAGCCAAATAATAATTTGACCTCCAGATATTTCAAATGGAAACTTACTAACTAATATACAAACTAGGAGATTGGGGACTTATGGGGAGGCAAAAATAAATAGAAATTCTGCCAAGTGTAGAGGACAGTAATATTTTTAAATTCATTTTAGAGAAATTAATTAGAAGATTAAATGGTCTAAATTGTTAAGTAATAAATAAATAATTCCCTTTATATAATAATAGTACATTTTATTATCATAACTTTGACTGACTTTATTTAAAGACTAAATTTAGGCCTTTGTGTCGTAGATAAAGTAGAAAATTATGTTCTTAATCCACTAATAGCTATTATTTTCTTAATCTCTATCACTTTTTAAAAATAATCATAGAATTTTCTATATCATTAACTAACCTGATCAAAAGTAATCCATCATAATATTCTGATCATTCTTGTTAATATCTATATATAAGTATTATTTGCTTATGTGGCTTTGGCCACGTTCAAGCTATAAAAAAAGGACAAGTATTTCATTAATACAAGTAGCTAGATTTTTTTTAAAGTAAAAGTTTCTCTTTCAACATAAGGAGTTCTGTGGACCCACTCCTTGGTGAAACTGATAAAAACTGCTGTAAGAAAGTGTTTAAGTCTCTCTACATGGTCTCAGGGGCAACAAATCTCTGGAAATGTTCCTTCAGAATGCACACATGGATCATGTAATGAATAAATAAATAAATATGTAGTCAATAAAATCTGTTAAAACTATTGATTCTCCCATACTCAGCAACTAAAGTTAGAGTGTCAGGCAGAAAAGACTATACTATTGTCCCCATGCCAGTTTGAAAGCTGTAGTTCAGAGGTTTTGCAAAGGGAAGAAACAGACTGCAAAACAGAAAGCTCCGTATCTCTTCCCACAGGAACTGACTTACTTTGTCATAGAGTGTGAATAAGTTCAAACCTAAGGGTGCTTTCAAAAACAGTGAAGGTAATGATGAAAGGCAATTGGGAGGAGATTGGTGGATTCTTTGGAAATACATGCTGCACGGTCGGCTGGCTGCTTTGCTGGAGTGAACCATGAATAGAGACAACTAGGAAGTGTCCTCCTAACTTCAAAACATATCTCAAACACCGACCTCAGGAACTATCTCTTCAAATAATCCTGAATTTGATTGGATCTGTTGTTCAAGCAATCTATGCACCAGGGCATTGTTAAAAACAAGAGCGTAAGAGGCTGGCAATTAGTACAACTGAATATGGTCAAAGAAAGAGATAGTCAAAGAGTGTCCTGAAAAAGTCACTATCATTGCAGGGCACATAGCCAATGTTGTATTCCCTTAGGAGCCTCATTAGAAACTTCACACCACAAGAGGGAAAAATGGGACATTTGGTAGTGGTAGTGGACTAGAATTCACAGAGATAAGCCAGACAGTCACAAAACAAAGAAGCAAACAAGTCCCAATGTAAGTACTCAGAATAGCTAAAATACATTATCTAAAGTGTCAAGTTTCTAATACAAAAGTATGATACTTGAAGAGAAACAAAAATCTGACCCATACACAAGGGAGAAAAAACAGGCAACAGAAACCACCTGTGATTGCAAGCAGATGTTGAGTTAAACAGACAAAGCCTTCAAATTAGCCATTATAAGTACATTCAAAGAAGTAAGAAATCATGATTAAAGTAAAGGAGAGAATGATAACAATAACACGCAAATAAATGCTATCGATAAATTATAAATAAAAATAGAAACTATTTCAAAAGAAACATATTTAAATTCAAGGGTTGAAAAATAACTGAAGTGAAAATTTCCCTGGATTGAATTGGCAAAGAAATAACTAATGACTTGAAAATTGATCGGTAAAGATTATATAATCCAAACAATTTTTAACAATGAAGAAAAATGCTACTCAGAGAAATATTAACATATGCATGATGGAGTACTAGAAGGGAAATAAAGACAGGAAGAAGCAGGGAAATATTTTTTAAAAAAGGCTAAAAACTCCCCAGCTTCATTGAAAAATATTAATATACATATCTAGTAAGGCTAACAAACTCCAAATAGGATAAACATGAAGAAATCCACACATACACACATAGTAAAAATATTGCAGTCCTAAGACATGGAAAAAAATTTAGAAGCAGCAAGAAGTAACCCCCACTTGATAAATTACAAGTGAATTTCAAGAAAACTAACAGATGGCTTCCCACCTAAAACAATGGAGGTCAGTATGCAATGAGATACTGTATTTAAAGGGCTGAAAGAAAGAAAAAGCAACCATGAATTCTGTGTTGATCAAAAGTCTCTCATAAGTGAAAGCAAAATAAACATATTCCCAAATAAGCCAAAACTGAGAAAATTTTTGCTAACAAACTCACTTACGTTAAGTAATAAACGCAAGTCTGCGGGTTGAAAGCAACTGATCCCAGATGCTATAACAACTTGAATCCACATTATAATGCAAAAGACACTGAAAAGATAGTTATTTAATTATAAAAGATAGTATAAATACATATTCATTGCCCTCTTTTAACTTATTTAATACACAATAGTATAAGAAATTATGCATATAGTATATTATTCAACCCATAGCTCGGAAATGTAATGTATTTGACAGTAATAGCACAAAGGAGATGGATGAAAGCAAAGCTCTATTGGCTAAGAAATTGACTCCAGATTGTAACTTGATCCACAGGAACAAATGAAGAGATCCAGAAATGATAATAAGAAAGTTAATTAGCAAAAGCTATAAATGTTTCATGGCTATTCTTTCTTCTTTCAGCTTCAGTAAAAGATACAAAATTATATAATGTAACAATATAGGAAAGTAATGTGTTTGTAACATTTATAGATGTAACGGGTATAAAAATATAATAAAAATTCGGAAAGGAAGTTGCATTATGTAGGAGTAGCAGTTCTACATTTCACTGGAATTATGTTAGTATAAATATTAAGCTGATTCTGGTAAGATGTAGATGGTAAGCCCTAGAGCCACCACTAAGGTTGCTTAAGAAAAGATAGTAAAAAGATCATTAAGATAAGATAAATTCTTCATTTGAAAATAGTAAATGCAAAAGAAAGTAATAGGTGTACAACAAAGACATCAGACTTATAGAAAACAAAAATTAAGATGGCAGACACAAATCCAGCCATATCAACAATGGTAGTAAGTGTGAATGGATTAAATAACCTAATCAAAGGCAGACATTGTCAGAATGGGGAGGAAAAATAAGATCTATTTGTATGCTGTCTTCAGGGGACACACTTTAGATTATAAGATAAAAATAGATTGAAAGTAAATGACTGGGAAAGATAGATCATGCAAACATCAATCACAACAAAGTTGGAGTGGTTATACCTATAGATTTTAAAACAAAGAATGATACTAGAGAAAAGAAGGACATTTAATAATGACCGTCAATCCTTCAGTAGGATATAAGAATTGTAAACATATATACCCTAACAACAGAAAATCAAAATAAAGCAAAAAATGACAGAAGTGGAAGGAGAAATAGACGATTCAGTAATAACTGGAGACTTTTATATCCCAGTTTCACAGTGGTAGAATAATTAGATAGAAATCAACAATGAAATAGAACATTGGATCTCTGTGAACCACTCTATATGTATCAGCATCTGTACAAACACCAATATAATAAATATCTGTATAACATAAAACTTCAGCCAACAACTGTAGACTATGCTTTTCTTTTCAAGTGTACATCAAACATTCTCCAGGATAGATCGTATGCTAGCACATAAAGTAAAACTCAAAGTTGAAAAATAATACAAAACATGTTTGGCAACAATGGAATAAAATTAGAAATCAATAACAAAAGAAATTTGGGAAATTGACTAATATATAAAAATTCAAAAACATACTCTAAAATAACCGATGAATCAATGAAGAAATCAAAAGGTAAATTAGAAAGCACCTTAAGATGAATGAAGACAATACATACCAAATTTGGGGGATGGAGTGTTTTGAGAGAAATTTGAAGCACTAAATATATGCATTAAAAAAATAAACAGCATAAATAAATAGCCTATACTTCAATCTTCAGACACTGCAAAACAAAAAAAAGAAGAGCACACTAAGCCTGAAGCAAGCAGAAGGAAGGAAAAACAAAGATTAAGACAGAAATTAGTGAAATAGAAAAGTGAAAAAAATATATAAAAATCAGTGGAGCCAAAAACAGGTTTTTTTTTTTAAGATCAACACAATTAACAAACCATTAGCTAGACTGACCAAGAAAAAGAGAAAATTTAAACTAGTAGAATCAGAAATGAAAGAGAAATTATTACTATTAGCCTTTAAAAAAGAAAGACTATAAGAATACTATAAAAAATTTATTGCCAATAAATCAGATAACTTACATAAAATGAACATACTCTTACAAAGACACAAACTACTGAAACTGACTCAAGAAGAAATTGACTCAATCTGAATTGATAAGTGTAGAAATCAGAGTAGTAATCAAAATCTACCCACAAAGAAAAGCAATGACCCAGATGGCTTCACTGGCAAATTCTACCAAATGTGTAAAACAAGAAATCAATATCCACTATTCACAAACCCTTCCAAAAGATGAGGGGAAATGCTCTCTAATTCTATGAGGCCAGTATTATGACACCAAAATCACATAAAGATATAACAAGAAAAGAATATGACAGACCAATATTTTTATGAATATAGATGCAAAACTTCTTAGCAAAATACTAACAAACTGAATTCACAACATATAAAATGAATTATACAACATGAACAAGTGATAGTAATCCCAGGAATGAGAGTTGGTTTAACACCTGAAAATCAATCAATGTAATGCATTATAGCAATAGAATAAAAACCAAAAATCACATGATCAACTCAGTACACACAGAGAAAGTACGCAACAAAATTTAGTAATTGTTGTAATAAAAAAAATTCAACAAACTAGAAATAGAGGGTACTCTTCAACCTGATAAAGGGCTTCTGTGTAAAACCCACAGCTAATATCATACTTAAAGGTGAAATACTAGATGCCTTCTTTCTAAAATCAGAAATAAGACATGGATATCCATTTACATCACTTTTATTCAACATTGTGCTGGAAGTTCCAGCTAGGGCAATTAGGCAAGAAAAATAAATAAAAGGCATCAGACTGAGAAAGGAAGAAATAAAACTATTTCTATTTGCACAAAACATGTTCTTATATATAGCAGATCTTAAGGAATTCACCAAAATAATATTAGAACTAATCAATGAGTTTGGCATGCTTGTAAGTCACAAGATCAATAGATTGTATTTCTGGACCCTTGCAATTAACAACAAAAAATGAAATTAAAAAAAATTTGTATTATAGCCTCAGAAAAGAATAAAATGCTAAAAATAAATTTAGCAAATGAAATTCAAAAACTGCAAAATATCATTGAAAGAAATTTTTGGCCGGGTGCGGTGGCTCAAGCCTGTAATCCCAGCACTTTGGGAGGCTGAGACGGACAGATCAGGAGGTCAGGAAATCGAGACCATCCTAGCTAACCCGGTGAAACCCTGTCTCTACTAAAAAATACAAAAAACTAGCCGGGCGAGGTGGCAGGCGCCTGTAGTCCCAGCTACTCAGGAGGCTGAGGCAGGAGAATGGCGTAAACCCGGGAGATGGAGTTTGTAGTGAGCTGAGATCTGGCCACCGCACTCCAGCCTGGGCGACAGAGCCAGACTCCATCTCAAAAAAAAAATAAATAAATAAAAGAAAGAAAGAAAATTTTTAAAAATTTTTAAAAATTAAATTAAAAGAAAGAAAGCATTTGAAAACTGCAAAACATTGTTGAAAGAGATTAAAGACGATGTAAAGAAGTAGATAAACATCTTGTGTTCATGGACTGGAAGACTTAATATTGTTAACATGGCAATGCTCCCCAACTTGATCTACAGATTCAATAAAATCACTGTCAGAATCCTAGCTGGCTTCTTTACAGAAATCAACAAGCTGATTCTAAAATTCATTTGGAATTGCAAGAGATTCAGGCCAAAATAATATTGCAAGAAGATTAACAAAGTTGGAGTATCCACATTTTCTGATTTCAAAAACAGAGTACAAAGCACGAGTAATCAAGACAGTGTGGTAGTAATATAAGAATAGACATATATATAGCATAGAATTGGGAGTCCATGAATAAACGCATGTATCCGTGGTCAACTAATTTTAGATAAGAGCACCAAGACCCTTTAATGGAGACAATAGTCTTCAACAAAAAATGCTGGGGCAACTGAACATCCATATACAAAAAATGCAGTTGGACTATTATTTCGTACTATACAGTCATTCCCCACATTAACAATCTTTAGTCAATGATGGACTGCATATATAACGGTGATCCCATAAGATTTTAATACCTTAATTTTACTGTGCCTTTTCTATGTTGTGACATGCAGAGATACCTACAATTGTGTTACAGTTAGTTGTCTACAGTATTCAGTACAGTAAACACGCTGAACAGTTTTGTAGCCTGGGAGCAATAGGCTATCCCATTTAGCCTAGACGTGTAGTAGTAGACTGTATCATATGTATTTGTGTAAGTGCACTCTATAATGTTCTCATCATAACAAAATCACCTAATGATGCATTTCTCAGAATGTAGTCCAGTCACTAAGAGACACACGACTGTATAGAAATATTAACTAAAAAATAATCAAGGAAATAAGTGTAAGATCTAAAACCATAAAATTTTTAGAAGAAAACAAAGGTAAATCTTCATAACCTTGATTCCACAATAGATTCTTATATATGACACCAACAGCATGAACAACAAAAGAAAAAATATGTAAATTGGACTTCATCAAAATTTAAAACTTGCATTTCAAAGGACTCTATCAAGAAAGTGAAAAAAACAACACAAGTGAGAGAAAATAATTGGAATCATATATCTCATAGAAATTTATTTCTATAATGTGCAATGATCCCTTGCAACTCAATAACAAAAGATAAATAGCCCAATTCAAGAATGGCAGATGTCCTTAATAGACATTTATCCAAAGAACACATACAAATGGTATATATACGTATAGAAGATATACTAATCAGCATATGCAAAGGTGCTTAATATCCTTAGTCATCAGGAAAATGCAAATCAAAACCACTGCACATCCATTAGAATAAAAAAGTCAGATAACACTAAGTGTTGACAAGAATGTGGAGAAATCATAACCCTTATACCCTACTGGTCACATTGTAAAATAGTGCTGCCAGTTTAAAGAACATTCTTTTAAGTTTATCAAAGGGCTCAACATAGATTTAGAACATTTACTCAGCACTTCCAATCTTAGGTCAGAGTCCATGAAAACTGAAAGCTTATGTCTACAGAAAGCCTGTACATTAATGTTTAAGGCAGCATTATTCATAATAGCCAAAGGTCAAAACAATCAAAATGCCAATCAGGGGAAGAGTGGATAAAGGAAATATGGGATATTCAAACAATCAAATACTAGTCACTTATAAAAATGAATTAAATGCTGATGCAAACTAGAACACGGGGTAACCTTAAAAACACACTAAGTGAAAGAAGTAAATCACAAAATACTACATATTCTATGATTCCATTGGTATGAAATATTCATAATAGGAAAATCTACAAAGGCAGAAAGTAGATCATTAGTTGCTGGGAGAATAGTGGACTGAGAGTGGGAGGTGGGGGATTGGAGGATACAGCAGCAATATCTAAAAGATGCAGGATTTCTTCCTGAAGTGATGAAAATGTTCTAAAATTTACTGTGATGATGGTTGCACATATCTTTGAATATACTAAAAAAAACTGAATTTCACACTTCAAATGGGTGATTGATATGTGGATTACATTTCAATAAAGCTATAAAAAAAAAAAAAAAAAAAAAACTGTCCCAGGAATGGTGGTTCAGCTTCTTTCTCAAAGGATATAATGTAATATTTTAGTTTAGAAAGTCCATAAATGGGCAAAACTATGATCAGCTTCCCCTTATCTTCCTTCAAGCCATCTCTTATTCATTGTAGGCAGGATTCACTTTCAAAGCAGATCAGGTATTCATTTCCATTAGCATTTGGCCTTTGGTCAATTCAAAACACAAAAAGAACTTTTGTTGGCAGACATCTTAGACCACCAACAAATTCACCTATGAGGTTGAGCAAATATGATTGTGGTTTTCACTAGTTTTTCATTAGAATGATATTTTTATTTAACTCTTGAGTGCTTTTGCGAGGTGGTTTCAGTGTAGAGACAGATAGAGTAATCTTGATCAAGATTTATCTCCTTTTAAAACTATGACCTTGTAAATATGACTTCAAGTATCACAGCTAAGTTAAGTTAGAAGTCAAGTATATGATCTGTTTGGAAAATATTTCAAATTCCTTCTCCATTTCTTTTTCTTTTCTCTATTTTGAACACATTAATATTGGAATACCTCATATTGAAAATGATTATTCTTTTCTCTCAAATTTTACATAATCTGAACTCTTTGAAGTGTCATGAACATGAAGTTCCACCTGGGACATGTGTCTGTTTTCATATGAATCGACCCTTCCAAATAAAGCTTAGTTTATTTTAAAGCCAAATGAAAGCTAATATTTGCGTATTAGTAATGATTGTACTAGGAAACAAACACTCAAGTTAGAATAACTTAAGAAGGATTTATTTACAAAGGTATTTATTATTATAAAAGTATGGACAGGATCATGGATTCAGACACAATAGAGTGTCACCACCTAGACTTCAATGGACAAAGGAAGAAAAAGATAAAAAGTGAGAAAGATGGAGACTCAAGTGTCTTGAGGAGAGCCTAACTTTCTATCAAGCACCAGTCCATTCATTAAGCCCATGGTGACCTCACAGGAAAAGTGTAAGGGACTAGATAGTTTAAGCTCCATGTGGAAAATATTCATACAGATCTATATGTGGAAGAATGATTCTTTTTTCACTTGCATCTCACTTTTAGCTTGATTTGAGGCCTGTTCTCCTTCTCGTGTATGTTCTAGTCTTTTTTTTTTTTAATTTCCCATATAACTGGTCAGCATATAACTTTTATATAAACCTGGTATAATTACTCATTTCAAAACTTTACAGTGGTCTTAGAGCTTTGGAATAGTTGAGAACACTGGTGCAGATAAACAACCAAGAATATTTGTGATTTTTTTTCTTTAATGTTACCAAAACTGGAAAAAGTGAAATTATAGAGATTGCAACTGGAATAAGGTACTAGCTTGAGAGATTTGGAGTCTAGGAAAAAAAGCCATGTCTCAAGGAAGCAAACAAAAATCCAAACATTAAATTAAAATAAAGGTAGAGGAAAGTAGTGAACAATTGTTCACAATTATATAAAGTATTACTAAAAAATATATTACTTATAGACAAAACTGAATTATTCTCACTTAAAAATTTTAATATCTAAATAGGACTTTAGAATACTTAGACATCTGCTTTAGATACAGTCCAGATCTCTAGGGGCTCCTTAGAGACTAGACTCTCTGGCCCTTTCTCTTGTCATTCGATGTGAAGGCCGGGGAATGAAGTGGCTTTCTCAATCCATAAGTTTTCATTCAGTGTGTGAGATGAAATGAGATTCTAGCTTAGAGGTTCAGAAGAACTTTTAAAACTATATATTTGTACATTTTTCTTGTACAATATACTACATAAAATCTGATAAACTGTATAAACTGTATAGAAAATAGATTGCTGGAAAGAAACAAAAAAACATTCATAATTCCATCTACCAAAGGCAATGATCACCAACACATTGGTGTAAGTCCTTTAAAAGACCTTCAAGTTATTTTAAGAACACACACACCTCTCTCCCCACCCACACATACACATACACATTGAAAAAAGAGGGAACTTGCTATATGTTTCTCTTTTTTTTTTTTTTTTTTTTTTTTTCTGAGACGGAGTCTTGCTCTGTCACCCAGACTGGAGTGTAATGTTGCAATCTCGGCTCACTGCAACCTCCACCTCCCAGGTTCAAGCGATTCTCCTGCATCTACCTCCCGAGTAGCTGGGATTACAGGCACCCACCACTGCACCCTGCTAATTTTTGTATTTTTAGTAGAGATGGCATTTCACAAGGTTGGCTAGGCTGGTTTCAAACTCCTGACCTCAGGTAATCCACCCACCTCGACCCCCCAAAGTGCTGGGATTACAGGCGTGAGCCACCATGCCCAGCCTGCTATATGTATTTTCATAGTCACCGTTTTATTCTATAATTTAGGTTCATAATAATATTTAAACCAAATTTATTACTCGTGACATATAACAGTACACTAACGTGACCTTGAAAGTCCAAAAAAATCTTAGACATGACTGAGAGTTGAGTAATATTTACTGGTATTTACCGGTGTCATTTTATTTCTTCTCTAACCACATTCCTTATCTCCACTTCTGTCCCAATTAAAAAGTTAAAGTAGAAAAATTTAAATTATTTATTCTTCTTATTCTATTTCATAATGTGTTCATACTATTTCCTTAATGGCATTTGTTATATTTTACAATTGTATATCTTAGTTTTTGTTTTAAATTTGTTATACTCATTAACAGTAAACTCCAGGAAGGCAAGAATGTTA
This sequence comes from Trachypithecus francoisi, assembly GCF_009764315.1. NCBI lineage: Eukaryota > Metazoa > Chordata > Mammalia > Primates > Cercopithecidae > Trachypithecus > Trachypithecus francoisi. Next base: position 85,895,552 of record NW_022681469.1, on the reverse strand, counting down.
TCTGCTTGTTTTCAACTCTTTAAAGTTCTAACATAAAACTTGACATATAATAAGAGCTTTGTAACTGTTTGTGAATGAATCTGAAAATTAATCTGCTTAAAGAAACAATATCCAGGTCATATATGCAAAGTGGCAGACATACAGAAAGAAACATGCTTAACATTGTATAAATAAATATTTTTTAAATGTTTCACTTTTGTGAATAAAATGCATAGCTTTCAAATCTTGTTTTTTCCATTTACATGGAATTTCATTACACAGAGATGTAACACTGGTTACTAATTACACTTCTAGTTACTGTTATTATCTTGGAGCTCAAATCCTAAATCAAATCCTAAATCAGAATGGCTGATTGCAAATCCCACCTCAACCATGAATTAATTAGGCCAGTTACTTAACTCTGTGTCTCAGTTACCTCATCAGCAAAATAAAGGTAATACCAGTAGCCACCTTATGAGAGTAATTGAAGATTAAATGAGATAAAACGTATAAAACACTTGTATACTAATTGTACTTATTATATATTAGTGGTTATTTTTACTATTGTTACATCTTTATTATTATCTGGAATACATCTGCATGACATAGATTTTATGAAATTTGAAAGGGAGTGTACATGTAAGTGATGGAAGAGGAAGAATGAATAATATCCATTCTTACTATGGGGCCCTGCATTTTGTGGAGCACTTTATAAATACATTACCTCTATTTTACCCTTGAGAATAATGTGGCTTGAAAACCTTAATTTTCTCCCAGGTTCATCATTAATCACCTTGACGCACATGCATGCCTGTCCTACATGTTTCTTTCTTATGGGATTGTTTATATTTGCCCTAGATTGCCATATTCTTCCTGTTTATTCTGTATGAGAAATCTCACTACATCTCTCAGCCACCAGGCAAGAGTTCATGTTTTTCTCAAGACCACTTAACTGCTGCCTCCGATCATAATCATTGCCTTCATGCTTTTGTCTTTTCATTTGCCATCAGGATGAGTGTAGATACTTACAGATCAACTCCTCTATTTCAGCATGAACTTCTTGGACTTTCACTTCACTGCACATAGACAGTGCTTATTAAATGTTGAGTGGGAGGAGAAGCAAAGGAGTGGGAGAAGGAGGGAGGAGTGAATGGAAGTCAGGACAGTACTGTGTGACTCTGATTCTAAAACTGGTGAGGCAGGCATTGGACTTTCCTCTCAATTCAGCACTGTATTCCCTTAGTCTTATTCATTTGAAATTCACCTACGTGATGACAAAGAAGCTGTTGGGGCATTTAGTTTTCATTTGGTATTTTTGACATTGTGCTGCATTTTGTTGGTAAAATTATATATTTTCTTCCTAAACTTTTTCTTTTGAAACTTCATTACTTGCTTTGATGTAATTATGTAATAGAAGACAGTAGGATAGAGATGAAAAAAGCAGTTTTTTTTAAGATTTTTTTTCTAATTAATAGAGCAAAATATGTTTTTTGGAGAAAAAGAATAGAGAAAATTAAAATAACTAAAATAAGAAAATGCATGTATCCCATTATCCAGAAATAAGTACAATATAATATTTATATATTTTTTCTTCCCAAACTTTTTCTTTTCTTTTCATAGCAGTTTACAACCAAAACATATTTTTTCTCCTTATTTCCTAAACAGTAAAGGGTAACAATTTTCTTTATTAAAAAACATTAATTTGAAATAGCACATGGAATTCTTTTTCTAAATGAATGAAATCCCCAAAAGAAGAAAGAGTATGCCATATCCAAGAAAGTGAAAAACTAAACGTAAGTTGAAAATGAAAACAAGAGTGTCAACAAATAGAGCTGGAGACAAGATTATATCAGGCATGTAGGCCCTGTTACGGGTTTCAAGTTTTATCCTAAAGACGATTGGAAAGACCAAGTGTTTTTAAGGAAGGAAGCCATGGGATCAGATCTGTGTTTGAGGGAGGCTGAGTAGATGTGGGGAGACCAGTTAGGAAATAATTGCAGCTACTTTGAACTAGAATGGTGGCATAAGAAATGAACAAAAGTGAAAGTGTAAAGAGTACTTGGGAAGAGATAAATGGCAAGAGAGAAAAAGAGGAAGAAGAAAAGAGAGAAAATGCAACATGTAAAACCAGAATAATCAGCATTTCTGCACTAGTTCCTGAAGTCCCAGTTCCCACAGGATGAAACTAAGGGGGCCAGGTACCTGCTTCTGCAATAGTTTGCATCATAGGAGAAGAACACCAAGCTTAAGGGAAATGCTATTATACTGAAGAGCTAGCATGCCTTCCCCTTGCTCTAGAGGGAGACGTGTTATCTTCCAAGGCTGTTTACTCTACATCTTTTTAAAAGATATTATGGAATCAATGACAGACAATGCTTTGCTTCCCAGACATACAGAAAAGTGACAAATCTATGGAGAATTTTCTCCCAGTACCACTTGGGAATGTAATCTGTCAATATCCTTTCAATCTCTATTTCTCTATCTTGAGAATCATTCATATAAGGAGCCATGCTTGAATATATTCATTGCAGCATTGTAACAGAAAAAATGAGAAAGCTCAACTTTAAATAGAAGAAACTCTAACAGAGAGATATATATAGTGTAGTATTTTGGGCATTAATTAAAATGAATCAAATTGATATATATACAAAAATAGCTTTCCAGGACATGTTTTTGCATGAATGAATCAAATTTTAGAATGTGTTACCATTTTTTTATAAAAATGTATATACAAAACTGATAGATTTCAAATTGAACTGGTACATATATGAGTATAAGAATAGACAAAAATTTGAGTGAATATATTTCATAATTAGTATTATCTCTGTGTAAAGAAAGATGCCCAGGGATTAAGAGTGATGATGAAAGGGCATTATTGCCATTTTTTATAACGTACATAGTCATGTTTAATGTTTAATTTTTTTTTAAAGTTAATTGGCGATACTAATTGATCCATTTGGAAAAGGAACAAGACAGAGATGTCAAAAATGGTGAATTATCTAGCTTAATCAGTTAGATGGATGGTAGCGAAATTTGGAAGGACTAGGTACTTTAGGGGAAAAAACGTATTTTGGTGGCAAAGAGAACGATGAGCTAGATTCAGAAGTATTAGACTGAGATGTTGAATGAAAGATTTGATGCTAGGGCTTGAAGTTTAGAAAACAGATTTACTCTAAGCTGGGGATTAAAATGTGTAGCTCATCTGCAAGATGATGGCAATTGAAGCTGTATTGATGAATGAGAATTTCTAAGGAAAAAGTATAGTGAAGAGATGACTCAGGACAAATCCCTGCGTGATTCCATCATTAATTGTTAAATATAGTGAAAAGGGAGGCCAAAGAAGACTAGGAATAAGTGTCCAGAGATGTAGAGGAACACAAAACATGAGAGTAAATATCACAAAACGTAAGAGTAAATATCACATAGTAGAGGCTAAGGAAAGAGACTTCATGAGGAAGTAATGGTCACACGTTTCAAATACTGCAGGAATAGCTATTAGGATGATAAAGCCCTTTGATTTTAGCAGCGTGAAGAGTCGGGACCTATAAAATTAATATGATACAGTCTCATGAAATGTTGGGAAAGGAGCCAGATTTGGACAGTTTGAGATGTGAGTAGGAGGAGAACACAGTGAAGAAACCTATAAAGATGTTTGATTGTGAAAGAATACCTTCACCCTGGGGAAGGTGATAGTTGTAGGGGACACAACATCTACAGAGGTTTTCTTTGAAGAGGATTGCAAGTAGATTAATATATTCAGATGGCAAGGATACAGTGGAGAGGGGGAGTGCATGCAAAAATCAGGGAAATGTGGGTATATGAAAGCAGGAAGAGATGGGTTTGCTTTATAAAGTCAAAGACAGAGGTGTCATACATCTATGGTAACAGGAAGCAGAGAGGAAAGGTAGGTGCTGGTTTATGTAGATTCTTAGACGGTGGACTGCTAAAGCAATGCCCATTGATTTTCTCTGCATTAGGTGACGCAGTCATCTCTTGAGGTGAAAAAGATTTGAAGACTTGAAGAGAGGGACATAATCTTTGTGTTGTTGGACATGTGAGATTTGATGTTGTGGAGACTAATGGATTTATGGTTTCCACACTTCTTACCCAACTACATTGATTCATTCTGAAAATCAGATGTATGTTGAGACTTTGGATTGAGCCAAGTCACATTAAAGCTCTGTTGTAATTCTGGCAACATATTAAAACCCTGTTATTTTCCTGGAAAATATTGGATATATTATTTAGGATATCTAAATATCTTGATATTTAGAAATAGGATTTTAAAATGAAAAGTTAAATGTCTCCAGATTATGCACATGGATATGTAAGTAACTAAACTGAAAGGACAAAGCAGCCATCACATTGGAGTGCTGTCTGCTAATTAGTCTTGAAGAGTTGGCTGGCTGCCTGTGGGCCTGAAATGAATTCCTGTTTGCCTTTGTATTGAGTTAAAGAGTCAGGCATTTGCCCCCAGTAACGGAGGCATTGCTACTTCTTGCTTGGCCATTGCACCACCAGATGTATCATATAAATACTCTAATGGATAGTGGTGGACTAGGAACATAGGAGATAATCTGATGCAGGCAGATGCTAGCAGTCAAGATTACTCAAGCTGTATTGAAATTTCCTTTGCACCTGGCACTGGAGGTGTTAGCCATGCCAGTTCAATCCCCCCAACACAGATGTTCTTGTTGTACCACTTTGTATGTATAACATTTAGGTTTCTGTTCAGCTCTGCCACAGTACACATAAATACTGTAATCCAAAGACCACCCATTTATTAGTGCACCTGCATCTTCAACCAGATTTCTTTCATTCTTTTCAATGAATGCTCAACATTAAAAAAAAAAAAAAAGACAGCCATAGGGTGAATAACCTTTTCAATTTGCCAGATAGCTTAACAAAATGATAATATAATGATAAAATAACAATACCAGAGCCCCTCCCATTCAAATTCACTAAAACAGTGTGGCCAAAACATGAGAATAAAATGAACTGTTTAATAAAAAGGATATTTTATTAACTTATGTCTTAAGCTTTTCTTTATTTCTTATTAGGGAAGATAGATTATTTAAGTAGGTTATTTTTTCCAAAGATAAATACTTCTTTTTTTTTCTTCAAATGGGAGATTGGTAAAGCTTACCTCTTCAGGGGCAGATTTTGCTGAATATGAACCTCTGAGCCCCCATTTTAAATTAATAGGAGTGGAACTCTGTGCAGCTGAAGACTGCATATGACCTCCTGAATACAGGATAAAAAAGCCTTTGGAAGGAGACAAGATCATTACTCCAGAGAATAGCCTTGTATAGTTGCTGTCCTACTGAAGTGGAGAAAGGGCATCCAAATGTTTTGATCTTGTTTTTATAGTTGCAAGTAGTGTCTGTATCTTTCCAAATACCCAATTTTGTCATATATATCTCTCTATGAAAAGGAATTTCAATGCTACTTAATTTTGGTTTAGGGGGAGATGGGACTGACTTTAATTATTCATTTGAAGCAAATAAATGTTTAAACATGAGATATAATTTAAAAATTGATGAATGGTAATGGTCTTTAAAGTTTGGTATTTTCTTTCTATCAGTAGTAATAGTTACTCAGGCTTATACTCATGTCCTAAATATATAACGACTGCTTATTTCCCACTCAGCATCTAGCTATAATTGTATTCTGTTTGAAGCATGTGCCCCACAGAAAAAAAAAAAGAGAAACGATGTGTGCAAGTATGTCAATATTACTCTAGAAATTTAGTAAGTCATTGTGTAGAATATATAGGCCACCAAGAAGCTAGCCAATTAGGAGATGGAGTGGAAAGAAGAAGATAATCCAACAGGAAGAAAGTAAAAAGGATAAATGGAAAAGAAAACTAGCTATTTCCAGGAGGCTATGAATATTTTCTGTTTATTTCTAACAACTCTTGGAGCACTCATATAGGACTGAAAAAACACTAGCTGTGTTTTCAGTGAATAAAGAATCAAAGTAGCTCCAGAGACTACCTAGTACTTCTATATTTCAAAACGAAAGAGAGAAGGCAAGAATGTAGAAAAATGAAGAACGGAACGAATAAAGCCAGTTCCTTTAACTATTGTAAAATTAATGCAACTAGTCTCATTTTGAATTCTTTTGTTCAATACAGAAATACTGGTATATGTGTACACACAAACATGAAGAAACATCAATGCATAACACAGAAGAAAGAGGGAAGAAGATGTATAAAGAGGGAGAAATTGAGGCTGTTTACAATCCCTTGCAACCAGCAAAAGGGAGGGAAACTGTTTGAAGTCGAAGTTGAACCCCCATTAATCCTTCCTGCCTCCTACTTCAAACATGAAGATTAAATAGAATATACTTCTTTATCCTAGACTGGTCTTTGTTTTCTTCAAGTTTTTAAGGCATTCTAATATTACACATCCACCAGCAGTTTAAAAACCTGAGTACTGGTCCCCACTATTCCTGTTCCATTCTTGAAATATTTTTTCAAGTTCAAGTAAATATTTTATTTTAATTGTTGGCAGTACTAGCAACTATTAAAGGTCTGTCTTGGGCCAAGCACAGCACTAAGTGTGTTGAATATACTCTCTCACTGGATATTTTGCTTTATTTTACAGGAGAGACAGGTGCTTATACAGATTAAATACTTTTTTCAAAATCACACAATTAATAACTTAAGGAGCAACAATCTGGATCCAGAACTCATATAAAAGCTTGCATGTTTAATCACTATAAAACTTCACTGAGAATATCATATAGTAGAGTTTTACAAACAAACTTCTACAGAAGTTCATCTACAAAGTTCTGTAGATGCTGGTTCAAGGATCAAATAAGAAATTGTGCTGACAAGTCATATATAATTTGGGGGGTTATTCATTTTAATTTTTTTTTAGTTCACTTTGAATCTAGAGTTTTGGAATCCATTTCTTTCCCCTCTTTTGTTTCACATTTATACACTCATCCTCGTGGTTTTTGTGCCCTGGTTCCTAAGCACAATAAAGGAGTTAAAAAAGGTTGCCACCTTAAGATGAAAAAATAGTGTTATTTTGACATACATCAGTCAAGATTTTTACTTGTAAACAACAGAATCCACTCTCATTTGTGGGAGGAGAAAAGGAACATATTTACTGACATTATTTACCCCCAAAATCTCTCCAAAGGACAGATAATTAGGCTTAAAAGCCATACAGCCAGGAACCACTGACAAAGTACATTGCCTGGCATTCCCACAGGTAACCTTATTATCTCTGCTTCTGTGCATGAGTCCAGCACCTCACCATAGAGAAGCTGGGCACAGGATGCTACTCCTAGGACTTCAAACTCCATGCCCTCAGAGAACAGAATGTCTCCATGCCATCCTGGCCAGAACTGTTTCTGCCTGTTATCTCCCTCTTCAAGCCACTGCATTCCAAACATCTCAAACCAATGCACCCGACCGGCAAAGCTTGGGTCATATGTTGGCAGATTACACTTTGAAAGATCCCACACACAATGGCTCACACTCTGATAGATTACAGTCTGAGGGATCAGGTGCTATCGGATCATATGTTGATGGATCACATGCTGATGGATCACATGTTGACCTCAAAGGAGGCAGATGGAGAGAGCTTCTGTAGCCATCTAAAGGCAGGGTTCCTATTTTTGAAACATAGAAGTTGCTTAAAAAGTGTTGAGTAGCAAGAAAGCATGACCAATCTCTTCAACTCCCAGTAAGAGAAACAGTATAATAAAAGATTAATTAAAAGTTATTGCCAACATTTATAAATTCCATCTCATACATTTTTACCCTAATACTTAAGTTTTCTTCACATGTTTCTTAATTGAATGTCTGCTAATAACTATATGAGTTGTGCTTTACTATTCATTGTCATGTAGTATAATCTATTTGCCTATTAGAGATTGGCTCACACACTTCCTACAAAAAATAGTTGCAACATTAAGTAAACTTTATGCAATATAATATTACTTGCATATTAGAGTTTACTGAATTTTAGCATATATCATTTGATTTGATCTTTGCAGCAATTCAATGAGGCAACCAGGATATATGACACTATTCGTACTTTATGGATATAGAAACTAAATTTCAGCAGGTTCATGTGATTTCTCAACATCAAAAATCTGATTATGTTGTTTACTGTAAAAAATATTTCAATGAGTACCCACAGTCCCTTATATAAGTTCAAACTCTTTAATAAGATTTATAAGGTCATATGCCCAGGTATTGCTTGACTTATTGAGCCTAATATGCCTTTTCTCCCTCATGCCCTGAAATTCTGTGCTGCAGCCATATTGAATGGTTTCTAGGTAGATTTAAGCACTAGATTTCATCTCACCTTTCGCTGTACTTTTGCACTTGCTGTTTCTCCTCCTGAAACCACCATCACCTCCCTGTTCACCTGGATATGAGTCTCACATGCTTCCAGTTGTTGCTCACACATGAATTCCTCAGGCAAATCTTCCCTTAAGGTTGGTTAGTTTTTCTTCCTGCAAACTATCCATCACCTTGAACATAGCCCTGTCATAACCCCTATCATGTTTTTCAATTGGTGTTTTAATTACACATTTTTCTATGTGGATTCCACATCTCTTTACAGTCTTTCTTAGTATAGACTGTAATCTCTAGAGGACACATATTATGTCTGTGTAGCTCATTTCAGTAAAGCCAAGTTTTAAGAGAGTTTACATTTTGTAGTTAATATGCAAGCTTTTATTTTGAATATGTGCATTATTAAATTAATTATCAACTACTTGATATTGTATACCAGAAATGATCTTGTCCAAAGTCTATAGTTTTCCTTGCCTCTATCTACCTATCGATCAATTGATCTATCTTCTATAACATACATATATATATTTTATTATTTAGCTTATCTGCCTGTATTTTGCCATCCTATTTTAGTCAGCTGTCGTAAGACTCTACTTCCCATATGTAGTAAGGTTCATTCCCTCATTCTGGCTGTGTGATTTTTGCAAAGCACAAGGTAGAAGCAGTTGAGAATGAAAGTTCAGAAGACAAATCATAAACGCCTTGTGGGGCCAGAAATGAAGCACCTGGGCAGGGACTAAAGGTGGAAAGGTTTATAAGAAGGAAAAGTTGACCCAATGTTGTCTGATCCTCCAATCTTTGAAGATAGTCTCAGAATCACATGTTTATGTAGAATCCACTTTTTAAAACCTCCAGCAAATGTTGCAACATTTAGAACATAATATGGTATGAGCCAAACAATTCTGTGAACCAGATTCAACCCTCTGGCCAACAGTGTATAACTTCTGGTCCCAGAAGGGATGATATGAGATGTCCCCAAGAAAGAGAAGCTTTAAAACATAAGAAAAGAGACAGGAGAGATTCTGATGGTCCAAGCAAAGAAATTGGTTACTGTGGGTGGGTCTCAAGAACAATGTAGAACCACAGTTGCTCCCTGGAAGAGTTTTGAGGAGGTGGAAAGACATCGTCAGCTGAAAGAGATGTGAATGCATCTGGGGAGGCAGATATCAGGATGAATCTCCACAAGTGTCCTCAGCCCCACATGGATATGGCATCAGAATGCAAGCTTGTGTCACATGAATGCACAGTGACAGTATGACACAGTAAGATGAGAGGCTATTTTCACATCTTCCTAGCTATTATACAATCTTTAGAGAGGAAATAAGCCTGTAAGACATTGAGAGTGGATTTACTGATAGGTTGGAGCAATGGGAACATGAAGGCAGAATGAAGTTGATTAAGAGGATAAAAACATATGATATTTCTCAAATAGCTAATGTTGTGGACACATACACACATGATTAAAGCTTATGCAAGTGCTTAAAGTGTTTCCAAATAAAAATACATTCCCTGATGTCAAAGAATTGCTGGAAAATAACTACCAACAATTTATAGTAATGCATTTCTTGTTCCCCTAGAGTTGATCTACATGAACATAAGTTCTCTTCCCATACTCATGGCTCTGTTTTTAACATCCCTTTTTCAATGTGGAAAATAATTGCTGCCCTGTTGTGACAACACAGGTCTTGGCTATTTTGTAATGTTCCAGAAACATGCTAAACTCCCTTTTAGCCAGTTGACTAGACACTTGAACCTTTTAGTTCTTATGGGCAAGGGGCCAATGAAGAGTTTACCAGGACAATTTAGGCCATATTAACCCATCACCAAATTATAAGCCCTATATTTTCTCAGCAGTTGTATGTTTCCCTATTTAAAATGTGAGTAGAGAGGTGGTCTCATCTAATGGATTGAAGTATGGTTAGTGATTTAACCAGAGACTTCAGGCTAATCATTTTCTTGCTCAGATTAATCCATATAGACACACTTAGAAATGTGTCAGCTCACCAAGCTACTTGTAGAACTGTAGCGAAGAGCTGCAATAAAATAGAACAGTTGAAGCCTTGGGCCACATCAGGATTAAACATGGGTCCATATATAAGGCTCCTCAAGTTTTCATGTATTCACATTTTATCTAGGATAGCAAAGCATGCTGAAATTTATAAACAAAAGCACAGTCCTCAAAGTACAGTATGTAGTTTACTATAACATAGATCAATGTTTTCATAAATGTTAATTATGTTGAAAAACATTAATGGACAATATTTTTAAGTAAAATTATACCAATTCATTTTCTCCCTATCTAGGAATGTGCTTGTCAGTGAGTGCCATTTCCACTTCTCATTTTCTTAAATAGATGTCACTGGGAAGCTCAGCTAAAATAATGAAGGAAGAAACATCCTGCAATTAATTCACTGGGGAAGGAGGGAATAGGGATGAGATTTGGGTAGCTTTTATCCATGCTATTTGACCAGAAACTTTAGATTGTCTAAATATTACAGACTGTCAATTGGCATCAAGGTTTTCTTTGCTCCACATCTACTGAAGTAGGTGAAAACTGGACATCCTTCCAATGGTCACCAAAATATAGCTCATGGAAACAGAGATGAGGTTTTATGAAGCACTTTTATCTCAGTTATCCTATCTGAACAAACCTCTTTACATTTCCTTCCTACTCATGATGTTTTCCATGGCCCCAGTGCATTATAATTGTGCAGGATGTGCTCTATAAAATTCAAGAAGATGCCATTAGGCTGGGAGTGGTGGCTCACGCCTGTAATCCCAGCACTTTGGGAGGCCGAGACCAGCGGATCACGAGGTCAGCAGATCGAGACCATCCTGGCTAACACGGTGAAACCCCGTCTCTACTACAAATACAAAAAATTAACCGGGTGTGTTGGCAGGCACCTGTGGTCCCAGCTAGTCGGGAGGCTGAGGCAGGAGAATGGCGTGAACCCGGGAGGCGAAGCTTGCAGTGAGCCGAGATCGGGCTGCTGCACTCCAGCCTGGGCGACAGACAGCAAGACAGCAAGACTCCGCCAAAAAAAAAAAAAAAAAAAAAAAAGATGCCATTCATTTAGACCACAGTATGAATGGTGACCCCTTCAGTTATGCATTATACAACCTGCAAAACTGCATGACTGCATGCATGCACTAGCTTGCAGATTTATTAACCTCTAGGATCAGAAGCTCTTTTTGTCTTTGTTATTTTATCCTAGCTGGCTAACTTTTCTTTAAATACATTGGTGCTAAATATTCTGGTTTTACATGTGTACTCCTCTCTGAACAGAGGTGAATCATCGCTGCTTTGGAATATATTCATCATCAGAATAGAAGAGTATAAGAATCAGAAGAAAACAAAATATATATCCATCTTTAAGTTCTACTGTGAATATTATAGTTTAATGTTTGTTCCTCAACCCAATTTATTATTGACCAATCCAATTATCATCATAAGGAAATGTCTTATGACTGTTTTATGTGTGTGTCCTTTAACTTAGGTATAGAAAACCTTAGAGGATAGACAGAAAATAAATGCTGAAACTTTTAACTTTTTTTTTTTTTTGGCTACTGTACTTTTTGATACTGGCCCCGAAGTAGAGATTATTCGCACATCTGTTGATTTTTTTTCACGTTGCACACATTTGCACCTTTTTTTAAAATGTTGACTGAATCGCTTAATTGTAGACGAGCATTCATTTTAATGTAAATCTTACAGTATTACATGAGTGAATGTATGAAAATAGCTTGGAACAGTTTAAATTGGGCAGAATTCTGCTTTGATCATAATGTGCCTCTTCAGCATTAAAATAAACTTGCAACATATGCTGAAAAACATGTGTAATAAGTGCCTCTTGCATGGTGACTTATCTGGAAAAAAATAAATCACCATTTAATAGAATTCAAAATTCATAAAATACTTTAACAACTTGAAATGTGATAATATGATTGACATCTTACAGTAACAGATCAGTACCTGGCTACTTCTGTTTCAAAGATGGAATTTTTAAATTTTAATAATACTATCAAATTGTAATCATTTTTAGAAATATTTGAAAATACAAAACATTGAATAGGCAGTTCTATACAATATTTTGTTATGTTGTTACAGATTTGTTTCTAATTTATTTATACTATTTAAAAGATACCAAAAATATAGCAAATTATTTCAATCTTTAGAGAAGTCAGTATAAAAACAATGAAGTTATCAGTTTTCTTGAATCACTGTCAGGATTGACAAGAGTGAGTCAGTCATGACAAAGGAGTTTTTCAATAGTGTGGTTAAATAACAACAGCTTTGCCCTTGAAAAATACCTTGATAAGATATTAGTAATTAATGAAAGATACCTAAAGGCACTTTCCATCAGTAGCCTCATGATGTTGAGAGGAATTATGATATCATGGGAAGAACCCTTGACACTGCTGAATTACTGTGAGCAAACAATTCATCTTCTCTGACTTCTTTCCTCCATCTGGAAAATTGTATCAGTAAGAAATGCTATTGGTTACCAGTAAAAAAAAGAAAAAAATCCAGTTAGCAATGGTTTAAGCATATAAATACTATGAGTACATTAAATCATAAAAAAGAATGGGAAACTAAACAGAGCTAGATAAATATAAGAAGTGATTATCACATTAAAGATAATCCATTAATGGTTACCTTTATCAAAAGAAATACATTTGCAACTTCAAGAAGTGTTCTCTGAAATCATGAGCAATTATTTTGTTCCTAGCTAGTACTCATTGTAAGCCAAATTTAAAGGTGAGTCTATCCTTTATTGGAGCCTCTTATAGAAGACTATCAGGAAAGCTTCAAGTGTACTTAATATAATACATTATTACTAATTCAACATATGCTTATTGATTGTCTGCTCTGTGCCAGGTTATGCATTTGGACATCTAAAAACAAAACAACAAACTCCAAAGCAACATGATATATGATTCTTATTTTTTAAATTTGTAATTAATTTGGAAATAATGTTCACATCCACAGATATATATTCACCAGGCCAGCCTCTCTATAAAGAGCTCCATGTGGATGTTTCACAGAGTCCACAATACCAGCATATCCAAAATCAAACTTACCATGTTTCCTATTTTCCCACTTGCTTTTCCCCCAGGATTTTGCACCTTAGTTGGTGACATCATCGACAGCTAGTCTACCAACCCTGATGCCTTCCGACACTCCCAAGGTGGCTATTCATGATGCCGTCAGTTCTACCTCTTAAGCAACTTTCACTCTCATGCACCTGGTCACAGCTTACTTTAACTCCTTATCATCTCTCATCAGCATTATTTCAATGCTTCTCTAATTGATCACCCTGCTGTTTCTTAGCTCATTGCCTTTGAATCCATCTGCAATGGTCTGAATGTTTGTGTCTGCCCAAAATTCATATGTTGAAATTTTAACTCCTAGGTGATGTTACTAGGAGTGAGACCTTTGGGAGTTGATTAGATAATGAGGGTGGTGCCATCATAATTGAGATTAATGCCTTTATAAAAAGGGACCACACACGGATCCCTCAAGCCTTCCTATGAGGTTACAGTGAAAAGACAGCTATCTAGGAAACAGGCCCTCACCAGACACTGCCAGCACCTTGATGTTGGATTTCCAGCCTCCAGAACTGTAACAAACACATTGTTGTTTATATGCGATTCAGTTTATGGTATTTTTGCATAGCAACCTATAAGAATGAAGAAACTATCTTTCACAACTCCCTAAATGTCCTTTTATAAAATGTGATCTAACTGCTTCTCTACTTAGCTTAGAATTCTTAACTATACCCTAGTCAAATGTAAGGAAAATCTAAGCTCGCAGGCCCTTCATGACTGAATCTTCATTATCTAATTTCTCACAACTTTTTAGGCTCTCCTTAAACTCCTACAATCCCAACTCTCTCCCCACCAGCAACCACCCTCCATAGAGTTAAATTCTCTCCCTTTTTGACAATGTTACATTACTTTTTTTTTTTACATGTTAGTGCTCTTAAGGAGACTAATAGCTTTTTACATCTATCTCAGTCACATTCCAGAGTACCTGGCACACATTGCTCTACTAAGCATCTGTTGGTGCTCAATGTAACTTTGTTGGATGAGGTGAATGGATAAATTGGCAAAGAAATCGTATGTAGTATTATGAAACAATATGTATAAGAAAATAAACATGGAGATAAAATGTAAGCCAGGAAAATAAAAATTCTTGCCAAATTCCTAATCAAGAAGAAACAAAAAGACACAATTGGAAATTCATAACAGCTATGTAAAAATGAGGACGGCTCTTGTGGGTAATGTGGAGAATAAATGAGTTGCACTAAAATATTCCTAGTGATTACGCTCAACAATGAGGAGTTGTCTCACTAGGTAATGAGGTAGTCAAAGTGCAAAGTGATGTATCATTTTTTAACTTCTAGGTCTTGCACTCTGGGGGCAAACTATGTGAAATTTTGACTCTCTCATTGCTGCCTCATAGTGTAGGTTGAGTACCAAAGAGTCAAAAGCATATCATGTTTTTATAACATTTAGCAGAGGGCTGGCAACATAAAAGAAAATATTAAAGGAGAATTGTTACTAAACAACTTTAAAGAACTAGATTCAGGAATGGGTGAATCCTCGTGCTCAATTTATTAACCAGAATGACCGCCATGCAGTGGCATGTTGGCCTCCAGAAGTTCTAGACTTACGGCCTGCTGTGAATCTGGAGTGAAATCTGAACATCTCCTTGTCAATTATTGTAGTAAAGGTCTCTTTTTATGCACTGTACACCACTGTATACTCAGGAGCTCCATTGTGTTTGTTTGTTTGTTTGGATCCTTGTTTTTGTAATTTCTGACATTGTAATAAGTATTTGCTAAATAACAAATATCGTGCCTTGCAATATTTTTATCCAGAAAGCTAAGAAATTATATGCTTTGTTATCACTATTGCTTTTATTTCAGAAATCTGAAAGCAATAACATAGTAACATAATTATCTTAAATTATTAGCCTAATTAAGAGCTTCATTATAGTGCACTGCCACTTGCCCAGTTATAGTGAAGCTTTGTTCTGCTTACTAATTGAATCCCACTGAACTTTTTGCTCTGCAATGCCTTATGCCTAGAACACCTGGGCATCATCTATTTGTTTCATTCCTTGTGGAAATGTAACCATGTGGATTTTATTTCTGCTTCTAGGTTCACAGTGAGACCAGTCCTGTCCCAGGCAGCCTGCAGAGTGCTGACCTAGTTACTCTATCTTACTTTGATTTCATGGTGGAAATGCTCATATTCTCACCCTTTCCTGAGGTGTCCAGCCTAATTACATTTCCCATTCATCTGATCCAAATGCTTTCTTAGATTAGACATTTTTTATTTGCCGTTCTTTTGTTTTTCTATTCCTTTTTCCTATTTGTTCTACATTCTCCCCATCACTTTAATATTTGTAGCCAAATGTCTTTCATCTGAGCCCCACCATGCTCAATTACTTTACTTCCAATATTTTTCAAGCTATTCTCGTGAAAATGTTTGTCTATCAAAAGTGGAATAGTCACAGAATTTATAATTTTATTACTTATACATAAAGTGTATTTAGTCTAGGGGAGAAAGAGAATGAGCAAAAAAAATTACTATGTGACTGATTGGAACAATATATTTAATCACAATGTAAGGTCAGTACCATTTCTCTTTTAGAGATAGGGTAACTGGGTCCCAGAAACATTAAATGACTTACCTGAAGTTGCCCTTTAGTTAAATCAAAATTTAGGACAAGATATCAGAACTTCTGAGACATATTTCAGTTTAGTACCTTCCACTTGGACCTTCAGCATAGCTGTATCAAATGTTAAATTTTTTATTTAAATATTTCTGTACAGTTGGCCCTGTCCTTCTAGGTTCCCCCTATCTCTCCTCATGACCTCCCAAACTTTTCCAGATCCAACACCTAAACTGTCAATGCCAGGTACTTTAGAGACCTCTGGGACCCTATTTTCTTACAATATCTAGGATACACTGTGGCCAGTACTCTTGCTGATTGTGAAATATTTTGGTATCTCCTCTATTTTAATACCATCATGGTAGCGATTCACATATGACCATAAAAATGTTAATAAGAGCTTCATTTTTTAGCCAGTTTGGCAGCTGGGAAGAGATCAGGCAGGCTTATTTTCTATTATGAAAGATCAAGGTGTCCTAAGCCATGGGTTCCTCTTCTATAATGCAGCCCATTATGTGTGCAGGTGTCTCCCAGACCTCTTGCTTCACCCTATGGAAGTTGGGGTTTGGGGGATTGATTTAGATGTTAAGACTGGCTACTGCTATTGCTATGGGTAGTAAAGTCTTGGGTCTCTGACACAGGGGACTCACGTCTTCTCCCAGCTTCAACACAGCTGTGGCAGGCTAACATGTTAGCTTTCAAGAAAGGTGAAATCTGGGATGTTCCCATACCTTGACAACTGGTGTATATTTCCCTAACGAAATTGTCTCTTCTCACCTTAGTTTTCCTTAGACCTCTGCTTTCTAATTTTTTCTTACTATTTTCAATACCTGGAATCAAAATTCCTTTTTATTGATGATTTATGCAAAGCAGATCCTTTTCCTTACAACTCTAATTAGGACTCCTACATGAATCTGTTTAGTCCCAAATGCTAATTTTCGTCCCTTGTTGAGGCAAAGGAAAGAACTGAAGAGATGTGGAGGTCAACTCTGAAACATCACTGAATAACTCAATTCTTTCACCCTCTCCCCGCACACTGTAAGTCCAATATGAATCTCCAGATTCATTTTCCTTGGGCAGATCAATCTGTTTCACACCTTGTGACCTTAGTTAGGAGGCCTATATCAGAAAGTTATCATTCCATGTGTAGCATTTGCTCAATAATACCTACCTTTTCACCCGATGAATGCCTGTGAGCTTGTCAAACAGAAACCACTAGTAGGTATTCTTTGAAATGTGTATTTCAGCTTTACAATTGTTATTTGAGAAACAGACCTTTCTAATAATATTTTTCCAATGAAGTTGATACTCATTTTGCATTTTTACCTAAAAGAAAAAATAATAGGAAGGTTCTATATGGAAGCTTTAAACTATCTGGTAAAAGTGGCAATCAGTCCAAACACATTAAAATTCTATTTTCCTTTACAAGTGTTTGCTGCAGATGACCCCCACTGATCTTAAATATATTTCTGTATCTGTAACTGAATAGAGGTTTTCCGTACAGCATGTTCTAATGGCACTCTGGCCTTTAGCCAACAAGGCACTGAATAAGGCTATTTTTAAAATACAGAAACTGGGAACAGCTGCAGCAATCAAATTTGATAAAAACAGAGAGGAACTTTGCTTTTTTTTTTACGGTTTGTTCAAGTTTAGTCTTCTTTCATAGAACTGCTTTTGTTCTGTTGTATGAAGGGCTGCAAGACCAATACAGTGAAGCCCTTTTAAACAAATAACTTTTAAAAGAATACGACTAAATAGAATAATTTTCCTTTGTACCAAGAGTTTCACTGCAATAGTATTTTTAAACTATTTAAAAGGGGATATGTCTCTTCTAAGAGGAGGTAGAAAAAGAATCAGATATATTGGCAAAGTTTGTACTACAAAAGAGGTTTTGGTTTCCCCCGCCCCACAAAGCAACTCCTTGAAAGGGAAGATAAAGTCCTTAGTTTTTCAGTGTTGAAAATCTGAAAGTTTGCATTTGAACTTCTCTTAGGGTTTCAAGTGTTGCTAGAGGTGATGATACTTTTAATGTCCATTTCTACTTTTCACATTACTATTAGTCACGAATGTTGCTGTATTTTCCAAAAGCTAGATTAGTGTTAGTGCAGTTCCTTTGTAAAGATAAAATAACATGCTTTTTAAAACATCAATGAAAACTTTTTCACAGAGACTTTTTGTACTTATCTAAGTCCTTCAACATGTCTTTATACAAGGGCTTATTTATTTTTTTTTTAATTTAAGCTCTTTGGAAACTTGTCAGTACATTATTAATACATGTCATAAGGTGACCAGATACTGAAAATCTCTTATGCTGTAGTAAGTTGCAAGTTCTCTCTTCTAAGTGATTTTATGTGTGGAATAGATTTCTCTGCTACTTTGTGATCTAAATGACAAAGGACATTGTATTTCTTATGGGTATTTACAAATGGAATTAATTTTAAAATTCCATCCAAATAAAACTATTTATGTCAACATTAATTCAATTTAGTAATCCAAGACAGTAATACAATTCTTTTTCTGTAGACATAAGATCTTGAAAGAAAATTACTTCAAAAAAACAGAAGGGTGGAGGGAGGAGAAAAATATACAAAATAGAAATATTCAGGTGTATTCTAAACTGTACTAACTTGTTAACAGTTAGTTTATTAGATATGATGGTCCATCTGCCTGCAGTCTGTTTATAAGCTTTAAAAAAGAAAACTGTAGCAGTCTTTTCTGACTAGAATAATTCTTTCTTTGAGGCATGAGTCAAGAACTGCTCATCTTTAATGGTGAGGCAATGAGGAAAGTGTGTTTAGTGCTTTTGACAATAACAGTCCCTGTCTCAGTTCATGAGTGAGGGGTCCTCAGTCCTGCATTAACAGCAAAACTCCTTAAATACACACACTGTTCTAAGCAGAAACTATGACATTCCTGTTGTGCAGAGCCTTGAACTCAGCAGGTTTTCAAGGGTTCTCTGGCAAGTCACCAGACTTCATGATATAATCCTATATTTTTCGGCACCAAACAGTTCTACATGAAGATTGCTGAGATTTAATTCTATTTAGCCATGTAGCCTATTCTCTGAAGACAAACTGCCAAGATAGTAAGGTTTACTTCTGACCAGCAATACTTTTATGCACAATAACCTCAAATATTATAAAGTCTTTCAATCTCTTGCTAGGCATGTAAGACTTATATGTAACCAGGGTAAATTAGATACCAGAAACAGTTCTGTTATACAAGGAAATGTTTACTGTAAATCACTTTTCCTCATCATCATGTTCTGTCCTTATTTTAAATTTCAGCATTATTAAGTTTATAAATGAGTTCAAATGTACTACCATGTTTCTAAAATTTTATTTGTATGTGTTTTTCATGTTGCACTGAAACTAAAATAAAGGGACCATAGAAACATCTCATTAAGTTTATAATATATTTCAAGAAAATAACTGATTTCCACAGTACTTCTGGATATTTAGTGTAAAGACCATGGAGTCATATGTAAAGTAATGTTGGCACTGCCCTGTATTACATTGCATTTTAATTTGAATATTTGTTTGTTTGCTTTGTATTGCTTTTCATTGCTGGAACTGCTCAATTCTTAGGAGAATAAAAGTGGGTGATCTCCCTGGTGACTTCATCCCCTTAGCTGGCACCAGTGCTAGGGTGCAGGATGCCCCTCCAGAAGCTATTGAGAATTTGCTGACATCAGCCTTCATTCATGAGTGCTTGCTTTGTTTAGTGATGGCACTAATATGAGGAGACACGTGAAGTAGCTCGGTTTATAGAAAAGGGCAGAAGAGGCATGGTGCTGTGAAAACATTCCCACACACACTAACGGCCCATTCACACAGAAAACAAGTGAGAGCCTTCAGTCCCTTCACAAAGCTTAACGAGAACAAACTGCTTCAAGAACCCAGAAGCAGCAGTGTTCATATTCACCACTAGTTTATCCTCATAAACTCTATTTACATTTACTGATAATACGCATGGCCAGTGGCAGCAAAGGATTGCTGTGGGAAGTCTTTAAACTCTTTCTTTATGGATTTTGTCAATGAAATATTCATGATTTATTTGGTTGTGTTCTTGTGGTGAAGATGACTTTTCAAGTACACTATAACACGGTGACTTGCAGGCCCTGAAATCCTTTGGTCACAATAAAGAGGTTGTTGACAATATGCTATACTGTGATTTCTGGTCTTTTCTTAGTTTTAGACTCATTTAGGAGAGTTCAGAATTTTAGCACCAAAACAAAGTTATAGTCAGCTCTGGCTGGTTGTTTTCAAAAACTAGATGGCTTTAAAAGAGACGATCAAATCCATTATTTATATATATATATATACACACACATACACACACACACACACACACACTTTAAGTTCTAGGGTACATGTGCACAACGTGCAGGTTTGTTACCTATGTATATATGTGCCATGTTGGTGTGTTGCACCCATTAACTCATCATTTACATTAGGTATATCTCCTAATGCTATCCCTCCTCCCTTCCCACACCTCATGAAGGCCCCAATGTGTGATGTTCCCCTTCCTGTGTCCAAGTGTTCTCATTGTTCAGTTCCTACCTATGAATGAAAACATGCTATGTTTGGTTTTTTGTCCTTGCGATAGTTTGCTGAGAATGATGGTTTCCAACTTCATCCATGTCCCTACAAAGGACATGAACTCATCCTTTTTTATGATTGCATAGTATTCCATGGTGTATATGTGCCACATTTTCTTAATCCAGTCTATCACTGATGGACATTTGGGTTAAAAGTTCTTTTTAAAGTCAGGCTTCCACTATGAATATATATGTATTTCTGTATATACACCTTAACCCCTCATTTTTTAGATTTCAACAGGGAATGGGACATTTCACACTGCTAGATTTTTAAAATGACTCCTGTTAATCCATTTGTGAACCAGATTCTAATCTTAATTTTTATATTTAAAAATTATCTTTAATATTCCACATCTAAAAATGAGTGAGATAACATGGTATTCATCATTCTGTGTCTGGCTTATTTTAGATAACATGGTGTCCTCCGGGTTCTTCCATGTTGTCACAAATGGCAGGATTTTATTCTTTTATGGCTGAATAATATTCTACGGTGTATATATGCCACATTTTTTATCCATTCATCCATTGTTGGGCACTTAAGTTGATTCCATATATTGGCTATTATAAATAGTGCTACAGAACTTGAGAGTACAGATACCTCTTTTGACATGCTGATTCCATTTCCTTTGGCTATACATCCAGTAGTGGAATTGCTAGATCATATGTTAATTCTATTTTTACTATTTTTGGGGAACCTCCATACTGTTTTCCATAATTGTTGTACTAGTATATATTGCTACCAACAGTGTGTAAGTGTTCCCATTTCTCCACATCCTTACCAGCACTTGACTTCTTTTGTCTTTCTGGTAACCACCAGTCTAACTGGAATGAAGTAATATCTCATTATGGTTTTGGTTTACATTTCCTTTACCATTAGTTGTATCAAGTATTTTTTTCATATACCTAACGGTCATTTATATGTATTCTTTTGAGAATGCCTATGAAAGTCTTTTGCCCATTTTTAAAATGAGTTATTTGGGTTTTTTCCCCATTGAGTTGTTTACGTTCCTTTATATATTCTATATATTAACCCTTTGTTAGAAGTATAGTCTACATATATTTTCTCCCATTTTCTAGGTTATCACTTTACTCTTGAATAGTTTTCTCTTCAAAAGCTTTTTAGTTCAATGTAACTCCATTTGTCTCTTTTTGCTTTCTTTGTCTGTGCTTTTGAGATCTTATTTAAAAAGTCCTTGCCCAGCCTAACATCATAAAGCATTTTCCCTGTGATTTCTTCTAGTCATTTCATAGTTTCAAATTCTGCATTTAAATCTTTAATCCATTTTGAGTTGTTTTTTATATATAACATGAGTCAGGGTCTAGTGTCATTCTTCTGCATGTGATTATTGAATTTTCCTAGCGCCATTTATTGAAGAGACTACTTTTTCCCCAATGTGTGTTTTTGGCATCTTTGTCAAAAATCAGTTGGCTGTAGGTGTTGAATGTATTTCTGGGCTCTCCATTCTATTCTATTAGTCTATGTGTCTGTTTCTGTGCTAGCGCCATGTTGTTTTGGTTACTATATCTTTGTATAATAGTATATTTTGAAGTTAGGTAGTGTAATCCTTCCACTTTGTTCTTTTTGCTCAATATTTCTTTGGCTATTTAGGGTATTTTGTAGTTCTACAGAATTTTATAGTTTGTTTTGTTTTGTTTTGTTTTCTATTTTTCTGAAGCAGGGGTCCCTAACCCCCAGGACACAAGCAGGCATATGGGTCTGTGGCCTGTTAGAAACTGGGTCGTGTAGCAGGAGGTGAGCAGCAGGTGAGACAGTGAAGCTTCATATGTATTTTATAGCTGCTCCCCATCACTCACATTACTGCCTGAGATCAGACTCCTGTCAAATCAGCAGCCACATTAGATTCTCACGGGAGTGCAAACCCTATTGTGAACTGCTCATGCGAGGGATCTAGGTTGAGCACTCCGTATGTGAATCTAACACCTGATGATCTGTCAGTGTCTCCCATCACCCCCAGATGGGACCATCTAGTTGCAGGAAAACAAGCTTAGGGGTCCAGCTGACTCAACATTATAGTGAGTTGTATTATTACATTGTAATACGTAATTAAATAATGTATAGCTATATATTACAATGTAATAATTAATATAAATAAAGTGTGCAATAAATGTAATGCATTTGGATCATCTCAAAACCACCTCCCAACCCTGTGGCTCATCTGTGGAAAAATTGTCATCCATGAACCATGCCCTGGTGCCAAAAACATTGGGAACCGCTGCTCTGAAGAATATCATAGTTATTTTTGGCAGGAATTGCATTAAATCTGTAGATCACTCTGGGTAGCATGGCCATTAAAAAGAAATTCTTCCAATTCATGAATATATGTCCTTCCATTTACTTGTGTCCTCTTCCATTTATGTCATCAAAGTTTTACAGTTTTATTGTAGAGATATTTCACCTCCTTGGTTAAATATATTCCTAGGTATCTACATTTTTTAGCTATAGTGGAAGAAAGTTTTAAAATTTCTTTTTCAGAAAGTTCACTATTATATGGACATACTGATTTTTGTATGTTGATTTTGCAGCCTGCAATTTTAGTGAATTTGTTTATTAGTTTGATTAGTTTTTCGTGGAGTTTTTAGAGTTTTCTTTATGTAAAATATTATACCATTTACAAATAGGGACAATTTGACTACCTTCTTCCCAGTCCGGATGCCTTTTATTTCTTCCTCACCAACTCTGGTGACCTTTCCACCATTAGCAGCCTTCCTGTCCACTGCTTTGTTGACACCCACAGCGACTATCTATCTCATATCACAAATAGCAAAATGACTCAGAGGATAGTCAGAAAAGCTCTCAACACATGAGCTTGCCAGGAACCATATTGACAATGGTAGCATCACCAGACTTCAACTATTTAGGGCCATATTCCAGCTTTTTACCAGAATGGCAATCAATTTTTTCCTTCAGCTCAGCAAACTGGCAAGCAATGTGAACTGTGTAACAATCCAGTACAGGGACATAGCCATCACTGATTTAGCCTGGTTGGTGCAGAATAGTCACCTGAGTAGGGAAGCCATTTGTTTCCATTGGTGGGTCATTTTTGTTGTCATCAGCAATGTTGGCACAGTGAACATCTTTGATGCATATATCCTTGACATTGAAGCCCCCTTTGTCCCCCAGAAGAGTTTCACTCAAAACTTCATGGTGCATTTCAACAGACTTTTCTTCAGTTATAGCATTGATTGGAGCAAAGGTAACCTAGTCACCACTCAGCACACAGGAACAGTACCAAAATCACCAATTCTGTAGAAATCCAGGAGAGACAGACCACAAATAAGGGCTTGTCAGTTGGATGAGTTGGTGATAGGATGCATTGCAGAGTTTCAAGCAACATAGTTCCACTGGCATTACTGTCTTTACAGGTGATTTTCCAGCCCTTGAACCAATGCATGTTAGCACATGGCTCTAGCATATTGTTACAATTCCAATCAGAAATTGGCACAGATGTTACTGTGCTGGCATTGTAGCCAATTTTCTTAAGTTTCAGCTTTCTTAATGATTTCTTTGTATGTTTTCTGGCTGTAGGGTGACTCAGTGGAATCCATTTGGTTAACAATAACTGTTTTTCACACCCAGTGTGTAAACCAGAAAGACATGCTCATAGGTCTGTTCATTCCTGGAGATACCAGTTCAAATTTACCAACACAAGCAGCAACAATCAGGACAGCACAGTCAGCCTGAGATGTGGCTGTATTCATGTTTTTCACAAAGCATCTGTGTCCCAGGCTATCAATAATAACCAAGTAGTACTTGCTGGTCTCAAATTTCCACATGGTATCAATGGTGATGCCATGTTCAGGTTCGGCTTTCAGTTTATCCAAGACCCAGGCATACTTGAAGTAACTGTTTCTTATCTCAAAAGCCTCTTTCTCAAAATTTTTGGTGGCTCTTTGATCAATCCTACCACATTTGTAGATCAAATGGCCAGTGGTGGTGGACTTGCCTGAATCTATGTGTCCAATTTTGACAATGTTGATGGGAGTCTTTTTCTTTTCTTTTCCATTTGACTTTAGGGATGGTTTTCATGACACTGTTGTTCTAACTGCAAACCTATTGTAAAAAAAGGTTGGTATCAGCTTTAACATCTCCTGCTTCATCCTTGATTTTATTTATTTGAGTCTTCTTTTCTTTTTTTGGTTAGCCTAGCTCGTGGTTTATTGATTTTCCTTTATCATTTCAAAAAAACAAACTCTTCATTTTGTTGATCTTTTGAATTTTTGTTCTTAATATCAGTTTTATTTCTGCTCTGAGTTTTATTATTTCCTTCCTTCTGCGAATTTTGACTTTAGTTTATTAGTAAATCAATAACAAATTCTAGGTCTTTGAGGCGCATTTTTAGATTGTTTCTTAGAAATCTTCTTTTGTGATATAGACAATTATTACTATAAATTTCCCTTTTAGTACTGGTTTTATCGTGTCCCATGGGTTTTGGTAAGATGTATCCCATGCTCATTTGTCTCAAGAAAATTTTAATTTTTCTTTTAACTTATTCACTAACCCATTGGTTATCTAAAAGGATGTTGTTTAACTTCCATGTATTAGTAACATTTCCAAAATTTTATTTTGTTAATTTCCAGTTTAGACCATTATAGAAAAGATAGCTGATATGATCTCTCTTCTTACATTTGTTGAGATTTGTTTTGTGGCCTAATATGTGATTCATCCTGGAGAATGTTTCATGTGCAACAGAAAAGAATATATATTCTACAGTTGTTGGATGAAATGTTCTGTAAATGTCTGTTAGGTCCATTTGGTCTGTGGTGCAGTTTAAGTCCAATGTTTCTTTGTTGATTTTTTGTCATTAGCTTCCCATTGTTGAAAGTGGGTGTAGTCCCCTACTATTTTGTATTGTTGTCTGTCTCTCCTTTTAGATCTAATAACATTTGCCCTATATATTTGAGTGCTCTTGTGTTGGTTGCATATATATTTATGATTGTTATATCCTCTTGTTGAATTGATCCCTTTCTCATTATACATAATAACCTTTTCTGCCTCTTTTAACAGTTTTTGACTTAAAATATCTTTTATCTGATATAAATATGGCTTATTCTGTTCAATTTTGGTTTTTGTTTGCATGGAATATCTTTGTCTATCCCTTTGCTTTCAGCCTGCCTTTACTGGTGTGGTGAGTCTTTTTTAAGTAGTATATAGTTGGGTCTTATTTTATTTTATTTTGCCTATTCAGCCACTCTACCTCTTAATTTGAGAATTTAATCCATTTACATTCAAGGTTATTATTGTTAGATAAGAACTTGTTTCTGCCATTTTGTTAATTATTTTTTCCTTATCTTATAGATTCCTTATTTCTTTCTTCTTCTCTTGCTATTTACCTCCATGGTTTAGTGGCTTTCTGTGGTGCTAAGCTTTATTTATTTTCTCATTCTCATTTGATTGTCTGCTTTACTTTATTTGTTTGTGATTATCGCAAGCTAACATGAAGAGTCTTGTAGTTAGAACTGACTGTTTTAAGATAATGGAAACTTATCTTTGGTCACATAAAATTAGACAGTTCTCCTTCCCCCTAAAATTTACACTTTTGTTCACTTAATTTACTTCTTTATCTGTGGTGTGTTCCTTAGCCATTAATTGTAATTCTTGGTTTTGACCATTTGACATTAAACGTTCATACTAGAGGATTGAAGAAGTATATAGCACTCATATCACTGGAATATTATGAATTTGATTTATTAACTTACTCTGCTGTTGAGTTTTACATTTTCACTGGTTTTCCTGTTAGTAATTATGGTCCTTTTGTTTCCATTTGTAGCACTTTCAAGCATTTCTTATAAAACCAACTCTATGGTAATGAATTCCCTTAGCTTTTCCTTATCTGCGAAGATTTTTATTTCTTCTTCATTTCTGCAAAGAAAATCTCTGCTTGATACAATATTCTCAACTAACAGCTTTTATTTCTTTCAGCACTTTAAATACATCATCCCATTCTGTCCCAGCTTTAAGGTTTCTGCTGAGAAATCTGCTAATAGTGTAATTCAGATTCCTTTATATGTGACTTGATGCTTTTCTTTTGTAGATTTTAGAATTATTTCATTGTCTGTGACTTTTGACAGTTTGATTATAATATGCCTCAGAGAGAATTTTTTGGATTGAATATAATTGGGGATCTTTTAACTTCCTGAATCTGGATGTTCACAACTCTACCAATACTTGGGAATTTTTCAGCTATTATTTTGTTAAATAAATTTTCTGTGCTTTTCTCCATCTCCTTCCTTCTGGCCCTCCTATTATGAGAAAATTGGTTCACTTGATGGTGTTCCATAAGTCCCGTAGGCTTTCTTCATTTTCTATTTTTCTTGTTTCTACTTCCCCCCACCGCTCCCCTCTGGTTGGGCTGTTTCAAAAGACATGTCTTCAAGTTCATAAATTATTTCTTCTCCTTCATCTTGTCTGTTGTTGAAGCTGTCAGTTATGTTTTTTTTTTCATTTTGTTCATTGAATATTTCTGCTCTAATTCTGCTTGGTTCCTTTTTTATTTTAGGTATATCTTTGTTGAATTTCTCATTCAGATCATGAATTGTTTTCCTGATTTTATTGAATTGTTTCTCTGTGTTCTCTTATATCTTGCTCAGTTTCCTTAAAATCATAATTTTGAATTTATTTTTCAGATAATATATGAATGTCCTTTTTGGGAGTCTGTTACTGGAGACATTTTGTGGGTGCCATGTTTATTTGCCTTTTTACGTTTCTTGTGTCCCTACATTTATATCTGTGAATCTAATTGGACAGTCACTTTTTTCCAACATTATGGAGTAGCTTTCGTAGTGATAAATGTTTTCCTGTAAACAGGTCCTAGGGTTAAGTGTGGTGCACTGGCTTTAGCTCTAGGTCGACTCAGTGCTATGGTCTTCATGCCGTTTCTTCAGCTGTAATCCTCTTCAGTGGTATTTATTGCCTTAGTGCTCTAGGTTGCAGGAGTTTGTGATGGCAGCAGTGTAGTTTTGCTGAGGACAGGAGCACTAGGCTGGTTGTTGGACCCTGTGGCAATCTGTCTGGGAAAGCAGAATTATTACTGGACCAGCTGTTGGACCAGGCATGAGAGCAGTGATGCCAGGCATTCCTGCAATGGTATTTGCAGGGATATGGGACCACTACCAGACTGGCTGTCAGGCTGGGCTCAGGTGTGTGCAGGTGTGGTGATGCCAAGCAGGCCTGTGGCTGTCTATCCAAGGAGGTAAGGCTGCTGCTGAACCAGCTGTTGGGCAAGGCACAGGTGCATGTGAGTACAGCAGGGCCAGGCTCTTAGCCTTCTTACTGAGATTCTTCAGAGAATTCTTCATATATCACCCCATGTGGTATTATAAATGGGAGCTTTGTACCTTATTTTAATTTTGTGATTACATTTGAAATAATTTAGTGGTAGGATTGTTTGCTGGACTATTTTAAGGTGTTATGTATGCATTCCTTTGTAGCACTTTTTCTCTTCCATCACTGATAACATTTATTTATTTACTTTTCCATAAGTTATTGGGATGCAGGTGACATTTGGTTACATGAGTAAGTTTTTTAGTGGTGATTTGTGACATTTTGGCACGCCCATCACCTAAGCAGTATACACTGTGCCATATTTGTAGTCTTTTATCCCTCGCCCCTCTCCAGCTCTTTCCCCCAAGTCCCCAACATCCATTGTATCATTCTTATGGCTTTGCAGCCTCATAGTTTAGCTCCCACATATCAGTGAAAACATACAAGGTTTTGTTTTCCATTCCTGAGTTACTTCACTTAGAATAATAGTCTCCAATCTCATCCAGGGCACTGCAAATGCTGTTAATTCATTCTTTTTTATAGCTGTGCAGTATTCCATCAAACATATATGCCACGGTTTCTTTATCCGCTCACTGATTGATGGGCATTTGGGTTGGTTCCACAATTTTGCAACTGTGAATTGTGCTGCTATAAACATGCATGTGCAAGTATCTTTTTCAAATAATGACTTCTTTTCCTCTAAGTAGACACCCAGTAGAGGGACTTCTGGATCAAATGGTAGTTCTACTTTTAGTTCTTTAAGGAATCTCCACACTGTTTTTTATAGTGGTTGTGCTAGTTGACATTCCCACCAACAGTGTAGAAGTGTTCTCTATTTACCACATATACACCAACATCTACTGTTCTTTGATTTTTTGATTATGGTCATTCTTGCAGGAGTAAGGTGGTATAGCATTGTAGTTTTGATTTGTATTTCCTGATCATTAGTGATGTTGATCATTTGTCATATGTTTGTTGGCCATTTGTATATCTTCTTTTGAGAATTGTCTATTCATGTCCTTAGCCCACTTTTTAATAGGATTGATTTTTTCTTACCGATTTGTTTGAGTTTGTTGTAGATTCTGGTTATTGGTCCTTGGTCAGATGTATGGATTGTGAAGATTATCTCCCACTTTGTGGGTTGTCTGTTTACTCTGCTGACTGTTCCTTTTGCCATGCAAAAGCTCTTTAGTATAATTAGGTGCCAGCTACTTATCTTTGTTTTTATTGCATTTGCTTTTGGGTTCTTGGTCATGAAATCCTTGCCTAAGCCAATGTCTAGAAGGGTGTTTCCAATGTTATCTTCTATAATTTTTATAGTTTCAGGTCTTAGGTTTAAGTCCTTATCCATCTTGAATTGACTTTTGTATAAGGTGAGAGATAAGGATCCAGTTTTATTCTCCTAGATGTGGCTAGCCAATTATCCCAGCACCATTTGTTACAAAGGGTGTCCTTTTCCCACTTTATGTCCTTGTTTGTTTTGTCAAAGATCAGTTGGCTGTAGTATTTGGGTTTATTTCTGGGTTCTCTATTCTGTTCCATTGGTCTATGTGCCTATGTTTGTACCAGTACCATACTGTTTTGGTGACTATGGCCTTACAGTGTATTTTAAAATCAGGTAATGTGATGCTTCCAGATTTGCTCTTTTTGCTTAGTCTTGCTTTGTCTATGTGGGCTCCTTTTTGGTTCCATATGATGTTTAGAATTTTTTTTTCTGATTCTGTGAAGAATGATGGTGTGGTATTTTGATGGGAATTGTACTGAATTATAGATTGCTTTTGCAGTATGGTCATTTTCACAATATGGATTCTACCCATCCATGAACATGGGATATGTTTCCATTTGTTCATGTCATCTATGATTTTTTAAAAACGTGTTTTGTAGTTTTCCTTGTAGAGGTCTTTCAACTCCTTGGTTAGGTATATTCCTAAGATTGTTTGTTTGTTTGTTTGTTTGTTTTGCAGCTATTGTAAAAGTGGTGGAGTTCTCGATTTGATTCTCTGCTTGGTCATTGTTGTATATAAGGGCTACTGGTTTGTGTACATTAATCCTGCATCTGGAAACTGAATTCTTTCATCAGTTCTAGGAGCTTTCTGGAGGAGTCCTTAGGGTTTTCAAGGTAAAAGATTGTATCATCAGCAAGCAGTGACAGTTTTACTTCCTCTTTACCAATTTGGATGCTCTTTATTTCTTTCTCTAGTTTGATTGCTCTAGCCAGGGCTTCCAGTACTATGTTGAAGAGTAGTGGTGACAGTGGGCATGCTTGTCTTGTTCCAGTTCTCAGAGGGAACACTTTCAACTTTTCCCCATCAGTATTATGTTGGCTGTAAGTTTTTAATAGATGGCTTTTATTACATTAAGTTATGTCCCTTGTATACCGATTTTGCTGAGCGTTTTAATCCTAAAGAGATGTTGGATTTAATCAAATGCTTCTTTTTTTGCACTTCCTGCCTAGAACTCCCAAGATTATATGCCCTTTGTCTTCCACTACCAGGGTGAGTAGGGAAGGACAATCAGGAGGAGGGCAGGGTTAGGAGTTTCTGAGCTCAGACTCTCCTTGGGTGGGTCTTGCTGCAGCTGCAGCATGGGGGATGGGGTTGAGATTCCCAGGTCACTGGACTTGTGTACCTAGGAGGATTATGGCTGCCTTTGCTGAGTCATGCAGGTTGTCAGGGAAGTGGGGGAAAGCCCACAGTCACAGGCCTCACACAGCTCCCATGCAAACTGAAGGGCCAGTCTAACTCCCACCGTGCCCCTACCAACAGCCCCGAGTTAGTTTCCAGGCAGAAGGTATGTCGGGCTTGAAAACCCGTCTCCCATCTGTGAAAGAAAAGGTCTTGGTTCTTCCCCTGTCTGTGGAGTTTGCACACCGGATTTGCGCCCTCTCCTGAGTTCTAACCAGGTGGCTTCTCACCCCGTTCAAATTGTTACAAAGTTTAGCTAGAGATTTCCTTTTCCCTGTGGAGTTTTACACCCTGCTCCTCTGGTCACCCTCCCGTTGGATCCCTGTGGTGTGGTGCCAGGCAGGTATGGCCGGTTAGGGGACCCTAGGAGCTCCCAGGGCCTTTCCGCTGCTTCCTCTACCCCTGTATTTGGCTTGGCTCTCCAAATTGACTCAGCTCCAGGTAAAGCCGGAAACTTCTCCTGGAAACGGACCATCAGCTTCTCTAGTGGGGGTGTGTGTTGGGGAGAGGAGGGTCTCCCTTTCCCACTTCCTCAGTTGGGCACTCACAGTATTTGGGGGATCTCCCGGGTTCAGCAGGAGCAGTCCACTTCCTTCAGAGGGTCTGTATGTCCTCTCGAGATTGCTGGTTTGTTCTTGCAGTCTGTTGAGCTAAAATTTACAATGCGAGCTGCTCTGTCTGGAGCTACAATCTAGTCCTGCCTCCTGTCCACCATGATGATCCAAGAGAACTGTTAACATTTAATTGGTTAGTTATTACTGTTGTCACAGTAAGTAACATGGAATTTAGAGTCAAGCATATCTATTTAGAAAACCAGATTTTCAATTCTATGTAAAGACTTGAACAAGTGACATAGTTTCCCTGTCAATAAAATGAGGAGAATAATACCTATCTCAAAGGACTGTTGAGAGTCTTAAATGGAAAAATGCCTGTAAATCCCTTAGCAGGGAGCCTGCTCATAGCAGGCACATAGTAGATGTATTAGTCCTCCCCATACAGTTTCTCCTTTATTAATAGACCTACAGTTGGATTGTATGTTCCTTCAGGTGTGAAAAGCCTGCCTTTATGTTTTACACACTTGTACTCTGAAACACAGTTTATATTAATAAATTTTTGTTAAAACTCTTTCTACCCACCCCCTTTTAAAATTTATGTCTTCTGGGTAGATAAGGAAAAACAGGTATTTATGCTTGTGAGAAGTATATCTAAATTAAGAATCAATTAGAAATAGATGGACATTTTGAAGACAAATCCTTGAATTACTCACTTTAGTGAATGGGTTTCATATGTTCCTTGGCTTTTTGAAAGTTTATTCTTGGTCCTCAGACATGTTTCATAATGTTGCTAGGTAAATGAAACATCACTGGAAGGCATGCTATCTACAAACCCTCAAAAGGTACAACTCCATAGGTAGCCTGGTCTTACTATGGCCAAATAATGACTCAATAAGTGTCAATATAATTAGCAATTTATGTTGGTTTCAAAATGCTCCTGCGGAGTCAATGAGTACCTCCACATGGCCTCCGACAGTGGTGCAGAATGTTGCTGGACACTCTGCACAAAGGGGTTTATCCTATTCTGCTCCAGCCTTTCTCCCCCTTTCTTCAGTACCCACTATATTCTGCGAAATGCTACAACCCACATTCAGTCTATGTTTGTAATGCATTCTCTTCTGTTCCTTCACATATGGCAGTCTGAAACAATTACATAATGAGACATATTATCAGGGCATAACTGTCAAAAATGAAGACTAAGCTATGAATAAATATTACCCACTTATTAGCTAAGCTGCTCGTGTGTCCTCTAATCTATATGTGCCCCGACTTTCAGATTTACATTCATACCCCTGATTACCTGTGTAACAAATGAATGCAGCACTAATTATGTTTGGAAAAAGATTTATAAAGTTTATAAAGATTTATAAGCTTTAAAATGATGAATTCCATTCTAAAGTAAGGTTCCTTACCATTTTTGTGTTGTAGTCTTTTTTGCCAGTCTGGTGAAATCTACTGACTCTTCTCAGACATAATGTTTTAAAATTTATAAAATAAAATATGTAGGCTAAAAAAGGGAGTCAGTTAAATTAAAATACTGTTAGAAATTTTGATTTAGTAATATATATAGTTTCTTATTAACAAATTAAAATCTAGAAGTTCAATAATTATTAAAATTTGACATAATGAATATAAATAACATTTTGAAAAAATACATAAGATAAAAATAAAAAACTAAATAAAATAAAATTTAATGTATTATTTTATTTTATAGAGACTATTGTAGATATTTTGGTATTGTGGATAATTAAAATATATTACCATTTCTTAAAGTAGGAAATACTGTAACAACTATAATGTGATACTTATCAGTGACAAAGTCACAGGTATTACTGACTACATTTATGTTTGAAAGAAATGCTTAATTTCAATTACATGTTAGTGAAAATAAAGTTGCATTTTTCCTATTCAGATTCACAGACCATGGGTTAAGAATCTTGATCTAATATGACCCAATTTTGAGGATTTTATTAAGTTTCTTTCCTCTGAAATACCTTTTATAGATGCTCTGTTTTAAATGTGAAAATACCTAAATTGAAAGCTTGTCTTGTCTCTACTCCCATGGAGGTATTTAAAAAGACATGTAAACTCTTTCAGAAATGTACTTTGTTTTCCTTCAAAAGTATACTTTATAACATTAAATTGAACAAAAGCAACATCTTCCTCTAGATAGACACAAATGCGTCTCAATATCATGGTGTCAGGATTTCACAGTTCTTGACACGTTACTTTTGAAGGTAGAGCTGTTTCCCACCTGAATCTCCAGGTCTGGTTGCAACTTCTGCCTTCCTATCTATGATTCTTCTTTTTCTCACACTCAAGAAAGCCAACCAGAGGCAATGATTGGGCACACTAATGAATGTTACACTGTTCTACTTTCTTTTGTAATGAAATTATTTGGAAACTTGTGGTGTTCCCTGATAAATAACCAATGAATTGTGGCAATGTTCCTAGTACACAAGTGTGGTGAAGCTCCCTGGTAGAGAACAGTTGTTCTATGCATGGTTACATACACTGTGGAATTAATGCTGCAACCTTATGTCTTTCAGGCCTTAAAAAATAAATTGCCATTTAGCATTTATAGCAGCAGTACTAAAGTGACAACCTTAGTGATCTGGAAGTGTTCATGTTTCTCTAAAGCATAGGTTGGTAAACTTTTCCAAAGGTCCACATAGTAAATATTTTCAGCTTCATCGACCATATGGTCTCTACTCTGCCTTTGTAGTACAAAAAGAGACATAGACAAGACCTAACCCAGTGAACGTGGCTGTGTTCCAATGAAAACTAATTTATGGGCACTGAAATTTGAATTTTATATAATTTTCAGATGTTATACTACTTTTTTTTTTAATATATAAACACCATTCTTAATTTGTTATGGGTCATACAAAAAAGGCAAGGGGCCAGATTTGGTCCATAGGTCATCTTTTGCTGCTTGCACTCTTAAATATGAAATCAATAGCCAGGTAGCAAACCAATTAAATAGGTTGATCTAGCTGGCTAGGCCATCCCAAGGAGAACTGTTCTTAAAATAACTCTTAGCTAGAATGTGAGGTGAGGAAGTCTGATGTTCCAAAGGATACCACATATAGAAACAGAATTCAAAAAAAAAAAAAAAGAAAAGAAAAAAAGAAAAAAACAGAATTCAAAATTGCATAGATAGAAACTCTTTCTGTCTGAAATCAATCAGGACCCTGATCTCAAAGCTAATATGTAGGGGCATCCATTGTATACAGACGGATTGCAGATTGTGCTGTATCAAAAAATGTGGAAGTGTTATGGGAGCAAATTTGTACAACACAAATTTAGAGTTTCGTTTTGTCTTTGTTTTCTCTCCCTGAATGCCTAATTAAAAGGAGTATGGTATTTATTTGCCTTTGCTAGAGTTAGTAAACATGGCACTATTCCTATAAAATTATTTGTGTTAGCAAGAACATGAACGTTTAAAAGGCTTGGTCTTCTAACTCTATGAGAAATATCTTTATTACTGATTATTAACAGCAGAATTGATTTTCAAGGCATTTTTGCAAGTAGAAAAACAAAGACAAATGAAAGAAAAACATCAGAAGGAGGGTGGTAGACAGTAGCAATATGGTGTGGGTGTAGACAGATCCCTGTGATTCATGAAAAAGTTAGGGCTCACAGATTAACTCTGTCTTGAGAATGTGTTTCATTTCTTATAGAATGGTTCCCATCAACCAGTTTCAGATCATCGCGGAAATTAACACAGAATTCTACCTATTTAGGAATCAGGCTGTGCAAAATCTACAATACTAAATGTGAACTCCAATCCTGTGGTGGTGATCATCGTGGTGGTACTTGTTGTTTTATAAATATCAGCAGGCACACATCTGGGACTTTAGTGCTTGCCACAATGTCGTTTTCTGGTTGACATATATCTAAGAAATGCGTATATTAACACCCAGGCTATAGAGCCAAGCACATTTTAGTGCCGGCTACAGCTGAAAGAATATGTTTCCATTCCTTGTCCATCTGTTCTTGGCAACATAAATTTAAACTAGAAACACAGAATAAGTTTCATGAGAAATATGTCTAAATGAGGTTTAGAACAGCAAGGTGGAAGCTCTAAGTTAACATTTGATTTTGTAGCTAAAATATTGTTTTTACTTGGAGTAATCGCATGCTACAGCTACAGCTTAAAGTTAAAAATAATAGATTTTAATTATTCACTTAAAAGTTTGGTGGCTTGGTCTCATATTCTTTTTAAAGTGCTTTTATTAAATTTGCCTATGATCCTGGGCTTTGAGATTGCAAAGCACTATTTGCTGCCACACAGTTGAACTACACTGAAAATAAATCATTAGCATCTCTAAACTCTATGCTAAAATTGAGTTATTAGAGAGGAGTGAGCACTTTCTGTACAAAATGGATTCCATACAAAACACATTTGCTTGTTTTTCTATGAGTCCAACCTCAAATATGACCAACTATTACATGGCTATCTTGTATAATAATCATGCCTCCCACTGTATTCCACCCCTCTAGTTTTTCTGCTACTAAACAATATAAAATTATGTATTTACATTTGAAAATACACAAAAACACATAAGAATATTAAAATGGAAAAGAACCATATATGGGCACCTAGACTTTGGCCTGCAAATCAAGGGTCTCAGGACTGTGAGTTAAATAGGTGAGCAGAAGGGCTGTCACTGAGTCTTGGGACAGGACTGTCTGGGATTCCATTGATGTGAGTTCAACTTCTGATTTCCGGCTGAATGCAAGTATTCAGATTGGAAAGGAACCTTGAAGCTCACACAGTCCGATCTCCACCTTTATGTTAAGATGATTTCTAAAGTTTTGTAAAGTCTGCCCTTTTCATATGATTGACTTATCAAATGTAGCATAGTGCATCAAAGCAATAGGGTTCACATTTTGGCTCTGTCACTTTCTAGGTACGTGAGTATGAATAGTTATTAACTTCTCCAATGTTTAGCTTCTCTATCTGTAAATGGGGAGAATCACATTTATCTTAAATTGGTCTGGAGCAGGAGCAAATGAGATAATATAATTAGTCCTAGTAAATACTCAACAAGCAATAACTCTTACTATTAGCACCTTCCTAATGTCCTCTGCTAAAAAAAAATTAATAATAATGATTGCATGGGACTAATTATCTAGTATACTACCAAACAGTATTTTGGTAGAATATTCCTTAACATCGGAAAAACATTTCACAAAACTACTATTGTTTCTTGAACTTTTGTACAGTTACCTATTACTGTGGACAAGTTAACGCAAAGATTTAGGGACTCCATCTCTAATGTATAAAATAAGAAGCTTCAACTCCATGATCTCTAAGGTCTCTTGTTTGAGTAATTTAACAAAACCATGTTTGACAGCATATCCTCATATTTTATTTATAGTGTTGAAATGTGTATTTGCTGCCAAATGTCTGATGTGGGATGTATAATGGTCCTTATATACATGTGGAATAACATTAAGTTTGTTGATGTTAAAAACTACTGGGTTTTTTTTTTTTTTTTTTCAGTATTATTTGGCTCAGAATCTGTGTTTCCCATTTTGTTTTAGAATAAGCTGACAGTAAATCATTTCCCACAGAACCTCAAGGTTTAGTTAAACTGAGAGTTATAAAAGTAGGCCATCTTTTTATTACTTTAAGTTTCTAAGACAAGTTTTCTTTGTGAAGTGGCTGTTATGTTTTTAAAATCTCCATAATATCAAATGGCATTAAATTGTGGATATATGTACACACATTGCAACTTAAAAGGCATCTACTTTCTTTCAGATCTCAGTGACCAGCTGCTGGAGGTGGTCGGCTTGGAAGGAGCCATGGAGATGGGGCAAATATACACAGGCCTGAAAAGTGCTGGCCGGCGGCTGGCTCAATGCTCCTGTGTGGTCATCAGGTAGTTCTCCTTCTGTAATTGACAAAGGAGTTTGATATGGCATAGCCTCAAACTAATTAAAAGTATGCAGAACTCTCATAGTAGTTGTCATCTTTGGGTTCCAAATAATCAGTGACTAATACTGATATATTTCAGAATAATGGACATAGGCAGATTGTATAAAATATTGGTTAGCTATTACTTATCTGGTTTGTTGGAATCTAATTCTCTCTTGTTGACTACCATGGACACATTGATGCACGAATTCAAATATACAAATTTTATGGTTGATACTCATATTAGTCTACTGAAGCACCAAAGTATTTACTGGGCAAATTATCTAATGAAAATAATGACAAGACACCATTAACTTAAATTATTTCAAGGATTAAAGTGCCGCATTAAGATTTTATGTATGTTTTAAATTTTAACTTTTCCAAGCATTTTTTCTCCAAAATTTCACCTGCAGGAAAAAAAAAAAAAAAAAAAAAAAAAAAAAAAAGAGGCCTTTTGTTGCCCAGGCTAAAGTGCAGGGGCACGATCATGGCTCACTGCAACCCCCACCTTCCAGTTTCAAGGATTCTTCTGCCTCATCCTCCCACATAGCTGGGATTACAGGCACCCACAACCACACCTGGCTAATTTTTGTGTTTTTAGTAGAGATGGGGTTTCATCATGTTGGTCAGGCTGGTTTCAAACTCCTGACCTCGTGATCTGCCCAGGTGAAACCACAGATTGTAACACAGACATAATTGATATTATTTATCTGAAAGTATTGGTGCTGGAAAATCTGAGACATCAAACACCTTTCTCCCAGTTTGCAATGTAGGGTTATAAAAACAAGGAATCTCTTTTGGCTGTAGAAATTCTGATCGTATCATTAAACATAAACCCTGAAATTTTTCTTTTGACATCCAGAATTTTTTTTAATATCACTACATTTAACAGGAAACTCATAATATTCCTATGACTAAGGTACTTTTCAGGGGATTTATTAATAGTGGAGCGTTGAAGCTCCTTTCATAGGAGATAAATTTAGAGCCCAACTATTACCATATTTGCCTTCCCTGGTCTCGTCATCTTATATCTCACATATAGTCTGTAATATAAAGTATTTCCTTGCTATACTTAAAATGAAATATTTTCCCCCAGGACTAGCAAGTCTCTGCCAATGCAAATTGATGGGGAGCCATGGATGCAGACCCCATGCACAGTGAGTACAGAATAGTTGATATGCTATGTCAGTCTCAGTTTTGCTTTCCTCTTTGACTAATCACAATAACTGATTTTTTTCTTTATGTCTTTCAACTTATCACCAAATAGTTTTTTTGTTGTTGTTGTTATTGTTGTGTCAGAGCCACTGCATTTAGGTTTTAGACATTATATACCCTTGGCAATGATTTAGCTCTTGAATGTTTGTGTTAGCCTAAGTATAAATAGATCTTTTACATAGATCAATTATAAACCATCAATCAATTATAAACTCTGGAGCTAAACAAAGTATTAATACAAGTTTATCTTAAACATTTTTGTGTTTATTTCAGAGCACATTATGAGAATATTATTTACGAGAACTGCAAACATAAGCTTACATGTGAATTTATTTCTCAGCTGTTCTATTGCCTCCATTTGGGGGATTTGAGGGCTTTCTTCTCCATAAGAAAAAAATTTCTCTCCAGTTTCTACCATAGTTGTGTTTTCCAGATTGAGCTATTAGTTAAGTCAGACATTTCACCCCTCTCAAAAAAATTCAGTTTTTATTTGCATAGTGAATATTTTATTGCATTTCAAAAACAGGCTAGGAACTGCTTTTGGCACTGGGAGTAGAAACATGAACAAGACTAACAATGTAATTTCCTTCAAGTTTCTTACATTCCAATAATAGGGGACCAGATAAATAAACAAATATTTGATAAGTATAACTTCAGACTGCGAGAGTTATTAAAAAATAAGGTGAAATGATGAAGAGAAACTGGATTAGGTGTGGAGAATACTACTTGATATAAGGGAGACCTCCTTGAAAGGACACAGCCGAAAGCTCAGTATAAAATACAAAAAAAAAAAAAAAAATTAGCTGGACTTGGTGGCGCACACTTGTAGTCCCAGCTACTCAGGAGGCTGAGGCAGGAGAATCACTTGAACCCAGGAGGTGGAGGTTGCAATGAGCTAAGGTCATGCCATTGCACTTCAGACTGGGTGACAGAGTGAAATTCCATCTAAAAAAAAAAAAAAAAAAAAGACACTAAGGAAGGTGGTGCGACCAAAGCTTCTAGAATTAGGAGAGAATGGTAAGAGCCTAAGTAGAAAAGGTAGACAGAGAACAAATCATGTAGAAAAAATGATGGTAAAGAGCTAAGTTTTGATTCTAAGTACAATAGGAAACTACTGAAAACTTTAAGCAACATCTGATTTACATGTTTTTAAGTTCACATTGGCTGCTCTGTGGAGGATTGATTGTACTGAGCAGCAACGGAGAGATGGATCTATGCTAGTACTCTGGGCTTGGGCAAGGATGGCAGCAGGGAAGTAAAATGAAAGTGGATGAATTTAAGCTATATTCCAGAATTAGAACAGGAAAAATTTATTAATGAGTTCCTGGGGATGCAGGAGGTGGAGGAAAGGGCTGAATTGAAGTTAACTCTTACCTAAGTATGATAGTGTCATTTACTGAGTAGTTAAAGTTCGGAGAGAAACTGGCTAGAGGGCAACAGGGGAAGATCTTAATCTTGCACAAGCATTGTGTTGAATGCTTGTGTTATATGTGAGTATTTATTAAATATTCACATAAATTCTAAATAATGAAGCCACCATTTTTTAGATGGAGAAAATACAAGTCCTGGGAGGTTAAATAGCATACTCAAGGTCAGGTATGAAGTAGATATGGAAGTAAAATCCAAGACTCTTTAATTAAAGCCCATTCTCTCAACCACTAGTGTAAACAACTTTAGCTACAGATTTCAAACAGCACAGATTAGCATGTAAGAAGGAATATTTCATTTTGCCTTTGTAATGGTTTTACTCTAAAGCTATTGGCTCAAACTTTGTGTATAACACATAAACATAACTTCTTGTTTGTTTCTGGTGTATTCTTTTAGCTACCTGAACACTTCATCTTTTTCCTCCCTTCACTAGTATGTGTACATATACATCTTTTTTGTAATCGTTCACTCTCCAAATG
Source organism: Trachypithecus francoisi (assembly GCF_009764315.1). Lineage (NCBI taxonomy): Eukaryota > Metazoa > Chordata > Mammalia > Primates > Cercopithecidae > Trachypithecus > Trachypithecus francoisi. Next base: position 85,855,401 of record NW_022681469.1, on the reverse strand, counting down.
GCACTTCTAAATTCACATTATTCTATTCACATGGATGCTTAAAATGTTGTTGTTAGTGAAGGTGATCATTAACATCATTAATGATGGTGATGGTTATAGTGATGATAAAGGTGGTAGTGATGGTGGTGATGGTATTGCGGGGGGGGTGATGGTTATGATGGTGTTGGGGGTAGTAGTGGCTATTGTAATGATGGAAATAGTGGTAAAACTTGTGGTGATGGTGGTGATGGTAGTTGCAATGGTGGTAGTTGTAATGCAAGATAGTAGTGGTTGGTAGTGGTGTTGTTTTTAATGAAAAGTCACTTTTCATCAGCCTTGGTAACAAAAGAATAAGTAAATCAAAGAAAATAAAACCAACTAGCTTCCATGAATACTCTTTGTATTATTTTGGACACTTCTCATGAGAAGAGGCGTTTTTTGGGTCTTCTTATGCCGTGTTTTGGGTCAAGAAGCGGTCACAGCTATGATAATATCTAATATTTATTAAGTCCTTAGAATGTCCTGTACATACAGTTGGAGACACTTTACCTATGTTGATGCATTTAATCCTCACAAAAATTCTATGGTTAGCCTTATTTTATGGATGAAATAACTGAGGAAGACAAAGGTTAAATAGTTCATCTAATTCTACACAGTTAATAAATAGCAGAGTAGAAATGGAAACCCAGGTAGTCTGGCTCTAGCATCTGCACGCTTCATCTCTGCTCCTCATTGGGAAGTTCAACACAAAATGGCCCCAGGGCATGCTGGAGATCTCCATCCAGAGTGTGTGACCTTTGGTAAATGACGGACTACCTTTCTCTCTGACTACCTTTCAAGCTTCTCCCGCTTGAAAATCTCTGCCTATTGAAATTTAATTAATGTGCTAGAATAATTTAAGCTTGTTTAACACAAGTACTTTTAACACTACTTTTGTTAATTTTTATTTCAATAAGTAATAAGACATTCATTTCACCTGTTAACTATCATGATTTACAATTGTTAAATTAATAATTTTATATAACTTATATTGAATTTTCTTCCTTTGTAAACTCACTTATTCATTTAAAACATTTATTGCAGCTTACAGTAGACCAAGAATCATAGTAGACTATGGCTCATTATTGTGATTTTACATTCTGGCATATTCTACTTTTCCTAGAGCCACATGCGGTTCTGAACTTTAAATTTCACTGTAATTGAAGAGAAAATTTAGTATTCATAACATTGGTATGGTTAACTATGGAGCATTTTTGCTTCAACTGAATAACCCAATATTTTTCTTACAGAACATAAGAATGCTGCAATGTTAAAATTCTCTGCTGAATTTAAATATCTGTAAACTGATATTCAATTTATGAAGGAATTGCTCTAGACATAACTTTAGAGGAGAATAGTTCTGTTTTTTCTTTAGTAGAATATATAAAGTAGAAATATCAATTAATGCTTTCTTAAAAATCAAGATAATACACGTTTTGGAGTTGGTAGGTAGTGATGATGACACAACAATATGATTGTACTTGGTGCCATTGAACTGCACGCTTAAAAATGTAAGTTAAAATGGTGAATTTTATGTTGTGTATATTTTGGCACAATAAAAAAGTCACTGAGAAAAAAATTAATGTAAGATTTATTTATAAATTTCACTGATTGAGTTCAAAGATTAGGAAAAGAAAAAAACCGAAGAGCTTAATACTAACTCTTCAAATACGCACTTGGTAATTATTTTTAGGACGATCTAGATTCTGTCACTATAAAGCCATCAACATTAATTTTTTAAGTGCTCCTGTATTAATTGTTTTGTAATAGTCACTGAGTTAACACAATTATTTTATCCATATAACTATTGCTTGTGATAAGAAGCATATCAAACTGAAGACAATATTAATTCTAGAAGAGTGTATATTGAAAATCGTTTTAGAAGAGCTGTCTTTAGGCCAGACTCCAGAGCCTATTTTATTCTTTCTTCTTCCTCCCCCATCCTTCCTCCTGAGCACATAGAACATATGATTCTATAGTCAATATGTTCTTATAAAGGGAAGAAGAAAGAGCAGCTTGGGGTGGAGGGTAGAGGGAATAGAGTGGTAGGATAAGAGAGGACATAGACTAGGTAAGATTTTAGTTTGTATCTGTACAACCAGCACCCCTTCACTACCCATTTATTTTAAGTGATACATGACCAGTAAAGTTTAAGTGAGAAATGACTATTCAAAGTCTCAGGAACCTCAAATTTATTACAACTAAAATGGACTCATCATTTGCCTCGCGACATCTCTCCTTCCCCAAATGAGGTCTTCTCACATCCTAGATCTGCGATTCTTCCCTATATCATACTGAGATAGTGAAACCATTGAAACACCTGGTGTTTCCTAAGCTAGAAATCTGAAAGTCATCCTGTACCTTTCTCTATACCCTCAAATCCAATTTACATGTCCATATAATGATATGACCTATTTCTGGAATCTTTTCCTTTCTTTCTCTCCCTACTAACCACTGTCTTAGATTTGGTCCAATTCATTTCTCTCTCATTCCTGGCAAAATCACATCAATATTTCCCTATCTCAATTTTTGTTCCAATTAAGTCCATGCTTCACATTTCTATCAGAATGGTCACTATAAAATATGAATCTCACCGTGGAACTCTTCTACTTAAAATATCCTTTAGTTACTTTCTGTCTGATAAAATGTAGTTTGAGCGAGGATTCCTGTTTTACCAACATAATCTCTTACTTTTTAAAAAGTCTTTTCTTTTTGTCCAAACAAATTTTTCCTCTTCTTTAGTTTGGTAACCAACTCATCTTTTGAGACTCATTCCTTGCTGTCCCTCCTCCATAAATCCTTCCCTGAGCATGACCCCTCCTTCCACTTCTCCACTCCTTTTTCTCCAAATAGCCTAAAAGCTCAGCCTCAGTGTTTCACAGTTTTATCAAAACAATAACAACATTACGATGGAATTCTCAGTTATATGTCCAGTTCCTTTTAGACACAAGCTTACTGAGGTCATGGATCATGATTTGGATCATCTTGGTAGCCCCAGAGCATAGCACTGTGCCTCACACATAATTATATTGCCAATACCAAATGCACTTTGAATTTGCAAATTTCTGAAATACTTCTTGGGGTAGTATAGCATTTTTTAAAAGTGTTTTTCTACTAAATCTTCTTTCACTGAACATAATGTAGGTTGGCTAGCAATTCATTCACATATTTTTATATATAAATACATGTAAAAGTTATTTTGAGTTATCTTTATTCATTATATTCTCAAAGCAAAGAATTTGAATGTATCAGAGAAGAAATTCTTTCTCAATCTCAAAAGATTTAATCCTTCTATTTCCTGGATGGTATGGTTAAACTTCTTTGGGCCACTTCCCGCTGGATTATCAATTATATATTGCTTTTGCACATTCAAAAAGCTGCATTCTGTTAATTATTTGAAATATTAATAGGCATGTATTATTACTCATGACACATTTATGAAAAGTAATGCCAACAAGATTTTAATGCAAAATTACTCTGGGTTTCTTGTTTATGATAAAGATAGAAAAAACTCCTGAAACTTCCTTCCATGTGGTAGAGAACGGAAACGAAATCATGAACAGATTACACATTAAATAGTGAAATGATCACCGGTAGACTAAGAAGACTCTACAGAGTGATAGCTGAGCCCACGGCAACTTCTAGAAAACATTTATGTATGTCTTAACCCCTCTTTGCCTTTTTTCTGTACTTTCCCTGGCATAATACCTCTTAAGATCTTAAACCTGTTTGCCCAATCTTAGCTTACAACTACTTTCAATGTGCAATTGAGCCCTAACCTGGTGTGGGACCAATACCCACCAAGCCTGGTAGTCTTGCTGCCTTAGGTATGATCTTTTCAAATCCTGGATACCCTGTGAGCACCTGCCTCCTGCTGCCCAGATTTCTACTGTGTGACCCATTCCATGAGATGCTGTTTTCTGACTTGACTGCCGGTTCCCCTCCCTGGCACTAGCACCTCCTTGACTTGGACACTGACTACTTGCTTTGCCTTTGTTTGCATCCTCTACTAGGAAGACTTGGTCCTTTTTCTATTGCCCTAGCCACTGCAGTTATCTAGACTTCATTTTGACACTTGTTTTCACACATTCCACCATAACTTTAAAATACAAACTATTTAAAAAGAAAAACAGTATTCTGGAGCTTATTACATTTTTTTGTTTATGTGGTTGTTTTTTCAATTTGTTAAAATGATCATAATACTAAAGTGTTAGTTACTGTTTAATCACTTGCTAAATACACAATAGTCTCAGGCCATTAAGATATAAAGTAAAAGGTTGCATAAATTTAAGTTTTTCAAGACCCAGCAAGTTAATATCAGCTAGACAAAGGTTGCTGGATTTTTCAAGACATAAGAACAGCCTGGAGATATTTGTAGTAAAACCCTGGTGACAATGTCTAGATATAACTTTTACCTTGCTTACCATGTACCAGTTTCTGTTGTATGTGTACATGTTTATTACTTATTTAATCCCCATAGCAACCCTAAGATGTCAGTAAAGTTATTATAATCCCCATATTATAAATTTAAGAAAAACCTAAAGCCAGAGAAGTCAAGTAACTTTCCCAAGGCCACACAGCTAAAGGCAGAAATAGGCCATTGGGCTTTAATATCTTAATTATGATGCTTTGCTACCTCAATCAGTCACTCTTCAGAGGCTTAATGTATTTTTTTTTTTTTTTTTAAGATGGAGTTTCTTTCTTGTTGCCCAGGCTAGAGTGCAATGGCGCTATCTCGGCTCACTGCAACCTCCACCTCCTGGGTTCAAAGGATTCTCCTGCCTCAGTCTCCCGAGTAGCTGGGATTACAGGCATGTGCCACCATGCCTGGCTAGTTTTGCATTTTTAGTAGAGATGGGGTTTCTCCATGCTGGTCAGGCTGGTCTTGAACTCCCAATCTCAGATGATCCACCTGCCTCGGCTGCCCAAAATGCTGGGATTACAGGTGTGAGCCACGGCACCCAGCTGCCTTAATGTAACTCTAATACTAATAATCAATTACAACTCTATCATTTAAAATAGAAAATCCCTTTTCATCTTATTTATATTATTCATTTTTATGTAATGCATATTTTGCTTTCCAATGCAGCCAAAGCTATCCATCGTATTGTTGCCAGAATTACTGCTGACCAGCATAGCTATGATGATCTTACTCCCTTGATCTCAAAGTTCAATGCCTCCTCATTTTACATAGAAAAAAGTTCAGAATCTTTGTCATGACATTAAATTATTTTCCCAAGGCCGGCAACAGACTGCCATGCCTCATAGGAACCATTTCCCAGAGGTTTACCATGCATAGTACTTCCTTTTTTGCCTCAAATCCTTACCCTCTATTTTGTGCTTTAGAAATAGATTCATTCTTCTTGTCTCCAGGCAGGCTACCTCCAAATCTGAGGCTTCTTTCAGTAGTTATCTAGGACCCATGGTTTGCATTTCTTTCATCTAGTCTTACCTATGGTTTATTAATTTCATATACTTAATTTTTCTCTTTTACTCAGATTGCCTGAATTAATTATTCTGTCCTATTGGGATATATGTATTTTTATAAGTTATTTCAAAATCTTTCTGGAAGGCAATGAGATATAAATACATACATACTAAAAATAAAATAAAATCTCTTCCTTCAATGCCAAGCTTAGAAGCAATTTCCTCATGAAGCCTTTTTAACTTCCCATCTGTCAGAAATATTTGCCTGGTCCTTTGTACTCCTGTGACTGTGTTGATATCTTCTTAACAGCATTCCAATTCACAGACTTGTATTTCAGCTACGCATGCCTGCGTCCAGCTCTTCTGACTTAATTGTAAGCATTTTTAAATTTTATCTTTAATTCCCCTTCATACTTTGCAAATGTCTTTTTACATAGTGCAATTTCTGATAAGAAATTCATAGTCGTTTGAATCATTGCTTTGCAATATGTAATACGTCATTTTTCTTAGGCTGCTTTCAAGATTTTTTTCTTTGTCTTTAGTTTTCAGCAGTTTGACTTTGATGAGTCTGGGCATGGGTTTCTTTGAGCCTATCTTGTTTTAGTTTCACTGAGCTTCATGAATCTGTAGCTGTATGTTTTGCCAAATCGGCACATCTCCAGCCATTATTTCTTCAAATATTGACTTCTACACCACATACTCTCTCCTCTCCTTCTAAAACTCTGATGACATGTGTTAAGCACTTTATGTATTGTCTCATAGATCTTTGAGTCTGTTCATTTTTTATTTCCTTCTATATTTTCTGTTGTTTACATTGGATATCTATTCACCTGTATTTGAATTCACTGACATTTTTCTCTTATATCTCTATTCTGTTGTTGAGTTATTTCAGTTATATTTTTATGTTGTTCATTGTATTTTTCAGTTTTAAAATTTCCAATGATTCATTTTTAAAATATTTTCTGTTTCTCAGTTCAGGCTCTCTGTCTTTCATTTCATTTCATTTCAAGAGTATCTGCCATTACTTCTTAGAGCATGGTTATAATACCTGTTAAGTCTTTGTTTGTTAATTCCAATAATTGTATCATCTCAGGGTTTGCATCATTGACTATATTTCCCCTTGTGGGTTTTTGAGACTTTTCTGTGGTTCATATCTTGAGAAACTTTTTATTATATTCCGAACATTTTTAATATTGTCTCATGAGACTCTAGGTATTTTCAATTTCCACAGGAAATGTTAATTTATTGTTGTTGCTGTTATTATTTTAGCAGGTAGTTGATTCTGTTAGGTTCAGGTTACAAAAGCTGATCTATCTTCTGTGAGCTGTGGTTCCAATATTTTTGGTTTTCAAAGTGTTTGCAATGTTATTTAGATGTATCTTACTTGTAAAAGATCCATATGCCTGTCTGAAAACTTGGTGGTGATATAACCCCAAATGCAGTTCTCAAAGTCATCAGTATGTTTGTTAAGGTCAAATCTATGCATACACAACTCAGGTGTAAACTCAGGTGATCAAACGCAACTTTATAGGATAGCCTCCTCAAGCCACCTCCTCTCCATGATCTCTCTGATTTTTTTTTTTTTTTTTTTGTTACTCCCAGGACTTTCATATTGTTTCCCTGACTAGGAATCCAAGGCTTTTGTTTCCTTGCTTTGTCATATATTTCTTGAATTAGCATCTGCCTCCAGAGCTCTGTGATAAAGGAATAGAGAGAGGAAAAAGGAGTAGGAATGCCCCATGCTTTGGAAACATAGTTTCTCTAGTCAGAGAAAAGATGTCTCCTCCATTGGAGTTTTAATTACCTTCCACTACCATGGAATTGCCAGAGGACAGGGATGGAAATGATTAACAGAACTTTTATTTATTTTTTTTTTTTATTTTTTTTTGAGATAGAGTCTCATTCTGTCACCCAGGCTGGAGTGCAGTGGCATGAAGTTGACTCACTGCAACCTCCGCCTCCCAGGTTCAAGTGATTCTCGTGCCTCAGCCTCCCTAGTAGCTGGGACTACAGGCACGCACCACCATGCCCAGCTAATTTTTTGTATTTTTAGTAGAGACGGGTTTTCACCGTGTTAGCCAGGATGGTCTCAGATTCCTGAGATCAGGCAATCTGCCTGCCTTGGCCTCCCAAAACGCTAGGATTACAGGCATGAGCCACCTACCACATCTGGCCTGGATTAACAGAATATTTTTCCCATTCACTCTGATCTGTAGGGTCCTTCTTTCTTATTTTTGTACCAGTAGGACAGGGTTTTTCTTGGCACTTTCTATCTGTACCTGGTGTACAATTCCGGTTTTTGGTCTGCTTTTAAGTCCAGGCCAGGAGATGCAAAGAGGAGAGAAAAAAACTAAACACTAAAAATTCATCCCTGGTTTGATAGCACTTCACGTTCTGGTTTTTTTCCCCAATTTGCCTTTTATTATTTTCTTTTCAGCAACTTCTGATATCTGCTACATGTGTTCTGCCCAGGGTTTATAGTTGTATTCAGTGGGAGAGATAGAGTGAAGAGTGCTTACTTCTTCTTAACTGAAATTGGAACCCACACCCCCACCCCATTAGATTTTCTTGTCTATGGCTATTTTGGGATCTGGCTAAATTCTCTCCATCAGATTGGCATATTATTAGCTAGATGTACTTACATGCTGACTTGGAGATTTCATAGATTATTCCCCATTTTCATATTCCTCACAAAAATTCTAAATAAGTCTAATAAAAGGCCTAAACCTTGAATCTTAAAACATACTCAATTTGAGAAAACATCATTGATATTTTTTCTGCTCTTGTGCCCTATATTTAAGCAGTTGAGACAGCGTTTACCATGTTGAGAGAAAATAATTGACCAAAAAACTTAGTTGTTTTTACTCACTTATAAGATTAAGGTTTTAGGTATTTCTATAGGCTAGTAATGATATGGATGACCACACGAGATTTTCCTTTTTAAATTATAGGCAAACACATTTTAGGAGTATTCCAAGTAAGTTATCTGTTAGTATGGGAGACTTTTAGACTGTACGGATGAGGTTCGGTGAATGTCCAAAGTCATGAGGCAAAGAGTTATACAACTGAGACTGTTCCTAACTTTACTTATTCCTGAAAGTGTGATCAGTTCATTAAACTTGTTTGCCTAAGGATAAAGGGTTCAGAAAGGAAGAAACACCATGCTTCTGAGGCTTTCTGAAATGCGCAGCGATGAATAAAGGAGCACATGTGTAAAACAGAGAGTAGTCCAATGAGACTCCTTTATATTTTGGCTTTCTTTAGCAGTTCCACACTTAGCAAACACAGCCTAGGGCATCTACACGAAGAAGTAACATAAACCATTATAAGAAGAGAATGTTTTAATGGTCCTTTCAAAGGCCCATTCGAAATTGAATATCATGAAAATCCTTTCTATTTCAAATACCATTTAAATGAGCACCTCACATAATATATACTGGAAAAATAATGGAATCCGTTGATCACTTTTTTCCCATAGTCTATGTGCTTATATCTTAATTTTTAGTTCAAGAAACAATAGGTATTTTTTTAATTTAACTTGGGGATTGGACTATGTTTCTTGACTAGAAGCTTCTAAAGCCTAAATATAAACAGTACATGAGAAAAGATTTATAGCAGGAATAGGACAAATTTGAGAAATTAAAAAATAGCTAGAATTCACATTTTTTTGTGATAGGTGGATCTCCTTTTACCTACTACATAAATTAACTAATCACAGACCAGAAGACTGGAAACAAATTGGTAAGTTATACAACCTTACCACTCTCTTAGTACAGAATCTCAGCCATTTTATTAAAACTTCTGTTTACCAGATTTTTATTTAAAACCTATTCTAGGTTCTACTATTTTAAAAGTTAGTTTGAGAAAGTTGGCATATGCAACTGAAATAGTCAACTTTGCTAGCACTTTAACAGAAATTCAGTATAGTCTGAGGTTAAAAATATTTTTCACTCCTTGAAAATAATGTTTTCTGGGATATGGGTAAGGAAGGAGGGGAAAAACTGCTTAGGAAGATTACTATCCAAAGGGGTAGAAAATAGAAATGAGGGCTGGAATCCATGATCGTGTCTTTGCTTTTACAGTGACTTCTGGACTTTGGGGAGTTAATATTTTTCTTGGAATTATTTTCCTAGTCCTAAAACCTGCTACCTACAAGTCACAAAGAAGTATTGAATGGTTGTTGAAAACTACCATATATCACATTTAGTGATATTAAGAAATCATTAATTAATTTCTGGTATATATTAAGTATTGTTATATTTAATAATACATCTGAATTTTCTTCTTTTTCACAATTTAGACTAACTTCCCTGTAATCCCCAATTATACCTCCCCAAAAAGTTAAACCCATGTTATGCTACAGTGGGACAATATTTGACATCTTTGAAATCTGGCCAAAGTGTTACAGAAAATGTAGCAACATCATTATTGTTTCCTCATTATCATTTACAGTTAAACTGTTATTAAAGACGGACCTTGTTTTATCATAATATTTAACTTTCATAATTACATACAAAGAAAATTATGTTAAAACTTATCTAGAATAGATGCACTGAAAATAGTGCTCTGAAATAGTGCAATGAAGGCTATCCACATAGTTACATAACTCTTGAATCTCCCAAGACCCTTGCATTAAATTGTTTAACTTTAAATATCATTAAATAATTATTAATGTACAAGTTTCATTATCTGGATAGTAGCCTTGTTTTGAAAATGTGAAAAGAATATTGTTTTCTCTTTTTTTTTCTTTCTTTTTTTTTTTTTTTTGAGACGGAGTCTCGCTTTGTCGCCCAGGCTGGAGTGCAGTGGCGCCATCTCAGCTCACTGCAAGCTCCGCCTCCCGGGTTCACGCCATTCTTCTGCCTCAGCCTCCAAGTAGCTGGACTACCGGCGCCCGCCACCTCGCCCGGCTAATTTTTTGTATTTTTAGTAGAGAAGGGGTTTCACCGTGTTAGCCAGGACGGTCTCAATCTCCTGACCTCGTGATCCGCCCGCCTCGGCCTCCCAAAGTGCTGGGATTACAGGCCTGAGCCACCGCACCTGGAGAAGAATATTATTTTCTAATTAAAAGTTGCACAGCAATTGTAACTTAATACTTGCTGACTTGGTAGACACACCATTTTTAAAGAATCTTAAGTTGCTCTAATGGCTTATTTTACCACGGTGGGAGGCAAACTCAGCAGAAGAACATGTGTCTCTTTAGTGCTGAAAGACAAAGAAAAAGAGTAACCCATAAGTAATCAGTAAGAAAATGCTTTAACAGGTAGGTGTAGATAATGAATATTTTCCTGATGTACCTAGAAACTGCATTTTGCCCAATATTTAAATACTATAGATATCTGTTAAAGAAATAAATACTGCAGTTTGTTTTTTTGTTGTTGTGGTGGTGGTGGGGTTTTGTGTTGTTTTGTTTGAGATGGAGTTTCTCTCTTTTTGCCCAGGCTGGTGTGCAATGGCATGATCTCGGCTCACTGCAACCTCTGCCTCCCAGGTTCAAGCGATTCTCCTGCCTCAGCCTCCTGGGTAGCTGAGATGACAGGAGCTCGCCACCACGCCCAGCTAATTTTTGTATTTTTAGTAGAGACAGGGCTTCACTATATTGGTCAGGCTGGTCTGGAATTCCTGACCTCAGGCGATCTGCCTGCCTCGGCCTCCCGCAAAGTGCTGGGATTACAGGCGTGAGCCACTGCATCCGGCCAGTTTATTTAATAAGCCTAAATGTTGATATTTTGAAGAGATAGAAAGTTAAGTCTTCTGCCCCCTTGAAACACACTGGCGTGAGCAGACTGCTGTTCTTGTGAGTATATGTTTTAAGGTGTGAGTGGTAGTGAGACTCCAAAAGCAATTAACTAAAACATAGACTAAAAGCACCTTTTTACCTAAATCTTCATTAGTAAATGCTTTTGCATAAATTTACATTTTTAAACATTTATTTTTCCAAAGACTGGCACGTTAGTGTTTAGTCGGACATTATTTTGTGCGTTCCCCTGTTACTTATGTATTAATTAGTTTTGTTTACCTGTGCATAATTTTTCCTAATTTCACAACAGTTGTTGTTTTTTGTAATTGACAACACAATTTACTGCATGTGTGCTTTCTGGCCCTCAAACAAGAATGTTAAGGTGGAAAGCACCAATCTTTTCATTTCAGATTGGTAAAAAAAAAAAAAAAGGATTGATTGTGACTAATTTCCAATTAATTTGCAGTAGTTACAGGGGAACAAAACCATTGCACCTACTAATTAAAATTTAAAATATTCCAAGGTGTCATCTTTAGGTGTCTCTGGAATATATAATTTCCATTTTGGTTCATTGCTGGATCTGTAACACCCGTGAGCTTGACAGCTCTATTAATTTAAAGGCTCAGTAATACCTATTAGTACAAAACATAAAAAAAAAATACCATTAATCATTTATTTTAATTTTGCAGCTCTGTCATTTTCTCAGTATGTTTTAAAATTATGATGACACCATAATGTGCACAAATCGACCTGGATAAAGGGGAAATGGATCATACTACTTTGGAAAGATACTGAAGTACATTATTAGAGCTTAATTAATGCCAAGCTGATTAGATATGATTGCTTTTTGTATAAAAATATTTTAAAAACTTTTTTCTTGTCAGAGCATATTTTAAACGTTATCCATCCCAAATGTTATGTTTACAATTAAACTTACCTTTTTGTCGTTCTTCACTTTAATACATTCAATTTAAATATTGTTCAATGAATGTAAGTTTCTTTTATTCTTTATTTTGAAACCTGAATTAAACTAGTCATTAGTTTCCAATTCAAAAATTTAATTTCATTTTGGCTAGCAGATAGTAATATCTCTCCTAATCATATTCTCATGTAGGAACTCCAAACCTATGTTGGACACAATATCTAAAAACGTGAAAGATTAAAAATTAAATGAGAAATATGCCAGATATGTAATACCTTATGTATTTATATTGATGTGACCCAAGGCTGTACGTATGATAAAAATGATAAAACTGTAGGTACTTATCAGAATTTTGTCATTAGTTTGCAAGAGGACCAATATTCACATCCAGTTCAAAACTGAATATCTTCCTCTGGAATGTGCAAAATTGGAAATAATCTCCCAGTTGATGAGTATCATCATAATAATAATGCACAGGTTTGATTGCTCTCAGCAGTTAGAAATCTGTCTGCTGGTGGATACAGACTATAGACTCACAAGGTCTGGGCCTGACTATTCTCTCACATTTGCCTTCTGTCCTTGCCTTTTCTAACTATGCATTTTCTCTGATCTCTGATTTTGTGTATTAAAATTAGAAAACAAGGCTACCATATTCTAAGCTCTTCATTAAAAGGCAATCATCTGTATTGTTGGAAATTTTAAAGAGTGAGCCTGCTTTTCACTAATACAGAACTAGTCGTGTTTCATAGGAATCTTCCTGGGATAGAATACCAATTTTCAATAAAAATTTGAACTTAAAATTCTTAATAAAAATGAACCGACTAGAATATCATAGTTATTATTTTTATTTCCTTGAATATTTAGAAGACAGTTGCACATATTTCTTTTGAGGAGATCTAAAAAACTCGAAGCCTTTTTTTTTTTTTTTTAAATTATACTTTAAGTTCCAGGATACATGTGCAGAATGTGCAGCTTTGTTACATAGGTATACATCTGCCATGGTGGCTTGCTGCACCCATCAACCCGTTACGTACATTAGGTATTTCTCCTAATGCTATCCCTCCCCTTGTCCCCCACCCCACAACAGGCCCTGGTGTGTGATGTTCCACTCCCTGTGTCCATATGTTCTCACTGTTCAATTCCCAATTATGAGTGAGAACAAGCGCTATTTGGTTTTCTGTTCCTGTGTTAGTTTGCTGACAATGATAGTTTCCAGCTTCATCCATGTCCCTGCAAAGGACATGAACTCATCCTTTTTTATGGTTGCATAGTATTCCATGGTATATATGTGCCACATTTTCTTTATCCAGTCTATCATTGATGGGCATGTGGGTTGGTTCCAAGTCTTTCCTACTGTGAACAGTGCTGCAATAAACATACGTGGGCGTCTGTCTTTATAGTGGAATGATTTATAATTATTTGGGTATATACCCAGTAATGGGATTGCTGGGTCTAATGGTATTTCTGGTTCTGGATCCTTGAGGAATCGCCACACTGTCTTCCACAATGGTTGAATTAATTTACAATCCCACCAGCAGTGTAAAAGTGTTCCTATTTCTCCACATCCTCTCCAGCATCTGTTGTTTCCTGACTTTTTAATGATCACCATTCTAAGTGGCATGAGATGTTATCTCATTGTGGTTTTTGATTTGCATTTCTCTAATGACCAGCGATGATGAGCTTTTTTTCATATGTTTGTTGGCTCCATAAATGTCTTCTTTTGAGAAGTCTCTGTTCATATCCTTTACCCACTTTGATGTTTTGTTGTTGTTGTTGTTGTTGTTGTTGCTGTTGTTGTAGATTTAAGTTCCTTGTAGATTCTGGATATTAGCCTTTTGTCAGGTGGATAGATTGCAAAAATTTTCTCCCATTCTGTAGTTTGCCTATTCACTCTGATGATAGTTTCTTTTGCTGTGCAGAAGCTCTTTAGTTTAATTAGATCCCATTTGTCTGTTTTTGGCTTTTGTTGCCATTGCTTTCGGTGTTTTAGTCATGAAGTCTTTGCGCATGCCTATGTCCTGAATGGTATTGCCCAGGTTTTCTTCTAGGGTTTTTATAGTTTAAGGTCTTATGTTAAAGTCTTTAATCCATCTTGAGTTAGTTTTTGTATAAGGTCTAAGGAAGGGGTCCAGTTTCATTTTTCTGCATATGGCTAGCACCATTTATTAAATAAGGAATCCTTTCCCCATTGTTTGTTTTTGTCAGATTTGTCAAAGATCAGATGGTTGTAGATATGTGGTTTTATTTCTGAGACCTTTGTTCTGTTCCATTAGTGTATATATCTATTTTGATACCAGTACCATGCTGTTTTGGTTACTGTAGCTTGTAGTATAGTCTGAAGTCAGGTAGTGTGATGCCTCCAGCTTTGTTCTTTTTGCTTAGGATTGTCTTGGCTATACAGGCTCTTTTTTGGTTCTATATGAAATTTAAAGTAGTTTTTTCTAATTCTGTGAAGAAAGTCAGTGGTGGCTTGGTGGGAATAGCATTGAATCTATAAATTACTTTGGGCAGTGTGGCCATTTTCATATTGATTCTTCCTATCCATGAGCATGGAATGTTTTTCCATCTGTTTGTGTCCTCTCTTATTTCCTCGAGCAGTGGTTTGTAATTCTCCTTGAAGAGGTCCTTCACATCCCTTGTAAGTTGTATTCCTAGGTATTTTTTCTTTGTAGCAATTGTGAATTGGAGTTGGCTCTCTGTTTGTCTATTATTGGTGTATACAAATGCTTGTGATTCTTGCACATTGATTTTGTATCCTGAGATTTTAGTTTTGGGACTGAGACATTGAGGTTTTTTAAATATCCAATCATGTCATCTGCAAACAGAGACAATTTGACTTCCTATCTGAATACCCTTTATTTCTTTCTCTTGCCTGATTCTCCTGGCCAGAACTTCCAATAATGTGTTGAATAGGAGTGGTAAGAGAGGATATCTTTGACCTGTGCCAGTTTTCAAAGGGAATGCTTCCAGCTTTTGCCCATTCAGTATGATATTGGCTGTGGGTTTGTCATAAATAGCTCTTATTATTTTGAAAAAACTCAAAGACTTTTAATAGATTGTATAGTATCATTCTCATGACAAGTCTGTAAGGTGAATAAAATGGCTATTATTAAACATGATTTTTAAATCCATAAATATAATTTAAGAGGAGAATACAACTATTTTATCCAAGCCAAGTCAAGAATATCAGTGATTGGCCAGGCGCGGTGACTCCTGCCTGTAATCCCAGCACTCTGAGAGGCTGAGGTGGGCAGATCACCCAAGATCAGGAGTTTGAGAACAGCCTGGCCAACATGGTGAAACCCCATCTCTACTAAAAATACAAAAAATTAGCTGGGTGTGGTGGTGGGCGCCTGTAATTCCTACTACTCAGGAGGCTGAGGCAGAAGAATCGCTTGAACACAGGAGATGGAGGTTGCCATGAGCCAAGATCGTGCCACTGCACTCCATTCTGGGTGGCAAGAGCAAGACTCCATCTCAAAAAAAAAAAAAAAATGAATTATCAGTGATTCATTTATTCATTCTTTCAACAAACATTTATTGAATTCCATCTCTATGAAGCTGCTGACATTTTGTCCTAGTGTCAGCAATGGACAGAAAACAATACAAAGTGAACCAAAAAAAGACATGATCTCTGATCTCAGTGTGGGTACACATAACTCAAATAGTCCCACAAATATAAAATTTCAATAATGCTCTAAGGTCTGTGAGGGAAAGTTCATGAGCCTTTGGACTGTGATACTATGGTACTGTGGTACTATTGTACTGTGACAGGGTATAATAGAGGTGTTTGATCTCGTTGTAGGAGGTCTAGGAAGGTTTTCAAAGAAACTCAAAATTGACCTGAAAACTAAAAGAGGAGGAGGATATAACTAGGCCCCAAAGAAAGGGAAGAGTGTCTTATGCAGAGAAAACAGCACAATATGGGAGGGAACATGATGTGTTCAGGGTGCAGAAGGAAGACATGAAAGAAGAGAGGCAGTGTGGGGTGAGGCACACGGTCCAGTGGGAGCAGAGCAGCAGGACCTGGGAGCCCTCAGGAGAAATGTTTAGCTTTAATTTAAGGGTAACGTGGAAGTAAAGAGAGGTTTCAACAGGAAAGTGATGTGAGTAGATGTGCACCGTGACAAGATCATTCTAGGTGGGGAATTAATTGGTGGGAGAAGCAATGACCATTTATAGAGTTCTATAATTGTTCAGTCCTTAGAACACGGTAGTAAAAAGGAAAAAAAAATTCAAGATATACAAAAAAATTTGAGGAATGAAAATGATTACATTCAGTAATAGATGCGTGGTTATGGGAGGTAAGGAAAAGAAGGTGTCAAGGATGATCTGGATTTCTGGATCATTTCGAACAACTGAATAAATGATGAAACAATACCTTGAAATAGGAGGACCTGGAAGAACTATCAGTTTCTTCTCTAGTCCAGTACTATTGCAACTGAATTACTCTCCCTGTTCAATGCCTTAAGCACATTGTTAGAAATATCAATTATCATAACACCAAGCAATGGCAATTTTTTGTGGATAAGTTATCAAAATTGAACATCTGTATCCAATTGTATTACTATGATGCAGTTTAATGCTGAGGAGAAAGTCTTTCAGATCAGTGCTATGATGCCCCAAAGAGCCAAGGTTATGGCTGAATCTAGAACTTGGGCCATTAAAGAAGTTTCTTCTTCTAATAAGACAGTGTGAGCTTATTGGACTCCCTTGGTTAAACAAACAAACAAACAAAAATAATTATGCTCTCTGATGGTTAGTAAATGTCCCACATTCATTTTTTTCTAATCTTTCTTTTGGGTAAAATTGGTGTCTGGCATGTGGCAGGAATGCTGCCAGGTGCCACAGGGAGAAGACAGATGGCCATAATATGCCATTTCCCAATGCCACCCAAGGGACACAGAAAGCTGTTATTGTCTCAGATAGAAGAGGGGTTAGCAAAATGTGTTTCCGCAGGACTAAATATAGTGATGCTAAAAATAATAACATTTATTAAACATGTATATGACATGCATAGCCTTATTTAGTATTTGTAGTGGTCTTTCAAAGTAGGTGCTATTGTTGTATTACCTTAGCAAATAGAGACTGAAGGTCAAAACTGAGATTCTTTGGTCAGGGTTTTATAGCTGCCAGTGACTAATCTGGGAAACAAATCCTTGCCTCATGTCCTGGGTCTATGTCCTTAACCCCATTACTACATGAAAAAAAAGGCCATATAGAAAATTTTAGTTGAAATATTAATCAGCAAGAAAAGTCAAGTCACAAGTTGTAAATATTCTCTAGTTAGGAAAAGAAGTGTTTTTGTATTGTTTTGTTATGTTTTTGTCTTCTATTTTCCATGTGCCCAAAGATTTGGAGATGCTCTAAGAAAAGATAAACAGTTACTGGTTTAAAATTGTGAGGATCATTTCTCTGTAGAAACATGGAGATAACAAAAATGTTTTTAAAATGTCTTTGACCTTCCCTGGCAACCAACTTAGAGCCACAAAAATATTTTGGAATGAAGAACACAATTTATATGTTAAAAGAGATTTCAAATCCAGGTATGAATATTTCCCATGCAATGTGGCCAAATAGTCCATCACTTTCAGGAACAAGTGTTCTCTTTTCCATACATATTTAAACTTCCTGTGAATTTCATTGGCAAGTAAACCTCTCAACCCCATTTTTGAAGGATTTTAAGTCTTCACAATGATTTCTCTGAATTTGATGTTAGATCAAAGACTTTAACATTAAACTTGGAAATTATCATTCCAGAAAATAATGGCTAGAATCATAAAAAAAAACTAGCAAACGGATTTTAGAAAATTGTTATGTTTCATTGCTTTGCTTTTTTGGCAGTTATGGACCTGAAAAATTTAGCATGTACTTTATTCCCACTGTCATATGGCTCAGCTACACACATGAATTCAAAATGGTTTCCATTATTAGAAGGAGATAATCTTATTCCAGAATCAAGCTAGGTAACTTTTAATGTTTCAGATAATTGCTAAATTAAGCTCTACTCACAGATATTTTATGGCATTTATTTTGCTCTGAAAACCCCATTCATTTTTAAGGTAGCTTAATAAATTCAGTGATAATAAACTCTTAAAGAGATGAAGCAGGGAGAAAGTTTTTGGCTAGATACAGGGTGAATATTTAACAGGAAAAATGCTACCTGCTGAGGTATGTTTGAAGAACCATAATATTATTAAGCCCACCCTGGTGCAAAGCAATGAGAATTAATTAAAAAGAGAATGCATTTAAGCCAAATTTGATCAGTTGGTACATTATCAAAATTGAGGAATGTTAATATATATTCTAATTCAGAATTTTCACAGAATGATTTCTGAATGGTGGTACTTAGTATAATAAAGATATGCCAGCCGGGCGCAGTGGCTCAAGCCTATAATCCCAGCACTTTGGGAGGCCGAGACTTGTGGATCACGAGGTCAGGAGATCGAGACCATCCTGGCTAACACGGTGAAACTCAGTCTCTACTAAAAAATACAAAAAAACTAGCCGGGCGAGGTGGCGGGCGCCTGTAGTCCCAGCTACTTGGGAGGCTGAGGCAGGAGAATGGCGTGAACCCGAAAGGCGGAGCTTGCAGTGAGCTGAGATCCGGCCACTGCACTCCAGTTTGGGCGACAGAGCAAGACTCCGTCTCAAAAAAAAAAAAAAAAAAAGATATGCCAAAGAAAATTATTTCCACTTTTATCCATCTTTTAGCTATTGACCCAATAAATCATGATTTTAAATTAAAATTATTTCTTCCACCTTATGCCTCATAATTCTAGATTTAATTTTCAGTATTTGACTTAATTATATCAAGGGTCAGCAAATTATGGCCTGTGAGTCAAATCTGACCAGTTGCCTGTTTTTGTGTAGCCAGAATTAAGAATAGTTTTCATATTTTTAAATGGCTGAAAAAATCGAGTAATATCGAGTAAAATCGAGTAAAAAGGAGTAATATTTCCTAATGTGAAAATTATATGGAATTAAAATTATAGCTTTTAGACATAGAGTTTATTGGAACATGGCAACATTAATTTATTTTTTTTTTCTTTTTTATTTATTTATTTATTTATTTTTTATTATACTTTAAGTTCTAGGGTACATGTGCATGACGTTTATATCATGTATAACTCCCCAATGCAATCCCTCCCTCCTCCCCCCTCCCCATGATAGGCCCCAGTGTGTGATGTTCCCCTTCCCGAGTCCAAGTGATCTCATTGTTCAGTTCCCACCTATGAGTGAGAACATGCGGTGTTTGGTTTTCTCTTCTTGTGATAGTTTGCTAAGAATGATGGTTTCCAGCTGCATCCATGTCCCTACAAAGGACGCAAACTCATCCTTTTTTATGGCTGCATAGTATTCCATGGTGTATATGTGCCACATTTTCTTAATCCAGTCTGTCACAGATGGACATTTGGGTTGATTCCAAGTCTTTGCTATTGTGAATAGTGCCGCAATAAACATACGTGTGCATGTGTCTTTGTAGTAGAGTAATTTATAATCCTTTGGGTATATACCCAGTAGTGGGATGGCTGGGTCATATGGTACATCTAGTTCTAGATCCTTGAGGAATCGCCATACTGTTTTCCATAATGGTTGAACTAGTTTACAATCCCACCAACAGTGTAAAAGTGTTCCTATTTCTCCACATCCTCTCCAACACCTGTTGTTTCCTGACTTCTTAATGATTGCCATTCTAACTGGTGTGAGATGGTATCTCATTGTGGTTTTGATTTGCATTTCTCTGATGGCCAGTGATGATGAGCATTTTTTCATGTGTCTGTTGGCTGTATGGATGTCTTCTTTTGAGAAATGTCTGTTCATATCCTTTCCCCACTTTTTGATGGGGTTGTTTGTTTTTTTCTTGTATATTTGTTTGAGTTCTTTGTAGATTCTGGATATTAGCCCTTTGTCAGATGAGTAGGTTGCAAAAATTTTCTCCCATTCTGTAGGTTGCCTGTTCACTCTGATGGTAGTTTCTTTAGCTGTGCAAAAGCTCTTAGATCCCATGTGTCAATTTTGGCTTTTGCTGCCGTTGCTTTTGGTGTTTTAGACATGAAGTCCTTGCCCATGCCTATGTCTTGAATGGTACTACCTAGATTTTCTTCTAGGGTTTTTATGGTATTAGGTCTAACATTTAAGTCTCTAATCCATCTTGAATTAATTTTCGTATAAAGGGTAAGGAAAGGATCCAGTTTCAGCTTTCTACTTATGGCTAGCCAATTTTCCCAGCACCATTTATTAAATAGGGAATCCTTTCCCCATTTCTTGTTTCTCTCAGGTTTGTCAAAGATCAGATGGCTGTAGATGTGTGGTATTATTTCTGAGGACTCTGTTCTGTTCCATTGGTCTATATCTCTGTTGTGGTACCAGTACCATGCTGTTTTGGTTACTGTAGCCTTGTAGTATAGTTGGAAGTCAGGTAGCGTGACGCCTCCAGCTTTGTCCTTTTGACTTAGGATTGTCTTGGCAATGCGGGCTCTTTTTTGGTTCCATATGAACTTTAAAGCCGTTTTTTCCAATTCTGTGAAGAAAGTCATTGGTAGCTTGATGGGGATGGCATTGAATCTATAAATAACCTTGGGCAGTATGGCCATTTTCACGATATTGATTCTTCCTATCCATGAGCATGGTATGTTCTTCCATTTGTTTGTGTCCTCTTTGATTTCACTGAGCAGTGGTTTGTAGTTCTCCTTGAAGAGGTCCTTTACATCCCTTGTAAGCTGGATTCCTAGGTATTTTATTCTCTTTGAAGCAATTGTGAATGGAAGTTCATTCCTGATTTGGCTCTCTGCTTGTCTGTTACTGGTGTATAAGAATGCTTGTGATTTTTGCACATTAATTTTGTATCCTGAGACTTTGCTGAAGTTGCTTATCAGCTTAAGGAGATTTTGGGCTGAGACAATGGGGTGTTCTAAATATACAATCATGTCATCTGCAAACAGGGACAATTTGACTTCTTCTTTTCCTAACTGGATACCCTTGATTTCTTTCTCTTGCCTGATTGCCCTAGCCAGAACTTCCAACACTATGTTGAATAGGAGTGGTGAGAGAGGGCATCCCTGTCTTGTGCCAGTTTTCAAAGGGAATTTTTCCAGTTTTTGCCCATTCAGTATGATATTAGCTGTGGTTTGTCATAAATAGCTCTTATTATTTTGAGGTACGTTCCATCAATACCGAATTTATTGAGCGTTTTTAGCATAAAGGGCTGTTGAATTTTGTCAAAAGCCTTTTCTGCATCTATTGAGATAATCATGTGGTTCTTGTCTTTGGTTCTGTTTATATGCTGGATTACGTTTATTGATTTGCGAATGTTGAACCAGCCTTGCATCCCAGGGATGAAGCCCACTTGATCATGGTGGAGAAGCTTTTTGATGTGCTGCTGAATCCGGTTTGCCAGTATTTTATTGAGGATTTTTGCATCGATGTTCATCAGGGATATTGGTCTAAAATTCTCTTTTTTTGTTGTGTCTCTGCCAGGCTTTGGTATCAGGATGATGTTGGCCTCATAGAAAGAGTTAGGGAGGATTCCCTCTTTTTCTATTGATTGAAATAGTTTCAGAAGGAATGGTACCAGCTCCTCCTTGTACCTCTGGTAGAATTCAGCTGTGAATCCATCTGGTCCTGGACTTTTTTTGGTGGGTAGGCTATTAATTGTTGCCTCAATTTCAGAGCCTGTTATTGGTCTATTCAGGGATTCAACTTCTTCCTGGTTTAGTCTTGGGAGAGTGTAAGTGTCCAGGAAATTATCCATTTCTTCTAGATTTTCTAGTTGATTTGCGTAGAGGCATTTATAGTATTCTCTGATGGTTGTTTGTATTTCTGTGGGGTCGGTGGTGATATCCCCTTTATCATTTTTTATTGCGTCTATTTGATTCCTCTCTCTTTTCTTCATTAGTCTAGCTAGCGGTCTGTCAATTTTGTTGATCTTTTCAAAAAACCAACTCCTGGATTCATTGATTTTTTGGAGGGTTTTTTGTGTCTCTATCTCCTTCAGTTCTGCTCTGATCTTAGTTATTTCTTGCCTTCTGCTAGCTTTTGAATGTGTTTGCTCTTGCCTCTCTAGTTCTTTTAATTGTGATGTTAGAGTGTCAATTTTAGATCTTTCCTGCTTTCTCTTGTGGGCATTTAGTGCTATAAATTTCCCTCTACACACTGTTTTAAATGTGTCCCAGAGATTCTGGTATGTTGTATCTTTGTTCTCATTGGTTTCAAAGAACATCTTTATTTCTGCTTTCATTTCGTTATGTACCCAGTAGTCATTCAGGAGCAGGTTGTTCAGTTTCCATGTAGTTGAGCGGTTTGGATTGAGTTTCTTAGTCCTGAGTTCTAGTTTGATTGCACTGTGGTCTGAGAGACAGTTTGTTATAATTTCTGTTCTTGTACATTTGCTGAGGAGTGCTTTACTTCCAATTATGTGGTCAATTTTGGAATAAGTGCGATGTGGTGCTGAGAAGAATGTATATTCTGTTGATTTGGGGTGGAGAGTTCTATAGATGTCTATTAGGTCCGCTTGGTGCAGAGATGAGTTCAATTCCTGGATATCCTTGTTAACTTTCTGTCTCGTTGATCTGTCTAATGTTGACAGTGGAGTGTTGAAGTCTCCCATTATTATTGTATGGGAGTCTAAGTCTCTTTGTAGGTCTCTAAGGACTTGCTTTATGAATCTGGGTGCTCCTGTATTGGGTGCATATATATTTAGGAGAGTTAGCTCTTCCTGTTGAATTGATCCCTTTACCAGTATGTAATGGCCTTCTTTGTCTCTTTTGATCTTTGATGGTTTAAAGTCTGTTTTATCAGAGACGAGGATTGCAACCCCTGCTTTTTTTTGTTCTCCATTTGCTTGGTAGATCTTCCTCCATCCCTTTATTTTGAGCCTATGTATGTCTCTGCATGTGAGATGGGTCTCCTGAATACAGCAGACTGATGGGTCTTGACTCTTTATCCAGTTTGCCAGTCTGTGTCTTTTAATTGGAGCATTTAGTCCATTTACATTTAAGGTTAATATTGTTATGTGTGAACTTGATCCTGTCATTATGATATTAACTGGTTATTTTGCTCGTTAGTTGATGCAGTTTCTTCCTAGCCTCGATGGTCTTTACATTTTGGCATGTTTTTGCAATGGCTGGTACCGGTTGCTCCTTTCCATGTTTAGGGCTTCCTTCAGGTCTCTTGTAAGGCAGGCCTGGTGGTGACAAAATCTCTAAGCATTTGCTTATCTGTAAAGGATTTTATTTCTCCTTCACTGATGAAACTTAGTTTGGCTGGATATGAAATTCTGGGTTGAAAATTCTTTTCTTTAAGAACGTTGAATATTGGCCCCCACTCTCTTCTGGCTTGTAGAGTTTCTGCCGAGAGATCTGCTGTTATTCTGATGGGCTTCCCTTTGTGGGTAACCCGACCTTTCTCTCTGGCTGCCCTTAAGATTTTTTCCTTCATTTCAACTTTGGTGAATCTGGCAATTATGTGTCTTGGAGTTGCTCTTCTGGAGGAGTATCTTTGTGGCGTTCTCTGTATTTCCTGAATTTGAATGTTGGCCTGCCCTACTAGGTTGGGGAAGTTCTCCTGGATGATATCCTGAAGAGTGTTTTCCAACTTGGTTCCATTTTCCCCCTCACTTTCAGGCACCCCAATCAGACGTAGATTTGGTCTTTTTACATAATCCCATACTTCTTGCAGGCTTTGTTCATTTCTTTTTCTTCTTTTTTCTTTTGGTTTCTCTTCTCGCTTCATTTCATTCATTTGATCCTCAATCGCTGATACTCTTTCTTCCAGTTGATTGAGTCGGTTACTGAAGCTTGTGCATTTGTCACGTATTTCTCGTGTCATGGTTTTCATCTCTGTCATTTCGTTTATGATCTTCTCTGCATTAATTAGTCTAGCTGTCAATTCTTCCACTTTTTTTTCAAGATTTTTAGTTTCTTTGCGCTGGGTACGTAATTCCTCCTTTAGCTCTGAGAGGTTTGATGGACTGAAGCCTTCTTCTCTCATCTCGTCAAAGTCATTCTCTGACCAGCTTTGATCCGTTGCTGGCGATGGGCTGCGCTCCTTTGCAGGGGGAGATGCGCTCTTATTTTTTGAATTTCCAGCTTTTCTGCCCTGCTTCTTCCCCATCTTTGTGGTTTTATCTGTCTCTGGTCTTTGATGACGGTGACGTACTGATGGGGTTTTGGTATAGTGTCCTTCCTGTTTGATAGTTTTCCGTCTGACAGTCAGAAGGACTGTCTGTTGGTCTGTTGGAGATTGCTTGAGGTCCACTCCAGACCCTGTTTGCCTGGGTATCAGCAGCAGAGGTTGCCGAAGATAGAATATTGCTGAACAGTGAGTGTACCTGTCTGATTCTTTCTTTGGAAGTTTCCTCTCAGGGGTGACTCCACCCTGTGAGGTGTGGGGTGTCAGACTGCCCCTAGTGGGGGATGACTCCCATCTAGGCTACTCAGGGGTCAGGGACCCACCTGAGCAGGCAGTCTGTCCGTTCTCAGATCTCAACCTCCGCGTTAGGAGATCCACGGCTCTCCCCAAAGCTGTCAGACAGAGTCGTTCGCGTCTGCACTGGCCCCCGCTCTTTCCCCTGTTGGACTGCAGCTGTGCGCTGTCGGCAGAGGTAGAGTCTACAGAGACAGGCAGGCTTCCTTGAGCTGCTGTGAGCTCCACCCAGTTCGAGCTTCCCAGCGGCTTTGTTTACCTACTTAAGCCTCAGCAATGGCGGGCGCCCCTCCCCCAGCCTCGCTGCTGCCTTGCGGATAGATCGCCGCAGACGGCTGTGTTAGCAGTGAGGGAGGCTCCGTGGGCGTGGGACCCTCCCGGCCAGGTGTGGGATATATTCTCCTGGTGTGCCTGTTTCCTTAAAGCGCAGTATTGGGGTGGAGTTACCCGATTTTCCAGGTGTTGTGTGTCTCAGTTCCCCTGGCTAGGAAAAGGGATTCCCTTCCCCCTTGCGCTTCCAGGTGAGGCGATGCCTCGCCCTGCTTCAGCTCACGCTGGTCAGGCTGCAGCAGCTGACCAGCACCGATTGTCCGGCACTCCCTAGAGAGATGACCCCAGTACCTCAGTTGAAAACGCAGAAATCACCGGTCTTCTGTGTCGCTCGCGCTGGGAGTTGGAGACTGGAGCTGTTCCTATTCGGCCATCTTGCTGGCAACATTAATTTATTTACATGTAGTCCAAAACTGCCTTTGCTATATAAGGGCAGTGCTGAGTAGTTCAGAGACCACAAAGCCTAAATCATTTAATATCTAATCCTTTACAAAACATGTTTGCCAACCCTCAGGCAATATGAATGACTACTTACATATCATTCAATATATCACTCTCAAATATAATAATTCTATATTTAGAATTAAGTTAAATAATTTAATAGCTTATATCACAGACATATAGACCATTGTACCAAACCGAGGCATGCCTCACTTTATTTGATGTAGTTTGAAGGTTTCACCCTAATTAATAGAAGAGTGCCTCATTAATAGGCACTCTGAGGATTGATTGGAAATGTTTATAAGATAGCACTTCTTTCAGTTTTTCTCCTACCTCTCCGACTGTTTGTATTCTCCTGCTGCACTCTTAAATGGCAGCATTATCCAGTTACAAAGTCTAACATCTGCTATTCATACTTGCCACACTGGTCTTCAGTAATTTCTTCTCAATTGCTGACATTGTTATAAGATAATCAAACCCAAATCTATCTCAAGACCTGTTCTCCCTTCTGAACACCACATCCACAGACCAAAAAGATACTGAACATCTCCTTCAGAATGTCACCCTCAGCAGTGGGTTCACTGGATTTCTGGTTTTCACCCCTTCCTGGTTTTCACCCCTACCAAAATGTTTCTCTTTCTGTAAAAGGATTACTACACACTTTATGAAGACCAAAAACATGGAAATTGTAGTAATATCTTCATCTTTTTCCAGTGCCCCACACACCCACTCTACCATCATATCCTGTACTTCTACGTCCGCAATATCTCTTAAATCTGCCTTCATTCTGTTCCCATTGGCACTGCCATGACTAAAGTCTATTTCATTTCTTTTCTGGATAACTACATTAACCTTCCGTTTGATCTTCATACCTCTGGTATGGCACCAGCCCTTAACCTCTGCTGTCAGAGTGATGTGACTAAAACTCAGTTTTAATTCTGCCACAGTCCTTCCACCATGATCTAAAGGGCATTTTTTTTTTTTACTCTTATTGTACCCTGAGAATATCCCTAGCTAAAGCATATTACAATCTACCATCACATGTCCTCTATCATCATTATACTACAAACACCTCGGTTAGGTTTTTTAAAAAAAAAATGTCTATTTAACTTGCAATCCTCCATACTAAGTTAAGGTAGGCTGGTACCTAGTACATTACCAATAAAGGTAATTAAAGTTGAGTACGTTAGGATTTTTGTTTTCATGTGTTTTGGGGGTGTAGAAAAGGGAATTTTCATTCATTCATTTATTCAGTTGGTCAGTCAACAGATTCTTATTGGTCTTGCCCCTTAGGAAGAGAAGTACAATGACAAAGAGTCTGGGGCTTCTCAAATTTAAAAGCACAGAGGAATCACCTGGGGTTCTTGTTAGAAAGCAGAATCTGAATCAGAAAGTCTGGGGTGGGCCCGGGGAGTCTGCATTTTTAACAGTGATGTCAGTGTTCCTAGCCTGTGGATCACATATGGAGAACTAAAACACTAGAGTGCAGGAGAATCACCTGCAGAGGGATTTTTAAAAAGTATTTAAAAGTTGGTACCAAAATAGTATATGCACATGTAACAAAAAAAAAAAAAAAAAAAAAACAGCAGAATGTATAGGCTTGCAAGAAAAATAGCCATCCTGTGTCCTTTTTTCTGTGTCAACAGATCTTCTCCATCAGATGCTACCACTTTGATTCTTGGACTATTTCTTCTGATGGTTTACTCCATATCTGTAAATATGCTTTGCTGTTACTTTTTTATGGATTAGCTTTAGGTATAATCTACTTACTTAGTGCTATAGAAAGGTGGTTTCTAACACTCTTACATTACTGTGTTTAACTCTATTACTAATAGTTAACATTTACTGAGTGCTTTTTTTGTACTAGGTAACAGTCTAAGCATTTCATGTACACTGATTCATTTAGTCCTTACAAGAAACCAATGAGACACTATATTAAAAGCTCTAGAGCATTGATGAGGGAAATGAATCGTAGTAACTTGCTCATAGCCCCTAGATAGGAAATGGTGGGCTCAGGCAACCATTAAACTGTTCTGCTTCTGAGAAGTATATAATAATTGTATTTAAATCAATAAAAAATATATAATCATTGAGACTATAAAAATGTTGTCAACTGCAGAACCAAGTACTGACCCACCATCACATTTTCTTTCCTGTAAAGCTTTAGAATTTTTTTCTTCTCTTTGAAAAGTGATCCTTATAATAGTTCTCAATTTTCTTTAAAAAGAAAAAAAAAAGACAAAACTCTACCATATCAATTTATCTATTATCCACACTCCTTTTGTTTATATGCCAGAAGCCCTTCCCTTTAGGTTTCTATCTAGTTCTCTTGCAAATCTGTCATCCTGGATCTGAGTTGAATCCTTTGTTTTTTGACTCTCCTTCTTAACTCACTCATTTACTTTGCTATAGAACACCCCAAAAACGTTTTAAAGGGTATATAAGAGGAAAATTCTCTAGATACTTTTGTGACTGAAAGTGTCTTCATTCTACCCTTGCAGTTAATCAATACATTGACTAAGTATAGAGTTCTCAGATAAAATTAACTTTTCCTCTGGGGTTTGAAGGTGTTTCTTCATTGTCTTCTAGCACTAATGTTTTTGAAAAGCCTGATGCCATGCTGATTTTTATTTTTCTGTAAGTGACCTATTTTTTTTTTTCTCTCTGAGGACATTTAGAATCTTCTTTTTATCCCTGCACTTTGAAATTTTACAATAATGTGTGATTTAAGCTGGGCAGGACAGGGATAGAAATTTGATTGGCAAAAAAGAGAGGGAATGCTCTCTAGGGCAATAACTAGCACAAAGGTGTAGAGGTGGGAATTAGCAAGGAGGGCCTAGGAGATTTGAGAGTCAACTATCAAACCCAGCTTTTGCATTTACCTACTTGAGTGATGTTATGCAGGTAGCAGAACCCTTTTAAGTCTCTTTGTCCTCCAGTGTAAAGTAAGGATGTTGACAGCTACCTCCCAGAGTTGTTAGGAGGCCAAAATTAGATATTATAAAAGTAAAATTATTTTAAAAATAATT
The DNA here is from genome assembly GCF_009764315.1 of Trachypithecus francoisi. Classification (NCBI taxonomy): domain Eukaryota; kingdom Metazoa; phylum Chordata; class Mammalia; order Primates; family Cercopithecidae; genus Trachypithecus; species Trachypithecus francoisi. The sequence continues at coordinate 85,827,068 of NW_022681469.1, read as the reverse complement.
TCAGCAGCAGGTATAAGAATTCCTTAAAGAAAATAGACCCACCTCTGTTCTAAACTTATCAGAATGCTTCAGTAAATGATTACGGAAAGGATGTTGAGCAGTTGTTCAGATAACAAAAGAAAGAGAAATGCTACTTTTCATAATAAAGGGTTTGGAAATATTTGATGTTGGAAGACAGGGAAGCAAGAAAGAAATCACCAATGAGCTGAACCAAGTACTGTCTGGGAAACTAATCAGGGAAGACCCATTTCTCTTCCCTCTGATTTTAGTTGTGCTGAAGAAAGTCTTTGAAGAGAATACAAATATCGGGGGAATAAACATTATTTGCTATGTGCTGTGAGATATAAATACCCTCTTCTATCCCTTTTATGAAATTCTACTTCAGTTTTACACTCTTCTCTAATAATATTTTTTTTATGGGAGTGGACTTTGAGGGCAACTCAAAGAGGTGAATGAAATAGGTGGCACCTGAATAACGTGTAAAACACTTGGCAAAAGTCTCAGCACACAGTAAGAGCCAGATCAATATTATTTTTTATTCTGGTTGTTATTCTTAACATTACAACTATGAGGTGGAAATATCACAACTATCAAACTACTCAACCTTAACAATGTAATAGAAATAAGAAGATGAAGACTATGCTTTGTAATCTTTGATTCTCTTACTGGTTTCTATATGTGCATCCTTATTGCATATTGAATAATTATAAAAATAAAACTGAACCCACATTTTTGGTATTTATATTCTTAGAAGTGGCCAGTCTTAATTTGAAATAGGAAGACAGAAGTAGAAATAGTCACGGGCAGTAGAAGAACCTTTCTCTGCCACTGTTGCTTTTCTAAAAGGGTACATGATAAGGAGAATGAAGAGTTTTATAGGAGGCCACCATTCTGTATCTGATAGTGTTTATCTTGCATGTTGTAAGCAATGCTACTCTACCTTCACGGAGCCGTTCTAGTTTCTAGGAGTCCCATCACCACTGTTTATGAGTGCCCAGTATTCTCTTTCAAATAATAATGTCAGAGTCTCTTCGAAACTAAACAACCAAAATCATGTTGCAAAATGCCTTGTTCATAGCCAGTGCCCCCAAAATATTTGATGTATCAAGGAATAATTGAGAAGTAATTACTTGACTCTTAATAGAAGGAAGCACTCAAAGACTCAAAGAGAGGCCACTTGGTTCATGTTCTTGTCCTTAGATTGCTGAAACTTAATATATTCTAAGGTTTTTGGGGATAAAATTTTTACTCATTGTTATTTCTCTAGTGGGTAGAAAATTAAGAATAATATTAAAACAAGAATATTCAATGTATACAAAACAGGCATCAGAGTCATAATTATAGGCCTTGTCAACCTCTGTTAACCAGAATTTTGCCACATGAGCAACCTGAGTCTGCAGGTTCACTTGAGTCTCTGCAGCTTCCTAGAGGCTACACCTGGAATTTCTGTGACTGTGACACCGATAAGCCATGTGGCTTGGAATTATTCTCATCTTTAGTAGAGTGTTTTTGCTTCTGCCCAAATATACTAAGACATGTAACTATCCAGTGAAATCAGGCATGTGAAGAGCCAGGATTCATAATAGGCATTTATTGAATGCTAGTTTCCTCCATGTGGTCTCCCCTAACAAAGAAGAAAATACAACCAATTGGTTCTCATTTCCATAAGCAACAGACAAAAAGGATGTGAATTTCATTTTTTGCAGAAATAAACTTAAATTAAATAAACAATTGTGTACTTTGACTACAGAAATGATTAAACAACCAAGAAGACAGGTTACCTATAATTTTTAAAATAGTACTGGCCATTATTCTGATGAGTGACTGGAAACTTGAACTTGTGTTTTCATTACTCACATAGATGAAAGGCCCCATTGTATCAAGAGCACTGAATGAGATACTGTGCTATTTTTCAAAGGCATAAAATCATATAATTTCTTTTTTTTTTAATGTTTCCAATATAAGAATAGTCATAATCAAACAAAATTTATATGCCCCCCCAGAAAAAAACACAAAGAAGAAGCTAAATCTTATAGCTAATAATTATGTGACATTTTGGCTATGCTTTGTCATAAATTGATGCTAACTTATATATATAAATGGCTAGAAAGATATATTTCTTTCATCGTCTTAACAACTATTTGGAAATAATGATCCAATTTCCCAAAATGCCCTAATACTATTATACCCTGTAAAGCATTTAGTCCAGAAATTATGAACCAGAAATCTCAACCTTCTTACTTTAGCTCTTAATGTTCTATTTGAATCTAAGGTAATCATGTAAGTAATATGTGATAACTGCTTTCCCAGTACTCATTTAAAAATGACATTTGTGTGTAAAATGATTCATTTTCATTTTCAATGTTAAAAAATAGTGCCTTTCTGCTAAGCCGCCCATTTCAGCATCTGTAACACTATTCAGTGAGCTTGTTCAATTTACCTTTCCTGCTAGACTATAATTTCTTGGGGGCAGAGATTGTATATTGTCTATTTATTCAAAGTTCCTGATACAGTGTCTGAAGCATAGTAGGGGCTGAACAAATTTTGTAAAATGAATAAATGATGAATGATGCAGTATTAGATCCTGTCTACAGCTAGAATTTCGGAGGAGTTTAAAACTCAGTGATATAAGGTACAGTATAATCTAATGCTGACTTACTGAGAGAAAATCTGGTATAGATCATTTTCAATCGACATAGTTAAGTGCATTCTGGTGTCTTAACTATGTGACTGTCAAGTCCCTAGTTCATAATATAACAAAAATAAAATGAAGTCAGATATCCATAGAGTTTGAGGCTGGGTTAGCCTTAGTGGCCTTTTACAGGTGCAATTTATTTTTGCAGGAAAGAGAACACTGAATCCTTCCAGAATAACCTGATTCCAGCAGACTTAAATAAAGTTGTTCATTCTTTCAAGGTTTTTCACATACTTCTGTCTTTCTAGACTGTGAAGTAAATTTCCATTTCCCAAAAGCCCCACTGCAGATTTTAATGATCCTGTCCACGTGATATACATTTTTTTTATACATTTTTTTTGTTTCATTGCTATTAGTGAATGACAAGTGAAGGATATTCATTTTAACTTGAAAATGTCAGGTATGCACTTTAAGAGATATATTTTTTGCAGCTTTTAATGAGGTGGTGTTTCTTTTTGAAAGAAATACTCATCTCTGATGCGAATGCTGTGCAGGTGACAACTGATATTTAATAAGTGATGGTTCTTGTATTAGTTGCAGTTCGCTAAAGAAAATGTCTCAGATTGCTTTTGAAAAACTCTTAGCGTCACTAGCCCAAAGGCAAGATGTGACCTTTTTATTACATAATGAGAATCATTTATTATCTTACAATGTATCTTAAAGTCACAGACAAAATGCCACTTTGATAATTGCTTTCAATTAGCTTTAAGCATAGCATATATTCATAAAATGTCTTCTCTAATTTAGAGTTGAATTAGAGAAAATTGCAGACGTAATCTACTTTAAGGTTGTCTCATTTAAGGTGATTCGTAGTTTTATATCAAAGAAATCAAAACGAGTAGCTTTAGAACAGTCTCTCAAAGTATTTTAAGCAGGCTTTTCAATATTTGATTCTATTCTATTACCAATTAATTAACAAATTAGAAAGCTAGTTCATCATTTCTGACCTTTTATGCATGTTAACTTTTAACTTTCATTTCTAATGACTGTTTTGAAATTAAGCCTTGCAGTTCATGTTGAAAGACAGAAACAATCTGATTAGCAAGATAAATAAGGCTTGCTTTGATACCAAGTACATCTTGATATTGGGCTATAACTAGGACTCTGGAAACTATAATGGTGCATTATTTCCTGACTTCAATGAATAATACATAACTAATGGTCAAGAAATAATACTAGATAATCATGTAACCTAAGTAAGCCGTTCTGGAATATTACTACAAGTGAGGTTAGAGGTAACATAATATTTAAAATGTGACTTCAGATAATTTTTAAAATTATTATCCTGAGCATTGGGATAGTATTTAAGTGCATATCTCTATCTCCCTTAAAAATATTTTTGAAATAATAGAAACTCTGAAATTACATTTTACACTTGTGGTGTTTCAGTCACTCATGAAATATTATTAACCTTAACAGAGAGTCTCACAAATTGGTATTGTATCTGGAGATTACTCTACTCTCTCTCTCTCTCTCTCTCTCTTTTTCTCTAGATAAAAATTACACACAAGAACCAAGCTCCAATGCTGATGGGCCCTCCTCCAAAAACCGGGTTATTCTGCTCCCTCGTCAAAAGGACAAGAAACCGAAGCAAGGAATAATCCTGTATTGTTTCATTCTTAGAAATTGAATTAGCATAATTGGGCCATGGAACACATATGCTGGAAATCTGAACCATTTCAAGTCTCCTGCTCATACACAATCATGGAAGTTGTTTAACAGTTTTTGTTACTAAGCTAATGTAAAATTCAGCTATTAGAAAATTTATTGTCTCAGTTTTTATAGGCATCTTTGCATGAAGAAAGCAGCTTACCTGAAGTGATACTGCATATTTTTGTTGCATGCATTCCCATAGATTTTTACATCTCCCACCCATCTTTTCCCCAATTTCCATTTACTAACCTGTGAGAAAAACCTGTGAAACATGAAAAAGGAAATACCATGGGAAATGTGATTCTCAGTGTGATTCCAATTATTACGAAGCACTAATCAGTAACGCTACAATGATCATAATTGCAGATTGCTATACGTTTCCCTTTTAGAATCAGTGTATCAATGACCTATGACTTGAGGAGAAACTTTTAATTCAAAGATTTTATTAAATAGTTGACTACAATACCTTGTTATATACACATAGTTTTTCTTCAACATCTTAACTCTTCTGAGCGGAAATAAAAATATCAGGTATAAAGTTTTCTCTTGCTGAAAAATAGAATGCGGTTTTTATTTTGCTTAGCTTTCTTTTTAATTCCAGAAATAAGTGAAAATATGTTACTTGACAGTCAAGTGTGGTAATATGGCAGGCCTTGTTCCTTTCTGCATGAGAATCTAGGAGAGAATTCATAACCACACCAATAACCAAATAGATGTTTTAAACTACGTGCCTAATCAATGTGTTTCCCACCAAAGATTCAGAAAAAGATGCTTGAGAGAAATGGGTTAATGCATAATTAATTAAGCATTGTGGAGCAAATTTATGGTTCCTGTGATTAATTTTGTGATGACTAAGAAGCTGGAAAGAGAGGGGGTTACCCATTAATTATGATTAAAATTCTCACCTTTCACAGACAGACAATAAGCCAGACAACACAATCAAAGTTCAATAGATGATTTCTTGCTTTTTTTAGTCATTTATAAATATAGATGTAATTTTTCATGGATCAGTTAAGTACACTTGAAAGAAGTAAATGATTGTATCAGTTTCTGTCTAGTATAAATTGGTACCTATAATAATACTGAGCTCTTGGAAGGGAATCATGCATGCAATTAGCTCCCTCCTCCTCACCTACTCCACTCCCATCTTTATGACATTTCAAATGTTTATTTGGAAACAACAGCCTAGATCACTGTTGAAGGTGTTCATGGCATAGCTGGAGTCTCTGATTGTTTTAAAAAATCATGGAACAGTACTTTTCTTTTAGTGTTTCATTAAGCCTATGTTGTAAAATGAAATGCTTCTGAGCAGTTTTGTAATATTGTTCATTCATATTGACCTGCATCTCATCATTGCATGTTTTATGTTTTCAAACATGCCATAAGGAAAACGAGTGCTTGAACTGCATGATTTATTAGTTTCTCTCCACTCTGCATTAAAGTGCTAATGATTTATCAGTTCTATTTTGTTATTGATTCATTCATCTTTGAATAACAAATAGCATTTAGTGATTCTGTTGAACACAATCCTGTGCATGGATTTATGGATTTCAAGTGAAATTGCTATAATTTTAGTTCTTTGGTTTGAAAACTCAACTGAATGCTGTTATATCAAATAGCTGCTCTCAAGCAATGTGCTATAATGGAAGATTATGTACAAAGTGTATTCTTTTAGTGTTCCTGGAACATTGGATGGTAAATATTAGTCAACAATAAGCTTAATTACTTTAAAAATAAAAGCTTTTGAATAAAATTAAGACATAATTTAGCATTCCCAGGAAAATTATGATTACAATTGCAAATTTAGTACAGCAATCACTTGCCCTGGTATAATAAAAAATTGTTTGGCAGAACAGTAATCTAGACCAAAAGAAATCTCAAAACAGTAACAAGTACATTACCGACATAATGTTACACAACACACACATTGATTTTTTGTATCTATGGTTACAGGTAATAAATATTTTCACATGAATTGACAAAATTTTCTACAATGGGCAGACAGGCTTTGTGTCAAAAACATATTTTGAAGCCACAAATTATTTTATGTTCGCTACAACATACAATTACTTCTTGGCTACCTTTTATAGTATATAGTTTGAAGGCAGCAACAGTTTGTGAATCATTCTTAACAATCTGTGCAGTAGAAAGCTGTTGGATAGACAGTGGGATGAGACAAATTAAACACCTGCCTATAAGATTTCAATAATTGAAATAATGGGATACAGCTTCACTTCAATGTAGCTGTATAACTACAATTAGTGCTAATAGTGGTTACATTTTCAGTCAGATGGATTCTTTGGTACCAATAATAAACGTTCAAATATGAATCCAATTTGACTTTTCTCAACTCATTTTCTAAAGACACTGATGTGCTTGCCCCCTCAAGTATACTGCCCCTGGGGTTTGGAAAGTAGTTTTTAAAAACGTAACTTGATGGGTTTGAAATCAGAGAAGATATTCTCCTCAGTTTTATGACAGCTTCATATGAAAAATATATAGTTTAAGGAAAATTCTATAGTACATTAAAATATTGAATGATGAATGTTAGCTTTACAAGATGGAAACTTCTCTTCTATGTGTGCGGATGAATTCTGAGCTATCGAGTCGCCCTCTTTCAATATAGGAGACATAGTGGTATAAAGTTTTAAGTGGATGAAACTCTTAAGTGTAAATTAATGCTGGACTTAACAGCAGTCAGAAACAAAGAGGGAAAAGAGACATACACTCTGCTAAACATTGCTAGGCACTGAGTTGATGAGATTCCAGAGAGAGATTCCAGGGTAAACCTTGATATCCACACTTCTAAGAAATAGGAAGGGGGGTATCTACATAGAACCAGAAAGTTTAAAAGACATAAATTTATTTTTTCCACTTCCATGTATACACCATGTATTTGATGTGAAAATGCTGGTCAATTTATTGTGGTGGAAGGAGCTATCTTGTAGGAAGTTTAAAAACTAACATTTTAAAACAATTTTAATTTTATTTAAAACAGGTTCATGTGATCATAGCCAGAATAAAACAAAAGCCTCAGATGTTTAGCATAGTCGACTGCAGACAGAAATTTAAATCCAGTGAGGGCTAATGAATCACATGCATGTTTCCACATTTTATTTTGTTTTCATTTTTTAGGCATATGGGAAGTAGTTGCAATTTTTCAGGGAAGAACATGTTTTTAATCTCACACTGTATTCTCCTTGAACGAGACAAGATTTTGAGATCATTCTTTTCCTTTTTGTGTCAATATTAGTTTGTTGTTCATTGGTTATAAAAAGGAAAATGTGGCCGGGCGCGATGGCTCATGCCTGTAATCCCAGCACTTTGGGAGACTGAGGCGGGCGGACCACAAGGTCAGGGGTTTGAGACCAGCCTGGCCAATATGGTGAAACCCCGACTCTACTAAAAATACAAAAATTAGCCAGGCATGGTGGCGCATGCCTGTAATCTCAGCTACTCGGGAGGCTGAGGCAGAAGAATCACTTGAACCCGGGAGGCAGAGGTTGCAGTGAGCCAAGATCGCTCCACTGCACTCCAACCTGGGTGACAGAGCCAGACTCTGTCTCAAAAAAAAAAAAGGAAAATGTATTTTTCATGGCATATATAACCCCCAAAGGATTATTCAGTACCGAATAATTAAATAATAATTGAATAATATTGAATCATATTCACCATTATTATTCAAATAACTGAATAATATCTCTATTAAAAGATTAAACACTTGTAACATATATTGAAGCTGTAACTTTAAGAAAATAAATACATAAAACCCTGTAAAAGAGCTTCTATTTTGTGAGAGGCAGAAATCACCACTTAAAACTCCCAATTAAATTCTGCTATATTTAAATAAAGTTTGAGTAAACTCACATTTGAGAGATTCTGTATAACCTTATCGTGTTTAAAAACATGGAACTCATTTAATTATAGTACCTTAATTATTTTCTCAGAAAGTGATATATACAATATCCTGCTTTTTGAAATAAAAATGTTAACCACTCAGTTCAGTGTCATTTCTTACGGCTATTTTGGACAGATTTTGTCTCTGAAATGAACTCCTTCAGCAGCTCAACAATCCATCTACCCCACTGAATATATCCACTAGGGATATGAGGCCAGACACCCTACCTTTTGTCAGGGAGTAATTAGGGACTGAATTATATGCAATTAAGAACCAAATTATTCCAATTTGTGGTGCTTTGGGCCCCAAGTTGCTGCTGTGCATATTATTCCAGCAATTTTAGATTCCAAGAAGGCAACAACCTGAATGATGGAACTGTGGGAACTCAAGTTGAATTTTCTGGATGAAACCAATTTCTTATTTTATTTTGTGTAACAGACTTCAACAAATATCTCTTGGGCATTGACGAGGCTAAATATATTATGCAAAGGGACTGCAGCAATTAAAAGATGTTTAAGGAAACAATTTCTTCTCTAAACACCTTTGAATCTTTTAGAAGAATTAAGTAAACAGATGACCATATTGCACAATTGGATAAGCAAAGAACGAAGGCAAGTAAAATATGATACAACCTATTCAAAGGAGGAAAAGACAATTTGGTGAATAAATTTGAACAGGCTTTTAGAGAAAGTAGATCTTCAAGTGACTTTTTGAAAAGCTAAAACTTTACATAAGGAAAGAAGTCAAATCAAGGAAATTCAGAACAAGAGAAGGCGAATGGGAGTAGGGACACAGAAATCAAGTCCTAAATTCTTCATTGACTCATCTCATAAAAAAGTTAGGGAATTTACAGATGAATCATTTGGGTAATGCTTATACTTAAAATTATTAACTAAACAAAGAACAAGAGAAAAAGAAAGTACAAGAAAGAGGCAAGAAAGCAAGTAAGAGAGGGAAGGAGAAAGAATAATGCAAACCTCCCAAATTAGAAAATTAATTTTACATTCTGGAAGAGAAAAAAATGAAAAAAACCAAAATAATTCCCAGGTATTTTGGCTTGAAAACTCTGAAAGCAGTATCTGGCCATTCTCCATTTCCAGGGAGTTTGGTTAGACTGTATTCTGTGAATGTAAGTGACTTCATAAACTCTCTGAAGCTCATGAAACTAACTAGAGAACACTAATTGTAAAATGTTGATGCTAAGTGTGTAAAAAATTAAGTATTAAAAATACATATAAAACAATATAAGTTAAAAATTTGTAATAGAATATTAAATCTTTCCAACAAATTACCACTGGTGGCAGAGGCACTAGAAGTTCCCAAAAGCTCTTTCTCTTTTACTCATATTTTGTTCAAACATTCATTCCTTGAGGTCAGTTGATCTCAGAAAAACATTTCTGTTTAAAATAGTATTGGTAATAATAATCCTTAAATTACCAAGGACTTTATAACATGTTGGTTGAAAAATTAGAAACCATGTTTGAGCTGAAAGAAGACTGCCCAGTGCTGTCTGGGCACGGTGGCTCACACCTGTAATCCCAGCACTTTGGGAGGCCAAGGCGGGTGGATCACCTGAGATCAGGAGTTCGAGACCAGCCTGACCAACATAGTGAAACCCTGTCTCTACTAAAAACACAACAAATCAGCCAGGCGTGGTGGCACGTGCCTGTAGTCCCAGCTACTCGAGAGGCTGAGGCACAAGAATTGTTTGAACCTGGCAGGCAGAGGTTGCAGTGAGCCGAGATCATACCACTGTACTTCAGCCTGGGTGACAGAGTGAGACTCTGTATCAAAAAAAAAAAAAAAGAAGAAGAAGAAGATTGCCTAGTGTGTATATTTTTTCTACTGTAGCTGCATTTTTAAGATCGTCCACCTTCAAGTAGCATGTAGTGCTTCTACATCTTTTTTGCCACTCAAAAAAAGATGGGACTTTACAGTCTCACAAAAGTTTCTTTCAACGTTCTGTGAAAAGGTCGACGACCATCCCATGGTGCGTCTCCCAATGACTTCTCAGCTTCACAGTTAAGGGCATCATACTGACATATTTCAGCATGAGATTTCTGGTGTCAGACCCGGGTACAACTCTTGGATCTGCTGCTCACTAGCTGTGTGACCTCAGGCAAGTTATTTAAGATCCCCGAGTCTCAGTTTTCTCAACCATGAAGTTGAAATATGTATTGAAAATTAAATAAATTAATACATCAAATAATTTAGAGCAGTTCTGGCATGTAGACATTAATATGCCAGGCCTGGGTGTATAGTATGGCAGGACAATAAAAATCCATAGTGCAGAAGATCTTATTCTGTTCTGTAAAAACAGTTGACAAATGGTTGGTATTTATCTGTTAGAAAACTAGTAGTCAACTTCAGGTTCAAAATAACTTGTCATTGTATGTTCAGGTTATGTATGTAGTATTTGACTCTCCCTAAACTAATTCCCTCACAAAATTATCTGGACATAGGCATATATGTCAGAATAACCTCCTACAATCTCTAAATCTGAGCAAATGTTATTAGACCACCAATAGAATTCTACAGTTGCACAACTTCATAGCATTTTGAGAATTAAAGTAATATAATGTCGTCATGAGACACATCACTAGAATCCATGGCTACTGTCCAAAGGCATGCCTTTCTTGAAGTCTCCATTAAATTTGTATTCATATTCTTCTGTGTGCTTCTCCCTCCATCCCACACATCATCTTTCAAACCCAAATCAGTTTTATCCAAATTTCATTTTCAACACTCAAAGTCTGCAACGAGTACACACCTTACCTCTGGCATTCCTTAGACTCCCCTCTCTTTGGAAAACACCAGGACCTATAATAGTTGATTGGTGCTCAGACCTGTCAGATCCCAAAAGCCCCACATCATTGGTATTGCTTTTGCCAGTCTTTCCTCCTACTAGCCCACTCAGCAGGGATCCAGAAAGCTCCCCTTGTTCCTGCTATACCACACACCCAGGCCTGGAAGGCCCTGTCTATAGCCCATTACAGGTCCATGGCTCCCACACACTGGTGTCTTTCTTATTTGCCCCTGATCAGACACCAGCAAGGACATGAGCAGGCTTCACTCTGCCAGCCAGCATTTATCCAGAGCTTCCCTCTCAAGGGCTCTGGTAGAAACTCCAGAATCCATGGACTTCATGGACTTCAGGCTGTGAGAAAACAGAGGCGAGGCTGGAAAAGTAGGAGGGCAGGCAGTAAGGAGAGGCCACTGTGGCCTAAGCAGGGCCATTGAGCTACAAAAAGGAGGCTGCAGTGGATAGAGAAGGCCAATGGAGCACTATGGAATCAGGGGTGGCCCCTCATAGGTATCTTATATTGCATTATCCTGATGAATTACCCCTCTACTTAAGTGGACAAGTTTGTTGAAACCCACCAAAACCTCACTCATCACAGGCATTGACAATGTTAATTTTAGTAATAAAAGTAGAAGCCGATATTTATATAGTGCTTGCTTTGTTCCAGGCATGATTCTACACATAAATGAACTCACTCGAGTTCTGTAATTATCAACACCATTTGCATTTCACACATTAGGAAACTGAGGTCCACAGGTATCATTTAGAACTTCTAGTTAATCTCATAAAAGTAAAAAGTAGAACAGAGGATACTAGATGCTGGGAAGGGAGAGATAGGGGGAGAGATTTGTTAAAGGATACAAAATTACAGCTAGATAAAGGGAATAAGTTCCAGTATTTTATACCACTGTAGGATGACTATAGCTAACAATGATATATTATGTACATTCAGAGAGCTCAAAAGAGGATATTAAATATTTCCTACACAAATAAATAAATGTTTGAGATGATGGATATGCTAATTACACTGATCCGATCACTATACATTATATGTGATCTGATCACTATACATTATATGTATCAAAACATCACTACGTATCCCATGAATATGTACAATTATTCTTGGTCAATTAAAAAATTATAACTAAAAAAAAAAAAAAAAACCCTTCTCTGACAGAGTCAGTAACGGAGACCTGAAAAGCAACAACAAATCTTCTTTTCATAATCACCGTGATACACCCATCTTTCACCTGGCCTGAAGGATTCGGTTAAATGTAACATGATAATAAACTATATTTATTACTTAAATTGTAATGGAAATATTAAACAATAAAATTCTCATCTCATAGTATGAGTAGAAAAAATTGATTCAATTGTTACTAATACAGCAATTGCCACAAGAAGATTCAAGACCATGAACAATATCACTGATGTTAAAAAGACATTATTGAAATTCAGAATAACCTAATGACTATCAATTTAATAGAGAAGTTGTTGGTGATGTTTCTTATGTCAAAACACAGCACAGAGGCAAGTGGTACTCATCTGGCAACAACCACATCAAATAAAAGATCACATCAGCAACTTCTGTATTGTAACAAGTAATTTTAAAATCATTACAATGATTTGATGGATTACTTGCATTCAAATGATAAAATGTATATCATTTGAGAAACAGACAGATCAATGGATGGAAGGAGAGATGAATAGATACTATTTTTGAGAATTAAAAAAATAAAAACACTTTTGATTCATAAATTCATTTATATTGTTATGTAGGCCAGGGGTCCCCAACCCTGGGGCCATGGATCGATATCGATCCATGGCCTATTAGGATCCAAGCTGAACAGCAGGAGTGAGCAGTGGGCAAGCAAGCGTTACTGCCTGAGCTTCACCTCCTGTCAGATCAGTGGTGGCATTAGATTCTCACAGCAGCACGAACCCTATTGTGAACTGCACATGGGAGGGATGTAGTTTGCACATTCCTTATGATAATCTAATGTCTGATGATCTGAGGCAGAATAGTTTCGTTCAGAAACTACACACTGCTCCCACCCTACCCCTCCTACCCCGCATCCATGGAAAAATTGTCTTCTACAAAAGCTGTTCCTGGTGCTAAAAAGGTTGGGGACCACTGATGTAGGCCATTGAATACTTCCGATTTTAGCCCTGGGTCATTGATCTATCAGTTTAATAATGCTTTTTTCAACCCTCTCTCTATATATATACATTTCCTTATCCATGGATTTAAATATACCTATATGCCTAGAACTTCCAAATTTACATCTCCAATCCAACCTTTTCTGAACTCAGCTGATAATTTGACTGGCGATTCCTACAGCTTTACTTAAATATCTCACAGGCATATTAAATTAAAGTCTTCCAAATGAAACTCATCTTACCTCCCAACATTAACCTACTCTACCACCTTTGTAACTTTCCCAGTGAATTTCACCAGTCAGTACCAAACTAGTTTCTCAAGTTAGAATCCCAGGAAAATCCTCAACCACTCGTTCTTCTAGATTGCCATTCCTATGAGTCCCATCCACTCTACTTATCAACCTAATATTTGTCAAATCCATTCCTTTTCATCACCTCCACTGGTGGAGGCCTTTTTTCAGACTTTCATCATTTCCTCCATAAATGATAGCTGTAGGCAGGAGTGGATCCAATTTTTGTGAGTCCTGAAGCTCCCACATTTAGTGAGATCTCACTAAGAAAAGGAATATAAAATTACAAGGCAAAACAGATATTTAGAAAGAAAACTAATGCCTGATCCATTTCCATATTGTTTCTTGTATTTTTGGCTGTATCCCCTTTGATCCTCTCTTAGTAGACAACAATTTTATAACATTTTTCTACCGAGAAGATATAAATATAACTCAATCTTTCTTCTAGAATGGCTAAAAAGGTTTTAAATTGATAGCTTAGAAATTTATTTTGGCTTCCTAATTTCTGTTGGTAATGTCACAACAGTAACTCCTTTACAGTGTCTTGCCCAGGTGGTGCCTATGAGAATTCTAGACCTCTGACCTTGCTGGTCGTGGTCCAGCTCATTCAGGTTTTCACAGGGCCAGGAGAATAGGTGGCTGGGGTCAAAATGCCCAGTAAGCATGGGCTGTAGTACCATCTCTTTGTGATCTTCCTTCTTGGAGTCAACACTGGTGAAGATGCTCATCTAGGCTATTCAGAGTATTGTCTGGTGGATATAGTGGCTATGGTGGATATGGTCCTGGTGGATATGGTGGGGTGGCCCCCATAGTGGGGCAGCAGTCTGTGGCTCTGCCATGTGACTGACTAGGTTCTTGCTCCCTATTTGAACTCATCAAGTTTGGGAAGGGACTTATGCACATGAGGGAACTGGTAGCTTCAGCTTAAGGACGTCAAGGTAAGTTAGCCTGTGGGGGCTGTAAGAGGATTCTCGGGATAGCGGTGTAAACCTGTATCCCAGCTGCTCATTTTTACAGGATATGTGTCCAGGTAAAGTTACTAAATCTCTCTGAACTATAGTTTTCTCATCTGTTCAAATAAGGATAAGTATAGCACCTGTTTCAGAGTTGTTGTGAGGATTAAAAGGATGTAATTTTCAAAATTATTTTCTACTGGTAAGCATTCAAGTAGTATCTTTAGTGACAGTGGTCATAGTCATAGTCATAATAGTTCTATCAGCAGCTGATGGAGATAAAGATAAAGTCTTCTTTATCTCTACTATCATTCTTCTTCTACAACGTCAATTGCATTTTTTTTACAAATAGGTAATCTCCCTTATTAGATCACCATTTTTTATATGATAGAAGTCCAGCATCCTCAAGTAAGCAAGGACATTCATGAGCTGGACTTAATCAACATTTCCTGTTCCCGCTCCCCTTTTATCCACATGTACTTAGCTACAGTGATGCTGTTTCACTTGCATTTCACCCATGGTCTTTCATGATTGTGCACTTTTGCAAGTTTTATACTCAGTGCCACATTCTCTTCCTCAAAGATTCGTTCACTTTCTTTGGAAGAATGTCTGGAACCACTGTGACCCAGCAGAGATTATGTTGACTCTTCTAGTGAGTCTCTTTTGCACTCCCTTAAGGCCTCCTGATACCCCTACTAAAGTTCTTCTTATTCTGTATTTTAAATGATCACTTCTTTTATTCTTTTATTGAACTGGTGAGTCCCTTGAAAGCCAGTCCTGGGTCCTATTTACTACTCTTCCCCTCAGGCAATCTCACATTTCATATCCAATCATTTTTGAATGAATAACTGACAGCTGCCAAAAATATTTCTTGGTTGCAATAAAATGTATTACTTGTTTCAGATATAAAAAGAAGAAACATAAACCATCTATATTGGGGAAAGCATAATAAATTTATGTCAGCATTATAAAAGAAGTATTTTTATTATTCTTTATAAACTTTGGCTGAACAAACTTATACTTCGTCCTGATGTCCTTTTTACCTCATTCCGCTTTCTTGATGCAACACCCAAACATTTCTAACTTTTCAGTTGATTCAATAACCAGTATGGCACACTGTAACTCACAGTGGCAATCACTGGGCCAGTTCAGGATCTGCATGCTAGTGAAGTGGAGAGTCATGGACAGCTGTCTTTGATTCTCTAAGGAATGCTGAAAAGTGGTAGGCAGAATAATGGTCCCCAAAAGATGTCCACATCCCAATCTTCAGAATCTGCGAATATGGCACGGTACATGGCAACAGGTAATTTATGTTGCGGATGGATTAAGGATGCAAATCATGTAATTTCAAAATAAAGAGATTTTCCTGGATTATCCAGGTGGACCTACTGTAATGCCAAGAATCCTTTAAAGTGAAAGAGGGAAGCAGAAGGGGAGCTCAGTGTCAGAGAGAGATTTGAAGATGCTACACTGCTGGCTTTGAAGATGGTGAAAGAGACCACAAACCAAGGAATGCAGTAGGCCTTTAGAAGTTGCAAATGACAAAGAATCAGATTTTTCCCTAGAACCTAAAAAAGAAACAGTGCCTTGTCAATACTTTGATTTTAACTCAATGACACCCATTTTGGACTTCTGACCAGAAATGCTACAAAATAATAAATCTGTATTATTTAAGCTATAAAGTTAATGGTAATTTGTTGCCGTAGCAATTGGAAACTATGATAGGGAGATATTAAAGTAGGATTTCCTGTTCATAACTGCTGCTCTAGGCAAGCAGACCACACACTGATGCTCTTTAAAATAAATATCATCTCACTTAATCCTTAAAATGTTCGGATAGTTTAATCCTCACTTACTGCATGTGGATTGCTAGAACCCAGTATATATATGTTCTTACCTTTGATTCTAATAAAAATTGGTGCGAGAGAGAGAAGGATTGTTTTTATTGCCTGGTTCACAGCTTTTTATTGATATCATTCTAACAGGGAAAAAAATGAAAAAGTAAAAGCATTTGTTGTAATGAGACCTACCTCACTGAAGATAGCTATCTCAATTTATTTTTCCAGGTGATTTAGTTAATTCTGGGTTTAAGTATTGGGAAGTTTGCAGTATAATGTGTATTCCCCCATTCTCAGGACAATTAAGGCACTTTCTTTTGTCTGTAGGTATAAGAAAATTATATAGATGGCTGTAAATGAGAGGATTAGAGTGCTCCTTTTAAGTGAAATTGTTTATGTTACGTCTGCTCCACATTTTCTGGTACATTCATTTCACAAGTTCAGCTTTAGCAGGAGCAATAACTGAACAGAACTGCTAATGAAGGCGCCCTTGCAAGCTGGGTCAGAGTCCTCCTTTTGCATTTGGATTGATATTCCAGTTTGAAGCTTCAGAAGAAAAGTGTACTGACAAACGCTAATGAATGTAAACTAGTTTATGTGTAAATTACTAAGTGTTTAGAGGGAAAAATTAAAGTTCTTTGTAAATATTTTACAGTATAAAAACTTTCTAGATTTCTTGTCCTGTTCATAGATCAGAATTTCTAGAGTCATAAAAAGGTCGCCAGCCAAATGAAAGTTTGGCATGTTCTTAATGAGATTTTTCCTATTCCAGGACCTTCATTTTCACTCTTGTAACTGAGTTAGTTCTAACTATTAGAGATCCTATTGCTATCCATACATATGGAAGAAATTAATTGATCTATTCAATGATCTTTTGAGTACAGCTTTTGCTTTGGTGTAATGGAAGATTGGTATAAAGTTTGTATATTATCAGAGCCTAAGGAATGTTCCAGAATTGCAGTTATGTAAAATAATGTTCCCAGGCTGGGCATGGTGGCTCATGCCTGTAATCCCAGCACTTTGGGAGGCCTAGGTGGGTGGATCACTTGAGGCCAAGAAGGCTAAGGAGCAAGAATCATTTGAACCCGGGAGGTGGAGATTGCCGTGAACCAAGATCGCACCACTGCACTCCAGCCTGGGCAACAGAGTGAGACTCTGCCTCAATAAATAAATAAGTTAATCAATTAATTAGCATCCCCTTAAAGGCATTATTCACCCTACTCTCCAAGTAGATTTACATAATCGAAAAAGTAAATTTTAAATGGGAAGGTAGAAATAATTGTTTTTGCCCATGCAAAGCTTTAAAAAATTGATGATTTGCAATTCCATGACATGAACAGTTGTCAGAGGGCCATAACTCTCAGGACCCACCTGAGCTTACCTGTGGCTGTGGAAAGTTCCCTACTCACTGACCACTTCTCTGCCTGAGAACACTCTCCTACAAGGAAGCAAGCAGGCCAAGGCATGCCTAGGCTCAACCCAGAAGTGCAGCAGAGTAGTATCCCCTGGCTCAACTCCCAACCAACTGGAGATGGGAATCCATTGAGAAATGTCGCAGTCTCCCTCTTCTTTTAGGTCTGACAATTCAAAGGTATGATCCACCCAGTGCGACTGAGCCCAAATTGTCCACATTAGTAACCCACTCGTTAATGTACCCTTTATTAGTTTGTTTCCCCTCTCTGTCTCACTTTTCTCTATTTCTTACATCAGCTTCCTAATTTTATCTTCCAAATAAATTAGCAATTCTCAAGACTTTGTCTCAGGCTCTACTTTTGAGGGAACACAAAGACAGTATAAATGTCTGGTCTAAGCTTTTTGTTCTTTTAGAGACCTAAATATCAAAGGTTAAAGGAAAAGTTGCAAATCAAATGCCTCAAGAGGCCAGAAGTGTAACATAAGGAGTGAAATCCACTGGGTAAAGCTGCATAAGCGGGCACTGGATGACGGTGAGGACTGTACTGCAATTGGAGAATGCATACTTTGCTTATAGCTGGCCATAGCTACTCAGGATAAGCAAATTGTTGCTATATGAAAAAGTTAGATCGCTATTGCCATTTATCCTATTATTCAAGTGAAGTGACAAATTAATATTTTTATATGACATCTCTTAATGTTAAAATGCTGTGACAAATAGACAAAAATACCTCTGTAAATTTCATTTAAACCATGAAATCTAAGTTCTCATCGCCTTGTATTTGAAAATATTTTTCCTTGGAAAATGTCAGATCTAAAGTCAGGAGTTGAACTATGTGTTTTCCTGACAATGGTAAGACTCACTACTGTCTTAACCAGCTCCAATTTGTTTGCAAAATTGGACCATATTCAGAATCACAATTGCCATGACTTGTTTCAACTGAAATACTGAAATTAAATGTGCTGAAACACGAATGTACCAAAGTATGTATCTCTTGAATCCTTTAATAAATTTATGGCATGTTTATTGAATGCCTGTGAGCTATACAAGCATCCATGAATAAAACAGCCAAAGTCCACTGACCTCATGTGGATTTATCCTAACTGGTATGACTATTGAGCCGTTTCTGTCAACCATTTAAAATGGCATTATCTAATCTAAGAATTATAATTTTTAACTTTCACGACCTATACTATACTTGGGAAGCTTACATGCAAATATTTTTATCCCAGAAGCAATGGCTTTCATGTTATATTTTTTATTAGGTTTGCAGTGTTTATTTCATCCTTTGCTCTTTCCTTATTTTACTCAGGTTTTCTAATCAATTTAATTGACTCTTATTTTACTCAGGGCTTTTACCACTACTCCCACATAATAAAATGAAAGGGATAAAAAGTCAATGTGGTAGGTGATTTATTTACATTGTATAATGTTGCTATTTTTTATTATTGGAGCTAATGATAATCTTCTCATGATCACACAGCTCAAAGTAGGAAGTGAATACAGCCCTGACTCCCTCGAATACTTTTCACTACCCCGCATGAATGCCTCTCAAGTTAGGGTAGGTAACAATATGCCAGAAGGGAAAGTTAGTTTATTCTAGAATCTAAGATTTACCTAACATTTGGGAAAAAAAATAATTTTACGCAAAAACTAACACAAATCCATACACGTGTAAGACGGAAAAAATAAAGTAAAACAAATTAAAGTAAAACTTCATGTTTATAGTAGGTCACTTAAATTATTCCCCCAAGCTCCCTAGTTTATACAGTCAGAACTTTGGAAGGCACTTTGGGAAACCTCTGACCTACACTCAAATCTCTACCAACAACTGGGATGTCATTTGTAAGTCACAGACCAGTAACCTACTTGTATTTCTACTTGGATGTTCCAGAGGCATCACAGACTCAACATCTTCAAAATGGGACTCAACCACATTCTCACATGACAATTTGCTTTCCTCTTTGTCTTTGATTTTCTACCTTAGCAGAAGCATGACGCACTCCTTTATATCTAGTCATCAAGTCTTTTCCATTCAATTTATTTTACCCCTTTTCATTCATCTTCTACTTCTATTCCTACTGCTATTGTCTAATTTTTAGTCCTGATCTTTCATTTGAACTTTTTAAAAAATTACATAACCTCCTTGCAGTAATTTCTGCTTTCAGTTGATTCTACCACATGACACAATAAATTTTTTCTGAAAAATATTTTCATGCCATTTACCTGTTCAAAACCTTCTACTGGTTCCCATAAGCTACTATAAAATCTAAACATATTAACCCAGTGAATGAGGCCTTTAATGATCACCTCTATGGCTTCCTATACAGTTGGATCTCCTACTACCCCAACCTTCTAATATTCTGTAATCAAACTATTCTCTAATATAATTCTCAAGAGAGTTCATCTTACAAGACACTTCTGTCTTTGCTAGTTAACCATACTGATCACCATGCAAATGCCCATTTCTCTTTTACTGATCAGCTTAATGATCATACTGAAGCCCTTTCCCAATCTGGAATCTATTTTCACCTTGTAAACTCTCTGCTTTATTGAAGTACTGCAATAATTTATGTAGATAGCTAATTCTTAAATAGACGAACTTTCTCAAGGGTAACAACAGATCCTTGTTCATCTTTACATTCCCAGGATTTATAATATTAGGTACACACACAAGCACACCAGTCTTCTCCTCAAAAGAATCCCCCTTGTTTCCATTGTCAATTCCCTATTTATTCATCTCAGCTATTAATATTCCAATATCTTCTTATTGTCCCCTAAATCTGAGGAGTCTTTAAGCAGCTGCAATTTCCCCCTTGTTTCTTCCTCTGAATTAAATGTGGATGGAAACTCATGTTGATAAGTTAATAAGATAAAGTTCTGTCCTTCTAGAGTTTGAAGCTATGATCACCAAAGTGTGATTTTAAATGATTCAGGCCAAAATTATACCATGGGAAGCTAAAGATAGCATAGTAGAAATTATTATACTATTAACAATAAGTCGGTCTCTCAGGCCACTGAAATAGCGGGAATTCTTCTGAAATAAAGACGAAAAGAGAAGAGATCTTGTAAGTGCAATAGGTTCCAGGATCCAGTTTTACAGCCTCAACCACAGAGTGATTCTAGAACAGAGTCCAGACTACCAGCAGTTGTATTTAGAATGGACCTTCCCAAAGAAGGTGCAGAACACTCTAAATCAAATACAGCTGCCCTGTCTTCCACTGGCCAAGATAGTTAACATTAGGTCATATTTTTAAAAAAACAAATCTCAGTGGTAACACGAACAAAAAGGAAAAGTCTATCTCTCACTCACATTATAATCTCTCATGAATTGGATGATATGATGCTATTAAATTAAGCATAAGGCCTCTGAAGTCACTACAGAAAGAAAGGACAGTGGGGATAAACACAGAGATCCTTTACAAACAGGCATGTAAGTTGCTTGCATCGTATCTGCTCACATTCTATTAGCAGAACAAGTCACACCAGACCCCATCCACATGGCCCTAACCTAACTGCAAGGAATTGAAAAATCTAGACTTTCTGTGTGCCAAAATTAAAGAAATTAAAAAAGAATTTGGTTAGTATGGCATTGTAGCCATCACAGTAACCTTCTGTGTATCATACTTTTAGTTGTTCAAAGACAATGCCCCCTCTTTTGTAATCCACTTATCCCATATTTAAACATGTATACAGGTGAAATTCGGGATTAAATATCTTGAAAACACTATATGGGGGGAGGGGGGAGGGATAGCATTAGGAGATATACCTAATGTAAATGACGAGTTAATGAGTGCAGCACACCAACATGGCACATGTGTACATATGTAACAAACCTGCATGTTGTGCACATGTACCCTAGAAGTTAAAGTATTATAATAATAATAATAATAATAAATATATATATCTTGAAAACACTGTATCACTGAGAGAGGAAAAAAGAAAAATTTATTTTTAGTCAAAATATCAACGATGAGCAACATATTTGTTCCTCTTTTTTAAGAAGGTAGTTAGAAAGCAGAAAAGCACAAGGCTAAAATTACAGGGAATGGGACAGTATTATACCATATTAGCAATTAGACTTCTGGAGAGTTACTTAAGAACACTAAAGTTCAGTTTCTTCATTTATAAAGTGAAAACAAATTAGATTTTTCCACCAAGGTTAATTCTGTTAGAATTATCACGTGCATATTAAATGCTTATAACAGTATCTGCTACAGAGAAAGTGCTCAAAAACAGGGACTATTATGCACAGTATTATGACCATTGTTACTGTTGCTATCATGGTTATTATTATGTACATCAACTGGACAAACAAAATCCTGTTATGTCTCAAAGAATGAGAACTCCATTTCAAACAATCTAGAACAAAACTTCCCATATATTATGTGGCAGTTTTTTAATGGCAAAGTTCAAAGTTAACATTTTGAAATGAAAAACTGAAAATATGTATGTCTCAAATCCTTTTATGGCTTCTCTGTACTATGAGAAGATACTTAGAATTATCTGCATATTCATTCACCTACCTTCTTCTCCAGCCTTTTCTCTTACTACTCCTTCCCCTCACTTTCTGGTCTTCAGCCATATAGATGTTCATTTAGTCCCTAAAATATACCTCCATAGAGGGCTTCTTTGTATAGCCTATTTGCTTTGATAACAAGGGAGGAAAAAAGTATCTTGCAGGCAGAGCAAGTAGCCTGTACTTTCTGATAGCTAAAACAGCCCTTTCTAATAAAAGCTTTCCCTGGGCTTGCTGTTGTTCAACTAACTATGAGAGGTGCCACCAGTGTAACTGCAGCTGTTGGAATTACACAATCACCAGTGTAACTGCAGCTGTTGGAGTCACCATTTAGCAGAAACTTAGGAGCCCAGATTTTCACTGGTGTTAAATCTCTTCTGATGCTGCTGGGACGAGCCTGGAGTCTCATATGGTCACCATGTCTGCTGATATTACTACACCAGCAGCCACAAACTGGCAGCAGGAAAAGCAAAGTCTCAATGCCTTCTTTTTTGCTTTGAGCCTCCTGAGAGTACCTCCTATTAGTAAAGAAGCAAGGTGGCAAAGTTTTCTAAGAAATGTAATTTGCAGGTTTCTAACCCTGGAGGTACAAAAGACAACACGTGTGTAGTGATAACCAACAGAAAACCTGCAAAAAATCCTACTATATATTCTCATAGTATTATATATCTCAACTTCAAAAAAATTCTGCTATATATTCTCATAGTATTGTATATCCCAACTTCATGGCATCTAGCACTTTTCCAACTCACTTGTGTATTTTTTAAATTAATCTCTCTCTCAGAGAAAAATAATCTTCATAAAGATAGTGAAAACTGTCTTATATTTACATTTTATTTTACTCAATAATTAGCATAAAACCTGGTTCACAGAGGGCATGCAACAAAATTAAGGAAACGAATAAATGATATGACAATTAATTTTAAGGTATCACAAATCGTTTGATAAAAGAATTACTAACATTCTACCAATACACACTGAAGAATTACTATTTTTTATTCATTACTGAATAAAGTGAATTTTTTATTTTTCACACATTTGTGAATTAGCTTCAAAGTTCTTATAGGATAATGTGTCTTTAACCGTTTGTATTAGTATACCACACTTTGAATGAGTTAGGAAAGGACAAGAGTATTAGAAACACATACCAGCAACATCTTATCAAAATCATAGTCCAGAGTTCAGTTAGGTGAGTGCTAGTGAAGAATGGACCACACATTGGTAGAAAACGTTGTTGGATAATAGCTGACCTAGAAGACCCTTCTAGCACAACTCAGAGCTCTCCAAGGACTTTCAAGGCTTCTGCCCTCATATTTTCTTTTCTACCGTCTTCTATCCTTACTATGTTAGAAAATGCATGTCTTTTAATGTGCACTTGTTCCCTAGAGAACTTGTTAATGCATTCAAAGCTTGTTTCACTGTATCCAGTCATAAAACAAATTTGTGACTTATCATGGATTGGTGTAAGGAATAATGGATAAAATAGGAGTTTAAAGCACTTAGCATCTATAAAGAGCTGCAGATGGGCTAAATAATACTTTCAAAATGTTTATACATATTTGCAACTTTTTCTGTGCTCTCTAGAAACTACGTGCCATGAACTCTATTTGCACATCCATGAAGAATTAGTTGGGTTTTGGCTTGTAATATTTTGGATTACCTTAACAGATATAGTTCTAAATACCTGGCATTTCTTTTAACGTTGTTATAGCATAGACATGTTTTTTTTCTCTTGTTCTCAATCTGTGGTGACTACCTTTTAGAGGCTTTTTTAGAACAAGACAAGTTTTGTCTAACACTCATTTCTTCACACACATACACAGGCCACCTCACACAATTTGGCAAAGTAAACTTAATTGAGAAATGGAAGAGATTGCAGTCATGTATAACATATTTTAATTATAAGGTATTAAAATTTATATTAATGAATGGAATTTAAAAGTATTACTGATACATGTTCATTTGATTGTCACTTTATATCTTCTGTCTTTTTATAGAGTAAGAAAATACATTGGCTAAAAGAGATGTTCTCTTTTGTTCATGCACTAAAAGGGCAGTGGTGACCCTTTGATCAAAATGGTTTGTTGCTTAATAAATGCATAAATGAAGTTTCTAAATAATCCTTCGATTTCAAATTACTTCTTTTTGCTGCCAAATACATACTATTAACATTTTAGAACAATAACATGTATAAATTTAAGAACAAACTTAGTTCTTTTTATGTTATTCTGAATGTTAGTTATTCTCCTAGTTTATCAATGTTCTTAAATTTAAAACTCCTGTCAACTTAAGAGAAATGAAAATAAAATTTAAAAATGGAAAAGAATAACATCAAATCTATACTTCTTTCTAGACCTCAGTCTTCTACTGGTTTCTAGTGAAAATATTTTTTGCAAAGCATAATAGCATCTAATTTTGTAGCTATAGTGAAGTTCCTGGGAATTTGTTTTACTTTAGAATAATGCTGGAATTTTATTTTTCAAATTTGAAAATACTGTAAATATATTAACATTTTAAAGCATATAACTTCATTTTAATTTTTTAAATTGTTATTTTTCTAAGTCTTGAAGGATGTGTATTTCAAACACTGAATAGCATGCTCACTCTCAGTATCTTAATCTGAACAAAAGTATTATTTATATTCTATTATATGTTTAATTTCTATCATAATTCTAATTTGCACATTTTTGAATCAAAAAATATTTAGAGCTGGAAGAAGTCATTACTAAGCACCTTTTAAAATTATGCCTGTATCAACTTAAGTCCTTGGCCACATTCTTAGAGTTAGCTAACGGTAAAGCTAGAAAAACAGTACCCAGTACCCAGTACTCCAGAACTACTCCTATCTCCAGAAATAGCTCAAATTGGCAAAGAAAAAGAAGAAGAAGAAAAAAAAAAAAAAACCCTGAGACTTTTAAAACAAAAGACGTATAGTCAAATCTGAGTGAGAGAATGGTTATTTCCAAAATATTTGGTTTTAGAGAACAGTATGAATAATTTTAGAGGCAATTTACATAATTATGTTTTACTAGGCAAATATTAGAATTACTTTGCTTCCCCTGAATAAACAATGTCTGATGATAATGAGGATAATTGAGGAGTGGGGTTGACAGTAGTTGGCAATTTTTTAAGATAATTTTAATATATGTCTTAGGTAAAATGCAAAACCCCAAATCATTTTAGTTAATTGAAAGCTATAATTGAAATAACTGAAAAATAGCAGTAACAACAGAAGAAAACGTAATCATATGAGAACACATAGACATATGATGGGGAACAGCACACACTACAGTCTGTCGGGGGTGAGCAGGGGAAGGGAGAGGATCAGGCAAAGAAGCTAATGGATGCTGGATGATGGGTTGGAACCTAGGTGATGGGATGATCTGTGCAGCAAACCACCATGGCACATGTTTACCTATGTCACAAACCTGCCCATTCTGCACATGTACCCCGGAGCTTAAAATAAAAGTTGGAGGAAAAAAAAAAAAAACATTAAAAGAAAAATAGACTACCCCTCTCTATATATACTTATTAGAAAATAGGACATCTGAACAATACATTTTGTGCTGGATTAGCTAAGTAGCCTAGTGGGGCCTTTCATGAGCAATATTACACTTTAACCTAAAAAGTTAATATGATACTTGGATATTTTTAAGTAACTGTGCTACTTGCAAGAGTCGAGGAATGCTGCTTCCAATTAATTCACTGTCTATTAGGCCCTTATTAACATATGGTGACCAATTTTAACTTTTTATATTTTCAGGGTAATTTCTTTTTACCCAGAGAATTTAAGGAAGAGCAGTAGAATTGATTAAAGTGATATTAATTGGAAGATTAAGTCTGATTGTGTTGTTTATACTAAGAAGCAACTAAGATGGTTATTTATTACTTGTTTAGGTGTATTAGCTATTATAGTGGCCAATAAGACTGATTTCCACTAGTCACCTCAATTTTATTTAGAACAGAGGTTCTCAAAACATGGGCCCCATACTAACAGCACTGGCATCACCTGGGAATTTGCAAGAAATGCATATTCTCAGGGCCCATGGCCAACCTACACATCAGATCATATCTAAAGATAGGGCCCAGAACTTGCTTTTAACAAGCCACACTGGTGATTCTGATAATAATAATAATTATATATTATTATATTATATAATAATAATAATAAACGAATGTTTTAGAAGTAGGCTGGGGAAAAGAACTTAGTAGTGATACTAGGCCGAGCGCTGTGTCTCACGCCTGTAATCCCAGCACTTTGGGATGCAAAGGCGGGCGGATCACGAGGTCAGGAGATTGAGACTATCCTGGCCAAAATGATGAAACCCTGTCTCTACTAAAATACAAAAAATTAGCCAGGCGTGGCGGCGCGTGCCTGTAGTCCCACTTACTCAGGAGGCTGAGGCAGGCGAATCGTTTGAACCAGGAGGTGGAGGTTGCAGTGACCCGAGATCGCGCCACGGCACTGCAGCCTGGTGACAGAGCAAGACTGTGTCTCAAAAAACAAAACAAGCAAACAAACAAACAAAAACAAAGAACAAGTGATACTAATAGAGATATATTTTGTTAAGAGGAAAGAAAAAAAGAAAACTTAATCATGCACACACATATATTAACTGTTAAGATATTATTTGTTAATTTGAAAGTTAGGCTACTGATTCTTTCATGATTTTTTGGTTTAGAAACACCACAGCCAGGTAACAAAAGTGTTGTCTAGCCACAATCATCTGAAAAAGTAAAATTAATATTACATCACTTGATTTTAGATAGAGAAGGGCATACTTTTCTTACTTTATTGTAACAAAAAATGTATTTATTAAAAGCTGATTTGAAGTCATTTTACCAATAAAATAGAGATGCGTAGTTCAACACTTAAAAGAGTAAATACCGTAAGTATATTTTGTTATATGCTAACTCACTTTTAGCTTTTCTTTACCAACTTAATATGGATTTTAAACTACAGTCAAAAGCCACCTCCGAGGCTCATCTTCAGCCTTTGGTTTTACCTGGAAATGGCCAGGAAGTGCGCTTCCCTCTTACGCCACTGCCTGTGCTTGCTCAGCCACTCCCCATCTACTTCTGTTCTGCAGTGGTGTCTGGACCAGTTGTTAGTGTGCTTTCAGTGGATTTACAGTGTCTTTTTTCTGGCTGGAGGCAGATAGAGAAGAAAATGGGTATATGTTTAAGTCTTTGACCTTCTCCACCAACCCAGAATTGAAATATAATCACATTTTTTTTGTTACCATGAATGGCTCACTTTATCACATTTCCTATCAGCACAGAAACCAATCAATATCTCCTTTTGCTGGGGGAATCACCAGGACCTTGTAATATGTGAGGAAAGGTAGGATGACACAGAGTAAGGCCAAGATGAGTTGTGAAATACAATTGTGGTGTTGCACCCACTAGGTGACAGAGTTGAAGATTGTCTTACAAGCTTGACAATCTGCTTGTGCTGGTGTCTGTGCTGGTGTAAGTGCTTGACAGTCCTGCAGGAGCCACAACATCCCAAGTGTAAGCTTTGAAGCTGCATTTCTCTTCCTTACTCATACCTAACCATTATTACCCCCAAATATGACACCATGCAATGTTTGCTCTGTGGAATTTGGCTTTCTCCTTCACATAAACATTGTACACATACCAATTCTCTTTCATTACCAGTAGACTTTTGTCGTAAACAAAAACACCAGCTTAAATTCTACTTTTCCTCAATATTTTATTTTGGGAGATGTTTTCTTTTTCCTACTAGTAGGCCTTTTGGAAAGTATCCTGTTCCACTCTTGCTTCTTTACCTTTAAATCTCAGGGAGGAGCAAAGGGTCGAGATTTCTGTCTAATGTCTCATAATCATCTCATTATTTCTTTCACATTTCTTATAACCAGTGAAGAAAACCAAGACCCTCAAGAACTCATAGTCATGATGTATTCACAGAAGTTTTATTATATCCTTTTATAGATCTCTCACCTTCCTCAGCTCCTCTTTTTCACATTCCATAATTTAGATGTCTACTTACCTGCAGCTTCTCCTGGGGGATATAAGTAACTAAATCCTTACTGCTCGAGCACCCTTTTTTTTTTTTTTTTTAATTTTTTAATTATACTTTAAGTTCTAGGGTACATGTGCATAACGTGCAGGTTTGTTACATATGTATACTTATGCCATGTTGGTGTGCTGCACCCATCAACTCGTCAGCACCCATCAATTCATCATTTATATCATGTATAACTCCCCAATGCAATCCCTCCCTCCTCCCCCCTCCCCATGATAGGCCCCAGTGTGTGATGTTCCCCTTCCCGAGTCCAAGTGATCTCATTGTTCAGTTCCCACCTATGAGTGAGAACATGCAGTGTTTGGTTTTCTGTTCTTGTGATAGTTTGCTAAGAATGATGGTTTCCAGCTGCATCCATGTCCCTACAAAGGACGCAAACTCATCCTTTTTTATGGCTGCATAGTATTCCATGGTGTATATGTGCCACATTTTCTTAATCCAGTCTGTCACAGATGGACATTTGGGTTGATTCCAAGTCTTTGCTATTGGAGCACCCTTTTTTATACCAGTGTGTGTACCCTTGTCTGGCCTGGGTAAAAACTGTTAATTTAGCAAAGATTACCCTCCTTCAGTGTTTCTTTCCTCTTTCAGAATCTCCTTGCCAGTGCCAACTGTAGATTGTTGCATTCTATCAAAAATGATTAATATTTCCCACTGAAACTGATATTACTGATTCAGTGATCAAGCAATTGATCACGTTACCCACATTAGTGTGGAATATTTATTACCAGGTCTTTAATATGGAGGGGTTTAGTTTTTACAAAATCTTTCCTTTAAGAAACAACCTAGAATAACAGAAAGCTCACTTGGTTTGCAGTCAGTCAGACACAATTCTAAAATCCTGAAAAAATGAAAGTAAAAAGAAAGGGAAAAGAAGGCACAGAATAAGTCTGCAATGACAAATGAGAAAAGAAGTAAAAGCTGCTCTTGTACTAATCGTTATTATTACATTTGAACTGTGCCACTAGGAAACAGAAATGAATGATGCCGTGTTTATATTTCAAGGGAGTTTGCCATGAACTTGAGAAGTATAAATAATGAATATTGAATTTTTTTAAAAAGTATGCATAGTGAAACTTAAAAGGAAATTCCAGGGAGAAAAAAGGTATTCTGATTTTGGCCATTATAAAAAGTAAATCTCTTCATAACAAATAATTCAGATGTCATCAGAAGCAGATGGCAATGAAAGATTTTACTGCTGAATTCAATAGAAAGAAGCATCATCTATGACCATTTCCTTCTGTAAAAAAGGAAGCCAGCCAGACTCTTGGGATACAAGCCCATGGTGTCTGAAGTGAAATTCACTAGTAAAACCAATTCAAATGAAGAATAAAGAAACTCTTGAGAAGTTCTAAAAGAAAATGCTTTAAAAGTACAGGACAGTTATTTGCATATCACAGAGGAGATTGAAATGCATTAAGTGAAAGAGAATTCATGAGTTCAACATTTTTGTAACTCTAATTTGGTTTAGAATAGGTAGACTTTAATTCATGGTATTTTGCACCGTGTTTTTTTCCTGATTTCTTTTTTTAAGAGTCAGTAGCTCTCTCAAACTTTTGATGTATATACATACATATACATGCATATTTACTTACACATATATAACTATTTATACATAAACCTAGCTTTCCAACTTTCCTATCTTTGTTATTTAATACCCTAGCAGTGATATATTACATTTCATAGGTAGATGTTGTCATTAATTTATACCGAAATAAGATTAGCTAATTATAAAATACTCATCAGTTCTAAGAAAAAAATATTTTCAGATTAATTGTGCCTTAATAAAATTTGCTTTAACATCAGATAAAAATTATTATTTTCTTTTTCCAAATTATGTTTTCTTAGTCATTTGCCAATGGTCTAATTTATTTTTTCATTCAGAAATAATGCTATTTTTTGGTTAGTAATTCAGGGAGAATAAATTATCACCAGAGTTGGGTTTTGGTAACCTAAGTGTTAAAGTTAGCAAATACCACAATTTGCATTTGATTTCTGTGCTTTTCCTGTTATTTACCAAGTGTCTCCTCCTGTGCCATAAATAATTTAGAGTTCAGAGTGAACCATGCCTCTAACTGCTAGAAAACCCCGAATCACGTTTATTTTATTCGCTGTTTCCCTCATATAACCAGAATCTGAAACCACTCCACTTGCCGCTGATTGCAAATGAAAGTCTTTTATAATGCCAACTTTAAGAATTCTTCTGGAAAACAGTAGAAGAGTAAATTTAATATGTGATATTAATTGATCACAGAACACTTTTATATGTTTTTTTACTAGTGGCACTAAATTTTACATGCCATTCATATGGGAAAATACACAGTTAATATAACCGAAACATCAGAGTATGAAAGCAATTAATATGGATTGATTTGGAAAGGGTTTTATTGATATCTGTTATTCAACGATGGCATTTAAAATGTAAGACAATTTAAATTTAAATGTAATTTGAGTCAGCGTATAGATAATCAACCTGCAACCCTTGTAAGAATAAAATTACAAATCTAATTGAATAGTTCTTATGAGAATGTCTTGTGAAAAATTTCAAATATTCACTTCACCATGTTGTGAAAATGAGACAGTTGATTCTTCCCAGTATGAGGAAGGAAACATTTTGCTACTTTACCATGGTAAGGTCCTTACACTGAAAAGCAGTCACTCCAAATGGTTTTTGTTAGTTTTTTATGTGACCTTGAAACAATCTTTAGAATGAGAAAAGACATAACGGAAAATCTAGCCCATACTCTCATTTTCATGATTGAGAAAAGAAAGGTCCAAAAAGTTTTACTTTCTCAAAGTTACAACGTTAGATTGAAGTAGGTGTGGAATTAAAACCCCAGGATCCTTGTGAAAGGTTAGTGAAATTCTAAAACTCTCAAAATTATATACCCCAGGCAAGTTTAAGGTATCATTATTATGATGTCATTATTAAAAATAAACAGTACTTCAAAACAGTATCTAACTTCCTGTCAGTAATTTAAATGTCTTACTTGAAACCAAAATATGGAAAATTCTTACGTTCCTCTTCTGTCTTAGGTCAAATTAGAAAATAAGAGTTTTAAGAAAATGAGCCAGAACTTGCCTACCTATTTATGTACATGGGTTGCATCTGTTTTTTCTTTATCTTATATATGTAATGAGAGCAATATTTAGCATTAACCAAAAAGAAGAGCACAGTGCTAAATTTCTCTAGGCTTGTTTGCTCATTTTAAAAATGTGAGTAATCACTGTCACAGGGCTTTTGTGAGGACTGGCTGTGATGATGTATGTAAAGAATTTAAAACAGTGTCAGACACGTAATAAGAGTTCAATAAGCTAGTTTTCAATTACTAAGTGTTGGGTTTTGCTTAATTATTTTCTCCTAATATGATCTGATTCAATTACTGTATTTTACATAAAACATATTTTCTTATTTATATTCATAAACTTTTTAGCTACCTCGTCCTCCTGGTTTAACATAATAGCTCTTGTTATTAAATGGAAGGAGATTAACATAGTATGTCTCAAGCAGTATGTGTCAAGCACCTACAATAAGGCGCACACCTAGGTATTTCATACATCACTCAATTTGATTTTCACAATAATCATATAAGGTAAATATTAAAATCCATCATTGTCTCAACATGGACATTCAGTTCTAAGACACTGACTTGACTAAAATCTCCCTAGCCATGTGAGATGCTGAATTTAAACCTAACTGTGACAGCTTTGAAAGTCCATCAATTATCTAGTAGACCTCAGAATCTGAAAGTACATGCAACTTTTAAAATTAAAAAAAAATATGTGTCTATTTTAGCTAATCTTCTGGTACAAAAACAAATTTTGTTTAACTCACATACAGTTCCATCCTTCTATGTCATCCAACACCAATGAACAATAGAAGGTGACAAATAAAGATACTTCCAAATTCTACCTTATAATGCTTACATTGGAGAAGCAAATTCCTGGGTTAGTCAGGCTTGAGCCTAAGACCATCGCCTTGAAGAATCTCCACCAGAAACAAAGAAAATATTTCCTCCAAGTTTTTTGAACAAGAAAATAGGGAATCAGGAATTAAAACTGTGTGCATTGAAAATAATAGCCTGTGACAGGATGTGATCATCTCCTTAAGAATATTAAGTTAAGACAGTCTTACTAGCCAACATCTCTCTAAGCAGTAGAGATACTTTGGTTCATGAAAGTGACTCTGTTGTTTTCCTTCTCATTTATTAAATGTGCTCTCTTCTGAAACCATAGTGCTTATGTAAAACAAAACAAAACAAAACAAAAAAATAAAGATCTCCACAAAGTTTGCACTCTAAAATTTACTATGCATGCTGTCAGAAACTTTCCAGCTTATGATATAAAAACCTTTTGAAAGTTTAGTTATGATTCATGTTGTTTAGGAAATTTTGGACTTGTTCTCTTAGTGCTCAGATGGCTGTAATAAAGACAGCTGCTGGGGAGATTTGGCAGGTGTACAAATGAAGTTAGAAACGTACATGTTTATCACTTAGAAGCTGCATACACCTACTGTTCTTCTTCGCCAAAAGATAACAATTCCACATTTTATAGGCAATTGTCTTTCCTTTTTTGTCGCAGAGGCTCACCAAAATTCAATAACTTTATTTTAGTGAAAACCACCTTGCTGCACTCAGCACCTTGCCTAAGCAGAATTCCTTAAAATAAAATGAGCAAGAGCCATTACTGCAAAGTGAACAAAGCCAAAATGATCACGAGCCCATTTCTTTCTAAATGAGCTCATTACTATTAATTTCTCCTGTCCTTAGAGAATATTGGAAAAAGCAAGTTCATCAGGAGAGTAAAATAAATGTTAAAAACGGAGTTGGTAAAAAATATCTCTTCACCTCTAAACTGCATCCTAAGTAAGGACATCCCTTAGGACACTAACTCTCAATAGCACAGGCTCTGAATAATAATTTTAGATGAATAAATAATTTCAGAATTGAGCTATGCACGATTCTGGGAGCACACATGGGTGTTTTGACATTGGATTAAACAGAAGCTAAATGTTTGTAGAACCACCTCTGTAAATGCGTATAATTCAACAGATTCCATTCTCAAGAAACCTGTGACATTCCCTCCTTGGAAGTCTATGCAAGTCAGTAATACGGAAGAATGTAATAATAAAGACAAAAAATTAAAAATAAATAGTAACATTCAAAGACCTTCTGTGTGGACCAAATTCTCTGACTGTCCCTACAATACCCTAAATAAGAGGACTTCAGTGTGCACAGTGGAGCGGTATGGCTAGAGAGCAAGGCTTTAGGTGGGAAGAGTGAGGTGAATAAAGCAT
This sequence comes from Trachypithecus francoisi, assembly GCF_009764315.1. Lineage (NCBI taxonomy): Eukaryota > Metazoa > Chordata > Mammalia > Primates > Cercopithecidae > Trachypithecus > Trachypithecus francoisi. Next base: position 85,793,500 of record NW_022681469.1, on the reverse strand, counting down.
TTCATTTCTGTGACACTGCCTCAAAATTCTCCATTGAACTGCAGCTCCTTCACTAGCTTTTTGACATTGACCTTCTGCTACACTCTTAATTACCCCTAGTTTTTGATCTACATGATGGCATAAGTAAATAGTTCTTACATTCTATGAAATAAAATAAGATACTATATATAAAGAGCTTACATGTACTCTGATATAGAGGAAGAGCCAAAAAACTGCATATTATATTAATGAATTTGGACAGCATTTTCATTCTTCAGTATGTTCCCTCCCAAATGCAGAATGTAGAGAGACAAGCACAGACCTGCTTCTCCTCCTTTGAAAAGACTAGCACGTCCAGCTGGGGTTTGGGACCACAGAGAACACTTTTATGGAGATAGGCATTCTTTTTTTCTGTGAGTTATATTTCCTATGCTTCCTAAACATATGAGTGTAGTAAATCTTCAGGTCTAAGACCAGGAAAAAGAGCAAGGTACACTATTTCGCTGGACTTAGTCACAATCTTAAGTTAAAGACGCAAAAGGAATTTTGACTCACACAAGATCCAGTCTATTTTGGTATATGATGAAAGAGTAAACAAGGATTTGGGGTTATTGGCATCATCCTATATTGTAACTTTTCTTGTAAGCCTGTAATACCAGAAGGCCATCAAAAATTGATGGTTTGAGATTCTTGTAATTGCCATCAAGATAACACTTCAATTCTCTCTTTCCCTCTCTCTCAGTCTATCAGTCTAAGTATCCATCTATCTATATTCAAATGATAATTTCCAGGAGAGATCATTTTCATCATTATCCAAAATTCTTCTGATCCTTTTCCCAGGTGAGTTCATTTAATGATATCTGAGTTCAAAAAGCCATACATAAAAGCTAAAATGCTGCTGATTAGCCTACACATCTTTATTAGGATTCAAACTGCTCAAGGGAATAAAAAATGGAAAGGAAGAAAGTACTATCTCATTTAAAAGCTAGAAATGCCCAAGTATTAAATAAGAAAGTGTCACACTGATGACGAATGAGTGTCCAAATCCAAAGCAGAAAAATCAACAATTTATTATTTGACTTCTGTTGCTTACAATTATATTTCAAATGCTTATAAACCTATATATCACTAATAAAATATTTTCAAAGCAAAGCAAATGTTCTAAACCAAACAAAGGTGGATTGACCCTTGAAATATATATATATTTTTATTTTAAAAATGTATAACATTGAAAAAATGTTAAAATCACAATCTTTTCTTAGTCTGTCTGATAGTGTTTACATTACTAATACTACAAAATAAGTTAAATATGAAATAAAACCTTCCATGCTATGCTTCTCACACCTTCCAGGCTATGCTAACCTCTACAACATTTCTCTGAAGAAAGTCAGGTGGAACATCTTGGAGAAAAAGGCTTTGCCCCGATCAACCAAAATATATAGAGGGCTTTGAATAATTTATCTAAAGCTGTCAATTCATATGCCCTAATGTACTCTTTCAACATGAATGCCATAGAAGGTGAAAGATCCAACTAATTGTTTTTCCTTCAGGCTCTAACGTTTTAACACTGTTTGGAAAATATCTCAACGGTAGCTAAAAAACACTTGTATAAAGAAGGAAATCAGAAAAGATCATCAAATAATCAAAACTCAGAAGTTCTGAAAAGGAGATTGCACCTTATTTGCAGGTCTTTGAATATTATTTTGTAGGTTTTCCTTGTTGGGCATCAAGCAAGTGATTACAATGGGATTTAGTTTATAATAATGATATTCAAACTCCAGGAGCTTCCCTCTTTTTTGATTCTATGCATTGCCCACTTTTTTTTTGTTTGATTTTCTCAAAGGTATATTCTGAGTTATATGAATGAAGTATAATGTACAGCTTTTGCCTAACTTTCTGGGTAGACCACACTCCAGCCCAAATGCTATTTGCACTTAGTTCAAAATAGTCAAACTACAAAGACTCAGATATAAATTGTAAAAGAAAGATGAACAATGTTGAGGAACTGCTTTTCATTATTTTGTTTATTTGAGAGGTCCAAGATAAAATTATCACAGAGAAACTAAAAATAAAACAAACTAACCAGCCAATCTGGGTTATAGAGACAAAAAGGCAGAGTTATTATGTGCAAGAGTTGAAGAGCATGGCAGAAGTGCCTTTAAAACTTTTGCACACAGAATAAAGCAAGAAATACATCCAACTTCATCATCCAGTAATGTATACACATATGCCCACACACCATCACAAACAAACACACACACACGAGTAGAGAAAGAGCTAAAATACAATTTTCATGAAATAAAATTTATCATCATGTGGTACATATTCTAGTATTTTCCAACCTATCTATCTCATTGTCTTAGTTCATTTTCTTGATGCTATGAAGAAATACCTGCTACCGGGTAATTTATAAAGGAAAGAGGTTTAATTGAATCACAGTTCCACATTGCTGGGGAATGTGGAAACTTACAATCACGATATAAGGGGAAGCAAACATGTCCTTCCTCACATGGCAACAGGAGAGTGAAGTGCAGGGCAAAGTGGGGAATAGCCCCTTATAAAATCACCAGATCTCATGAGAACTCACTCACTATCAAGAGAACAGTATGTGGGAATTGCCCCATGGTCCAATCACCTCCCACAATATCCCTCCCATGACACATGAAGATTATGAAAACTATAATTTCCATGTTATCTTCTCTCATCCCATCCTATTCTATTATGTTTCACCTGTGTTGGGGCAACTTTTGTGCTCCAGATATTTGCTATAGTCATTACACATCACACGGTAGATGTGCCCCAGCTGCATCATGTATTTCTTGCTTTCTGCCCTGAGGCTTCTTAATGACTCCTGCTCATGACTAGATAAGAATGTCATCAACCATTCTGATAGAAGCATAAAACTAAAAGTGTGAAGTAAATAATGTATTTTGGAATAATCCTTGACTGTTAGGTGACTGGAGTCAGTGAAAAAAAAAATTCTCTCTTCCCTTCTTCTGAAGCACATGAATGACAATGTGACAGAATAGCACACCTGTGGATTATTTCTTCCTTCTTGCCAGCTTCACTACTCTCAGTCCTCAACTGTGATTCCTTAGGATCAAATCCCATATAAATGATTTGCACAGATACTGTAGTCTCGATAACTCCTTTTGGGGGAAACCCAAACTAAGATATCGCTTGATTTTTTAAAAAATGTTGATTGTGAATTGATTTTCATGATCCATTAATATTAATTTGCAATACTGCAATCTAGGCCTTGGGAAGAAAAAATTCTCAAATACAAAAAAGACATCGGGTGATGGTAGAGATGAAGAATATTCATATTAATTCTCATACCAATTGGCTTGTAAACTACCAATTGATGAGTGTTACTTGAGATGCCTAATGTAACATGGCTATAAGGAAAGTGTTCTTTATCATCCCGACTCACTCTTGGCTGATTTCATGTAAAGACAAAAATGCAAATTCTGCATTTCAATTCAATGTAACAAATATTTATTGAGTTTCCACAATGCTGAAGGCTAGAATGTTTTTAGAAAAGAACTGAAACATATCTTACATCTTTTTGTGATAAGAAATTGCAAGTCATGTGTGTACCATTGATGGTTTCAGACTCTTCGTTACAGGAAATTAGGCATTTGGAAGGGAAATAAACGATACAGAAGTGACAAAGTTTCTGTATCTATCTATCTATCATCTATCTATCATCTATCATCTATCATCTATCTATCTATCTATCTATCTATCATCTATCATCTATCTATCTATCATCTATCTATCTATCTATCATCTATCTATCATCTATCTATCTATCTATCATCTATCATCTATCTATCATCTATCTATCTATCATCTATCTATCATCTATCTATATCTATCTATCTATCTATCTATCATCTATCTATCTATCATCTATCTATCTATCATCTATCTATCTATCTATCTATCATCTATCTATCTATCTATCATCTATCTATCTATCTATCATCTGTCTATCATCTATCTATCTATCTATCATCTATCTATCTATCTATCATCTATCTATCATCTATCTCTATCTATCTATCTATCTATCATCTATCTATCATCTATCTATCTATCATCTATCTATCTATCTATCTATCTATCTATCTATCTATCAATCTATTGGATTAAAGAAGAGATTTAAATGAAATTTGAAGCCTGGAGCTTAAAAATCTCAGAAAAAGAAATACATAGAAAAAAGAATTTTAAAAAATAACAATTAGAGTAACCCAGGATAACTACAACAACTGAAAACAGTATCAGGAACACAATTGTGGCATCAGATTCTTATATATGAATACCCAGGGAATGAAAAGGTAAACATGAAATTTTATCATAAGTAGCTACATATGTCCACATAATTATTAAAGGGCTTCCCTGATTACTAAGGAGGTTTATTGGTTGTACAAATTTCCTCCTCTGTGTATTTGTAGTCTTATCTTTGCCCATCAATCTGCTGGTTAGTTCTTTTCCATGGATCTCTAGAAACTTTTTTTTACATATTCTGAATAGTAATCTTCTGTCAGTTATATGTGTTACAGATGAAGTAGTCTTACTTCATTAGTATTCCAAAAGAGTCCCAGTAGCATCTGACAAACTCTTCACTTGCCAGGCTGAATTTAGTCAAAAATAGATGAGGACTCTGAAAGAGGGCACTGACTGTTTTAAGAAGTTTTATCTGTGGTCCAGAAACATGATACCCCAGGATTCTAAAGAGTCCCTATCATGATATTTGAAGCTCTATGAAGATCAATGGAGAGGTCAAAAGGTGAAAATTGTGCAGAGACAATCCTGTTAGATCAAAGGCTTAACAGCAATTCCTACCTAAATTTCAGAATATTTAAAATGATCTGTAAATACCTTTAAAGGAAAAGAAAAGAAAAACTGCCACCTACACTTGTGCTGTTAAGCACAGGGCTGAGTAGAATCTTGCCCAGTGCAGTGACATGCAGTAAGTGCTAAATAAATATTTACTAAACAATATGGTGGTACTGTAGGCACTGCATCTTAAGAGCGATGTGAACAACTGGGAGCACATCTAGTGATGGATGCTGAAGGTAACAAGCAGTCTGTTAACAGAAAAAAAAAAAACTCTTAAAGAATTTTAAAGAGATTTATTCTAAATAGCTAGTATGAGTGACCATAGCCCCGGGAAACAGTCTCAAGAGGTCCCAAGTAAGTGCACCTGAGGCAGTTGAATTAGTTTGGTTTCATACATTTTAGGAAGCCAAGAGTTACAGGCAAAGAGTCAAATCAATGTATGGAAGATAGACATTGGTTTGACCCAAAAAGGTGATATATCTTGAAGCAGGGGTTCACAGGTAATAAGTGGATTTAGAGATTCTTTAATTGGTAATTGGTTAAAGGAGTAAGGCTCTGTGTAAAACTTGGAGACAGCAGAAAGGAATGTTTTAAGTTAAGATACGGATGCTATGAAGCAAGATTGATGGCCTGCTGTCATCACTTAACACTTGCCTGGCATAGCCTTATATCTTGTTTATAATTTGATATCCTATAGCCGCAAAGAGTCTGTTTTGTCAGTTTTCTAATGTCTATTTTCAAATCGGTGCTGATCAGTTGTGCCTAAACTCCAAAAGGAAAGGGGTATAATGAGGCATGCCTGAACTCCCTTCCCATCTAGGACAAGAACTCAGATTTTCAGTCTTTTCTGGCGGTCAGTCCCCTTGACCAACAGGGGTTCTGTTCAGTTAGTTGGAGGGATTAGGATTTTATTTTTGGTTTACACATCTGAGGACCATGTCAGGTGAGAATCACTGAAAGAACTGAATTTATTAAACCTGAGGGAAAAGATGAATTTAGTGCCATGATACCTTTCTGTAAAAATTCATGTGACTTTGATATGGAAGTGATATTAGAATCAGTCTCCCCATGGCAAGATAGGCCCATGGAAGGAAGTTTAAGAGGGAAAGATAAGGAACTTTCTGATTTAATCCAGCAAAAAAAAAAAAAAATTTCTTAAGCATATGTTCTTTGTTGCAACACTGCTAGATGCTGGGATACAAAAATACACAGGACATGATATAAGTTCTCAAAGTGTTTTAAATAAGATAGAATAGAAGAGGTCAATAGCTACAAAATTAAAAGTAATAAACTGTGATAAAGTAATATAAATAGTGTGCTAAGGGAACACAGAGATGTGGTGATTAATACATTTAAATGTGGCTAATCAGTTCATGGGTTGCCTGGAAAGCTACTGAGATCCCCAACACAAGAGGTGTTGAAGTCAAATCTGAATTGGACCCAAATGCCTTTGCAAGTGTACAGTAAATACACTTGGGTAAAAGCTGGTTGCATTTTGAAAAAAAAGGAAGTAAGGTGACTGTATTTCCAAGAATGTTTTTGCTTAATGTGCTTCATTCTAAAACAAGGTGGAATCAATAAACAATTAACAAAACTAACACCCTGCCCATATATTAAGTCTGAGTTGTCAGTGTATGATGTAGATTGGAGGCTGGGCAAATTTTGGCCCATGGGTAAAATCCAGCTTGCTGCCTGTTTTTGCAAGTAAAGTTGTATGTAACGCAGCCACATTCATTAACTTATGAATTACTTGACTGTTTTCACACAACAAGTACACATTTTAGTAGTTTGCAGAAGACCTGGTAGTCTGAAAATCTAAAATACTCACTATCTAGTCATTCACAGGAAAAGTTAGCTGACTGCTGGTCAAGATGCTTACCTGTTAGCCATGTTGAAAGAGGGGTTATTGGGTCAACTATTGGATGAGATTATTTAAATTTTTATGTGACACTTTAAAATTATAATTACTGTGTATTTTTATTGTTTGATTCAGAGCAAATTGTTTCGCTAGTGTAGATAACATGTTCTTATCTGTTAACAAATAAAAAACAATACTAACTCCCTAAGAGTGATTAAATTCTCAGTGCAATCAATCCCATTCAATTGGATCATGTCTGTTTTTACGTCCAATCTAAAACTTACACTGTAAATCTACAGATTACCTGGGTTTCACCACCATCTCCACTAAAAAGTACATTTAAATTGATTAGAAAACAGTTGAACTGATAGTGCTGTATCAATAGGACCTATATGATGAGGTAATGCTTGCTGGATATTTAATGTTAAATTAATGAGGATCATGCAACCATTACTACACTTAGAGTGCCAGTAATAGATGTTTTATTATTATGTGAGTAGAGAGATTCCGTCTTCTTACTATTTTGCTTGTACACTAATTGATGTGGCACAGCTTCCTGAAGAATTGAATGCTGAGGTGTATTTTGAATGCAGGTAAGGAAGTATGAATTCGAAACTACTTTTCTGAGTTAAAGCAACTAACATTATACATTAGAAAAGTTCACATATCTATGTCTCATCATTCGTATCCATCCTCTCATAAATATAATGCTCTCGATAGAAATGTGGGAACAAGTTCTCTTATGGGCAGCTGTGGCAGTCAGCCTTCAAAATGACACCTGATGATGCTCACCTCCTGGTATTCACACCTTTGTGTTGTGTCTTCTCATGTCAAATACAGCTGTCTTGTCTAAGCAATAGGATTCTGCAAAAATGATGGCATCTGATGTCTTCAGCTAGTTCATAAAAGACACTGAGGCTTCCACTTTGCTATCTTGGATCACTTATCACAGGGAAGTCAGCTGTTATTACATAAGGATAGTCAAGAAGCCTTAGGGTGAAGTGTTATGTCAAGGAAATGAAATCTTTTGCCAAGAGCCAACAGCAACACTCCAGATACACAAGTGAGCAACCTTAAAAGTAGATTCTCTAGTCCCAATCAAGCCTTCAGGTGTTTGCAGATATCTTAACTATAACCTCATGACAGACCCTAAGCCAGAATCAAACAAATATTCTACTAACAAATCCATAATCCACAGAAGCTGAAAGATAATAAATGCTTATTATTATTTTAAGCCACTAAATTTTGGGATAAATTGTTATGCATATTAGGTGACTAATACAGCAGCAGTACCCCTTCTTGAATAATTATGGAGCCCTGCTTCACTGAAAGGATTTATCCACATGAAATAGCCCATGGCATTTTGGAACAGAAGGCCCCAGCCCAAAGGCTGTATAGCAACTTCATGCAAAATAGACGAAGGCCATTTCTCTGTGTACATTCAAACCTATCAGGGTTCCTGAATTAATGTCTGGAATGTTGCAAAGGGAAATGCTTGGGTTAAGAGACTGGCAAATACACTAGCTCTACCCATTTGAAGACATGTGACATGGAGCATGGCACATAACTTCTAAACATCATTTCAGTAAAACTGAAATGAGTCTTTTCCTTGTTCTAAGTGTTATGATCAAATAAGTGAATTCATGCAAAAACATCTTTGAAATCAGTAAAGACTAAGAGAGTAAGAGTCCATGTTAGTAATCGCTAGTCCTCAGCCCCTAGTTTAAAAGGTGTAAACTGGGTCCTACTTATGTATTTTTATCAGCCTATAAGACTCTGTCTATTTTTGTTGGTCTGAATTACTGGACATATGTGTGGCTCATAAAATTGTCTTCCATGCCTTGATGTATGCATATGTACTATATCTATTTGCTCTGTTTTAGCTCTGAACAAACAGAAAAAAAAAAACAGGCCTTCCTTACCTATACTAATTGTCCTCATGTTTCCCCTCTTAACCATGTTCAGGCCAGCTTGCCATATCTATTCAATATAAGAAGAATCCTGATCTTCCACTCTTGTTAATCTCTGGACCTATGCTAGGAACCACCCAATGTTAAATAAAATAAAGAGTTAAAAGTAACACACTTTCTAGTACATGTTGTTCATATCATCATGGATGTAAAAAACACATAATATTTTGTAAAGTTAATTCAGCTCACATTCATTACTCAATGTATTCCTTTGTGTAATATCACTAATAATATAAATCCTGCTAATATTTATACTCTGTATCAGGGACTATTCTAGGTGCTAGAAATAGAGTAGTGAAAAGAGCAAAATCTCTACCTAATCAAGAGTTTCAGGCCGGGCGCGGTGGCTCAAGCCTGTAATCCCAAAAATACAAAAAAATTAACCAGGCGTGGTGGCGGGCGTCTGTAGTCCCAGCTACTCGGGAGGCTGAGGCAGGAGAATGGCGTGAACCCGGGAGGCGGAGCTTGCAGTGAGCTGAGAACCCGCCACTGCACTCCAGCCCGGGCGACAGAGCGAGACTCCGTCTCAAAAAAAAAAAAAAAAAAGAGTTTCAGTTTAGTGAGTGGGTACAGGCTGTAAATAAACTGTATAAAACACACAGCATAATAGATGGTGTTATCAAGAAAACCAAAGAAGGGAAGGATTGTAGGGAGTACATGAAGTGCAATTTTAAATAGAGTTGACAAAAAGCGTTCATGGAGAAAGTAACATTCAAGCAAAGATCTGGTGGAAGTAAAAAATGCCACGTGAATACCAACGGAAGTGCAAGTGTCAGTAGAGGAAACAGTGCAAAGGCTCTGATGTGGGAGCATGTCTGATTTGTTTAAAGAAGAGTGAGGAGGCCAATGTGGTTGAAGCAAAGTGAGCAAGGTGGAATTGTAACAGATGAGGCCAGAAGTTTTAACAGGAGTCTAGATCTTTTCCAATAACTTGGCTTTTACTTGAGATGAGATGGAAAGCCTTTGAAGAATGATGAGCAGAGAGTTGATCTGATCCAATTTATGTTTATAAAAAGCTATGGACAGTTGTGATAAGAACAAACTGAAGGGGCTCATGGCAGATGCTGGTAACTGGTGGAGAGGCTTGAGAATGATGGTAGTGGATTGGACGGGGATGGTAAAAGAAGATGTGGTGAGCAATGATGAGATTCTGGATATATTTTGAAGACAGAGCAAAAACAATTTACTGACAGACTGATTTATGATATTAGAGAAAGAGGATAATTCAAGGAATTTTGGCATGAGCAACTGGAAGGATGGAACTGTCTTTAAGCGATGGGAAAGATTGAAGAAAGATGAGCTTTTAGGATGAAGAATATAAGGAATTTGTTTCTGAATATGTTAATATTGAGATGTCCGTTAGACCATTAGATGTCCAGGTGAAAATGTCAAATAGGCAGTTAATTATGCAAGTTGGAATTTCAAGGATGGGATCTCGGTTCATTTAGGATTAGTCAAGATTTGATTATCTTAAAGTTGATATTTTATTAAACCTAAAGCTAAAGTGTGAATTAAAAACAAAAGATGGAGCCCTGGAACACTTTAGTTTTAGATAGACAAGTAGAGGAGATATCAGCAAAAGAGCTTGAGAATGAGCAACCTGTAAATCAGGAGAAAAACCATGACATGGGGGTATCCTGAAGCCAAGTGAAGACAGCATTTTCAGGACAAGAGGTCCTTCAACTCTGTTGAATGCTATTGATAGGCCAAAGATGGGACTAAGGATAGGCACAATGCAGAGGTCATTGGTAACTTTGACAAGAGTGATTTCAATGGAGTTGTAAGCATGAAAGCCTGAATATGGTGAATTCAAGGAAAATAAAGGCAAGGAAATTAGAAAGTGCTGGTGACAATTGTTTTGAGAACTTTTGTTTTAAGTAATGGAAAAATCTAGTGTGGTAACCACAGAGAGGTGAAAGATCCAAGGAGAATTATTTTACGGTGGGAGATATATAGAAAATTTGATTTATGAGAACAGTTTCAGTAGAGAGAAAAGAAACAATGATACAGCAAAGAGAGAAGATTTTCTTTCTTTTTTTTTTTTTTTTGAGACGGAGTCTCGCTCTGTCGCCCGGGCTGGAGTGCAGTGGCACGATCTCAGCTCACTGCAAGCTCCGCCTCCCAGGTTCTCGCCATTCTCCTGCCTCAGCCTCCCGAGTAGCTGGGACTACAGGCGCCCACCACCTCGCCCGGCTAGTTTTTTATATTTTTAGTAGAGATGGGGTTTCACTGTGTTAGCCAGGATGGTCTCGATCTCCTGACCTCGTGATCCACCCGTCTCGGCCTCCCAAAGTGCTGGGATTACAGGCTTGAGCCACCACGCCCGGCCGAGAGAAGATTTTCTTAAGCAATAAGCTTGAGTGGGCACACAGAAACTGACAAATAGATGGAAGAATTGGCCAGTGCTTGCAGTAAAAGATAGGTTTCAGCAACAGACACAATTCACAGGCACTGGTAATGATAGACAAATGTGTTTGCTGAGTCTTTCTGTAATTCTCTTTTGAGTGCTTCAATATTCTCAGAAAAATAGCATGTTGGGTCATGGACTGAGAATGAGCATAGAGGAGTAGGTGTTGAGGATTTGAAGGGAGGAAAGACAATTTGAAATAGTCATCAAGGAAAATGGGAGAGTGACTAGATTAGGAAACCACAATGTGAATTCTAGGCATCATTAAAAGCTCTCTTTAAATTTGTGGTCATGTTTAAAGTGATGTGGTGTGCTTTTCTCCAGCCAGGTTTCTACTGGGCAGAAGTGAAGGGAGATAAGTTAGATGTATATGTGACACATGCTGGCTTTGCCAAGAGAGTACCGCAAAGTGAGTGAAAGGCAAGGGAGATAAGTGTAGGAGCCAAGGAGTGGTTGCAGCAAATAAAAATGGAATTGAAGCAGATAAGAAGAGAAATAGAAATAGGAAGAAGGGTTTTTATTATTAGAGAATAAGAAAAAGTGGTTGGTCAATTGACTATAGGCCCATGAGTTAAACAGGTTATTGGAGCTGGGGTTTTAGACTAAGTGAACTGGAAAGATAGGAAGTGGCTTTTGAAAAATGAGATACAAGTTAATGAAATTTAGAGGAACTGCAGTTACTGGCAATGACAAATTTTAAGATGTGATCTTGCAAGTGAGTAGCTGGGGACACAAATATTGAAGGAAAGGAGGTCAAACAAATGAAGGCCAAGATAGGGAAAATATCATCTAAGTAGATATTGAAATTCTTAATAATTATGGCAAGAGTTGTGGTGGAGAAAGTGACCCTAAGCCAGGGGCTAATATCTTCAAAGAATAAGAGAAAGTGACAAGAGAATCAGTGTTCGGAAAGAAACTCAAACACATTCAAAAGTGATTTTTCCTATTCTTTCAATACAACAATAATCACTAACACAGGAGAAAACTTCTGTAACCAAATGTTGGGTTCTTCCCATCACTATGCAAGCAATCAGTTCTGTGGCAGACACCAACTGGGTGTCTTCCAATTTAATTCCCACATTATCTAACTGGAGATAGTGCCTGAACCTACAGGTTAAGGGTTCAGTTTCCAAGAAACCCCCGCTTCAGACACCAGTTGCAAATCTGGGCCTCCAGAACTTCTGAGTGACTAGCATCAAGTTGGAGTTCCCATGACACCTTGGGCTAATTTGCTGGAGTGACTCACAAAACTCAAGGAAACATTTACTTACATTTATCAGTTTATTACAAAAGATACTGATGAAGAGATATATAGGGCAAGGTATGGAGAAAGGGGCATGAGCTTCCGTGCTGTCTCTGGGTGCACTACCCTCCGGGAACCTTCATGTGTTCTGGATAGAAGCTCTCCAAACTCAGTTCTCTAGGGCCTTCTATTGAAACTTCATTGGATAGGCATGACTGACAACCATGTAGAAATGTGTTAGGACAAAAAGGGTATGATCTCAACCCAGAAAGACCTGTCTAAAAATAGGTACTTTTTAACTCTTTATTTTATTTAACATTGCATGGTTCCTAGCATAGGTCCAGAGATGAACAAGAGTGGAAGATCAGGATTCTTCTTATATTGGATAGATATGGCAAGTCGGCCTGAACATGGTTAAGAGGGGAAACAGGAGGACAATTAGTATAGGTAAGGAAGGCCTGTTTTTTTTTTTTCTGCAGCATTTATTCTTCCAGGATATGGAGGAGGACCCTCTCTGGAATGAGAATCTTATGACCCACAGTCAGATTAGTGTCCTGCTTTGGGCCAGTGAAAGAAGGGCAGGAGAAAGTTAGAGAAAGAGATTCTGTTTTCTGAGGCCTAAAGCACCTCAACACTGTAACAAAGAGCTATGGGAGTTAGGAGCCAGGGGTTGTGGACAAAAACACATAGATATGATGTCACAGTTAGATACTGATATGGTTAGGCTTTGTGTCCCCACCCAAATCTCATTTTGATTTATAATCCCCATAGCCCTTACACATCAAGGGAGAGACCAGGTGGAGGTAATTGAATCGTGAGAATGGTTTTTTCCCATGCTGTTCTTTTGATCATGAGTGAATTCTCACAAAATCTGATAGTTTTATAAAGGGCTCTTCCCCCTTCACTTAGCATTTCTCCTTTTTGTCACCTCATGAAGAAAGTGCTTTGCTTCTCTTTCACCTTCTGCCATGATTGTAAGTTTCTGGAGGCCTTCCCAGCTGTACTGAACTGTGAGTCAATTAAACCTCTTTCCTTTATAAATTACCCAGTTCTGGGTAGTATCTTTACAGCAGTGTAAGAATGGACTAATACAGTAAATTGATAATGGTAGTGGGGCATTACTATAAAGACCCTGAAAATGTAGTATCTTTGGAACTGGGTAACAGGCAGAGGTTGGAACAGCTTGGAGGGCTCATTAGAAGACAGGAAGATGTGGGAAAGTTTGGAACTTCCTAGAGACTTGAACAACTTCAACAAAAATGCTGATAGTGATGTGGACACTGAAATCCAAGCTGAAGTGGTCACAGCTGGAGATGAGAAACTTGTTGGGAACCTGAGTAAAGGTCACTCTTGCTATGCAAAGAGACTAGTGGCATTTTGCCCCTGCCCTAGAGATTCATGGAACTTTGAACTTGAGATAGATGATTTAGGGTATCTAATGGAAAAAATTTCCAAGCAGCAAAGCATTCAAGAAGAAACAGAGCATAAGTTTGGAAAATTTGCAGCCTGACAATGCAATAGAAAAGAAAAAACCCTTTTTCTAGGGATAAATTAAAGCCTACTGTAGAAATTTGCGTAACTAATGAGGAGCCAAATGTTAATTACAAGACAATGGGGTAAATGTCTCCAGGGCATGTCAGAGACCTTCATGGCAGCCCCTCCCACCACAGGCCTTGAAGGCTAGGAAGAAAAAATGGTTTCATGGGCCAGGCCCAGGGCCTTGCTGCTTTGTGTAGTCTGGGAATTTGCTGCCCTGCACCCCAGCCATGGCTAAAAGGGGCCAACATACAGCTCAGGCTATTGCTTCAGAGGGTGCAAGCCCCAAGCTTTGGCAGCTTACACATGGTGCTGGGCCTGTGGGTGCATACAAGTCAAGAATTGAGGTTTGGGAACTTCTACCTAGATATCAGAGGATATATGGAAATGCCTGGATGTCCAGGCAGAAGTTTGCAGTGGGGGGTGGAGTCATCACAGGAGAACATCTACTAGGGCAGTGTGGAAGGCAAATGTGGGGTCAGAGCCCCCACACAGAGTCTCCACTGGAGCACTACCTAGTGGAGCTGTGAAAAGAAGGCAACCATCCCCCAGGCCCCAGAATGGTAGATCCACTGACAGCTTGCACTATGTGCCTGGAAAAGCTGCAGACACTCAATGCCAGCCCATGAAAGCAGCTGAGATAGGAGCTGTACCACACAAAGCCATAGGGGCAGAGCTTCCCAATACCATGGGAACTCACTTCTTGTATCAGCATGACCTGGATGTGAGACATGGAGTCAAAGGAGATCATTTTGGAGCTTTAAGATTTGACTGCCCCACTGAATTTTGGATTTGCACGGGGCCTGCAGCCCCTTTGTTTTGGCCAATTTCTCCCATTTCAAACAAATGTATTTACTCAATTCCTATACCCCCATTGTATCTAGGAAGTGACTAAATTGCTTTTGATTTTAAAGCCTCATAAGCAGAAGGAATTTACCTTGTCTCAGATGAAACTTTGGACTTGGCCTTTCAGGTTAATGCTGGAATGAATTAAGACTTTGGAGGACTGCTGGGAAGGCATGATTGGTTTTGAAATGTGAATGGGACATGAGGTTTGGGAGGGGCCAGGGGGAAAATGATATGATTTGGTTGTGTCCCCACCCAAATCTCATCTTGAATTGTAATCACCTTTATCCCCATATGCCCTATCTGTCTAGGCAAAGACCAGGTGAAGGTAATTAAATCATGGAGGCAGTTTTCCCATGCTGTTCTGATGATAGTGGGTGAGTTGTCACAAGATCTGATGGTTTTATAAGGGGTTCTTCTCCCTTCATTTGACACTTTCCCTTCCTGCCACTTCACGAAGAAGGTGCCTTGCTTTCCCTTTGTCTTCTGCCATGATTGTAAGTTTCCTGAGGCCTCCCCAGCCAGGCTGAACTGTGAGTTAATTACATCTATTTTCTTTACAAATTACCCAGTTCTGGGTATTATCTTTATAGCAGTGTAAGAATGGACTAATATAGGCACCAACTGCAGCAAGGAGGGACACTGGATAGGATAGCCTCATGACATGGATTTGTCAGATTAAAAACTGGATGCTTTTAAAAAGCAAGATAGGAGAATTGTTTATATGGTTTGGCTCTGTGTCCCCACGCAAATCTCATGTCAAATTGTAATTCCCAGTTTCAGAGGAGGGACTTGGTGGGAAGTGATTGAATCTGGAGGCAGATTTCTCCTTGCTGTTCTTGTGATGGTGTATTCTCACATGATCTGGTTGTTTAAAAGTATGTAGCCCTTCCCCTTTTACTCTCTCTCTCCTGCTGTACCATGTTAAGACACGCTTGCTTCCCCTTCTGCCATGATTGTAAGTTTTCTGAGGCCTCCCTGTCATGCTTTCTGTATAGCCTGTGGAACTGTGAGTCAATTAAAACTCTTTTGTTCGTAAATTACCCAGTCTCAGGAAGTTCTTTGAGAACTGACTAATAAAATTGTCTTCAAACCATAATGAGGAGTAAGAAGGCCTTTTGCATCTCTGGGAGAGGGATATGCAGTGTGTGAAGGAGCAAACTTTGGCCACTTGAAATGACTACAGGAGCAAGACAGTGAAGAGATTGTTTACACAATGTGAGAATGTGGGTAAGTTTGCTGATGAGCAACTATGTATAGAACAATCAATTATATAATTTTCTATTCTTTAGTAACTTGAGTACATATTCAGGAATATAGATGTAGAGGTGAAACAACCTCTACACATGCAGGCATTACTGAACTGGAGCTGAGTTCAATTGTATTAATGAGTTACCTGGAGTCATTCACTAGCAATCCAGGAGGGACAGAGTCAAAACAGTCTCTGGCTCTAGCAGTTGCTTCTACTTCTATAGCTCCCTAATGTTTTTATGATAGACAAAAGCTTATGTTCCATCGCCTACTCAGATGGGAAGTAAAACAATGGTATACAATTTTGTTTTTTGTTTTTTTTTATTATACTTTAAGTTCTAGGGTACATGTGCATGACATTTATATCATGTATAACTCCCCAATGCAATCCCTCCCTCCTCCCCCCTCCCCATGATAGGCCCCAGTGTGTGATGTTCCCCTTCCCGAGTCCAAGTGATCTCATTGTTCAGTTCCCACCTATGAGTGAGAACATGCGGTGTTTGGTTTTCTCTTCTTGTGATAGTTTGCTAAGAATGATGGATTCCAGCTGCATCCATGTCCCTACAAAGGACGCAAACTCATCCTTTTTTATGGCTGCATAGTATTCCATGGTGTATATGTGCCACATTTTCTTAATCTAGTCTGTCACAGATGGACATTTGGGTTGATTCCACGTCTTTGCTATTGTGAATAGTGCCGCAATAAACATACGTGTGCATGTGTCTTTGTAGTAGAGTAATTTATAATCCTTGGGTATATACCAGTAGTGGGATGGCTGGGTCATATGGTACATCTAGTTCTAGATCCTTGAGGAATCGCCATACTGTTTTCCATAATGGTTGAACTAGTTTACAATCCCACCAACAGTGTAAAAGTGTTCCTATTTCTCCACATCCTCTCCAAAACCTGTTGTTTCCTGACTTCTTGATGATTGCCATTCTAACTGGTGTGAGATGGTATCTCATTGTGGTTTTGATTTGCATTCTCTGATGGCGAGCGATGATGAGCATTTTTTCATGTGTCTGTTGGCTGTATGGATGTCTTCTTTTGAGAAATGTCTGTTCATATCCTTCCCCACTTTTTGATGGGGTTGTTGTTTTTTCTTGTATATTTGTTTGAGTTCTTTGTAGATTCTGGATATTAGCCCTTTGTCAGATGAGTAGGTTGCAAAAATTTTCTCCCATTCTGTAGGTTGCCTGTTCACTCTGATGGTAGTTTCTTTTGCTGTGCAAAAGCTCTTTAGTTTAATTAGATCCCATGTGTCAATTTTTGCTTTTGCTGCCATTGCTTTTGGTGTTTTAGACATGAAGTCCTTGCCATGCCTATGTCCTGAATGGTACTACCTAGATTTTCTTCTAGGGTTTTTATGGTATTAGGTCTAACATTTAAGTCTCTGATCCATCTTGAATTAATTTTCGTATAAGGGGTAAGGAAAGGATCCAGTTTCAACTTTCTACTTATGGCTAGCCAATTTTCCCAGCACCATTTATTAAATAGGGAATCCTTCCCCGTTTCTTGTTTCTCTCAGGTTTGTCAAAGATCAGATGGCTGTAGATGTGTGGTATTATTTCTGAGGACTCTGTTCTGTTCCATTGGTCTATATCTCTGTTGTGGTACCAGTACCATGCTGTTTTGGTTACTGTAGCCTTGTAGTATAGTTTGAAGTCAGGTAGCGTGACGCCTCCAGCTTTGTCCTTTTGACTTAGGATTGTCTTGGCAATGCGGGCTCTTTTTTGGTTCCATATGAACTTTAAAGCCGTTTTTTCCAATTCTGTGAAGAAAGTCATTGGTAGCTTGATGGGGATGGCATTGAATCCATAAATAACCTTGGGCAGTATGGCCATTTTCACGATATTGATTCTTCCTATCCATGAGCATGGTATGTTCTTCCATTTGTTTGTGTCCTCTTTGATTTCACTGAGCAGTGGTTTGTAGTTCTCCTTGAAGAGGTCCTTTACATCCCTTGTAAGCTGGATTCCTAGGTATTTTATTCTCTTTGAAGCAATTGTGAATGGAAGTTCATTCCTGATTTGGCTCTCTGCTTGTCTGTTACTGGTGTATAAGAATGCTTGTGATTTTTGCACATTAATTTTGTATCCTGAGACTTTGCTAAAGTTGCTTATCAGCTTAAGGAGATTTTGGGCTGAGACAATGGGGTTTTCTAAATATACAATCATGTCATCTGCAAACAGGGACAATTTGACTTCTTCTTTTCCTAACTGGATACCCTTGATTTCTTTCTCTTGCCTGATTGCCCTAGCCAGAACTTCCAACACGATGTTGAATAGGAGTGGTGAGAGAGGGCATCCCTGTCTTGTGCCAGTTTTCAAAGGGAATTTTTCCAGTTTTTGCCCATTCAGTATGATATTAGCTGTGAGTTTGTCATAAATAGCTCTTATTATTTTGAGGTACGTTCCATCAATACCGAATTTATTGAGCGTTTTTAGCATAAAGGGCTGTTGAATTTTGTCAAAAGCCTTTTCTGCATCTATTGAGATAATCATGTGGTTCTTGTCTTTGGTTCTGTTTATATGCTGGATTACGTTTATTGATTTGCGAATGTTGAACCAGCCTGCATCCCAGGGATGAAGCCCACTTGATCATGGTGGATAAGCTTTTTGATGTGCTGCTGAATCTGGTTTGCCAGTATTTTATTGAGGATTTTTTCATCGATGTTCATCAGGGATATTGGTCTAAAATTCTCTTTTTTTGTTGTGTCTCTGCCAGGCTTTGGTATCAGGATGATGTTGGCCTCATAAAAAGAGTTAGGGAGGATTCCCTCTTTTTCTATTGATTGAAATAGTTTCAGAAGGAATGGTACCAGCTCCTCCTTGTACCTCTGGTAGAATTCAGCTGTGAATCCATCTGGTCCTGGACTTTTTTTGGTGGGTAGGCTATTAATTGTTGCCTCAATTTCAGAGCCTGCTATTGGTCTATTCAGGGATTCAACTTCTTCCTGGTTTAGTCTTGGGAGAGTGTAAGTGTCCAGGAAATTATCCATTTCTTCTAGATTTTCTAGTTGATTTGCGTAGAGGCATTTATAGTATTCTCTGATGGTTGTTTGTATTTCTGTGGGGTCGGTGGTGATATCCCCTTTATCATTTTTTATTGCGACTATTTGATTCCTCTCTCTTTTCTTCTTTATTAGTCTGCTAGCGGTCTGTCAATTTTGTTGATCTTTTCAAAAAACCAACTCCTGGATTCATTGATTTTTTGGAGGGTTTTTTGTGTCTCTATCTCCTTCAGTTCTGCTCTGATCTTAGTATTTCTTGCCTTCTGCTAGCTTTTGAATGTGTTTGCTCTTGCCTCTCTAGTTCTTTTAATTGTGATGTTAGAGTGTCAATTTTAGATCTCTCCTGCTTTCTCTTGTGGGCATTTAGTGCTATAAATTTCCCTCTACACACTGCTTTAAATGTGTCCCAGAGATTCTGGTATGTTGTATCTTTGTTCTCATTGGTTTCGAAGAACATCTTTATTTCTGCTTTCATTTCGTTATGTACCCAGTAGTCATTCAGGAGCAGGTTGTTCAGTTTCCATGTAGTTGAGCGGTTTTGATTGAGTTTCTTAGTCCTGAGTTCTAGTTTGATTGCACTGTGGTCTGAGAGACAGTTTGTTATAATTCTGTTCTTGTACATTTGCTGAGGAGTGCTTTGCTTCCAATTATGTGGTCAATTTTGGAATAAGTGCGATGTGGTGCTGAGAAGAATGTATATTCTGTTGATTTGGGGTGGAGAGTTCTATAGATGTCTATTAGGTCGCTTGGTGCAGAGATGAGTTCATTCCTGGATATCCTTGTTAACTTTCTGTCTCGTTGATCTGTCTAATGTTGACAGTGGAGTGTTGAAGTCTCCCATTATTATTGTATGGAGTCTAAGTCTCTTTGTAGGTCTCTAAGGACTTGCTTTATGAATCTGGGTGCTCCTGTATGGGTGCATATATATTTAGGAGAGTTAGCTCTTCCTGTTGAATTGATCCCTTTACCATTATGTAATGGCCTTCTTTGTCTCTTTGATCTTTGATGGTTTAAAGTCTGTTTTATCAGAGACTAGGATTGCAACCCCTGCTTTTTTTTGTTCTCCATTTGCTTGGTAGATCTTTCTCCATCCCTTTATTTTGAGCCTATGTATGTCTCTGCATGTGAGATGGGTCTCCTGAATACAGCAGACTGATGGGTCTTGACTCTTGATCCAGTTTGCCAGTCTGTGTCTTTTAATTGGAGCATTTAGTTCATTGACATTTAAGGTTAATATTGTTATGTGTGAACTTGATCCTGTCATTATGATATTAACTGGTTATTTTGCTCGTTAGTTGATGCAATTTCTCCTAGCCTCGATGTTCTTTACATTTTGGCATGTTTTTGCAATGGCTGGTACCGGTTGTTCCTTTCCATGTTAGGGCTTCCTTCAGGGTTCTTGTAAGGCAGGCCTGGTGGTGACAAAATCTCTAAGCATTTGCTTATCTGTAAAGGATTTATTCTCCTTCACTGATGAGCTTAGTTTGGCTGGATATGTCCGGAGCCATGAGGCTGGAATTAGCCGACCTCTGTTGCTTGATCTCCGCAAAGCGGAGACAGGACGGCACTTCCCGGGTTCTTATTTACAAACCCTTCCCGCGCGCGCCTAAGTTTCCCCGCGCGCGCCAAAACTGTTGCGCGCGCGCCCAAAGCTTTTCCCGCGCGCGCCTAAGTTTTTCCCGCGCACGCCCAAACTGTTCCCGCGCGCGCCCAAACTGTTCCCGCGCGCGCCCAAACTGTTCCCGCGCGCGCGTAAACATTTTCCCGCCCAGGAAGATATGCAGCCTAGGGGCAGGCGCGATCCCGCGCCCGGGAAAAGTACAAACCCACGGCGCATGCGCGATTGTAATTTGAGAAGACCCGGCCCCCCGTCACCGCCCTGGCCCAACCTCTTCCTCTGCCAGCCTATATAAGGCATGACCCTGCATTCAATAAACGAGACTTGATCAGGCTACTTGTCTTGTCTCCATTTCTTGTGTTTTCTTGTCTCCTCCATTCCCACTCCCCCTTCCAGGGCCCGTTCGACTGTCCTGCAGGTCGGGACACCTGGCGCCCGAACAGGGACCTGGACACGGGGGAAATAGTGAGGAAGAAGGCACTAAAGTCGGCCGAAAGTGAAAGTGGAAGAAATTCCCGGACGTCGCGGGAGCCTGCCGCGTTGGAACCAGAGGTGAGTAATAGTGTCTGATTATGGGACAAGAATTAAGCCAGCATCAGATTTATGTAGGGCAATTAAAAGAGGCTTTAAAAACACGAGGAGTAAAGGTTAAAAGTAATGATTTGTTTAAGTTCTTTGATTTTGTAAAAGAAACCTGCCCTTGGTTTCCACAAGAGGGGACCATTGACGTAAAGAGGTGGCGTAGAGTGGGAGATTGTTTTCAAGATTATTATAGTACTTTTGGACCAGAGAAGGTCCCGTGACAGCCTTTTCCTATTGGAACTTAATCAAAGATATAATAGATAAAAAGGAAAAAGAAAAAGATCCTGAGGTAATGGCGGTGGTTACTCAGACTGAGGAAATATTAAGAGGCAGTCCCAAACCGACCTCGAAAAATCCATACCTAATAAAGAAACAGACCTTATATCGCTACAAAGCGACGAGGAAGAGGCTGGGGTCCCCTCAATAACAAACATAGAAACATCAAATAAGGAAAAGGCTAAAAAATACCCAGTTTTACCTACAACTAATGAAAGCAAAAGTAAAAATAACCTTAACCCTTCAGAAGTAAACTGGGATAATTTTAGAGGAAGAGGCAGCAAAATATCATAATTCTGACTGGCCACAAACTCTTACTTATCCCCCTCCCTATAATAAGGCTTCTGCCCCCACAGTTATGGCAGTAATAGACCCAAAAGAGGAGCTTAGAGAAAAAATTGCACAACTTGAAGAGCAAATAAAGCTCGAAGAACTACATCAGTCTTTAATCACTAGATTGCAGAAATTAAGGACAGGAAGTGAGAGCGTTCAATACCCTAAAGGAATAGAGAAACACTCTCACCCTCAGAGACCCGGACAGCATGTCCCAAAAGGAAGGTCACTTGGTAGTAGGGATAGGGAGGATTCCTCTCCTCGAGATGTTTTTCCGGTAACGGAAACTACAGATGCGCAGGCCGAGCCTGGAGACACCACAATGGGTTTGAATTTACTGTAATAAAAGAACTAAAAACTGCTGTCTCGCAATACGGAGCTACTGCCCCGTACACCCTGGCCATAGTCGAATCTGTGGCCGAAAATTGGCTCACTCCCATAGATTGGAATACCTTAGTTAGAGCAGTTCTTTCCGGAGGCGACCATCTGATTTGGAAGTCAGAATTTTATGAGAATTGTAGAGATACGGCCAAGAGAAACCAACAAGCCGGAAATGGTTGGGATTTTGATATGCTAACTGGCTCGGGTAATTACACAGAAACCGATGCTCAGATGCAGTATGATCCTGGACTGTTTTCTCAAATCCAAGCAGCGGCTACCAAAGCCTGGAGAAAACTTCCTGTTAAGGGGATCCAGGAGCCTCGCTCACGGGGGTCAAACAAGGACCTGATGAGCCATTTGCAGACTTTGTACATAGACTTTTAACCACGGCCAGCAGAATATTTGGAAATGCCGAGGCAGGGGTGGATTATGTAAAACAGCTAGCTTACGAAAACGCTAACCCAGCTTGTCAGGCAGCAATCAGACCTTATAGAAAGAAAACAGACTTAACAGGCTACATCCGCCTCTGTTCAGACATAGGGCCCTCATATCAGCAGGGCTTGGCTATGGCTGCTGCCTTTAGTGGACAAACCGTAAAAGACTTCCTCGCTAGTAAGAATAAGAATAGCAGGGGGTGCTTTAAGTGTGGAAAAATGGGACACTTCGCTAGGGATTGTAAGGGAGAACTAGCTAAGACCTTAGAGGCAAAAGCTCCAGGCCTCTGCCCTAGGTGTAAAAGAGGAAAACATTGGTCCAACGAATGTAAATCTAAAACTGACAATCAAGGAAATCCCCTAACACCTCAACAGGGAAACGGACTGAGGGGCCGGCCCAGGCCCCGAAACAAGCTTATGGGGCGGTCAGTTTTGTACCAACCAACCACAATCCGTTTCACAGCTTAGTAGAGCAACCCCAGGAAGCGCAGGATTGGACCTCTGTTCCACCTCCCACACAGTATTAACCCCTGAAATGGGACCCCAGGCCCTAAGTACGGGTATATATGGGCCCCTACCCTCAAACATGTTTGGATTAATCCTAGGGAAGAGCAGCGTCACCATGAGAGGCCTACAGGTCTTTCCGGGAATAGTTGATAGTGATTATATAGGAGAGATCAAAATCATGGCCAAGGCTATTGACAACATCATTATCATTCCTCAAGGGGATAGAATAGCGCAGTTACTCCTGTTACCATTGCTAAAAACAGCTAATAAAGTCCAATCGCCCCTAAGGGAAAGGGAGGATTCGGATCCTCAGACATCTACTGGGTACAGCCCATTACTAATCAAAAACCCTCTCTCACCTTGTGGCTAGACGGAAAGTTATTTACAGGACTGATAGACACAGGGGCCGATGTAACAATATTAAACAACAAGATTGGCCCTCCAGTTGGCCCACTTCAGAGACCTTAACAAATTTACGAGGAATCGGGCAAAGTAATAACCCTAGACAAAGTTCCAAATATCTCACCTGGAGAGATCAAGAAAGTAATCCGGTCTCATTAAGCCATTTGTTATCCCTGATTTGCCTGTTAACCTTTGGGGTAGAGATCTTCTCTCCCAAATGAGGGTCATGATGGGTAGCCCAAATGATATAGTCACTGCACAAATGTTGGCTCAGGGCTACCACCCTGGGAAAGGGTTAGGAAGAAGAGAAGATGGCATTTTGCAGCCAATCCCAGCCATAGGAAAATTAGATAAAAGGGGGCTTGGAAATTTTTAACCGTGGCCATTGACATGCCTGCACCCCAAAAATTTGCTGATCCAATCACTTGGAAGTCAGATGAACCGTTTGGGTTGATCAATGGCCACTAACCAATGAGAAGCTTGCCGCTGCCCAACAGCTAGTGCAGGAACAATTAGAGGCAGGACACATTATAGAAAGCAACTCTCCTTGGAACACCCCCATATTGTCATAAAAAAGAAATCCGGAAAGTGGAGACTCTTACAAGATTTAAGAGCAGTAAATGCTACTATGATACTTATGGGTGCTCTGCAGCCAGGGCTACCCTCTCCGGTAGCAATCCCTCAAGGATATTTTAAAATTATCATAGACCTTAAGGATTGCTTTTTTACAATTCCCCTTCATCCTACTGACCAAAAAAGATTCGCCTTTAGCTTACCATCTATAAATTTCAAAGAACCAATGAAGCGATACCAATGGAAAGTGTTACCTCAAGGTATGGCCAACAGTCCCACCTTGTGTCAAAAATATGTGGCTACAGCCATACACTCAGTTAGAGAGACATGGAAACAAATGTATATTATACACTATATGGATGACATTCTTATAGCAGGACAAGTAGGAGAACAAGTCTTACAGTGTTTTGCCAACTCAAACAGGAACTAACCACAGCGGGGTTACAAATAGCTCCAGAAAAAATACAACTACAAGACCCTTATACATATTTAGGTTTTCAAATAAATGGACCTAAAATTACAAATCAAAAAGCCGTTATCCGTAAAGATCAGTTACAAACCCTCAATGATTTCCAAAAGCTCCTTGGAGACATAAATTGGCTTCGACCCTACTTAAAACTCACCACAGGAGACTTAAAACCCTTATTGACACCCTGAGAGGTGACCCCAACCCTAAGTCCCTTAGGTCGTTATCAAAAGAAGCTCTTTTATCACTTAATAGGGTAGAGACGGCCATTGCTGAACAATTTGTTACTAACATAGACTATTCACAGCCCTAACCCTTTTAATATTTAACACAACACTAACACCCACTGGTTTATTCTGGCAAAATAACCCTATTATGTGGGTCCACTTGCCTTCATCACCCAAAAAGGTATTACTCCCCTATTATGATGCCATAGCAGATTTAATTATTCTAGGTAGAGACAATAGCAAAAAATATTTTGGAATTGAACCCTCTATGGTCATACAACCTTATTCTAAGCCACAAATCCATTGGTTGATGCAAAATACTGAAACGTGGCCAATTGCTTGCGCCTCTTATGCCGGTAACTTAGATAACCATTACCCGCCAAACAAGCTTATTCAATTTTGTAAGCTACATGCTTTTGTCTTCCCTCATGTCACCAGTAAAATACCTTTAGACAATGCCTTATTAGTATTCACTGATGGGTCATCCACAGGAACTGCTGCATATACCTTTGCAGACACCACTGTTAAATTCAAAACCAGCCATACTTCAGCTCAGCTAGTAGAATTGCAGGCCCTAATCGCAGTGCTGTCAGCCTTCCCTAATCAGGCCCTTAATATTTATATGACAGTGCATATTTAGCTCACTCAATACCTTTACTTGAGACCGTAGCACAAATCAAACATGTGTCAGACACAGCCAAGTTATTTTTACAATGCCAACAATTAATACATGACAGATCAACACCTTTCTTTCTTGGACATATTAGAGCTCATTCAGGACTACCAGGACCTCTATCCCAGGGCAACCAACTGGCTGATATGGCAACCAAGATAGTAGCCATAGCTACAAATACAAACCTAGCCCAAGCACAGGCTATTCATGCCTTACACCATCTTAATGCTCAAACTTTGAGACTGATGTTTAAGATAACTAGAGAACAAGCAAGACAAATAGTTAAACAATGTCAGACCTGTATAACATACCTGCCAGTCCCTCACTTAGGAATTAACCCAAGAGGACTAGTTCCCAACATGATCTGGCAAATGGATGTCACTCATTATTCAGAATTCGGTAACTTAAAATACGTCCATGTATGTATAGATACATTTAGTGGATTTATACTGGCCACCCTACAAACAGGCGAAGCTACCAAGCATGTTATAGCTCATTTACTACACTGTTTCTCCATAGTTGGAAAGCCTAAACAACTAAAAACAGACAATGGTCCTGGCTATACATCCAAAGCCTTCCAAGACTTCTGTCTTAAATTACAAATAAAACACATTACTGGAATTCCCTATAACCCTCAAGGACAAGGAATAGTTGAAAGAGCACACCTATCCTTAAAAACCACCATTGACAAAATAAAAAAGGGAGAATGGTACCCTACTAAGGGCACCCCTAGAAATATCCTTAATCACACACTTTTTATTTTAAATTTTTTAAATTTGGACAACCTGAACAGATCAGCAGCCGATCGATTTTGGCATTCTGAGTCCAAAAAACAATTTGCCATGGTTAAGTGGAAAGACCCCTTAGACAACACATGGCATGGTCCAGACCCAGTGTTAATCTGGGGAAGAGGCTCAGTTTGTGTTTTTTCTCAAACTCATGATGCAGCCAGATGGCTACCAGAGCGACTGGTAAGACAGGTACCTAACAATAACCAATCCAGGGAGTAATTTTCTCCCTGAGAGTACTCTTTTCCTCTATTGCAGAGATGAACTTCAACTACAAGCCCCTCTGGACCATGGTGCTGATTTGCCAAGCACTCCAGGTATATGCCGGCTTTGGTAATCCCCATGAGGCCCGTAAATATATACGACAACGATACGGTAAGCCCTGTGATTGTTTGGGGGGATATGTGACCTCCCTTCCAAATACGTACATCTCAGCTGTGTCCTGCTCCGCTTACACAGCATACCTGTCTAGTGACTCTCTTAAGTGGAGGTGTGTGTCAACCCCAAGAATATTTAGCGGAGGGGATACCACAACCTGCCCTTGTGACACATTTGAGACTGCTATGCATAGTTCCTGCTACACTACTTATTTAGAATGTACCTCTGGCGGTAAAACATACTATACTGCTATCTTAACAAGATCTAGAACCCCCACTATAGGGGCCAGTAGTGTTCCTACAGTTGTAGGAAATACCAATAACATTATATCAGCTGGCTGTACTGGAATTGTAGGACAGCCTGTCTGCTGGAATATTCACCCCCCCCTTCATATCTCTGATGGAGGAGGACCACAAGACAAGGTCCGAGAAATTAGGGTACACAAAAAACTTGAAGAGTTGCAAGGTCCCTGTACCCGGAAATTCACTACCACCCCTGGCCTTGCCCAAAGCCCGAGGGAAAGAGAAAGTTGATGCCCAGACCTTTGCCCTCCTCACGGCTACTCATAACCTGCTTAACAATTCCAACTCTAGTCTGGCTAATGACTGCTGGCTGTGTCTGCAATCAGGAGATCCTGTTCCTCTTGCCATACCCAGTAATAACTTAAATTATACATCCAATACCCCTTGCACCATAATTCCTCCCCTTAAAGTACAGCCTTTAGAATTTCCTAGTTCCTCTTGCATCTACTCCCCTCCCCTTAACACACTTATGACCTTGATGTAGGATTCAATCAATTCAATAATTGTTCCACCATAGTAAATATTTCCAATCGCTGTGTGCCCCAAACAGTTCAGTTTTTATATGTGGCAATAATAGGGCTTATACCTATTTACCTACTAACTGGACAGGACGCTGTGTCTTAGCCACACTTTTGCCAGACATAGACATTATCCCTGGAGATGAACCTGTACCTATCCCAGCTATAGATCACTTTTTAGGAAGAAACAAAAGGGCAATACAATTTATCCCCTTACTTGCAGGATTAGGCATAACTACTGCCGTAGCAACTGGGGCTACAGGCCTAGGGGTTTCTGTT
The DNA here is from genome assembly GCF_009764315.1 of Trachypithecus francoisi. Lineage (NCBI taxonomy): Eukaryota > Metazoa > Chordata > Mammalia > Primates > Cercopithecidae > Trachypithecus > Trachypithecus francoisi. Next base: position 85,765,812 of record NW_022681469.1, on the reverse strand, counting down.
ACTCAATACACCAAATTGTCTCGCCAATGATCTCAGATATGCAGGCCATTTCAAGTACTATACAAGATTTACAAGATCAGGTAGATTCTCTGGCAGAAGTAGTGCTCCAAAATAGGAGAGGCCTAGATTTACTAACTGCAGAACAGGGAGGCATCTGCTTGGCTTTACAGGAGAAGTGCTGTTTCTATGCCAACAAATCCGGGATCGTCAGGGATAAAATCAGGCGTCTACAAGAAGACCTAGAAAAACGACGAAAAGAAATAACGATAACCCATTTTGGACTGGGTTCCATGGACTCCTTCCCTATCTTATGCCATTCCTGGGCCCCCTGCTTTGCCTATTGCTCTTACTCTCTGTAGGACCTTTGGTCTTCAATAAGCTCATGACATTCATTAAGCAACAAGTCGAGGCTATCCAAGCGAAGCCTATACAGGTCCATTATAATCGCCTAGAACAAGAAGATCGCGGTGGTTCATACTCACACCCATTATGACCACCTTCCCTATGCGCTGAACTGGACAGCCAATGACGGGTAAGAGAGCATCATCTCACTAACCTAAGACAGGAGGGCCGTCATAAGCTACTGCCTAATCCCATGACGGGTACCAGTGATGAGATGCATTACTCCAACCTAAGACAGGCGCAGTTCCCGAGGGACAATCTTCTAGCCGTAATTATATATAAAAAAGGGGGACCTGTCCGGAGCCATGAGGCCCGGAATTAGCCGACTCTGTTGCTTGATCTCCGCAAAGCGGAGACAGGACGGCACATTCCCGGGTTCTTTATTTACAAACCCTTCCCGCGCACGCCTAAGTTTTCCCGGCGCGCCAAAACTGTTGCCGCGCGGCCCAAAGCTTTTCCGCGCGCGCCTAAGTTTTTCCCGCGCGCGCCCAAACTGTTCCCGCGCGCGCGGTAAACATTTTCCCGCCCAGGAAGATATGCAGCCTAGGGCGCAGGCGCGATCCCGCGCCCGGGAAAAGTACAAACCCACGGCGCATGCGCGATTGTAATTTGAGAAGACCCGGCCCCCCGTCACCGCCCTGGCCCAACCTCTTCCTCTGCCAGCTATATAAGGCATGACCCTGCATTCAATAAACGAGACTTGATCAGGCTACTTGTCTTGTCTCCATTTCTTGTGTTTTCTTGTCTCCTCCATTCCCACTCCCCCTTCCAGGGCCCGTTCGACTGTCCTGCAGGTCGGGACAGATATGAAATTCTGGGTTGAAAATCTTTTCTTTAAGAACGTTGAATATTGGCCCCCACTCTCTTCTGGCTTGTAGAGTTTCTGAGAGAGGTCTCTGTTAGTCTGATGGGCTTCCTTTGTGGGTAAAAACGACCTTCTCTCTGGCTGCCCTTCAGATTTTTTCCTTCATTTCAACTTTGGTGAATTGGCAATTATGTGTCTTGGAGTTGCTCTTCTGGAGGAGTATCTTTGTGGCGTTCTCTGTATTTCCTGAATTGAATGTTGGCCTGCCCTACTAGGTTGGGGAAGTTCTCCTGGATGATATCCTGAAGAGTGTTTTCAACTTGGTTCCATTTTCCCCCTCACTTTCAGGCACCCCAATCAGACGTAGATTGATTTGGTCTTTTTACATAATCCCATACTTCTTGCAGGCTTTGTTCATTTCTTTTCTTCTTTTTTTTGGTTCTCTTCTCACTTCATTTCATTCATTGATCCTCAATCGCTGATACTCTTTCTTCCAGTTGATCGAGTCGGTTACTGAAGCTTGTGCATTTGTCACGTATTTCTCGTGTCATGGTTTTCATCTCTGTCATTTCGTTTATGATCTTCTCTGCATTAATTAGTCTAGCTGTCAATTCTTCCACTTTTTTTCAAGATTTTTAGTTTCTTTGCGCTGGGTACGTAATTCCTCCTTTAGCTCTGAGAGGTTTGATGGACTGAAGCCTCTTCTCCTCTCGTCAAAGTCATTCTCTGACCAGCTTTGATCCGTTGCTGGCGATGGGCTGCGCTCCTTTGGAGGGAGATGTGCTCTTATTTTTGAATTTCCAGCTTTTCTGCCCTGCTTCTTCCCCATCTTTGTGGTTTTATCTGTCTCTGGTCTTTGATGATGGTGACGTACTGATGGGGTTTTGGTATAGGTGTCCTTCCTGTTTGATAGTTTTCCGTCTGACAGTCAGAAGGACTGTCTGTTGGTCTGTTGGAGATTGCTTGAGGTCCACTCCAGACCCTGTTTTCCTGGGTGTCAGCAGCAGAGGTTGCCGAAGATAGAATATTGCTGAACAGCGAGTGTACCTGTGTGATTCTTTCTTTGGAAGTTCCTCTCAGGGGTGACTCCACCCTGTGAGGTGGGGGTGTCAGACTGCCCCTAGTGGGGGATGTCTCCCAGCTAGGCTACTCAGGGGTCAGGGACCCACCTGAGCAGGCAGTCTGTCCATTCTCAGATCTCAACCTCCGCGTTAGGAGATCCACGGCTCTCCCAAAGCTGTCAGACAGAGTCATTAGCGTCTGCAACGGCCCCGCTCTTTCCCCTAATGGACTGCAGCTGTGCGCTGTCCACAGAGGTAGAGTCTACAGAGACAGGCAGGCTTCCTTGAGCTGCTGTGAGCTCCACCCAGTTCGAGCTTCCCAGCGGCTTTGTTTACCTACTTAAGCCTCAGCAATGGCGGGCGCCCCTCCCCCAGCCTCGCTGCTGCCTTGCGGATAGATCGCCGCAGACGGCTGTGTTAGCAGTGAGGGAGGCTCCGTGGGCGTGGGACCCTCCCGGCCAGGTATGGGATATATTCTCCTGGTGTGCCTGTTTCCTTAAAGCGCAGTATTGGGGTGGGAGTTACCCGATTTTCCAGGTGTTGTGTGTCTCAGTTCCCCTGGCTAGGAAAAGGGATTCCCTTCCCCCTTGCGCTTCCAGGTGAGGCGATGCCTCACCCTGCTTCAGCTCACGCTGGTCAGGCTGCAGCAGCTGACCAGCACCGATTGTCCGGCACTCCCTAGAGAGATGACCCCAGTACCTCAGTTGAAAATGCAGAAATCACCGGTCTTCTGTGTCGCTCGCACTGGGAGTTGGAGACTGGAGCTGTTCCTATTCGGCCATCTTGCTCCGCCCCCCACAATTTTGACAATAAGATAGTGACTCTGGTAACAAATGTAAATTTGGCAAGCTGATACAAATTTTTTCAAAATAGAAGCAACATGATAAAGTGGAAAGGACACTCTACTAGACTTGCATTCTAGTATTATTACCCCCGCTATGTGCTCAACTTATTTGGGCTTTAATTTTTCATTGATATAAACTGAGAAGATCATACCAGATAAATTTGAAGGTCCTGACTCCAAAATTCCAATATACTAGTCTACTGACAAGGTAAATAATCAAATTATTTTTTATACATTAACTTTCTTTTCTACTTACTCTGCTTCTGAGTATTTGAAAATCATATTTGTTTATGTAGTCAAAAATTGGAGTTCTAGATAAATAATATAAATAAATATTGCTTTTATATTAGAATGCATTTGAAAGAATGAAACAAGATAAATGCTTATACCAAACAAAAAGGATTTAAAAAAGTATCTTCCCCCATTCCCAAAGGATAGCATTTGCCTGTCTTTCAACCATTACCGAGAAATTTATTGGTCAGCATTATAACTGATTTCTTTTTAATATATAACTAATATAAACCCTAGAAAACAATGATGAAAGGAAAAATGCCTAGTATATAGAAAAGGTGGTATAGCATTAAATAAAATGAAAAAGCAAAGCAAACCATTTCCAGAAAAACTCTGGTTGTAAGATTTTATCCTCTATCCATCAAAAGTGTCAGTTCTGAAATAAGCGCTATTCTTGAGAGTGCTTACAGCATCATAGCTAAAAACCCATCTTTAATATTAACCTTTATGTTTGTTTCCATTAAACATTTTTTAATTTTGTAATTGAAGTGGAGAAATAAAAGAACCAACTTGGTAGCAGATGATATAGAAAATAAGAGACATTTCTCTTCAGTTTTAACTCAAAGAGTAGATAGTAAATAATTAAAATATTAATATTGTGACTAAATATTAATCATCCATTGCTATGTAGCTATCGCTATTACTCCAAAGCTTTAATGTCTAAAAACAGCAGTATGCATTTGTTATTTCTCAGTTTCCATGGGTCATAAATTCAGTAGTAGTTTGGATGAGCAGTTCTGGCTTTGGGTTTCCTGTGATGTTGCAGTCAGATGTTGGTTAAGCCTGCAGTCAACTGAATACCTGACTAAGGAAGAAGTATTCAGTTTCAAGTTGGCTCACATATGACTGGCAAATTGACACTAGCTGCTGTAAGGCCTTGCTTCTTTTCCATATAAACCGTTTTCAAGGAAGTTGAGTGTCTTCATAATATGGCAACTGGTCTCCTTCAAAAGTGATACAATAGAACTACAGCCAAGCAAAAGCTATCCGTTTTATGACCTATTATGCCTTTTATAATCACATAGCAAGATTTCCAGCATATTCTAGCTGTTAAAAGTGGGTCACAAGTCCAGCCCACATTCAAGAGTAGAGAAATTATGCTTCCTTTTTTAAAGGAAGGAATAGTAGTGAATTTGCAGAAATATTTTCAAATTATCAAAGAGTACATGGTAGATTGATTTCCTCATTTTTTTTTTTAATTGACTGATAATTCTTTTACTCTTACATCTAGGAAATTCTTTTTAAAATATTTGGTATTTTCAGAAAATTGATTTTTCTTCCATTTTTCTTTCTCATTTTTCTCTTTCTCTTCCTCCTCCTCCTTCTTCTAAAATCGGTTACTCATTTGATCACCTCAGCTCTCTGATTTGGAATCTAGTAGATATAGCCTAAGTGTTTCTTCCAAGGTCACCAAACCAAATGTGGGATCCAATTTAAGTTTTCCAAGTGACAGATTTGCTCATATTATTTTTAGTTATTTTGAAATAACCTATTGATGACAGCAGCTTGGCTTTTATTCCTAGGCTCTGTGATTGTAAATATAAGATCCAGGGAAGTGAGTTTCTAGTGAATACGAGATAGATACTCAGGTGAGGGAGAGAATTTATGAAAACTTAAAGTGACAAGGTCATAGAGAGAATTTTGGCATCCACATAGTATAAATTTGGTGCATGATGTGGTAAAAGAAATTGAACTGATGACTAGATAATGCACTACAGACCTTTCAAATAGCAAGAGCAAAAGTCATTTTTTCTTTTATTTCTTATTTATTTTAATTAATAATGTATGATGGTGATATCAGCAGTTTAGCACAGCAAGTTCCCATTCTCTCATTTTCTATCTGCAGTACAGAGATGTGACTCTGCTGTCAATATAGGTTGTGGCATTTGTTATATAATAAAAACCAAAACCATATTTAGTGTGGCTAACTTTTTGAACCTCTCTACATCAAAAGGATAAATTGTTGTCTGTGCTAAGAGATGATGTCAACTCATGGCTTGTTTAAAATAAGAGGTAAAGTTATATACTGAGCAGAGGCAAGGGGTAAAAGAGTCATTCTCTGCATATAACAAAACATAGAAAGCAAAGAAAAAAATTTCTGATTTTCATGTATATCATATATGTAAAATAGTCTATTGGAGAAGTATCAAATATATTCAGTCCTGCATAACTACAATGTGTACTATTATTATATTCACATTTAATTTCCAGTGAATTATTTTTTGAAAGCTTAAATGTTTAGCCAAGACCAGCAAACTTTTTCAAATACATAAATATCTTTGCTACTCTCAAACTAGATTTATGCTATACTTTCCATCTGAATTACAATGCACACGGATCAAAGACTGGCATCAAAAGAGCTTTCACTGGCAGTGAAGGTCAGAAACTTCAAAAATAGCACTAATAGAATAAGAAAGTAACAGAAAAGTGCTATCCAAGGATGGCTGTGTTTAGTGTACATCCAGGCAGCTGAGGAATTTTTCTATAGTTTAGTTATGAAGCACGTATTCTCATTCCAACTTGTATTTGAAGAATTTTAAGTGATTTTTTTCAGGAAAAAACTTCATTCCCAGTTATTAAAAAGTAGTATGATTCTCAGTGTTTGTTCTATGTTATTTACAAAAATAGGAATGCCCTGTTAACATAAAAGCAATAACTTTTTATTTTAGAAAAGTACATTTTAGTGTAAGAACTTAATGTAATTAACTTTGTGACTTATGGAAAATAAATTACCAACTGATGATTGATTTTTAGGCTCATCTTCCAGTATAAGGCTCTAGATGTTAAGAGAATTCTGAAAATTGAAAGGTTTCATTTAAGTATTTCTAAATAAAACAATAGTAACCTTTTTTAGCAGAGGGCTAAACCAGACCAGTATTTTCCAGAAGGTGGGTTTTGCATACTGCAACATTTTGTGGAAGAAGAAAATACCTGAATTAAATAAAATTTTATCACCCAGAAAATTGTTCTAGAACAAAAATGAAAATTTCAAAGTTTTAGATTGCTCCCCAAACCCCAGTGGGTAAATCTCATTGCTCTTTTTTTTCTCTTCAATCTTTTCTAACACCAAACAATGAAAGAGCTGAGATGTTTAAGAGAGACAATAGAAGCCTCATCTGAGTTTTGTTAGACTAGGTGAGAGCTGAGTCAGTTGCTACAAGAAGACACTGCCAAACAAAGCCAGCCGATAAAAGGAAAGCTTTCCTTTATGAGTGTGAGTTTCTAAATAAAATCTTTTCACGATTTGGCTGAGTATGGGAGTTCGCTAGAATCTATGTAGCCCACAAACTGGACAGGAAACAGTGACCTTGTGAAGTTTTGTATCATTGCAAGTGGATTGGAGAATAGAGGCACTATTTTAGATGGCAATTCAAGAAGTATCATAGGAGGTATAGGGTCAAAATTAGCCTAAAAGTTTTCTTTCAGAGAAGGGGTTTTTGAGGAAATCAGTGTAGCTCTTCAGTAATGACATACTGAATGGTGACATATGCAGCCACTATTTGTCTTCAGCAGGCCTGAGGGGAAGTGGAAACAGGACACCTATCAAGCCTGGCTCTGAAACACACCACATGAGAGCAGGAGCAAGTTTCTTTGTGGCTAAGTTTGCTCTGAGTGACATTCATCTATGATCCTCTCAGAGGTATCATTGCTTGACAGAAAGAGGAGGAGGTTGTCATTGGTTGTGCAGCGGAAGTGCAGCGGGGGAATAGGGTCTGGAGGCAGGGAACCTGAGGCCAATTCAAGCTGGCTTCCTAGAACTGTATCAAAAGGAAAACCCCACCTCTCCATGCCTAAGTAACAAACGGATCGGAGGCCACTCCTTTTGCAAACCCTCACCTTTCTGCATCACAGATGAAAAATGGAAAGTACCTCTGACTGGTACCCTCCTGCAACCAATCAGATTGGTCATGAGCCAACTCTATAGAGGCAGTACCTTTGTAATTTCACTTCAGTCTCTGATTGGTTGCCTCCCACAACCGATCAGACTGGTCACATGCCAAGTCTTCATTTACATAGAATGTAATCAAGTAACCAGTGGGAAACCTCTAGAGAGTATTTAAAACCCAGAAAATTCTATAACCAAGGCTGGTAAGCCACTAACTCAAGCTGGCTCCCACTCTATGGAGTGTACTTTTGTTTTAATAAATCTGTGCTGCTGTTGGTTCATTCTTTCATTGCTTTGTTAGTGCATTTTGTCCAATTCTTTGTTCCAAATGCCAAGAACCTGGAGAACACATCGTCAAGACCCTCCTTCACTAGTAATAGAAGGAGAAAAAACAACAATGGAATTTACCACAGCTTAAGGACCAAATTTTCACCTGAGTTTCAAGAACCTTGCAAGCCTCAAATATTCTCATTTTTGGAAATCAGAGTAAAACTCATTTTTCAATAATAATAATATGGTACTTCTTGCTCCCAAGTGTTGGGGAGCAAATACTTGCCCATTAAATATATAAATTATGCTTAGTACACTGTAAAAAGCTTTCTGTCTGAGTGTGACATGGGTTTTATCTGTACATGAAAAAAACCTTACAACTTTAGAGATCTGAAATGGACAAACTGAAGTTTTTTTCTTGTGATCAAAAAAATAAGTGAAAGTAAAATGTTAACATTATGGTGTATATCAGAAATTAAAAAAAAATCTGTGAACTTGTGTAGAATAAATTATATAACAAAATAAAGAAATGGTAGTCTGTGATTCTATGCCTCAGATCTCTGAGAAGAAAGCAAAGACAATGAAGTTCACAGTAGAAGAAAATATACCTAAGGAAGTTGGACAGCCCTCAGTAACCTTTGTGTGAGGCAACTAGCTTGTCTCTTTCTAAAGTTTTTTGCTTATTTTTTTCTTTTTTCTTCTTATCTTCTGTCAACCCTTAATTTCATTTCTTTAAAATGTTTATTAAGTCTTTATCTTTTCGTTATTAGATTTATTGTAACTTTATCACTTTTTTAAAAATCTCCCTAATTTTTACTTTTTTTTTCTTAAGTATTACTTCATTCTAAAATATTAAATCTTTAGCCTCATAATTTTCCATATTTTAGCTTCTTGTTTTAATTTTCATTTTCTCTTTTTCATTCAAACCAATTAGTTTACAATTTCGCTTCTGTTTTGATTTACAACTATCCCTTCCTTTTGTAATCATATTTCTCTCCTCATAAATTTATCCGCTCTTTATTTTATTTTTATGATTTCTCTTGATGATGACTGAACAATGAAGAGAGCGGCTACCATGTATAAGAGGATAGCATATCTTCCTATTCTGATATGTGCCACCTCTATTTTCAAAGCCTTGTTATTTGTTTTTGTTTAGGTAAAGAGTGTTTTTGTATGAATGGTGTGGTATAGACATTCAATTTAATTTTGTCCCACACACAGAATTAATTGTCCCAGTGCTATTTACGAAATAGTTTTGCACCAATGTTGTCTAGTACCACCTCTGTTATATGTCATATTTTCATATCAATGTCAGTTTCAGGACTCACTATGATATTTTTATTGATTAATTTTTCTGCAATTAGAAATATATGTATTTCTATATATATTCTATCTATATCTATATGTCTACTTATATATGGGGAGAGTCATATAAAGTTATGTTTAGCTACCTGCCTACAGATACACACACACAGCTATATTGATATTTACATATATATGGAAGAACTATAAGGAAAATCAAGAGAAGTCAAGATTGTGATACAAGGAGGGAGTTGGGAAAGGGACACATCTGAGGGGAGCACACAGGGGATCCCAAAACCACTAATATTGAGTCTATTTCTTAAGCTCAGTAGGAAGCACAGGTTGAGCATCCCTAATCTGGAAATCTAAAATCCAAAATGCTCCAAAATCTGACACCTTTTGAGCACTAACATGACACCACAAGTGGAAAATTTCACACCTGACCTCATGTGATAGGTCTCAGCCAAAAGGCAGTCAAAATTTTATTTCATACACAAAATCATTAAAAATGTTATATAAAATTACCTTCAGGCTATGTGTGTAAAATGTATATAAAACATAAGCAAATTTGTGTTTAGACTTGGTTTCATCCTCAAGATATCTCGTTACATATATGAGAATACTCTAAAATCTGAAAAAGTTCAAAATTCAAAACACTTCTTGTTCCAAGCATTTCAAATAAGGGATACTCGACTTGTATTAATAACCATTACATTTTACATGTATATTATACATACATACCTTTCATACATATGCTTTATTTTCAACAGTAAATACATGAGCACAAATATCATTTATTATTCATATTTACTAAAGTGAAGAATTCATGTGGAATCCAAGGTAGAGTTGAAGAGGGGAAAGTAAAACCCTACTTTGTTCAGGTAAGTTTCAGATGGTTGTGAAATATCTAAGTTGAGAACGGTATTCATTTCTGGAGCTCAAAGGAGCAGTCTGCTATAAACATGAGTTTCAGAATTTTTAGCTTGCAGTTGGTATTTAGCCAATGAATGACTGTGGAGAAAAAGAAGATGGCTTAAGGTTGAACTCTGAAGAAAACTTTTCTTCAGAATTAAGAAAGAAAACTCTAACTAAGAGACAGCAAAAATTTCTGCCAATGAAGTAGAAGGCTATTTCAGGGAAGCTCGGGGGGCGGGGGGTCATCTTTCAAAAGAAAGCCAATGAACAATTGTGGTAAACTACGTTGAGATATCTAGGAAGACAATTTCAAAGAAAGAGGTCACTCCACCTTTGAAAGGAGCAGAGAAGGTACAGGGCTTCTCTAAGAAATTCTTCACAAAATGTATGTCTTCTTTCCTCAAATACAATAAAACCTAGGATAAAATTTAAAAATAGTAGCCAAACAAGTGATAATAACAACCTAAATCAGTAAAGGTGGAAAAGAAGAAGTCTGAGACTTTATAGAAAGTGGGAAAAGAGAGCATGGAATAGATCCTATCCCCCAGGTCCCAAAATCATTCTGGTATTTGCACAGAGTCCTGAGCAATATCTCAAATTCTTAAATGAAACAACCGAAGGTAGTACATTCATTTTTTCTTCTTCTCACCATGAAGGAAAGGAAACTACATCTGGAAAGATTGCTGTAAAGTAGAAACAGAGAACAAAGAGGATGACCTCTTTAGAAGAAAAGACTTCTGGACTACATATTCCATAAGAAAAGTAATCTAAAGTCACACGGGTATGGAGTGGACCCAATTGAAGAAGATTTTTAAAGACTGAGGAAGCTTAAGCTTCAGGCTTCCCTCACTGACATGAATCTTTTCTATGACTTTAAACTTAATTTTATATTCAGAATTTTACATTCTTTTCCTTAATGAGGGCACTTACATTTGTATAAACTCACTAAACCTCAGTTCACCATTGTCTCTAACTAGGAAAAGTAAACTTTTGTATGGTACACACACACACACACATACACACACACACTCGCAAAATTCATAAAAGGAAAAGCAGAGATCTTGCTACAAATGACACTGCCACCACATTTACTCCCATTTTGTTCCCTATCTCACAAAAATTGGATAAAGGCAGTATCTCCAGACTTTACACCACATCTCTTAGAGAAAATTAAACAAAGCTGGCCTCAATACTGTGGGAAGAGAGCCTAGTTACTAACCCAATTATCGAAACAAATAGAGTGTTCAGGCAGAGACAACAGGGTATAAATGAGACAGATACAAGCAACCGGCATGAGAATTAAGCAAGCATACTAAGGCAAAACTATTTAAGAAAAAAAGTATGAAAAAGAAAGAAAAAGAGCACATCCAATAAGGAAACATAGCTTGAGATACAGAAGGAAACTCTTTAAAATTGCTTCACATAGCAGAACAAATTAGGAAAAACATGATTTCTATAAAATAGAAGCTCCAAAGTAAAACAATAAAAGAAAAACCAATTTGACTATAATTGCAAATGTAAGGGGAAAATGGATATTAAATTGTTGTCATAAAATTAATACATTAGAAAACACAAAAAAACAAAAATAACTCAGCTAAAAATAAAATTGCTAACATGGTGGAAGGGTTTGAGATCATCACAGTATACACAAAAAGGATTAAATAAATTAGAAAGAGGCAAATTGGGCACAAAGGATAGAGCAAGATAAGCCAACATAAGTATAATTTGTGTTCTTGAAGTAAAAAAAAAAAAAGATGGAATAGAAGATTACTGTAAAATTTAATGCAAGAGAATTTCTCTGATAAAGAAATAACTGAATCTGCAGATTGAAAGAAAACATTGCTCCAGGGTAATTTGATGTAGAAATGTCAATATCAAACTATAAGCTAAGTTAGATATTTAAGTATTATTTATTAAAAGGCTTTTTTTGGCATCTTAAATTAAAAAACAAATCACGTATAATAGGAGAAAATCAGTGACCTGCCAAAGTTCTCTTCAGCAACCTCCAAAGCTAGAATACAATGAAGTGATTTCTACAGAGTTCTTAGAATAGTGTGTGACCCAAAAGATTACACCCAGCCAAAGTATCAGTCAAGTATAATGGCCATAGACATATCAGATTTGAAAAATATCAAGGAATATACAACCTACAAACCCTTCTCGACAAAAATTTGGACAAAGCAATTTAGCAAATTAAGAGAAAGCTCAAATAGAAAACTCAGAATAAGCACAAAGTGCTTGATGGTAAGCATTAACCAAGTAAAACAGAAAAACAAATCAGATCAATGTTAAAAGTAATCATTTCTATAGAAGAAATAACCAATAAATATATAGTATATATAACAATATAGAAACACAAATTAAAGACAATAAAATTCAATTAAAATAAAATGATATTTTATATAAAAGAACTCAGACAGTATAATTTTATTTTAAAAAATATTTTATCGTCATTTCTTTATGTATAGAATGACATATATATTTGCTTTGTGTACATGAAGGTAATTTTTGAGGAGTGATATTCAGAATTTTTAAAACTTTCATTTTTATAATTTCTGTGCATAATTTGAAAACTTTATAATTAGTATTTATCACTTTTGCAAAAACAATAGATTTTTAAAAAATTAAATAAAACACAAAAGCAAAAACCTCACAATGTTAAACATGATTAATTACAAATGGTAGAAATGTAAGTTACTATTTCCTTCTTTGTGTTTTTCTACAGTGTTCTGGTTCCCTCACCCCATCCTACTGTCAAAAAATTATAAAACCAATGCACGGAAGTAAGTGAGTAAATGTAAGAAAGAGGATAAATGTAGAAAATTATTTGAAAAGGTTTGGTGATGAATAAGACATAGAAAAGGCCATAATGGAAAGGATATATGGACTTAAAATAGGGTTTTTATTAAAATAGAGGAAACTAGAGAATGTTTCTATTCTGATGTGAAGGATCCTATATATCTAGAACATTGATACTGAAGGTGATAACGGAGATAACAAAGTGAAGGAAAACAGTTTTCTGAAGAGGTTATAAAGGATGGGACCCAGAGCACTAGCAGTGATTGTCCTTGAAAATAAGGAGCACCGGTTATTCTGTTGCAAAAGAAAGGAAGAAGGGAAAAACAGACACAAATGTAAGCAGGTTGCAAATTTAAGGATGGAAAATAAAGAGAATCTAATTTTGGTGGTTTCAGTTTTCTTGATGAATTAAGTAACAAGTTAATTGTCTGAGAATACTGTAGGAGGAGAGGATATTGGATTAGTTGGAATAAATAATAGCAGTTATTTTTAAAATTAAAAAATGCACTAAATGCATAATGTACCGTTTTTCCAGAAGGTTAAAGAAACAAAAAATGTATTTATTGTGTACACAAAATTCAATGAGTATTCCTAATGGTCAAGCTATCTTCCTCATAGTCACTTACGACCCAGTTCTTTCCAGCCTGTGACTTCACTATCTTTTAGTTCTTCAGAATCTTCTCTATTCAGTCAGCAGATGAAGAAAGAGGATTGTGTGTAGAAGATATTTTTATGGGTCAGATCTGACAGTGATGGATATAACATTTGCCTACATTTCACTGGATGGAACTCAGGAAAATGGCTACATCTAACTGCAAAGGATGCTGAAAAATGTAGTCTGTGGGTCCAGGAGAAAGAGGAAATTGGAGAGAAGCTAACTACTTTCTGCTTCTGATGAATAATTATGTGTTTGATAAACAAGAAAGTGGTGTGAAACAATTTCAGAGAGCAAGGAAATCAGCCATCTTGACATATAATATGATTGTTGGGCCATGCTGACTATAAGGCAAAAAGCTTAAATATGTAATCAAAATGTATAGGAGAACCCCTTGGCTCAGCTGGGTAATTTCCTCCAAGCTTTGCAGTTCACATTAGACACAGAAAAGAGAGGTGGTAGGGTTGACCCAGGGCTAGTTTTTTTCCTAGGTGAATAAAACAGAGTGAGAAACAGACAACCATTTGAAAATATTTGCAAGAAAAGAAAACTGTTTATGGACCATAGAAGCAAGGCAGATCTAAGAAGCTGACGGATATTTAAAAAGTAATGAAGTCAATGCATTGGGAAGTTTAGTGAAGCCAGATATTTGTGGCCATAGAAATATTTGATAGAAGAGCTATAGAAATAAAGTTCTTTGCCTCAGAGTGGATTACTTTGGGTCTCATTTTTTAGTCTGTTTTTAACAGGGCTTGTGAATATTATCATAAAAGGGAAAGGCAGCAATAGTATAAATGTAAAGGTCACTGGAAGACAGGATGTCAGGAAGCTGAGAGGCCAGGGGATAAGATTTGTACATATTAAAGTTATCAAGGAAAGTGACTTGAGTAAAAATGAAAATCAAGTTTTATTGTTTCATGAACAAACTTGGTGAAAAGTCAGTTGCTAGATGACAGCAGAAATGAAATGGATAAGGTATTTTATCCAGAGTAATGAATTTCCAAAAATGAATTCAAGGAAGTAATGGATTATAAGTAACAATGGAAAGTAAGAAATTCTAAGAAATATACCTAGATCCTGTGGTAAGTAAGAAGTGAAACAACCTCAATTTATGAAAAAGAAGAAGAATTGAACCTAGTAAATGTCTACATTTCACTTAAGGCAAGAATGAAAGAAAACTATTCTAAGAGGAGGCTAAAGATACAAGGGAGCTTTCTGATTACAGAGAGGATGACCTAGAAGTTGTTGTTGGAAAGATTTGTGGGTGCTTAGGCCTGCTTAGTGTATATCAAAGGAGGTACAGAGATAAGACTAGAATATAATATAAACCGCAGAGCTCCAACATCTGGTGGTAACTGGTGACTGGAGTGAATAGCGAAAAAAAGCATACACGGTTTGTAAGATGGTATGGAGTCAATACTCTTCGTATTGTTCTAAATTATTCTCTAAAGAAGCTTCTCCTAGTATGAGGGAAAAACAGAGAGGAAGCGAAAGAAATGGGAAAATGTTAGAATATTTGAATGGTAGAATATATAGTTATTGGTGATTGATTATGAGATAAGAGAGGGAAAAGAGAAAAGAATGATTCCTTATTTGTGGCTTAAGCCATGGAATGGCTTTTGGTGTCATTATCAAATACAGTCAAGCACCCCATGACAAACTCTCAGTCAATGACGAACTACATATGCGGTGGTGGTCTTGTACGTTATAATGGAGTTAAAAAATTCCTATCACCTAGTGACACTGTAGCTGTCATAGCGTCATAACACAAAGCATTACCCACGTGTGGTGATACTAGTATAAACAACCGTAATGTGCTGCCAGTCATGTAAAATTTAGCACGTACAAGTATGTACAGTACATAACACTTTATAATGATGATAAACGACTGTGTTCCTATTTTCGAGTGTATTTCTTCTACTTAGGTTTTTTAAAAGGTAACTGTAAAGCAGCCTCAGGCAGGCCCTTCAAGAGGTATTCCTGAAGAAAGCGTTACTACTATAGGAGATGACAACTCCATGCATGTTATTGCCTCTGAAGACCTTCCAGTGGGACAAGGTGGGGAGGTGGAAGACAGTGAAATTGATGATCCTGAGCTTGTGTAGGCCTAAGGTAATCTGTGTGTTGTGTCTTAGTTTTAATTTTTTAAAAAGCTCAACAAGTAGAAAAAGAAGTTTAAAAGTAGAAAAAAGTTTGTAGAATAAGGATATAAAGAAAATATTTTTGTATAGCTATATGTACCCTGTGTTGAGTTTTAAGCTAAATGTTTTTACAAGAGTCCAAAAGTTAAAAGAATTAAACAGTTTATAAAGTAAAAGAGTTACAGTAAGCTAAGCTTAAGTTATTATTGATGAATTTTTAAAAATAAAGTTAGTGGGCCGGGCGCAGTGGCTCAAGCCTGTAATTCCAGCACTTTGGGAGGCCGAGACGGGCGGATTACGAGGTCAGGAGATCGAGACCATCCTGGCTAACACCGTGAAACCCCGTCTCTACTAAAAAATACAAAAAAAAAAACTAGCCGGGCGAGGTGGCAGGCGCCTGTAGTCCCAGCTACTCGGGAGGCTGAGGCAGGAGAATGGCGTAAACCTGGGAGGCGGAGATTGCAGTGAGCTGAGATCCGGCCACTGCACTCCAGCCTGGGCGACAGAGCCAGACTCTGTCTCAAAAAAAAAAATAATAATAATAAAGTTAGTGTAGACTAAGAGTAGTGTTTTTGAAGTCTGCAGTAGTGGACAGCAATGTCCTAGGCCTTCACCTTCTGTCACCACTCACTTACCCACTAAGCACAGCAACTAACAGTACTATAAGCTCTGTTCATGGTAGGTGTCCTACACAGATGTGTCCTTTTGTATCTGTTTGTTTGTTTGTTTGTTTTTAAGGCAGGGTCTCACTCTATTACCCAGGCTGGAGTGCAGTGGTACCATCATGGTTCACTGCAGTCTCAACATCCTGGGTTCAAATGATCATCCCACCTCAGATTCCTTTGTAACTGAGACTACGGGATCGGGCCACTACATCTGGCTAATGGGGTAGAGATGGGGTTTCATCATGTTGCCCTGGCTGGTCTCCAACTCCTGACCTCAAGCAATATGCCCACCTCAGCCTCCTGAAGTGCTGGGATTACAGGCATGAGCCACCATACCCAGGCCATTTTTTATTTTCCTACTACATTTTTACCACATATATCTTATGTTTAGATACAAAAATACTTACCATTGTGATACAATTGTCTACAGTTTTAGGACAGTAACATGCTGCACAGGTTTGTAGCCTAGGAACAGTAGGCTATACCACATAGCGTAGGTGTGTAGTAGGCTATACCATCTAGGTTTGTGTAAGTACACTCTATGCTGTTCACACAATGACAAAAGCATCTAATGATGCATTTATCAGAATGTATCCCTGTCATTAAGCTATGCATGACTGTACAGGGAACATTGACCAAGGACATAGATATTGTAGCCTGTTTTATTAAAACATTTTTGAAGGAGGAAAAAGATAAATTAATGATTCGAATGGAAATGTTGAATTGAATATCTGCCAAAGGAAAAAGCTGTCTGGGCTATGGAAATAAAGGCATATCAACATTTATGGATTGGGTAGAGGTTGAAGAACTGGCAAAACAGACTAAAAAGAAGTAGCCAGACAGGTCAGAGAAAAACCTTCAGAAGCTTGTGTTATTACAAGAGCCATACAACAGGAAGGAGAGATAAATCAATAGTCAGAAAGATGCCAGATGCCAAGAGGTAAATAAAGAAGAAGATTTTAAAATGTCAGTTGATTTTTATGACACGGAACACCCATAGTTTCTACTGGCGTAGTTGCCCAGAATTTTCTGGAATGAGACCCTACTAAGTATTCAGATTTATTGAACATTGAAAATTATTCCATTATTTTCAATGCACTGGGAAGCTTAGATTATTACAAGTTATTATACTCAATGGAGAATTGAGTATAATTACACTCAATGGAATATATTGAGTATACTCAATGGAATTGAGTATAATATCTTATAATAATTTCACTGCTCTATTCGTAGTCTGTAATTTAAAATATTTATTTCAGGCATAGTGATTTAAATAGCATTATTGTTAGACAATGTATTTAGCAGTTTAAAAACTAATAAATCAGCCTCTGCAAATGCCATTTTCAGTACAGACATTAGTTCAGTTTTGTTAGAGTATACTCTAAATATGTATCAATAGTGGAAAAATAATTTGTAGAGAAAAGTAATTTATCACAGACGACGATTGTGCAGCAAATTTTCTATACTAAACACAGTATCTATTGAACTTGAGTAAACAACATTTTATTAATATTGATAATATTAAGTTGATAATATTAAGTTAATAATATCAACTTCAACTTTCAAATTAAAAAATTATTATATGTAGAGAACCTTAAGTGGCTTTACTTTTTCTTAAGCAAAACAAAATTTAGCACTCAAGGTAATGAAAATGTAATTTATTCACTAAAAGGAATTTAAGTTATAACTACTATAAATCCTGTCAAGTCCTGAAGTGAAGTCCTGAGATACTAATTTACAGTAGTTAGGGTTTACCAAGAGGAAGCTAAGTCGCAGAAATAAGAAATCCTTCCACAATTTAGGATATGCCTCCTTAGGTCTGACAGCTTTATTAACACTTTTTTCAGTTAAAAAAATATATATATATACTACATATTATATATTCATAATTTGCTCGATATTATAATGACTTCTGGACCTAGAAAATTCAAAATATTTTACAATAAAGGCCAAGTACATGTTTACTTTTGGTTTTTTATCTCCTTTTCTTCCATTCGTTTAGGCAACCTTAGATTAACAATACATTCCCCTCAATGCTGAAATACAGTGTAGCAATCTGCTTGTGAGAGTTACAGGGAGTCCCAGTTACTAGCTCTTCATAATTGTCCAAATTATTTTCAATATTTGGACCATCGAAATCCATATTGTCATACTTTCACTGTTCTTGTGTTGACAAGGATCACTAGGCAGCAAACATAGTATTGGGAAGTCAGTGAGGCAATTTGGAAAACAAAAATCATGAGTGGGTAGCCATGGGACAATTTTCTTTTTTTTTTTTTTTTTGTCACTGCAAATTGTTTATTAAAACACAAAGCAATGGACAGTGAAAAACATCCTGATTTTGTACTTTTTGGTGGGAATGGGGTGGGACATGGAAGGGGTAGGGTCAGATGGAGACAGCCCAGAAGGAAAGCCAGCTCTATCCACCCCTACAGCCTCCCCGGCCAACCAGGTTCAAAGTTCGTCAATTATATCTCACTGTGCCGCCATGGGACAATTTTCAAAGCTTCCTTGAATTGCTCATTGATTCTACAACTTAGTTACAATAACTATGTGGCAGGGCTGAGTAGTACACTTTCTCAGATTTTCAAACCAATGTCAAAGGCAAAAGATTAAGAAACCAGTTCTTTCTAATTAGAACAATCCTTTGCATTTATTCTATAGAGCTAATTATTTTTAAATAATATAAACAACTCAAATGAAATATATTAACTGGTAGAACTGACTAAGGATTCCTCTGAATAATGTATTTCAATCTTAATTATTTGTCAGCTTTATTAATTCTAAAAGTATGGTTCCACCTGGCTGATGACAGCATAGTTCCAAGGAACCAGAGCATAATGGTTAAGAACATGAATGCTGAAACAAGACTGCATGCCTTGGAATCCTGGGTCTACTAGTTTCTGTGTGGCACTGATGAAGTTATTTAGCCTTTCGGTGTCTGTTTCCTTATCTATAAAGTGGGAATCATAATGCTATCTTTCACATATGTTAGAGTAAGGACTAAGTTAGTTAATACATATGAAGAATCTAGGACATAGTCTGGCATAAATTAGCCTCTATATGAATATTTGCTATAATAAACATTAGCTAGAATAGTTTCTCTCATTTTCAGAAAGACCTCAATGTCTCTTAAATTCTGACAATTAATTTGTTGGGCAAAGTGCCACCATCATCTATTGAAGATCCGTAAAAGAAATTCCGGAGGGTACAACTAGAATTCGGCAAGCATGGCCCATACATTTATTCAAGCTTCATTTATTAAGTACCTAATATGTGCTAGGTGGCTTCTACTGTTTAGATTAGAAAAGAATCAGCAAGTCTGTCCTCAAAAACTGCTCCATTGTATTTGTCAATATGTAAGTAGATAGATTTCATTTAATAGTGATGGTGCTACAGTGCATGTATCCAAAATGGACTGTGGAACCGGGAACGGAGGAGAAATGAGCAACTACATCTGCTCAACAGGAACAGCCCAGATTCACAAATGTGGTCAGACCTGAATGGATCCTTGAAGCCTGACTGAAAAATCCATTCTATTTTAGTGATTAAACATCTTAGCTATCAAGAAGCATTATAAAAGTTTCTGCCCTTTAAAATTAAATGTATCATAAAACTTTATCTTGACATCTGTCTTGGGACTTTAGGCAAAGGCATGGGGTTGATACCACCTCTAGATTTCTTGCTCTTCTTTAATTCTCCCTAACAAACGTCACAGATGAATATAGAACATAAGTGATTTGTATTATCAAACCCATTACTTCCTCCTCTTTACATGTCTTCAAAGATCAAAGAAAATGCCACAAACATTATTCTTAAGGATAAAAGGATGAGGGGGGAAAGCTACAGAAATATTTGAATACCAAAATGTATTAAAATGACAGAATCCCATCAATGAATACTTAGTTGAAGGGTAGATGGAACTGTAGGCAGTTGTAATAGCATTTAACTTTTTCTGTATTTTAGGCTAATGTTCAAATACACAGTTTCATCAAGTTTGGCTTGGCAGTCACATCCCACTCATTCTGAGGGCGTATGGCAGAGAGAAGAGAAGCCAGTCTGCTCGCAGAGTAGATGGATCTCAATCTCTTACTCATCTCATGGCAGAAAAGCTTTTTTTAGTTGTAGTGCTGCCAACGTGCAAAGCGAGGAGCAGCTGAAGTGGCTTATAATCATCTGCACACACTTTGGGACATTGATAACTTCTTTTGTGTACAAAGAACATCAGAGGAAGCACAGCAACTTAGAATTAGAAGGGTTATATCTACCTTTACTACTTCACTCCCTGCAGTTAAAATAGAAAGGGTACAAAGCAGGGAAAGATCAAATGGGCTGAACTAAATTACACATCTAGCCCATAGTAAAATCAAGCCTAGAATCCAGATTTCCTGGATTCCAATCATGTTTTATTTATACTACATTATGAATTCTTCCTGATAATGGTAAGTGAATATAGAACACCCTTCAAATTCTGGTAAAGTGCTTTCTGAAACCTTCTCAAATTCAAGAAGCATGAATTTTATTTTTTCAAATGCAACGGAATATAACTGAAAGATGTCAATGATACCTTCAGACTTTAAATGCGTCTATAATATGGGACCACAGTGTATTTACACAGCAATTAAAATAAATGTCTCCAAAAGCACATTTTCTTCTAAAGTTACATGTTTCATATTACAAGCTAATTGCTTTTTCAGATTTTTACTAAAGTTTTATCTTTCACAATAAGAACAAATTTTGTACTATTTGGAACATTTGCTGAATCAGGTTCATAATCAGTTTTTCTTGTTTTCATATAGTACTTATTGTAGGATTGATAACTTCAAATTTTCATGTCGCCATAGAGTTTGACATACTCATTTTTAATTTCTGGATACAGCCATTAATACTTTTAATACAGCTCCACCACTGGCACTTGGATTTGATTCCAGAGTCATTTTTACAAAGAAACAGAGTTTTTTAAGTACTCTACTGGAATTTTGTATGCAGTACATTTGAGAAGAGAATGTAAAACCGCAGTGAAATATGGGTGTTCAGTGGTCACCTCACTCACTACCTGGAGCTCATTTCTACACTCTAGCCTTTTGCTTTTAGTTGCTCAAGCTCATAATTAGCTAAATCACAAATTACTATATAATATAGACTTCTATCATTTAAATGCCCCTTTCAAAACTCACGTTGAAATTTAACTGACAGCCGGGCGCGGTGGCTCAAGCCTGTAATCCCAGCACTTTGGGAGGCCGAGGCGGGTGGATCACGAGGTCAGGAGATCGAGACCGTCCTGGCTAACACGGTGAAACCCCGTCTCTACTAAAAATACAAAAAACTAGCTAGGCGCGGTGGCGGGCGCCTGTAGTCCCAGCTACTCGGGAGGCTGAGGCGGGAGAATGGCGGGAACCCGGGAGGCGGAGCTTGCAGTGAGCCGAGATCGCACCACTGCACTCCAGCCTGGGCGACACAGCGAGATTCCGTCTCAAAAAAAAAAAAAGAAATGTAACTGACAGAATAACAGTATTGGGATATGGAACCTTTAAGAGATGATTAGAGTGTGAGGACTCTGTCCTCAAGAATAGATTGATGCTGCTATCAAGGAATGGGTTAGCTATCTTGAGATTGGGCCCTTGATAAAAAGAACAAGTTTGACCCAATTTCTCCTCTCTCTACCTTGTATGTTCATTTACCCTTCTTCCATGAAATGAAGCAACAAGAAGGCCTCACCAGATGCCAGTACCGGGTTCTTGGACTTCTCAGCCTCGACAGCAATAAACTGAATAAATCTTTCTTCTATATAAATTACTCAGTCTGTGGTAATTTATACAGTAGCAGAAATGGATTAATACACAGACCTATGGAATCTCTCAACAATCATCTTAAGCAGTGTGTTAAATCTATCATGTCAAGTGTATCCTACACTCTATTATATCCATCTTCTGGCCTGCACCTCAGAATGCAGTTTTCCTCATTTGAATTAGCATTGTTTGGTTACACAGGGTGTGTCCCTGTGTACCATTTTTTTTTTTGCATGTATATATATACACAATAGATATGCAATACCTGCAAAGTTTTCCAAAGCAAGCATAGCACATTACATAATAAAACCTTTTCTTCTCTCTCTTTCAACCAAAGAACTTTTGGCTGTTAGATAAGGTCTCTGAAGAAACCCTTCAATGATGTATTTAAAGCATTTTTTGAATGGTACAACAAAATTTCAGCAAGTTCATTTCAAGAGGAGAGAGCTTATTTCTATGATCTCCTCCAGCAATTTGCTCTTTGCAGTTTTTCTCTCATCAGCACTTTGATCCTTTTCTGAAATAGACTTTTTATCTCTAGGTTAGAGCTCTTCTCCTTATGCAATTGTCCCAGGTTCATGCTGATCTCCACAGTTCTTTCTTCAACTTCTCACTAGTTGGTAGCAATCTCTTTGTACTGAAAATATGTCCCTTTCCAATAGGCTAGTCCTCCTATCCTAAATCAATACAATTTAATCTATAACTCTACTGATGTTTTAAACTTTGAATAATGTATAGATTTAATAGTAAATGGATTAGATTATACCAGATAACCATTCTTTGAAGTCATAAGTTATATGTTATCTTTTTAAGTTTATAGAACTCAAACTAAACCCTACAATAAATGTGAACTTATGAACCAATTATAGTAAAAAAATAATGATTTCTTATAGTTGTCATCTGTATTTTATTCTAGTATTCCATGTAGGTTCAGGAATAAGCGTTCGAATATACAAGATGTAAATAAGTGGTAACATTTTACATTTTCACAGGGTTTCACCCTTTCATCTGTGTTCTATGAAGAGAACTGTCTAATATCTTGGCATTTATTCTAATGGAAAAAAACTCATTTGTGATATCATAATATATCAAAAGGAAGAATTTTAAAGCCTTGAGTTACAGGGAAAAGAGTGACAGCAATTTGAAAAAGAAACATTTACTTTTTAAAATCTCATTGGAAAAAAATGATTGATTTCTATAACTCAAGACTTTGAAAAAATCTATCTCATAGTTTGAAATAAGAGTGGGAGGACTATTTTTGAAAAGAATATTATGTTTGATTTAGGATTGAAATGTGTTATACTTAACATGTATTTTCTTGGTAATTCTTTTATAATGAACTTATGGTATGTGATCTAAATCAGGCTGAACAGATTATTTTCTGGAATATTTGCTTAAGTTGTCAAAAGCAAAGCTAGTGTTTTGGTGTTGTTAGATGGTATTATACCAGCCTGGAATTGGCAGAGGCCATCTCTACTACTATGAGATTGCTGTCTGAAAATAAAAAGAACCTATAAGAAAACAGAGATTTGAAATGGAAGAGAGAGATCTGGTTTCAGCATGCTTCATCACTCCTAGGGATTCCATTTATAAAAGTCAAAAATACTCCTTATTGCTTAAGCAAAACCTAGCAGACGATTAAGTTTTTTTTCTGTCATTATGGAAAAGAGAAGGACTGAGAAAAAATAAACAGAACAAATAAGCATATAGAAAAGGAATATAATTTAAGAAATCGACACAAATTTAAAAATTATAATTTTTTGAAGTTATTTGGGAAGTTACTGTTAACACCATAAGACTAATAAGAGAAGATGAGATTATGGAAATGAATCAGTATGAGAAAAAAACTAAATAAATATCATTGCCAGAGTTAAAAATTTACTAAAAAGCCAAACAATAGAATAAATGAAGAAAATCAGTACTGTGAAAATTTAAATCAAATACATTTCTAGAATATAGAGGTAAAACACAAAGAGATGAAAATAGTTAATGTCAAGTTTGAAGTATGTATTCAGGAACTCCAACATCATGTCCCCAGAAAATTATTAGAAGGAAAGAATGAAAGGAAGAAATGTAAAGTGAGAAAGAAACATTAGAGAATATTTTATTTTCAAGCTGAAGAAAGACTCAAATCTTCAGATGGAAAGAGAATATCAGCAACAAAATTGGAATATGTTATAGAACAAAAGACTTATATAAAGATACCTTCCATTAAAGTTAAGAATAAAAAGAATAAAGGTAATAAGCTAAGGACAAGAAGAAAATTTTAAAGTCTTCAGAAAGGAATAGTATACGATCCCTTAAGAAAAATCAATAACATTGACATTAGACTTCTCATCACAACTAGGAAGTCAGACCAAAACATTTTACATTTTAGAGTAAAAATATTTTGAATTTACAAGTCTATACATAAAAATTATAATTTGGATGAATAAACCAATAAAGTTATTTTCAGACATATAAGAAATCTCTATTATAACCACCTTTTTAAAACCTGATTCTAGGACAGTCATGGTGGCTCATATCTGTAATCCCAGAACTTTGGGAGGCCGAGGTGGGCGGATTACCTGAGATCAGGAGTTCAAGACCAGCCTGACCAACATGGTGAAATCGTGTCTCTACTAAAAATACAAAAATTAGCCAGGCATGGTGACGGGCACCTATGATCCCAGCTACCTGGGAGGCTGAGGCAGGAGAATCACTTGAACTCAGGAGGCAGAGGTTGCAGGGAGCTGAGGTCATACCACTGCCACCCTGGATGACAGAGCAAGACTCCATCTCAAAAAAAACAAACAAACATATTTCTAGAGCTCCAAATCAATGTAATAAGGACAGGCAAATAGTAGGGAGTGGTATCTTAGCTTAGATTTCCAAAGAAGCAGAACTTGAGGCAAAAATTTATGTATTTATGTGCTACTATTTTTTTCAGAAATACAGTTGTTTGACAGTAAAAAACTTTAGTAACCTTGGATTTTGCTATCCTTGAAGGTCCTATTACCAATCATCAGTGTTTGTGAGAGACAGCAGCAGTGAGCCAGGAAACAAGAACAACAAAACAAACAATACAAGGTTGCACTACTGAGTTGGCCACTATTTGGAGTCAAGCACAACTGGTTGCTCTGTCTCACAGTGCTGTCTTCAAAAAGTTTAGTCTTGGAGAAAAAAATGGAGTTGAGATTCATCCATTAATGCCTATGCTCTATTGGTTTCTCATTGAGAGTTAATACCACTAAACTTTTGGTTTTCAAATGCTTGAAAATGTGTAGTATCTTATACCTTATTATCAAGAGGGAAACCATGAAGTTTGAGGCAAGGAGTGAACAGTGGGGGACATTATGCAAGACTGAGGACAGGTGAACCACAGAGGACCTAAAGCGGCACATAGGACAAGTCTAATAGAATTGGTATAAACATTGGAAAAAAAGAGATACAACTACCTTGTGTGCAGAATGTACAATTGCCTGGTTAGAAATGTAAGGCACACTAGAATTTGGTAAGTGATTACCTCTGAGAAGATAGCAACTGGGGAGACTGAAGGAGGATTTTTATATTTTGTTCTAAATATATGGGTTTCTTTCCTATAATGAAAAATCTCTGTACAATTATCATTAAATGTGAAAAAAATTAACACATTTTAAAAGTAAGAAAAGGTACTTCTTCACAACCTTCCCTGATCATTTCACTGGAAAATGGACTGTCTCTCAAAAGGACTTAGCTTAAACTGCATTACCGTCTAGCTGTTACCTGATCTTCTATATAGGAAAGAAAATATACAAAGGATCACTTAGCAATCAGAATAGCATTGGAATACTTCTCAAGTATTTGCTTTATTCCTTCACTGTGATTTATAAGTATTTTCACAAATATTGTTTGAATGAATGGAACATAATAAGAGAACACATTTCCTAAATTTGTTACCACAGCCACAGAAAATAATTTAGTACAAAGAACCTCACATAAAAATTGCATTTCTAGATATACTAATGTAAAGGTCACAAAAAATTCAAGGTTTTGGCACTAAAACCAGTTAGTAAATGTTGCAGACGACATTTTAAAAACAATCCAAAATTATTTATGCTTTATGCTTATTTTGGAAAGCAATAAAAACTAGCAATAATTTTATAAATTTAAGTCTCATATGTAAACTGACTCTAGTTGTACTAATTGCAATTGCAACTGTTGCTACAGAATCTTTGTAGAAGTGTAAACCAGCTATCTACATTTGATATTTATTTGCTTAATATATATTGTTAATATGAAGTTCTTTTTACAAAATAAATGTCAACCACTTCTTAAATAATTGTTTTTTAAACAAAGAGGGTTCAAAATACCGTATGAAGAGGAACAATCAAATGCATTCAAGATTTCAGAGTCTAATACTGGGTTCTTTTAACCAATGGTCTCCAAACTGAAGTATGTGAACCAAAATGGACACACAAAATAATACAGCAGAATGCAAAATGAAATAATAAAACTTGCATATGTGTTTTATTTCAAACTCCTCCTTTTTAATAATCATTTTTTCTCATTTTTTAGCTTTATGATTTTACATTTTTATGCTATTATGTTAGTCATTAGCCTAACAATCTCAATATGCATCTTTAAATTATTACAATATATTTTAAACTAGAAATTTTCCACTTCCTATAAAATGTCTTATATGCAAACACACACACAAACAAGCAGGAAGTTTTAAAAATATAATTTTCCATTAACTCACATCTGTAAATTTTACAATACCCTTTACTTTTTTTTCACCTGTAGTTCCATACTTCTGACTTAGGATCTTCTTTCCTTTATCCATCTTTTATTTCTTAGTGTGCAATTGCTGGTAACAGATTTTCTTGTTGTTGGAAAACATTTTAACTATGCCTTCATTGTTTTACGAATATATTTTTGTTGGATATAGAATTTTGAGTTGATGTTTACTTTTTCTTTCAGTATTTTACATGTTATTCCACTGTCTTCTGGCTTCCATAGTTTCTGTTGAAAATCATCCATAAGTCTTCAGTATTAGCTATGATATTTAATTAGCTTAAAAGTCATCATTTCTATGCTCACAATGAGAAAAAAGCTGAACAAACTGAAAATCAACAGCTATTCTTAGAGCTATCAGAGAACTGGGATGACAGGAGAGCCCCAAACCCTGAAAATTACAGAGACAAACAAATAAATAGAACATCAGAGCTGAGTTCAGCTTACTGGAAGAATAACGTGCTGAAGCTAATAACTTATAGGCATGCTTAAATGATAGTTAACAAATTGCTGCAGGCCCTGCTGCAGGCCCTGCTGCAGGCCAGGGTTAAAATTCCTGGCAGGACAATTTTTGGAAGGTTGCTCACATTTCTGTGAGTCTTACCTCCTGAGGTCCCAAATGATTCTCCTGGTAAAGAACAGAGAAAAAATTCTCTGTGCTTCTGGAAGGGAGAAGGAAAAGTAACCACTTTGGAAAACACACAAGGAAAAAGTAAACACTTTGAAATATGCCTGGAATATTCAGTTCTCCATATCAAAGGCCTATCCTGAAGGCAAACTGCTTTACCAGAGCCTTATCTGACCTAGAAGCGCAATGAAACAACTCCAGCCCATGCTATTCTTCCTGTTTCAAACAAAGAGAGGAAAAAACAAAGACTAAGAAACTCTTCTGAAAGTCACATCCCAGGGATTCAGGCCTACTAAAAAAAATTTGAGATTTAAATAAAACATGCACTGTAGAAAAGCTTTGCCTCCCCTATGCCTACTACCACATCAACAGAGACCAGTGTAATAATGAATTATAACTGAGAAAGGTAAAAGGTATACTTTCTATGGAAATCCAGTAATAGTAAATTTATAACAGAGAGAGGTCAAAAATACAGTTTCTGTGTAAACTCAAACACAACATGGAAGACAAAGGAATTAAGTCTAGAAGAAACTTCTGATAACTACATCACATGTTAAGGACAGCCTAACTCTTAGCAAGATAAACATAAACTTCACACCAAAGTCCTATTTAGTGTGGACTTAGTTCTTATTACCTGATACATTATGTATAACTTTTAAGAAAAAAAAAATGCAAGGCATGCTAAAATATAGTCTGGAGAGGCAAAGCAAGTTTCAGAACCAGACATAGGTATGGATGGCAGAGATTTTGGAATTCTCGGGCTTGGAATCAAAAATAACTGTTATTAATATACTAAAAGCCCTAATAAAAAAACATACACAATAGGTAAGAACGGATTGGTAACATAAGCAGAGTGATAGAAACACTAAGGGGGAATTAAAATAAAGTGCTAGAAATAAACACTGTGAACAGAAATGAAGAATGCTTTTGATGCCCTGATCAGAAGACTGAACAAAGCCAACCAAACACAAAAAGGAACAATAACGGCAAAAAAGTAATAGAAGATCCAAAAACTTTGGGGTGATTACAAAAGATGTAACATTCACACACCAGAAGGAAAACCAGAAGGAGACATGAGAAAGAGGAACACAAAAATGTGAAGTAACAATGGCTCAAAATTTTCCAAACTTAATCACACACCAAACCACAGATTAGCATAGTTCAAAGAACACTAAGAAAGATAAACCACTAAAAGGTCTACATCTAGGCATATCATATTCAAATTTCAAAAGTCCAGTGGCAAACAGAAAATATTGAAAGAAGTGAGAAGGGAAAATAATTGCTTACCTATCTAGGCACGGAATAAAAATTACATCAGATTTCTCTTCAGAAACCACCAGCAAGAAGAGAGTGGAATCAATTATTTAAAGTGATGAAAGAAAAAGAAATGGTAGTCTAGGTGACTTTGGGTTTTAATTAGGTCTTCATCTAAGTTTTGATTGAGTGCCTAGCTAATCTCTGCTTCCTTGGCTTTGAAACATTGTAGGAGACTCATTTCCACCATTAACAGGCTTTGAGCTTAGCTTTTTAGTCTCTCAGGCCAAAGAGGTTCAAACATGTATCCTGAGGCAGAGATAAGAAAGCAGTTCCTCCAGGAGAATGTTTCAAAATACAGAATATTTCACTCTCTTTTAAAGATGCCTCCAACTCAGTCTCCAGTCTCCCATACCACCCCATGAGCCTTCAAATATGTCAGGGTGAATGCCGGTCATATATTTGGGATTCCTCAAGTGTCAATCTAAATTTAAAACTATGCAACTGGTAAAAGCTCTGCTGACTTCTCTTCCCCACAGCAGAGTTCCCCTATCTAAACCAAACTATTCTCACCTCATACCAGTATTTTCTAAATACCGCCAGGAAAGAAAACAGCTGGAGGTCTAGAGATTGTAGCTCTCCTAGGAAAGTCTCTTTCATTTCTGGGATTTTATTTCACCTAGTCTTCACCCACATAGAGTACTCTGATATTCTCAAAATTCTGATTTTAGAAGTTATCTATGATTTTCATCTGTTGTGGCAGATTCACTGGCCTATCACAATGTATTACATCTGACCCAGAAGCCACCTTTTTCATTTTAAGTGATATTTTAAAATATATTTTACAATGTAGTTCGAACACTAGAGTAGAAGTACAAGTTTATTCTTTATTGCCCAAATTAATTCATGTATACTGGGGGAACATACTTTAAAAATTGTTTTACGGATATGGGTATATTATAACAGTGTTTGGTCATCACAATTCATGAAAATTATACTCTTACACTTCTCAAAAGGCCACCCATACTTGATTTCTTAGCATGTTCACAAATCGGCTTCAGATGAATTCAAGCCCTTCAATGGTACTTGCTGAGAAATATTTATACATATGAAGAAACTGATTTTTATAGAAAATATATGCACACAGATATTTGCAACTGTCCTTAAAGATAAAGCAATATTCTTCATTGGTGGAATTCCTTGGAAGAATGATGAACTATAGGAACATTTTTAAATAAATTTCAACTTTTATTTTAGATACAGGGGGTACATGTGTAAGTTTGTTACATGGGAATACTGCTTGATGTGGAGGTTTGGGGTATGAATCCCATCACCCAGGTAGTGAGCATAATACTGAATAGGTAGATTCCCCCCCACACACACACACACATCTCTACCTCCCCACTGTACAAGTCCACAGTGTCTATTGTTCCCATGTTTATGTCCATGTGGTTAGAAACATTTTTTTAAACAGATAAGAACCATATACTTTTTGCAGAGAATCATTTTACTTATTTAAACATGTACCTATATGTTAAATTAGTTTTCTTCTTGAATTCTTGACATTCATATTAAAGGCCTAATAAAAGAAAGATATTGTGTATTTTACTACACAAAGTAAACCAATTATGGTGAGTTTTATCTTCCATACATGAACCTAAACTACTAGTAGTTCTATTTCCTACTGCATCTTCTACATATCTTCCAGATGTTCCCATAAGTAAGATTTTTTTGGATATTCAGTCCTTTATGGTAGTTTTATATTTCTCAAACTTCAGTAATTTTTTGATCTCTTGTCTTATTTTACTTTCTTGGAACTATTCTGCAAAGCTTTCTGTACTGTCTGAAAAGCATTCAGCTATCTGAACATCTGGAAATAAAACCTTGCAATTAACAGTCACATTTTCATCACTGAAAGTCTGTTACTTTGTGAACATCTTGCTCTTGCTTTTCTACTAGGTATGTTGAGAAACTGCACCATCTGGGTCTAATGAAACAAAAATTAAACTGAGCATCAGAATACTCATGACATGGTTGCCCAAAGCATCTCTGTACCTTATTTCATCCAGGCATTTGTTTTACCTTTTCTGGGCTGAGTGCTTTTTTACTCCATGATGCTGAATTGCCTTTGACACAAAATGAGAGTAGAGCAATGTCCTCTCAACAATGATTTAAAATTTAAATCTTCTGATGGAGCCAGAGTTCTTAAGACAAGTTCTGAATTTTAATAACACAGGACATTTATTTTGTGCATCTAGTCTTGTTTTGACTTGAATTAGATAAAATAACTTAGTAATCTTATACTTTCTCTTGGTTGTCACACACAGGAAAGAATCTACTTTAATTTATGAAGCTATAAGCTACTGTATCTCAAATTCTGGCTCCCTTAGAACAGAAATATAAAACTACATAGTGTTGTATTGTTATGTTACTTTGTCCTGAAGCCTTTCAGGAACAAAATATAAATAACATTTTATTTAATTCTTGTAAATTATTCATTAGAAATGTGCTAAAATATTGATTTTCAGGTGAATCATTAAAATGTAAACTAAGTTTTGTACTTAGAACTTTAGGTCAGTAAATGAAGTTGGGAATAGTTAAATTCACAGGTTTTCTAATTCAACTAAGTGGATTTCTGATAATTTTGAAGAGTCCTTTTGGGTGGGGATTTGAGGGAAACAAGAGCATGAGAAATGTGGGTAATGTAAAGTAGGGTTCTTAGACACCTTCACATCCACATGAGAGAAGTTTGATTTTCATCTGGTTTACATGTTAAGATTCTTGGTACACTTCAATAAACTTTTCCACGACTTAAAAAAGAAAAAAAAAATCTACTTGATGCTATCAGTGCTTTACTCTAGATTTTTTTTAACAAAAGGAGGTCTAGAGGTCTTTTTCAGAAGCTAGCTCATGAGAGAATTAGGATGCTTCTCCCACCTTTACGTTTTACAGTCTTCAAAATGGGCAAATTAGTGAAATGAAAAAAAATACACACAAAAAAATTAAGAAATTCAAGAAAGCACCAAATTTATAACATAATTCAAAGTAATAAAAACTTTGTAGAGGCTTTTATTAATGTATCATTTTTGAAGAAAAGATTGGTTGATGACTATTGATAATTGTAGCTTCAATCCTTATACAGACACATACACATAAGGGATCTTCCCAAAAGCTCATAAACAATGCATATTATGAAAAAACCAAGCATGAATTTCTGGTTTTCGCATTTAAAAAATGGTACTAACTTGTTATAACATGTCTGAACAGGATCCGAGTTTGGGTCACTGAAAAGGATAAGATACCGGTTTGAAAAGAATCCAGAGCAACTTGAATTCTGCTAAAATTAAAGCAAGAACAAATATCAAATCTATGGTGAAGCTTAGGTGGAAGAATGGTAAAATTGTTAGTGCTTTATGAAAAGTTTTTTGGGACAATGCCCCAAAGAAAGCAGCAGTTTACAAATTGATAACTCATTTCAGGAAGGGACGAGAGGATCTGGAGGATGAAGCCTGCAGCGGCGGGTCATCCACATCAGTTTGTGAGGAAAAAATTAATCTTGTTCTTGACTTAACTTGAGAGGACCAATGATTAACAGCACAGATAAAAACCAGCACCATACTCATCTCAGTTGGTTCGGCTTCACAATTCTGACTGAAGAATTAAAGTTGAGCAAATCTTCCACTGAATGCATGCCACAATCATTGTGCCCAGATCAGCTGCAGACAAAGAGCAGAGCTTTCAATGGAAATTTTGAACAAGTAGAATCGGCCAGGCTTGCGCCTGTAATCCCAGCACCTTGAGAGGCCGAGGCAAAAAGATTGCCTGAGCTCAGGAGTTTGCCACCAGCCTGGGCAACACAGTTAAACTCTACTAAAATAGAAAAAATTATCCGGGCGTAGCCGCATGCACCTGTAGTCCCAGCTGCTAAGCAGGCTGAGGCAGGAGAACCCCAGGAGCCGGGGGTTGCAGCGAGCCAAGATTGTACCACTGCACTCCAGCCTGGGCAACAGAGCGAGACTCCATGTAAAAAAATAATAATAAAAATTAAAAAAAATTAAAAAAGTGAAATCATGATTCTGAAGCATTTCTCTGAAGAATTGTAACAGGAAATGAAACATGACCTTTCCAGGACAATCCTGAAGACAAAGCACAATCAATGACTAGCAAGGGCAAGAGGTAGAATTGGACCAGTCAAAGCAAAAGCAGACCAACCAAGAGCAACAATCACCGCAACAGTTGTTTGGGATGCTGAAGGCATTTTGCTTGTTGACTTTCTAGAGGGCCAAAGAACAATAACATCTGCTTATCATGAGAATGTTTTGAGAAAATTAGCCAAAGCTTTAGCAGAAAACACCTGGGGAAGCTTCACCAGAGAGTCCTTCTCCACCACGACGATGCTCCTGCTCATTCCCCTCATCAAACATTAATAATTTTGCAAACGTTTTGATGGGAAATCATTAGGCATTCAACTCACAGTCCTGATTTGGTTTCTTCTGACTTCCTTTTGTTTCCCAATCATAAAATATCTTTAAAAGACATCTTTTTTTTTTTTTCAATTAATAATGTAAAAAAGGCTGCATTGATGTGGTTAAATTTCCAGGACCCTCAGTTTTTTAGGAATGGACTAAATGGCTGGTATCATCACTTACAGAAGCGTCTTGACCTTGATGGAGTTTATGTTGAGAAATAAGGTTTATAATTTTTATTTTTATCTTAATTCCATTTTGCTTTTGTTTGTTTGTTTGACACGGAGTCTTGCTTGTTGCCCAGGCTGAAGTGCAGTGGCACCATCTTGGCTCACTATCACCTCTGCCTCCCAGCTTCAGGCGACCTGCCTCAGCCTCCCGAGTAGCTGGGACAACAGGCGTGTGCCACCACGCCTGGCTGACTTTTTTGTATTTTTAGTCGATACGGGGTTTCACCATGTTCGCCAGGATGGTCTCCATCTCCTGACCTCAGGTGATCTGCCTGCCTCGGCCTCCCAAAGTGCTGGGATTATAGGCATGAGCCACCGTGCCCAGCCCAATTCCATTTTTCTGCAAACTTTTTGAAGTCCCCTCGTGTTTGTGTATATACATATGTGTATTATGTTTGTGTGTATATATATTTATATAAATGAGGCATTATATTTATATATATATATCTATATATAGTCATAGATTATATAGCTTTAGGGAGGCACATTAGGAAATGTATATATAATACACATTAGGAAAGCTATATATAAATATATTTAGCTAATGTATATTGTGTATATAAAGTTAATGCATACATATAGAGAGATGGCTGAATAATTAAATATGCATTAGGAAAGCTGGTAGAAAT
The DNA here is from genome assembly GCF_009764315.1 of Trachypithecus francoisi. NCBI lineage: Eukaryota > Metazoa > Chordata > Mammalia > Primates > Cercopithecidae > Trachypithecus > Trachypithecus francoisi. Next base: position 85,732,025 of record NW_022681469.1, on the reverse strand, counting down.
ATTTAGAGCACTTTTTACTTGACATTTCTTTTTCACTCAAAACTATTCTGAAAATTCTATCCCCAATTTGTTCAATAAGAATCACACCAAAAAAAATTTCAAATACACGTTATAGTCAATATTAATAATCCAACATGCTATTAACTGTTCTAAACAGGGATAAAAGTCTCAAAACTGTGAAGGCAGCTGAACAGTCAAGTTCTTTAGTGGAACTATGCAAAAGGCAATAATAATTACTGTAATTGTACCATTAAATTGTACATTGATTTTAAAAAATGTATAAGTGGGAAAAAGTCTCAGATTTTTAAATAATTATCACAGCAGTCTTGGTCATTTAAAGAAATGGACATTTCACCTGTATTTCTTGAAATCTAACCAATTTTTGGTAAATCTGTTAGTGCTCACTGTCTCAAATGAAACAATAGAGCTCTAAAGTGAAATCTTTTTTGTATAGGAAGATGGGCTAGTAAACGACATTTACCGCTGATTATTTGTCATTTCAAAAAACTTACTAGCTGAAATGACAGAGTGCTCGTGTTCCCCCAAAATTCATAAGTTGAAATCCTACTCTTAATGTGATGGCATTTGGAGGTGGGGTCTTTGGGAGCTCATTAAGTCATGAAAGTAGAGTCCCTATGAATGGAATTAGTGCCCTAATTCCAGAGCGCCTGCCATTGGAGCTGCAATGAGTAGTTGGTAGTCTGCAAGTGGAGGAGGGCTCTCTTCAGAACACAATCATGCTGGTGCCCTGATCCTGGAATTCTTGTCTTCAACACTATGAGACATTTCTGCTGTTTAAGTCTTGTGACTTAATTCATTACAGTCGCCCAAACTGATTAGTACATTACTACTGGAAACAAAGAATGTAATTTGGGCTCGAATGTGCATTTATTATGGTGAAATAATAGATTCAGGGATATAGTGATACTATTAGTTATTAACCACTCATTAGTCTGATAGCATTGCATAATCAAATAGATAGTAGGCCGGGCATGATTGACTCAGGCCTGTAGTCCCAGCACTTTGGGAAGCCAAGGTGGATGGATCACCTGAGGTCGGGAGATCAAAACCAGCCTAGCCAACATGGTGAAACCCCGTCCCTACTGAAAATACAAAACTTAGCCAGGCATGATGGCACGGGCTTGCAATCCCAACTACTCTGGAGGCTGAGGCATGAGAATCGTTTGAACCCGGGAGGCAGAGGATGCAGTGAGCAGAGAGTGCGCCACTTCACTCCAGTCTGGGCAACAGAGTGAGGCTCTATCTCAAAAACAGAAAAAAAAAAAAAAAAAAGATAGCAAAAATCCACCTGCAGATCACATTTGTACTTTTGCAATAGCCTGCTAAATGTTGGTATGTGTTGAAATAGATAGCTGGACCAGTCATCAATATCAGCACAAACTTTCTTGTTATTTTTATACGAACTTCACAAGTCCTTTGCTTCTCTAATTTTCAGCTATCTGTATTTTATAGTATACATTTGCTAAATCAAGTCTGAATCCTCTTCAGGTCAATTCTCCTCCATAGGCATAATTATCTGAGGAGTTTTTTATTACTCTGCCAAAGTATTTGACATCACATCAATATTAGGCTATTTTTTAAATTTTTTAACTGTGATGAAAAACATGTAATAAAGAGAGTAAAAACAAAGTAAACAATTATTTGTATATAAGATACTGTAACAGATGGGACATACAGCAGGAAATGTATGATCATAGGCCAGCTCCTTTCTTTTTTAATCTTCATCATCACAATTAATGGCCACACAATGTTCATTCAGATTACTATGAATCTGTGTTCTTCAGATTTCATTTGATAAATATTCTCAGTAAATTGTTTCCTTTCATGAGTCTTTGTTAATAGATATATCTTGAGAAACAAGAATCAAAATACATGGCCATATTAATATTGTTTCATGTAGTCATAGTCAGAGCTTTTATCAATTTATCCATTTTGAGGACATAGACCACTCCTACATGTGTGTTTGTTAGTATGTCTGTTAGCCAGCTCAGTTTAGTCCTTCTCTTCCTTTGGAAGAGAAAGGGATTCCAGCAGAGTGCTTGCATCTGAGTCAAAGCTAAATGAGTTAGTATTCTTTTGCTCCAAGTCTCTCACAGGGAGAGACAAAATTATATTAGCATTTCCTTTTTTTTAACAGCCATTAATTGACTCTCTTTCCCTCATTTACAATCTCACTTTTCTTCCTTCTATCATTAATTTTTATCTAAAGTTTTTCCACTGAGATGGGTCTCTCTGTTCCAGCCAATGGTCTAGTCCATACTGCTGGTAACAAGATGACACATGCTGAGGCTTCCTCTTTTATTCTATTCCCAGTCATAGTGAATTAGATGGGAAAAATTCAAAGAAATAGAACCATTACACAAAATATTTGTCACAAGTTGTCAGGCCAAACTTGGCAAAGTCCTGGAGAAGAAATAATTTATCCCATCAATCTCTTTGGGACTCTTTCAGTTATATTCAGATTAATAGACATAATTTCTTTTTGTGGATATTACCAGCCTCTGCGACAGTAGCTCTAACCTAGGAATAATTGCGTATAGCACTGAAAAGAAATTGTTTACATACAAGGGAAGATTTGAATGTAAGCTCCTGCATCATCTCTTCTTCCTTCTTTTCCAATTTTACTTCAAATACACAATAATTTATCTCAAAGAGAACCATAATAATCCTCTTGGTAAAATAAAATTAATAAAGACAAAGCTGGAAGTTGTAGGGCAGTCCTTCAATCCTTTGTTACCTGCATCTGTTTAAATAGGTGTTTCAATTGCACATGTCAGTTTTTATTAACCTACTACTTTGGGAATATATTTTAAAAGTCTATTGAGTGTGATGTGTCTGTTTCTTTACCCATCATTTCTCTAGAAGTTAATAACTTAATCTGATGAAATGTAATTAAGAGGAACAAAATGATACTTTTGTTTGTTTTTTGTTTTTGGTCATGGTTCTTTGATAACATAAACAGCTTTGGTTTCAGTTAATGAGTATGGGAATTCAAACCCAGAATGTGTATCAAGTTCTGTCAATATGCATTTAAGTACCCTCCCCTGGAGCAATAGGTTAAAAGCCAATGTAATCTACTTGCCAACTATATGCTGGCAAGGGTGAACTGCAGATTTTGTCTTTTCAATTAGCATACAGAAAAAATTATATTGGTAGGGGCCACCAGAGTGTGCTGTAATTTGGCACATCATTGCATGGTTTGAATTTGTCTGTGTTCACTCATGGCATGGACCTAAGTTGCCACTTCAAGGAATCCAAGTAGGACATGAACTTCTTGAGTTCAGTCATCTCAGACCCTGACACAGAGTTGCTGTGTTGAGCATCAGTGTGCCTTTGATTTTTTTCTCAGAATTTCCATAGAGATTTACAAAGAGCAGCACACCATGTGGAGGCCCCTCTGTGGTCCATTTGATCCATTTTAGAACAAATTGAAAGCCTAGAAGTCAATACAGTCATTATAAAAAGTCAAACAGTAGAGTCTTTTTTTTTGTTAAGTTCTTCTTCCATTGCAAAGAACACAGCCTATAATACAGGATCTGTACTTTTCCATGAGTATTTTACTGTTTGCTGAATGCAGAACAGCTGATTTATTTTACTGTAGAGACACGGTCTTGCTATGTTGACAAGACTGGTATCAGACTCAAACTCCTGGTCTCAAGCAATCCTCTCACCTCAGCCTACCAAAGTGCTGGGATTACAGGTGTGAGCCATTGCACCCAGCCCTGATTTTTATGGTAAGTCTTGGCATTAGCTTCTAGAACTGTCCTTTGTGAAACAGGGCAATTTCCTTACATTGTAAGACAATTGCTCAAAAATATGCCCATTCAACAATAGTAGCAAGCAAGTCCGTAAGCAACTTTATAGTAGGTCATAGGAAGAAAAAGGCTACTTGCTTACTAATGTAAGGAGTCTTTCCTGTAAATTATCTGGTACGATGCTCTTACATATAACCTTATTATTCTGTCTTATGTGGAAACTTCTTTTGGCAGCTTCCTCTTTTTTTGCAATGTTTTCCTGGGGCTTTAATATGACCTTAAACCATTTACTTATTTGGGCTGTCTGTGTAGGCGCCCAATAATAAGCCAATAACTATCTTTTAAAAGGAGTATACCAGAGAGGAGCATCTGGTCATTTTATAATTCAAAAGACAAGAGATAACTGTTGAGAAGAAGCAGTTATGGGGTTTTATGAAAGACTCCAGTTGGCTAAATATGAGTGGCCAACGCTTCTAGTATCATTTCAACGTTAGGACCATATTATCCAAAAGAATAACTAGCATTACAGCCCTTAATTAAATATGGCCTTATTTAAATGATTTTAAGGATCAGATCCAACAGTATTCCAAAGTGAGGGATGTGATTTCTCTAAAAGTCAAGAAAGGCCAATAGACATTGTTCAGGTTAAGAAACAGGCAGTAAAAATAATTCATTTTTAGTGGTCTGCAAGAAGTCATAGGTTGCTCAAGTCCATTCAATGCTCAAAAGAATCACTGTTTATGTGGGGCTCTGAATTTTTGTGAGGTTAGTCAATGATTCCTGATTAACATGCAATTTATGCCTGAAGTAAATTTGATTTTGGCTTGATGCTTAGGTTCTAAAATAATTATAATATCATCAATAGAAAACTGCTAGCTGTACTAGATCTACAACCCATGTTATCATATCACAACATTATATGAGAGAATTCAAGGGTTTTTAATCATACATTACAATTGTTATCCAGACGTTAAATTTTTACCCTACTACAATAGCATACCCACATCTCTGTAAATTGATTTTGCTAGCCCTAAAAGACTCATGAGCAGGACTAGGCAGCACTATACACTGTGCTTCTTTATCTAATATAACTAAAATAGTTTCCATTCCACCTCCAGGCCATTTCAACCACACAATGTATTACTGGAGATTGGATCTAAAGACACTGACCTTCATGTCAATTTTATTCTTATATTACAAAATAAATGTTAAAAGAGAGCATTTTGGCATCTAATACTGGAAACTCATTAGAACTTTTCTTTGCTTGTATTTTATCTAGGTGCAAATAAGCTGAGCGTATCTTTCTTGATATTTTTAACATCAGGGGGTATTTGAGGAGAGATGGTTATGAGTCCCACAATTTCCTATGAAATTCCACCAAGCTTCAGGTGATCACACTATCAATTTCCTCTTTTTGCATACCAATTTTAATCAGCCATCCCAGGACTTCCCTTTGATGTAATTAGACTCTGAATAGTTGCCTCTTTTATGATCTTGAAGTTTCATATGAGGAAGTGGAAGGAAAAAAGAGTTATTGCCTGCCTTCCATAAGGGAGCTTGTTTCCATGGAGGTGAAGGGTTACAATCAGGGAGTATCCCACTATATCAAATGCAAGGAAAAGAAGGCCTCTTTATCCCTCTGGACCTGAGACTTTCTTCTCGCATTGAGCAACACCAGGCAGCCCAGCCTGGCTAAATCCCTCTCACTTCCATCCCTTCAAACAGTATGAACAGGGAGCAGTGGGAGCCTCGGTAGTCCCAGATAAACCAATCAGGCCCAAATAAAAACCATAAAGACCCCAAAAAAGTATAAAATTAAACTGCTATTAGAACAGCAGCCCACAAAAGTAGGCTAAGATATGCATGCTAAAGTTTAACAGCGTGACTGACTGCTAAAATAAAAGATTTAAATAGGAGGCAGAATCTCCTAACACAATAGATAACAGTTCCAGAATACAATAAAAAAAATCACCCATCATACTAAGAATTAGGAAAATAAAAATTTGAATGAAAAAGACTATCAACTAATGCCAACACTGAGATAAAGCAGCTGTTGGAATTATCTGACATAAAACTTTAACACAGTCATCAAAAAACATTTCAACATCAATTATAGATTTTCTTGAAATAAATAAAAACAGAAAACTCAGAAAAGAAATAGAATTTATAAAAAGAACCAGTGGAAACAAATGGAAAATATAGAACTGCTGGCTTGGTTCAATGTAAGACTGGAGATGAAAGAGGATAACATCAGTGAACTTGAGGACAATCAATAGAATTTATCAAATCTGAATAAAAGGCAGAAAAATAGACAAAATATATGTGAACAGAGCCTCAGGAGCCTGTGGGTTAAAAACAAATATACAGCAGTCATATCATTAGAGTCCCATAAAGAAAGAGAAAAAAGAATGGGACTGAAAGAGTATTTAAAGAAATCACTACTGAAAACTCTCCAAACTTGACAAAAGACAGAAACCTTCAATCTAAGGAGTCATGTGAACCCCAAACAGAATAAACACAAGCAAATCTACACTAAAGCACAGAATCATTAACTTCTGAAAATAGCCAGACAGCACATGATCTACAGGGGAATACCAATTCAGATGATTTCTTATCTGTAAACGTGAAGGCCAGAGCATGCGGCACAGTATTTTTCAAGGGCTGAAAGAAAAAAAACTGTTAACTTTCTTCTTCAGGAATTAAGGGGTAATTTGCCAGGAACCTCAAATTTCTCCTTTTGGCAACTAATGGTACAACTAGGCAGAAAATAAGCAAGGCTACAGATGAATTGAACAAAAAAATTAAGATGAAAATCTTACACAGAACACTCGACCCAACAACAGCATAATGTACATTTTTTTAATTACCCATGGAAAATTTACCAAGATAAGTCATACCCTGACCAGAAAACAAACCTTAAGAAAAATTAAAGAATCGAAATCATAGAGTGTGCTCTCTGACTATAAGGAGTCTAGTTAGAAGTCAATAACATAAATACCACAGGAAAATGTCTAAATACATGGAAAGCAAACAACAAACCACCAAAACATCCATTAAAAAGGTAGAAGGAAGAAAATCATAAAGGACAGAAGTCAATAAAATTTAAAAAGAGAACAATAGGGACAATCAATTAAACAAAAGCTGTTTCTTCCAAAAAAATAATAAAATTGACAAACATCTACAAGACTGAAAAGAATAAAATAAACACAAATCATCAATATCAGGAATTAAACAGGGCATATCATCACAGATTCTATTGTCATTAAAAGAATAATGAGAAAGTATAACAGACAATTTTACATACATAAATTTGACAACTTAAATGTAAGAAATTCCTCAAAAGCTGCAAACTACCTAAACTGACCCAAGGTGAAATAAATGTTCTAAATATTCCTATAGCTGTTAAAGAAATTAGATTCATATTTTAAAAGGACACAAAAAACAAATCTCTAGCTCCAGCTGGTTTCACTTGTGAATTCAACCAAACATTTAAAGAAGAATTAACACCACTTTTGCAAATTTTATACTACTTATTTCAGACTTAGAAGAAGGGACACTTTCTAATTTATTTTACCAAAGCCAAAGACGGTACCAAAAAAAAAATGACAGGCCAATATCTCTCAAGAATTTCCATGAATCTTTCCCATCTTGCAAGATGGCAGATGAAAAGGCTGATAAGCCAGATACTAAAGAGAAGCAACTCAAAGCCAAGAAGGCTGATGGTGACAGAGTGAAAAAGGATGAACTCAAAGCTAAAAAGCCCAAGAAAGGGAAGCCTCATTGCAGTTGAAATCCTGTCCTTGTCTGAGGAAGTGGCAGATATTCCCAATCGGCTATGTATTGCAGAAGGGCCATGTACAAGAGGAAGTACTTAGCCACTAAATCCAAAGTTGAAAAAAAAAAAAAAATGAAGGAGAAGGTGTGTGGTGACAAGTAGAGTGGTACCCGGGTAGTTAAACTTCACAAAAGCCCTAGATATTATTCTATTGAAGATGTGCCTCGAAAGCCGTTGAGCCCCAGCCAAAAACCCTTCAGTCAGCACTTGAGAAAACTGTGAGCCAGAGTCACCCCCAGGACCATTCTCATCATTCTTACTGAGTGCCACAGAGGCCAGAGGGTGGTCTCCCTGAAGCAGGTGGCTAGTGGCTTGTTATTTGTGACTGGACCTCTGGTCTTCAATTGAATTCCTCTACAAAGAACACACCAGAAACTGGTCATTGCCATCTCAACCAAAATTAATATCAGTAACATAAAAATCCCAAAACATCTTACTAACACTTACTTCAAGAACAAGTGGCTGTGGAAACCCAGACACCCAGACACCAGGAAGGTGAGATCTTCAACACAGAAAAAGACAAATACGAGACTACACAGCAGCACAAGATTGATCAGAAAACTGTGGACTCACAAATTTTCCCCAAAATCAAAGCTATTCCTCAGCTCCAGGACCACCTGCATCTGTGTTTGCACCGACAAATGGAATTTATCCTCACAAATTGGTGTTCTAAATTTCTTAATAACCAAATTACATAATTGATAACAAAAAAGAATTTACATGAAATACCATCAACAAAAATATTAGTAAACCCAATCTAACAATATTCATAAAAAGAACTTTCCTGCATTACCAAATGACATTAACTTCAAGTATGTAAGACTGATTAAACACTTGAATATCATTCAGTGTAATCCACTGAATGAAGAAATACCTGAGACTGGGTAATTTATAAATGAAAAAGGTTTAATTGACTCACAGTTCTGCAGGGTTGAGGAGGCCTCAGGAAACTTATAATCATAGCAGAAGGGGAAGCAAACACATCCTTCTTCTTCACATGGCAGCAGGAGAGAGAGGAATGCCTCTTATAAAACCGTCATATCTCGTGAGAACTCACTATCACAAGAACAGCATGGGGGTAACTCTCCCCATGATTCAATTACCTCCCACTGGTTCCCTCCCACGACATGTGGGGATTATGAGAACTACAATTTAAGATGATAATTGGGTGGGGACATAATCAAACCATATCACAATCATATCAATAGACTAGAAAAAAATCATATGACCATTTTAAGTGGCCCACAAATATAACAAAATCCAACATTGATTCACGATTTATAAATAAAGGGACTTTCAGCAAATGAGGGATAGAGAAGAAGTACCACAGTTTGCGGAAGAGCAACTGTAAAAAACCTACAGTCAACATTTTACTTAATGGTTGAAGACTATACACTTTCTCTTTAAGATCAGGAAGATGACAAGAATATCCACTCTCATTACTTTGATTGAACATATTACTGGAAGCTTTAATTACTGTGATAGTGCAAGAAAAATAAATAAAAGGGATACAGCTTATAAAGTAAGAAACTGCTCCTAAAGTTCAACAATGTTGTACAATAAAAGGTCGAGTCACAAAAATGAATCATGTACATTATACACTAATAATGAGCATTCTGAAACAGAAATTAAAAGCACAATATCATTTATATCACTCCAAAGAAAATGAAATACTTAGGTCTATACTTAACCAAATATATACAGAATTCACACAGTGTGTATATATATATATATATATATGTACTTTTTTTTTTTTTTTAGAGGGAGTCTTGCTCTGTTGCCAGGCTGGAGTGCAGTGGTGTGATCTCAGCTCACTGCAACCTTCGATTCCCTGGTTCAAGGATTTTCCTGCCTTAGCCTCCCGAGTAACTGGGACTACAGGCACGCACCACCACGCCCAGCTAATTTTTGTATTTAAGGTAGAGCAGGGTTTCACTGTGTTGGCCAGGATGATCTTGATCTCCTGACCTCATGATCTGCCTACCCCCAAAGTGCTGGGATTACAGGCGTGAACCACCACTTCCGGCCTACATACTATAAATTTGAAGATATTGACAAAAGAAATGAATGAATATCTAAGTAAATGGAGAAGCATATGTTGCATGAATTGGATTGGAATTTTCTTCAAATTGGTTTATAGACTTAATGTAATACCACAGGACCTATAATAGCTTATGCAATTTTGACAAAGAAGGAAAGAAATAAAAACAGAAGAAAAGATAATAATGTAAGAGGAGTCAGTCTACTCAACATTAAGGCTTACTCTATAACCATAATTATAATTACACACACACACACACAACACACACACACACACACACACACACAAAGATTTTTACAGTCCAGGAGTAGGCAATGAATTATTATTAGACTTGACACCAAAAGCCCAATACATAAACAAAAAAATGTGTAAATTCAACCTCATTAAAATTAAAAACTTTTGCTCTGCAAAATACTATTAAGAGGGTGAAAAAATAAATCAAAGCCTGAAAGAAAATATTTTCAAAACATGTATCTGTCAAAAGACTAGTATCTAGACTAGATAAATTGCTCCCAAAATGTAACAGTTAAAGAAACAAATAATCCAATTAGAAAATGGGCAAAATAAAAAGAGATACATCACTCATGAAGACAGAAAAATTCTTCAGTAATAAGCATACAAAAACAAGTTCAATATCATTAGTCATTAGGAAAATATAAACTCAAGCCACAATGTAATGTCACTAATCTTTTTTCTATTTGTAAAATTTGTCATCTTAAAAGGTTCTATAGGCCGGGCGCAGTGGGTCACACCTGTAATGCCAGCACTTTGGGAGGCAGAGGCGGGAGGATCACGAGGTCAGGAAATCAAGACCATCCCGGCTAACACGGTGAAACCCCATCTCTACTAAAAATACAAAAAATTAGCTGGGCGCGGTGGCGGGCACCTGTAGTCCCAGCTACTTGGGAGGCTGAGGCAGGAGAATGGCATGAACCCGGGAGGCAGAGCTTGCAGTGAGCCGAGATCTCGGCACTGCACTGCAGCCCGGGCAATAGAGAGAGACTCCGTCTCAAAAAAAAAATTTAAAAAAAGTTATATAAATGGTACAAAGTAAAAATTATAAAAATAAATAAATAAAATGTTATATAAATGTTTTAAATTCAGTAATTCCCTGGAGATATATCCCAATTGGTATGTAGCAATAGTTCCTTCCTTTTTGTTGCTAAGAAGTATTCCATAGTATGGATGTGCCATAGTTTGTTAAACATGGAAGAGAGATTAGTGGTCAGCAAGCAATAGAAATGGAAAAGTTTTGTGGGGAGGGAGGTGGATGTGATCATAAAAGAGCAATAGAAGGGATCCTAGTGGTGATGGAAGTGTTCTTTCTCTTGGCTGTGGTGGATACATGAAATCACTATGTGATAAAATTGTACAGACTGAATACACACACATACACCTACCAATGAGTATAAGCAAAAACAGATAAATCTGTGTGAGACAGGTAGATTATATTAGTTCCAATATCTTGAATTTGATATTGTAATAGTGGCTTAGTAAATGTTATCATCTCTCTTATAAACACATATGAATCCATAATAGTCTTAATAAAATTTTTCATTGAACAATGGATTAAAAATCAAGGAGTTTATTGTCTCTTGTGACAAAACTTCCATAGGAATGTGGGCTTCAAAATAGGCTTGATCAAAGTTGGGATTCTGTTTTCTGGGAGTCCCCTGGCTCTGTCCTCTTAGCATTTCAGCTTCTACCTGAAATTAATTGCCCTTGGAGAAGCAAAATGGCTGCAGCAATTCCAGATTTCATAAGCAATACCATACTCTCTAGAGTGACTCTGATTTATACAATTGTGGTTAGGGGCATCTCTTGCATGGAAAGACTTAGTCCTAGGTTACTGCCTTTTACTGAACCATTTAATTTGCAAGGGTGGAGAAATTATTCTGATGAGTTTGTGCCAATCACGTCCCACCATGTGGCTGGGAATGTATCAGTGCCAAGTAACCACGTCACTATTGTCAGAGGATGTTGCAGGGTGGAGGAAAATGCAACTCTCCACATCAATAGTAAGTCCATCTCTGGAAAGATACTTTCAGATAATAGTAAAATGCTATAAAGACTAATCAACAGGTATTATGATAAATACTAACTGTGGGTAGCTTTTAGAGAGGATGGCCAAAAAAAGCATCTTGTAGAAGGTGATATTGGAGCTGAGATCCAAATGATGAGAAGGAACTGGCCTTGTGAAGAGTTTGGGGAAGAATAATCTAGGCTGATCAATTACGGCCCAGTTGCTTATTTCATTGTTCATCTCAAAGTCTGTAATGCCAACAAGGTCGGGGCCATGCCCACTGACTCTCTGCTATACCTACCTGAGTCTTGCAATGATTTGGTACTTAATAAATATTTCTGATTAAAAAATGAAGAGGGGCTGGGTGCGGTGGCTCACGCCTGTAATCCCAACACTTTGGGAGGCTGAGGCGGGTAGATCACGAGGTCAGGAGTTCGAGGCCATCCTGGCCAACATGGTGAAACTCTGTGTCTACTAAAAATACAAAAATTAGCCTGGTGTGCTGGTGCATGCCTGTAATCCCAGCTACTCAGGAGGCTGAAGCAGGAGAATTGCTTGAATCCGGAGGTGGAGGTTGCAGTGAGCGGAGATCACACCATGGCACTCCAGCCTGGGGGATAGAGAAAGAGATTCTATCTCAAAAAAAAAAAAAAAAGAAAAAGAAAAAAAAAATAGAATGAAGAGGATGGCAACTCCAGCACAAAAATAGCTTGATGAAATATTTTGGAATTGTCTCTGAAAGACTGGAAAGGAGAAACACTGTTTTAGTCCAGCAAGATAGATGAACAAAGGCATGGCAGGTTAGGAAAGAGTGAGAAATCTAAAGTGAAACAAATGGGCTCTCACGCTGGATAAACAGGAAAGGAACTTAAATAAGTAAGATTGGTTTCAATTATAGAGAGTTTTAAAATCCAGATGTGACTTACCTCTGATGGCTTAGGCACTGGGGAATCATTATAAGTTCTTGAGCAATGAAGTAGAATTTAAAAAAAAAAAAAAAAAAGAATTTAGACAAGACTATTCTGGAAGCATCAAGTAGGCTTATATATAAAATTAACAATTACGTTCTTCAATGATAATTGACATGTATATATAAAAACAAATACTGTTGAAAAGACACTAAATAACCAGATTATGTTATAATATTATTGAGTGGTTATTATGGGTTCAGTATTATTCTAAATACTTTACATGTACTTATGTAATCCTCATGCAACTCTATGAGGTTAAGTATTTTTTTTTTCTGTTACAGATGGAAACTGAGGCACAGAGAGCTAAGAAAATTGTCCAATTTCACCTCAGGTCTTATCATTCCATAATCCTACGGAAATAACAGGATTTTAAAGCTTTTGAAAAAGAGTAGGAATAGACAACATGTGGACTCACCTATAAAATACTTCAAATTTTGGCTCAGCATTCCTAAGGAAGAGATGAAATCTTTTTATCAAATGTCACCTATCAGCTCTTGAACTATGTTTACCAGACATTCAATTATCTTTTTAAAAAGACATGAGAACTTTACTTTTCTGTATATATTTTCATTGTGTTCTTTTCATGAATTCCTTTTATGTAGGGCCAGAGTTAGTTATTAAATATTTTCTCCTGGAATCTTTCCTTTTTCACACTTAAATATTTTAACTAACAATCTATAATACTTAATTTTGAGGTGTTATAATCATTTTATTTCAATTGTGTTAAACTCTTTTAAAATATCTGAACACTTCTGACTTATACTCTAAGTAGATAATTCTACTCGTAAATAAAATGTTTAAGTTAGGGAGAATACCAACAAAATATTGCATAAAAGCATGTTCTTTAGAATACAGATATTTGCTTTAGAAATTCATTCCTCTATACAAGGAAATTCATTACTCTATACAATTCATTGCTCTATACAAGAAAGCATTCCTGTGGTATAGAAATTGGTTGTTCACTTCTCCTCACCAAAAACACTCATGCCTTTATTATTTTCTTTTTCTTTTTCTTTTTCATTTTTTTGAGACGGAGTTTCACTCTTATCGCCCAGACTGGAGTGCAATGGTGCAATCTCGGCTCACTGCAACCTCCGCCTCCCAGGTTCAAGCGATTTTCAAGAGATTTTCCTGCTTCAGCCTCCCGAGTAGCTGGGATTACAGGTGCCCGTCACCATGCCCAGCTAGTTTTTGTATGTTTAGTAGAGATGGAGTTTTACCATGTTGGCCAGGCTGGTCTTGAACTCCTGACTTCAGATGATCTGCCTACCTTGGCTTCCCAAAGTGCTGGGATTACAGGCATGAGCCACTGCACCTGGCAACCTTTATTATTTTCAACTCCAGGTAGTAGAAACATAGATTTCAGTTGAGTGCTATTTCAAAAATGTATTATAAAGCATTTTAAAAGCTTTTCCCAAACATTTGATTTGCTATTTTAATCTAATTTTATACTTTACAACTATAAAAAAGTAAATTATTCAGACAGACATTTTTTAATGTCTCCTTTCAATGCCACTTTCTAATATGGTATCATCTAGCCATAATATTCTTTGAGGAAGTTAATATTTAGGTACTAATTTTTGATGTTCTGCAAATATGATATTGATTACACATTATAATGTTTAATCAGCTTTTCTAAGCAGAGATGCTCTTCAGTTTTTCAAATTCTATACGATCTTTTAGCTGTAATTAAAGAGTCAGCTATACTGGAAGCCATTGTACTTTGCTTTTTCCAGTATTATCGCATAATTATTGATTGCCAGACTACTTTTAATTCTCTCTTGTTGGTATATACTATATCGTTTTAAAATACTTATTGTATTAAAAAATCCCATAAATTACCATGTTGTATCCTTTAAATCTTTTTCCTAATTCTATTCTATACTTTTGTATCAGTGTTTACCAAAAACAATTTTACAGCAAATTTTTAGCCTATTAGCTATGTAATTAATGATTAAGCACATTCACATGGAGAAAAGCTTCACTTCTACTCTCTATTTTGTAAAGTTTTCCATGCCACAGTGGACTAATATCTACGAATCTAATTCTGCAAAAATTTTTTGGGCACTCATCCTAGAGAAACCAATCATTGAATAACCAGTGAAGATATTTTGGGAATTTTTTCTTTTTTTTTTTAATGAAAAAATATACATATATATACTGGGAAGGCCTCAGGAAACTTACAATCATGGCAGAAGGAGAAGCAAATACGTCTTTTTTCACATGGAGGCAGGAAGAAGTGCCAAGCAAAAGGGTGTAAAGCACCTTACAAAACCATCAGATCCTTGAGATAGTTTGCTCAGAATGATGGTTTCCAGCTTCAGCCTGTTGTGAGGTGGGGCGATGGGGGAGGGATAGCATTAGGAGATATACCTAATGTAAATGACGAGTTAATGGGTGCAGCACACCAACATGGCACATGCATACATATGTAACAAACCTGCACATTGTGCACATGTACCCTAGAACTTAAAGCGTAAAAAAAAAAAGCATCAGATCTTGTGAGAACTCACTCACTATCACTAGAACAGCATGAAGATAAACACCCCCATAATTCAATTACCTCCCACTGGGTGTCTCTCACAACATGTGGGAATTGTGGAAACTACAATTCAAGATTAGATTTGGATGGGGACACAGCCAAACCATATCAGTCCTATTGTACTCCTTTCTGCCCTGAGGTGGAGTACAAGTTGTCATTTTTTTATTATTATTATACTTTAAGTTATAGGATACATGAGCAGAATGTGCAGATTTGTTACCTAGGTATATATGTGCCATGATGGTTTGCTGCACACATCAACCCGTCGTCTATATTAGATATTTCTCTGAATGCTATCTCTCCCCTAGCCCCTCACCCCCCAACAGGCTCTAGTGTGTGATGTTCCCCTCCCTGTGTCCGTGTGTTGACTTACAGCCCCAGAGCATATGGCTATATCAGCAAAATTACATGCTTTCTCAAAGAATAAATTAACCTGCATAGCTAACAATTCATTTAAGGAAACTCAAGAAAATCCTATTTGGATATTTACTCTTTTTACATATCTTTGCTTTAGCTCATTGATTCATGAGATTGAACAAATTAAAATAGAAATAGGGACACATTAAGCCTCTCTTATTCAATTACTCCACATATCTTCAACCTTAATTATATTGGTTTGCCCTTCTCCTGTGACTGTTAAATATTATAGTATGCAAAACTATTCCTGGTACTATTGACAAATATGTCAAGCCTTGTGTTCATCAAATCTAAGTGTTCTGCATTTTGTCATGTGCAGTCAGTTGTAGGCACTGAGGTCAGTTTCATAAAATTCTGTGAGAGTCAAAGGACAAGAGCAAGAATCTCAAACAGAGGAAACTCAGTTGTTGTGTCCTGCCTATTTGTAGCCAGCTCTTGTGATCACAAGAAACAGACATTCATTCAAATTAGTCCAAGAGAAATGGAATTTATTATAAAGAGGATATATCCATCTAAATTCAATCAGGAAAAAGAAATCACAATTATTTGAACAGGAACTTTTTAATGTGAAGAATTATTAAATTTGGCAGAGAAGTAACTAAGGATGTAAAGAGAACTCTGCTGGTTAGCCTAGGGCTCAGGGAAAGGATGCAGTGAAGGACAAGGTTGAAGTGGGCATTCCAAGGTGAGGTTCAGGCCTTGTTGGAGAAGGTATAGTTGCAACCTCCACAGAAGTTTCCTAGGACACTTGGATCAGAGCTGGTCCACAGTCACTGGGGAAGCAGGAAATGAGGTGGCAGAGAGCCACAGTTCATAAGTGAAAGTATACAGAGGGATTGAGGATAGGGCTTTTGCATAAGAATTGGAACATGTGATCTTCAGGTAGAGGGTCATGGGAAGAGGGTCTTAGAAAGGTCATGCCTTTCTAGGCAGGCAAATGAGGTGAGACTTTGGCAGGTGTATAGAATTAGAAGAATCCTTCATCCTCTCTCAATATCTCTCCTGCGTCCTCTACTGACAGTACTTAACATGTGTTCACCACAACAGAGAAATGCTTGGAGATCAATCCATTATTGCAGTGCAGGTACAGCAGGGTGAATTTAAAGCTGAGGGACAATAAGGTGACAATTATTGCACAGATCAGAATGGAATAACTGACACTAAAAAATCATAAGGTATGAAGTCTGTACTGAGAAACCAGTTTTTTTGTTTGTTTCTCTCTCTCTTGACTGAAAATTTTTTCTCAATGTAATTCTCAGTCTACTCTTCTGGCTCCATTGTTGGCTTCCTTCCATATTATTTTATTTTATTTTTTGAGATGGAGCTTCACTCTTGTCGCCCAGGCTGGAGAAAGTGGCGCTATCTTGGCTCACTGCAATCCTCACCTCCCGGGTTCAAGTGATTCCTCTGCTTCAGCCTCCTGAGTAGCTGGGATTACAGGCATGTGCCACCACACCCGGCTAATTTCGTATTTTTAGTAGAGACAGTTTCTTCATGTTGGTCAGACTGGTCTTGAACTCCCAAACTCAGGTAATCCACCCTCCTCAGCCTCCCCAAGTGCTGGGATTACAGACATGAGGCACCGCACCTATGCTCTATATAATTTTACCTTGTACATGACCATCATGAACTCTCTAACTGTTCTCTATATGAGACATTTCAGTTCAACTTCCATTTCTAAATGATGCTTTCTATCAGTAGTTAATATCCTAAGTTCCTGAAAGTCTATTTAACAAACTTTATTGTTTTTGTGCCAGATTCATTAAGCATACAGATGAACTATCCTGGGCCCATTCCTAGTCTAATTGGTTCTGTACCTGGAGCTGAGTCACATGGTAAAAAATATGCTCCTAGGAAACCCTCTACAGGAGTCATAGATGGATAGTTCCTTATTGCAAGGGGCCATGGCCTGAAAGAGTGATTGGAGTATATATAAACTTAATATATGTTAAATGCATATTATATTATATTATATTATATTTGATTGTCCATTCCAAAAATCCTGAGACAGGTTCTGAACAACCAGACTTAAGTCCAAGGCCCACCTTTGGATTGAGAAACTATGAGAACAGGCACAGAGAGATGCTCTGCCAAACTTCTCCTGCCTCCCCTGTAACCATATGCATGAGAGTAGAAGGTAATTTTCAAAAGAAGAAATCACAGGTCATCAATTTCTTAGGTGCTCTGCATAATCACATGTAGGGAAATCAAATGTCTAGAAAAATTACACATATGTTTCCCATTCTCATATGTTATCACTTGATTTAAAAAAATGTGGTTGCCTTAGGTAAAAATGCTTCCCGAAAACCTCTGGTAATCACTCTTCTCAGTGTATCACTTCTTTTCTGCCATCTCCTCCTACCCACAAAAGAATTAAGTAGTCCAAAAAAATCCTATGAATTGAAATTAATTGAAGAAAGCCTACTCAAACTACTATACAACCTGAATATTTGACTGTTTTTATTATTATTATTATTTTACATTCAACAAGCAGAACCAAAAAACTTATATATTTCACCTTACTGGGTAGAAAATAACTTAAAATTAATTTTTTCAAAATACCTGGGGGCGGAGCAAGATGGCCGAATAGGAACAGCTCCAGTCTCCAACTCCCAGCGCGAGCGACACAGAAGACCGGTGATTTCTGCATTTTCAACTGAGGTACTGGGGTCATCTCTCTAGGGAGTGCCAGACAATCGGTGCTGGTCAGCTGCTGCAGCCTGACCAGTGTGAGCTGAAGCAGGGCGAGGCATCGCCTCACCTGGAAGCGCAAGGGGGAAGGGAATCCCTTTTCCTAGCCAGGGGAACTGAGACACACAACACCTGGAAAATCGGGTAACTCCCACCCCAATACTGCGCTTTAAGGAAACAGGCACACCAGGAGAATATATCCCATACCTGGCCAGGAGGGTCCCACGCCCACGGAGCCTCCCTCACTGCTAACACAGCCGTCTGCGGTGATCTATATGCAAGGCAGCAGCGAGGCTGGGGGAGGGGCGCCCGCCATTGCTGAGGCTTAAGTAGGTAAACAAAGCCGCTGGGAAGCTCGAACTGGGTGGAGCTCACAGCAGCTCAAGGAAGCCTGCCTGTCTCTGTAGACTCTACCTCTGCGGACAGCGCACAGCTGCAGTCCATTAGGGGAAAGAGCGGGGCCATTGCAGACGCGAATGACTCTGTCTGACAGCTTTGGGGAGAGCCGTGGATCTCCTAACGCGGAGGTTGAGATCTGAGAACGGACAGACTGCCTGCTCAGGTGGGTCCCTGACCCCTGAGTAGCCTAGCTGGGAGACATCCCCCACTGGGGCACTCTGACACCCCACACCTCACAGGGTGGAGTCACCCCTGAGAGGAAACTTCCAAAGAAAGAATCAGACAGGTACACTCGCTGTTCAGCAATATTCTATCTTCGGCAACCTCTGCTGCTGACACCCAGGCAAACAGGGTCTGGAGTGGACCTCAAGCAATCTCCAACAGACCAACAGACAGTCCTTCTGACTGTCAGACGGAAAACTATCAAACAGGAAGGACACCTATACCAAAACCCCATCAGTACGTCACCATTGTCAAAGACCAGAGACAGATAAAACCACAAAGATGGGGAAGAAGCAGGGCAGAAAAGCTGGAAATTCAAAAAATAAGAGCGCATCTCCCCCTGCAAAGGAGCACAGCCCATCGCCAGCAACGGATCAAAGCTGGTCAGAGAATGACTTTGACGAGAGGAGAGAAGAAGGCTTCAGTCCATCAAACTTCTCAGAGCTAAAGGAGGAATTACGTACCCAGCGCAAAGAAACTAAAAATCTTGAAAAAAGAGTGCAAGAATGACAGCTAGACTAATTAATGCAGAGAAGATCATAAACGAAATGACAGAGATGAAAACCATGACACGAGAAATACGTGACAAATGCACAAGCTTCAGTAACCGACTCGATCAACTGGAAGAAAGAGTATCAGCGATTGAGGATCAAATGAATGAAATGAAGCGAGAAGAGAAACCAAAAGAAAAAAGAAGAAAAAGAAATGAACAAAGCCTGCAAGAAGTATGGGATTATGTAAAAAGACCAAATCTACGTCTGATTGGGGTGCCTGAAAGTGAGGGGGAAAATGGAACCAAGTTGGAAAACACTCTTCAGGATATCATCCAGGAGAACTTCCCCAACCTAGTAGGGCAGGCCAACATTCAAATTCAGGAAATACAGAGAACGCCACAAAGATACTCCTCCAGAAGAGCAACTCCAAGACACATAATTGCCAGATTCACCAAAGTTGAAATGAAGGAAAAAATCTGAAGGGCAGCCAGAGAGAAAGGTCGGGTTACCCACAAAGGGAAGCCCATCAGACTAACAGCAGACCTCTCGTCAGAAACTCTACAAGCCAGAAGAGAGTGGGGGCCAATATTCAACGTTCTTAAAGAAAAGAATTTTCAACCCAGAATTTCATATCCAGCCAAACTAAGCTTCATCAGTGAAGGAGAAATAAAATCCTTTACAGATAAGCAAATGCTTAGAGATTTTGTCACCACCAGGCCTGCCTTACAAGAGACCCTGAAGGAAGCCCTAAACATGGAAAGGAACAACCGGTACCAGCCATTGCAAAAACATGCCAAATGTAAAGAACATCGAGGCTAGGAAGAAATTGCATCAACTAATGAGCAAAATAACCAGTTAATATCATAATGACAGGATCAAGTTCACACATAACATATTAACCTTAAATGTCAATGGACTAAATGCTCCAATTAAAAGACACAGACTGGCAAACTGGATCAAAGAGTCAAGACCCATCAGTCTGCTGTATTCAGGAGACCCATCTCACAGGCAGAGACATACATAGGCTCAAAATAAAGGGATGGAGGAAGATCTACCAAGCAAATGGAGAACAAAAAAAAGCAGGGGTTGCAATCCTAGTCTCTGATAAAACAGACTTTAAACCATCAAAGATCAAAAGAGACAAAGAGGCCATTACATAATGGTAAAGGGATCAATTCAACAGGAAGAGCTAACTCTCCTAAATATCTATGCACCCAATACAGGAGCACCCAGATTCATAAAGCAAGTCCTTAGAGACCTACAAAGAGACTTAGACTCCCATACAAATAATATGGGAGACTTCAACACTCCACTGTCAACATTAGACAGATCAACGAGACAGAAGTTAACAAGGATATCCAGGAATTGAACTCATCTCTGCACCAAGCGGACCTAATAGACATCTATAGAACTCTCCACCCCAAATCAACAGAATATACATTCTTCTCAGCACCACATCGCACTTATTCCAAAATTGACCACATAATTGGAAGTAAAGCACTCCTCAGCAAATGTACAAAACAGAAATTATAACAAACTGTCTCTCAGACCACAGTGCAATCAAACTAGAACTCAGGACTAAGAAACTCAATCAAAACGCTCAACTACATGGAAACTGAACAACCTGCTCCTGAATGACTACTGGTACATAACGAAATGAAAGCAGAAATAAAGATGTTCTTCGAAACCAATGAGAACAAAGATACAATATACCAGAATCTCTGGGACACATTTAAAGCAGTGTGTAGAGGGAAATTTATAGCACTAAATGCCCACAAGAGAAAGCAGGAGAGATCTAAAATTGACACTCTAACATCACAATTAAAAGAACTAGAGAGGCAAGAGCAAACACATTCAAAAGCTAGCAGAAGGCAAGAAATAACTAAGATCAGAGCAGAACTGAAGGAGATAGAGACACAAAAACCCTCCAAAAAATCAATGAATCCAGGAGTTGGTTTTTTGAAAAGATCAACAAAATTGACAGACCGCTAGCAAGACTAATAAAGAAAAAAGAGAGAGGAATCAAATAGTCGCAATAAAAAATGATAAAGGGGATATCACCACCGACCCCACAGAAATACAAACAACCATCAGAGAATACTATAAATGCCTCTACACAAATCAACTAGAAAATCTAGAAGAAATGGATAATTTCCTGGACACTTACACTCTCCCAAGACTAAACCAGGAAGAAGTTGAATCCCTGAATAGACCAATAGCAGGCTCTGAAATTGAGGCAACAATTAATAGCCTACCCACCAAAAAAAGTCCAGGACCAGATGGATTCACAGCTGAATTCTACCAGAGGTACAAGGAGGAGCTGGTACCATTCCTTCTGAAACTATTTCAATCAATAGAAAAAGAGGGAATCCTCCCTAACTCTTTTTATGAGGCCAACATCATCCTGATACCAAAGCCTGGCAGAGACACAACAAAAAAAGAGAATTTTAGACCAATATCCCTGATGAACATCGATGAAAAAATCCTCAATAAAATACTGGCAAACCGGATTCAGCAGCACATCAAAAAGCTTCTCCACCATGATCAAGTGGGCTTCATCCCTGGGATGCAAGGCTGGTTCAACATTCGCAAATCAATAAACGTAATCCAGCATATAAACAGAACCAAAGACAAGAACCACATGATTATCTCAATAGATGCAGAAAAGGCTTTTGACAAAATTCAACAGCCCTTTATGCTAAAAACGCTCAATAAATTCGGTATTGATGGAACGTACCTCAAAATAATAAGCTATTTATGACAAACTCACAGCTAATATCATACTGAATGGGCAAAAACTGGAAAATTCCCTTTGAAAACTGGCACAAGACAGGGATGCCCTCTCTCACCACCACCTATTCAACATCGTGTTGGAAGTTCTGGCTAGGGCAATCAGGCAAGAGAAAGAAATCAAGGGTATCCAGTTAGGAAAAGAAGAAGTCAAATTGTCCCTGTTTGCAGATGACATGATTGTATATTTAGAAAACCCTTGTCTCAGCCCAAAATCTCCTTAAGCTGATAAGCAACTTCAGCAAAGTCTCAGGATACAAAATTAATGTGCAAAAATCACAAGCATTCTTATACACCAGTAACAGACAAGCAGACGGCCAAATCAGGAATGAACTTCCATTCACAATTGCTTCAAAGAGAATAAAATACCTAGGAATCCAGCTTACAAGGGATGTAAAGGACCTCTTCAAGGAGAACTACAAACCACTGCTCAGTGAAATCAAAGAGGACACAAACAAATGGAAGAACATACCATGCTCATGGATAGGAAGAATCAATATCGTGAAAATGGCCATACTGCCCAAGGTTATTTATAGATTCAATGCCATCCCCATCAAGCTACCAATGACTTTCTTCACAGAATTGGAAAAAACGGCTTTAAAGTTCATATGGAACCAAAAAAGAGCCCGCATTGCCAAGACAATCCTAAGTCAAAAGGACAAAGCTGGAGGCGTCACGCTACCTGACTTCAAACTATACTACAAGGCTACAGTAACCAAAACAGCATGGTACTGGTACCACAACAGAGATATAGACCAATGGAACAGAACAGAGTCCTCGGAAATAATACCACACATCTACAGCCATCTGATCTTTGACAAACTGACAAAAACAAGAAATGGAGAAAGGATTCCCTATTTAATAAATGGTGCTGGGAAAATTGGCTAGCCATAAGTAGAAAGCTGAAACTGGATCCTTTCCTTACCCCTTATACGAAAATTAATTCAAGATGGATCAGAGACTTAAATGTTAGACCTAATACCATAAAAACCCTAGAAGAAAATCTAGGTAGTACCATTCAGGACATAGGCATGGGCAAGGACTTCATGTCTAAAACACAGACATAGTACTACAAAATACACAAAATGTTTTTTTCCCTCACATTTCGTAGAATCCTGCCTCAGTTCCAAATGAGAGCACTAGAAGCACAAATCACTCAGACCATTTACTATATAACTTATGAAAAATGCTGTACAGGAATGTGACTATAAATATAGAGTAAAAATGGCTCTGTTTGGGAATTGGTATCTACAAGGGGGAAGGTCATGGGAGGGCTATCTGATATTTTGACTTGCTGGGATAATGGGGAAGCTGGGATAAGGGAAGATCTGCTCTTGCAGCATGGCTGCACCCCACTCTCCCTTTCCTAGATAAGGCTGAAGCTCACAGGCCAGGGAAAACTGGGATGGCTGAGCATGGGGAGGCAGTGGTGTAATAAGACAGGGGGCTATAAACGGCATGGAGAAGGCATCTAGGATGCGAAGGAGCACACCCCTTTGATCCATGAACACACATGACTTGATTGTACTCAATGATCCCAGTTCACTGGGCAGTCCAGTCAGGTCCAGGTTTCTTCTTACTTAGAAAAGTTTGGATCTTTACAGGCATGGTGAGGAGGCAGAAAATCAAAGCCCATCTGTAAGAAAATGGAAAAGTTCTTGGAAAAAGATTTCAGTGGGTGGGGGGATGGAAAGAAGAAAGTTAACCCAGGAAATCATCTTGCACAGAAAGTGAGGAGGAAGCAGAGAGGTGGAGAACCCATGCACAGGTGCTCTCTGGGATTCAAGGTGACAGCATGCAGGCTACTGAACCTAGAGAACTTGCATGTTTTATTTCAAAAGATCCAACAGGGAGGGTTTTCTATGTGACCAAGAGAGTAGCAGTAGACTTTAGCCATAATCCTCTTTAATTTGGTTTCTAAATTAGCTAAATTAAGAACCTGGGGCCCTTATGGCAGATAAACCATCTCCCCTGAATACTGCGCTACCCATTCCTTACACTCCTTCTCCATCTGCAAAGTCCCCTTTCCTTCAGTGAAACCTTCCCAGCCCATCTAGCCTTCAATGACCTCCCTTTGAAACAGTCAGGTATGAAGAGGTCCCCAGAGAGTCTCCTGACTGGCCTGCACAGTGGGAGGAGTGGACACTGGGGTGGAGCCTCCGGAAGTCTGTGTGTTTGCAGGGATGAGGAGCGGGTACCTTATCTTCCTGGGCCTAACCTGGGATTCATTCTGCCAGGCAAGAAGCCTATACTAGCAGGACTCTCACTCTGCTGAGTCCCTGTTTCCGGTTTTTTTTTCCCTTTTCATCCAGTAAGTTTTATTTTTCTCACCCTTCAAAGTGTCTGCGAGCCTAATATTTCATGGCCGTGTGACAAGGACCCATCTCTTAGCTGAACTAAGGAGAAAGGCCTACAACACCTTCTTGCTGAAATACTTTCTTCTTTTGGCATTTATAATACCATATCCACCTGAATTTCCTTCTGATTCACTGACCTCTCCTATTTGGTATTCTTTTCTGACTTGTCTTTTAGTTGGCTTCAAAAGGTTTATATTCCCTGGGTTCCCTCCTGCCCCATTTCTCTTTCTTGTTTGTTTTTGTTGTTGTTGTTGTTTTTGTTTTGGGGGGTGGTTTTTTGAGATAGAGTCTCACTCTGTCACCCAGGCTGGAGTGTAGTGGCACAATCTCAGGTCACTACAGCCTCTGCCTCCTGGTTTCCAGCTATTCTCCTGCCTAAGCCTCCTGGGTAGCTGGGATTACAGGTGTGTGCCACCATGCCCAGCTAAATTTTTTTTTTTGTATTTTAGTAGAGACAGGTTTCACCATGTTGGCCAGGTTAGTTTCGAACTCCTGACCTCAGGTGATCCACCCTCCCAGTCTTGGCCTCCCAAGGTGCTGAGATTACAGGAGTGAGCCATCACGCCCGGCACCCATTTCCATTTCTCTTATCTGTAAAGAAACCTCAGTTAGTCCCATGTGTGTTACATAAACACCAGTGACTCCAAAATCCTTATCTCCAGCTCACATCTCTGCCTCTAGAAGTCCAGAAAGTAGAACCACTGATTATTCTCTCTATGTCAGTCAGAGCTTGTTGGGGAAAATATTAACCATGCTAAGCATTTTATACAGGAAATAACTCAGAGAACTAGGGGATTATTCCGTATTCATGGTTTCACATGCCTTAGTTTAGTTACCTGATGTTAACCACAGTCCAAAGATATTACATGCAGTAAGATATTTTGAGATAGACCACATTCACATAATTTTATTACAGTATATTGTTATCATTGTTCTATTTTATCATTTGTTATAGCTGTTAGTTTCTTATTGTGATTAATTTATAAATCAAAATTTATCTTAGGTATGTATGTATAGAAAAAAAAACATAGTACATACAGATTTGGTACTATCCACAGTTTCAGACATCCACTGGAAGCTGTGGAGCATATCACCTGTGGATAAGGAGGGTACTGTTGTACAACCATTGGCAAGACTGGGGAAGCCACAGCAAGGGATAGGAAATCAGGATACGCAGAAAACACAAAAACCACTGTTCATAGTCTCAGCTACTTGCAGCACTCAAGGAGGTGATTATCAGGAGGACACCTTAAAGCCACTGGGGAAAATTCCATACCTGCCATCTCCAATGCCCATATAGCTGCCTGCAGCTCCCGCTGAAGAACAATGGCTGCTGCTTCTTGTTCACCTTCCAAGTCTCACACACCAATTTCTCATTGGCAAAACCTAAACCAGTAACTGCTCGTAAATGAATCTAAGAAAGTTAGGTTCCAGGTTTTCTGTCACTGCAATACAGAGGACAAGTTAAGAGTAAAGTTTCTGAGAATCGATAAGCAATATCTAGACACAACCAAACTTCGTACTTTTCAGTCTTTCTAACTTGCTAAATAATATTATAATACATTCAGTTCTTCAAATCAATTATTTTGAGTTCAGGGGTACATGTGGAAGATGTGCCAGTTTGTTACTTAGATAAACATATGCCTTGGTGGTTTGCTGCACAGATCATCCCATCATCCAGGTATTCAGCCCAGCATCCACTAACTGTTCTTCCTGATCCTCTCTCTCTTCCCATGCCCCATCCTCAAACAAGCCCCAGTGTGTGTTGTTCCCTACTATGTGTCCATGTCCTTGTTTTATATATATATATATATAAAATTCACATACAGCACATCAGGCAAGTCCTATCAACTCAACTTCTAAAACAATCCTAGGTCCCTTCCTTTTGCTATCTCCACTAATACCTCCTAGTCTAGGCCACTCTCATTTCTCACTTGGGTGGTTACAACTTGAAGATTCTCACATCAGAGTGTCTCTTTGGTCTCATGACATATTACTCACCCCCTCAACCAGTACGCCCCAGTCACAATTTTATCAATTATCTGTGAACTTGCCAAATGTATTCCACTGGTCTGCAATGTTATCCCTTCAATACTCACATGGCTGATAACATTTTATCATGCATATTTCAGCTTCATACTCATCTCAGAGGAATGTTCTTTCCTACTCTAAAATAATACCTGATACCTTAATTTTCTACATAACACTTATTGCTTTCAGAATTTCTTTAATTACTTGTTTATTGTCCATCTTGTCCTTCAGCCTTAAGTGTCACAAACAAGGAACTTGTTTGTTTGCCACCATGGTATAGTGCCTAGAACAGCATATGGAGATTAAATATGCTCACTTAATGTGCTCAACGACTGACCAATCCAGCATGTGTTGTCGTAAGTGTGATATTTCTAGAATAATTGTGATTTTTTTATATCTTTAGATCTTACTAAACGCAACAGCTTTGATGCCATAATTTTCCCATGACTCTTTCTAAGTACCATGCCTTGTTTATAGTCTCTACTAAACAAGCAGTCCTTAGGAAACCATTCTATACTATAAGACAGTACTGCCATTGTCATGGATGGTGTCCTGGGAGTTTGTCTGAAGACAGTCAGTTCTTAGTCTGGTCAATTAGCTAAATTGTAAAAATATTTGCTAAGGAAGATACTGTCTCTTATAATCTTCATATAGGAGACAGAGAAAAGCAAACAGTCGTGGAAACTGAAGCCAAAAGTTTATGATGACCAGAGACAGCAGTGTGGTTGTGTGGGGTGCAGGGCAGACAAGAGCTACATTTAAGCCGAAAGTGTATGCAAATAGAAACTAGGCAAAACAGAAAGTATGTTCTGTATATATTATATAACTGGATGAGAGAAAGAAGAGCAAGACCTTGCTGGAGTTGCTAAATCGAGGTCATGGTTCAGCATGAGAGTAAGGATCCACAAAGGCTTACACTCAACTGCCTTGAATTGACTTGGAACTATCACAGAGTAAACCTCAAAATTCCTGGCTTCCTGGGCATATGTACTCACAGTCACTTCCTCATAGTGTGGAGAAGCTTGGCTGAGTTTCCCTTTTCATACTAAAATAGACCTAACTAGATAGTTCACTGCTCTAATTTTTAGATTTGTGTCTTAATCTTTTATTCAATAAATATTTATTTAGCATCTGCTATGCATTAGGCACTGTTCTGGGTTTTAGGGTAAGATGTTGAATGAAAAAAGAACAAAAAAATCCCTAGTCTGCTGAAAATTACATCATAGAAAAAGAGATAAACAGTAAAGAAAATAAATAAGTTAAATATAGTTCATAGGATAGTGATAACGCTAAGAAAAAGAAAATAAGACAAAGAAAGGGGGTATAAAAGGAGGGATGACTTTTAGATAAGGTGGCCACAGAAGGACACGGCAAGAAGGTTACTTTTGAGTAAAAGTTTGAGGAAAATAAGAGCACTACTATGAGCACACTTGAAAATGATTCGAGGCAGATGGAAGAACAAAGAGGACTTGTGTTGGCGAACTGCCGAGCGTGTTCAAAGAACAGTAGAATAACCACAGGTAAGAATGTTTGGCATTCTTTTCTGAGACTTTCTCCTTTCATTGTGGAATATAAAGTGAAGTCATCATCTGAGAGTGAGGATGGGGAAGGAGTTATTAGGTTTTTCTGTAAATTCCCAGTTATGATGTCTTTCACTTAGTAGGTACGACACTTAATATTTGTTGACTATGTAACTGACTAAAAAAAAAAAAAAAAGGCAGTAGCTATGCAGTAGAGGCCCAACACTAGTCACTACTGTGTTGAGTAGGTTGATTACTTACAGTATTTAAGATACAGTTTTTGGGCTGGGTGCAGTGGCTCATACCTATAATCCCAGCAATCCCAGCACTTTGGGAGGCCGAGTTGGGTGGATCACCTGAGGTCAGGAGTTTGAAACTAGCCTGGCCAACATGGCAAAATCCCATCTCTACAAAAATTAGCTGGGTGTGGTGGCATGCACCTGTAATCCCAGTTGCTTGGGAGGCTAAGGCAGGAGAATCACTTGGACCCGGGAGGTGAAGGTTGCAGTGAGCCAAGATCGTGCCACTGCACTCCAACCTGGGTGACAGAGTGTGACTCCATCTCAGGGAAAAAAAAAAAAAAAAAAATTCAGTTTTTCTCATTAGTAAAGTTAGGCTGATAATAGCTACTTTATATCCGTATTGCTAATATAAAGGTAATTGTTATAAAGAACTACTTAAGACTGGGTAATTTAGGAAGAAATCAGGTTTAGTTGACTCACAGTTCCACTTGGCTAGGAGGTCTCAGGAAACTTAAAACAATGGCAGAAGGCAAAGGAGAAGCAAGTCATGTCTTACATGGTGGCAGGAAAGAGAAAGAGAGCAAAAGGGGAAGTCCCACATCCTTTAAAACAACCATATTTTGTGAGAACTCACTATTACAAAAATAGCAAAGGGGAAGTTTATCCCCATGATCCAATCACCTCCACCAGATCCCTCCTCCGACACGTGAGTATTACAATTCTAGATTTGGGTGAGGACACAGAGTCAAACCATGTCATACTTAGAATAGGGGAAAAAGTGCTATTAACAGCATTTGTGATAAAGTAATTAGAAAATGATGACTCCTGAGTGCTTAGTTCCTTTGTATTAAATATAATGTATGTAATTAGAAGTTTATATAATTTAATTTTTAATGTTATTAAAATTGTTAACTTTAATAACTTTTATTAAAATTGTTGTTACTTTTAATAAAATTTAACAATCAGCTTTCAGGAAAGATAAATTGACTCCAAGACATCACTATACCTACTCTTGACCTCTAGTAAGAGTTGGATAAAATAATAAGGGAGAGCTTAGGCTGGGCGCAGTGACTCATGCCTGTAGTCCCAGCACTTTGGGAGGCTGAGGCAGGCAGACCACGAGGTCAGGAGTTGGAGACTAGCCCGACCAATATGGTGAAACCTCGTCTCTACTAAAAATACAAAAATTAGCTGGGCATGGTGGCGTGCGCCTGTAATCCCAGCTACTCAGGAGATTGAGGCAGGAGAATCACTTGAACCTGGGAGGCGGAGGTTGCAGTTAGCCAAGATCGCACCACTGCACTCCAACCTGGGTGACAGAGCAAGACTCCATCTCAATAATAATAATAATAATAATAATAATAATAAGGGAGAGCTTAAATTTGTTCAAAAGCTATATCAATATAAAGTGTTATTTTGAGATGTTATAGAGGAAACAAGAAAAGCAAAAGATATGGTACCATGTTATTTTTGTTTGAATTTATCATGTATCCTCAAACAGAATAATTAAAAATTAATGAACAAGTTAAATTTCTCACTTAGGTGAGATAGATAAAAAGCTTTCTTACCATAAATATGGAAGAAGATTTTAATCTTTTCTTACTCAATGTCTAAAGAGTTGATCAATTTACTGTTTTTTGTTTCATTATTTTACTGTTTAGACATGCATCTCTCTATACATAGAGGGGCCAGCTATACAACTTCTAAGAGATTCCTTTAAGTTATAAGCTAGTTATCTTTGTAATTTTGAGTACCATTTGATATTAAGAATCCTTTCCATCTGGTAATAAGAGACACAAATGGTGAAGAAGCTTAAGTAACACCTTTTTCACAGTGCATAGACAGTGAGCTATGTGTTAACTTTGGTGAACTCTCTGCATATTTTATTGTAAGCTTGTGGATTGCATGTTATTTATCAAAGTGCAGACATAAATATAAACTAGACAGTTATTAATAATACATGTGGCTTTAGTTTCATAATATCTAAATATATGTACCTTTTTTGAAAGGTATATTTATTTTTAGTTTAACCTCTGATAAAATGCACCTTCAAAAAATCTGTAAGTAGAGATTAAAGGGTATCGTAATATCTATCTTAGTATATATATTGTGGTCAGAGAGAAATGGTATCTACCACACTGTGTCCTTTTCAGGCAAAATTAAAGGGAATTTTTAAAATATTTCATTATCCCTCTTCTCTTCCTCATTCCTTCACCCCACCCTATAAGTTTAAGAAAGAGAAATACAGAGAAAAAAAAACTTGGAAGACCTTAAGACACATTCATGTGTAAATCATAACTAATATGCAAATGATGTAATAGAAACAGAGTGGATTTTCTAAAGTAAATAATATGTATTTACTCTATTTTTAAGCCCACTAGTTTTTAAAAATAGTTAGTAATTCCTCGACCTATCAGTCTCCTTTGTTATTGATGTTGGGGCTTATTTTGTTTTGTCAACACATTTCTCTCACATCTTCAGAATCAAACTGGTGATTTTTCACTATCCTATACACATTTATTTAATATAATGGTTAACATACAACTCGTTCACCTCTACTTAACAAAAGAAAAAAACAGAACTCAAAGAAACAATACCTCAATAATTCCTCAGAAATCAAAATAAAAAGAATTCAGTTATATCTTTCTAGAAATAGAGATGGATGTCCTCAAAGTACAGATTGATATACATCGTATTTGCATTGCCTCAAATCCAATGTTACATTTCAAAATTTCTTTTTTTAGATTTCTAAAAAGACAAAATTTGTTTTTTTATTATGTTTTCATAAGAAAACAATATTGTCTAGGAAATTTCTTAACAAAAATGTGCAAATAATAGAAGAGTTAATGTTAAATATATCAAGAAATCTAATCATCCTTGAGTGACTTATACATGTGTAACTTTAAAGGTAGTGTAAAGACAATGGAAAGTCTTGCTGTCTGTTCTCTGAAAGGCCATATGCATGCTATCGACATGCTCTGACCGGTCATAAAGCTTTCCTTTTTGCCACAGGATTATTTGGATACTCCTTATTGGAAGATAGTTACCTTCCCATTTATTTTATAATATGTAAATTTATAAGTTTAATCTATATGCTTTTTGATAATGCTTTCTTATATTCAACTCAATACAATATCAGTTTCATAATTTTTAAGAAATCCTTTTTCCCCAATTCTTAGTATTATCTTGCCCTTTAAATTTGTTTAAGACCGAGTGTGGTGGCTCAGCCTATAACTTCAGCACTTTGCGAGGCCAAGCCAAGTGGATTGCTTGAGTCCAAGAGTTCAAGACTAGACTGGGCAATAAAACCCAACTCTACAAAAAATACATAAATTGAACTTGTGGCAAAAGCCTGTAGTCCCAGCTGCTTGGGAGGCTGAGATGGGAAAATCACTTGAGCATGGAAGGCTGAGGCTGCAGTGAGCCAAGATCACACCACTGCAGTCCAACCTGGGCTACAGAGCAAGACCTATCTCAAAAAAAAAAAAAAAAAATTAAAAACCATATCTTAGCTGAATATATAATTCAATACAAAATACCAAACTATCAGAGATTCTTAACCTCTTTTTGTGCCATGGACCTTTTTGGTAGTCTGTTGAAGCCTAAGTTATAAGAAAAACATTTCAGAATGCATAAACCAAATATGTAGAATTATAAAGGAAACCTATATATTGAAATACTGATATTCAAATATTTTTTCAATAATGTAATTCTACTAACACATTAAATAACAAGACCTAGCAATATGCAAAATAACACCCAAAGCAGTGATAATCATAAACAATAATTTATGATACCACCAAGAACTGTAATGTGACTTAAAAATATCTCTAATGTCTATTCATGATAAAATTATAAGTACTACTACTGCCATTGCTGCCTACATTCATAATTGAAGGAAATGCTAAATTTCTTTTGGGTGCTAATGAGAATAAAGATGTAATTTTTCCCCATCCAACTTCACACAGCCTTGAAATCAATTTATGGACCATGGGGTTGGTGGCCCTGATGTTATGAACCTGTGACATAAAATTTTAAATTTGACAAAAGTGCCTTCCTTATAATGCCTTCAACTTAGAATGTCTTCCACTAAGTTGTTTAGGTTTTTTTATTCCTTTCATAGTGAACACAGATTTAATTCCTTCTTTATCTTTTTCCCCATCCCTCTAGCTGCTAATGTGTTTGACTCAAATGGAAAATTCTCTGAATACTTGCTATTTGGGTGAATCTAAAGGCAAAAATGTCTCATTTTTTTTGTTTTAGTGTGCGTGGTATGATCAAAATGTAAAGTTTAAGTGAGAAAACCATAGCCTGGATTCCCTACTGTGTGCTAGCTATATGTCTACTTAACTTTTCATTTTAGGAAGTGCTACAACTTCCTGGGACTGTCTGTGCCATGCATTTTTGCTTTTAAAGAAAGGGCTGAACTCTCACATACAAGTATGAATAAGACTTTGTTCAAAGAAGAGATGAATAAGGCTCTCCTTTTCATTTATCTTGATGAGATGCTTTGAAGATAATACATAAGAAAGTGGAGATGCCAAGAGTTTAAGTTATTTGGTTCTAAATCACAATTATTATGCAGTTAAACCTCAATCTGATTTTCTGAAATTTAGTTCAGGGTCTCCTATTGCTCAGCCCTATTAGGTAAAAAATTTTCCAGAATATTTCCCAAAACTATAACCATTTTAGTGAAGTTATGCATTTTCTTTCCTCTCTGGTAAGTGATCACTTTGTCTCTATATGGTATCAAAAACCTATTTTGTTATGTTTTTCATTTGTCCATAAAGAACAAAGTTATGATTTATGAAAATTATTCAGTAAAAGGTTATTCCATTTCTTAATTATTTATAATGTATCTACTACAACTGTTTCTGAAACATGTATGGAAGTGTTTGTAATTCTTGTCAGTATGAGAGGTGTCCCAGCTAGAAGGCCCTGCTCCATTACAAATGTGCTCATTCATTTAGATATCTTATACATTAATATTATAGCATGTTGAAAACTGAATACACAATAAGAAAAATAGATACGAGAGTGAAATAAAATAATTTGATAGCAGAAAAAGTAAGAAGTAAATTCAAAATCAGCAATTCAAGGGCAAGACCCTTTTCTGATATCTAACAGAATAGTGATCTAAAATTTCAAACAGAACCTATTTTGGAGCTCCTCCCCATCATGAAATGGGGACCTCATAGGAATGTAGCTTCAACAAATAGTTTTTGAAAACCTGCTGTATTGAGGACAGGGTGCCAGGTGATAGGTAAAGTAAAAATGGAACATGAAATGATGCCTGTCATTGAAAAGCTTAAGAATATTGATTGACTCATTCACTCAGCATACCTACTATGGGGCTCTTCCCATGCTGAGAATACAGCAATAAGTATAATAGACAATGATCCTTCTGTCTCAGAGCCTATATTCTAGTAGCAAAGGCCTATATTCCCTATAAATAGGCAATAAACCTGCAATCTTAGATATTGTTAAGTGCTACGAAGAGCAACATAAGTAGAGCAGAATACAGGATGGAAAGTAAAGTATGTTGCTATTTTAGATAATGTTGTCAGTAAAGGCCTCCTCCAGGAGGATGGCACTTGAGTGAAGGCTTTAAGAAGAACAAGCCATAGGAATATATGGAGGAAACAGTTTCACAGATGTCCTAAAATCTATTCATTAATAGATTCAAGGCTTATGGCACAGCAGATCAAAAATCCTGAAATGAGAAGGTATGTATAGTATGCCAAAAAACAGCAAAAAGACCATTTTAACTTGAGCTGAGAGAGCAAATGATGGTAATTGAGGTCAAGACTTGATGACTCTGCCAAGGACTTTGGGTGTTATTCTGAGTGTGACAAACACAATTGGAGGCTTTTGAGCAGACAGTTGATTCAATCTTTCTTTCATACATATATGTATAAGGCACCATGCTAGATAAAACAAGTAAGACATAAATCTTTCTCATCACTTAGGGAAACAGGAGAGTGTAGACAGACACATTAAGCAAGGAAATGCTATGAAATCTGACGCTTTTGTACCACAATGAAAACATCTGACTGCACCAGATACAGGCTGCCATCCTGGCACTTGAGAAAGTGCTGAGTGAAGAGGGAGACAGGATTGTCTGACAATGATTGTCCAAAAAATATCAGAAGGAAAAAAAAATAGACTGTGAAAACGTCCATGTTAAGAGGAGGAAGATGACACAAATCTAGAAAAGAGATCAAGACTGTGAACAGAGATGGAAGAGCTCAGGGTACCATGTCACAGAAACCAAGTGAAAGATAGTTTGAGGTAGGAGGATTGTTCAACCATTCAAGTCATATAAGCCTAGAATAAAGACTGGGAAGAACCAAAGGGGCATTACACTTAGGACCATATATTCATTCATCTATTTGGTCAATTTTTTGATTACTGTTCTGTACCAGGCACTGAATTAGTTTCTTACCAGGGACAGTGTTGAGTAAAAAGAAGCTGTCATGTCTTCATGACATTTATAGAAAAGTAGATCATGTCAATGGTAAAAATGAAAAAATAATCACACAAATACAGTTTTAAAATCTAATAGTAATAACTGCTATAAAAGGATAGTGCATGGTATTATTAAAATATATAATGTGGAGCTTGATCTAGAGTGGGAAGCCGAGAAGAGTTTTCTGAGAAAACAATGAAAAAGCTGAGATCTGAGGTCCTGGATAACCCAACAGGGCAGCTTTAGTTCAGAGTTGGGAATGGAGGGAGTCAGGGTCGTCCCAGTGGTTTTTAAGAGAGTCTTATTTTGTTCTGGAAATTAGAAAAATAGTTAATGTCTACATCATTTATTTTCTGAAAATCTGTTTATGAAATTTTAAATCTATATAGTATTGAAAAAGTAATAATTTCATTTCACCCAACCGAAACTACAATAACGGCCAGAAGATTAAGTAAAGTAAGAGGAGAGAGAGAGAGAGAGAGAGAGAGAGAGAGAGAGAGGAAGATAGAAGTATCACTAATATAATTATTACAATATCTTAGAATAACAAAGATAGAAACTTTGAGTTGCAGCCCATGAAAAAGTATAAGAGCATCATTTTGGGTGACTCAGAGCATGAGTGGGATTCTAGAATGCTTAAGAATTTTAAAATTAGAGAAGATTTACAAAATAACAATCACATTGTCTTCAAGACTTTTACTTTGGAGATACTTAAAATTATGTTTAATCCTCCTCTCCCATCAACTGTGGGAACTTTGGGAATGTACTTCCCAAACTTCTCTTTCAGCAACAGTTTCATCTTCTTTAAATAGGTTAATAGCTATTTAACACGGGTCTTGTGTGGATTATGTGGTATAATATATGAAAGGCGCCTTGTTGACTGGGCGCGGTGGCTCATGCCTGTAATCCCAGCACTTTGGGAGGCCGAGGCAGGTGGATCACAAGATCAGGAGATCAAGACCATCTTGGCTAACATGGTGAAACCCCATCTCTACTAAAAATACAAAAAATTAGCTGGGCGTGGTGGTGGGCACCTGTAGTCCCAGCTACTCGGGAGGCCAAGGCAGGAGAATGGTGTGAACCCAGGAGGCAGAGCTTGCAGTGAGCCGAGATCACGCCACTGCACTCCAGCCTGGGCGATAGAGTGAGACTCCGTCTCAAAAAAAAAAAAAAGGCACCTTGTTTAACCCTATAATAATAAATAAACAGTAGCTGTATTAATGGTGTATTAATGGTAATGATGGTGATGATTATGATAGTGATGATGTTTATGCTGTTGATGATGGCAGTGACAACATGATGTACATGAATTTATTCACTGTGCTGAGCAGTGGAGAGCTAAAAGACATAGGTCCTGACCTCAAAAGACTTACCATCTAGTTATCGACACAGGAAATATGTTAAAACACATACAAATTGCATTGTGATTTAAAAACTGAAAAGTGTGAATAAAGACTAGAGGAGATCAGAAGAGGGTCTTCTTACACAAAATGTGGGATCTCAATGAAAAACTAAGACTGCTATGAACCTTAACCCCTTTCTTAGTGCTGTACTAGGTTATTAGAACTTCTGCAACAAGTTACAGTTACCACAAACTGGAAAGCTTAATACAAAGTGAATTTATTGTCTCTCAGTTCTGGAAGCTACCAATTTGAAACCCACATGCTGGCATGTCCATGATTCCTCTGAAATCTGTAGGGGGATCTTTTCTTGCCTTTTCCTAGCTTCTGGTTGTCTGCCAACTATCACTGGCATTATTTGACTTGTAGATACATCACTCCAGTCTTTGCCTCCATTGTTAGGTAGCATTCTGCCTGTGTATCTCTGCATCTTCACATGGCTGTCTTATTATAATGACACCAGTCATACTTGATTAGAGGCTCACCAGACTCCACTGTGAGCTCATCTTAACTAAATATAACTGCAAAAACCGTATTTCCAAATAAGGTCACATTCTAAGGAACTAGGGGGTTAGGATTTCAACATATCTTTTTGGACGGGGAGAAGAACATACAACTCAACCCGTAATGTGTCAACTCTTTGGATGCAAGGATTCTTTTTTCTCATGGAACTGTATGTTCAGTTTTATAACAGAAATGAAAAGAGTAGTAGGTATTTCTTTGAGCTAAAAATGACAATAAGTCAACTTCAAAAGAAAACTTTTTGGAGAGAAGTTCATAAAATTAAAGACAGTTGTTGAAACTAAGGGTAGCTCTGGGACTCTCCCTCTTTGTCTTTCACTTTTTCTTCTATTTGAGTACCTGCCATTTCCTCTCAGGCTTGTCTTTGTATCACCGGGTATATGTTCTAGGGCCACAATTTTAAGCAAAGAATTAGAGAATAAACCCATGTCCTTTAACAGAAAAAGCCTGACTAATTCTGACTCTGACTAACCTTGTTTTGGGCCTGGGCAAATGACTGTGGTTGCTATAGCTACTATGATCATGGCCTAGCATAGTCGTAGGCCCAACACTTTTGTCCAATGCAATAAGTCTGTTCCAAACACTGGAGAAGAAAGTTGGCCTGGGTAGGCATATTTGTTTCCTAGGGATTCCATAACAAAATGCAATCATCCCTTGGTATCCATGAATGATTTGTTCCAGGACACCCCCGCAGATATCAACATCTACAGATGCTCAAGTCCCTTATATAAAATGGAATAGCATTTGCATATAACATACACACATCCTACCCTATTGCTTAAATTATCCCTAGATTACTTAGATTTACTCATAATACCTAATACAATGTAATTACTCTGTAAATAGTTGTTAGATGTTCATTTCTTAATTTTATTATTTTTATTGTTATTGTTATTGTTATTGACTATTTCCCCCCAAATATTTTTGGTCCATAGTGGGTTGAATTCATAGATGGGGAACCCAGGGATATGGAGGACGGACTGTACCATGGACTAACTGGCTTGAACAATAGAAATGGATTTTTCACAGTTCTGGAGGCCAGAAGTCCAACAACAAGTTGTTGGCAGGGTTGACTTCTGAGGCCCCTCTCCTTGACCTACAGATGGCTGTCTTCTCGCTGTATTCTCACAAGGACTTCCCTCTGTGCATGCTCATGTCTGTGTCTTTATTATCTCTTCTTATACAGACACCCATTGTATTGAATTAGGGCCCACCCATACAACTTCATTTTACCTTAATTGCTTCTTTAAAGGCTCTATGTCCAAATACAGCTACAATCTGAGGTACTGGGGGTTAGGGCATCCACCTATGAATCTTGCAGGAACAGAATTCAACCGATAACGATACACAAAGGTAAGAGCCATAAAGCATTTTTCTCACTATCTCCTGATCATGCCAGGTGCTCTGCTAGGCAGAGTATATCACACAATCTTTATAAGAATCTTGTAAGGCTAACTCAATCATTGCCTGGAATGTTACATATGAAGTTGAAGCTGAGAAAAGTTCATATTTTGTCCAAGGCAATACGGGAAAGCTGAAATTCAAACCCAGGTTGTTTATCTGATTCCAAATTCTCCATGCTCAACAACCACATTGTACTTACAGAATTTTTTGCAGCTGGGGATTGGTTCATTTTTTGTTTTGTTTTAGATGTGTTATGTTTTTCTCTAAAGATGAAGAATGATGCTAAAACAAAGAACAAGTTTAAATCGTATAGTCTTTTGTATTATAGACTCTGGGCAGCGTTAGAGAAAATGTGGAGGGTTTCCATATGTCTCTTAACAATTTCTGTTCACAGGCAAAAAGAAGACAGATCATTCTGGGGGAAAATTGATAAATTTTTTAAAGAAAACATCAAAAATTTAAAGAACAGATACATTTCACCTTGTGGAGAAAATTTATTTTAAAAAGAAGCTTGTGTTATTCTGTATGTTTTTACTTGGAAAGTTGCATTAATTAGCAAAATATAAGTCTTATCTTTTGATCAGTGAATAATTGAAGATCAGTTCAGGTCACTGGCAGCTATACAATTGCCTTATACCCCGAAGACCAAAAATTCAGTGCAATTTATTTTAGTTGAAGCATCTCTTAATGTTTATGCTTGTATTTCCTAAACACAGAACTACAGCTAACCTTTAAAAAATAGTAATTTTAGAATCTTATCACAAACATAAACTACACATTCATAATATACAATAATAAAAAACACATTAATCGTTGCTTTTTGTAGCATATGTGCACTAATCGTTTTGGGGCAGAGTAAAGTTTGTGGTTGGCTATAATATCAGGCTAATTCTTTGTAGAAAATAAAGGGGGGAAAGAGGGCCACATTCACTTATTTGCTTGTTGATGATACGCTCAAGATCAATAACTGAAACCTCACATAACACAAGAATACTAAGCAATATTATTTCATAATAGGCTGTGGAAAGTGACCACAGTTTGCATTTCCTGACTTTGTGGTAGTTTGGGGCTTTCAGTGGCTCCATCAACATAAAGAAAATGAGAGTCTAGTGATCTTCACCTTCATAGTACTGCAAAAATACATGAAAAAACTAACAATCAGGAGGAAGCAGACAGATCTATACAGCAGTTCAAATTTCAGCCCAAACTCCGTCTCCACATATACTTTCACATTATTTCAAAGTGCTTAAAACTTCTAAATGTGATGCAGGCCAAACTATTAGCACTTGGAACCTATTAGGTCTCTACAGGATGCTGCATTGCCTTTGAGCAGAGATAATATTCTTTTGAATTCAGTTTGTTAAACTGACTTCAGTGGAGCTCATTATTTAATTGATGGCTATTATTTAATATTATTAAACTAGCTTTACTTACTGAGAAAAATTAAGTTCAGAATTAAGAACTTTATCATGGTCTCAGCTAACCTTTTGAAAGAATGAAATTGAGACAGTCAAAATATGTCTGATCATTCTTTATATACGAGTTATCTAAGACTGAATAAATTTAAAAAGCTGTCAGGATGGCATTATAGAATATGTATTTAATAATTAGAATTTGAAGTTGGAAAATTAATAAGATATTAATAAAAGAGCAAAACACATGGTGTTTAATATTAAGAATGTTGTGTTAATGTTCATTAAAACATAACATAAGGTAACTAGTATTTGATTTCTGTTTGACTGATATAATGGCTAAGACAGAAGAAGAAATTCTAAGATACCTCTGGCTGTACAGAAATTAAAGGGAATGAAATGCGACACACTGTATAGAAATGCACAAAGCATAACCATTTCAAGGCCCTTGAGATGATTATATTTGATAATGCTTATGTCTGAATGCTCACCAAAGATGGAGACTTCTAAGCACACAAAAGAAAGTAAAACTCTCCTCTTGGCCTCTTTTTATTTGGTCTCTGGCTAAACAAGTAAATGTCCATCTCCAGTTGTCAAAACATTCTGGCTACACTGTTATCCTGACTTAAAAGCAACATATTGGCACTGCCACTAATGAGAAAAATGGGAGAGACTTGGGTCATCATTGATCAAATTTGACTAGTGGCAAAAACTTCAAGGCCTACTTAACCAAGGTGATACCTAGTTCTTATACCTCCTAGTGCCACATGTTAGTATAGTGACAAAATATTTAGAAATGTATTACTCCAAGTAAACATTAGACTCTATTAAAATTTAATATGGCCTTTGCTGAACTTTATATATGACCTTTGGTCTAAATAGAAAATAGGCAATAAAAGACCTCATTTCAATCTGTTTTATTTCATGATTCCATCTCAGAAAGGTTTAAAACATATTGAAATGCTTTATGTACAAAATCCTACATTATTTTGATTAAAATGTTGGCAATTTTACAAAATGTTAGTTTTTAATTACCAAAAGGAACCAATCCATATTAAAAATTAAATGGTTGCATTTTTTTAAAAAAATCTCTGGCTGCTTATTAAGCTTGAGCTAGCCATAAAAACATTTTTGGCTCCCCTACAACAAAAGAAAGATTTATCTAAGCTATACTATTAAAAAAAAAAATCCATTTAGGCTGTCAACAAGTATGTCAAATATCAACCCAATATGATTTAAAGTTTCAAAGCGATAAAAGAGAAATATTCCTTGGACCCTTACAGAATCTGCATGGTTTCATGGAATCAGAGGAGATTGAAAGTCTGGCACAAATACAAGCGGAAGATTGACAGTTGCCTGGGGTAGCAGAGTTTAAGAGACAATCAAGTCCTCCTGTGTGTGCCTGTGTTCTGGGCCAGCCTAGAAATGACCTCTGCTGTTCCAATTCTCCCCCTTCTGTGTGCACATTGCTGTTCAGTCTCTATGCCAGTTCACCTTTACAATTACAGTTTTATTAGTCTCATTTTAAGTATATTTTATACTGTAATTCCATTTGTCTTTTTCCCACATGACCACTTTCCTTCCATCATACGCACAGTCATTGAATATTCGCCACAATTTTTAGGAATAATAAGTGACAAGAACTTGATTGTTGTCCTTAGGGAATTCATAAGCTAACAATTATCTGGTAAAGCTATTCAGGAAAAAGTACACCATGAATAAACTTTACAATGTCATCTTTTCAACTTTTATTTTATTCCTAAAGACCTCTAAGTATTCTACTTAATTATTACAATCTCTCCTTTCATAGGTCAAAATTATTAGTCTGTATTCATAGCTAAGTGAAGTAACATTCTTTGATTTTCAATCACTATTCTACCCATTAAATGAACAGCAATGTAATAACAAGCATAAATGCAATATCTTAGAAATTATATTTTTACCTCCTAGTGAAATTAATATTGCTTACTTCTTTTACTGTTAGATTCCAATATCTGTTTAAAGAACTGCACTTACATTTTGTTGACCTGACAAGCACAGGCAACAAAAGCAAAAACAGACAAACGGGATTTCATAAAACTAAAAAGCGAAGGAAAAATTAACTGGGTGAAAAGGCAACCCATGGATTAGGAGAAAATACTTACACATCATGAATCTGATTAAGTGTTAATATCCAAAATGTATAAGAAACTAAAACATCTCAACAACAAAAGAAACTAATAACTCAATTTTTTAAAATGGGCAAAGAACCTGCCTAGGTATGTCTCAAAAAAGAACATACAAATAAACAACAGGTATATAAAAATGCTAAATATCACTAATCATCAGGGAAATGCAAAGTTAAAGTATGAGCTATTATTTCATGGCTGTTAAAATGACTCTCAAAAAAAAATGTGGCAAACGTGGAGAAAAAGGCACTCTTGTACACTGTTGGTAGAAATTTAAATTAGTATAGCCATTACGAAAAACAGTATGAAGTTTCCTCAAAAAATTAAAAGTTGAACTACTGTATGATCTATCAATCCTACTACTGGATATATAGCCAAAGGAAACTTTATATATAAAATCCGTATATAGAAGAGATATCTGAACTCCCATGTTCATTGCAGAATTATTCA
The DNA here is from genome assembly GCF_009764315.1 of Trachypithecus francoisi. Taxonomy (NCBI): domain Eukaryota; kingdom Metazoa; phylum Chordata; class Mammalia; order Primates; family Cercopithecidae; genus Trachypithecus; species Trachypithecus francoisi. Next base: position 85,689,849 of record NW_022681469.1, on the reverse strand, counting down.
CAATGGCCAAAATAAGCAATCAACTTAAGTGTCCCTCAAGACACTTGGGGACAAATATAAATGGATAAAGAAAATGTGTATATACATAATGGAATGTTAGCCTTTAAAAAGAAGAAAATCCTCTCATTTGTGACAACATAGATGAACCTGGAGGACATAAGTGAAATAAGTAAGGCACAGAAAGACAAGTGCTCATGATATCACTCGTGAAATCTAAACAAGTTGAACTCATAGAAGCAGAGAGTAAAATGGTGATTACCAGGAGCTTGGGTGGTAGTGAAGAAGATTGAGGAGATATTGGTCAAAGAGTACAAGGTTTCAGTTAGACAGAAGGAATAGGGTTTTGAAACCCATGGCACAGCATGGTGACTATAGTTAATGATAATGTAACATATATTTCAAAATTGTGAAGAGAGCAGATTTGAATTATTTGCACTATTAAAAAATGTATGTGAGGTGAAGGCTATATTAATTAACTTGATTTAATCATTCTATAATTTTTGCAGATCTCAAAACCCCACTTAATATATGCAATTAATATAATAAATATATAACATTATTATTTGTCAATTGAAAATTACATTAAATGAAGTTTTTAAATTCACATTTTGGCAGTAACGTCATCCAAAACATTAAAGTGGTAAACTCGAAAGTCAAGAATTTTGTGTATGTAAAAATAAAACATTGCATATGTAATGTTTATCACTGAGTTGTCTTTATCAAGTTGATGTATTTACTTCATGATGATCAATACATTCTCCCCTAAAGTACTCCAAAAAGTAGAATATGCCTAGTATACATTATACTCAGAGTACCCTTCATATTGGATAAATAAACATCTCTCAGTATAACTTCCAATGTCATAACAATGGTGTTTCCTTTTCAGAAAATTTTAATTCAACACAAAGTGCTCCAGTAAGGAGAGCTATTCTACGTATGTTGTCACCTTTGACCTTGGATGATTGCTCCAGAAATGACTGGGAACCAAAGTAGAACCAATCACATACTTCATCCTAATAATATATTGTTTAAAATCCAGAGACATGAGAAGGGGACCTGTAGACAGTTGAGTCATACTTACTGACTCTAGCATTATGTAAAGAAGATAATAGATAATTACCAAGTGAGGCTACCCCAGGAGTTAAAGAGTAACAGCACAGGACAATTTAGAAACTGCATTTATACACTAACAGTTTAAAGGTGGAAGTAGAAAAAAAAAAAACAGACAAGGTTATCTTATACTGGTGCAGAAAAACTGCTAGAACATTCAGAAACCGTGATGAAAACTAGTAGCAAACTCGAAATGGAAGAGAACTCTCTCATCTTTCAAGGGTATCTATTTAAAAAACAAAACTTACAGCAAACGTCTGATTCAATAATAAAAGGTGGAAACTATTAAATAGACTAGAGTGCCTGCAATCTAGCGACCTGATGGACCCTTGATCATACAGAATCAAGTTGGTAGCGTCTTGGCTATGGGAAAAACAGTACCATATATTGGATGCTGATTCAGAGCATATGCAGCCTTCTGGAGAATTTTGCCCCCACCCTGCAAAGTATTGTTTCCTACCTGGCAATATAACTTTGATTTTAAAAGGCCATTTCACCATTCTATCAAGCCAGCTGCTTCAAGTTAATATGGAAGATGGTAGGACCAGTGACTTCCCCAAGAACAAGACTATTGTAGCATATCTTTGACCATGGTAGAAGTGTTTGCATTATGGAAATTAGCAATACTACAAATTAGGGATTGGGAGAGTAAGGAGGTGAGTAGAAGGGCACTGGTTTGTCAACACATCATTGAGTAAGGGCCAAGTTAGAGCAATTAGATAAGAAAAATAACTGGAATATTAGTTGGGATGGAAGAAATAAAAGTTATTACTTGTTCAAGTTATGACTGTCCACCACATAGAAAATACACGAACAATTTATTATAATTAATGATAGGGTTCAGCAAGTTTTTTGAACATGACTAGTGAAAAGAAATGAATTACAGCTACAAATATCAACATGAATTATATTTCAGAAATATACTATTGAGTGAAAAAAAGCAAAGCACACAAGAATAAAAACAGTAGACATTCATTTTTGTAGAGTTCAAAAACAAGCAAAATTTAGCACCATATTGCTTCTAAATGTGTACATAATTTAGAGATATAAATATATATTTTATATAGAGAGAATGTATATATACATATATATATAAATATGTATGGTAAAATTATGTGTGTGTGTGTATTTTTTTTTTTTTTAAGATGGGGTTTGGCTCTGTCACCCAGGCTGGAGTGCAGTGGTGCTATCTCTCCTCACTGCAACTTCCTCCGCTTAGGCTTAGGAGCTTCTCCCACCTCAGTCTCCCAAGTAGCTAAGAGGAGAGGTGTGCACCACCATGTCCTGCTAGATTTTTGTATTTTTGGTAGAGACGGAGTTTCACCATATTGCCCAGACTGGTCTCAGACTCCTAGGTTCAAATGATCCACGCACCTTGGCCTCCTAAAGTGCTGGGATTACAAGTGTGAACCACTGTGCCTGGCCAACTCAAGCCTGAAAGTCATCGCTGCTGAGTATTTAATGTTTACAGCATTTCCAACTCCCTCCACCTTGTTCTTTTGTTCTCCTCATTTCCTGGCATTATGCCATATACTTTGATTTCTTATAACTTCGTATCATTGACGTTGTTCTGGATCAACACAAATGGTCCTATCCCATTATTTTTAATAACTGAAGAATATCCCTGTATTTTATTTAATGATTTCTTTATTAATAATAATGTAAGATGCATTTCTGGTTTTCTCTGTTGCAATATTACAGTGAAAATTCATGTATATACAAACAGAGGGACAAAGAGACTGTTTTTTACTTTTTTTTTTTTTTTTTTTTTGAGACGGAGTCTCGCTCTGACACCCAGGCTAGAGTGCAGTGGCCAGATCTCAGCTCACTACAAGCTCTGCCTCCCGGGTTTACGCCATTCTCCTGCCTCAGCCTCCAGAGTAGCTGGGACTACAGGCGCTCACCACCTCGCCCGGCTAGTTTTTTGTACTTTTTTTTTTTTTTAGTAGAGACGGGGTTTCACCGTGTTAGCCAGGATGGTCTCGATCTCCTGACCTCGTGATCCGCCCGTCTCGGCCTCCCAAAGTGCTGGGATTACAGGCTTGAGCCACCGCGCCCGTCCCCTATTTTTTACTATGAAGCATAATTCTGGAAGTGGAATTCTTGAGTAATTTTTTAAAAATTACCTGCCAATAAAAAGCTGTATCAATTTGTACTCTCACAAACAGTTCTTGAGAATATCTTTTCTCCAATAATCCATGTCAAAGTATTTTTAAAGTTTAGAGCTTTAATAGGCAAAAAAAACTTCAGTTGGTAATTATTGAATGTTTAGTGGAAGTAATCATTGTCACATATTTACTTGTCATTTGCTAGTTTTGTAATTTGACTATTTATATTCTCTGCCCACTTTCGTATTGGGTTGTTTGTATTTTTTGCACTGATCATGTCACTGTACCCCAGCCTGGGTGACAGAGTGAAACTGTCTCAAAAAAAAAAGGAAAAGAAAAACGAAGAAAAGTGCTTGAGTTTAGTGAAATAGTAGAGAATTATTCTCACTTCTTACTTGATATATTTTCCTCAAGTTTGTTGTAAATATGGGTTGCTGTTTACCAGTAATAACACATAAAACATGGACCAGCAAAAATAGTAACTACTGACATCTCAGGTAAGTGAGGGACGTTCTTGCTGAATCTGAGGAATGTGCAATAAGTATTTGAAGCATGGATTGCTTAAGTGTTAGAAGAAGATACACAAATTAGGTGCTGGAGTTATTGAAATGTGATCATTTTACTTTAAATTGTTTTCTATTTTGTGAGTATAAATAAAGTGCTGGGTATTCTGACTGTTGGAAAGTGAGGACAAAAACCAAGGCTCATAGGAATCAGGAAGGAAGTGCTGTGTAAAGGATCCTGAAAGACCTGTTTTGATTATTCACATCTTCATAAGATATAGGGAAAACACTGGAATAATTATATATATATGTATATGTACATTGTGTGTGTATATATATAATTATATACAATTACATTATATGTTACATTATATTATATATAATACATATTACATATGTATATGTGTGTATAATATATTATATATAATACATATAACATGTATGTGTGTGTATATATGTATTATATATAATATATATTGGATATATATATATCAAAATTAGAAGTTAGAAGTTTGTTTAGAAAGTTGAGGGAACAAGGACACTACATGGGTTACCTTGCTGCAAAACACTGCCGTCACTAGTATCTAGAACTTCGAAGGGAGAATTCCTTAGACAGCGTAATTATAGAACATAGGGAAATATTAGTAATGGATGTATTAGAAGAGACATCTGCATTAACAGAAATTCCTCAAGGAAATAAATGTCAATTATGCCAGCCAGAGCATTTCCAGATAGGAAAATAGGCAGGCAGGCATACCTGTGCATTGTTAGATCACAGTCGAGCAAAGCCTGAGGAATGCATGAGACCAAGTCACGCCATCTTCCCAAGCACCAGAAATGCCCTCCTCCTCACTTAACCTGCTTCAACAAAATGACACACCCACACTGAAAATCTATGCAATTCTAAATTTGATTGTGGAGGAAACCTCACTCAGAGCCTTGCTTGCTCATAGTTTGTCCTGCTTATACTACAAATATCTCTTTTAGATTGACCTGATTTACCTGCAGGGTGCATTTTCCATTTGAAATTTTTAAAATAATCTTTTATGGGCAGCTTTGTTTTTATTCTTTCTGTGGTCTTCTATCTGCTGAATTTACAAAACAAAATTCTTGTTACTACATGAGTAGGGAGGTATTCATAAAAGTGTGGATGTCCCTTTATCAGTAACTTTCACCATTATCATACTGGAATCAGTCCCAGGTAAAAGCTAAATCGAGAAGTAGCAGATGCAGGAGTCTGCAGGAAATTGTCTACCTTGCTTATTGGACCTAGAGTTTGTCTTTATCCTGCCACTAATGTACAATTGGATTAGGTAATGCAACATTCTTCTGGTTGTTCAGTCATATTTCTCTCTGAAGAGCCTGAATATAAACTCAGTTAAAAATGCAAGAGGTTGGGAGGTAACCATAGATTTTAAACCCCCAGCTGTAGTAATTTATCCTCCTAGGAAAGATATACTAGTTAGGACGCTATAATAAATGGAAAACTGTGAGGGGAGGGAGCCATTTGAGCCTGAATAACTCTGAAACCAAGTAATAACTTCACAAATAGGAATTTCAGATGAAAAAGATTTATGTATCAGAGAGGAATAAGATGAAATAGATATTCTGAATGCAGTACAAAATTTTACATGAGGAGATAAATGTTGAGGTGACATACTATGTTAAATCAGTTGTACTGATTTGTTATTTCTTTCCTGTGCTATGGCTACTTCTTTGGCATTGCTGCTTCTTCCTCCCTGGAGTCTCAGTATCTCCCAAGGTTCTGTTCCTCTTGTTCTTCTCCCTGTTCTTAAACTCACAACTGAGGTGAGTCATTTAGTCACAGATTATTCCCAAACGTAATATCTAGTCTGGACCACCAACTTATGCTCCCTACAAATTGTAAAGATTCATAGGGATCCAGCACTGGAAGAGACATTAAAAGTCATCTAGCCTAGTGTCCTTCTAAAGCAAATCTCTTTGCCATATTCTAAACCAGAGCTGTCCAATCTTTTGGCTTCACCGTGCCACATTGGAAGAAGAATGGTCTTGAGCAACACATAAAATACGCTAACTACAGCTGATGAACTAAAAAAAATCACTAAAAATCTTACGTTTTAAGAAAGTTTATGACTTGTGCTGAGCCACATTCAAAGTCACCGTAGGCCTCACCCAGCCGCGGTCTGTGGGTTGGACCAACATATACCTAAAGTCTTCTTGTGATACAACATTTCACAATTTTTAAAGAGCTCTTGTTTGCATTGGGCATAAATCGGCTTTATCAAACTTTCATCCACATCTTTGATCTGACCTTCAGGGTTTGTGAAACAAAGAATATCCTTTTAACATTACAACACTTCAAATGTCCAAAATAGTAACCATACCTCCTATACTATACTGTAGGCGAATCAGGCCTAATTTTTTTTTTTTTTTTTTAAGACGGAGTCTCACTCTGTCTCCCAGGATGGAGTGCAGTAGCCCCATCTCGGCTCACTGCAAGCTACGCCTCCCAGATTCCTGCCATTTTCCCGCCTCAGCCTCCCAAGTAGCTGGGACTACAGGTGCCTGCCACCATGCCCAGCTAATTTTTTGTATTTTTAGTAGAGACGGGGTTTCACCATGTTAGCCAGGATGGTCTCGATCTTCTGACCTCGTGATTTGCCCACCTTGGCCTCCCACAGTCCTGGGATTACAGGCATGAGGTACCGCACCCAGCTAGCCTATTTTTTTTTTAACTATTTTTCATGCGATGTGGTTTGGAGTAAATACAGTTGATTGCAAAATAATAGTCACAAATTCTTTCCATCCCTGAATGCACATGCATCTTGTCCCAAGAAGTGAGGGATACATGTGCTCTAGAACTTTGAATCTGGGTTGGTCTTGTGGCCTGCTTCGAGCATCACAGCAGAAATAATGTTAGAGGAATTTCAAGCAGAAATCCTGAGAAGACTTACACTTCCACTCTTGCTTTCTTGGAACCTGAGACATCCTTGTGAAGAAGCCTGAACTAGCCTCCTTTTGGAGAGATCAGTTCTGCTGTCAGCCATCAGCAACCTTCAGCCACTTATAGGAGCCATTCAGCCCCAGTATAACAACTAGATGACTACAGTTGCATGAATGACCCCAGATGAGACTAGCTGAAGAGCCACTCAGCTGAGCCAAGCTCAAATTGCTGACCACCAGAAACATGAACAGGTAAAATGATTGTTGTTCGAAGCCAGAGTTTTGGTGTGCTTTGTTACCCACCAATACATAACAAATACAATGAACTGCCCTTTCCCCTTACCCAATCCCTTAGAGTTTCTTTCCCTATGAAATTATGGTATCTAACACAGAATACAATACTCTCATTTGAGGTCTGACTAAAACAAAATAGATCAAAATTTGTCTTTTTTACATAATTTATTTCCATTGTAAAAGTTTTAAACTTGCTCTAAATTTCAGGTATCACATTCTTAGATATATAATACAACTACTCTTTTTAAATAAAAAGAGCATAGGCTGGTTGCAGTGACTCACACCTGTAATCCCAGCACTTTGGGAGGCCGAGGAAGGTGGATTACCTGAGGTCAGGAGTTCAAGACCAGCCTGGCCAACATGGCGAAATCCTGTCTCTACTAAAAATACAAAAATCAGCTGGGTGAGGTGGTGATCACCTGTAATCCCAGCTACTTGGCACCTGTAATCCCAGCTACTCAGGAGGCTGAGGCAGGAGAATCACTTGAACCCAAGAGGCAGAGGTTGCAGTGGGCCAAGATAGTGCCATTGTACTCCAGCCTGGGTGACAAGAGTGAAACTCTGTCTCAAAAAAAAAAAAAAAAAAAGCATAGATTAGAAAATATTCAAATAGTCTTGACACTTTATACGTTTCTTTAAAACAGGCATAATTTCTCAAAAATGTTCCCCTTATTGCTTTTTTTTAATAATTTACTCCTTCTCTTGTCTCTTCCTGGAAACTATTTGTTGGATGTTGGCCTTTTAGGATCAATCTTATAAGTTTTTTTTTTTTTTTCCCCTTTATTTTTCACTTATTTGTCTCTGTTACAATTTATGAGATTTTCTCTTTTTTGGTTTCCTACCCATGATTTATATTGTCATGTTTTTAATTTTAAGAGATTTCTCTTAATTCTATTACTGTTTCTTTATAGTTGTTTTCTGTTTCCATTTCAGGGATTCAATAAGTATTTTCTTCTCTCTGATAACATTAAATGTAAATTTCCTTCCATTTCTGTGTTGGGTCTGTTTCCTCCAGGTTTCTGTTTTGGGAGTTTGTTTACTGTTTTTAACTTTTTATTTGGTGTCTTTTTTCTTCATATTGGAGACTTTCTTACATTAATTGGTAATCCTTAGCTGATAAACCACCTCTAATAAGAAGAAGCTAAAAAGCTGATAGAAACTGTGGGCAGGGGATAGGGGAGAGGAAGAGATTGAAGGAGGAGAAAGAAGTTTGGGAACTTAAAGTTGGATAATTGGGACCCTCATATGTCAATATATAGTGATTGTTCTCTATTCAATATTTTTTTCTGCAGGACCACGCATTGTCCAAGAGGAGACTCCTCTGGCTTTATGGGTGATGTGCTAGAAACAAGATAGAAAAAGAATGCCAGAGGATTTCATATTCACTGTGCTGATTGTGACTTGACTCTTTGCTTCTGTTCCATTCGTCTCTGCAGTTCCCCATTGGGCTGGCTGTCCCTGGGCCCTGAGCTTCTATGGCTCAGTTTCTTCAGAGTAAGTTTCCAGTCTATTTACAGAGGTGTCAATGAAATTCAGGGGAATGCAAAAGAGTTTGGGATCTGGGTGGGCTAAGGATACAAGTACACATTTTACATGCAGACTTTAACCTGATTTTCTTACTTTTTTCCCCCGTGCCTCATATCTTAACTTCCTTGTTAATTGGTACTTCGAGTTCTGAATCTCCCTGAAATTTTGCACTTCAAAGTTTGAATTGGCCCACTTCTCATTCATGCCCTCCTCTGCAGTACTTGATGCTAGCCTCCTCCACTAATCTGAGTCACCACCACTCCTCCTTTTCACCTTCCAAACTGTGCTGAGAATTCTGCTCCATTGATTTCTCTCCTGTTCTCTACAACTTAGTGGGCTTATACCTTTTAAAATTATTTTATTGACATTTCATGGGGTTTCTCAAGAGGCAGAGGTGAGAGATGAGACAAATCAGGATGAGGATAAAAGGTTTTGGAATATTTTTGTTTAAATTAAGAAATCATACAATGTGCTATTTAAACCCTATGTATTGCCAAATTCTAGGGTTTTCTCACCTACAAAAAAATTATGCCAATGATAATACTAAAGATAACTTTACCAAAAAAAAAAAAGAATCTCAGAGAGGATAAAGATAAGTTTTATTTTTAAAAGGTATGCCAATTCAGCAAGTCGATATACATAACTTAGAAAAAATTGAGCTCCAGACTTTGATGGTGATTTTATTTCAGAACTAAAATACTCTTGAGCTGAAATACCACAAGTTGTCATCATCTTGGTTCTTCATTCTGCAATCATCAGGCTTTAGATTAGGGTTGACAAATCATAACCCATAGGCCAATCACATATTTTCGTAAAGGAAGTTATATTGGAACACAGCCACTTCCATTTATTCACACACTGTCTATCGCTGCCTTGGTGTTACAAACAACAGTAATTACACCAGAATTGAGTAGTTACAAAAACATTTACTATCTGGCACTTTACAAATAAATTTTGTTGACCCCTGTTTTTGATGATTAAGCTGCAAGAATACAAGATTAGTGATGTTGTTTAGTAAATGAAATAAATAAATAAGTAAAGTGGAGTATAAGAACTGAAGAGTAGTGAACATTTTATCTTTCTGGATTATGCAAAAATAATTTTTAAAACTGTGTCTTACATGTAAAAGGTGAGTGCAAATAATGCCTGAAGTGCATATTATATTTGAAACATATTAAAGTCAGAATCTACTATAACAAAGCTCTTTATATCATTAATCCAAATACATAAAGGATCAAGGCGTCTGGTAGCCTGATTCAATTTTTCACTTTAATCATGGTGGACATGGCACTGTACAAGGAATAGAGGACACGTGGGTTTCAGTGTAGTCTGTGCTGTTAACGTACTGCATGGCCTAGGGCAAGTCACTATCTTTATAGATGTAAGGTTTCTTGTCCATAAGGTCAGGCAATTAAATTGCATGATCTTGCATTAACTGTGATTCCATAATGTCTTAAAAACAGTGCAGTTAATAGTTTCGTCCCCTGCATATGATGTTATTAGGCTGTTTTACTGGTTTTGATATTTTAAAGAAAAGTATCAGACACTAAAATGAGGAATAGTGAAGCTGTGGCTGTATTGATTCCTATGCTCCTATACTTTATTTGAATTGCCTTAGAAAAATCATTTATGCAATTCCATGCTCCAGTTTTCTTTTTACTAAAACAGCAATAACAGTGTTTGTATCTTTAGTATATCAAGATATACTATTCTTTTTGGCAAAGCTATTTGAAAAAACTTGGAAGAAAAGAGGTACATAAATATTAAATTCTTGTTTTTAAATTAATTTTAGGTTATGATAATATTTCAAAAAATACTTAACCTTGCCCTTTAAAATATTGCATATAGAATGCAAATTAAATGCTAAATTTTACATAGTCCTTACTCATGTGTGAAAAAATTAGATATTCTGCATCGTAGACAACTCTTCTGAAATAATGTCACCATGTAATATCACTGTTAGCTTTCCCAGCTGAGAAATGCTGTTTTCATGAATAGTGATAAGAAAGGAATTTGAATGGAATTTTACATTCTCATGCCTTGTTACATAAAATTGTCACCCAGGACTATAAATTTTATCCCTTTTACACTGAATATAAACTATCAATTTCCAATGTATAGCATAGATTTTGATGCATTTCTTTCTATTTAATTTTCAAATGTTAAGTAAACAATGTTGGGTAAAGAGGACTCAGAATATGATTAGCAAGTAGTAGATACATTTAATCAAAATTATGGCCCCTTCCTGTTAATATACAATATTTAAAACCTTCCTCTTTGTGCACTATATAGAAATTGGGAAGTTTGCTTTACTAATCTAACTTACTGTAAAATTTTCCAGAACAAAAATTTTTTAAGTTCTAGGCTTTTAAAAAACATACTGAAATTATTTTTTTAAATGTTCCTTCTTAGCATTTGATACTTTCACTAGCAATTATAATATTCAAAGGCTATGTTGATATTTAAGTAGAAAACATGATTTCAAAATAAATGAGCTATGACTGTTTTATAGGATATAGCAAGTTAATGAAGAAGAAATATTTTAAATAAATGTCCTATTCAATCTTTTAAAAAAATCAATTTATTTGTATATAACATAATGAACAGGAAAATGTAGTGCTCCTGTTGAAGTTCTTGTCATTGCTTGCTGAATTGAAATTGATTATTTAATATTTATGAAGCATCTATGAAGTTCATTGGAAACCTACAAAGCCTGATCCTTCTCAGAGAGAGTGTGTAGTAACATAACCAACCTTTGTAAGGAAGTATTAATGAAAGATCTAGTAGAACAAAGACAAACATTTAACCAAAATGACATTCTAATAATATTTTTACTTTTTAGACTTGCTTACTTCCTATCACTGTTCTATCAAAACAGATTATTAATGTACTTTTTTTATAGTTACAATTCAGGGCCATATCTCTGGTTTTGTTTCCATAATAATGGCTTATTTTACCCATATCTTTTCAGACTAAGCTTTGCATTTCATTTATGAGGACTTTTTGGGTTGTCTGTAGACTCTGCTTCAAGTTCTTGTGAAGCGCAATCTGTTTAACTTGTATAGTAGTTGTTTTGTTTTCCTCTTCTTTTCTGATGAATAGCTATACAGTATGTTGTTTCTTTGCTTTCCATATGATTTTTGTACTTTGATGTTTTACACAGCATTTCTCCTCTGATCATTCTGGGCATTGCAGCCATCAGGGAATTCTTGTCTTAACGAATAAACAAGCTCTGGGATAATAGAGATTCACTTCCTCCTTGTTAATAGAATTGTAACTGGTCAAGAGAATCCTGTAATTGACAAATCCAGCTCCATATGACTCCTGAGATAATTTTCATCATGCATGATGCTATAAATTCATGGTAATATGTTACAGAGCCCACTCTCAGCAACAAGACTCTAAACATGCTACTGACTTCAAGACAACAATGGAATCCTATGATGTTGATATGAGATCACCACCATCCTCATTGCGTCAGATAACTTCTTAGAACTTCGATGTAACTTTTAAAAATCAAACATCTCTTTACATGTCTAGCCCAAATGGCATGAAAGGGTATGACTCACATATGGAATAACAAAGGAGCCAGTGTAATTGAAGCAGAGTGATCAAGCAGAAAGTCGCAAGACATAAAGTCAGATATACAATGGGAGGGGTGCAGTTTATTTCTGGTAGGCAGCTTTTAAGTTGACTCTAATGTATCCCACCTCCTGGTATTCATGTTTTTGTTTAACATTCACACTTTGAGTGTGGGCTGCACCTAGTGACTTGCTTCTAATGAAGAAAGTACAGCAAAAATCATGAGATATCCCTTCCAAGATTAGGTTACAAAAAGCCTCTAGTTTTGCTCATGGTCTCTTACTTCCTTGCTCACCCTCTGATGGAAGCCAGCTGCTGTGTTGTAAGCTGACCCAAGGATGAAGAGGCCCCCATTCAACAGAAATGAAACCTGCCAACATCCTCATCAGCAATACTGGAAAAGGATCTTCCACAAGTGGATTCTTCACAGGACACAACAGCCTCAACGGACACCTTGTGAGAGACCCTGAGTCAGAGAAACCAGCTAAGTTGCACCCAAATTCTTGACCCACAGGAACTGTGATTTATAAATATTTGTTGTCTTAAGCTGTGACATTTTGGGGCAAGTTGTTATGCAGTCATAGACGACTAATATATGCTACTGAAGATCTTATAGGTCATTTTGATAACTTTTCATCTCTCTGAATGCGACGGAAAACCACTGGAAGATTTTGGGAAGAGGAGTGATGACTTACGTTTTAAAAGGATTACTGTTGCTGTTGCATCGCGTATGATTTTTGGGGAATAAAGGCAGAAGCATGAAGAAGAGTTTAGAAGCTATTTTCCTAGTTCAAGTGAGTAATGATGAAGACCTGAACTCCAGCGCAAGCAGGGGAAGTGATGAGAAGTGGTCAGAGTCTGACACATTTGTAGAAAGAGCCAAAAGGGTTTGTTGATGAGATAGAGGTAAGCTGTAAGAAAGAAGGGAAAAGTCAAGAAGGTCTCCAAAGTATCTGACAAGGTTAATATTCTATATACAGAGATGGGGAAAGTTATAAGAGAAGCACATTTAAAGATGAAGGATATGAGAGCTCAGATTGAGGTCTGCCCCGTTAAAAAAACCTGTTAGACATGCAAATGCAGCTCCAAGTGATCAACTAGATGTGTGAATCAAATGATCAGGGGAGAGGTCCAAATTGCAAATATAAACTTAGGAATATGCAAAATATAGATGTCATTTAAAGCCTTGAATCTGGATAAGACCTTCTAGAGCTACACATCAATAGAAAGGGAAGTAATTTCAGTACCAAACTGAAAATCATCTCAAAATTTAGAGGTCAGGGAGCTGCAGAAAATTGATAACTACGATTCTGAGAGAGAGCAGATTATCAGGAAATAAGACCAGGGAAGTGCAGTGTCCTAGAAGTCAAGATAAAAAACTGCTTAGGTAAGTTGTGTTTAAACACATCTGTTTTGTCAAATGCTGCTGACAGGTCCTGTATACTAAAAACTGAGAATGGACCATAGGTTTTAGCAACGTGGAAGTCATTGGTGGCCTTGATAGCAGAATTCTGGTGGAGACATGAGGTGAACTGAAAAAAGCATAGGTAAAGTAGGTAACGGGATTTATTTTATTTTATTTTATTTTTTTAGATGGAGTCTCACTATCTCCCAGGCAGAAATGCAGTGGCACAATCTCGGCTCACTGCAAGCTCTGCCTCCCGGGTTCACGCCATTCTCCTGCCTCAGCCTCCACTGTAGCTGGGACTACAGGCGCCCGCCACCACGCCTGGCTAATTTTTTGTATTTTTAGTAGAGACGGGGTTTCACCGTGTTAGCCAGGATGGTCTCCATCTCCTGACCTCGTGATCCACCCGCCTCAGCCTCCCAAAGTGCTGGGATTACAGGCGTGAGCCACTGCGCCCGGCAGGTAAAGGGAAATTTTTAAATGTAAGTTCAGACAAATCTTTGATGGAGTATTGCTGTAAAGAGAGGAGAAGAAGCAAGTGGTAGTTTGAGGAGTTAGTGAGGTCGAGAGAGACTTTTTTAAACTAGGAAAAATAACAGGAGGTTTGCATGCTGATAATTCATTTAAAGAATATAAATAGTTGCCAGAAGATGAAGTAAAAGTTGGAAGTAGGAAGTCATTTCATGAAAAAAAAAAAAAAAAAAGCACTAATTTCAAGGAAGAAACTAGTCTGTCATAATTATTTTTTAAGCTAAAAGAACAGATTTTTTGAATTCTACCCTAAGTGTTGAGTGGGAAAAAATGCAAACGGGAGCACAATCTGATGAGAAAGCAATAAATATCTTTATTACAAGGGTTTTTTTTTCACCTCTCTGTGTGTGTGTGTATGTGTGTGTGTGCACACGTGTGTATATATATATGTACTTGTATTCTAATATGTTAATAAAATATTTGTGCTTTTTATTGTTGACAAACAAGTAAAATTATGACTCATGATTCAGGGTTTGTGTAACTGATATTATTTTTCATTTTGTATAATTTTTCCACAATTATGCAGCACCACATAGCATTTTTTCCCCATCTGTAGCAGTGGTTCTCAGATTGTAGTGTGAGTAATCACCACCTGGAGAACTGGTGAAAAAGTGAAGATTTTCTGCTGATAATATTCAGAACATGATTTAGTAGGTTTGGAATAGTGCCAAGGAATTTGCATTTTTAATAAACATGTCCAGATGATTCTGATGATATAGTCCTGAATGAATGTGATGAGAAACTCGATTAGAGTTAGACCTATATAGGTCTTCGAGATTTTGATGAGATGTTGGGCAGGCATGCTATAATACTGGGGACTAGACAGGGAAGTGGACTATAGTGAAATTGAAGAAGGCTCCCAGGTTCTACGGGTTCAGGTTTAATCTTTCTGGATTAAAATGTAGGCATATTTTATGTTTTAGTTATTTGTCCCTTTGATTTATTTTCTGTCTCCTATGAATACCAAAAAAAGGAATAATACTTTAATCCTAACTGAGATTACGGAATTGTTTATTCGTCTTCATTTTGGAGTTTATACCTAAATGGGTAATGTCTTTACTAGTAGGAGTTTAAAGCAGTTTATTACACTCTGGCTATTTGCTCTTAAGAAGAGGAGTTGTGGTAGTGTTAAGCCATCAATTCTCAACTATTCAAACCAACTTTTATCTAATTTATAAATTGCTCATATTCTTTATAAGTGGTTGTTCTTCTATCCTTTTCACTTTAGATTCTCTCCATTTTAACAGTCACCTACCAGATAGCAAACAGACGAAGAAGGCAAACATGAAAACAGAATACCCATGATTAAACATTCAGAATCCTTCATGTTTTATGTGTCTTCTGCACAGCATCATAAGTACAGCAGCAAATAGTAGGCCTTGAAGAAATAAAGTAATAAAGTGGTAAGTGTTTGGTCATTAGTGTTATTATATTAGGGGACCGACAATTACTATAAAGATCAGAAAATGAGTCATACTCAAGGATTGTAAGAAATAAACAAGTGTGAATTTGTTCATCTTTGCCAGGTGCAAAGTGACAGAAACACAAGGAATTTGTTAACATCTATTTGGGGCAAGGAACTGCGCAAGAATCTTAGAATAATAGATGCAGTGCTTGTCTTCAAAGAATTTGTAGTTTAGAGAAGTATATATGTATATATATAATTTAGTATAGAGAGGTATATACATCTATATATAGATAGATACAATTTAGTGTAGAGAGTTTGCAGTTTAGAGAGTTTGTAGTTTAGTATAGAGATTTTGTAGTTTAGTGTAGAGAGGTAAATATATAATTTGCTCCATGCAAATACATATGAAGGTCTGTGAAAATCTAAGAAGGGAATACAGCTTAAACTAAAGGTGAAAGTTAGAAATGCTTCCTGGGGAATGTGGTGCCTGAGTTCTACATGAGAAGAGCTTTTCAGAAAATAAACAAATCAGAATAGAATTCAGACAGAAAGATATGACATACAAAAGCGTTGAGTTAAGTGCTGTGCATGAAGGATTGAAAGCAGCCTAGAAAGTTTGAAGAAATAGATGAGGAAAGACAGGATCAGATCAAAGATGGGTCTTTCATGCCAACCCATGTAGTTTAAAGTTTATCCTGAAAGCCTCAAAAGGTCAATCAAGTTGATAACTTTAGACCAGACTTAGTTGCCTGTGTATGTACTTGGTTAAAACAGTGTAGTGTTTACAGAGGAAACTTCAGTTGACATTTAAAAATCAGAAAAATTCATACAAAATCCAGTTCTCCAGACTGAAAGTGAGAAAACTGATGTACAAAGTACTCAGAATTTCACAACTGGCTGAGAGGCAAAGTTAGAATTTCAATCCAGACATACTGGCTGTGGGGTTCTTGTACATGATCATCACCTCATGATCAAGATAATCTAAGATTTAAAATGCCTGGCATGGAATGTCCAAGTGACTGCCCATGCCATATCAAAGAGAAGTTAATGCCTGTGACATGACAAACAGCAGAAACATTTCTACTTACCCTTTTGTTCTGTGGTCTATGACTAAAGAAAGTTACATTTGGAAGAGACTGGAGAGGATATGGTATACTGAAGTTTTTCAAAACATTCCCTCTCTTTTCCCTGTGCAAAGGTGTTGCCTAACTTTCATGGCAAAATAGATGTTATATAGTTAGTCGAATCTCCTAAGATCCTCCAAGCCAAATGACCCCACTTGCTCTGTGTTCTCCTGAGATACAAAATGGTCTTTATAACTCAGTGAATGAGTCCTGGTACCAATAACTTGTGAATTTACTCTCACAAGATTGTTGTGGGTAGAAAACTCATCAGAATGGCAATGTAAATTTACATTGCATTGAAAGATATTTATTTTCCCAATTTTTCATCTGTTCCATTTTACAGGTGGAGAAAAAAAATGAATATTTTTGTTCCCTTTTAATATTAAAAGCAGAGCATATTTACATTTGAAAATAAGAAAATTCATATATAAGCAGAATAAAAAAAGGAAAGTGTTCTCAAAAACAAATGTTCATGCAATCAAGAGATAACTAGTATTAAAATTTCTATATATTTCCTTCAAGGTGTGTGTCTTTGTAAACATTTTAAAATTATATTACACGCACAAGAAAGTTTTGGTACATTGAATAAATAGGATTGAATAAACATTCCAGTCCTCACACTAAATGGTTATGTAATATTTCATTGCATAATGTTTGCCATAATTTATCAAAAAAATTCTCAACTATTAGCCATTTAGTCAGTTCTAATTTTCCCTATTAAAAATATGCTAAATTTTTATACATGAATATTTTCACATTTGTTCAATGTTTTTCTTACTATAGATGTTTAGGAATTAAATTATTAGTTTCTCATGTATGTTTTAAAATTTTTATTACACTTTGCCAAATTCTTGTTCAAATTTTTCAACCAACAATATTAGCTATTATTATCTTTAGTCCTTTTCAAATCTAATGGCAATAAAGTAGCATGAGATTAGGAACTCTTAATACATGTTTCCTAAATGATTTGCCAATTATCCCAATACCAAGTATTTAATTATATTCTTTATTAGTCAAGAGCTACCTTATTATATTTTGAGTTATTACATATACTAGGTTCCATTTCTAGATTTTCTCTTTCATGCCAATTATCTGCTTGTTAAAACTTGTGCCTATACCACATTGCATTCACTAATAATGATAAAAAGTACACTTTAAATTGTACCTCAAATACTCTTCTTAAGACAAAATTTGAGGGCTCTTTAGAATTTGTTCATTTTTATAAGAAAAATCTAATTGGGATATTGAGTGAAATCATACTAAATTTATAGTACATTTTGAAAAAATCAACATATTTGCAATTGAGTATTTTCATGTTATGTCTCATTTATGCAATAAAAAAGATACTAATAGTCTATTGTTTTTCCATATAAGTTCTGTCCATTTTTATACTGGATATGTTGTTATTAAGAATAGAATATTTTTATTTTCTAGCTATTTTTGGCTATTTGTAAGGATGTTATTGACATAAATGTATTCATTTTTATTTACTTTTTGTATTTATACATTAGTCTTATGCTGTTTCAGTTGGTTTTCTTTGGTTTCCCAATAAACAATTTTATTTTAAGTATATAATAATATTGCAATTCTGTTCTCAGTCTTCCATGTCTATAAAAAGCTGCCAGGTCTCTCCACATTATCAGGCAATCAAAAAGTATGTTTCCAAGTGTAAATCAGAGGACATAGGTGGAATAGGACTTGAAGGGTTATCCAGCATACTTTCTGTCCAGCACCTGTGATGCGTGATTCATTAAAAGAAATTTTTAAAAATCTGCAACTTCTGCATATGGTATTTTTTTCAATTTAATTTAATTTTTAAATTAATTAAATTGCTTTTTAATCTAGTTTTTTATATTTTTTATAATATGCTAAACTTTCTGTCTCTGGTATAGAGTAGGTTTTTTGTTTTCCTGTCTTTTTGGGGGGGTTAATAAGTTCCTTAAAGGCATAAGAAGATACCCGGCAACTGGATACAAATGGAAAGTAAAGCAGAGAAATCAGTGTCCACTGGTGTCCTGCACATAGTGTAGCACAGTGTCTGGTAAACAGCTGATTCTGAATAAATTTTCAACAAAAGTGATTTCCAAAAGGCCTAGACAAATAATAAAAACTTGATACATTGACTTTTATTACTAAGTTTGAAATTAAAAGGAGATTTTTTCTTTTTTTTTTTTTTTTTTTTTTTGAGGCAGAGTCTCGCTCTGTCGCCCAGACTGGAGTGCAGTGGCGCAATCTCGGCTCACTGCAAGCTCCGCCTCCCGGGTTCACGCCATTCTCCTGCCTCAGCCTCCAGAGTAGCTGGGACTACAGGCGCCCGCCACCTCGCCCGGCTAGTTTTTGTATTTTTAGTAGAGACGGGGTTTCACCATGTTAGCCAGGATGGTCTCGATCTCCTGACCTCGTGATCCGCCCGTCTCGGCCTCCCAAAGTGCTGGGATTACAGGCTTGAGCCACCGCGCCCGGCCAGGAGATTTTTTCTAACACTATCATCTTCACTTCTGGGGACGAAGGCAAAATATCACATGAAAAAACACCATGGATAAAAAAGCACATTTAAACACTGTATCAATTCAAATGGACACATACTACCACCACCACCTTTTCCTCAGTCACTATCTTCAAGAGCAAATAAAATCAAAATGAAGAGCTGTTGGGTTTTAAACTGGAAAATTACAGCTGATGACAAATATTAATTGCTACCCCAACTCATGGAAAATTTTTTGTATTTTTTTCGTCTTAAGTTTTAGGAGGAAAATTTATATTAATGATTCCTTTTTTAAGCCTGTTTCTCAAAGTGGAGAGAATTAACATCTGTGGTGGGTTGATTGGACTTTGAATATGACTCATAACATATTTTACCTCATTTTTTTCTCTTGAAGAAACATAAGCTACTATGTTTCCATTACCGTAGGAAATGTAGATAAATGAGTGGCCTTTCAGTCTAAAAAGACACAGTAGTTTGGGCCAAGAAATAGTTAAGAAGAACAAAATTAAATCTGACTTGTATCGTGTTTTATTGTGGGCCATTCCTTTAGACAATTAATTCTTAGGCTTCAAGACCATGAATTTATTTTGAGATGTCAGTTTTAAGACAGGGAGGAAAAAAAATGTTCAAGGCAATGATAATGTCCCACTTTAAAGTTCTTGTGTTTTTGCTTAAATGGTTATAATAACACATGCTGTAGAAATTTTCTATATTTATTTTGGAATTACTGCTATGTGCATATGTATTATTCTTGGTAGGATGGGCATCTTCATATCTAGGGCATCCCACTATGATGACTGATTATGTTCCAGCTGGTCTTTCTCTACTTAGGAATGAAATTTTTTACTGGAGTAAATTTAATCAGGCAATCTTGTTAAATGTGGCACTGGTCCCAATCAGTTGAAACTTTTGGAAAAAAAAAGAATGTACAAGAGAAAAGACAAAAGCTGCACTCTTTAATATCATGAACTTCTCCAATGTGAGTACTGAGGCTGGACAGTCTTTGGTTCATATCCTGAATTCATCACTTAATAGCTCTGTGACTTGCAAAGTGCTGTGGAACCCCTCCTAGTTTTGATTTTCAGTAAGTTGGAAAATAATATTAATAGTCACTTCTTAGGCTTACTATGGAGGATGAAATGTGGTAATGTATATATGCACTTGGAGCCAAGTGTTGGATACACAGGAAGTGGGTGATAAACGTTTCCTTTTATTATTAATATTATGTTCTCCAACCAGCATCAAAGAGTGATTTGCAGACCACCTGCTTCCTTATAACTTGAGGTACTTATTAAAATACAGATTCATGGGTCTGTCACAACATCTACTATTTCAAGAATTCTAGAGTTGAAGTCCAGAAATCTGTATTTTTCATAAGAACCCGGGTAATTCTTATGCATATTAAAATTTCAAGATAATTACCAAAATAATTTCATTTTTAAATACTGTTTTCTTATAATCTAGCAGCACTATAAAGCTTCTTTTAAGTAACTGCATCATGTTATCTTATCAGCAGGTTTTCTTCTTCCTGGAAGAAAATAAATGCACATTGCTGGGTTTTCTGTTTGAAATTCCCAACCCCATCGCCATCTGAGCTCAGGCCCATGTAAAACTGCTTCCATTCTGAGGCCATCTTCTCTTGAGTCTTACTCATCTCTTTTTTCCCTGCACATTACGAGTTGGATTTTTCTAAAACACTCATTAGACACTCTCTTTTTCAAAGTCTTTTAGTAATCATTCTCTACATGATAAATTCTGAGCTCCTGAACATAGAAATCAAAATCCTCAAAGCATAGAGCCCCAGCCTCTCTGTTCAGCCATATTTCCATCCTGTCCATGACATAGTATACTCCACTGAAATAAACAAAAAAATTATCATTTTAAATAATTTCTTCTGTCCTGCTTGCAAGCCCTTCCTTCTATCAGCAAACAACATTAAATGTCTTCCTGTTGAAATCATATCCACCAAGATCCAGCTCAAATACCATCTTCTTCCAAGAGCTTTTTCTAATCTCTCCAGATAGAGAGTACCCTCTCAAAACCCTTAGTTTGGAGCACTTTTATAACCCTAAGATTTTTCTTTGTATTACTATACCCCCATTAGGTTTTTAATTTCATACAGGTGAAGAAGACATTGCCTCTTCATCCTATGATCGCTCATAGTGCTTGACATAATTCTGAACTCAATAGTTGTTCTAAAGTAACCACTGAATGAATAAATGATAGTAACATGTAACTTGTAATAATGATTCTCTAGAGATACTCGACTTATGAAATATTTATCTTTGGGTACTTTTAATTATTTTTGGAATGAAAAGGCATTCTTACTTTATTGAAAGTGTATGGACCTTAGAATTCACCCCATCTAAACATTCTCACTACGATTAATAAATCTGAGAACCACAATGTCTTGCTTAAATCGTACTGGTAAGAATGACACTGGGACCAGAAGTACTTTGAACTAATGATTTACATATTTATACTACCCAAATGATTTATACATTTATTACATCATGAATTAGCATTTTTTTTTATTTTTGTAGAAGCTTATTCTATTGCTACAACAACACTCTATAATTAACAATCACAAAGATCCAGTAGCAAATAGAAGCATGTATCCTCATACTTAGGAGACTGTGGTTGATTGTGATTCAGCTGAACTACACCATATTCTGCTTCAGGTTGCAGTTCAGTGGGCTTAGCTACAGACGGACAATGGGGTTAATGTTTTATTCATGTGTGTGCTTTCTGAGGGGCCAAGTTAAAGAGGCAGCAACTACCTGGGGCTTACCTTTTTTCTTGGCATGTCACTAGACACCATCATTTATGCCCACGTTCCATTGGCCAAAAGAAGTATTTGGTCAAGCCCAACAACACCACTTCTAGTGGAGAAAACTCCAAAGCCACATAGCAAAGTGCATGGAGGCGTGTGAAAGATGTGATGAGCACAGTGACCAACCTACCATCTGTCTCTATAATTACTTTTTATTATGCATACATTTATATTTAATATCTAAAAAGTGGATTGCATGTATCAAAATACTTCATTTCTAAAGATAAAATTGTAGTTACTCTTTGTAACATTTTGCAACTTATAGGAAATTAAGTGAAAATTAGCCATATAGAAATATATTTTCTATGTAACCATTATGAAACTGAAAAATATATAGTTCATTTTGACTTTGAACTTGACAAAATGTTCATATGTATGGCTATACTATTTATTATTCATAGTTCTGTTACTGTGAAAGATTGCAGTGAGTCTATTCAGGCTAGCAATTAAATTGAGTAAAACTCTAAAAAGATTGAGAGGCCGAGGCGGGCGGATCACGAGGTCAGGAGATCAAGATCATCCTGGCTAACAGAGTGAAAGCCTGTGTCTGCTAAAAATACAAAAAATTAGCCAGGTGTGGTGGCACATGCCTGTAGTCCCAGCTACTCAGGAGGATGAGGCAGGAGAATTGTTTGAACCAGGGAGGTAGAGGCTGGAGTGAGCCAAGATCATGCCACTGCACTTCAGCCTGGCGACAGAGCAAAACTCTGTCTCAAAACAAAACAAAAACAAAAAAACAAAAAAAGAAACAAAAAACATATATACATATATATATGTTTATGGGCATTTATATATATATATAAATGGATTTGGATTCTAATTCCTGTTTACCCAAACAGAAGAATTAAAAGATATAATTTTTAGTCTCCATTGATAAAATTTGTGAGAAAATTCCTGAAGATCTGAATTTTTAGCAATTACCTTGGTTGACTCTGACACATGTTGCTCAAGATCAGTTTCAGTAAACCGTTCTTTAAAGAAAACTTCATGGATCATGCACATAAATAAATACACTGCAGAATATTTTACACATATATATTGACTTTCTGGTTGGTCTGATGATTACGGATTATCAGAACTTATTAACATTAGTGTCACTAAAGTTGGTATACAACCCCCACAGCTAGATTTTACTGACTTAAAAATAAAATAAAATAAAAATTATTTGACTTTCCATGTGAAAATGACACCACTTTACAAACTAATCAACATTTAATAATTTTACCAAATCTTTGACTCCCTACATAATTGCCTACGATCTAAGCAACATGTTATATATAAATACTTTGCTAGGCCATCTTATTTATATATAATTTTGTTTCAAAAAGTTTACTATTTTGCCATGAAACTTAATAAAATCCATAACTGCATATTTGGCTATATATTTGTTAATAACAGGATGATGGTCAAAACCTGAATTTCCTCTCAAGCCTCTTTTATATAAGATAGGACAGTATTAGAAAGTGCTAAGTGATTCAAGAATTTAGAGCTTAATAACTATTTTTTTAAATTAAAATGCAACTAGTAACTGCTGTATAATGGTCATACCTAAAACCTAGAAGCTGAAAATGAAAGTAAAATAACAGTTTAAAGTCAGCCAGGCATTGTGACTCAGCCTATAATCCTAGCACTTTGGGAGGCTAAGGTAAGTAGATCACTTAAGGTCAGGAGTTTAAGAACAGCCTGACCAACATGGTGAAATCCCGTCTCTACTGAAAAAAACAAAAATTATCTGGGCCTTGTGGTACACACCTGTAATCCCAGCTACTTAAGAGGCTAAGGCATGAGAATCACTTGAAACCAGGAGGCAGAGGTTGCAGTAAGCTGAAATCACAACACTACACTCCAGCCTGGGCGAGAGAGTGAGACTCTGTCTAAAATAAATAAATAAATAAATATGTTTTTGCCATATTATTATGGCAAAATTTAAAAATTAAATACTGAATCCTCTGTGTTATTTTAAATCCCTTGAGATTGGCTATCGAAAATCCTTAGCTGACTTTTATAATAAATGCTATAGTTTAGATATGGTTTGTTTGTCCTCATCAAATCTCATGTTGAAATTTGATTCCCAAAGTTGGGGATGGGGCCTAATGGGAGGTGTTTAGGCCATGAGGGTGGATCCCTAATGAATAAGTTAATATCCTGAGGGACTGTAGGGAGGAGTGAATGAGTTCTCACTGTTCCAGGTTGTTAACAAAAAAAGCCTAGCATCTTCCTCCCCTTTCCCTTGCTTTCTCTCTCCCCATGTACTCTCTGCACACAGCTCTCTTTTGCCTTCCATTGTGAGTGAAAGCAGCTGAGGCCCTCTCCAGATGCAGGCATCCAATCTTGAATTTTCTGACCCTCAGAATTGTGAGTCAAATAAACCTTTTTTCTTTATAAGTTATTCAGCCTCAGGATTCTTTTAGAGCAACACAAGATGCCTACAACAATAAATTTCATGTCCAAGTGAACAATTCTGACTTGGTTTTTCTTTGGCCACATACACTTTGATAACAGCAGGTTCTCTCTCTTTCCAAGAATTCTGAAGAAGGTGACACATTGAGTGTGTTATTCATCCCAAGTCACCATAGGTAAGAATGGATAAAGGAAGTCCCATAGGAAAATGGACCCCCATTCTCAAACTTTCATCATCAAAGAAAATATACCTAAAATTATTTATTATTGTCTAAACATTTCAATAATTTTGCAGTGTCTATAAGGTGGGGTGGAGAGGCAAGAGGAGAATTCCAATCTGAAACAATTTGTGATGAAAATAAGTTGTTTTTTTAATATGATTACCCAATGTTTTATTAATTGATTGAACTAGGGTTCAGGTCAAGGCAAGAGCTCTGTGCAAATTACTCTGAAACTATTGCTAACTTTGGCAGAGTTGGTGCTTTAAAAAATTATTCAGCTTTCATTAGGATCATTCATTCCTATTCACAAGAAAAAGCCTTTGAATTTTTCTAATACAAAAAAATGCTGTGCTGATAATTAATACTAACTTCACCAGGTGACAAAGTATTTAATGGTAAGAGGTCCCACTCTGGTCCTTAATTTTATTTTCTGTAAAATAAAGAATTAGTGCAACATCATCTCCAGTGCTTCCTCTAATCTTAAGATATTGCAGTTATAGAGACTTCTGTTTTGTTATTTTTTAATATCAATCCATAATTCTAGGCTGTCCTAGGTGTCAAGCATGTGACAGGATAGTTTGTTGAGATACTATTTTGTGCTTTGTTTTCACTGCTACGTGAGGATTAGAAAAAATCAGATCTATTTGTATTTTTATATCGTATTCCCCTCCTTCCTCATTCCAAAAAGTAGGCAGAATTTGTGTTCCTTTTGTTACCCGAAGGTAAACTCTTTCCAGCTTTTGTTTTCAAAAGGCTTAGCTTATTGAGGGGTGATGCTGGAGGTTGGAGAGGGAAGCAAAGAATTGGGGGAAGGTTCAGGGTACCACAAACGTCAAAGAAGAGAAAGAACGTTGTCTTGACTAGGAAAGGGATGGAGACCTGCTGGGCCCCTGATTAACAGGGATCCATGCCCGGGTGCCTGCTGAAGCCACTCAGGTATGGAAGAATTGGGGGAGGTTGGCTGAGACATGAGATGTCCAGGGACGTTCCTGAAAGACTTAGGAAAGTTCTCTGTGGTTGTCATTATCTACCTTCAAGAAGAAGTGGGTTTGGCATAACGAAAATGAAATCATGTCCTTTGCAGCAACATGGATGCATCTGGAGGCCATTATCCTAAGTGAACTAACTCAAAAGCAGAAAATGAAATATTTCATATTCTCACTTGTAAACAGGAGTTAAACAATGGATATATATATATGGGCATAAAGAAGAAGATAATAGACCCTGGGGACTCCAAAAGTTGAGAGGATGGGAGGAGGGTGAAGGTTGAAAAATAACCTATTGAGTACAATGTTCAATACTTGGGTGACAGGTATACTAGAATCCCAACCCCCACCATTATGCAATACACCTATGTAACAAACAAATACATGTCCTTCCTGAATCAAAACTAATTTTTTTTTAAAAAAGAAGAAGTGGGTTTGGATAATGAACATGTCATCATAGTCATGCTTGACTGAGCCACTGAGATCTTCCCTCATTTTTCAGTCATCCAGCAAAATCCTAAATTCCCCAGTGGCTCTAGAGAGGTGGATGAATGTTGCTAGAATAACTAAGGTTGGTTCCCTTAACAGCAAAAAAAGATAAGGTTTGGAATCAGATTCAATTTGATTTAATGACATAAAGATAATATGACATTTCTTGCCTGTGAGTTTAGGAACTAAAAATTATAATGACTGTAAGTATTGAGCAATAAAAATGTCCTTAGCAAATGAATTATAAACATAAGTCTGAATAAGATTAAAATTATTTTCCTCAGCTGTACACATCAAAAAGCAAAGTTCAAACCATATATATTGAATAAACGTATATGTTACAATAGAATGAAAATACTGTTATAGTTTGTTAGGATAGATTATTGTAGGTAAAGATCCTCTAGGATTTTTCAGTGCATAGAAAAATTTAAAGCTCTTGAATTTATTTTTATAAACCCAAGTGATGAAACCTAAAATTAAAAAAAAATGCAGCATTCTTTAGCACTTATTTGTATATATCACCAAACATTTAGGAGGTTTGACTCTATAAAGCTTAGTTATTTTGAAAGAAAACCCAGTAAACTTGTCACCATTCACGTACTGTCAAGTATATTGACTCTCATCCCAATTCTGATATTAACACGGTGGATTTGGTTAAATCAGTTAACTCTTCTGATTCTCAGTGGTATCATCTGTACATTAAGAAGATTGTAATAGGCGATTCTACAGCTTCAACCAAATTCAAATTTATTTTATAATCGTAATTCTTCCAAACATTTTATTTTCCTGATCTTTAGTCAAATATCCCAAACCTTGCCATCTTCACTATCATTTATCTAGAAGAAATACTGCCAGTTAAAGTAGTCACTAATATGATTCTGTCATCAACTATCATTTTCAGAATTCCCTTTTCTTATTGTCTTAAGAGTCCATTTGAGTAACACATCAAAGTCTCAATGCTACTAGTTAAACTCACATTACTGTTGAATGAAGGCAGCATTACCCACCTTGTTTTGTTCACAAGAAGCCCTCCAAATAGTTTAAGTTGTTTCAGTGAAAACCCACACTCAAAGACTCTCTTATATTAGAATTATTTACCAAAAGTATGTTGCCAGACTTGACACCAGTTACAAAGGATGAGATCTGAAAATGTTTTAGGCAATAGCGGCATCTTTGAAATCAGCATCAACCTTTAGTGTATATATTGTATTCAATTCACTAAAAACAAGGAATGTGCATTAGTCTCATTTATGATTTTCTTTAAAAAATGCCTTTTTATAGACACATCTATTAGGCAAGTGCCAACTGCGGAGCAAAGATCCAGAATCTCAGAGAACCAGCATTCTTTTAAATCTAAAGTTGTTAAATATTTGCTGGAAATCGGTCTAATCACTGTAAAAATCACAATTTGTATACATATCTTTGAACGTTAGCTCTTATCAATGAGAATTATTTGTAATACTTTATTGAGACTAAAATGAAGGCATTCATTTGAACTCCAAATATTTGGATTTGCCCACATGCTTTTAGGACTGGAAAGCAGAGAAAAGTAGTAATTCCGTTTTATAGTTCAGAAAACTACAGCATAGACATCACTGATTTCTGAAAAATTATGGAGTAGGCATTATCAAGTCTAGAATACAAATAATCTTATGCTATTTGTCTTTCATTTTGATGATAATAGATATTACAATTAATGTCAGATAGATTCATTCTCTCGGTAAACCTTTCTGGTTATACTTTGTACTTACTGAAGTGCAAGAATATTTAGCCAATAAAGTAAGTTTTCTCACATTCTCTAAAGCAACAATAACAGAAACAACTAATACAAAATAGAGAATACTGTAGGGACAGAAAAGTGTAATACTTCTCCTCACCCATCGTAAGTGTCAGTGGCCAACACTCCAATAACAAAAGACAGGTTAACAAGAGAAAAGCATAACAAATGTATTTAAATTACATGGGAAACCTCAGAAATGAAGATCCAAAGATCGGGGAAAACTGTCTTTCGATGCTTAGATTTGATGAAGAATGGACAGTCAGGTAGAAATATGATTGGACAAAACAGTATGATCTTATGATAACAGACTGAGGGGGAAACCCAACAAAGACTGTCTGTTCATATTCTTCTTGGTGCTTCAGTGTAGCATTTCTCCTTCCCAGATATGGGGCAGGACCCCTCTGGAATAGAGATCATCAGGGAGAAGGGAGAGGGAAGAGAGTGACCTTTCCAGGTTTGATGGCTTACTTTGGGGAAGAAGGGTTCTAGTTCTTTCACTTGCCTTGGGGAAGTTGATCTGCTTTCGATAACTTGCTTCAGTAGAGAAAGGGGTGGGAGACAGGAGGATTGGAGAAGGTCAGACAGATCTTGCTTCTGAGGCTTTTTCAATGTCCTTCAGTTCAAAGTATTTATCACCCCAAGCCACCACACTTTGGGGTATTGTGTTCTGAACCCGTCTTATTGAAGTGTCTGTGAAAGTTTTTTTTGTTTTTGTTTTTGTTTGTTTCTTTGTTTTTGAGACAGAGTCTCACTCTGTCACCAGGCTGCAGTCCAGTGGCATGACCTCAGCTCACTGAAACCTCCGCCTCCCTGGTTCAAACGACTGCAACCTCTGCCTCCCAGGTTCAAGCGATCCTCCTGCCTCAGCCTCCTGAGTAGCTGGGACTACAGGAGTGCACCAGCATGCTCAGCTAATATTTTGTGTTTTTAGTAGAGATGGGGTTTCACCATGTTGGCCAGGATGGTCTCGATCTTTTGACCTCATGATCTGCCTGCCTCAGCCTCCCAAGGTGCTGGGATTACAGATGTGAGCCACTGTGCCCAGCCAGTTTTACATCTAAACAACAAATAAATCATATAGTTTGCTTTCCTTGACCTACAGAAAATAAGCTAAGCAGTCAAACTGCAGAAAGTTTTTATAAATAGACAAATATGTAAAAATATGTTTATTCTCCCCTCCCCGTGTTATTTTTGAAACATGTATTTACCTTTATAGGTTTATATATACATACACAGAGACTTACCCTAAAGTACCTATGTTTTTAATTCTTGGTTAAAAATTCTCAACTCTTTCCTTTATAGACACAAAAATGAAGCCTCTATATATGACTTCAGTCAGGAAGTAAATCTTTTGTAATAATATATAAACCTCCTCCTGACAATATTAGCAGCCACTTCTTAAATTCTATATATTGTATTGATTTTACTAAACAGAAAATACAAATTTCCCTTCTTTGTAATTCTTCCATCAAAGATATACCACTTCATTGAATTAGAGACTTGTTGAACAGAAACCAGCCATTAGGATGAGATAATAAGTACCAAATATATGTATATATCCCACTCTTTTTTATTCTTTTTTTTTTTTTTGAGGCGGAGTCTCGCTCTGTCGCCTGGACTGGAGTGCAGTGGCCGGATCTCAGCTCACTGCAAGCTCCGCCTCCCGGGTTTACGCCATTCTCCTGCCTCAGCCTCCCGAGGAGCTGGGACTACAGGCGCCCGCCACCTTGCCCGGCTAGTTTTTGTATTTTTTTTAGTAGAGACGGGGTTTCACCGTGTTAGCCAGGATGGTCTGGATCTCCTGACCTCGTGATCCGCCTGTCTCGGCCTCCCAAAGTGCTGGGATTACAGGCTTGAGCCACCGCGCCCAGCCTTTTATTCTTAAAAGTGTGAGAGAAGAGACTGGGAGAGACTGGTGCCTCTAAGCAGTTTTGTCTTTAGATTCAGCCAAGAAAAATTCATTGCTTTATAAATACAAAAACAGTGTGTGTGTGTGTGTGTGTGTGTGTGTGTGTGTTTAATTTTCTGTCATATAAAAAAGTTTTCTTGACAGTTTGGTACCCTGTTCAGTGAATGGGAATTACAAAAAACAGAAATGTAGAAGAGGATGTCCTCAGGCCAGAAGACCAGGGTAAAGAGCCCAGGAGTCCATGTTGGAGAGGACACCATTGAAATCACAGGTGGAGTGGGGAGTTTGCTTAAACTGGCAACACCCAATCACCCTAGGAGAGGTATCTATACAGACTTGGTTGCTCAGATAACCATTTCCTTCTCTCTTCTTGGTTGGTCTAGTTTTGATAGATGCTCAGAACTGCCCAAAACTCTTGAGAGGCAGAAGTAAGATACAGGAGATGGAAACCTGCCTGCCTGGCTCCTTGAAGTGCTGGAATGGGACAGTCCCCATCCTAGGCTGAGGCAGATTCAATCCCCACCTGGAACCAACTTCCATCCTGCTCTGCCCAGCCATAGTACAGACTCACAGACAACAGTGCTCAGGTCCTCTGGCCTCTAGCAAATGGTCTGTCTTGGGATGAAGGCTGTTGCTGGGATGTGAGCTTAGTTTAATTCATACTTTTTAATGAAATATGATCTGTGGCCTTTGACTTGTACTTTTGTCCCAGGTCTTGAAAATATTTAGGATTGGCCTGCATTAAATGTTATCACAATCATTCTTGGTTGTAGTTATTTATCTAAGATTCTTCTTTAGAACCAATGATATATATGGTCAATGTAATTGGAAGCAGTGTAGGCATGAGCCACCGTGCCCAGCCTTTTTCTTTCTTTCTTTCTTTCTTTCTCTTTCTTTCTTTCTTTCTTTCTTTCTTTCTTTCTTTCTTTCTTTCTTTCTTTCTTTTTCTTTCTTTCTTTCTTTCTTTCTTTCTTTTTAACACTAATTGGATCTAGGGAAAAAACAGGAGAACGCTGCAGCCTCCGCAATTAAGGAAAAAAATACCCAGGGCCCATGAAAACCAATATGCAGCCATTTTCTTAATCTTTGTGCCATGTGCCTCTTATCAATAAATAATGTTCACAGTCAAACATTCTTAAATATAGCTGTGAAAATAATTTTTCCCAATAAGTTACCTATTATTTACCATCCTCCTTTTCTTGCAAATATCATTCATTACTGCTAAATCTCATACTCAGAATCATAAGGGAAAGTGCTTGTAAACTCAATAACACATAGGTGAGGTAAATTTCACAAATTCTGAGACTGAAATTTTTTTTTTTACTAGGCCAGATTAATGGAAAGCCAGATGTATTGGGGTGCAGGGGGTAGTTGGGGACAGGGTAGACCGCATAGGTTCAAAAATGCTCTGAAAACCAAAAGGTAGTTTTTTTGGGTTTTGTTTTTTGTTTTGAGACAGTCTCACTTTGTTGCCAGGCTAGAGTGCGGTGGTGCTCTCTTGGCTCACTGCAACCTCTGGCTCCCAGGTTCAAGTGATTCTCCTGCCTCAGCCTCCCAAGTAGCTGGGATTACAGGTGCACAACACCATGCCCAGCTAATTTTTTTTTTTTTTTTGAGACGGAGTCTCGCTCTGTCGCCCGGGCTGGAGTGCAGTGGCCGGATCTCAGCTCACTGCAAGCTCTGCCTCCCGGGTTTACGCCATTCTCCTGCCTCAGCCTCCCAAGTAGCTGGGACTACAGGCGCCCACCACCTCGCCTGGCTAGTTTTTTGTATTTTTTAGTAGAGACAGGATTTCACCATGTTAGCCAGGATGGTCTCGATCTCCTGACCTCGTGATCCACCCGTCTCGGCCTCCCAAAGTGCTGGGATTACAGGCTTGAACCACCGCGCCCGGCCTAATTTTTGTATTTTTAGTAAAGATGGGATTTCACCATGTTGGCCAGGCTGGTCTTGAACTCCTGACCTCAGGGGATCCTCCTGCCTCGGCGTCCCAAAGTGCTGGGATTACGGGCATGAGCCACTGCACTCGGCCACCAAAAGGTAGTTTTGATGCTGCATCTTTATGTAAACTGACATTAGGCCTTCTTATAGTCTATTCAATTTTTAATATATATACATATATTTTCCTACGGAAGTATTACTGTATTATATTCCAGAGAGTTTTCCCATACTCTAAGAATTATACAATGCGTAGTATATTGAGATACAGATTTCCTTTCCATATTTGAAAAATAACAAAAGTTTCAAATAAGAGATTGTGGGTTTGTACTTTGGTTTAGAGATTCAAGTTAGAAACGTAGTTTTCCAGTTGTGGTCCACAGTCAAGTGCTTTTACAGAAAAAAGTGTTTTCACAAGTATGAGGCAAAGTGCAATACATACACACACACAACACACATGCAGGTTTTAGGAGGTTATACAATTTAACATATAGAACTTAATTCTAAGTGCATGTTCTTTGTACCGTTTTATTTTTTGTTAAAATGCATCAAAGGACAAAATTTCAACAAATTTAGGATAAAGATCATAATTGACTTTTATTTACTATTCTAGAATCCTGCAACATCTCATTCCATAAAATAGAGTGTGAGTTCTGATGAGCCCAGCAGAGAAACTTGGTTTTATTAATGCAGACAGAAAAGAGCTGAGGAAAACAGAATCAAAAAACAAAAGCAGACTGGTATTTTCTAAGGATGTTTTTGTTTGTTTGTTTGTTTGTAAAGGTCTAAGCAGAGGGGACTTCCTTATCATACCGGCTAAAACTAGCTTGTGGGGAATTGGCTATTATCTCTCTTTCATGATTTCACTGAGGATCAGATAAATGCTTAATTTCTACTTGGTGGTTTGAAATGTCAGTGTGAATAACTCCATTTTGTTTTGGTCTGTTGAGTGTAGTACAGGAGTTCATTCCAAACCAATGGCTTCCTAGAAACTTAATTGAACAAATGTATTCTCTTCATAAAATAATTTGATAGTCAAAAGTAGTTTATTCCCCCCTGCCTTTTTTTTTTGGTTGTTGCTTTTAATTGACAAATAAAATTGTATATATTTACCATACACAACATGATGTTTAAAATATATATACATTGTGGCATGGCTAAATGGAGTAAATTAACATATTCACTACCTCACATAGTTATCAATTGTGTCGTGAGAATACTTAAAATCTACTCTCAGCATTTTTCAGTTTTTCAATATAATACATAGTGTATTCTTGAAAAATGTAAGAGTATGATAAATCTGTATTCACTGTGTTTACAATAGTTGTGTTCTTATCTGACAAAATAAAATATTGTTAGCTTAATGTTGACCTTTCAATACCTTTTGAAAAAATTTTATCAACCTAAAATTTGAGCAAACTGATGAGCTATTCAGAAACCATCAAGTCTCTACAAAAAACTGTTCCTGGTATTCTAAATGTGAAACAATTGCTCCATTTTCCTAGGTGACTAAGCAGTACTTGATGAACTGACAGACTTAGGGCACCATAGGAAAAAAAAAAGAAAAATAGAGATGAGAAAAAATGCAAAGAAAAAGAAATGTGCCTCGAACAATAATTTTGGATAATATTAATTGACACCAACTTACACTATTCCTATTAAAACCCTTTCTTAGAAAACAGCCTCTTTATGTCTACATGGTCATATTGAATCAATGTATTTAGCAGTCCTCGTGGTAAACTCCCTGAACATTATTTGATTGTTTTTACTTTCACAATTTAGACACATATTTCACAAACTGTAATCCATAGAGCATCAGTCTTAGAAGATGTTTTGCCAAGGGAATAAAATAATCAAACACATTTGGAAAGTTTAGCATAGTCTGTCTTTACCTCATGCTGGCTCCCCATCCCCATCTCTTGGAGGCACCCTCCCCACCAAAACACTAACCCTGACATTTATTCACAGGTAACATTTGCTTGTTAAAGGCTTTGAAAAGGCCAGGCGCGGTGGCTCACGCCTGTAATCCTAGCACTTTGGTAGGCTGAAGCGGGTGGATCATGAGGTCAGGAGATGGAGACCATCCTGGCTAACGCGGTGAAACCCTGTCTCCACTAAAAATACAAAACATTAGCTGGCCGTCGTGGCGGGCACCTGTGGTCCCAGCTACTCGGGAGGCTGAGGCAGGAGAATGGCGTGAGCCTGGGAGGCGGAGCTTGCAGTGAGCCGAGATCCCGCCGCTGCACTCCAGCCTGGGTAACAGAGCGAAATTCTGTCCCAGAAAAAAGAAAAAAAAAAAAGGCTTTGAAAAGTGCCAGAGGGTTTTTTGTTTCATGTTTTTAAAATCAATTTAATTGTGTCCAACCCAACATTTCTCAAACTTTCAAACTTACCCTGGCAACTTTTTGTTTTTCATTTCCAGAAAACTTCCATTATCATTCCAACATAATGTTCTTTCCTCAGGATATACTTTGGGAAACTGTGTCCTGTTTATGGTGCAACCACAGGTGTTTAGACTGCACATTAGAAAGGGCTTGCAATGAGACCCGAACAATTAACTAGCAACCAGTTATTCATAGTCTGAGGGGCTCTGTTCGTTCATTTGCTGGCTCTATGACTTTGGGTGAATCCTTTCACTTTCTTGAGCATCTGTTTCCTTCGCTGTAAAATGACACACTAGTCTTCCGAAGCAGGGTTGTTCTAAGCATCCAGTGAAATAATTCATGCAGTAAATGAAGTGTCCAGTTCATAGCCTAGCACCAAGCAGAACTCCATTAAATGTCTGTTCTCAGCCCTCCACCACCCAACATTTTAAAAAAAGAACAGGTAAAAATTAAATAAATAAAAAAAATGCTTAGCACATTCAAATTTTATAAATTCCAAGGAAATGGTCTACTCTACTAGTCTTGGGTTAGTGGGCTACCTGTTATTTCCATGACTACTGAAAAATAATTTTACATATGGATAATTGCAAAGCAGATCAATTTTCAGAACAAATGTTCTTGAAAATGTCTCTTTATTTCCATTTAATTTGAAGAGATTCATTTGCAGCCCTTATTCATGCAAAACTCCCATTGACATCACTTAGTTCTTAACAAAATTAGGTAATGCAAATTATAAAAGCAAAATCATTGAATAGACACAAGAATCTCGTGCTTATGTTGTGGCTCCACAACTTAAATTTAAAAACTAGGGTGAGTATGAGGACTCAGAGTAAAAACGAAACAGTGATTAAAATGCTGAGAAGTAAGACTTTAAGTGAAAGCATAAATGAAACAAAGCAGAATTTTCCACCTCGTCACGGAAAATCTGAAACAGGATTTATAGGAAAGAGTAATAGATTCCATCTTGCCTCAAATAGGCCAAATCCTATGATGAAAATAAAACAGATTAATATGTTAAGGACGGAGTTAAAGGTGTCAAAGATCAAAGTTTCAACAAATTGAGTTTAAGAGACATAAGTAGCTTTTTATTAGTGATTCATTAATCAGACAGCTTTCAATCTGTAAATTAGAAGGGAGCTCTGATGAACTAAACTGAGTGAGTGATTTGGCTATTATTCCTCTTGATTTCTTGGAAGATCAGATCTTACTTAGGTTTCAGTTTGGTGGTGTAGAGCCTTAGCATGAGTAACTCCATTTTGAACTTGCTATCTTTTCTTTAACAGAGGAAACATGAGGGAGATTACAGAAGACCCCCTGAAGAGGTGTTTCGTGGTTATTATGTCTCTACTTTTAGTTTACGCTCTTGATTTGGTGGGGGGATGCTATATTATCTGTGCGTTCCTAATATAATACAGTGTTTGCACACTGTAGATGATGAATGTGAATAGAGATTTTAATATGAAGAAATAAGTTTAAACGTCAGTATAACAGATTTCGTTCAGGTAAAATTAACATAACCTAACCCCAAGATGTTAATTCCCTAAATAAAATTCTTACTTGAAGCTATGGATTTGCTTTGTTTTAGCTGTTTTAAAAATAGTGTGTATATTTATTAATTCCATCAACAAATAGTCATTGAATATCTACAATGTGGCAAACATTCTGCTAGATGATAAGAATACAATCATGAATAAGATAAAATGCTTTTCCTCCTGGAAGTCATATGTCTAACTGTGGAAGCAATATTGCATAGACAAGGACAGCAAATAAATTTATTCAATCTGTGATAGGTTGAACATCCTAAAAAGAAAAAAGATCTTTAGCCAGCTTCTGAGATGACCATTAATGATCCCAGCATCCTGGTATTCACAACCTTATGAATTCATACCCCACCTTACATTGTAAGAAGATTGACCTGTGTGATCAATAACATATGGTAGAAGTGATGGTTAAGTCACTTCCAAGATAAGATTGCAAAAGACCATGGACTCCATCTTGGGCTCTCTCAGCTTATTCACACAAGGAAGGTCATGTTGTCAGCAGCCTTATGAAGAAACTCACAGGGCAAAAAGTGAAAGTATATGGCCAAAAGTCAACAAGGAACTAAGACCTGCCAACTGCCATTAGTGAGCCTAGAAGCAGATTTCCTAGCCACAGATGACTGTGCCCTACTCAACAGCTTGACTGCTACTTCAAGAGAAACTGTGAGGCAGAATCTACCAGCTATTTGCCCTAGATTCTTGAGTCATAGAAACTGTAAGATTATAAATGTGTAATAACTTAAGCTCCTAAATTTTGGGATAGTTTGTAACTCAGTGATTGATAACTAATACAGATAACTGCAGATAGTTTGGGAAGCAATAATTTAGAGTGCTCTTGGCCAATAAAAAGATTTTCAGGGCTTAAATATGAACTGACAAATTCCTATTAAGCATGGCTCTGTGTTGGAAAATAAGAACAGTAGTTATGCCATTGATAATAAAATAGATGATCTACTGATGCCTCTTCCTGTTCTAAGATTGAAGTATCCAGAATCCAAGCACTGATATCCCCCATTA
Source organism: Trachypithecus francoisi (assembly GCF_009764315.1). NCBI lineage: Eukaryota > Metazoa > Chordata > Mammalia > Primates > Cercopithecidae > Trachypithecus > Trachypithecus francoisi. The sequence goes on along the minus strand of NW_022681469.1, from coordinate 85,653,346 downwards.
CATCAGAAATGAGTCAAGTAGCAAGAGCTATTTATAATAAATGTCATGGCCTTTTCCTGTATTTTAACTGATAACACATTATTTTAAGAATTCTCAGTAGATTTTAGTAGGAGTGGGTGTGACAATGTGCATATGTATAGAAAAGAATATTTTTGTTTTAACTCTAAATGCAAAGATTATTTTTAGGTCCCATCCATACACGTACCTGAAGTAATGGTATTCTGCTTCCTGAATGCCTTTCTGAAAATGCTGCCTACCTTTATTGACTCAAATGTTGTCAAGTGTGTTACATACAAATTTTTCCTAACCAAGGTAAGACTCTTGTTCCTAAATAACTTATTTTTTGGGTGATCACTTGCTTCCAAATATATTTGATAAACCAATGAGCATTGATGGGATATGACACAATAGAAATTAGTAATTTTAACTTACAGTGTAAAAGTGAATAAAGAACAAAAATCCGAGTTTTATTTAGAGTGTGTCATAAGATACAAAGAAGATTTGTAGCTTTCTTTGATGTGCTCACATGAAATGCCTGTAGTCAAATGGCTATTTTTAAACTTGAGAAGAAATTCAGGACAAAAGGAACATTTTAAATATAAAAGGGAATTCAGGGAGATCACAAAGAAGTGAAATCACTATTACAAAAGTTCAAAGACACATTGTTCTTCAAATATCAAGAAGCTGACTTAAATACCAATTCTGACCCTTCTTCAGGGGATACTTTCTAGGGTTTAAGGAAGTGACAGACATGAGGCCATTCTTTTGCCCCCTTTTCAGAAACTCTTGGTTTTGGATAACTATTATGTTTAGCTTCCTTAAGACTAATTCTCCTGTTGTGCTAGACATTTTGAACTCAGCGAGATCTCAACTGCAATGTAATTGGTATGCTGTGTCAGGTATCAGGTCAGCTGACCACCAGAGACCAGGAAGAGGACTCTGATGTGACAATCTCCTGTCTGGGCAAAGTGAGTATTGCATATCAGGAATTTGCTCCCTCATGGATGGGAAGCTAGAAAATGTTTTTAAACATAGGCAGGATGTCAGGCTATTGCCAGATGTAAAGGACAGTCCTAAAAGCCATCCAGAAGGTCTTATGGATAGATCTCAACGGGAACAGACCATGGAGGCTGAACTAGAGAGGAGAAGTCTATTGTCAAATGTTGGAGAAAAAGCTCTAACAAGCAAGAATGGCAACTTTTACAGAGTACCAGCTCTGTAAGGCGGTTTCAATATGTTAGCATATTTCGTTCTCACAGCAATTTTGGAATATAGGTTTTATATCCATTATCCACATGTGGAAACAGACTCAGAGGGATGAAGTAGTTAGACCTGTGATGGAGCCAGCATTCAAATCCATGACTCTCTCATGCCAAATCCCTTTCCACTACATTGTTTTTTTGTTTTTTGTTTTTTTCCTTAGTGAGCTCAACATAACCAATGATTACAAATAATAATAAAAAAAAATCAGGAATTTCTTTTATAATGGATCTTAAGGGAACCCAGTACAAATCCTTTATTTAATAAATTAAAAAAAGAGAAAGAGAAAGAAAGTTCACCTTAATACAAGCTATGATTCTGAATTATAAACTTCAGATACTCTGTGTTGGTCACATAAATATCACATCTTTAGAAATCACAAAGAATCTGTTTCTATGCCAAAGAAAAAAAAAAAAAAAAGGAAAGAAACCTATGCATTAGAGAAATGTATTTAGTTCAGTACAGCTTTTAATTTTCTTTTCATTATGATTTTAAGAAAAAATTCATTTATTTTTATTTTTCAGTTTTATTGAGGTATGATTGACAAATAAAAATTGTATATATTTAAGGTATATAACGTGATGTTTTAATATACATTCATGCACTGCATAACAATCTTTTAGTCAACAACAGACTGCATATTCAATGGTGGGCTCAAAAGATTGCAATGGAGCTGAAAATTTCCTATTGTCTAGTGGGCATGGCATCATAGTGCAATGTGATACTCACCTGTTTGTGTTGATGCTGATATAAAAAAACTTGAGGCATTGCCAGTCATGTAAAAGTATAGCACACACAATAACATACAGTATATAATAATAATAAATGTCTATTATTGGTTTATGTATTTGCTGCAGGGGCGGGGTCCTCAGGGAAAACCCCTGCTAGGGCAATGCAGAAGGGAAATGTGGGGTCAGAGCCCCCACACAAATTTCCTACTAGGCCACTGCCTAGTGGAGCCATGAGAAAAGGACCACAGTCTTCCAGACCTCAAAATGTTAGATCCACCGCCAGCCTGGATTGTGCCTGGAAAAGCTGCAGACACTCAATGCCAGCCCATGAAAGCAGCTGAGATGGGCGCTGTACCCTGCAAAACCACAGGGATGGAGCTGTCCAATACCATGGAAACCCACCTCTTGCATCAGCGTGACCTGGATGTGACACATGGAGTCAAAGGAGATCACTTTAGAACTTTAAAGTTTAATGACTGGTCTATTGGGTTTTGGAATTGTGTGGGACCTATAACCCCTTTGTTTTGGCCAATTTCTCCCATTTGGAAATGGTGTATTTACTCAATGCCTGTACCCTCATTGTATCTAGGAAGTAACTAAATTGCTTTTGCTTTTATGGGCTCATAGGTAAAAGGGACTTGCCTTGTCTCAGATGAGACTTGGGACTTGGACTTGAGTTAAAGCTAAAATGAGTTAAGACTTTAGGGGACTGTTGGGAGGGAAGGCATGATTGGTTTTGAAATATGAGGACATGAGATTTGGGAAGGCCAGGGACAGGATGATATGTTTTGGCTGTGTCTCTACCCAAATCTCATCTTGAATTGTAGTTCCCATAATCCCCAAGTGTCATGGGAGGGGACCTTCTGAGAAGTAATTGAATCATGAGGGGTGGGCTTCTCCTGTACTGTTCTTGGGATAGTGAATCAGTCTCAAGAGATCTGATGGTTTTATAAAGGGAAGTTCCCCTACACATGCTGTGTTTTCTGCCACCATGTAAGACGGGTCTTTACTCCTCCTTTACCTTCTGCCATGATTGTGAGGCCTCCCCAGCTATGGGGATCCGTGAGTCCATTAAACCTCTTTTTCTTTATAAATTACCCAGTCTCAGGCACTTCTCCATAGCAGTGTGAAAATGGACTAATACTCTAACCAAACATTTTTTTCAGAACATATCCCCATCATTAAGCTATTTATGATTGTATATACGTTGTGAAGTGATTTGTACAATCAAGTTAATTAGCACATTCATCACCGCACATAGTTACTTTTTTGGGGGGAGAGTATGGTAAGAGATCTACTCTCAAAAATAAGAAAAATCTGTTAACTAAAACTTATTTGTACTCACATATTCAAGCTGTTTTCCAATAATTTTCTGTTTGTTTTCAGAAAAGTCATTTCCCAAAGCATTGCTTAGGTTAATATTGAAAATTAGCTTAAATTTGTAGAGAAAGGCAATTCAAAAGTATGCTATCCTTTCATTAATCCATTCATCCAAAAACATGCATCAAATACCTTCTATGTGCCAGTGAATAGGAGCTCAAGGTCCTAAAACGTTTATCAAATGAAAAAACTGTAACAAATATTTATACAGAATATAATGCTATAGAGAAATGCCAGCTTTGAAAGTTCACAAGACGAGGTTCCCTAAGACTAATTTCAGGTTCAGAACTGGGGAAAACCAACTTATTCTGGAAAGATCTTACAGAGGAGGTACTTCAGGCAACCAGGCTGGAAATATTATTCCTCCTAATGGCTAATACATATAAAACACTAACTTTACTGCTGTGCTTTAAATCATTCCAAATCAAGTTGTAACTCAGGAGAATAAAATTATCTTTCAAAACAAACTTTTGTGATGCTTTTTTGTCTTTGTTACTACTCTGTCTTTTACATTTAAAGAAACCATAGCAACCACACCTGCATCTCTCACTGTTGTCCATGAAGTGGAGATTAGTGAAGTCTGGTGATGTTTTACTGTTTACTTTAAAGTCACCAACATAATCATACTTTTCATTCTAAAAGAAATGCAAATGATCTTTTTTTTTTTTCTGTCACCAGGCTGGAGTACAGTGGCACGATCTTGGCTCACTGCACCCTCTGCCTCCCGGGTTCAAGTGATTCTCCTGCCTCAGCCTCCCAAGTAGCTGGGACTACAGGTGCACACCACCACGCCCAGCTAATTTTGCATTTTTAATAGAGACGGGGTTTCACCATGTTGGCCAGGGTGGTCTTGATCTCTTGACCTTGTGATTCATCCGCCTCAGCTTCCCAAAGTGCTGGAATTACAGACGTGAGCCACTGCCTGGCCAAACGATCATATTTTTAAAGGCAGGTAGAGATTCGTGTTTTGTTTTTTGCTTATCAGTTACCAAACTTTATGTATCACTCAAAAATTAAGATCTATAACCACCTGTTCTATAAATAAAAATTTCTGTTGTCCTTGCAAACTTTAATTTGAACTCTAATAATTTATCTCAAATTAGTTAACTCTAATAAACTACTAACTTCTTCCTTCATATAGTGGATTAAGAAAAAATAAGTCTATGAAACATGCATGTTGTAACAAACCGTTTCAAGCATTAGAAAAAATATTATCTTTTGATTCCCACTTGCAATCCAACCTATTAGAAAAATGTAACAGTGTAAAAGATAAGTGTGCATCCTTCCCTGCCATTCATTTGATTATAAACATTTTAATATTTATAGGTAATATAGTATCTTAAAAAATAAGATACTATAGATACATACCATACATTCTTAGTGGGGGTGATATTGCCCCCAAGTGTTGAAAACAGGTTCTTGGAGGGATGTATCTTAGGTATTATAATGGTTTGTGACACTGTAAAGGACTATAGGACACAAACAGACACACAGTAAAACTGTGGTATTAAAATATAATGAGAAGGAGGTGATAAGGAATAAAAATGTCTAAAAAAGCTCCTTGGGGGCAATAACAAAAAAAAAAACAGATTGTGAATACACATATATGTGTAAGTGTATATACACATACCTTTATGTATACTATTTTTTCTTTTTAACAAAAACAGAATATATGATACAGTATATTCTGTCTCTTGCTTTTATTATTATTCAACGTGCTATGTCACATGTAAATCATAGTTGCATGCAAATCATTTCAGAGGTAAGGTAGGTAACATCAACAAGACAAACAGGGTTTGGGGAAGAGTGTGGACCATGGCAAAAATGTGAGCCCATGCTTCTTTATAAGGGAACATCAACTCCTTTACATCAGCTCCAGCTGATGGTTGCTATGTGGGAATTTAGGCCCACTGTTACCTTATTCTCTAATTTTTCAAGCAATGGAAGTCTAAATTTTTATGTATAATTTGAATTTTGAATGTTGACAATAACTTTCCCATGTGGGTCAACATTATGTGGGTGAAGCAAAACAGGTCTGGACTAGCATACAATGCTGGCTTCCCTTTGCACTTGTTAGGTAGAAGTTCAACTCAGGGTTTTTCAATGAAATGTTGACAGACTAACTGCAACACAACCTATGTGATTTGCTCAAGCCTACGGAATCAGAAACTCTGTGAATCTACCCAGGGATGTCACTTTGTAATGAGTGTCTTCCATAATCTCAAATTTGAGAACCAACTATATAGCATACTTTTCAACAGGTATATAACGATAATTGAATTCCGAAGTATGGGAGTATCATACTTTGTCAAATCAGTTTCCTTGTTGGTGGATATTGAAGTTGCTGCCAGATTTTTTCCTTGGTACCTAATATTGCAATAAATGTCTTTATGCACCATTGTTTTTACTTTTGTAGGATAAATTTCCCAAATGAGGATTATTGTATATAATGTTAGGGTCTAATAGATGTTCATTTTAGAGTCTAGTAGACATTGTAAACTTACTTTAAAAAGGTTTCAAAAAGTCACATTCCAATCAGCAATATACATGAGTGCCCTTATCCTAGGATCCACCTCTAAATATATTAAAAACTTCCTTCCAACTTGATGAGTTAAAAACATTCTTTAAGTCCGGGCATGGTGGCTCACACCTGTAATCCCAGCACTTTGGGAGGCTGAGGTGGGTGGATCACAAGGTCAGTAGTTCAAGACTACCCTGGCCAATATGGTGAAATTCCATCTCTAGTAAAAATACAAAAATTAGCTGGGCATGGTGGCAGGCACCTGTAGTCCCAGCTACTAGGGAGACTGAGGCAGGAGAATTGCTTGAACCCGGGAGGTAGAGGTTGCAGTGAGCCGAGATCGTGCCACTGTACTTCAGCCTGGGCGACAGAGCGAGACTCTGTCTCTAAATAAATAAATAAATAATAAAAATAAAAACATTATTTTTTAAGTGTACAGTATAATGTACTGATTTGGGGGGCAGTTAAAAGTTTTTTTTTTTTTTCACATTTATAAGTTGTTTGCAGTTCCTCTTCTTGAGGGAGTTTACAGACACTCACCAGTTGAAAATGGCAGTATTGAGAGTGAGAGAGGGTGCATCTACATAGTATCAGTTTCCTTGATAGCCTTACCTTCTTCTCAGGCTCCACCCTCCTCCCAAATTTCTGTTACTTCTCCCATACAGTGTTCATAAAGCCACTGATTATCTTTCACCCTCCTGTGAGGACTCCATGTTTTTCTTTGGAATTATTTTCACTTGTTCATTTTCTTGGCCAATTTTGCTGTTTAATTTTATATCTTTTTCTTATCTATTTGATGTAACTCTGTGCAAACTAGATCTCTAACAATTTGCCTTACATACTGTTTTAATAAAACAAATTTTAAAAGTTACCGTTTTACTTAATACTCTACTCAATTTTGAGCAAAAGTCATTTGATTTTAATCATAGCAACCATTTAAAAAAAGCAGCGCCATTTTAGCTTGTTTCCTTTCTGTAACTGCTTTTAGAAATTCACTTTCTTTAACAACATGCATTTTCAGCATAATACCATAGTAAGTTAACTGTAGAGAAGTCACTAATGAATATTATTTTACTTTATTAAATAACAGCAAGGGAACTATAAAAATGTAAATCGTTTTACATGAAACCTAAAAACTTTCCAAACTCAAAAATTGGCTTTTTTTGGAGGGAGGTAGCTTTCTCTCAAGAACTCTTATTTCAAAATCCAAATGGGATTTCAAAACACAAGTAAATAAATGTCAAAGCCTCTTGGCCTCTGCTCTGCCATTCTATGCCTGAAATCCTGCCAAAATGAAATTTTCCATTCAAAAGGACTGGCATTTACTAAACTGATTTTTTAAAGACATTCTCAAAAAGTAGTGGAAACTTTGTCCAGCTTTTTATGTTCCTGTCTTGTAGACGGAACAGCTGCCTCTGCAGATATTTTCCAAGATCTTACATTTTCTGAAAAACATATTCTCAGCCCTTCCACTGTCTTCAGCAACTGGGTCTATTGGTTTTTCCCAGTGCCAAGCATAGACGATAAACAACTGCCAAACTAGAAGCTAGTGTCTCACTGAGTATCAAGGCACAGAAAGGACAGAAGAGATAGTGTTTCATTAAGTATCAATGCAGAGAAAGGACAGAAGAGAAAGTGGGAGAAAGAAAAGAGCGTGGTTCAATCATTCACAGGCAAGAGGGCCACATTTATCTCAAAATTTTAGGCTGTTTCAACAAAACCGAGCTGTAGTGAGACTAGTTGCTTATTCACATGAGAACATCATTTTTAGTTACTATGAAGATCAGAGTTAAAAGATATGAGTTCGTTTAAAGAACTCAAAAGTGAAAATGTGAAGCCATCGCAATAAGTAGTAAAATCTGAGGCTTACAGCGCAGTGCCTGAGAGTGCCAGTCTGCTAAAGGGAGGGAGAAGGGGCACAGAGTTTATGGGGGCCTGGGAAGGAGTGAGAAGACTTTGGAAATGGAAACTAAAACTATCAGCCAGCGAAAATCATCAATATTCCTAAAAATATATAATGATAATAATAATAAATAAAAGCTTTAAAAAACTAACAAGACACTGTGGGATACAAAAAAAAAAGAGGTAGAAATGAAAATTACAGAATGTTAAGTGAAAAAACTGAAATCCATCTACAGTCGAACAGTTTGCACTTTTAAAAGCAAGGACTTGAAGCAGCAAGCAAAAGTTCCCAGTCCTTAAGACTTTCTCCCCACTCTCAATTCTTTCTTTCCTCTAGTGCAAAAGCTGCCTTAAGCAGTGCACGCCGGAATGATCCCCACGTGAGCCTTCCTTTAATTTCGGTCTTAATTTTTTTCTCTCTTGTTATTACTCCCAGACCCTAACCTCCTTTTCCTCATTTAGTATCTGTTTCGGGGACGGGACAAAGAGAAGTCAGCGAGCTGAAAAAACTTTTGTGGTTTGGGCGACTTGGGCCTTTGTTGTGTCATTTCCCCCTACCCCTCCACGCCCCCAACCACGTGACCAAGAAGAGCCGGAATTTTGTGAATGGAGACGAAAGGTGGCTGTTGGGGCGGGCGGGACTCCGCCCCCTTCCCTAAAGCGGCCAATCTCCTAGCGGAGCGCTGAGGGGTCAGCAATAAACAACAATGGGCTGGGGATTTACGGCTCGTTATTGGCTGCAGGAAGAACCTCGCAGGGACCTAACCCGAAGCTCCGCCCCCTCGCGGTTACCCTGGATACCCGTCAGGCTCCGGCTGCAGAGAAGGTCTTTGGAAACTGTTGCTCAGATTACAGGCGCTGGGTTATTCCTGGAGTGAAGGGTGGTGGAGCACCCTTGTTATTGACCCCCTGCTTGGTTGCACCCTCAGATAATACCCATGAGCTTCACTGTTCCAGCCTCCCGGCCCAGGCTCTTCCTGGAATCTCTCCTTGGCCGGGGTTAAAATGCAGTTCCCGCTCAAAATGCTTATAGGTGCGCGCGTTGTGAACTCTGATTTAGTAGTTTCAGGGAATGCGCGGGGTCTGTCTTTGCTGTCCATAGTTATTGGTTGTTTTCCCAGTAATAAGTGTTGATTTTGTTTGTTTGCTTGCTTGTTTTTTAAATAGATATTTCTCCTGCATAGGTCCGGGGTTGAGTGCTGTGCATCTTACACTCCATTTTAATGTGTCTCCATAACGTTCCATTTAAGGAAGGAAACTTTCAGATAGAAATTGAGAACTGCAGCACGTTTCCTAATGGGCGGAACAGCTGCCGGAAACGTCTTCTGGTCACTAGTTCTGGTCACAAATCAATTTCAACAGCATTGAGTCCCTGGTCCTATCCACGCGGCCTCCCGTCCCCTGTTGGGCACTGGCTCCCTTAAAGTGACGCTTTACTGTTCTGAGTCCCATACGAGGGATAGGGCAAGTGGCTTCAGAGATGCAGCCCTCACTTCTCAACGTCCTAGTTATTGTCCTTGAAACCCGAGCCGTCTCACCGCTCGCCCCCAACCCTGGGCTCTGGCTGTTTAAGAGCTGTAGAGGAAGTGAAAGCGTCAAGTACAATAAGTGACACCCTCCGCCTCCGTGTATACATAACAAAAGCTCAGGAAACGTGCGGGTTCTAGGATATACGAGCCACCCCAAGCCCTCCCTCCTACTCCCCACAGCCACAGTGTACTGGAAGTACCTTTTCCCTGTGCACACGTAGGGACAATTTTGACTTACATTTTTTCACCTAGCTTGCTCTGTCGTCCTCCCATCACAACCTCTCCTAATCAGCAGTTTTGCATCTCCTAGGTGCCTTCCTTATAGATTCTTTAGTTTCTGTCCCACGAACGATAGGATCTAATTTTAGTTGAGGATGAGTGTTAAAAAAAATGTTTTGATAAATCATAATGGTGATGGTGGGTTTTGAAAAACAGGATAATAAATTGGTCCAAAAGCTTAGTGGGAATGAGGATCTAAAGAGCGAGGTGGGCTCCTAGTCGGGGCAAGAGTAGAGGGGTTGGAGATCCTGTGGGCAGGGCGGCTGAATAAGGAGGTACAGGCTTTGTGGATCGCGCCTCTAAGTGTACACCAGAACCGCACAACAGTGCTTTAAGGGAACCAGCCCAATAGTGGACCTAACACCCCAATAATGGGAACTGGCGACTCGAAACACATGGTTTCAGTATCCCCAGGCGCTTTAACAATAAGCTGCGGGTTACAGAGGAAGTCGAGTCTCTCCGTGGTGCTTCCAGGCTGAGGACTCAGCGCCTACCGACCGAGCACCCCCTAGGGCAGAGGGGCGAGGGAGACCCGCGGGAAGGGGCAGCAAGCCGCCTGATTGACAGCCCGAAATCTGATCTTGTGAAAGAGACGCGGAGCCAATGGGAGGCAGCGATCCATCAGTTTGGATTGGAGGCCCCTGGAGGAGAAGTAGAGGAAAAACCACCGAATTGAGCTCTGTCAGAGGCGCTTTCGGCTTCCAAGGGGGAAGTGCTGGGCAATAATTAATGTTTTTATTAAATTTGGAGGGAAGTTTTTGCAGCCTTTCGCCTAGCGTGGCCTTCAGGTGGGTCTTTCCAACAACTTTTTATGTCTCTCCAGATAATTGCATGGTTGTGGGTCGCAAAAACTATCCTGATGAAAGAGGTGTCTCCGTCTCTTTAGTCCCGTTAGGTGCAAAGCAAGTCTCGTTGATCGCCATTGCTAGTTTTGCACACGTTTGCGAATCAGAGCTGCCCGGGGTACACCGACCGCGCAGGGAAACATCGAGAGTGTAAATAAATACATCGCCTCTTGTTCGGATTTTTGCTACTACCGAAAATATGTAAATTGTGAACTCTCTTGGCTCTCTTTGGATCCAGGTGAAGGAGGCGGTGTAGGGAGGGTTATTTTTGTGAATGGGACTGTCTGAGGGTAATTAGCTATGCAAATTCAAGAGCTTCATTCATGATTTTTTTTTAAAGTCTAAAAGCCATCTTGTTCCCCTCTAGGTTGATAGAAGTCCAGATCCTGAGGAAATCTCCAGCTAAATGCTCAAAATATAAAATACTGAGCTGAGATTTGCGAAGAGCAGCAGCATGGATGGATTTTATGACCAGCAAGTGCCTTACATGGTCACCAATGTGAGTGATCAGTTTGAAAGTTGCTGTTTATAAACTTGACTCCGACGGGGGTGGGGAGAGGGAGAAAATGAGAAGGGAGGGGGCACGAGGTTGGGATTGCAGATACTTATCTGCTTTGTTGCCACTGTAGGGCGACTCTGCTTCTAGAAGCCCAGTCTTCAAAATGAGCTTACCTTTCAGTGATTTGGATAAGGCATAGTTTTGTTTTTAAGACCCCTTTTTCTGATTAAAGCTCCCAAGATGAGTGGAAGAGGAGATGGAGGGCAGCAGCAGCTGCTGCACTCAAAGTTTTTGGCTGGGTTTGTCTGCCACATTGAAAAGAATGAAGTTGAGACAAATGCTGACACTTTTTGTTTATATGGGGTGTTTTTGTTTCTTTTTTTTTTTTTCCTCATTTTTCTCTCTCTTTTTTTCATTTCTCTACCCTTTTTGCTTTTTTTTTTGTGGGAGGGGGGTTGGGAGGAGGGGCTGTCCAAAAGAGAATAAAATCCACTGTTTTAATCTAGCATTGAACCAACCTAAAAACAACTTTAAGTGTAAATGCTTAAGGTTGTTTTGATGCTGAGATACCATGAATATATGACTGATAAATAGTAATGTGCTAGGATCGGCACTGGGAAGCAACTCTCCCTGACTGCTTAACATAAGCTTTCACTGCCAAATAAGTGAGAAAATGAATATTAGAATTGATACTATGGACTTTTATTTTTCTATTCAGAGAGAAGATCCATTAGACTTATGTATGCATGTCTCTGTGTGTGTGTGTGCGTGTGCGTGTGTGTGTGATCTGAGGTTTACATTCTTTTAAAGGATTTTATCTTTCCCTTTGTAGAGTCAGCGTGGGAGAAATTGTAACGAGAAACCAACAAATGTCAGGAAAAGAAAATTCATTAACAGAGATCTGGCTCATGATTCAGAAGGTGAGGTTTGATTTTGGGCTGAATCCCCATTTTTTTACCTACACTCCACCCTGCTAAAAGAAAAGGAGCACTTCAGTCTTACCTTAAAAATAATAAACTTTGAAATTACTGAATTTAACTGAGACTTTAACTTGGAACAATTTATATAATGTGGCAGTTTGCATGGGAGCCTATTTTATGGTCCTATCACAAACTAATGAAAGAAGGAAATAAAATCTTAACAATGACAACCTTCTTTTAATCATTGTTTTGTGTTTAAATACCTTTGTCCAAATGGCATATAACTCACCCCATTCACTAAGATAACAGTTTAAAAATATCCATTACAGTGGGACAAATTCAGCAGCTATGTACACTGCTTACTTTTTTCTTTCTCCTTTATTACAAGTTAAATAATATTAATGATTGTTTGCTTTCCCACCCCCTTTACACTAAAACCATCTACTGTTAACAGAATTTTCAAGGGTGATTTTGATGACTAAATTGTGAGGTCATAATACCTTGTTTATTGACCATAAAGTGTTCACTGAATCATACTTAAGGCCTACTTAATAATTATAATACTGTTTGGGAAATTAGTTTGCAGATTCTTTTGATGAACTGCTGGTAGGAAGTCAATATATTGCCAATTATTTTAGCCATATGAGGACATTCATAATAAACAATATACTTAGATTTAATTATTGAAGTTTAGTTGGCAATTTTAATTAGATATACTGAATTCTGAAACTTCCTCAAATCTTCTTACTATTTTAACACCTCCCTCCCTCCCTAACATGACCATATAGTTTTGAACTTGATGATAATGTGGTGCCAAAGAATTGTCTTTCCGACTTTTACAAACCTATTAACGTAGACATTTTCCTCTAAAAACTTGTATTTGAAGTGGTTTCTTTTAGTTTTGAGGTATTAAAGTTGAAAACATAGTACTTTGACACTTGTACCATGTGCTGTTATATTTTTTATGTAAGATTTAGAAGATACGAATAAAATGCTTTTCATTCTTTCTAATCTTCCTCCTACTACTATTTTAGCAAGAGTTAAAAATATTTAAGAAATATTTCAGTGAATAGACACACATTCACCTCAGTCTTTTTGTGAATTCTGGTATCCCTGAGCTTATTAAGCCATTTGTTAAAAAGGAAAAAGGAAAGATGATTGACTTTATTCTTTAGTTGACTAAAATAATTTCTTAAAGTGTTGCTTAATAGGCATGAAAAGTAGGCAGTATTATTGAGATATTTAAGTTATGCCTCCTTTTTTATTTTTATGTTGACTGCATCTCTTGAAATTAAATTTTTATTTAATACCAATTTCATGACAAACATTTCCATTTAATGAAGACTAAAGATTTGCAAATCTTATATTTATGTCTTTGACTTGTTTTTTAGAACTCTTTCAAGATCTAAGTCAGTTACAGGAAACATGGCTTGCAGAAGGTAAGGCAAAAATTACTTTAAAAGGGGGGAAAAGCAACTCCAGAAGAAGAAAAAAAAGAAGCCCTGAACTTGCTGTCTTAATATTCAGCCCAATTAATTGAGCTCTAAAAGAGCCACCTCATGTGTCATGCATACATTAGAGCCTCTGATGAGTTTGTCTTTGGGGACTCTGGGGCTGTACTACCCAGTGTCATCACAAATTACCAGGAGAAATTGCTTCCAGCTCACAATCACATCTGCTTTTGGCAAGAACTAATGCACCAAGACTTCAAGTTCTAAGCCTCTGTTCAGATTTTAATTGCAATTGATCAGGTTTATATTATTGTACCTCCAGAGACCTCCTAGAGCCAGAACCCGGCTGGCTTGCTGTTTCCTTTAGAGCAGCGCATATCATTATTTGGTGTTCTGGTGGAGGACTTTTCTGATGGCAGAAATTAGTTTCTCTGGGTTCATCAGGACGGGATGCTTCAAGATTTAAGTGCAAGTGTCTTCTTTCCACCTTGTTCACAACACAGAACGTTAGGTGTGTATCTAATACTTAGGAAATCTATGGGTTTAAAATAAATGGGAGATATGAGGATTTTTAAAATGTTTTCCATGTGTTACTATTCATGTGATGTTTGTTGAAACTGACCTTTGCTATTTTGTCAGTTTTATTAGGATTTATTTAATAGAGCAAAGGTACATTTAAAGGCATTACTTTTATTTTGGATTATTTTATGATAAAATTTCGTGGTTCTATCTGTTATATATTTTATTGCATGCAACTTTATAGGAAAATGAAATATTGCTTCATAAAGCTTTATACAACTTTGAAAATGCCTAATATTGAGGGACTTTTGTTGGCATTCATAATTTGAAATTTTTCTTTTGGATTTGGCATAAAAATGTGAAATGTTAATTTTATGATGTGTTTTGTGGGAAATACAAAGAGAAAAATTATAGATATTTAAGCATTGAGTGTATAGCAGTGTTATTTGTGTCTTCACATTATATGGGAAACATGCAAGTTTTGGAACAGATTTTAGGATGGTTAAAAAGGAGAGAGTGGGTCTCTTTAAATGGAACCCAGGTGTTGCTGTAGCTACTTTGAGGCAGACTGATGTGTTTTATCGGTGGTCTTGAATGCAGTTGATCAAGTTGCTGTTAGCATGTAAAATAAGTTTCTTTGTTTTGCTGATAGTCTAGTTCTCCAAAGAGCTTTTTCAATCTTTATCAATCTTTAAAGTTAAATAGCTTTCCTAATAGTCCTTTGAAAGGATGATTGTATTTACATGTTAATGAAGGTAAGACTTACTGAAAGTTTTGGCTATATTTAAGGATCATTTTGCTAGTCTCTGTAAATGAATCTTACTGCAATAGATTACTTTTTATTGCAACATAAGTCATATTCAGATATAACTTTTTCATGGAAAATCTGCATGGAGATTCTTGTATTAACTTATGCCTATTAGTTTTGCAAAGTCAAAGGTTGTGAGAACATTACCTTTATGAGAGAATTTATTTGCTTCTCCAGAATAACTTAAAATATATATTTTAATTGTTCTGGAAGGTTTGTTGGTTCTTAGATGTTTAAATCTCATTGATTCCAAGTCAGTGCACTTGCTGGCAGATTTTGAATGTGCATAGCAACTCTGTTCCTGGAATTTTAAAATGTGGAATCTGTGACAGACTCTTACCATTTTATAATCAGTTTCAGTACATTTCTTTTTTTTAACTTTTGACTTGTTTTGTGTCTTGTAGCTCAGATAAGTGATTTGAATAATTTATCCAAATTTATCTTTTAAAACTCTGCAGGGAATAGTCTTTCTCCGGGATTATTAACATACCTGTAAATCAAACCTGAAGACTTAGCATTACAAAAAATAAACCTAGAAAATGATCAATGTATTTGGAAGAACATGGACCTTTACTTTGAAAAGAATTGTAATTTCAATTAAGTTCCGGAATTAATCATGAGTGTTTTATATGAATTCCCAGGAGGACTACTATTTACAAACTATGGATAAAATTTCATTTTAGAATAATTTAAACATTTTCAAAATAGTTTAAATTAATTTATCTAATCGTGATGTAAGCAAAAAGTTGTTAATGTGGTGTTTAAAATCTAATAATGAGAAAAGAGATCTTTTTAACTTCTTGTTTCTAGACTCCACTTTTTTTTGTTTTGAGAAATTAAATATATCATTTTGCACTGATATTTTAACTTGACTTATCCCACGTCTTGAACAGTATTTAGCTAAGAAGAGATCCCCAAATTACCCTCATTATTTGTAGTGAGATGTGCCCATTTATGTCTTTCTGGACATCTAGAAATTAAAACATTGCCAAATTGCCAGACTATGAACCGTTTACATATTTCTTTTCATAATATTCCATAGCCAAGAAAGTGACCATGGAATTTTAAGACATCTTGACCTCTTTAAAAAAGATCATTGGCAATTAACCAAGTTTCTCCCATGAGTTAGAATTCCACAGGGCAGTTAAACAGGTCTAAAAACCTTATTAGACATAAGAGTCAAGTTAGTTGTCATATGTCATATGATAATTGTGTTTTTGAAAAATTATAAAAGTCCTCAAGTATTTGTTAAATGATATCTTAGCATGTTTAGTTTGTTTTTTCTGTAAGACTGTTCATAAATTTTACCCCAAATGCAACATATGGATTAGTCATGGGTAAATTATTATGGATTATAATTTTTTTTTTTTTTATTTCTAAGGGGAAGTTGGAATAGATAAGGCAGGACTGTTTAAGGGTGGGGATGGAACCAGTATTTTCAATTCAGTAAAGTCCTCTGTAAAAATATACTTGCATTCTACCAAGAAAGTTAATTCCCATACAGAGATTTAAATATGTTGGTGGAGAATACAACTTTACATTAATATCATTTCCCAAGAACTAACACTTCAATTTATAGAGATTTTTCAACATCTAAACACAGTTTAAAATAATTATCTTATTCTGAAGAAAATTGAAAAGTTAATATTTTCAGTGACCACAGTAGTTTTTTTTTTTTTTTTTTTTTTTTTTAAGTCAGGGAATATGCCAATTTTAAAATGTTGCCATAGTCACTTTATGTTATAATTTTACTATGTGCAATTCTTTATTGATTCTTTGTCTTCTGAATTAGGCTGCTACTGACAGAAAGGCAGTTGCAATTATTTGATCCCATGAAATAATGAGTTTAAATATCAATCCTATCAACATCATGGTGATGTCTTATTCATAACAGCCTGAAAGTCATAGTTAAAATGGAATCTCTTGGGTATCCGGAACAAAAATAGAAAGATGTAAAAAATTAAGAAAGGATTGCATTCTTACAAACTTGCTTCTTAAAGCTCACCTACTAACACAACTTAAAGGGAAATAATAATTTTCAGTATATCTGATGTAAATGTATAGCTGCTCTCTTGACTGTTATTTTGTTTCTGGTCTAGATGTTCTTTCAGGTTCACATTCATCAACAGTATTCTCTGTCTTCAGGGTAAAATGTTTTTCAGTGGTTTTGTATTGAGTCAAGTTTAGTGCTGCCGCCACACTCTGAGTAGGAGTTTTATCTCCAAGAACAACCTTTCTACAGCAAAGGTTATTACATCATACAAAGAAGAGTTTTTTTCTTTTGGTTTTATGTGACCTTCAAACAACAGTCATGTTGACTTAAAAGCAGAGATGTCATTACTTTCCCCTCAATTCGCTTTAATGGCTGATGCTAAATTTATATTCAAAATCATTATGTGATGTTTCTTAAGTAATATGTGCTATTGTTACTCACTATGTGTAATGTCATCCACAATATATAGCAGTTGTAATACACTCATTTTTATTTTTCAAAAATCCTGCTTTTTTTTAATGGAACATAAAATTGGTTATGTGCTCATGAATTATTTTGCCCCACTTGGTGCAATCAGGATTAAAGGCTTTAAAAGCTACATTATTTTATGTGGTTTACATAAAACATGACTTTAGAATTAAGCATTGAATTAGAGAAGTCCATATAGTTTCTTACAATTGAACAGCAATCATTTCATGTGTGTGTGGGCAGGGAGAGGATGGACTATCACCCCTCTATTTGTTGTACCAGAAAATAATCTAAAATATGAGAGAAAAACTTCTCATTTGATTTGACTTAGATAGCAAATAGAGTAAGTATATTTTATTTCTAAACATTCATTGGAATTGCATGAATGTTTTTTCATATATGTTTTACTTACAAAATAGAATTTTTTTTTTTTAAATAGAAAAATAGGATTTGGTATAGTACAGTGTAGTTTTTCCAGAGGATCCTAATAAATAAAATATGACTAAGCTTTTCTATTTCAGTTATGGGAAATCTGCAGTTTGTTACATTTTGTAGTATAACTTTATTCCCTTTGACTTGTGTATAATATTATAATAAAAAAATAATTAATAGAGTCAGACCTCTGTAGCATTAGAGAAAATATTTGGCTAGAAACAACAGCTAGTTGGCTCTGAGCTTCCCTTAAGTTTTCAAGTTACTACAGGTCAGGTTTAGTTAGGAATTTAAGCTGATTTGACACTCACCACAACTAAAACTTTACTGTTACAGTAAGAATATAGAAATATGAAAATAATGCCTTAATCAAGTAGTAAAGGTGTTTTTGTCATTGGAAAGTTGCCTCCTTTTTTTGTATGTTTAAATATGTTTATATTTCTGATAATTAATGTTTTTACATTTGTACAATCATTTTATTGTTAAAAGTGGATGTGGTATAAAACCAAACTTAGTGGACTCATGATTATTTTGTTCCATGGCCTGTAGCTTCACTTTAGGATTAAACAGAATACCACTGTAGGAAGGCGGATTTTTCTTGTTTTACTTCTTATTTGAAATAAAATTTAAATTTATCACAAGAAATTTGTTTCTAACTCTTTAATTCAAAGAGAAATACTACAAAGTTCAGCAAACAATCTACAGTATTCTTATGATAAAAATACTTGGATAATAGGCAAGAAAAATAAGGCATTTCTGTAATGGTTTTTCTTTTCCCTTTCTTGAAACATTCTTTGCATTTCCATCTTTTCCTTTTTTCTTCCTTAGTTTTATACATGCAAGTTTCTGTAACAAGTTACTCTGTAAAGCAGGATGGGATATGTGTATGTATGTATTTGTGTGTATATATATGCATGTCTGTATGTAACTTTGTAAACTTGTCATTTATTTAAATGTGTTCCTTTAATAGATCTGTGCTCTGAGACAGAGCAATAAAATTGGTGTGTTTATACTGCAAGTCCAAGTTTACTTGCTTTAGCTCCCTGGATGGGTGTGACATGAAAAGATTGTGGTTGGACCACATGGCTCATATGCTGGACTGTGTTTTTGTGAATGGAGGCAGAACTCCAGTTCTGCCTGCTTGTCTTGAGGAATTGCTGAGGAGATCAGCTGTCTCATTCACGGGCAGAAAGAATGACTCATACATCTTCCGCCTTGTTTGGCTCCAGGTCATTGTTACAGTGGATAGAACTGGTTTTAATTAAATATTAACCCCTTTTATACTTGATGTTTGTTTTATTTGTAATTCTTCCACTTTTTCCTTAGCTTTAAAAGAAAACCCAACAGGCACATAGTTTGTAAGAATAGGAGGGTTTTCGCTTTCCTGCAGCCAACCTTGGAAAATTTTTCATTGCTTACTTTTTCTTAAGTAATGATTATTATTTCATTTGAAAGTTAAAAAGAAGTATAACATAAAGGCAAGCTATATTTAAAATTACCCATCCCCAAGGCAATATTAGTTGAGAAAGGATATTAAAATTAAAAAGGAGAATTGGTGAGTTTGTGACATATAGGTCATGATTAATATTTTGATGAGTTTCTTTCTGATAATATATTGATATGTAGCAAAAACAGAGAAAACAGTAAAACAACTGTGGATAATAATCTAGGTAAAGCAAATAGCTGAGAGTGCACATACTACCCTTTTAAAGCCGAGATCCTGAGACTTGATGGCAACTTGTCTATTAATGTGCAATGAACTGATAGAGCCGCTACAGCTATTACCAATAAAATCCACATGCTTAATCTCCTTGAAAGCATTTTGTTGGTCTTTTGGTATATACTTTCTCCCCTTCTCCTTTCCTTCTCTTCCCCTTCATCTTTAATTACATAGTGTGGGGAAACATTTTCATTCCCCAAAGGTGATTATATCAAGCACAGTTTATAATAGATAGCAGTGGAAAAAACATTGCTTTTTTAGGTTGACCTCTATTGTTAATTTTCAACTTTGGCGTTGGTATGGCTTGCTGCAAATTTTCAGGCAGCTATAGTTTGCTCCTTCACAGTATTCCCCTGAATTGAAGAAAAAAGGAAATGTATGATACAAGTGTGGCAATACTTTGTCATAGTTTCCTTGCCTAGATCCAACTTGTGTTTTTAGTTAACTGCTTTCCGTTTACTCTAACTTGAAATTAGAGGTATACTTAAGCCTTTGTCTATTTAAGTAGCATGCTGCTTCATTTGGTCTATTCAGTTTCTTAAGATTAGCTTCTGTGAAAATGTGAGTCATATGTTTTTTGTTAAAATTCTGTAATATGTTCAGGAATAAGTGTGAAGTATTTATTCAGTATGTTAAGGAGTTAGAACAGAAATAGGAATTCTTATTCTTACTCTTTACAGATTGTTGGTGTGCAGCTATTTTCTGTATATTTGCGAGGTATAATTTCTAAATTATTCTACTCCTAAAATTTGGCCCTTTTTTCCTCACATATATTCCAGCACACATCACACTCCCATCAATGACTCTGTGCTACTCTTGCAGTGACATATATTACAAAGTTGCAAATTTGCTTACCATACTACAAAAACGAACAAAAGACCTTTAGGGCATTCATACCATTATATTCAGTTACAAATATACTTTTGTTACTCACTAGCTATTTTTAACTTTTCCTGTAAAGGGATATTATATTTTTATCAGATTCTTATAAATGATGGCTTTTTAAAAGCCCAGTAATTGTTGTGGTTGATAAATTTGCATCTCAATAGTTATATCTGTTTAGCTGTTAATTCTGAGGGAAAACCAAAACAAGGATATAATGGGAAAATGTGCAGGATTTGATTCTGTGTACTTGCTGTTATTTATTAAATATATATTTAAAACACTTGTAATTTTTTTGGTATGAAGACTTACTTGAAAGCGCACCCTTCGACTTGTAATTTATGAATCTTTTAGAACATTTTTTTCTGCAGTGTCAAAAAATATGTTGTGTTAATAGCAGAGAGAATGCTAGTGTACAGATTTTAGCTGTTTCTTTGCCTCTCCAGTAGACTTCATTAGAAGTAAAGATATTAAACCGAGCATTCTAATGACAAGTACTTTTTTGTGGATGACTTGAAAGACAAGGGTAGGTGGGTAGAGGACTGGAAAGAAGAAAATAAGGAACATTTCTTGAGTAGCTGGCATTGTGTTTAGACTGTTTCATTTAATCCTTGCCAAAAAAACTGTATTTGGTCACTATTAAACTGATGAGTAAAATTCAATTTGATGAGGTTCAGTAATTTAACCAAAGTTGCACAGCTAGCATGTCATAGAATTAAGATTTGCAGTTCGCTGACTTTAAAGTTGTTACCCACATTATCAGATATTAGAGCAATATGAAGAGAAAAAAATTCTCCTTGCAATATAGGCTGATCAAACAGGCATCAGTTAAAACTTGAAAAAGTTCTTAATTTGTTTGATTTTGTTTGGTAGTGGGGATAGAGTGCATTCGGAATAAAGTTAATTATTGGTGTACAGAAGAGAGTTGTTAGAAAACAGCTGAATGTCAAACTGCATACATTTTTATAATAGGCACAATTACCAGATTGTTATGCTCTTCGTAATAGAACATAAATTTTATTCAGCCAAATGTCTGTTTTTAAAGAATAATATTAAACTAATAAAAAGAAACTTTAATTCTATATACTGTATTCTTTTTTACATAACCATTTTTTAAAATATAGAATTCCTTTTTATGTAGATTTTTTTCTTAAGCCATTCAATTATCAACCTGAAGCATTTTCAAAAGAGACTGTTTATTTTAATAAGCATTCCTCATACAGAATAGGCTCATTTTGAAAAGTTAATTAACATCTATTTAAATATGACTTGGCTGGATAAAAAAGTTTCAGTATTACGTAACACTAATAAAGTAATACTAGCTAATCAAATCGCAGCTAAAGTTAATTAGGATGATAAGTCATTATATTTTTATCAAATTAAAAGTAACCTACCTTCTAGTTTTTGGGTGTGTGTGTATGTATTTATGTGTGTTTGTGAAAGCTTATTATTAATATTCAGTTTGGAATAGGTTACTTCGATGTCTAAATTAACTGTGATGAAAACGTTTTTGAAGTGAAAAATGCACTTGTGTTTTGATTGCTGCCAAATGTATTAAGTCCTTGCTATTCAGTATTTTTCCTTTACTAAAAATAGGAAAGTCTTTTGACATTAGGACTGACGAAATAGTGGTATTCTTTTTGTTAATGCCTAGTAGTTGCCAGGAAAATATTTTGAATGAAAAGATGACATTTGTATTATTGTTTATTATTTTATTAATATGAATGTAATCTTTGAAATATAATACTTTATTATATATGAGCCAAATCAAGGACTATTCTTCCATTTAAAAATCTTTGTAGCATACTCTGGCAAAATTCAGGGCAAGCATTTTAAAATATGGTGTATTTTGCAGGACAGAGAACATACTAGCAGACGTTTCTAAAAAAGCGGAGGGATGTGTTTGATAACTGCACATCACTTAAAATAATTGTATGGTTAATTTAAATGGGCTGCTTACACACTGGCAGTGTGAGATAGCTTTTGCTCCAGTCTTCAAAATAATAAAAAAAAAAAAACTGTAGGAAATGGAAATTCTGTAGCTTTTTTTATTTTGCATCTCTTTTATTTCCATCTGGCAGGTGAAATTCAGAGGGAATACACCTGCTATAGTCCTATTTCTGACATATATATGGTTCCTAGTTGACATCAATGATCCCCTTCCATTTCCCCTCCTAAGTAGTGTTGTCAATACCATTTTAAATAGGAGCTCATTGGCAAATAATCATAGGTTTGATCTCAGCCTAAGAAGATCTTACTTGACAGATTTTACTTGACATTCCTTATGCTTTTGGCAGTTTCTCTCTTAATTTTTTTTTTTTTTAATTTTCTTTTTCTTCTTCAGCTCAGGTACCTGACAATGATGAGCAGTTTGTACCAGACTATCAGGCTGAAAGTTGTAAGTATAGTATGACTCATCTCTTGTATTTTTCTGTCTTTCTGGTTTCCTTCTTTCCTTCTTTCTCTTTGGTTGGTTTTCACGTCCAGTGTCTTGTCTTACATTGTACAAGCGCCTTTTGAACTTACAGCCATAAGATGATTTGATTTGTCAGGTTGTGACATCAGCAGAAACTCTATTTTGAGCAGAATCCCTGAATTCTGTATATCGGAAGAGAACTCCAAATAGTAGGCAAGGAAAACTGAGTTGATTGAAAGATGGTCTTGTTCTTCATATTGGTAAATATCTTTGGGAGGAAATAGGGTGTGATCCATGAATATGCACATGTTTACTTCCAGTGTGCCAATATGCTTACAGAGAAATGCCTGGATGTTGATGGGAGATAGAGTTAAAAACTACTTGAGATTCGTTATTGTATAATTTATAAACTGTTCTGGAGCAAACATTTGTTGGCTTATTGTAGTATTTTAAATTCATGAATTGTCATCTGCTTTTATTTAATTTTTAACCTGAAATTTTCTGCTTCCTGGTTGCAGTAGCACAAATGGAAACAGCCATTGGCTTCTCTCAGGGTTCCTCCTTCCACGCTCCTTTCCCTGAGCCTTGCTCCCGGGTCTGTCAGAGAATGCATGAGGAGTTATTCATGGAATACTCACTGTCCCTTAATTGCAGAGTGAGCATTTTGCCTGTGCAAACGTGGTTGCCTCAGGGTTTAGTACTGATATTTATAATTTGCCATTCTACCAGCTAACTGCCGCTACTGACCAAAGGAGCAAATAGTAAGGAAAAGGGTATAAATGCCATCTTATTTATGAAACTGGCCTAATGCATTTTTGTTCTGTTGGTGACATCTAAATTTGTTTTATTTTTTCAGACCATTGATAGTATCAGAGGAGGCAATATCGGTAGTAACAAGAGATGCTTGATGTCTTACAACTTATGAAACCCATATGTTCACACCTTTATATCATAAATCTAATACAAATACCTGCACTACTTCAAGTAACAGATGTTTGTGGGCAATATTTTCAGCATTTATGTTTGGTGTATTAAATTTCTCAGGCGTAGAGGGTTGTGCAAGGTTTTGTCCAGATTCTCTAACATGTTACATGTTTTAGCTCAGCTTGGTTATAAAGAAATCACTGTGGTAAAATATACGTACCATAAAATTTTAACTATTTTTAAGTTTGTAGTTCAGTGGCATTAAGTACATTCACATTGTTGTACAACCTTCACCACTATTCAACTTCAGAACTTTTTTATATCCCAAGCTGAAGTTCCGAACCTGTAAAACAATAACTCCCATTTCACTGCCCTCAGTCCCTGGTAACTGCTGTTCTATTAGCTTTATTTTTGATCCAAGAAGAAGACTGTATAATGCTCTTTGATGTCTAAATGCAGGTATTTGACATAGGCTTCCAAGAAACTTACTCAGCAAATATATAGAACTTAATTAGATACCCTTAGAAACACTCCCAGCAGACGATGTCTCACCCAAGTCCTCCCCTTCTTGATTAAAGTCTGGGAAGAGAATGTTCATATTCCAACATTTCCCTGCCTGTGAGCAGTTGAATTATTCTTTCTAAAAGCTAACCACGTCGTCTGAGTAAAAGAATTAAACTTGTTGATATTTTATATCTAAAGTAATCGGTAACAATTCCATTACTATACCAATTGTCAGAGTAAAATGAACCACCTAGAGGTAATTTTTTACTACTTTTCTTATTTGACCTCTTTTCAGCTTTTCTTATTGTTGAATATTTAATCTCTTTGAACTCTTCTTAAGGTCACACGGGCATGATTTTCTTCCTTTTTTTTTTTTTTTTTTTGTCAATTCTCCTTCTCACTGAACACATTTTCCTTCCCTCCTCTTTGGACCTCTTGTTTACCTAGGGTTCTGTCCCCAAACCTTTCCTTTTATTTTTTCTTTCTTTTCTTTTTTTTTCTTTTTTTTGAGACAGAGTCTCGCTTTACTGCCCAGGCTGGAGTGCAGTGGTGCGATCTCGGCTGGCTGCAAGCTCCACCTCCCGGGTTCACGCCATGCTCCTGCCTCAGCCTCCCGAGTAGCTGGGACTACAGGTACCCACCACCACGCCCAACTAATTTTTTGTATTTTTAGTAGAGATGGGCTTTCACCGTGTTGGCCAGGATGGTCTCAATCTCCTGACCTCGTGATGCACCTGCCTTGGCCTCCCAAAGCTTTGGTATCTCAGGCGTGAGCCCCTTTCCTCTTATTTTACATGCACCATGCCAGCACTGTCCAATAGAACTTTCTGTGATGGACATGACTACACCTGTGCCACCTGATACAGTGTGCACTAACCACATTGGCCGTTGAGCACACAAAATGTGGTTAGTGGGACTGAGGAAATGAATTTTTAACTTTATTTAATTTTGATTATTTTAAATTTAGACATGTCTGGCTACTGGCTACTATATTGGACTGCACAGCTTTGAACAACAATGTCTTCCGCATTGTTGTCTCCAGCCTGGTTCTTCCCTCCGAAGCTGTCTAGTGGATATCCTCACCTGATCCCCCACTAGTGTCCCTGTGCAGATGAGAAAAAGGCAACACCTCTGGACTCACTCCCTCAGCCCTCGGCTATGCATTTAAACACCATTTACACGCCAACTCCAATCTTTAACGCAATGTTCCACAGACAGTTTACACTCAGCAAGTCCAACAGTGAAATCACGATTTTTCCTGACCAACATTGCTCTGTTACTTCTGTTGCCTTTCTAAGTTAGTGGCATCACCATCCAAACTGAAATCCTGATATTTATCCTCAGAGACCTCGGTTCTTTACCATACACCTCAAATTGCTAACCAAGTTCTTGATCCTAGCTTTCAAAAATATCTTAATTTCATGGCCTCTCCTTCATCCCTATTTCATTGCTTTAGTTCACACACCTAAATTTTGCCTTCACTGAACTTCTGAGTCAGCCTTTTGGTTGGTTTTCTTGCCTTTTGATTTTCCCTCTTTGCAAGCCACCCTGTGCAGTAGCATTAACACATAGCTATTTGGCCTTGCTAGTTTTCTTCTTAGACTGTCTGCAGGACAAAGTCCTATTTCTTTAGCTGTACAGAAAATTGTTCTATAACCCAGGCCTTGACTATCCTTTTGGTTTAAACTCTTGCTACTCCAGTACCCTGTCTTTTCCTTTCCTCTGTACTTTAGCGCTTCTAATTTTTCAGTTCTCTGGGCAGATTGAGCTGTTTTAAGTCTCTTTGCCCTTGCATATGTTCATTTTGCTTTAAAAGTTTTCATTTTTGCTTGGCAATCTGGTGAACCTCCTATTTCAGACTCTGCTTAGATTTCACCTCATTGAAGTCTTTCTTAGCCTTTTCTTGCCACCCTAGCCCCACAGAGTTAGCTGGACTCCACCGCATCTTGTATGTTATATTTATTATATTATAGTATTTTAGATACATTTGTGTCTTTGATAAGATTGTGAACTTCTTGAGGGTACATGAAGCATGTCACATTCAGCATGACTTGCATGTTATAGAAGAATAACAAGTAAAATTATTATTGTGTTCTTGATCACCTTCTTAGTGCTTATTTCCTCCTAAGCATCTTCAGAGTCTTAATTCCTTTCTTAAGGTAGAAACATATGATATGCCTTAAAACTGCACATATAGTCTCATTCTGGGAAAACTTGCCGAAACCAGGAAAATTTAACCAAAGGTTTTCAGAATCGTGAAGGTTTATTTTACTTCAATTAGAGAATATTTACAGTTTAACCAATATGGCTTTGGGACATGTAAATAAGATACATAATAACTAAAAAATACCTATAAGCAGAGGCAAAAATAAGTCTGAAATAGCCTAATTAAAAAAAAGTGGAGGTATATGTTATTTCAGGTTTTCATAGACATGAAGGACTATTGTTCAGATCACAGTGACCAACTAATTTTAGTCTTCACTGAAGAAAGGACGAGAGAGAAATGATTTAAAAAGAAGAATAAGACATTTGTATTAGATACTAAAGAGGATTTCTGGATGCAGAGGTTTATCAAATATTGGAATTGAGAGGTTAGATGGTCTCCAAAATGCCTTTAAACAGATGCTTGATTCCCGTCTGTCTGGGTATGCTTAGTGGGGGCAGAGGGGTCCTATCTCTAGAAAGAGAAAGAAACTCCATCCCCTCGATGTGGCCTGTCTGTAAATTCTATGTGGATATTTTTGAAAATGTGAATAATCAGATTTCCTTGCATACCTCAATGAAATAAGATACTTCTGCCTTAGCTTTTACCACTTTAGTCCTTCGGTGAATGAAGGTTAAGAGAATGAAGAACAAAATTTTCCTCAATACTGGATTATAGAACATGCATTTGACTGTAACATGTTTAAATGCATGTAGAATAATAAAGATCAGAGCATCCAAAAATTGTGAAAATGAGATTAAACCATAACATTTGAGAACTTTCTAAAAATTTCCCTGAGCATTATTTATTGCTGTTTACAAAATATTTTCATTGGAAATGTGGAATCCATTGATGGTATACTATAAATTACTAACCTTTGAAGGATCCTAACTTTGAAGCAAGTATAGGCATTAAAAATAAGTGAAAACAGAGCCTGGGCATGGTGGCTCATGCCTATAATCCCAGCACTTTGGAAGGCTGAAGTGAAGAATTGCTTGAGCTCGGGAGTTGGAGACCAGCCTGGGTAACATAGTGAGACCCTATATCTATCAGAAAATAAAAATAAAAACCAAGTGAAAACAACTTCCTACAAGTGCATGCAGGAAATCGATGAAGGCTAAGAGAAACAATAACATGCTTTTAACAAATTGTTTATTCCTTAGCAATAAATCTTTTCATAACTCAGAACTCTGCTGGAAAAAATAGAATTACGTTAGGATGTGCTTTAGTCCAGAAGAAATAGAAGTGTGTCTTCTCAAAAAGGACAAATTAAGGAGTATTTCAAACATAAGTGAAACTTATGTTTCTGAAGTGGATATACATTTGTATTTAAACAGAATTTTCCTAAATTGTATACTTTAATTACATCATGTTTTCAATCTTATTTTATTCTGAGACAGGGTCTTGCTTGGTTGCCCTGGCTAGAGTGCAGTGCCATGATTTTGTCTCACTGAAAACTCTGTCTCCTTAGTTCAAGCATTCTACCCTACTTCTTCCTCCCAAGTAGCTGGGACTACAGACACACACCACCATGCCTGGCCAATTTTTGTATTTTATGTAGAGATGCGGTTTTGCCCTGTTGCCCAGGCTGGTCTTGAACTCCTGGGTTAAGTGATCTGCCCACGTCGGCCTCCTGAAGTACTAGGATTGCAGACACAAGCCATCGTGCCCAGCCTTAAATAATATAAAATCATATATTTTGAATTTAGCTATATCTTTTTTTTTCCTTTTTGAGACAGAGTATCATTGTATCACTCAGGTTGGAGTGCAGTGGCACGATCTCGGCTTACTGCAACCCCAGCCTCCTGGGTTTAAGTGTCCCCTGCCTTAGCCTCCCAGGTAGCTGGGATTACAGGCATGCGCTACCATGCCTGGCTAATTTTTGTATTTTTAATAGAGATGGAGTTTCACTATGTTGTACAGGCTGGTCTCGAACTCCTGACCTCAAGTGATCCGCCCGCTTTAGCCTCCCAAAGTGTTGGGATTATAGGCGTGAGCCACCGCGCCTGGCAGTTATATCATTAATCTTTAAAAATCTACCACCTTTCATTTTGTTCTTCCCAACAAAATTATGTGTAATTTTTATAGCTAGTTTGTTTCCATTTGGTTGCATTAGTTCATTTCAGTCTTTTCTCTATAGTGATTCACATGATAATGATGTTCCCATTTACATTTTATCTTCTTCCAGAGCATTTTCAGGAGTGTGCATAACTCCCAGGGTTATGCAAAATTCCTAACAGGATAGATCCTTGTTACTCTACTGTTTTGTCTTACACTCAGTAAAACACACTGGAAAGCAAGTCAATTGGAAAAAATGTTACTACAGAAATAATAATAACCCTGACTCTTCACTATTTACAAAAGTAAATCTTTTGCAAACTTCTATACTTTATCAGATATCTGTAATACAATACTAGTGGACCACACAAAAATCATCCTGACAAACCCGTGTGTGGGGACTCAACTGTTTAAAACCACTATTATTATTACATGAATGACATTTTCTTTAACTAAATGAAAATCATAACTACACTTTGTTTCTTTAGGAATTTCTGGTTTTAAGAATAGCATTAGGTTGGACACAGTGGCTCCTGCCTGTAGTCCCTGCACTTTGGGAGGCCGAGGAGGGCAGATCACCTGATGTCAGGAGTTCAAGACCAGCCTGGCTAACATGGCGAAACCCCGTCTCTACTAAAACTACATAATTAGCTGGGCGTGGTGTTGCATGCCTGTAATCCCAGCTACTCAGGGAGGCTGAGGCAGGAGAATTGCTTTAACCTGGGAGGCAGAGGTGGCAGTGAGCCGAGATCATGCTATTGCACTCCAGTCTGGGTGATAGAGTAAGATTGTGTCTCAAAAAATAAATAAATAAAATAATAGCATTTGACTTTTTTTTTTCCTCTTTTTCTTTTTTTGCAATGAAGTAGAAAAAAGAAATACTTAGATTACTGTTACAAATCTGCTTCTTAGAAAATTGAAGTCAGTCAGGTCTATGTAGACCCTGACTGAATAATTTATGTTAACATGTACTTGTCCAGGATCAGAAAAATTCCATTTATGGTTTGTTTTCATAATTTCCTGCCTTTTTACTAAGCTACCTTCCTACATCTTGTTTCTTTCAACACATACAGTGAGTACTTTATAAATTTGATTTTTTTTTTTACTAATTTTGAAAACTTTCTTGCCCGATTAAGTTTTTTTGATATGATTGGTCAGGAAAACTTTGTCTTCTTTCGTCTTTCTGACTGTTTTTACCAAAATGAGAGCACACACTGAAAGGGAAATGGCAGTTTTTGGATTTAAGAACATGAGTTTTTTGGCTTGTTTTCAGTTTCAAAAAAAATTAAAACTTTTTTTGAGGCATGTTATTTAAACATGTTACCAAGTAAACTCAAACTATCCATTTCAAGGATTACTAGTTGCATACCTTCCCACCCAAGTTAGTATTCCTGAGAGCTATACGATAGCTACCTCTTGATGGTTCTAAGTTTCTTTGGGGTATGTTTTTTGTAGTTGCTGCTTTGTGAGGTTTTTTTTTTTTTTTTTTTTTTTAGACGGAATCCCGCTCTGTCGCCCAGGCTGGAGTGCAGTGGCTTGATCTCGGCTCACTGCAAGCTCCGCATCCCGGGTTCACGCCATTCTCCTGCCTCAGCCTCCCGACTAGCCGAGACTACGGGCGCCCACCACCACGCCCGGCTAATTTTATGTATTTTTGGTAGAGATGGGGTTTTACCGTGTTGGCCAGGATGGTCTCAATCTCCTGACCTCGTGGTCCACCTGCCATGGCCTCCCAAAGTGCTGGGATTACAGGCGTGAGCCACCGCGCCCGGCCCAGTTTAAATATTTTGTCAAAGCAGTATATTTATAGAGTAGGAAAAAGTGCAAATAAAATTATTCCCCATTTCTGCAACTCCACAACTCAGTCCTCTCTAGAAGCAACTGCCTTTTAGTTGTTCTACATACTAAATAGCTTGCACTGCAAATTCTTGTTTTATCAGTTTTAGATTTTACCTGTTGTTCTATGGAGATAGAAAAACATTTTGGATAGGTTTTAATTACTTTAATGCTAGTAATCAGCTGTTTTATTCTACTTTAGTTCGGTAATCTTATTCAGACCTAGGCGCGAATAAAAATCATTTGGGAAGCTGGTGCAAATGCAGCTTCATGTTTCCTGTCCTGTGAGAGCTTGACATTAGAGGCCTAGAACTAGGCTTCCGAATCTCTAAGGAGCTGTTAGGTGATTCTGATGCAAGCTTTTCATGAAGTGCAAGGTTAGATATTTTGTCATGTACTTAATTGTAAAATAAAGGCAGCAGTATCACTGTTTTGCAATTAAATTGTAAGATGGATCTTGCCATTCATACCCATATACAATTTGTTATGTAATAGAGGCAATCAGTTTCTGGAAAATATTATTTAAGTAACATATTGTCACCTTATTTTTAAAATATACTAGAGAATCAAAAAATGAAGGCTATATAAAAATGTTTTTAATATATTCTTATTTTTTTATTATCTTTGCTAGAATTATATATATTTTCCACTTCCAAAGATTATTCTCTACTTTTGCTGTGAGACAGTCGTTGCTGATTGTAGATTTCTGTTACACTGGAATCAATTGTAGTTTAGAAGGAACTTCCCAATGCTGATTAGAGAGAACCAAGGCATAGATGACTCACCCTGTTCTAGGTGTGTCTGGTAGGAATTCTTGTCTTTAGATGTTCTACTCTTCCATTGGTTCAGATGCGTTCTATGTCTGTCCCAATTAAAAGCCCAGCAGCCCGCTTTCCAGTAAAGCAAAAATTTTAGTTTGGTGCTTGATGTTTTGCAAGGAATACATTTTTTAAATCAAAATGAAAATCCAATGAAAAGTACTCTCCATCTTGCAAGTAGGCTCTCTTGCAAGAATTTTTGTTTTAGATACCCTCCCAGGAATCCATCAAGTCCAACAAAAGAAATAAAATCTAAATCATATACCTCGGGTATGTCTCTTGACCTTTATTTACTTATCTATAAGTTGACAGGGAAACAAATCTTTCAGGCTCAGAGCCACATTACGATTTTGTGCCAGAAGGAAAAGAGAAAGGATACTATCTAAATATGGTGCATGCATGCTTCAATTGAAAAGAGGGTTTTAGAAAAAAAACATAATTCATGGGGGAATAATGTATGTAGAATGTACTATGAAGGACCACTTTCCTTTATGGGAAGTAGATGTACTTTCCTTTATTGGTATACTTACAGTTTTCTCACTATAAGTATACAGAATGTAAGTATTGGACAGGTGCAGCCAATACTTATATTCTATATACTTACAGTGAGAAAATTACATTAGTCTTGATTTTAATAAAGTATGCTCTAGTAGATGCTTTTCACTATTTTTGGTTTACTCTTGTTAAGGTAGATAGGGCAGACAAAAACCTGCCCAGACGAAAACCAAAAAATAAAATTCAAAACCCTACAAAACTGGTGCTTGCTCTTCCAAAGCTGAAAGCTAAAAATATATATATTAACCCAAGTCTTCAGCTTTTTCTTTCCTATTTTCCTTCTTTAATTTTGTCCTTAATATAACAAGATATTATAGAAATTGACTTTTGAAATGTGCTCAAAGGAAGTATGTCAGCAAATATTTTTTACTTACCCTCCCTGTAATTAGTCACAAGTTATTTTGAAGAAAGTGATCTATACCTTCTCTGGTTGAACTTGGCCTCATATTAAATCATTATTTTGTTATACAATGAATGGAACTAATAGAAATATAAGTCAAACAATATTTATTCAAAAAATCTAGGTAAAGGATATCAGTGGAAAATTATTTGCAGAACCAAATATTGTACTTTTTGTCCCCATATTTTTAATAACTATGCATACATCTATATATTCTGATATGTAAAAAAGTAAACACAGCAATTATTAGTATTTGGAACTAAAATAAAAGCAGTCATGAAAATAAATATATTTGGGGGCTACCACCTCATAGAATATGTAAGTTTCATGAAATAAGATACAAAAAATAAGTAACCTGAGCTAAACTACTACATGTGGACCTTCACATCGTAATTGTATGTTTAGTGTTTGTTATGGGTTTTTATTGGTATCATTTTTCCACTTTTTCTTTTTATCATAATAAACATCTATTTAAGATGCACAGTGCATATTTGCTTCTGTCATTGAATTTTTTCCTAATGAGAGTTGGTGCCGTGTCTTACTAGGTAAAAGTTTTGGTTAGATGTTATTGTTTTTTAAAATCTAAAGCACTGTTTGCATTTGACAGTAGCTAAGGGTAGTGTTAACTCAATAACTTAATTATTGGCAATATATCAGGAAAGGCTAGATTAAAAATACTGTTTATACAATGTCTGATTAAGCCTTAAGATCAGAAAAGTACCTTTGTGCAATGGTTTTCTACATAATCTTTTGAATCTTTTGTAAATCTAGAGTTTAGCAAAGAAGGTTTTTTTGGTTTGTTTTGCTGTAGGTGTGACATTATTAAACTATTCAGAGATTTGTTTCATAGTTACTCCTAGTTATTGCGTATACAATCCTGTTTTGACTAGTTTTTAGGTCCTGTTGAAGAGGTTTGAATTGTGATGGACCCTTTAATTATCTCTTATTGTAGCAGAATCTTGTATTCACGTTTCTATTTTCAAAATTGGAATGATTATATTCTTGCAAATGAGATCCATATCCATTACTATTATTTTTATGATTTTAAATATGAATAATAAATCTTAACAGTTTAACAATTCTTATTTTACCTATGAGATTTTAGTTTAATTAATTTATTTATTGGGTACATATACTCCACAGTTGTAGTCTATACAGGTGTTAAGTAGGTTTATAAGACTCTTGATGTTTATTCATTCAACAAATGTGTTTTGAGTCCCTATTATATGCCAGGTTTTGTACTAGTCACTGGTGATACAGTGGTGAAAAAAGTCAGAAAAATATCTGCTATCATTTAGCTCATGTTCTTACTACATATAATTGATAAATGAAGTTGTATTTATCGCATATTGAATGATGTGAAATTATATGAGTGGTGTGAAATCTATGCATAATCACTGCGTATTTAGACTCTGATCTATTACATAGTGAAGAAAATGTGCTTAGGTTTCGTGTAATTTTAGGTTTTTTTTTTTTTTTTTGGTTTTGTTTTTGAGACAGGGTCTCACTTTGTCGCCCAGTCTGGAGTGCAATGGCATAATCTCGGCTCACTGCCGCCTCAGTCTCCTGAGTTCAAGCAACCTTAATCTCCTGGGCTCAAGTGACCCTCCTGCCTTAGCCTGAGACCATAGGCGTGCACCGCCCTCCCTAGATAATTTTTGTATTTTTTTGTAGAGATGGGGTTTCGCCATGTTGCCCATGCTCGTCTCGAACTCCTGAGACCAAGCAGTCCTCCTGCCTCGGCCTCCTACTGTGCTGGGATTACAGGTGTGAGCCACCACACCCGGACTTAATTTATTATTATTATTATTAATTTTTTTGCGGGGGGAGATGGAGTCTCGCTCTGTCGCCCAGGCTGGAGTGCAGTGCTGCGATCTCGGCTCACTGCAAGCTCCGCCTGCCGAGTTCACGCCATTCTTCTGCCTCAGCCTCCTGAGTAGCTGGGATTACAGATGCCTGCCACCACGCCCGGCTAATTATTTTTTTGTATTTTTAGTAGAGACGGGGTTTCACTGTGGTCTCGATCTCCTGATCTTGTGATCCGCCCGCCTCTGCCTCCCAAAGTGCTGGGATTACAGGCATGAGCCACCGCGTCCAACCAATTTTATGATTATTTTAACAAAATGTACTCTGTCCAAAGGTGAGGCCACTGGATTTCCCAGTGGATGATGGCTATCAGAGTCTGTGTTAATACCTTGTTGACCTATGCTAAAATTCATGTTATAGGGGACTAAGAAGAATATATTTGGACTTTTTAAAAATGATGTACTCTAATGTTAATTATTACTATATGCAGAGTATTGTCCTATTCATTGAGACCATATTTGTTCTTTAAGATTCAGATCAGATGTTAT
Source organism: Trachypithecus francoisi (assembly GCF_009764315.1). Taxonomy (NCBI): domain Eukaryota; kingdom Metazoa; phylum Chordata; class Mammalia; order Primates; family Cercopithecidae; genus Trachypithecus; species Trachypithecus francoisi. The sequence continues at coordinate 85,619,139 of NW_022681469.1, read as the reverse complement.
TTTTCCCTTGATTATCTTAGTCAGAATTAACAACTTCTGTGTACCAATACATATTAATTTTAATCCATACATCCTAATTTTAATCCTGTTTTCATTGGCTTATAGAGGGTGGTTCATACCCTATTTGTGTGTGTTATTCACATTGAATACTGAATTGAATGGGTAGTTTCTTGGGTATTTAGAATCTTATATTTTAAAAAACATATTCATACACAAGTGGTTTGAATTGTTTCAAAACGAATGCCAATAGCTGCTTTTATTTCCCTCTGTTTTATATTTCTTTGAAGGCTAATGGAAAGCTGTTTGCATTTATGTAACATTAGAGCTAAATCTCAGTTATCAGATTAGGGCACTGTAATAAATATTATTAGATACTCCTGTCTCACCACACATTTCTCAATTAGGACAAATACTCTGAAATAACTTGTTATTGTTCCTGTTTTACATGAAGAGAAACCCAGGGCATAAAATAACCAAATAACTAAGGCATGTAATGACTGAAATTACACAGCTGAGAATCCCAGCTCATGGTTGCTTAGTGTGTGCAGATCTTTCCTCCCTGATAGCCAATACTCAGACTACATATACAAGCTTCAAAACTGTTTCTATTCTGGAAAAAAAAAAATCTGCATGGCTAACAAAGAATGTGTTTTGCTAATAGTCTTTGAAAATTATTCTCATCAAGGTATGATAGAGGAAAAGAGACCAAGAGGACTTTCCAATAGAGGTTTGTCTCAAGAAAGATACTCTGTGAACTCATCTGAGCAAATAGCTGTGAGAAAAATAGATGGGAGGACATGGTGTTTAGAAACTATTCCAGTCCTTGTCTAGGCTACAGTGTGTGCACTTCTCTGCCTCAAAGATTTTCTCTTATTTATCAGAATTCGAGAGATGTTTATGATAACACTGTATATTTGTGTGTTGTTTATGCACAGGTTTTGGCCCCAAAGTGTTTCAGACATGGCGTACTTTTCTCATGGAGAAGAACAGCCGTTTGGGAACGGAGGCAGTAGTAGTAGTAGCAGCAGCAGCAGAGGTATTAGTAGTAGTAGGAGGAGTATTACTAGTGATCATGGAATTCCCATTATAGTAGTAAATATTCATAGAAATTTCAAAACTGCAGCTTGAGATGATAAAGATTAAAGATATCAACACCTTTAATTTAAAGATGAGAAACTGAAATCCAAAAAGGTTATCAGGCTCTTTATGATTTTAAAAGAAAGATTGTACGCCCTTAGCTGTGTGTTGGGAAAATAGTAAATAAGGAAAAATATGAACCTGGATACTTTCACTAATTAGTGATTTTCTTTTCTTTATCAGATTCACTATTTGTGACACTGTAATAAGAAATACTTTTCTCACCCATTTTGTTATTCAAAAGGGTATTTTTAAATTCTGCTATATCACTAGCACAAATGTATATTTGTTGGATGTAAGAATAAATTCAATTCAGTATCTTTATGCCAGGTTTTGTCTCCTTTATCAATGTTAATGCATCTATGCATAATTCTTAGCTTAGTATTATGTAGATTTTTCACATGAAGTATGATCATGATCTATAAACCAATACAAAATTCTGGATAAATTTTGATTAAAAATATATGCACCCCTTTCTCCATTTATCCCCCAGAACTTTTCATCACTGACATTTGGCCCTAAACCGTAAGATGCTTTTCTTAGAATTATTTCCAGCTAGAGTTACCAGCAAAAGTTCTGCCAAATACTATCAAGGCCACCTAACATGGTTAAAAATGGCTCATCCCTATCAAGATGTATGGGTAGTATTGAAACAAACCTCTCAGTAATGTCAGCTTTTCCTTTGAAATGGTGGTCATGCTGTGAAGTGAACTTCTACTGCTGTTTGCGGTTGTTTTTCTCCATCCTTATGAACACAACAGCCTTATTATGTTGATTTGATTTGATTCCCTAGTCCTTGGCACTGGGGCCAGAATGTCAGGTGATGTAGTTGTCTCAACTCACGGGTCTGCAGGGAAAGCCAAATAGCTGGATGTCACTGCTGTGTTTCTCTGGATATTTTTGCCATCTGAAATCTCCATGTTCTTGTATTCTTTCGGGAAAATCATCCCTGTTTTCCTTTGTGAAAGCTCTATTTTCATTCACAGTTTTATTGCAGATTAAAGGCTGATGCATTAGAAAGTTATCAGCTAATCAATAAACATCAGTCATCCCATTTTGTGATAAAGCTGTCCCATTGATCAAAGTGGAAATTTAGACTTTTGGCTCTTACACAGCAATTTCTGAAAGTTCGGATAATGTGCTTATGGAATATATAGACCTGTCCTCTTATGTATTGGTCTTATGTAGAGATGGACATACGAATTTATGTGTGTGTGATGTACATATATGCAGGCTAATATATACAAACATCTGAATTTTATGTAAACTATAACATTCTTTTCTTAGAAGTTTTGTTAAATTTTAAGAAAATGAGAAGTCATCAGTAAACTTCTCTCTCTCTATATATGTATAGGTGTGTGCATGCATTACTTTTTTTTTTTTTTTTGCCAAGATTGGTATTAAAATGCTTTCAAAAACCTTAATGTAAAATTTCAATAGTTGTGAATATAGTAAAATACACATGAATTTTGTAATTACAAAATTGGAAAAACATGCTCTTATTTTCATATTATTTATAATAATTAAGGGAATAGCAGTTTTAGACTCTTTAGATTTGGCATCTTTATTTTGGTAACATGCAGCTTGTCCTGTTGGTTACATTCCTACCGTAGCTTTTTTTCATAATGAAAACTAAGTTGTGTTCATAAATATTCATAGTGCCAGGCATTGTGCTAGGTGCTGTGAACTGAAAGATGAATACAATACTAGCAATAATACTAATCATTTATATTTGTGTAGCATTTTAGATTTCATAGGCCATTTTCACATCCTACATCTCATTTGATTCTCACAATGACCTTGGGATGTAGACAGAGTAGACAAAGCTCATACAGGTTTAGTGTGGTTCCTATATAAGGAACTACATTCATAGGTGTTGAATGACAGAACCAAAACCCACCATGTAACATTTTCCCTTGTATGCATTCCAGTAAAATGTACAAAGTTGTTATTCATTGATTTGCCATGACTATACAAGTGAATTAAAGACATAAAATAAGTGTTTTTGCCATATCCATGTATACATATATGGATAAATTTGTATGCTTGTGTAATACATACATACATAAATTTGTATGCCTGTGTAATACAATAAAAGAAAAATAGAAAATTTATCAAAAATGATTGTTATTCTTCATGGAATTATTCTAATGTATAACATAATGCACAAACTAATACATATATGGAAAGCAAGGGTGGAGTAGACAATCCCTGAAGTTCCCTATTTCTCTATGAAAATCTTTTTTTTTTTTTGAGGCGGAGTCTCGCTCTGTCGCCCGGACTGGAGTGCAGTGGCCGGATCTCAGCTCACTGCAAGCTCCGCCTCCCGGGTTCACGCCATTCTCCTGCCTCAGCCTCCCGAGTAGCTGGGACTACAGGCGCCGCCACCTTGCCCGGCTAGTTTTTGTATTTTTAGTAGAGACGGGGTTTCACCGTGTTCGCCAGGATGGTCTCGATCTCCTGACCTCGTGATCCGCCCGTCTCAGCCTCCCAAAGTGCTGGGATTACAGGCTTGAGCCACCGCGCCCGGCCTCTCTATGAAAATCTTTATCCTTGTGCTTTGGATTGCAGGAATGTGGTCAAGGTCTATGTATACCTAGGTCTTCAGCTTCAGGAATCCTGATTGCTTAACAAAATAGTGATGTTCTCAAAAGAGAATTTTTAAATTTTGGTTTGGACTCTGTTTGGCAACACATAATTAGACCAGGAACATTTGCTAATGTGCCGAAATTAATTGAATATCACATTTTGCATTTTGTCTGATACGTCTTTTTTATATTATTTCATGCTACTGATAGTGTTGATGTTGAAGACACTAAAGCCATATGATATAAACATAATGAGATTTATTTATGGGACTGAGTACAATGTACTGTATAAGAGTAGGACATTGGACCTAGGCCTCTTGAGTTCAAATCTCTACTATTTACTAGGTGTGTGACCTTATACAAGCAATTTAAGATCATTGTACCTCAGTTGCCTCTTGCGTAAAAATGGGATAAATATTATCTTCCCTAGGGTGACTAAATCAGTACTAAATGAGAATATATATATATAAATATATATGTGTGTGTATATGTATATATATATGTGTGTGTAACATTGTATATGTTTGTGTGAAATATCTAAGTAATATATTTGGCACATAGAATATACTATATAAGCTTTTATTCTGTATATACAAAAATATATAGATATATGAAATACACAGAACATACCATTCATAATACATCACAAGTGCATTAATTTCTGATCAACTTACCTTTTTGTGTTTTTCTTCATACTCATAAATAATGTCTACATCTACCAACATGTCAGCTTTATCTACTATATCCACACATACTGTAAATAGTTGTAACAACTTGACCTTTTGCTGTTGATCACACTAAGTAGTTCAGTGCATATCTGTAATGATACTGTCAGAAGAAACTCAGAAGTGTTGTTTGTTCAAATCTACTTTGACCATAGGAATTCATAAACAAAAAGTGTTGTGCTGGAAACATTCTGATGCTTGTAATACAGACCCTGTTATAGGATCAGTTAGCATCTTATGTGTAAGATTATGGGTTATGAATTCTGGTCAATCAAGGACACCCTAATTTGTGGGTCTAGCAAAATTGCTTCTATCCTCAATGTTTTGTTGATTTCAAAGTTGATGTATTCATTGAAAGGGAAAAAAAAAGTGTTGATTTTTCAATTAAGATGCAACCTTTACAATGCAAAGCAATAATAATTATAGTGTTCACTCAGCCTGAAGAAAAAATTTCACTAGTTAAATAGCAATAATCAAGATGAGAACTACATTAGAAGGGTGCTAATTTTATGATCATTGCTATTTAAATAATAAAGATGAATCCACAGGACCTTTGCTGTAGCACTATTTGCAATGAAGTGATATTCAGCTTTAAAATGGTCCTCTTGAAGCCCATTTAAAATTAATGGGCTGCTTAAATTGTGAATGACCAAAGATCACCTTATAAAATAGCTGCTTTTCCAATGAATCAATTATAAGGCTATGGCTGGGCTTCTTTGACCCAAAATATTTCACAAATATTAGTGCAATCATTCTTATATAATAACAGATTTTTTTTTTTTTTTTGAGATGAGGTCTTGCTCTGTTTTCCAGACTGGAGTGCAGTGGGGCAATCATGGCTCACTGCAGCCTTAACCACCCGCACTCAAACGATCCTCCCAACTCAGCCTCTTGAGTAGCTGGGACTACCGGTGAGCACTACCATGCCCAGCTATTTTTAAATTATTATTATTGTTTGTAGATAGGAAGTATTGCTGTGTTGCCCAGCAGCCTTGAACTTGTGGACCCAAGTGATCTTTCCTCACAAAGTGTTGGGATTGTAGGCATGAGCCACCACTCCTGACATATGATAACAGATTATTATATTTTCAGCTCCCAAGGAAAAACAAAAAAACAAATTAGAATTTGATTTTCATCAATCGGATTCTGCATGCTAAGTCTAAGAAAAATAGATTCTAGTTTTTCTCTCTCCAAAAAGAATTACTAGCATCAGAGAATTTGGCACTGAGGTAAAATCTTGAAGTAGCTATAAGCTCACACGGCAACATGTGAGCTTTGGAGTACAGCATGTCTAGGTTTAAATATTAGTTTTATAATTTGCCATTTTTGTGAGTTTGAACTAATTAATTCACTTCTTTAAGCTGTGTACGTTAAAGGGGAAAATAAATGGGTGAATGTAATGATTAAATGAGGAATATGTATAAAGAACTTAGCACATAGATGAGTATTGAATAACTCAGTAGCTCTGTAGAATTCAGGCAGTATCAATATCTACTTAATTTATGTACTGTTTTGAGGGCAGATAACGGTAATGAAGATTCAGAATAGCAATGTTGATAATATAGTTAAAAGAATGTAAGATGATTGCATTTGATTAATTTAGCCATGAAAGAGTTGGTTTGTGATGTCATTACTGCTGCCACATACTGGTAGCATATCTTCCCTAGATAGATGTAATTATTCATTATAGATTGTTCTCTAAGAGGTGAACACCATCTTCCTTTCCATTGTCCTCCACTAACAACTCAAAAAGAAGAAGTACTGTAGATGTAGCAGCAAATACATTACGGATCTGTGGAAGACTCGGATCTTTATTTTATGTGTCAGATTGTCTATGCACAGTACTCTATGTATTTAACTTAAGAAAGATAATCTATGTATGGCTCCCAATTAAAAAAAAAAAAAGGTACCAGGGAATAAATCTTTTTTTTTTCCTTTTTTGAGATAGAGTCTCACTCTGTTGCCCAGGTTGGAGGTCAGTGGTATTATCTTGGCTCACTGCAACCTCTGCCTCCCAGATTCCAGTCATTCTCCTGCCTCAGCCTCCCGAGTAGCTGGGACTACAGGCATGTGCCACCACTCTGGCTACTTTTCGTAATTTTTGTAGAGACGGGGTTTCACCATGTTGGCCAGGCTGGTCTCAAACTCCTGACCTCAAATGATCCACCTACCTCGGCCTTGCAAAGTTCTGGGATTACAGTTGTGAGCCACTGTGGCTAGCCAGAACAAACCATTTTTAAGCAATCGTTTTGAGACTCATTCCATTTTAGACATTGTGTGAATTACTTGCATAGTTATCATGCCAGGATAAAGATAGATAGGTACTTAAGTATCTATTTATATGGGATACAATTCTTATGCATAAAAATATTTTAAAAAAACATGATTCCTGCCTTGTAAAAGCATACTGTGAAGTATGGAAGAAGGGGAAGCGTATGCTGGGACTACTTAAGGTACAGTGAGTGGGAAGTTAAAATAGCACCTAAGAGTGCAGCCTTTGGAGTCCTACTAGTTAGGCTCAGTGCTCCATCTACTACTTCCTATTGATAGCTGGGTAACCTTGGTATGTCAATTAATCTCTTAGTACTTCCTCATCTTTCAAAGGGACTTTGAAGAGTGAGGATACTACAGATGTGTAAGGAAGATAAAATAGATCACTCATAGTTATTAATATTAATACTATTATTGTATTAACAATTTAAAAAATACTACCTGACTACAAATTAAATGAATGGTCCTTACAGACACTAAATTCTATAGATTTTTTTTTAAGTAAGATCAACACAGATTGGAGTACTTGAGAAGGACCTCATGAAGAAAATGAAGCCTGACCTACAATAGAACGAGAAATATTAGAAATGACAGGAACCTAGAGATTATTCACCCAGTGTCTCTGTATTTGTTGGATAATAGCTAATACTTGTATAATGCTCACTATGTGCTAATTCCTCTTCTAAACACTTTGTAAATATCTTAATGCAGCTAGTCTTCATAGCATCCTTATTTAGTAGAAACTATTATTATCTCCTTCTTTTGGTGAGAAAATCAAGGCACAGAGTAGTTAGGTGGATTGTCCTGTGTTACACAGCAACCAAGTTGTAGATCTGGCTCCAGAGTTTATACTGTTAACCATGATGCTACACTGTCTCCTAGATAGAGCTGTGTGCCAAAACTAAGATTGTCGGGAGCAAAACAATTTGCTCAAAGTAACAAACAGTACCCAAGTAGTGACAGAACTGGAACGATCTTCCTTGGCACCTGATTTTTAATATATCTGTGCTTACCACACATCAACTGGGCTTCTCAAGATTTGCATGATTTACCCAGTGATGAAGGGAGGGCCTATTAAGTTGGGAGAAGACCAGGTATTGTTCTGAAGTAAGAATGAGCATTTTCTGTCTATCAGAGAGAATGGTAGCAGTGTTTGAATGTAGACATTCACACTGGATAGCAATGGAAATGAAGTTTGATAGGTCATTTTGTGGGTTAGCAAAAGTCAGGTGTATTCAAGTTTTATCTGAAGAACAACAAATGGGCCCAACCTGGAAATTTCTGAGGATGAAAATGTCATGTTATTGGGGAGGAGAAAGTGGAAAGAAAAGAGCAAAGAAGTATAATGTCTTTTTGTAAATGGATTTTAGCATATAGGCACACTTCTACTTAACCATATTTAAAACAAATACATGCTAAATAATACATATATACCAGATATTTTATGTCAGTGGAATCTAATGTAGTAATTCAAAGAAATAGTCACTGGCTAAGAATTTATGCATGCCCTGTATGGGAAGAGGAGAATCAGACTTTATCTGAATTAACTTTTATCCCTATGCAGACCCTCAATTTACAAAGCTTCTATTTACTTCAAAGGCGTGAGGAGGAGAATGCAAACCAGGCCTATCATGGTTGTGATCATAGGATTGTTTTGCAGGTGGTATCCATGTGTTTCTCCAAAGCTCATCTTTTCTCTTTGCACACTTGGAAGGAGAGCAGAGCACGCTTTCATCTTCATACTTTTCTAGTTTCTTGGAACTATCAATTACAAAGGAGTGCTGTATAAATCTTCTTTGTGTGTTTAAGTGCTAATATAAGCTGCTGAATATATCAGCTGGCTACAGTATTTGATGCACCTTCCACCTGGAGTTACAGCAGATGCTTTGGCAGAGCTCAGTATTTTAAAGAATTAGATTATAATGCAGAAAATAAAATAAGACAGAAATACTAAAAAATTCATTCCATGTGCAAGTTTCCACCATTGTATTGTGTTGGTAGACAACCAATGCTGTTTGTTGTCATTGTTTACCGTCCTCTTTGATCACCAAGTTATAGAAAACTGATTATCCCTATAATTGATCTGTGATCTAGAGCAAACATTGTAATATCTGTTCATTCAAATGGGCTCGGTGCCACCATCTAAGCATCTCAAAAGGTTACATTTAAATAGGTGCCTTAGGTTTATGTAGCAGTAAATATAGTTTGATGTTTTAAAAACAGGCAGTTAAATATTAGAACACTTGAGTATTTGGATATACCTTCTCATTTAATAATAGAGATCCACCTTAATAATCACATCTTAATTTTTTTGACATTTTGCTATTTTCCTTGGAGTCTTTTAAAAATTTTATTGATCCACAGAAATTAGTAACTGATATTTACTTAAATGAAATTTATGTGACAATAAAATCAAATGCAGTTTATTTCCTATGTAGCGCCTCTGTATACTGAATATTATGTATAACATAAAGACTTGCGTGCAAGGATTAGTATGATTTGATATGTATTTTGATGTTACTACAAAATGCTCTGCCCAAGATAGAAGTAAAAAGATTTGTAATGTTGAAGTATTATTGCTTCCATGCTGAGATTTTCTATTTCCAATAACACCTGTACACCACCGCTACCTAGTTATGCTCTACTCTTTATGCTTAATGTGGTAATCTAATTTCCCCTTATTTGCAGTTAGCAAGTCAAAGTAAAAAATATATATTGGAATGTTGCCATGACACTATTGCTATGAAGGCAAATTTAGTAACAGGTGAACTATCTTGGTTCCCATCAGACAAGGCTTGGTTCCTGAAGGATGGCAATGATCTTATTATATGGAGTTCTCTCCTATAATATAGCCTTAAGGGTACACTCCTGGAATAGTGTAATAGGGAGACTCTAGAGCCGATAAAAAAGAAACAAAAATCCTTTGAACTAGCAGCTGGGAGGTTATATGAACAACTCTATAAAGTGTAACAAGAATTTAAGGAACATTTGGCCGGGCGCGGTGGCTCAAGCCTGTAATCCCAGCACTTTGGGAGGCCGAGACGGGTGGATCGCGAGGTCAGGAGATCGAGACCAACCTAGCTAACACGGCGAAACCCCGTCTCTACTAAAAAATACAAAAAACTAGCCGGGCGAGTTGGCGGGCGCCTGTAGTCCCAGCTACTTGGGAGGCTGAGGCAGGAGAATGGCGTAAACCCGGGAGGCGGAGCTTGCAGTGAGCTGAGATCCGGCCACTGCACTCCAGCCTGGGCTACAGAGCGAGACTCCGTCTCAAAAAAAAAAAGAATTTAAGGAACATTTAAGAAGCCCTTGTGGATTATTATAAATAGGGTGAAAATTAAAAACATTTCTTAGGTTACAAGTGTATGTAATTGAAGAATAGTTGTATAGTACTTGATTTTATATTTTCAGCTATTGTAATATTTCTTTATCACTAGATCATATCAACTAAGTCAAATGTAATTGTAACTTTGTATAAATATGTCTTAGTATAAACTGCATGCAGGGTATTGGTATTGAAATCAGATTTAACAAGCTGCGTATCTATGATTACAGCACTTCTCAGTAACTGTTCATTTTAAAGACTGTGCAGGTGGACAAGAGTAATCTCTTAAACTCCTTATGAAATACTGTAATTTGGCTTGGTTCATGTGTGATTCAGAACTCCCAAATGGATCCCAATGAGAAATTAGAGATATGTTCTTGCAGAAAAAAATGAGTGTGTTAAGAAATCACAAAAATTACTCATAATATGCTAATATAATTCAAAAATTCTTCATTCCAATAATAATTTTCTTGGGATTATATCCTTTAGGTATGGAAATGTGATCTGTGCATTCACTGATCCAATACATTTAGTTCCTACAATACTTGCAAAGTATTTAAAGAGGTATTCAAATTAATTTCTTACATAGGTCTCTTACACAGTGTCTCCTCAGTGTGTTTTTCATGGCCATGGTTAAGTCTATCCAAGGCTTTCTTGCTTGGCTTTCCTTGTCAGCATTTGGCTTGTTTGCTCTTTGTTTTATTGGCAATGGCTCGGTTTGCATCAGCAGAGACTCTTATAGTTCATTATTCTGATGTAGCTCTTGTGCTGTAAATGTTTTTAAGTTAATATTTATTTTATTGTTAAGAAATTAAAAAAGGACTTGACTGCTTAAAAAAAAAAGTGGCCCTACCCAATCACAGCCTTTACTTTGGTATGTCATATAGCTCCCTTTTTTTTGAGGGGGTGGATTCTTAATCTTATAGAATTAAATGAAAATTTTTCAAGTTGGGTGAAATACTTTGGGTAGAAGCTTTTCTGTCAGAGTGGCGGTTCCTCATGGAAACTCCTTTAATATACATTGAATTAAATATTAGAAGGGATTTTTAAAGAACATTTTCCAAATTTATTTTGGGATAAAAATTATAAAAATGTTGTGCCAAATTAGTAGTTGGTTCAAATGAAATGTTTTTGCAAGATTTACCCCAGTCAGTATTAACAGCTGTAACAATTGAGGCCAGGTGACAGAAAAAATTTGTTTTAAGAAGGTGTTTATTGTCAGGAAAATTGTGAAGTTTCCTTTGTAATTACTCTATCTTTGTTATTTTGGCAGCTTGTAAAGTTTTATTGGCATTTACTGAAAGGTACTTTTTTTGGCCCTAGCCAGCTGGCTTTCTTTTTTTGGGCAAACTTTCCTAGCTCTGGTATTCAGAACATATTTTCAGCTTTGATTGTCTACCAATGGGGTTGTTTTGAACAAGGAGCCAAGTGACTAGTGAGTGATGTCTGAATTGATCTCAATCTTGTCTTCAGTAGGGTGACATAAGAATGCTGCAGGTGTACTTCAACCATTGAGGGTTGTTTCCTACTTATCCAGCATGCCACTTTGGTGCTAAAATAGTCAATTTACGACCATTCAAACTACAGACTCTTTTTATATACAGACTGGAAGAAAAATAAGTGCAATGATGTATCAAAAGTGAGGATTCAATAACTCAAAAGACAATAAATGTTTTTTAAGCAATATAGGATCACCAAACTGAAATTGAAAGATCCTTTCCAGGAGCTAAATATTAAAACAGGTACTGCACAAACATTTGAAGAATGGAACAATAATAGTGTTTCCATAGATTCATGAATGTGGTGTATAGATGTGGAGTTTTAGTTGTCTTGGTGGTGGTCTTCTCCACTTTGTAAGCCATGTAACATTGCTCTTACCTCTGGGCTTATTTGAAGAATTGTTTAGATCATGCTAATCCATGTGAGATGAATTCTAAATTTAGAATTATACTGCTCTAGTTCTGAAGACCACAGTAATAAATTCATTAAGCAAGTATTTGCATCACTAATTACTTATTTTATTGCCTTTAAAATACTGCTGGAGAAAATGATTTTATTTTATTTCATGCTAACATACTTGTTTGACTACTTGTTCTTAGTGTATAAAACTTACAAACCTTAGAAATGCCTTTTTAGTAATTATCATTTCAAAGTGATGACAGGCATATTAGTATTTTGTAGTCTTCCATGGCAATGCAGTATTATCTTAATTTTGTTTCGTATGTTACTATGGTGCATAGATAAAATAACTAATGTAAAATCTTAAGGTGAGCTCCTGTGTTTGTGATTTAATAAAAAAGGAAAATTAAAGATCACATTTATCATTTATATCTGAATAAGTTATCTTTAGATGCTACATCTTCATCAACTATTGTCTGTTATGATCTGCTTTCTTTTTTGTAGCACTGGATTTCAAGGAATATATTTACCACTTTGTTCTAAACTATTTGTTAGAGATCTACACAGATTGCCTACAGAGGATAGCAGTATGGAATCTGTTCTGGCATCCTGGTGGAGGTGTAGGGGATGCAGGGTAGAAGGAAGCCCACCTTTTTTTTTTTTTCTTTTCTTTTTTTTCATGTTCTTGTGGTAAGAACCTGTCTTCATAGTCACTCAGTAGCCAGGACAAAGCACCTTTGGTGTCTGCACATTCTGCAGGCCCATCTGCCATAGCATTCCTCAGTACTTCATCCTGGCCTGAGAAACACCAGGAAGTGTTGGGATCTTTCAGCCCCTACTCAGCTATAAATAATAACAAACACTTCCCAGTCTCTTCTAAATACGTATTGTCCATTCTTTGAAAAAAATTATGGAATTACTAGGCAGAGAAGAGATTTTTATTTTTGGAGATGTGCAGGGCTTAAAGAGTGTCCCTATTACAGCAAAGTGGGACAATTTCTGTAGAAGAGGTGTTTTCAATATTCATAAAGGTCATAATTAGGCAATTTATTAAGTATAGCAAATTTTGAGAGGTGTGGATTTGGATGGGTATCTTGATTCAGGCATTTCATTTCAATTTATTAGATCTGTTTCTCAAATAGCTGCAGCTTGTTCAGGTTTTATTCCTGCCAGTTGGATATGAAGTACTGTATGTTTGGGCTCCCTGTACAGAATTTGTTTCCAAAAAAATAGTGTCGTGCTGCTTTCCATCTACTGGACCAGTAGGGGTAGGAAGATCTGATTTGAAGCCAGTGCAAAATGCAAAGCTGATTAGATTTGGATTGTTCATACATTAGGCCTTCCTTTCCCTGTTCTTATCCTTTTTCCAGATGGAAGAACCAGTTTCCTCCCAGGGCACTTTCTCCTGGCAATTAGACTGTGAAGACGAGGATCATTTAGTACCACTACTGCTGAAGTACCATGATATTTAGTTTAGGCTTTAACATTTAGAGGAATGAATCAACATATTCTGCATTTGGTCTCTTTATTTTTCAATTAATGATGCTTGTGATGCTTTTAAAATTAGGAATCTAACTTTGTCTTTCTATTCTGCCTTTTTAAAATTAATATAATAACTTCTTACTTTCCCACATTTCCTACTAAAAAGTTGGGGGGGGGTCCCTGAAGTCAAATTTTAAAGCATCAAGTGTTTTAAAATGTTAACCATATTGCATATACCTCTTTCTAATGTGCATTATGTACCCTCCTTCCCTTCTTAAATATAGTGCTTATACCCAATTTTGCTTTTTCATGATGATTAAGGGTTGTCATTATGAATGTTGGTTGCCACCCTCTGCTAAAATGCAGCAAATGCCCTCAGTTATTATTGAGGCTTGTAGAGCTCTGTGCCCTTATTAGTAAATGACTTTAGAATGTTATGCCCGTGGAATTCTTGTATCAGACCTTTGCCATTTTCCTTTTCTCTTTTCCATCAGTAAGTAAGCAAGCACTTACACACAGGCACTACATTTTAGAGCTATAAAAAAGATGACTCGGCCTAATGGCTTTAGTTTGCAGATTAGGAATAGAAGCCCAGGGAGGTTGCACAGTTAGTCCATGATTATGCAGCTAGCTGGGCTAGGAGCTGAGTAGAGATTACTTAACTCCTAATCCAGTGTTCTTTCTACCAGGCCACACCTTTTGCTTTTCCTTCTGTCAGGATACCTTGTCCAAATTGACTTTTTCCATGTTTATTTATGTATTTTTGCTCTTAGTGTGTAGTTGACTGATATAGAAATTGGAAACAAGATTAAATAGAAAAAGCAGTGAAGTAACATCTGATGACTTGAAGCTCTGTTTCTACAAGTCAATGTACATCCTTGACTCTGTTTGTCTTTTGTATAAGGAAATGGTTGGACTAATACTAGTAGTAACAAACATTTACTGAGTACTTGCCACATGTCAGGTACTATTAAGTTCTCATATGTGTTACCTCATTAAATTCTTACACAAATCCCATGAGGAAGTTCTGTGGGGTTTGTGACATTACAATATTTGATATTATAATTAATAATTTTGATATTACAATATTTGATATTACAAAAGGGGAAACTCAGTGACACAAAAGTTACCTAGCTCACCAGAGGTCCTTCGTTTAGTAAGTGGCAAAGCCAAGATTTAGTCTCCGTGTTCGTAACCAGTCAGCTTTTATGTGACTGGATCATCTACATTTTCTCTTTTGGCTGTAACACTTGATGATTCTGGGTTTGAATAATAACACCAACAACTAACGTCACTAAGGACTCAATATACACTTTTTATGTAGTGGCTCCCTTAGTCCTATCAGCAACTCTATGAGGCAAGTGCTGTTATTATCCCATTTTATAGATGAGAAAATCGAAGTACAGAGAGGTTAAGTGGATGGCCCAGTCTTGTAGTTAATAAGTGACAGTGGCAAGATTTAGAACTAGGCAGATTTAAGTGCCTGCTAGCTTTGCCACTATGTCTTATTGCCTGAAAGTAGGTACTTGAGTATTTAATCCATGGGTGTAACATGAGTTTTATAATATTTATTTTTGCTAATTAGAGATGATGTTTTGTGTGTGTGTGAGAGAGAGAGCGAGAGAAAGAGAACATGCACATGCACATTTACTTGTAAAAATGATGATTTCTTATCTGTGTGTTAAATAGGGGGTAGGCAGGCAGATAAGTGAGTGAAGTGAACTCAGCACAAGTGGTGTAGGGAATGGGGTGGCGGGGACTGTGGGGACTGTGGCATATAGGAAAGCACAGGTTCTGGCCAAAGGGGCAGCTGACAGTGGCTCAGCCAACTCCTGACCTGTTTTTCAAGCAGGAAAGTGGACCCAGTGTTGCTGGATATTGTGTGTGTGTGTGTGTGTGTGTGTGTGTTCCTAGAGAGGTCAGCAGTTTGGATTTTTAAACCAGAAGAAGATTTTGAAGCTGAATTTTAAATAATCACAGTTAATTGAAGTTATTTGCAACCACTCTGAAAGAAAGAAATATTGGCAACCTCTGATTTAGATCATCAGGGCTGGGGGAAAGTGACCTTCTGGAAGTGAGACTTGGCCACATCTTGGTATCCCCACTACTTTTGGAAAAGATGAAAGATGGACCCCAATCCAGAATACTTATGCATTCTCTTCTATTAAGATGTTATGGTATTATGCAATGTAGAGACAGTTGAATTTTTAAGTCTGCTTTTGAGAAACAGCTGCCTTGTGAGGTTGCACCATTCATCCAAAGGCCCCCAATATGTAGAGTGAGGAATCCTGGCATCCGATTTCAGCTCTGTCCTCAGCACTAGTTTCCAAGTCTATAGATACCTGATCCCTTCCAGGACTTTTTCAAACTGTATCTTCTTCATTTAGGTACACCCTGGCAAGACTACTCAGGGATCCCCACAAGAGAGTGTGAAGTTACTGTTACTGATAGGAGTTTGGGATCTCTCTCTCTCTCACACATGCACACTCAAAAAAGTTTGATGCTTCCTTCTGTGAAATGAGTTCTGAGACTCAGCACTGGTTTTTGAACTGCCCAAGAAGATCCTTGCACATGCTAAGGATCTACTTCAAGAAGCAAGGTGGGGGCATATTGATGACTGCTTGCCTTCCCCCATAAAGGTAGCTCCACTCTTACCTGTTTTACGCATTGGGCTTCCACTTATGATTCCCTTAGTACAAAGGTCTCTAAAGCTAAAACAAACATTGGCTCAATCTTGAAAACTTAATCATATCTAATGTCTGCTTCAATTTAAAAACCCTGATGTTCCTAAAAAGGGAGGAGAGTTCACATTACTTTTCCCCTGTGTTGCCAAAGTAACTTCCAGGAGCAAACTGGGTATCTGATCTCTGCAGACTGACAGTACTCTTTTAAAGCTTGGTGGCATTTTTTTTTTTAATGGTTGCTCTCCTTAAAGAATATTATTTAAGAAAAAAACTCATATCAACTTGCTGTGCTATGGTCTAAATTCGTGTCTCGGAAATATTATAGGTGAATGGATTTCCAGATGCTGCAAATAATGGAAAATCATGAAAACTCGAATCAGGGTCTCTGTCCTTAAATGTGTTTCAGTTTGCATTTTGATAGCAGTTTAGAAATGTTATCGCTTGTTTTGTCACAGACATAATTCACATCTTTCTTCAGGCACTGTAAACAAGAGAAATGGTTTAATGGCCCCATAAAGGCACTCTGCTGATGGCTGAGATTAGGCCCTTTAGTAATGGATATTGGTGTGTGTATGTGTGAGTGGTATATGTACACAGTGGGGGTGGGGAGGACTTGGAAGAGGTAAATGTACTAGAAAGAATCTTTGAGAGCCTCAGATGCAGCTGAAAGTGCCTTGTGCTTCTGTGTGTCTTGGAAGATGGATTCACAAAGCATGTGACACCATTGTCTTTATTTATACTCAAGCCTTCCCCTTTGCTTCTGGAATTTAACTGAGCACTAATTGAGGTCATTGCGATCCATTTATTACCTGAAATTGAAGTCATATTAACTTAAAGTGAATGCTTTTCATCTACTGAGTGTATTCCTAACTACATATATTTGTATAAAAGGCTGTGTGCATTTTTCATGCCATGCTTGTATCTGGTCTTAAATAATCTAATTTATGTATACCATTTACTTCCCCCCTCCCTTTTACAGAGTTTTTTTTTTTTTTTTTAATCACTGCTGTAGCCAAGCGAAAATTTTTTTTTACAAGCACTTTAGTATCCACACTATGATTTGTTTTGACTTTTTCAGTTACATTTTTTAGACAGGTGCAAAAAATTCTCCATGTTATACATCATCACCCTGATCTAAGTAAATGCCTTGAAATTTCTCAAAGCACATAAATTTGTAGATTTTTAGTCTCAATTTTGTGTCATTTTTTTCATCAGCTAGTTTGTGTATATTGCTGTAAAATTGGCTACACAAGGCTCCACATTTTTGGTTTTGAGAGTCAGAGTAAACCAAGAGTTAAGAGATTAAAATTAAGTATCCTTTGTTGACTAGTTGAGCTGTCTCTCTCACTAGCAGGTGTCACTTTCCATCCAGCCACTTTAGTATTTTCCTTCTCCTTTTTTATTGTAGACTATATTCTGGAACAGGAATCAGCAAACTTTTCTCTGTAAAGAGTCAGATGGTAAATATTTCGGGCTTTGTGGGTCATATGGTTTCTGTTACAACTACTCCATTTGGCCATTGTAGCTCAAAGTAGCCCTAGACTAGACCGAAATGAATGGGTGGGAGAGAGTTCTACTAATGCTTCATTTACAAAAACAGGTGGAAGGCCGGATTTGGCCCATGGGCTGTAATTTGCCAACCTCTGTTCTAGAACAGCAAACAGAAGACTATTCTAAAACATAATTTTGAACAGACCAGAAATCGCAACCTCAAAATAAAGAGACTGTCTTCAAGGCTCTTCCTCCAAAACTATAGATTTTATTTCTGTTTAGAGAAGAATTAAAAATGTGATGTGTTTTTCTTCCCAGGGTAATTGTTTGCTACTCACAGAAACTGCTACCCTATTTCACTCTTATGACAAGAGTTGGGAGGAAAGCAGAGTGAAAGGTCAGAGCCAAGACAACTTATCACTGTATTTACTTTCGCTGTCCACATATAGAAGGAGACCTTTCCATCATTGTGACATTTTGGCTATCAGAGTATAGGGGAAGCTTCAAATGTTGAATAGCAACATTCTTCCTTCAGTGGAATATGAGTGGTGTGAATTTTTAAATGCCTTTGGTCACAGTAATAAATTGAAAGAAGGCAGATTGCCTAAAAGCAAACGTGAATACTCTGAGAAGCGTTTTTATTTGGATACAAATGCCAAGAATATAGTAGTAAGGTCATACATACAGATACATGTATCAGACACACATGAATTAGTCATACTTAAAGAATATTGCCTAATATTTTTATTAGGGAATTTTTAAAACACCAAATAAAGATCTAATTGGACTTCTATGAGCTCTTGATAATAAGGACTGTGTCTTACTATTTATCTTCATTCCATAGCTCTGCATTCCTTCACCCTCTCAGGACCTGCCATAGTGTCTGGGGCATGGTAGATGAATTAACGAATGAATTAATGAATTAGTTGCTGAAGAAATGAATGAATAAAAATCTCGTATAATGTGATAGTAGTGCTCATGCATGAAGGAAATAATGAGTGTGTGTGTATAAATAAATTTGAATTATACACTCAAGAGTTCAACAGTTACAATCTTAAGATTGAGCCCAGGACTCTAATTTATTTATTTATTTACTTATTTTGAATCAGAGTCTCCTCTGTCACTCAGCCTGGAGTGCAGTGGCGCAGCTCACTGCAAGCTCCGCCTCCTGGGTTCATGCCATTCTCCTGCCTCAGCCTCCCGAGTAGCTGGGACTACAGGTGCCCGCCATCGCGCCCAGCTAATTTTTTGTGTTTTTAGTAGAGATGGAGTTCCACTGTGTTAGCCAGGATGGTCTCGATATCCTGACCTCGTGATCTGCCCTCCTCGGCTTCCCAAAGTGCTGGGATTACAAGCGTGAGCCACCGTGCATGGCCAGGGCTCTAATTCTTAATGTGCTATGATTTAGTGTTAGATCTTTAGTCAGACATGGTCTTAGCTTCTTTGTGCCTTTTAAAAAGATCTGTTACATGGGAATGATTGTATATGTTCTTGTCTTAAATGATGAGAATCAAATAGAGTATGGGACAATTCTTTGAAAATAGTTAAATATTATGTGTTTGAGTGTTTTTTTTGTTTTGTTTTGTATAGTTAATGTTTTCTATTAGGATTACAATTAGTGTTTTCTATTAGGATTCCAAACTCAATCAGAGTTTGTTAAGTCAACACTTAAGTTAAACATATTATCTTTGTTAAATTTACAAGACATCGTCTTCATTGTAAAAATATAAACAAAAACATACATGAATCATAGATTTCATTGTTCATTCTCTGGATTTACATTAACCAGTCAGTTGTAACAAACATTATCTGTTTTCAATGTAAGGATACAAATAATGCCCCAATATTATGATTGTTTGGGAAATTATTCTCCTATGAGCAAATTTTAAGTTCATATTCTCAGCCAGGTGTGGTGGCTCATGCCTATAATCCCAGCACTTTGGGAGCCCGAAGTGGTCAGGAGTTTGAGACCAGCCTGGCCAACATGGTGAAACCCCGTCTTTATTAAAAATACAAAAAAATTAGCTGAGCATGGTGGCACACACCTGTAATCCCAGCTACTTGGGAGGCTGAGGTAGGAGAATCACTTGAACCCGCGAGTCAGAGGTTGCGGTGAGTTGAGATCGTGCCACAGCACTCCAGTCTGGGAGACAGAGCGAGACTCCATCTCAAAATAAATGAATGAATGAATAAATAAAGAAGTAAATAAATACATATTCTCCACTTATATTTCAAGTGTTCAAATGTGATTTTACATTATGTATCTACCCACAACCAAAGATGTAGTTGTATACCAGCATTGTTGCTCTTAGAAAGCTAAGGGCATTTCTATGCTCTGGTAAAATAATAATGACAAGATTGTGCCCTCTTTCTAAAATATAGGTAGAAAAAATTGAAAGCAATGATGTGTCATAGTTCATAGTTCTAAAATGAAAACAGTTACTAATTAAGCAAAAACTTCATGAGGAATACCATAACCCCAAGTAAACTTCCGAATGAAGAAGTAGTTAAGTTTATTTTGGAAGTACATTTTTTAAAGTCTTGGTATTTTGGAGCTCTTAAATTTAACCATTAGAAGAACTCAAGTGATCATTAGTCAGCCTTAAGATGTGGTTTTAAAGGTCAAGCTTCCATCAAAGAAAAAATGCAAGACACATCTCTTGAGCGTTCTTTCTGCCTTTCCTCCCAAAAATTTAATTGTCCGAAGGAGTTGTGGATTATAAAAGTTTCCATGGAAAATGTGTTTGAAGAATGCCAGAGGAAGACTGCAGATTTTCTAGATAAATTATCTGAACTGTCTGAAGTCAGGGATAAAAAATATAATATCATTTTGAACCACCACTTTGCAAATGAAATGAAGGAGTTAACTCACTTGATTTGGTACACTTGAAGAAGGAAAGATTCACTTTAATTAAAACTACAAACAATGCAGATGCCTGTAACTCTGTTCCAGACCCAGCAAGGATGGTACTGCAAGAGGAATGAAAGGTATCTAGCAGCCTCGGCAGCAGGCTGGAGCCGTGTTCAACGAAAGTAATTTAATTAGTGTTGATCATGACTCCAGATGATGGTGATTTGATAAGGAATAATTTAGTACTTAACAGCCTTTTACATGCACCAACTCCATGTGGGAAGGTAAAGCAAATTGCACAAAATGAATGTGCTGCTTTTGCTTGTGCCTGTGCCAATGAACTGGAAAACCGCCTGTTAGCAGACTCAGATTCTCAGCCCTGTGATGAAATACCCAACACGTTTTCAACTCAGCCCTCTCTGATGGAAGTCTCTACACTACTCTTATTTAAGAATAAATAAGAGAAGTCATTTTTGTGACACAGAATCTCCAGGAAGCAGGAAAGTTAAAATGAGGAAAATAATGTAGCCTACGGCTTTTGTGCTGTAAGTTGAAGATTTTTAGGTTGGCTTTCTCTTTTTTCCTCACATGCAGCAATTCAAAAACAAAATATTCTTACCAACTCAGATTCACTGGATTACTTATTTGGCTTATGATTAGGAAAAAATAAAAAATAAAATCAGTTTCAAGGGCCCATAGTGACTGAGGCCCACATAGGTTGAACCTGTTATGGAGAGAGCTGGGTATCCCAAAACTGCTGGAGTGGGAGAACTTGTAAGAATCCTTGAGTGTTGGCATCTAAGGAAATGGAATATGTTACTGGATTTAAAAAAAAAAAAAATCTTTTAAACTACTGGACCTATTTGAATGCAGCATACATCAGATCACAGTGGATTCAAATTTGCCCAATTATGAGCAATCACCTAGAAAGTTTTATAAGATTCAGAATCCTGATACAACCCAGCTCTAATGAATGGAATTTCTGGGAGTGGTGTATTAGTTTTCCCAGGCTGCTGTAACAAAGTATCACAAACTGGGTTGCTTTGTGAAATTTGTTGTTTCAAGTTCTGGAGGCTGGGAATCCAAGATGAAGGCTGTCAGCAGGACTCGGAGGGCTGAGAGAGAATCTATTCCCTACTTCTTCCTAGCTTCTGGTAGTTTCCTGGGAATCTCTGGCATTCCTTGGCTTGTAGAGGCCTCACTCTTACCTATGCCCTCGTTTTCACGTAGCAGTCTCCCTGTGTGCATGTCTCTTTAACCAGATTCTCCATTTTATAAGGATACTAGTCACATTGGATTAGTGCTCACCTTAATGACCTTATATTAATGTAATCTTCCAAATAAGAGATTCTGGTGTTGAAATTTCAACATGTAAATTCTGAGGGGACACAATCCAACCCATAACAAATGGGGTTTGAGAATCTGTGTTTCTCCAGCAGCTCCCTAGATAATTTGATGATGTGCCAGATTTGGGGATCCTGTGTTCAGGGATCAGCTCGCCTCTAATAACCTTTTGAGAATCCTTACGCTCTGCAGTAGTAGACTGAATGTTTGTGTCCCCCTCTCACTGCCCCTGCCCCAGCAAATTCAGATATTGAAACTGATTCCCCAGTGTGATGGTATTTGGAGGTGAGGACTTCGGGAAGTGATCAGGTCATGAAGATGGAGCCAATGGGATTAGTGCCCCTATTCCCTTACTAAAGAGATCCCAGGGAACTCACTTGTAATTTCTGCTATGTGAAGTTGCAACAAGAAGATGACTATCTGAACCAGGAAGTGAGATTTCACCAAACACTGAATCTGCTGGTGACTTGATGCAGGATTTCCCAGCTTCCAGAACTGTCAGCAATAAATACCTGTTGTTTATAAATCATACAGTCTATGGTATTTTTGTTACAGCAGCCTAAACAGATTAAGACATGCCCCTTCTTTTGAGGTCACTTCAGGAAACTCACTGGGCCAATCTGAAAGTAGTAGAGCACCAAATAGCATTTCCACTAGCATGGATCATGCCTTTTGCTTCTAGGTCCATACTAACGGACATTTTGATAGAAGGCTGTTGTTATGCTAGCAGCCATTCATGATGGTGCCGAAAACATGCCATTCCTCCCCACCCTCCATTCCTTACCCATCTGGAATAATCTCTCCTGTGAAGTTGAAGCGCATTTTCAGATGTCTCAGCTGCGTCAAAAGGCCAGACCTGTTCAAGTAACTTAATTAGTGTAGCTTTGATTAATGTCCCTCAGAGTTTTTCAAACTTTATATTGATACACATTCATTATGATGCAAAAATCTGAAGTGTATAGTTTGATGAATTTTACATGTGTATATATCCACATAACCACCACCTAGAGCAAGATATACAATGTTTCTAGCAAGATGTATTTCCATAACTTCGTACCTGTGAGATCATCTGTGTTTTTGCATGTAATTTGTCCCTTTTTATTCCTGTTTAGTATTCATTCCATTGTATGCTTATGCCATGATTTATTTATCCATTTGCCCATCGGTTAATATTTGAGTTTTTCCAGGTTTTGCTATCATGATTAAAGCTTCTTTGAACATTCTCACACATGTCTTTTGGTGAATATATGCACTCCTTTTTCTTGGATATATACCTAAGTGTGTATTATTGGATCATAGAGTAGATTTCTGTTGCCCTGGTAGATATTGCCAGAAAGTTTTCCAAAGTGCTTGTCATACTAATCCATACTCTCAGCAGCTTGTATAAAAGTTCCCATTGCTTCTTGTCTTCACCAAAACTTCGTAATGTCTATCTTTTGCAGGTTAGTCATTCTGGTGATATCTATATCTATCTGATACAGTTATATAGTGATAATCTCATGTGAATTATTTTGCAGTTTTCTGAAGAATAAAGATTTTAAATACCTTTGCATATATTTTATTGTTGTTCCCATTTGTTTTGCTGTCTGGATATCCTCTTTTGTGAACTGCCTGCCTGTTTCAAGACTTTTTGCCAATTTTTTAAATGGGGAATTTGTCTTATCTTACTGATATGTTGCAATTCTTATTTTCTTAAATATGAGTTCTTTGTCAGATCTTTCTACTTAAAACATCTTATAGCTTGTGACTTACTTTCCTTTTTTTTAATAGTGTCTTTTGAAAAAGTGTTCTTGATTTCAATGAA
This sequence comes from Trachypithecus francoisi, assembly GCF_009764315.1. NCBI lineage: Eukaryota > Metazoa > Chordata > Mammalia > Primates > Cercopithecidae > Trachypithecus > Trachypithecus francoisi. Next base: position 85,595,538 of record NW_022681469.1, on the reverse strand, counting down.
GCCTAATTTGCTGATATTTTTTCTTTTATGGTTAGTGCTTTTTGTGTCCTGTTTATAAATATTTTCCTACTTGATGGTACTCAAGACTTAAAATATAGTAATATTAAACATTATAGTCTCCAATATGGCTGACATTTTGATAAATATGATAAACTTTACATCATACTGCATGCATATTTATTAGCTATAGAGGTCATCAATTTTTAGTCATATAAATTTGATCTAATCTCTCAGGTACAATATGATTTGTTACTTGAATTCCTTATATGTTGCTACTGCTTTTTCTTATGAAAATGTAAAACCCAATACTTAATCTGAAGTGCTAAAACTTGGATGTATGCGTGTTCTCACTTATAAGTAGGAGCTAGATGATGAGAACACATGGACACAAAGGGGAAGAACAGACGCTGGGGGCTACTTGAGGATGGAGGGTGGGAAGATGAAGAGGATCAGAAAAAAATAACTACTGAGTCCTAGGCTTAGTATCTGGGTGATAAAATAATCTGTACAACAAACTCCCATGACATGAGCTTACCTATATAATAAACCTGCACATGTATCCCTGAACCTAAAATGAAAGTTAAAAAACAAAACAAAACTTGGGAATGCATGTTTTGCTAAATATGTTCAAAGATGTAATAAATAATAGAAAACCATTTGTTTAAAAAAAAAAGAAATGCATGGTTAATGTATTACAAAAGTGTGTCATTTAGTATTTGTTATTCTAAGATGTCATGTACACACACACAACATGCAGATATACACTGGGGGACAATTTTCTTATAGAGTACTACTTTATTTTTTTGTTTGCTTATTTATTTATTTGAGACAGAGTCTCACTCTGTCACCTAGGCTGGAGTGCAGTGGCACGATCTTGGCAACCTCTGTCTCGTGGGTTCAAGTGATTCTCGTGCCCCAGCCTCCTGAGTAGCTGTAATTATAGGTGGACACCACCATGTCTGGCTAATTTTTGTATTTTTAGTGGAGGTGGAGTTTCACCATGTTGACAAGGCTGTTCTCAAACTCTTGGACTCAAGTGATCTCGCCACACTGACCTCCCAAAGAGCTGGGATTACAGGTGTGACCCACTGTACTGGGCCTAGAGCACTACTTTAAATTCTTTGTGGGTTTTCTTTTCACATTTAAAAAATGTTTACCCAGGAAATTGAGGACACATACACAAATGTAAAGAGAATAATGTTAATTCCTTCCTGCCCTTCAATTGGCTTTTACCATTTATCAATATTTTTCTAATCTTATTCATCACTTTCCTCATAAATAATTATTTTTTCTAGAGTATTTTAAAGAAAATTCTGGATATTTTATCTGTAAATATTTTATGAATCTCTAAAATTAAAACTTTTTAAATACAGCTACTGTGCCATTATCACGTCCAACAAAATTAACAATGATTTATTAAATTCTCTAATAACTAGTCTATACTAAAATGTCTTATTTATTGCAGAGTTGTCTTTTTATAGTTGGCTTGTTCAAATCAGAGTTCGAACAAGTCCTCATAATTGATTCTTGAGGTCCTTAAGCCTCTTCTGACAGAAGAATTAGAGCTTTCTGACTTGGTAAAGTTAATGCACATGAGTATTCTTGACATATGGAGATATACAAAATTTCTCTTTTGGTTTTCTTTTCTCTTTACTTTGAATAGGCGTGCTAAACATGTATGCACACACACACACACAACATTAAAAAATACTTTAAAATTGTACACCTAGGATAATTATTTTATTATTATGTGTTAATTTTCTCTTAGATCACTTAAGTAAAGTTTGCCTATTTGGCAAATTTGTTTTCTAGAATATTTCAGATGACTCTTGATTGCCATTGAACACTTGTATCAAAATTATATGCATATAAAACAAATAGTATTTGTTTTTCTGATGCTTGGTAGTTTGTGATATCAAATTTTTATATTAAAAATTATATATAGCATTCAAGCTAATGCAAGTTTATAATTCTGTAATGGCATAATTAGATTGAATGACAAATAACATCATAAACCACAAAATTCCTCTTGTCATATCTTTCTTTTTGGAATGCGGACTTAACATACTGTGTTTTAATTTCAGTTTGTATAAGAGTTAGAATAAATCTCCACAGCACGTGTTTCTGTTACATTTATCCCTTGACTATTCATACCTGTGGATATTATACGTAAATTACAAAATCTATTCTTATGACTATTTTTTCCTTTTTTAAACCAATTTCCCATTTATACCAAAAATTTAATTACTCTGATAAGATTTCTAATAAGCATTTCTTCAGTTTCATATTGAAGAATAAAAAAAATAGCTTTTTTTTTTTTTTTTTTTTTGAGATGGAGTCTCACTCTGTTGCCCAGGCTGGAATGCAATGGTATGACCTTGGCTCACTGCAACCTCCACCTTCTGGGTTGAAGCAGTTCTCCTGTCTTAGCCTCCCAAGTAGCTGGGATTACAAGCACCTGCCATCATACCCGGCTAATTTTTGTATTTTTGTAGAGACAGGGTTTCACCATGTTGCTCAGGTTGGTCTTGAACTCCTGACCTCAGGTGATCCACTTGCCTTAGCCTCCCAAAGTGTTGGGATTACCGATGTGAGCCACAGCGCCCGGCCTATAGCATGTTTTTTAATTATTGGATTTAAAACTGTGATTCCCTTCCCATATACGTATTTTTTAAGTTTTCATATTTTGTGATGTAGCTTTGTATGTTATTAAACATAAATGCATATAAGCATTTGTATGCTTTAAGTCACAGTAAAAAGGTGAAAACATCATTTCATATAGAATAATTGTTTCATGATAGATTACATGTGACAAACAACATTTACGTATTTCTCAGATTTCATCTTCACAGTTCTGGTAATTAGATAGGCAGATACTTAATCTCTATTTTATAGATGAGAACTGGCCTCAAAGATGTTGACTTTTTGCCCAAAGTAAAATCAGTCACTTTTGGACCTGCGCCTGGATTTTCTTTGTTCTAGTCTAGTTGTCATTTCATTAAACTATTATTATTGATGCAGTTGATATATTTTACTTTCAATAATGCTTAAAATTGTATTTTGGTCTTTAGCTGATTCTTGGCTAATCAGTTGTAGTTTTTCTGCTTTAGTCATTGTAAACCTTTCTGATATGTTTTCAAAATGTACTTTCTTGAAACTGAGCTTCTAGCATTGTTAATATCAGTTAAGCAAACTACAAGTGACTCACTTAAGTAATGAGAGAAAATTCAAGCATGCGTTTTGTTATACAATAAAGGCAGAAAAGGAGTATACGAAGATTTTCTGAAATCTTCTGCTACTGAAATTCATCAAATGTGATTTTTCTTACATATATAATATGAGATGTGAATGATATTTTCAACAAGAGAAGTAGAACACATTAATCTCCATAATTCCTAACAGCATTTAATTTTTGTGGGTATTTTGTTCTTTTTTCCAGTGGCTTTTCATGGCCTACCCCTGAAAATCAAGAAAGAACCTCACAGTCCGTGTTCAGAAATCGGCTCTGCCTGCAGTCAAGAACAGCCCTTTAAATTCAGCTATGGAGAAAAGTGCCTGTACAATGTCAGGTAAAGCCACCAGGTGTTTGTATATAAGATAGTGGTTCTTACTGAATCAAAAAGTCCAGAATAATATGAAATCTCAAGTCATATTTTATGAGTTACATCTTTAATATGTAACAAGCTAATTAGGTAATGCATTTAGCAGAATTATAAAGAACCATTTACCATCCAAACACACACTTTGGATTCATTTTAAAGCAATAATTTTTATCCAGATCATTAGTTGCTTTTCTACTGTAGGTATACATCTTGGGTTTGAAAAAGGAGTTTTACTTGGCACAAGCAGCTTTTGAAAGTTCCCATTAGAATGAATGCATTATACACTTTAGATAGAGTTTGTAGAAAAAAAAAAAAAAAAAATGAAACATTTGGCAGGCCTAAGCAGTACATTAGTTATCTGTCAGGTTTTGCAGATGATCTATAAGATGAGTTCATGGACAATTTGCAATAAAACTGGAATTTTATAAGACTTAGCAGAGGCTATTATCTATTAAAAAGCTGGTTGTTCTGATGATGATAATAAAGGATGGTGCAGTAAAAGTACATTGTTCATTTGTTAGAAAATTTTATCACATATATGTTCATTAAAAACCCTTCAAAGTAAATTGCATGATGCTACTTTTCATATTGGCCTTTAATTGTATAAAGAAAAAGTTGGCTGTTTCTGCTGAATATTATCACTCTCAATTACAGTAGAAACTTAGTTCTTACAAGGAGTTTGGAAACTTACACAAATGATTCCAGATATTCGTACTGTTTTATAAGTTATGTCAATTCAGATTCATCATACATTATGACCCAAAGGAGTCTTCTATTAAATATTTCCTCAGATATTTATTGCATGCACTGTTTATGTCCAAGATATGTAAGATTGTAGAAACATAGGCCAGACGTGGTGGCTCATGCCTGTAATCCCAGCACTTTGGGAGGCAGAGCTGGGCAGATCACCTGAGGTCGGGAGTTTGAGACCAGCCTAACCAACCTGGAGAAGCCCCGTCTCTACTAAAAATACAAAATTAGCCGGGCATGGTGGCGCATGCTATAATCCCAGCTACTCCGGAGGCTGAGGCAGAAGAATCACTTGAACCCGGGAGGTGGAGGTTGTGGTGAGCCAAGATCGTGCCATTGCACTCCAGCCTGGGCAACAAGAGAGATAATCCACCTCAAAAATAAAAAAGAAACATAGACTTGTGCCATTATGGCAGCTGACCAGTGCTCAGATATTTTATTACCATTTGTTCTTGCAAACTTGTCTTTTGTGTTTGCTTTTCTAAGAAGTTCACCAGAGCCCGAAATTATAAGCAGGCTCAATTGAAACTGCAAAGTTTTATAAAAAAGGTCTCTTGTAGAAGCTAACTATCAAAGCATACTGAATTCAGATAAGACAGTATTGATCAATCTGAGTTTTATTTTATAGTTTAGTTTTGTTTTTGCATTTTCTCCTTACAAGTACTGTGTATCCACAACATAATTATTTAACATATTGAGGACTTTCTAGTCAATGCCAGTTAGATATAGAATTGTCATTGCCTTTCAGGATTAATCAGAATTGTGATTGTGAAATCATCACTGTTTTATATGCCATATCTGACATCCATAAATCAATAATAAAGGAATTGCCTGAATATTTTGAGTTTCTTTTGGGGGATGAATAATCTCCACAGTGATATATGGTATATGCAATAAATTCTGATACTTCCATCTCTATACAGAAAATATTATTGAGTACAGCATTTCATGGGAGAATAGTTTCATTTTTTTCTTCATTCATGAGAATGAGTTAGGTTAACCATTTCACAAAAGAAGTGGGTTTTTCTTCAGAATACTGGTAAAGAACATACGTGTAACCAAACATGCACTTCATTATATGAACATTGTTGACTTTGCTTTAAAGCAAGAGTGGGCTTGTACAGCATGTATTCCTTTACTCCTTGTAAAAGATTTTTGCAGGTGGATATAATTCTGTTGCATTGACGGAGCAATAGAATAAATTATTACATAATTTAATTCAAAAAGAAATATTTCTTTCTAAAGGAAAAAAAGTGTACTGATGATTGCTTTTTATTTTATTTTACTTATTTTTTTCTGAGACAGGGTCTCACTCTGTCAGCCAGGCTGGAGTGCAGTGGCGCGATCTGGGCTCACTGCAACCTCTGCCTCCCGGGTTCAAGCGATCCTCTCACCTCAGTCTTGTGAATATCTGAGCCTACAGACATGAGTCACCATGCCCAGCTAATTTTTTGTATTTTTAGTAGAGACGGCGTTTCACCATGTTGCTGAGGCTGGTCTTAAACTCCTGTGCTTAAGCGATCCTCCCACCTCAGCCTCCCAAAGTGCTGGGATCACGGGCATGAGCCACTGCGCCCAGCAAAATGAAATACAGCATTCTAACTTAGAAATGTCCTGTTGTTAAAAAAAGTTAAGGAAATTTAGTTTTAGTAAAATATTTTATAGATGACAAAAACTAGTTAAATCACATTCCTGAAAGTTACACATAGGAAAGCAGTTTAAAATCATAATATAAAAATCAAGCTTACTCATTTTATTATTTTGTAATTGTGGGTGTTTAGGAGTTAGACTATAATAGGATTTTATTCCTAATAACATTATTATGTACTTATTCTCCAAGAAAGTTTAAATATATGAGACATTTTAATTGACCTCATTAATCTTCATTATCCCATGTGAGGAAGTTAAGGCCAAGCATCATTTATTTAATATAATAAAATGAAAATAAAGTAAAAGCATTGCCTTCTTAAAATCCCACCACAAGTAAAAGCAAGCCAGGTATAGTCTCTACCTTATTAAGCTGATGTTAGTTATTATTTTAAAATCTTACATAATATAAAAGAAAAATGTAGTGTTAGAACTATTTAATGATTCAGGAAAGATCTATCAAACTTTCTTGAATAGATATATCAAGAGTAGATGGAAAAAAATACCACTACTTTTCTGGACAGTAATTTTCCTTATACTAAGTTGTTTGTATATGCATTAAAAATACACATTTAATATTTGTGCTGTTACAAGGTTTTGCATTAATTATCCTATTTTCTGTTTAAGAGTGTTGTGATTTTTGAAGTTTATCTGTTCTGGATTTAAAAAACAACAGCAACAACAAAGTTTTCATTTCCATTTGACTTAAGTTAAAATATCTTTTCTTCCTTTGGATTAGAAACTTTTTAAAAAAATAGCTCCAAAGAAAGAAATGTTCTCTTTTCTTTTGTCCCCTGGGTAGTGCCTATGATCAGAAGCCACAAGTGGGAATGAGGCCCTCCAATCCCCCCACACCATCCAGCACGCCAGTGTCCCCACTGCATCATGCATCTCCAAACTCAACTCATACACCGAAACCTGACCGGGCCTTCCCAGCTCACCTCCCTCCATCGCAGTCCATACCAGATAGCAGCTACCCCATGGACCACAGGTAACCTGCAGATACCACTTTTCTAGAAACTGTTTTTTGCATTCTTGGAAAAAATTTCTATTAACAGTTCTGAAGACCTAGAGTAGATTTAAGGTGAGCCTATTAATTTTGCACATCTGTGCAAAATATTTTTAGAAAGAGCTCACTCTATCTATACTTATAATTTGTGGAGAAAGTCATTTATAAACATTCCTTTTATAAACATTTAAATTGGTTGCTAAAATGGAAAATTAATCTATCTACTGACATTTGAGCATTTCCCTTTCGCTTTGCTTGAATTAAATTGCTTCACTTAAACTTTAAATCAGATCATCCCATTTTTATGAGCATATGTGTGTACTTCTTCTGTAAAGTTAGGAGACTAATTTTAGTAGGTAGCTTATGGAATTAGGTTTTTTACCTTATATTGAATGGTTCAGCTGTACATAGTTTTGCAGAATAGAACTTATTTGATTAAAACTGTTTACCATCCTTTCCAAGTGATGAATATTTAATATCAGTAAACACATGACTCTGGACACTGAGAATATACAATTAAAGAGATAGAGACTCAATTAGTATTACTTAGAAAGGAGCAAGACAGAAAACATAGCATAGATCTAAGGAGAATACTGTGTTAGGTAATTCATGACTCCTTGAGATTAAGAAATTCATATTTAAATAAAATATTAAATAAAACCTGTAGAGGTTCTGAGATGTACTACCTTAATATACAGCTTAAAATCCAGGTTGCTCATATACAGCAGCTCTCCTTCTTTATCACTTCTGCTTTGTGCTTTTATATGCAGTGGTGTGCTGGTAAATGTTTAGCAACATTTACCATTTACTGGCAAATGTTTAGCCTGCATGGGAGAAAAACAAAAAGGCCTCATCAGTAGCTTTTGCTGGCTCTGTGATGTACATATTGCTTTCATGGCCCACGATGAGCCATCACTGTGACAACCCTGAATGCCGACTTGCAAAGATGCAATAGCACAGCATAATGTAGTATTTCTAGCATATGGATACGGGAGACATAAGTAAACTCAGGTGTATAACTGGTAAGGAAATGTAGTAAAATAATTAGAAAGTAATGAGTTTTGCATTTTTATCTTTTGTTTTTAACACTTTTTTTGATTGTGAAGTTGTATAATTTAACTCTTAATAGTGGCTGTGTTTAAGAACTGGCTCAAAAAATGCCTGCAAATTTAACAATAAGTCAGTGCAAACTGGCTCTGAGACACCATTGTAAAAATAACTCAGCCAAAGGAATCTTCTAGATCAGCAGAGGAAAGCAGAAGATGTGCCACTGGCAACTTTCTGAAAATAAGGGAGCACTCAAGTCTGCTTTTTATAGGTTTTTTCATGGGACTCAATCTCAAATTCAGAAACTCATTTTGCTATAAAGGGCATAAGATGAAAGCATTCTTTACAATGTGATACAAAGCCTTATCTTTTCCACTCTTGTATCCATCACTAAGTCCTCTTGTGGGGTAGTTATCAAATGCTTCCTATTATCTTTTTCTTCTCACCCCATAGCCTTGAGACTTTGTCAGAGTGCAATGGTATGTGCATCTGTGTAAACAGTTTTGTAAATACAGATGAAAGAATTCTTATTGCAGGGTGGGCCATTAAACAGATGCACATTGTGCACCGCTAAAAGGGAACAAAAGTATGAACAAACAAAGTTTTATTTTCTCCACTACTGGTGACTTCTCGGAGTTCTTGATAACTGAATCTCACTCTTCTGATCAGTGCCAGAATTATAGATTGTATAATTCACTTTTTGTGCAAACTGGTTATTTCTTAGGGAAGGTGACTGCTGAATAAGCAGTGTGCCTGGTTTTAGGTGACCTAACTTGAAATGCTTTAGCCAAATCCATTTTAGTTTCTCTACTTGAAGTCAAATATTTGAGACTGAGAACAGCCGGCCCGGAACTCCAAGAGGGAAGCTCGGGGTCTTTTCCCACTGACCCCTGACTGAGTTTTGAGGACAGTACCAGCTGGCCAGTCCCGGGAAAATCTCTAAAGCCGTATGTTTCTGAGGAGGATTTCTTAGAGGGCTCTGGCCAACAAATGACAGTCCCTCAGTTATAAATGGCAAATTTGCTCTGGGAACAGATCCTTTCCCCAGAACACCCCCTCCAGCCAGGCACCCCACTTCACTCTGGGAACGCTTTACGGCCAACTGGCCTGCACCCTGCTTCCTTTCCTCAGCCTCACTCTGCTCCTCGGGCCAGCCCTTTGGCACTTTTTCCTGAACCCACTGTGCAGGAGCCCTGTCTCTCTTTCTCAGTGTTTCCACCACTTACACCCTGTTTTTCTTTATCTGGGAGTTCATCAGCATGTTCTCTGTATCTGTTAACTCCTTTCCAGAAGCTTCTTGAATCACTTTCTCTTTACCATTGGTCAGCGACTCCTAAGAATTGCACCGAAACCTTGCAACTTCTGGGAAGCATGCGAGTTTGATATATACATGTTCCCCAGCAACTTCCAACTGGAATCAGGTTGACTCGTAAAAACAAATGGCTTGATTCCTTACAAAGCTTTCAGTTACAAGTATTATTAACTTCCTTTTAAGGCTTCACAAGTGAGCCAGTTTCTTATTTTAACTTCAAGTTACAATTTTCTGATTCACTCCTTGACAGTTCTTAATGATAATTTCTGTTTCTTTTTTTGGCTAATGAAATAAGCAAGAGAAGGGAAATGAATGCAGTGCCAGTCAGCCTAACTGCTCTGCAATATCCGAGTTTCTAAGTTTATTTTCTGCAGGTGTAGGTGGAATTTCAGTGTTTTCCATGACCGCCAGTGAGCCTAGAGTTAAATCACAGGATGGAGTGTTCTTAGAAATGCTAAAGCAATCGCTTTGCCATTCTTTAGCTTTTACCTTATTTTCATTTAACATTACCGAAATTAAATGCTAACTTTCCAAATTAAAGTCTCAGGAATGCTTTTAGTAGGGGGGTTAATAGGCTTATATTTGCTCATAGAAATGTTATAGGTTATTTTTAAGCACTCCTGGGGCATTTTTAGAGCACTTTTAAATCTTTAATTAATCCACATCTTTGTGGTGGGTCAATGATATTATGGATGAGAAACACAGAACAGTACGATTATGTGATTAGCCAATCGTTATAAAGTATAACCAAGAACGAAGAGGCATAGGACTCATTTCTAGCCTTCTGCTGAGGCCTCAGAACTTCCTCATATCCTAACAGTGGGACTTGCCCCAAATCTATATACCACTGTATGTTATTTTCACCTTTGGAGATCAGCTGTGTATTTACGCTTATTTTTATCACCCTGATACTGTATTTGAATCTTTTGGAAGCCAGTATGGTCTGCATTGTTGTTTGACAGTAAAGAGGTAGTCTTTTTAAAACCAGCTTGGGTTTGAGTCCTTATAATAAACAGTTTTGTTTATTGCTAGAAGACAGTGTTAACTAGGACATTGTTGAAGAATTGAGAGTCCTGCTGATTTAAGAAGAGTCATTCCTCTCTTGCTTCCTCAGCAATGGATGGTAATGGAAGGAAAACCAATAAGTAGATTTTTGTTTGGTTGGTTTTTTGTTTATTGATCAGTTTGGTAACAGAATTAAAAGATAGAGGATGTAGTTTGAGATCAGACTCTATTCCTCCCTCCCCTTTTTTTTCTTGTATATAATCATTTCAGACCCTTTTGTGTGGAAATTATCAGTGATCCAATTGATTTAGAACTGATCGTTTTAGCCATTAATGGGCGTGTGTGTGTGTGTGTGTGTGTGTGTGTGTAAAACCCTCAAGTTGTTCATTGCTCTCCAATCTTTACTCAAAGTACATCTTTAATTCATATACTGCAACAGTGCTGCAAGAGACTGATTAGAAGGGGAATATAAGTCATCGGATTAAAAAACGTAGAGCTACTAATCCAGGAAAGAAAAATGTAATGCTTGTTAAAGATTTACACTTCAGGTCAGCTGGTATCATGTTCATTCACTAAGAAATGAAAAACTGTATCAGTATTTTAAAGAATGTTCCATGTTACCATTTCATCTGAAATACACTCTCTTATTCCCTAGATTTCGCCGCCAGCTTTCTGAACCCTGTAACTCCTTTCCTCCTTTGCCGACAATGCCAAGGGAAGGACGTCCTATGTACCAACGCCAGATGTCTGAGCCAAACATCCCCTTCCCACCACAAGGCTTTAAGCAGGAGTACCACGACCCAGTGTATGAACACAACACCATGGTTGGCAGTGCGGCCAGCCAAAGCTTTCCCCCTCCTCTGATGATTAAACAGGAGCCCAGAGATTTTGCATATGACTCAGGTAGGCCCCTGCTCTACTCAAATTACATTCAAGGCACCTTTTCACCTCCCCTGTCACATTGGTTAGTGTTGGTATCAGACTGGGTAGCTCCGGACCATTTTTTAATGAGATCTTTCAGATATTGTCCCTTCATTGACACTTCATCTACATGTAAAGATTTAGACTATCAAGTCATTTTGACATGAGGTGATGGTTGAAATAGTGTCTGGAAACAAAACCAGTTCAAAGAAAAATACACTTTACAGAATCATGCACAGTCTCAGCTTGAGAGGGACATTGCAATGTTTTTTCTTAATTCTGCACTTTTTTCCTTCTTATTTTGCTACGACAGTGCTACTTAATAACAATGTTTATAGAAAGTAATATTCTTCTGAACTAGGTCACATATTGCTTATAACATTTTTTTTTTAATTACTGAGGTCCTGGTGCGGTGTGTCATGCCTGTAATCCCAGCACTTTGGGAGGCCGGCGGATCATGAGGTCAGGAGATGGAGATCATCCTGGCTAACACGGTGAAACCCCGTCTCTACTAAAAATACAAAAAAATAGCCAGGCGTGGTGGCAGGTGCCTGTAGTCCCAGCTACTCTGGAGGCTGAGGCAGGAGAATCGCTTGAACCCGGGAGGCGGAGGTGGCAGGGAGCCAAGGTTGCACCACTGCACTCCAGCCTGGGTGACATACTGAGACTCTTATCTCAAACAAAAACAAAAACAAACAAACAAACAAAAATTGATGGCAAAGATTCTAAGTGTTCTTAAGTAAGAATTCTCACATATTAAGCGGGGAATAACACAGATTATTCGTAGAACTTAGCTTTGTCTCTGTGAGCTAGAAAGTAGTACAAAGCAGCACGTCAAGTAGGGGAGAGGGGTTTCCTGAAAGGAGGGAGGGTTTAAAATCTTTTCCAAGCCGTACACAGTGGCTCATGCCTATAATCCCAGCACTTTGGGAGGCCAAGGTGGGCGGATCACAAGGTCAGGAGATTGAGACCTTCCTCGCTAACGTGAAACCCCAGTTCTACTAAAAATACAAAAAAAAATTAGCTGCAGAGTCGCTTGAACCCGGGATGCGGAACTTGCAGTGAGCGGGGATGGCGCCACTGCACTCCGGCCTGGGCGACAGAGCGAGACTCCGTCTCAAAAAAAAAAAAAAAATTCCAAATAGTACCACCAACTTTGCCAATATTTGAACCTTGAGACCTTAGAAGAATTACTTAACTCTGCTGAGTTTTTCCTTCTATAATCTGCCAAATCAGGACATCTGTTTTTAACACATCTCAGGTATTTTGAAAACTAATCTATGAAATACAAGCTAATGTTTATAAGGTTGCCATGTACCTGTAAAATATTGTTAACTTTATTGTATCTGTGGTCAATAGATGGTTGTGGATGTGGACATATTTGAGAACAGCATCATTTCCTTTTGTCTGGATATAAAGTTTGGGCATTCTCTAGGAAGCGACTGTTGCTTCCTCTGCTGAGTTTTTCTTTTTCTTTTTTTTTTTTTCTTTTTTTGAGACGGAGTCTCACTCTGTTATCCTGGTTGGAGTGCAGTGGTGCTGTCTCGGCTCACCGCAAGCTCCTCCTGCTGGGTTCACGCCATTCTCCTTCCTCAGCCTCCCGAATAGCTGGGACTACAGGCACGTGCCAAGGCGCCCGGCAAATTTTTTGTATTTTTAGTAAAGACGGGGTTTCACCGTGTTGGCCAGGATGGTCTCCATCTCCTAACCTCGTGATCCGCCCGCTTCAGCCTCCCAAAGTGCTGGGATTACAGGTGTGAGCCACCGCGCCCGGCCCCCTCTGCTCAGTTTTTGTATCATTAGTCTACCTGAGTAAAGAAAACAATCTCCAGGTCTTGAGTTACCAGTTTGCATATAAGATTACCTACTTGATAATGAACTGTCCTTAAGGCTCTTCAACAGAGAACCCTATGACTTAGAAGTCTGCTTCTAATCATCCTTCTACACTGGCCAGTAAGTTCAAAGGACGAGGGGAATTGGCCCCCTTGAGGCATGACTCAACTTCTAGAAAGCATGCAGGCTCCCCAAGACCTATGAATTCTCTGCCCAAGTGGCCTTAAGTCTACTTCCAGGGCCTGAGTAAGTTCATCCCAGGCCCTGTTTTCTGAAAAGCAGAGCACGTTGCTCCTATATATAGCCCTAGATTCAAGGGTGGCTAAAGGGCAGCTGTTTGTGAGGGCATGAGGATGAATCTTGATGTGTGAGACTCTTACAGTGTGGCCCAATATTGAGCTCAAGGATAGGAAGAGACACAAAATTTAGGGTGTGTCAGGATCTGAAGACTGGGTACTGGCTCTCTTCATACCATACCCTTCCCGGATCATTTTAGAGATTTCCTCAACTACTAAATTTGACAGAGCTGCGAGGTTGTTATGGTATATAGTTGCAAAGATGAGGAGGCATCTTATTTATCAGTGTGCTTGGCTGATTTATAATTTAAGAAATTTTAGCAGATTATATAAGGGTCTTATTTGAATTTTTGCCTCAGGGACTGTAATTTGGGGAGTATATTGAAATCCCCCTTGTGGTTTCAGTTTAGAATCTTTTGTATCTGTCCATTGGTGTCTATAATGAAGAACCCTGCAATACAGTGGGCTTTATTGTAAATAGTATACATCTCTCTCTGTAAATTTCAAATACTGTTAATTAATATTATCCTTATTCCCCAAACCACGTTTTAATTTGTTGTAGTTTTTAAAATTAATCATGATTTCAAGAAACTTTATGTGGAAATCATATAAATTATCGCAAATAATCATTCCAAAGAACATGTATAGCATAGCACTTAAAATGTTTCTTTTTGTGTTCTAGAAATGTTTTTTTTTTTTTTTTGAGGTGGAGTCTCACTCTGTCACCCATACCGGAGTACAGAGAGGTTCATTCTCAGCTCACTGCAACCTCTGTCTCCCGGATCCAAGCGATTCTCCTGCCTCAGCCTTCCGAGTAACTGGGATTACAGTCACCCACCACCATGCCCCTCTGATTTTTGTATTTTTAGTAGAGACGGGATTTCACCACGGTGGCCAAGCTGGTCTCGAACTCCTGACCTCAGGTGATCTGGCCGCCTTGGCCTCACAAAGTGCTGGGATTACTGGTGTGAGCCACCATGCCCTGCCTAGAAATGTTTTTATATGTATGATACCAAAAAGAGCAACATTGAAACTCTTCTTTTTTTTTTTTTTTTTTTTGAGACAGAGTCTCGCTCTATTGCCAGGCTGGAGTGCAGTGGCGCAATCTTGGCTCACCACAACCTCAGCCTCCTGGATTCAAGTAATTCTCCTGCCTCAGCCTCTGAAGTAGCTGGGATTATAGGCATGCTCCACCATGCCCGGCTAATTTTGTATTTTTAGTAGAGACGGGGTTTCTGCAGGTTGGTCAGGCTGGTCTCAATCTCTTGACCTCGTGATCCGCCCGCCTTGGCCTCCCAAAGTGCTGAGATTACAGGTGTGAGCCACCTTGCCTGGCCTGAAACTCTTTTCTTGATTCTGTGATTGCTCCATGTATATCTTCTCCTCATATTTATATTGTATATAGAGTTATATGTAGTGTAGTATTGAGAATGTATAACTTTTCTTAAGAAGATGTGAACCTAATGGAAAAGAGATTTTACGATTCTAATAAGGGCAAAATATAGAATCTTGTGCTGTAAGAATTACATTCATACATAATACGGACTTCAGAGCCAGTCACTCTTTGACCCTCAAAAGCACAGACAGTCATATATAATCTTCAAAACATAGTCCAGCATCGGTTTTTGAAGGTATGTATGGCATCTCTTTTGTAAGTATGCCATGTCTTGGAGATTACTTGTAAAATACTTACCTAAAAAGCTGTTAATTTTATATTGTATTCTCCCCTTTAAACTATATTTAAAATTACCAAAGTTGTATACCACCTTTGAGTTCTAATTTCAGTATTGCCAGTAGGATACAGTTGTGTTTTGCTTGAATAGGTAAATAGTAAAATTATATCTTTCTGATAGGATTTAAAATAAATATAGTAACCCCATAACCAGGGCCTATGAAAAGTTAATCTGTGGGTATCAAAATGTATTTTGCTGGCCACGAAATTGCTGCAGTTAAGTTGACACATCTGTATATGTCATGCATTGCAATCAACAAGTATGATCTGTAGATATTTTGTTTGCTTGTTGTTAGTTTTTTCATCCCTGCTGAAAGTACACTTAATAATCTTTGAGGAAATCTAATGTATTTATCACTGAATCACTGATTTCTTTTTTCACTTATTGATGTTGAACAAATAGCACATTAGGAAGCACATAGACTTATATGTGGTTTAAAAACAATGTAGAAAGCATTTTCTTTTGTATTTGTATTTGTATTTTGAGACGGAGTTTCATTCTGTCACCCAGGCTGAAGTGCAGTGTGTGATTTCGGCTCACTGCAACCTCCGCCTGCCAGGTTCAAGCAGTTCTCCTCCCTCAGCCTCCCAAGTAGCTGGGACAACGGGCATGTGCCACCATGCGCAGCTGATTTTTCTATGTTTTTAATTAGAGATGGGGGTTCACCATGTTGGCTAGGCTGGTCTCAAACGCCTGACCTCAAGTGATCCGCCAGCCTAAGCCTCCCAAAGTGCAGGGATTACAGGCATGACCCACTGAGCCCTGTCGTAAAAAGCATTTTCAAAGTCAATTACGATCTCAGCATCTACAATCCGAAGGCTATTCTTATGGAAGGCCTTTAGAACTCTTTATTGCTTAATTCTATACACCATAAATGTTGTGAAAATAAAAGAAGCCTCGTAAGGGAAAAGGTAGCATGATTGTGCTCTAATAAAGCCTGACATTAATTATGACATGGGAAATGGAAGGTCTATTAGTTATAATTATAATTACAGGAATGCAATTTCAACTGCCTAATATTTAAGATAAAAAATGCAAAATACTATGTTAGTAGAGTAGGAATTTTTATTCAGGAGAAAAGGAAAAAGCTTTGATCAGAAGACAGTGAAGAAACAAGAAATAGATATTTAGGGCCAATTTGATGAACCAGTACAGTATGATCATGATTGTATCATACTAGGTTCTAAAAGATCCAATGCAATCCATCTATTATTGTCCCTTTCCTTCTCTTCTCTAGCCTACTGTGCTGCATAAAGCAGTACACATTTTTTGTTGTTGTTGTTTTTGCTTGGTTGTTTTTTTCTAAATCCAACATTTTTTTTTTCATGCCTTTATGGCCTAACGCCCACATAACAAATGTTAAATACACATTGAGTGCTTCATCTGCAGTGCCTCATGGAGATTCCCGTACAAAGTATCCTATTTTCTTAGAGTCAAGACTGTTTTCTCATTTTCATGACCACATATGAGGTTTTTGCAAATTCATAATGTCCAGTGAGTCAAATATTTTAGATGTTTATAGCAATATATTTTATTAGAGCTGAATGTGTTAGTTGGTTGGTTGATATTTTGCTTTTTTTGTTTCATTTTATTTTACTTGTTGATATCTTACAGTAGATTTTTTTTAGAGGGGTAGTTGGCACATGAAACTAAACTTTGACTTTAGAAAATATCAGCACACAATGTTCACATGTTTTGATGGGGGTAATTTCACTCTCAGGAATTTATTCTAAGAAATAGTGAAAGATGCATAGTGAATGTTTGAGAGAGACAGAGAGAAAGCAAAATATTAAAAATATATACTAGGTGAATGGTAAAGTAAGTTATAGGTACCTGTAAAAGAAATATTATGCAGCCATTAGAAGTGAGATTTTTGAAAAATATTTAATGAAATGAGACTACTGAGTTTTTAAAAGTATATAAAGCATAACATAAAGCATAACTCATGCAAATTAAGAGCCAATGCAGAAACACCATGGCTGTATATAGGTGGTGATATTATAGGTGATATTTTTTATCTGTGAAGTATTAATATTTTATATTTTAACAATGCTTATGTTCTGCTTTCCTAATCAACCAGAATAAGTATTTTTTTCAAAAAAATCAATCCATTTATAGTTGAAGAAGATAAGTGTCCAAACTCATCATGTCAGTCCTATAAGTGAAAACAACTAAAGGATGTTATAGTCTCATATGTTGTAAGCGTAAATGACTTTCTATTGGTTTGTGTCTTGGACTGCCTTAGAGGAGGGAGGGAAAATAATGCCCTACTTAGTGGGATTCATGTTCCCCTTGCACAGTGCTTGCAATCCTACCATTAGGATTTTATTCCTTTGCATGTTGTAGTGTATTAAAAATCTTTACCCAGGAGTTGGTTGGAGGAATAATATACATTAATAAGGTGTTTTTAGCCCTTAAGACCTATTCTGTTATCCTAATTAGTTTAAACAATGCTTCTCAGCCTTGTGGTGGAGCAACTTAATCATGGTAGGGAATGAAGAGAGGAAAAGAAGAACTTTCAAACGCAAGAGGAAGATAGCTAAAATAAGAAAATGAAGGACAATGCTGCGAACTTTGAGCTTGGAGAGAATAGAAAATACAAGCAGAGGGTAGGGGTGAGAACTCAACATCATATGTTTGCCAAAGAAAATGTTTTTGCATTTTTAAATTGTGTTTCTTAAGGCCACTCCTGCCCCTACTGATGAGGCCTTTTTTCAATTTGGAGGCACGTAACTCTTTGGCGGCAACTGTTGTTTGCCCTATTTTAAATTGGGAAGTTGACACAAATAAATGTTTCATAGAATTCTAAATCCTTTTATCATGAAAGCTCTTGAAGTTCACCTACTTCAAACTTCTTCTCCACACCCAAATTTTACAGATAAATATCTGAGGTACATCCAACTGAAGTAACTTACCGTCAGTTACACAGATATATTGTGAAGCAGCCAAAACTAAAATTAAGATTTTCTAATTGTTAGTTTAGTACAGAGTTCATGATTTGCCTTTCTACATAATTATTCAGATTAAAGGGAAATACTGACTGTTTTTGTGTGGTTTTCGAAGGTTTTTCATGTTCCAGGGCAGTAAGAGCATCTGCTTGAAGATGTGAGGTGTGCTTTCACTAATTTGGGAGGAGCACATTTCACATTAAATGGTGCCCGCATTTTACTCTAAATGTTAGGTGTTCACTGCAGTGAGGTAGAAAAATATAGCAATTCAATGATGTAAATGAGGAAGATGCATTCTACTTTCTTTTAAAAAATATACCACGAGCATTCTTAAGAACAGAGATTATCAAAGAAGTGATCTTTTGTGATCTTTTGAGATTATCAAATAAGTGTTCTTTTGAAAAAGGCTGAAAAATAATGAGAAGAAAAAGTGGCTAATTAATGACCCTTCCAAGCTCTAAGTCCTTGATTGCATGAACTTAGAGCTTGAGTCTTCTCATTGGACCTCACTCTTTCTTTCTTAATGCCCTTGATGGCTCAGTGGCTTACACTTCACCTTGAGCTGTGCTTTTCAGACCATTATCAGCTGAATCCATTTTTCAGGAGTAAGCTTATGAGGGACTACTGGATCTCAAACAGATGTAAAGAAAGCTGGTTTTGAGGAATAGGGTGCTTCTTCCATTCTTCATTTTATTTTATTTTTTATTTTTTTTTTTATGTTTTTTAAGGCGGAGTTTCGCTCTTGTCACCCAGGCTGGAGAGCAATGGCTCAATCTCAGCTCACTGCAACCTCCGCCTCCCGGATTCCAACGATTCTCCTGCCTCAGCCTCCCGAGTAGCTGGGATCACAGGGGTGCACCACCACGATGCCCGGCTAATTTTGTATTTTTAGTAGAGACAGGGTTTCTCCATGTTGGTCATGCTGGTCGCAAACTTCCAACTTTAGGTGATCTGCCCGCCTCAGCCTCCCAAAATGCTGGGATAACAGGCGTGAGCAATCGCGCCTGGCCCATTCTTCATTTAAAATCCATCCATTATTCACCCCAACAGCCCTTCCCAAGCTCCTCATATACGTCTTTATTACCCTATTAGGGCTTTGACAAAAGCCAGTAGAAAAGCCTGTAAATTTAGAGAACGGTTATCTGTCCTTAGCACATCGAAAAATTATGTGTAGGCAGAAAAATGATGAAATAAATACTGAAAAAATATTTACCTCATGTTAAATATGTTAAAACTGGAATATGTTTAACATTCATCTGTCAGAGCTGACAAATCTATCTGCTATTCACATAGGCCCAAGCTGGCACTTTAATCAAGAAATTTAAATACTCTTGGGTTTCTGAAATGGCAAGAGAGGAATGTTTTTATATTGTAAATGTTATTCTATGTTTTGCTGTGTTGGTGGATATTCATCCTAATCAAATAGTAGGAAAAGTAGTGAAGTAATTCCTAATGCTGCCTGTAGTAGTAAGCATTGCTTGGACTTCCCCTTGCAGAGTTTATAATATGGTTTGAAAGTGAAAGTTGTAGGATTAAATCATTGGGTAATGCAGCAAGAACAACACGGTTATTTTCTGCATCTATATAAAAACATAAATGAGTAGTGTTTTATAGGTTTGGAGATGAGGTGTCAGAGCCTCAATCAACTGACTACACTTGCACAAAACCTAAGAAAAAAATAACAAAATTCAGAGGGCTAAAATATCCCAGTTATTTATTTCTAAATGATTACTATTGCATTTATTACTACTACTCGTCTAGCAGTATCTCAGAAATTGTGTCATGGGGATATTTTACCTTAAAAAACAATTTATTACTGTTTACTTACAAGAGGAGATATGTATTCTTGGGAAACTAACCTCATATTTTCCAATACATTTTTCTTTCATCCTTTCTGAACAATTGGAGCACACATAAACAACCAAAAATATTATCCAGGAAACAAAGCATACAGTGATTACAAAAAGGAAAGCTGTTGAAAGATACTAATTAAAGTCAGATGGAACACAGGGAGTAGAAATAAAGGTAACTGATGTTTAGTTTGAATATCCAAGGTTTGCCATAAACTAGCAGGCTTTATTATTTCCAAAATGAAAAGCCCATGATCAATAATTTATCCCTCTTGAACATTCTATGTGTGTGTGTCTTGTTTTGTTTTGGCTGATGTTTTTTAAAGAGATGGGGTCTCGCTGTCTTACCCAGGTAAGTTGCTAACTCTTGGCCTCAAGCAATTCTCCCTCCTTAGCCTCACCATGGTTGGGATTACAGGCACATACCACCACTGTTTGAACATTCCAGTGTCACTTACTATTCAGTGTTTTCACGTTGAAGAAATTATTTTATCTTAGTTATTTTTTAAAAAATTGTATTATTGCTGGGATTCTAATTAGGCAGCTAAGGAGGAAAAGAAGTAGGATAGTATTTTTCCACTCATATTCCCTTTGAAAGTATGGAAGAGTCACCAGGTTATTATGAATGTGTGCCTTCTTCTTAGCAACCACGTAACAGTCTGAAGGCCCGCCGCCCTCTTATATAGTTATAGGAGAAGGCCTAGAATTATAAAAAGCACAATATCTAGAATTCTGAACACCTAAACAAATTATTTCAATATAGACAATGCGTATACTTCTCAAATCAATCTATTACGAGTATTATATGCTAATAATTATAAAATTGTAATTCATGTATTACATTGATCAGACTTTAAATACATTGAATAATATAAGTTAGGCAACATATTACAATTATTTTAAATATGAAATATTACATTTGAAAATATTCATCTTGTCATTTTTATTTACATATTTTTGAACCACCTTAAGGAGTAATTCCTTAGAAAATATTGAATATTTTTAAAGCCCTGGAAAAAAAGTTAACAAAAAATTAATAATTCGGTATACGTTCACACTTTAGTGATTTTCCTCTGTCCCATATATTTTCTGAATGGTGGGTTCATCTCCCACCTGCCTATGTTAAGTATTTTTGTTTTGAGCTCTAACATATGGGCATAAATTTATTTATTCTGTATGACTTTATTTATCAGATATTAGAAATTGGAGGTTAAATATTTGTCATAATGCCATAATAAATAATCCTTCCCAGGTTTAAAACCAAAGATTGGGCAATTTTTATGTTTATCCTCTTCCTTTTCTGTAGGCATGATAAGGATCTGTTGATCAGTGGTTTAGAGATATACACAGGGACTGTTGACTGCAACCTTTTTCTCACATGGCTTCAGGTCACTGAAAGAAAAAAGTGATTTTTTCCCCTTTGGAGTTAAGGATCAAATTATAAATGACTGATAAAACCCATTCCATATTTAACACTATTCAGGATAGGACTGACTCTTCATAAACTATTTCCATTTCCATAATTACTCATATATTGCTTCCTCCCCCTAAAAACTCTGGATATTTTTAAATATTGCCATCTTCAGTAATTTCCAGTGCAGCAATGATTATGATTCTATGAACTTTGGCCTTTTGTACTTGATATGTAACACTTCCAAAGGCCAAACCGTGGCCTTATTCCATTACAAAACATCATTTGCTTATGGCTACAATTTTCTCCTGAAACATGGCCACTCATTTTTTCCCTCCTAACTCTAAAACTATTGCTTAAAGAAATTCAAGTGTAGGATCACTTGGGAACTTTAAAGAATGAGCTATTGAACTTTCAGAAAATGTTAACATCCTAGCTCTTTCTCAATATCCAAAGATAATTTTCTTTTACTCAGCCAGTGATTTGTGGACTAGTAGATCACTTAATCTCTGATTTTTAGGTGCTTTAATTATGAAAAGTGACAGTGATGTCTTCCTAATTGATTTTGTTATTATAATAGAGGTCATAGATTGGCCTCACAATTTGACTTTGCCTTTTATTGCTTAGCATGTCTCATATGAGTTTTCCTCATTCCTTTTGGAGTTAAAATTGCAAATCTCCCAAACCA
This sequence comes from Trachypithecus francoisi, assembly GCF_009764315.1. Lineage (NCBI taxonomy): Eukaryota > Metazoa > Chordata > Mammalia > Primates > Cercopithecidae > Trachypithecus > Trachypithecus francoisi. The sequence goes on along the minus strand of NW_022681469.1, from coordinate 85,573,486 downwards.
GTACTCTGGCCCACTATATCAGTTTTTCTAAGAAATCCTTAAATATGCTCTAAATCTACAGTTACAGTAAGTGGCATTGGCTCTAGTGATTTGATTTGAGAGTTGAGAGTACAGTCTGGATTTACTCTTTATGCATTAACACAGGCCAAATGGACAGGGACTGCATTTTAAGTCAGTAATGGAAGGCTGAAGGCTGTCTTAAACCAATCATACCAGTTTTACCCATGACTGATTGATCCCTAGGGGCAGAGCCCTGTAAGCATTTCTCTTACATGAATGGATGCTATAGACCCTGGAGTTTCATTCATAAAATGGAGACTGAAAGGACACACACACACACACACACATACACACTCACTCTTTCTTTCTCTCTCTCTCTCTGGAATGTCCATTTATACAGAGCTGAAGGGTGTAGTGTTCCATCAGCTGCTGCTTTTGCCAGTTGACTGGAAGTAATGATTAATGCTCATTGGTCCTGCTTGCAAGTAACCTGACACTATTTATGGCCTTGCAGTGTTCCTAATGTATAGTGAATGAGAAGACAACATTCTCAAATCAGAAACATAAACAGGAACTGGTGGGTCTGAATTCCATTCAAATATGTCATTTCAGCCTCACAGTGTTTGTCTAACTTGGATTTTACAGGCAGGAAAGGGGGAAGGGATGGATAATCTGCTTGTGAGTTGTACTAGCTTGGAAAAAGGCAATTAGAAGGGGGTGGAGTGTGCTTTTATAGTGTGGGACTTTTCGTTTCTTTTTTAATGAAACAACCAGGATATTTAGCCCCAGAACTGCTTATTTCAAGTGGGTAAAGTGAACATACAACTGTTTTTCTAAGTGGAACTGAGATTTGAAATTAAATGAGTTTAAAGATACATGTTTGGATCTCTTTCTCTCTCTCTCTCTGTGTTTGTGTGTGTGTGTGTGTGTGTCTTTGTGTGTTTTTGTCTGTTTCATGAATGTGAACAAAAGAAGAACTTTTAACTTTTTTTAAAGTGTTTATATAACTAAGTATATGATTTTAGCTTTCGAATATAGTTGTAGAATTTTTACACTTACGTGATTTCTATATTTAAGTGAGTTAACTAATAGCTTTGAGGAAAAGAGACATTTTATTTCATAAAACATTTTCAACTAGGATATGAACAACTTGAAAAAATTTTCAAGGAGTTTTTATCAGATTAAATAGATAGTTATTCTTGTGTATGTGTGTGTGTGTGTGTGTGTGGTTTCTATTTAGTTGTTTCTAACAGTCTGGAAAATTTTACAGGAGAGTAATTCAAAGATAAATATGAAAAGCATCAAAAACACAAAGGCAAAAGAACAACAAGCATGTGTTATTGTGATTCATTTAACTATTCTCTTTAAAAGTGTTTTTGAACTCTCCATTCTGGTAATTTGTGTGTGTGTGTGTGTGTGTTTTTTTTTTTTTTTTTTTTTAGTGTGTGGGTCTGTACAGTTCATGCTTCATCTGTTTTTCTTAATATTAAAAACTAAAACCACTCATGTAGTATGACACTGGAAATATTAAACTAAACTGTGGGCCTGACATCCATTTACGATTTGTGTCATATTGAGCATGTTTTGTAACCCCTTATGCCTCCAGTTTCCTCATTTATAAAAGGGCAAATAACGCTCATCTCTCAGTATTTTTTGTAAGGGTTAAATATGGTTATGTTCATAAAGTTACTGATACAGTTTCTAGCATGTAATGGGGTGCAGGCAATAATAAAGGATTTCCGTTGACGCGATTTTATTTTGACTAGATACTTCTTCAAAGACTGCTAGTCTTTTATTAAGATGCCATTATTATTTCTAACAATTAAAAGTACAATATTTGGGGCTAGAGGATAAGAGACAAGAGAGACGATACTCTTAAAGCAATCATATTGTGCTAGTCCAGCAAGATACTGTAGGGTTACACTGCTTCTGACATAGGGAAACAGTCTTGCTGAACTTCTTACTAGTATTATTCATATACAAAGCAAATAGAAAAAGTTTTCTGAATGTTTTGGTGATCCAAAGAGAGATGAAAACAAGAGGACAAAGCTGTTCATGGTATGTTGTTTTTCAAATCATGTAGATTCCAGCAAGAGAGAAATTTGGCACTGAAATTCCACATTAAAACCACTATCTCTTCAGAATTTTGTGTAGCCCATTTTGGCAGCTAATGGCATACTGTATCGTATTTTCTTTTAAACCTCTGTTAATTGTCAGTGTTTGGTAGTATGAAACAAATACTCTAAGTGGGTCAGGCGCGGTGGCTCACGCCTGTAATCCCAGCACTTTGGAAGGCCGAGGTGGGTGGATCACTTGAGGTCAGGAGTTCAAAACCAGCCCGACTAAGATAGTGAAACCCTGTCTCTACTAAAAATACAAAATGAGCCGGGCATGGTGGTGCATGCCTGGAATCCTAGCCACTAGGGAGGCTGAAGCAGGAGAATCACTTGAACCTGGGAGGCAGAGGTTGTAGTGAGCTAAGATCGCACCATTACACTCCAGCCTGGGCAACAAGAGTGAAACTCTGTCTCAAAATAAATAAATAAATACTCAAAGTTACAATTGTGCCTATGTTTTCTATCACTTCAACTTTATTGTAAAATTTCAGCTTAATAAGACTATCACAGGCTTGTAAAACTTGTAATAGTGTGAGCCTAGTAGATCATATAATCTAATGTTGTTTGGATCTGGTCGTTATTTGTGTGGGGTACTGTCCAAAAGAAAACCCTAGGTGCTTACAAGAGAAGATTTTAATTGTGTAGATAAAACTCTATACTGTTATTTTTTGCCATGTAGCCTTAAATTTTCAAAAGCACTTAAATTCAGATAACTGCAATAACTGCATTATTTACTTATTTTACTTTTACTTTTTATTTATTTACTTTACTTTTACCTTTTTTTTTTTTTTTGACAAGGTCTAGCTCTGTTGCCTAGGTTGGAGTGCAGTAGTATGATCTGGGCTGACTGCAACCTCTGCCTCCTATGCTCAAACCATCCTCCCATCTTAGCCTCCTGAGTAGCTGGGATTACAGGTGTGTGCCACCACACGCAGCTAACTTTTTAAATATTTTTGGTAGAGATGGGGTTTCACCATATTGCCCAGGCTGGTCTTCAACTCCTGAGCTCAATCAATGCTCCCACCTTGGCCTCCTAAAGTGCCAGGATTACAGGTGTGAGCTACTGTGCCCAGCCTACTCTTTTTTTGAGATGGAGTCTCACTCTGTCACCCAGGCTAGAGTGCAATGGTGCGATCTCGGCTCACTGAAACCTCCACCTCCTGGGCTCAAGCGATTCTCCTGCCTCAGCCTCCCGAATAGCTGGGATTACTGGCACGTGCCACCATGCCTGGCTAAATTTTGTATTTTTAGTAGAGACGGGGTTTCGCCATGTTGGCCATGCTGGTCTCCAACCCCTGACCTCAGGCGATCGGCCCACCTCGGCCTTGCAAAGTGCTAGGAATACAGACCTGAGCCACTGCGTCCGGCCCCTACTTTTCTCTCTTTTTTTAAGATTTTGCAAATGCTATTACAAGCATATTAAAACCATAACATAGTTCTCCCCCTATACTCAGTCAATCAATAGTAGATTCAGTACATCTGATCTATGGTGAAGTAAGTATCTCTGCAGATTTTACATTATTTATATTCACAGTTTACTTAAAACCCTAAAGAGAAAGATCCCATCTAAGTGTGAGTGAGGTAATACTAAATTCATCACTCTCTTGTCAGGATTTCTCCAGCTTTGCTGCCTTCTTCACATGAGGTTCAGTAACTAAGATGTTACATTCATGTGAAGTTCAGTAACTAAGATGTTATATTCACATCCAGTTCAGTAACTAAGATGTTGCATTCACATCAAGTTTAGTAACTAAGATGCTCCCAATAAACAGCAACTAGGTCTCATAAAATGACTTTTTTGCTATCATTCCCACATGAATTCAGATATATATGTCCTTATTTTGGGAGATAATTACTTTTAGACTTGTTCTACAATATCGTGGTTATATGGTAAAAGTGGTATAAAAATGTATTTCCATTATCATTCATTCTAGGAAACTTTATGAAATAAGTTTTCTCAATTGACTACACTCAATTTGAGATGTGACAATTGGAAAAACAGGCTAAAAGTATGGCATATATGTGATGCCTTTGCATTTAAACACATCTGCATAAAACTCAGGTTATTTATGCACTCTTGAAAACTTTTGGATTTTAAACATAAACTGTGAGCTTACCAGGAAATGAGAAGAAGTAAGCAAACAAAAAATCTAGTGAAGCACTAAGTTTAAAAGAGATAAAATATTGGGAAGATCTGTCACTATGCTCATCTTTCTTGAATGAGATTGGTGACATTAATTATTAATACAACTCAGTATTTTTTAGATAATAGACAAACGTTTTTGAAAAACTAGTTATGCATTGATACACATATTTTTTACTGAGTATATGATAATTTCAGATATGTGTTTACATACACATTTTGGCTCTGGGTATTTAATGTGCCAAGTTTTAGAAATCATCAATATACAATAGACAAGTTTATATGGACTTGATTTTGTCGTCTCACCTCCACAAGGAGTTAGTCAAGTGTATAATCAATCCAACTTTGCACTGTTTACTTGTAGGGAAGCAAAACCACATTAAAATACAACATCAAACATATTTATATTTTACTGAGATTTCTCATTTAGTCTAAGAGATTCTGATGCTTAATTAAATTATACACTCCTTATTGCTAGAGGAATTTAACCAAAAGCATCAAATGAAAGAGACTTGTTTTTCTACCTTAGGGGTTATAATATATTATAATTCCAGATTTACACACTATTTGATAACAGAGCAATTTCAGCCACTTCTGTACAGATATCTCAGACAATTGGGGCAAATCTTTTCTCTTTGCCCTGGCCTGATGTAGCTCCTTGAAATTTTAAGCAAATTCTGCCCTAAAGGAGAACCTCCATTCTGCCCTAGAGGCAGTAAATATGCAAATCAGAGAGTGCCTAGCAATTTTAAATGTGCAAATTCAAAACTGCACTTTGTGGTCAAACCTTTGGTAAAGCTTCCCAAATCAATATTATGTTTCCCAGCATAGCCTGAAAATGCAAATCAAGAGACAGAGAAGAAGGTAACTTTTTTTTTTTTTTTTAGTTTCTTGTCTGGGTATTTTAATTTGAAGAGAACTTTACTAGTGTTGCTAAATGTGAAGACTAATCAAATTAGATAGTTTGGGGTGTTAGTTTATTATTATTCTTTTTTTTTTTTTTTTTTTTTTTGGCAGAGTCTCACTCTGTCGCCCCGGCTGGAGTGCAGTGACCGGATCTCAGCTCACTGCAAGCTCCGCCTCCCGGTTCACGCCATTCTCCTGCCTCAGCCTCCCGAGTAGCTGGGACTACAGGCGCCCGCCACTTCGCCCGGCTAGTTTTTGTATTTTTAGTAGAGACGGGGTTTCACCGTGTTAGCCAGGATGGTCTCGATCTCCTGACCTCGTGATCCGCCCGTCTCGGCCTCCCAAAGTGCTGGGATTACAGGCTTGAGCCACCGCGCCCGGCCAGTTTATTATTATTCTTAACTTCCGCTACATTGATTAGTGCTTTAAAATGACAACAGCGCTTTGTTGCTTTGAATTTTTGCAGCATATTAGATCAGCTTTCATCACCATGAACTCATCTGTAACAAATTATAGGCGGTTTAATTTCTGTAAGCTGATTTGGCCAGTACTAATATGTCATAGAGCTCTTTGATCCACAAATTTTGAAACAAATAAAATTCTTTGTCCTAAATTAAATTTATATAATTTAATTTTTAGATTTAATTTAAAATTTTTAAAGCCAGAGTGCTTTAGGAGCTAACATGAAGGGGTAACACTGTAAAAAGAAGCTCAAAAGAGGCACCCCCGGCCAGGTGCAGTGGCTCAAGCCTGTAATCCCAGCACTTTGGGAGGCCGAGGCAGGTGAATCACCTGAGGTCAGGAGTTCGAGACCAGCCTGGTCAACATGGTGAAACACTGTACTAAAAATACAAAAATTAGCTGGGTATGGTGGCAGACGCCTGTAGTCCCGGCTACTCGGGAGGCTGAGGCAGGAGAATGACATGAGCCAGGAGACAGAGCTTGCAGTGAGCCGAGATTGCACCACTGCACTCTAGCCTGGGCAACAGAGCGAGACTCCGTCTCAAAAAACAAAAAAAAATGAGGTACCCTCAAATAGTTAAAGCATCTACTGGAGAGTCTGGCTTAAACCTTGTAAGTTTATAATGAATGTTATTGTATTTTAAATATCATAGATTAATAGATTTGTGAAAAATATCCAGAATAAGTACACTAATAATCGACAAAACACTCATCTCATATAATTTAAGAACAACAAAGTAAGATAACAAATGTAACTTATTTAGATATATAATTATTTCTAGTTTTAAGTACTGTGGTTAAAGTACTAAGTTTAAATACTTGTGAGGATCACTTAAAAACACAGTCTGTTATTAATAATGTCCCATATGGTGAATTCTCACAGTGTGCAGATACTGTGCAAAATGTTGCACATAACTTACTCCATATGGTCCTCCCAACAACCCTTTTAAGGATGTCATTATTATTATTATTCCCATTTTACAGATGAGAAAGTTGAGAGTTAGAGATGTTAACAACAAAATGTCATACTCCCATGCAATATCACAACTGAGATTCAAAATCAGTTCTACCAGATGACAAGGTGCATGTTTGTAACCATTGTGCTGTACTTGTACTAATGATCCTTAAACTATAATCTGTGGATGCATAATAGGACAGTGTGAATATGCAGTCATCTTAATATTTTTGCATGGGTTAAACTGCAGCTTGTTATGGTTGTTAAACTTTGTACATTTTATTCGTGAAGAAACAGAAGTGAATGCATATGAAATACCTCCTTTCTCTGCCACAAAACATTTGCCTTTGAAGTCGCCGCTTAGTTAGTTTGGATCATAGTCAAGCATTTAACAAAAGTTAAAATGTAATGCCAAACTTCATTGGTTGGATTTTTTATTAGATAAGGTAGAAACCAAAGCAGCAGGCAATTTAATTAGCAGTAATTTTTCAGGGCGAGTCATTACTTTGATGAACTTCAGAGCAATGTTTATGGCTCCTAATTAACCATGTTAGTCATTTGATTGAATAATCACTTTGGAAATGTTTCTACAATTTGATTAGAGTCTGACCCACTCTGATAGTCATAAATTAACTGATATCACTTAAGGATAACATGACTTTACTTACTTTATGGGGATAATCTCCTCTTAGCCATATTTTTTTCAGGCTTCTCTGGACTGTATAAAGGACACCAATTTTAAGTATAGACCAGATTTAAACAATGCTAGCCAAGCGTGTCCATTTTAAGGGGTAGATGTTAACTTTATTTACACTAGAGTATAAATAGTCATAGGAATTGGCAGAAACACAATCACATTCCATATATTTCCAAATTGCCATCCATTGCTTTTTTGAGAATTTAGCTCGCAAGTTGGGCCTTTGGAAGTGTAATGGAGATTCCGGCATTAGCCTTATCATATAAGTTATTAATTTATTATGAATTATAAGTCAGTATATCTTAAATATCATCAATTTGAATTTATTGAGAATATTATGAAATAAATATAACAAACAAATCAGCCATTTGAATAAGGAAGGTATGAGTGAAATTATCCATCAGATCTCAAGTTTGATGTCAAATATCTAGTTTTCCAGGATTATGCTAATTTTGTAATATGTTAAAACACCTTCATAAGGTATTCTTTGACATTAAATAGTGAATTTCTCAGAAATGTTTGCATTTCCTTTCTCCTTCCTTTTCTCCCACTCTGGGAAGGAAAGACTGCATTTAGTCACACTTGTATGTAATAGAGTTTAGCCTATCTGTTTTCCTCTAGCTGCCTCCAGAGTCAGCCAGCTGTTTTTATAGCCGCAATCCAGGTGTGCAGCAGTCAATAAAAGTATTTTGTGGCAGGGTGTCAACATTAGTTCAACAAAATGCTTGCCTCAAAGCAGCTGCTGAGCTGATGGCAGAGTTATTAACACTGTCCCTTCCAGCCCCAGCTGCTTTAAGGGACCTTATGTCTGGGAATAAATCAAAATAGCATTAAAAATTAATTTGAAGTACCATTGGTTAAGAAGCTGGGCTAAAATGGATTGCTATTTGGTAACCTGAAAGATTAACTATACTGCAACCCTATTATAAATGCAGATATCAGGAAACAGTGTTAACTCTGTTTTTTATATGGTCAAAATTATATGCATCGTAATACTTCATATAAAGAAGGCATAGTATAATAGCATAATAAAACTTTTGATAATACATTTTACAGTATTTTCAACTTGCAAGCTTCTAAATATTTCAAATGTTGCTATATTCATAGAATGCTATGGGATTAATACAAAGGTATTTGCTAAATGTCCTGGTGCATATTTAAAACTTGTGACCCTGTTTCAAGGACACCATCACATTCATGTGGGTTGCTGTTTGAGCTGGTCTTTAGCAAAGTTTATTTGGGTAAAACTTTGAATTCACCTTCCTGTTCAAGAGAATCAGCATTCACCAAGATATATGCTCTTCATTCTTTCATGTGTGGGCCCTGCATGAAATGTTGATTATATGTTGGCATGTTCCCCACATGGGAACCCGTGTCCATTTCTGTAACTTTTCTGTCTGCACCCTGTCCATTGATAACCGCAGCGTTTCAGCTCCAGACTCTTTTTGACCAATGTTGTTTCCTCTTTCAGAAGTGCCTAGCTGCCACTCCATTTATATGAGGCAAGAAGGCTTCCTGGCTCATCCCAGCAGAACAGAAGTTAAGTTATCCATCATTGAAATTCCGTATAAATACCATTCAGAATAATCAGACATCCCAAATATGACATCATTTAATTAATCATTATATTATTTGGGAAAAATCATTTATGTTCCCTAAGCAATTGTTTTAAGACTATTTCCAAAGTAAAAAGAAGATGTTTAAGTAGTGCTATCTTGTATTGGGTTGTTAACATGAGTCACGTGCATAGAAACAACTGAAAAGTGGATTTCTGTGTTCTTTTTTGCCAACAATCACATCCTTTTAAAATAGAACATATGCTTTATAGATTAGCCCCCTTTAATACTACTGAAATGTATCTTTGAGGAATATTTGGTTTTGCTTTTACAGACCTAGTCATAGTTTTGGAGTAAAATACCATCGATTTAAAGGTTTTCACCTTTAAATGTTCTGGATTTTATATTTTTGGACAAATAATTTATATGAATGAGATTTCACATAGGAGGCCTAGGGAAGGAGTTTTCTCATAGACAGGCCTGTGATAACCGTGGTAGGAAAGCTTTGCTTCTAAAGGACTTTGATACCTAAAAAGTAATGGTAAAAATGATTTCATCTGGATATAATCCTCAGTAAAGGATTTCTGAAATATGTGCATGGTTCCTAACCTAAACACTTTACATCTGTTTAGTAGGATTGACTTGGATGCATCCTTTTAGGCTAGGTCTAATATTGGTTATTTTGTATAAATGATATTAGTAGAATTTTAAAGCATAGTATGAGATGGTAAATGTAAAATATTTGAAATTAAAAGTTTTGCACAAATGCAATGTAATTATCGTTGCTTCTGTTGTTAATATTATACACCCACTATAAAGACCAATAAATTTGAGAAATAAAAGTAAACTCTATGAAATTTATTCCTGGTAATCACAGATAGCAACAACGAAAGTTCACAGTGAAGGATATTTGAGAGAGGAAATTATTATGAAAAGCTGTTGATTTATTTTGCATTTTTTTCTGTGGACTTATGTTACAGAAAAAAAAAGGAAACTTTTCTTTCTTCTTATTTGCTAATTGACTACAGGAAGGTTAACCCACCTAAATATTTTATAAGAGAGTAAGTAAGGGGATAAAATAAATCTGTCTCAGAGCATCAGACTAATAATATAATGTGAATACCAGTAATTCACCTTGCTTTTCACTTTTTCATTGAACAATAAAATTTAGATGAATCTGAAAAAGGAGACAATGCATGATAAATCCTTGCCAATGTTTAGTGAGCTCTGGCTTGAGTTAGCAATATAAATAACTAACTTTTATATTTCACTGTGTACGAGGCATCACTCTAAACTACAGCAGCCCTATAACATGGTAGGCGGTGTTACTGTCATCCCGTTTAGTAGAAGACAAAACTGAGGCACAGAGGTTGAATAATGTGTCCAGAGTCAAGGAACTGAAAGGTGGTGGCAGAGTCATTTTCTATCACAATTTTTATTTTAAATGGTTATATTTTAAGTGTTGTGGGCTTCATTTCTATCATGAATAAATGTATTCCTTTTTCATCCACAGGCTGTATGTTCGAAAAGGGCCCCAGGCAGTTTTATGATGACACCTGCGTTGTCCCAGAAAAATTCGATGGTAGGTTTTACACTTTGCTTCAAGTTTTGATTTTTTTAAAGATGGAGTGATTGCCTTCACTTCTTCTGAAAACAGTGGACATCCCTACTTAAAGATTTCTATGCACATAATTCATCATGCACTTAATTTTAGCTAAAGTTGACCTATTACAATTTATCTCTTTCCTTGCCCCAGTAAGAAGCCGTTTCTTTTGTATCAGGGGAGAGTTCCCTTTTGGAGAAATAACCAAAGAGCATCATTCTTGCTGAGCTTTGTGTAGGGTAAGAGGGGGCTTTCCATTGCCCTGCTGAGCACATGCAGCTTGTTATTCAAGATTTATTGAAAGCTGATCCTGTAATTAGCAAAGCAGAGCAGAAAACGTGCCACTGTGGATGTACTGATGACTAATGCAGCCTCTCTTCTTTTATTGTTCATGAAAAGATGCATTATGGAACACAGGAACAACATAACTGCCCATTTAGTTAGTGATTGTTAGTCCCTCTTTTTTTTTTTTTTTTTTTTTTTTTTTACTGGGGAAGATGTATGTTACTAATGTAGCATGACTTTGTAATTGCTTAAAAGGGAGTTAGGAAAGCATTACCTTTTTAATATCACTTGCTATTGCAACGCAAAGGTCTCAGATGTTAGAAAAGGTTGTCAAACTAAATTGATTTTTTTTTTTTTTTGACAAAGGTGACAAAAGTTGGCATCTTGAGGAAGCTTGGGTTAAAAGTAAACAGTTAATTGGTTTAGTGGATCTTCAGAGTGGTCTTCATATTTCCTGCTTTGATTGTTTGACAGGAAACAAGCAGGGGCCCTCTGATTAGCTGATTGCACAAACTTTGGGGATCTTGGCTATAACGACTTGGGCACTCTCTGAAATTTTAAACTGTCATTATTTAAATAGCAAAGTACATGGTCAGATCGCTTTTCAATTTCTAATTAGTTGCTTGCAGTCTACCCTTTGTTCCCAAGCTTTCTGCTGTCCTTACCCTTCTCAGAACGGCTGGTAAGTCTAGGGAAGATCTGCTTCTTTATCCACGCTTTAAGTTTCTAAATGCATTCAAGGGAAAAAAAAACCTATAGGAATCACATTTTTGGTTTTATTCTATAATAGATGTTAGCTTTTAAGCTTTGTGTTTCAGAGGAGTGAACGTTACTATTCAGCAACATTAGCAGACCATCAGAATTCTTAAAATACAGATTTTTCTCTTGAGACAAAGTATAAAGCCTCTTATTCTTGGAATGACCTTCGTTAGTTTCTTTCGTGTTTGATGAGCTTCATGTTTTCAGAGATCTTGAAAATTAGTAAGGGCATATAAGGAAGAAAAATATCTCAAAATTATGAATAGAATTACAATATAATCTGACAGGCCAAAGTCACACTAATATTTAGGGAACTAGCTGCCTTGATTATTTATTCCCTTCGACTTTTAAATACTCTTAAATTTTATACTAATAAAACATTTTTTGGAAGATAGTATTTGTCTTGTATTTTATAAGTAATATAGAACAAGAAGAAAGAAAAATGAGGGGTTTATTTTTTCACTGTGCATGGTCAGTGTGATCAGTCACATTTATAGGCAGAAGCAATATAGAGACTATAAAATTTAACAGTGTTTCACTCTATCTGCATAATTGCTTAGTTACTCCCATAAAAAAAATTGTAAATCTCAGAAGGAAAAACTGAGATAAATAAAACTGTCATTGAAATCAATATGAAGATACACTTCTATATTATCATGTTAAGAACAAAACAACATAATGATTTTAGCAGCTATTGACTCACACATTTTATATTTTGGTTTAGGTTTTTCAAATGTTGCTCTTTCTATAATTATTTTAAGAGGTATATGTCTCTACTGATGATAGGTAAGTTTTAGAAAGTGTGCAATTTGGTGTATTTTATAATTCACACTTAGTATGACTACATAGGCTTAGATATATTTTGTCTGAATTGTTTCTTAGTGGAGAAGAGTAATTTATGCATTAACAATGATACACTTGCAGGTCCCTAGACACTCAATCCCCAATGTGAGCAGTTCCACATATTTTTGAGACATGTGGCCGCAGATAGAGTAAATAATCAGCATTCATAAAACTTTGTATTTTTTTGTAAAATTAATATAACTGACTAGATTTATACCAGAAGCATTGCAACACGAACACCTTTATTGCTGTGCTCTATTTAACAGATTTTCACACTAGATATGAATATCAAATAAATGTAACACAAACTTTTTGTGCTTAAAAATACATACTTACAGAAATCTCTCATGCATACATTTTTAAATTGGACTTTTAGAAAAAAAAATAGCAAGTTAAATTCAAGTGAGTGAAGGACAAACAAGAGATAAAGAAAAATGAGAGAGAATTTCTGTTACCAGTTGAAAAAGTAGTAGCTTTAATAGGAAGGTATATGATGCGGTGAAGGAAAGGTAGTAATAGTAATATGATAATGCAGTATGCCCTGAATTACCCATAAGATTTTCCTTATTTGTATAAAGTGAAGATTACTTAACTCAGTTTGGGATACTATTAAATTTGCTTTGAAATATTTGCATTAAAATTTTCAATAGTTTGTCATGAGCTGGTCAATAAGTTATTTATAAATTATAGTTTGCAGAATTTAATTTGTATGAATAAAATGTCCAGAGCTTAAGATTGATTATTCCCTCTTCAGTGTTGCTTAGAGCAGTGGGTAATAGCATTAACAATAAAAGCAAAGAAGTCTGATTAGATACGATGGTTTTTAAAGAGATCAATTTTAAAAAAAGATAGTTCCACAATATGTTTGTAAGTAAATGATGTGTGTCATTCATATTGACACAGGATTTATTCTGCACCTGTGTTATATATAGTTATCTGTAAGTTTGTACAGCTTGCTCGTTTATATTCAACCATTTAACCATTTTAAATTCATTTTTAATGGTAACAATATATTTCATGAAAACCTATAAAGTGGTTGATTGTGGTTTAACCATATTAGTGATTGATTTAAGATGAATTTTATGTAAAATAGCATAATATTGCTAATAACAGAAACTTAAAAATGTTTTAATTTAGGAGACATCAAACAAGAGCCAGGAATGTATCGGGAAGGACCCACATACCAACGGCGAGGATCACTTCAGCTCTGGCAGTTTTTGGTAGCTCTTCTGGATGACCCTTCAAATTCTCATTTTATTGCCTGGACTGGTCGAGGCATGGAATTTAAACTGATTGAGCCTGAAGAGGTTAGTTTAATAGATTTTAATTAGGGCACTCAGGCATGTTATAACATAAAGAAACTGACATATTTGATTAATATACCAAAAATATATTCTTAATCATTTTAAGATTTTAGGGAAACTTTCTGAATTAAAAAGCATGCCAAGATAAAACATGTCTACCTTTAAAATCACCAGTGTATTGCATGTTCCTTCCAGTTGAATACAATCCTACAAAATTGATGTTGGAGAAAATTAACCAGAGCATCCTTTGCACCTTTATTTAAGAATGTCTGGCTTCAGGGTTTCTAAAGGAGTATCTGAATTAGAGAAAAGAGGCAGGAGGTTTTATGGTCCTTAGGGGAGAGAAACGATATCTGCAAAAGTCAACTGGTTGGGGGATGGGCAAATGATTCTTTCAAATTAGCAATCATTATTTGGACAACCTGGATTTTGTCATGAGGGTTGGAGAGGAGCATTTAGAGGCCAAAGTTATGTTCTAAAGAAGATGGAGGAAAAACAGCTGTGGCGGATAAAGGGATGCAAGGGCAACAGTGGAAAATTCTCAGCCCTTAAGTGTCTCTAACAAGACACAGGCCTGGTAGAAACATTTTCCTTTGTTAGTGACACTTGTTCCAAGTCAGCTGGACTGGCATACTCCTTTGGAAGGGTGGAATGAAGCTTAAAATGTTGCCATAGCACATAAGAAATTACTAAAATAAGAAGAGCCTGGACAGAGATAATACTGTACGGACAAATGGAGGACACCTTCAACTAACTTCAATTGTCCCCTCCTCCCCACTCCCTACGTACAAATGTAGTATTTCCATGAAGAATTTCTCAGTTCAGTTTTTATTCTTCCTAGAACTAGCTTTAGGCTTAAGGCTGCTATTGTTCCTGTAGCATAACTCATCAATAGCATTTTGGACTTCTGATGGAAAGGTAAAGTTAATATCAAGTTGTTGTGTCTTCATTACTAAAAATACTTTCTCTGCTACTATTAAAATTAACTTTAGTTTATATCAGCCAAAAAAGCAATGGAAAATTTTAGCTAGCATACCCCTGACTGATTATATTAGGTATTGAATCTAAACACCTCAGTAATACTGAAAAATTCAGTTAGTTTAAAAAAATGTTTGAACCCAAAGTGATTTTCATATACAGTGAACATCCACACCCTCGACTACTGGGTCCATCGATCTTGAATTTTCTGTCTTTATTAAACCATGTATTCAGTTATAATCAGATAATATGCCCTAATTTGATGTCCAGAAGATAAAGTTACATAACTTATTAAAATTTAAGAGATTATCTGACTCAAGAATGTACTGAAAGTATGAAATAAAAGGCACTGGTTAGAACAGTTAAGTCTCCTTCAGTTAAGTCTCCTATCAATACTTTAGTAACACTAGAGGGTTAGTTTTGCGGTATCTCCCTTGCCCCACATCAAGCACGCACACACAGAAGACTCAATGTCAGTATTTGAAAATTCTCATTATCTAGGATGATGTTTGGGTGTTTGAATGCTGTAGTGTGTTTAAAATTAACTTAGCTGTCAAAGAAGATTAGTTTTTCATAGATATACTTAAATGATGTGAGTGAAAGAACCACAAAAATGTTAAGCACTAACAAATTGAGACTAGAAGCATTTAACAAAGTAATTTGAAAGCCCTTTCTCATGATGGGAGTGTGTGCTCTTCACCTCATGGAAGATGTTAATAATCACTGCAAGAGTTGGTTCATGCTGGAACTGAGCACATTCAACAGGGATGTGTATCAGTTAAACAGTTATTTCCCTCCACCTGTGATTAAAATAAACTGAGCAGAGGTTTTTGTTGTTGTTGTTCTTGCCATATATTTGTTAAGGTCGGGAACATTACTGAATTATGCCAGTATTTCTTGATCCACTCAGAAGAAGAAAAATTCTTTTGCAAATGATTAAGCTTTTTATGTAGCAACTGTTGATTTTTATGATGTTCAGATTTGAATAAGTAGGAGATTTGACCAGATGACCATTAAGTTTCATCAAATTCTGAGTTATTGTGATTTTTAAATGGAGGGAAGAAGTAGAATTACATCTGTTCCATACAACAGACTGACATTTAGACAACTTTTCTGTAGCAGCCTCATAAAGTTAAAAGGAGGCTGGATAATTCAGAGTCAGTAGAGCATTTCCAAAAAATAACTAACTCAATGGGAATTGTGCAATAAGCACTGAATGTCTCCTAAGGCTTTTGTTCAAAATGAAACATCCCGTATCTGATTGCTGCATTGCTGACTGTTGCTATTACTTCCATCAGGCAATGACTGTAGGGTCTTATTTAAATTTCTTCTTTGGAAAGGGTTTGTGAAATTTCTTGTCTGTGTGACCTGTGGTGGTCACCCTGTTCCCCCTACTGCCTAGCAGCTCATTGGGTGCCTGTGTCAGCACAATCCGTGAAAGATGTCTCTGAAGCCATCTTACTGGAATTACTGATGGGTTCCATTTCTTTATATTTCAACTTGCAGTTTAAAATGATATTGAGTGAGACTCCAGACCTGCACAGATTATCTGCTCAATGTGTTTAGGGTAACTTTAGAAAACACATGATCTTTAAAGTCTCTTTTTCTGAGATATTTGAGATAATGAAATGTTATTTTTGGATTAGTCATGACTCCTAGGGAATTGTTCCAGGAAACAATTTTTTTTTTTTTTTTTTGGATGGAATCTCACTCTGTCACCCAGGTTGGAGTGCAGTGGTGCGATCTTGGCTCACTGCAAACTCTGCTTCCTGGGTTCAAGTGATTCTCCTGCATCAGCCTCCCCAGTAGCTGGGACTTCAGGTGTGCACCACCACACCCAGCTAATTTTTGTAATTTTAGTAGGGACAGGGTGCGTGGTCTTGAACTCCTGACCTCAGGTGATCTGCCCACCTCAGCCTCCCAGAGTGCTAGGATTATAGGTGTGAGCCACAGTGCCTGGCCAGGAAATAATTATTAACATAGTAAGTCATCTGTAAGACTCAGTGTAAAAGTCTTTTGATGAAGTTGAAGCTTGTTGAGCTGGAAGAGTTACCAGGAAGTCTGATAGCCAGGCCCTGATTGTTGTTTTCAGGTTCAATGTTACATATTCGACCATGATATTTTAAAATAAGTTGAATAATGCTTGAGCTATTACATTGCCTTATGTAATATATTTGACAATAAGAGTGAATGCCATAGTGCTATCATCTTTTTACTCTCTTTGCTAACAACTTAAGTTTTCATTTGAAGGTATATTATAAGGAAGTCACTGGAAGTTTTCCCACCATTTTTCCCACTCCGTGTTGGAAATTATGCCTTGACTTTGAGTGGTGTTGGATATGGTGGCAACTGGTGGGTCATATGTGAAGGCTGAATGAACTTTCTCAGTTGGTGGTTGGTCTACCTGGCCTGGAATTATTTATGCTGTTAATTTAAAACTTTTGTCTTGTCTGCATCTCTTAAGCATATTGCTCTCTCCCATTTACCTCAACTTTACTAGGAATATCACACAAAAACAACTCTAAGAATACATTTTATTGTTTTTAAATGTCCACTAATACCCATGATGCTGAGAGTGAACCGGCATGATAAGCATCAAACTCTGTGGTATTTTTGAAAATCATATTTCTCTCCCTAGAGACCTCCACAACATTGTCTTAAAGTTGTGGCGAGTATTTTATTTTCTAGGTGCATCCTGGTGAGTTTCTAGGAAATAATCATTTATAAATGAATAAGGATTCAGAAATTATTGTTTAAAGAGATACTAATACTTTATTTTCACATCCCCTCCAGGTTTGCATGTTGTTCGGCTGCTATGCCTATTAAAAGTTCACTGATGTCCATAGTTAGGTTTTTGAATGCAATATTCTTTAGAAAATGCTTTCATTTCTTATTGCCTCCCCCTCCAGGCCCCCCACCCCCTTTTCAATTCACTACTGCTCAGAAGATTTACATTAAAATGAAGTTTATCTTTGGAAAATTAAGATGTACCTGCCACTGTGATTATCTGCTGGGATATATTATGTTGTCCCTGTTACATCACATCTCTCTACTCTTTAAAAAGCATACTGATGCATGTCATTAAAGTACTTTATGTCTTCACTCAGAAAATAAAAATTACTGAGAGAGAAAATAGCTAGAATCGGTATTTCTAAAAGAAAAGAAAAAAAAAAACAGCCTTGGAGAAAGGTTATTACTAATAAAGCGAAGAGAGACAGAATGATCTCTTTGAAAAAGCATTCTATTTTAGTATATGTGACATAGCAACAACTTGGAATTTTATGGAAATGAAGGCACTCCCTAGCCCTATTAGATAATGTCCTCTTGCGGTTGCCTAGGTTTGCATGGCAGCTGCAGTTTCTGCTCGGACTAATAAAAAGCGGAAATTAATGAGAGAGTGACTTTAGCTGGGGTAGCAAAAGCAAGCTACACTATTCTGTATACTGCTTTGGCTAGCCTGGGATGGTGATGAGGTAGATATATATATATATACATTGAGGAGAGAGGATTTTTTTTAAACTCTATTGAAGAACTCTTAGATACATTGCTCCTCCAAAGCCACATAATAAAAAGCTCTGAGATTTTTTACTAAACAACAGAGTAGACATTCTGCTTTAGAGATTTTTGTTTGCGGACTCATATACATGGTGACCTTTTCCACTTCCTTCTTATATTTAGCATCCAATTACTGTTCTCTAAATGAATGCTTAATTCATCAGTTTAGTATTGCCCATAGTTTTATTCTGCTGCTGCTTTAGGCAATAAAAAGTATTTGCAGTCGGTTTATTAATTTGTATACTGTTTCCTCTGCTACACACATTGTCACTTGTTCACTCTTTCACATAGTATAGAGCAGGGTATCTTTTTTCCTTTGGCTTATCATAACCTCAGTAAAACACCTTTGCAAGGAGATCACTAAGCTACCCTTTATCCATAGTTTTTGTCTGAAAAATCAAGAAGGATAAAACAGATAGTATATCTCAGAATGAAAAACATACCTTATTTTGGTGAACTGTAACTTGTTCATTCCTGTTGTGAAAACATTTCCTTATTTTCATTTAATTTTGTATCCAAAACAATAGTGACAAATAATTCCATTGTGGTGCTTCAGTAGGATCACTGCATGCCTGGTTTAAAATGTAAACCAGGCCAGACGCAGTGGCTCACTCCTGTATGGGTGGATCACCTGAGGTCAGGAGTTCGAGACCAGCCTGGCCAACATGGTGAAACCCATCTCTACTAAAATTACAAAAATTAGCCAGACGTGGTGGGGCCCACCTGTAATCCCAGCTACTCAGAAGGCTGAGGCAGGAGAACTGCTTGAACCCGGGAGGCGGAGGTTGCAGTAAGCCAAGATTGCACCACTGCACTCCCAGTATGGGTGACAGAGCAAGACTCCATCTCAAAAAAAAAAAAAAAAAAAAAAAAAAGCAAACCAGGACATGGGAAATCCAGATTACAATAGCTTTTGCTACTTTGCTTATATCCTTGACTTGGACCTTTTTGTGGGTTTGGAAGTAATTAGTTAATTAATTTTTGTGAAATATGCTGATAAGTTAATACTTAACACTATAATGTAATTCTGTTTTGGCGGCAGGTGGCCCGACGCTGGGGCATTCAGAAAAACAGGCCAGCTATGAACTATGATAAACTTAGCCGTTCACTCCGCTATTACTATGAGAAAGGAATTATGCAAAAGGTGAGCAGCTAATACAGCATTAAAATTCATTGAAATGTTGCACATTAATCTGCACGTCATACTTTAAACGCCACATATCATTGCATTGCTGAAGCAAGGTTTTCACTCATTTTATCAAATGCTTAGCTCTTGGTTTTGGTATTACAAGCCTTTCTATGTATAAATGCATAGACATTGTAGACAAATGTGTAGCGATATTATATACAAAATAATAGGCTTTCTGGAAGGTCCTGCTTTGCAGCACATGGTTAAAAAAGGTTGTTTTAGTATTAATATCACATCTGTCTTCAGAAGTTTTTATTGTGCATTGTCCACAATTATATAATTTTGAAATGCTTTTGTTTGTAGCAATAAAGAATCTTAGAATAAATTTGTACTTTTTTCTTCTTTTGATTCTTAAAACAGACATTTCTTTTTCTCATTTGTAAAAACATTTTTTTCCTTGCCTCAAATCTTGCCTAGTTTTATCATCTGATAGTTTGACATCCTAAACCATTCATTAAAAAGTAAACATTTGATCTTATTGGGTTGGTGGAAGTTCAATATATTTTATTTCAAATGAGCTTCCCATAATATTTGAAAGTAGTTTTTTGTTTGTTTGTTTGTTTTGAGACAGATTCTAGCTCTGTCGTCTAGGTTGGAGTGCAGTGGCGTGATCTTGATTCACTGCAACCTCTGTCTCCCAGGTTCAAGCAATTCTCCTGCCTCAGCCTCCTGAGTTGCTGGGACTACAGACACGCACCACCACGCCCAGCTCATTTTTGTCTTTTTAGTAGAGATGGCATTTCGCCATATTGGCCAGGCAGGTCTTGAACTCCTGACCTCAGGTGATCTGCCTGCCTTGGCCTCCAAGGGGCTAGGATTACAAGCATGAGCCAATGCACGTGGCCAAAAGTAACTTTAAAAAAGAGTAGAGATAAAACAAGTGAATTACACTTAAAATATAAAATTTTTGAAGAAAGGAATAAATAAATGAATGAAGATAAAACATGGATATTTGTTTTTATTACACTCTTTAGCTTTGCATGTGTACGGAAATCTAATTGCTTTGACTATGAACCAAGTTTATGATTTACCTATTGTGAACGTTATAGTGTTATTTTGTATTGTTTGTTTACTTTAGGGTTTGTAAACATAGTTACATGCTATAGATTGGGCATATTTTTATGTCACCATAGTTATACCGAGAAAAACTAGACCAGTTGCTACATGAAGCTTATTATAGCAGCGAAAAATAGCACTGTTGACTTTCCTTGAACATTGTCTATTAACAAGAGGCTTAGTATCTTAATGCTGTAGAATTTGCTGGCTCAGATGTTAGAACTTCCATGATCCTTACAAGAAAATGCTGACTTCCATTTTCAGTTGCTTCCTGTTTTCTGAATCATGCCTTCAAAATGTGTAACTGTTCACTACCTGCTCCTCCTGTCTTTCTCATCTCAACCTTGGGGTCATTTCTAATTCCTCCCTTTCTCTTAACTACTTTTTTGTAGTCAGATCCTTCAAATATGTTTCATTCCTTTTTTTTCACCACCATCCTCGTAATGCAGGGACACATCACCTGGGCTGTCACAGATGGTGCTCAGCAGTGTCCCTGGGCAGTATTGCACAGTAGTAACAGATAAGGCAGTCAGGAATTAGGTTTGAATGCTAGCCTCTCACCAGATTACATTCTTGAACAGATTATTTTCCTAGTAAATGGTGATATTCTTACCTCATTAAAGTCGCTGTGATTACTAAATGAAATAATGTACTTGACATACTTTACATTGTAACTGGCACAGTAAGAGTCTCCAATAAAGGGTAGCTTCAGTTCATCTCATCTCCTGAAGTCAGTGTAAGCCAAGTCATATTTGGTGTATTTCTCTTGACCATCAAGTCTCTTATTAAAGGGAGCATTTGCAGAGAAATAAAAATTATTATGAGACCCCTAATTACACCTCAGCTTTTACATGCAGTGGTAGACAGGTTATCTCTAGGCTTTCATGCCTGGTCTTAAATATTCTCAAATGTGTTCAAACTTGTTACTAGTATCACCACTTCCACATTCCTCTTTATTCATCCTTGTACCCCATATCACATTTATGTGTGTTTTCTTTTAATAAATTAATAAAGCAAAATGCTATCAAATAATGGTGGCATAGATACTGAATGATGGATTAAAGTGTTGTTGCTCCTCACGTTTTTCCCCATTAGGCTGTAACTGTCAGAGGAAACTATTTACAACTCATTAATCAGCAAATATAGGAAAGTGCAATGTGATAGACCTTTTGGGGTGTCACTGTATAATGTAAGAAAGGGCAAGCTGTTGGCCGGGTATGGTGACTTATGCCTGTAATCCCAGCACTTTGAGAGGCTGAGGTAGGCAGATCACAAGGTTAGGAGATCGAGACCATCCTGGCTAACATGGTGAGACCCCGTCTCTACCAAAAAATACAAAAAATTAGCCGGGTATGGTAGCGGGTGCCTGTAGTCCCATACTTGGGAGGCTGAGGCAGGAGAATGGCATGAATCCGGGAAGCAGAGCTTGCAGTGAGCCAAGATCATGCCACTGCACTCCAGCCTGGACAACAGAGCGAAGACTTTGTTTCAAAAAAAAAGAAGAAGGAAGGAAGGGAGGGAGGGAGGCAGGAAGGAAGAGGCAAGCTGTTTAATGGACATGCAATAGTTCAAGTCTACAGAACTTGTAACTAGCATAACAATCAAGGCCCCTTACAATTTTTATGACTATATTTACCCTTCTCATTCACATTCTTCTTACTGTTTCTTGCCACACACCGACTCCCCCAATGTATCACTCACGTTCTTTATTTTTAAAATTACATTTATTTACTTATTTGAAGAAGGAATCTCGCTATGTTGCCCAGGCTGGCCCTGAACTCCTGGGCTCCAACAATCCTCTTGCCTCAGCCTCCTGAGTAGCTGGAACTACAGGTTTTCTTCACTGCACCCAGCTAATCACATTCTCACATGTGTACCATTCTGATGTTCAAGTAAATTCTAATAGAGTCATTCAGAGGAAAACTATGCTGTTCTTTTTTAAATAGCAAAAACTATGATGTTGAATTATGTATTTTAACATGTAGGAGAAAATATTTATATGGCCATATTTGTTCATTAACTTAAAACTTTGTGGGCATATGTGGTGTATGTGACATAAAAAATTAGAAGATTAGAGAAAAAAATAACTTACATCTAAACATGTTAAAAAAATTGACAACTGGTAATTAATTTTAGTAATTACGGAAGAAGTAAGAAACAATGCAATAGTGTATATTTACCTTACAGACAATGCCTATGTGTACTTCCATTTCAAAATTTGGAAATGCCTAGAAAAATATATACCAATATGTTAGTGGTGATTATATTCTGGATGATATAATTATAGACCCTTTGTTTTAACTTAATTGTACATTTCTAATTTATCCTTCAGTATCCGCATATTACTTCTGAAATTTTATGAGATAAAACATAATTTAAATATCCAGCCATTGAAAGCACAGCTCTAAAGCTATCTCCTTGTTTACTTTTGATTTATCTCCCTGGAAAAATTCCCGTTTTCTCTGTCTGTCTCAGTGTTGCAGTTTGGCTATACTTAATGTACAGCGTTTTCAATGTTAGTATTATAGTATTACTAATAATGGAAGACATCATTTCCCTTGGTTGGTTATCATCCCTTGTTCTAGACTCAGTAGCATTTAACATAGTCCAGCAAATGAAGTAGTAGCCCTAAAAATGTTTATTCAAAAGGAATACAGAAGCAAGCAGTGAGGAAAGGCAGAGTCCTTAAGAGATTGTATAAGCTTGATTGCATGTTACACATTTTACTTCATTTATTACATGATTTCTAAGTATAGCCAATAGCAACCCGTCAAAGAAAGTCCAGTACTTAAAGCAAATGTCTCTTCCTCCACAGCCCCAAACAAAACAAAGCATGTTATAAAACACTCAGAGGTATGCAGGCCATTTATTTTATTTTATTTTTTCTCCAAATACTTTGAACAAATAAAAAATAAAGGAAAACTAGGATTTATTATCTCAGCTTTGTTCCTGATAGTGCCTCTTTTTATGTTGATGGTCATTTCATCACTTCACCTTTAAGATCTTAATTTTCTTTGTATGAAGGACTAAAGTAAATAAATGTATGCCAGACTCCTCTGTTTATGCCACAGTTCTCTGTGCTGGACACTTCCATCCCAACCTCGCAACGGGCTTTCTAAGGCGCCATTCCTGTCTCCCTTTCACGAAAAAGGCCACTGAGAAGTAGTCTAAGAAACAGGTCCAAATTCATAAAAACTACTAACTGTTCTTTCTTTCAAACCTAGGAACATTCAGATTGTTTGAATTCTCTAAAGTGGTTCCTCTTACTTAAATTTAGGGCAAAAGAAAAAAAAAAGTTCTAAATTTGAATTCAGAGCAGCAGTGTTCATTGGCAACTGTTCCTTTTCCCCCAAAGATATAGCGATACTTTATAACCCAGGAACACACTGTTGCTCCACATCAAAAATCAACTAGCGTATGCCTTTGTTGATATACAGGGGCATGGAGGTATCGTGTCACCTTCAGCTTTCTAAAATGTCATACCTCTACACACCCATACAAAGTGACTATCAAAGATAATACAAAGAACCGTATTCATCCACCCACCCGCCCTGGGTTTTGAGAGCATCTCAGCATTGTCTATTAACAAGAGGCGTATTCATCTCACTCAGTTGTTTATAATTTTCTAGGAAAGCATTACTCTTCAGAATTTAAGTTTGGGGTATGTCATACCCTGTAAATTATGCTACTTCTTTATTCCAAGCAGTTGTCACATTTTTTTTCTCATTTCCTCCCTAGGCATTGTGTATTTTAAATTCCTTTCACTTTTTTACACCTCTTACTTCAATTTGACACTTTACACACATCCTTAATTCTGTGTAATGCATCTTGCCTTCATTTTTAAAAGTGATGTACCCGGGATACTGTCCTTTTGATCCATCTTTCATTTAAATGAGGCTATGTATCCTTCCTTCCTTTTCTTTCTTTCTTTTTCTTTTCTTTTCTTTTCTTTTTTTTTTCCTTTGTGAAAACACATAGTGCCAAAAAGAAAAAAAGTAAAGAATCGGTTTACTCTGTGAATCAGTGAATTACTACTCTAGTCTTACTGGGAATAAAGCACATTTTTCTTTTAAATTTTGAACCGAGTTTCTGTACCATATCAGATATGAAATATTAAAAGGGAGATTATACCTTAAAAGTACAGATTTGTAGATACTCCCTTTCAAAATGCAAAAAAAAACTTTCAATGTGAAATGCCTGCATAAAATAATGACTTTTTTCAAAACAACAATATAAGTTTACCTCTACATTAAAACAAGCACATTTCTGTGCTTCCTAGCTATATCTGGAATTAACTATTATTATTCAAGGTCAACATTTTGCATTTCCCTTGACTGAACCATAGTTTATTCCACAAGGTAGAGACTTTTTTTTTTTTTTTTTGTATGTGTATTTGCTATTAGTTGTTTGCTTTTTTTGGGCCCGAGTTACGCATCCTTTCTGGTATATTAAACCACGTTTTTGTTTTTTTCCTTCCCTGTCCTTCCCCATCTGGCGATGGTGAGGATGGGTTTTTCTCTTCCATGTTATCATCAGGTGGCTGGAGAGAGATATGTCTACAAATTTGTGTGTGATCCAGAAGCCCTTTTCTCCATGGCCTTTCCAGATAACCAGCGCCCACTGCTGAAGACAGACATGGAACGTCACATCAACGAGGAGGACACAGTGCCTCTCTCTCACTTTGATGAGAGCATGGCCTACATGCCGGAAGGGGGCTGCTGCAACCCCCATCCCTACAACGAAGGCTACGTGTATTAACACAAGTGACAGTCAAGCAGGGCGTTTTTGCGCTTTTCCTTTTTTCTGCAAGATACAGAGAATCGCGGAATCTTTGTTTTATTTCTGTTGTTTGTATTTTATTTTTAAATAATAATACACAAAAAGGGGCTTTTCCTGTTGCATTATTCTATGGTCTGCCATGGACTGTGCACTTTATTTGAGGGTGGGTGGGAGTAATCTAAACATTTATTCTGTGTAACAGGAAGCTAATGGGTGAATGGGGAGAGGGATTTGGGGATTACTTTTTACTTAGGCTTGGGATGGGGTCCTACAAGTTTTGAGTATGATGAAACTATATCATGTCTATTTGATTTCATAACAACATAAGATAATGTTTATTTTCTCTGGGTGTCTATGGTACAGTTAATTTCATGTTGTGTAAATATCCACTTGGAGACTATTTGCCTTGGGCATTTTCCCTTATCATTTATGAGTCTCTGCAGGTGTACAAAAAAACCCCAATCTACTGTAAATGGCAGTTTAATTGTTAGAAATGACTGTTTTTTGCACCTCTTGTAAAAAGGTATTTAGCAATTGCATTTGCTGTTTGTTGTTTTGTTTTGCTTTATATATGACTTGCAGAGGATAACCATAAAATGGGTAATTCTCTCTGAATTTGAATAATCACCATGACTGTAAATGAGGGGCACAATTTTGGACTCTGGCTCCAAACTGAGTCATAGGCCAGTAGCATTATGTGTATCTGGTGCCACCTTGCTGTTTAGATACAAATCATACTGTCTTAAATATTTTGAAGCCCATTTCAGTTAAATAATGACATGTCATGGTCCTTTGGAACCTTCATTTAAATGTTAAATCTGGAATCAAAATGAAGCAAAAAAATTTGTCTCCTTTTCACTTTCTTCAGTACATAAATACATTATTTAATCGATAAGAATTAACTGTACTAAATCACATATTATGCTGTTCTAGTCACAGCAAGCACTCTTTAAGAAAAATATCCAATACACTAAATAGATACTATAGTAATTTTTAGACATGGTACCCATTGATATGCATTTAAACCTTTTACTGCTGTGTTATGTTGATAACATATATAAATATTAGATAATGCTAATGCTTCTGCTGCTGTCTTTTCTGTAATATTCTCTTTCATGCTGAATTTACTATGACCATTTATAAGCAGTGCAGTTAACTACAGATAGCATTTCAGGACAAAATAGATGACTCAAACCATTTATTGCTTAAAAAATAGCTTATGCCATGCTATGCTATAAGCAGCTTTTATGCACATTGACAAATGAAGAGTAAGCTTCAGCTTGCTAAGGGAAACTGTGGAACCTTTTGTAACTTTTGGTGATATGGAAAATTATTTACAAACTGTCAAAGAATATGAGGAAGTTGCTGTATGACATAGTGCTGGCACTGATAGTATCCATCATCTCTTTTTGGACACTTCTGTAAATGTGATTGGATTGTTTGAAAGAAGATTTAAAGATTTAAAGTTTCAAAGTTTTTTGTTTTGTTTTTGTTTTGCATTTGGAGAAAATACTGAAAGCAGAGTATGTTGTTTCATTCACCTTGAAAAAAACATGAGTCAATGGAGATATAGGATCTCTGAATAGCTTGCTAAAATATTCAAGCAAGGGACATGAATTTTGTTCCGTCTATCAATAATATCCCAGAAGAACAACTTTTTTAAAGAGTCTATAGCAAAATGCAAAAAAAAAAAAAAAAAAAAAAGTTCTAAACACAAAGTCAAAATAAACCTATTATAAAAGCATTTCATGATGAGCATGGAAAAGATTGTTTAAAGATGATCCCCCCAGCTCTCCATTTTCCAAAACTACACAGATCACAGCTCATTTCTCTAAATGGAGCAGTTATCGAGCAACCCAAACACCAAAATTGCTACTCTTCACATTTAATCCTACAAAAAAATACTCCAATTTCAAAATACGTATGTAACCTGCGATTTCAGTGATTGTTGTTCATATACATCATGTATTATTTTGGCCCATTATGGGCCTAAAAAAGAAAACTATGCCTTAAAAATCAGAACCTTTTCCCCCCACTATGCTTATGTGGCCATCTACAGCACTTAGAATAAAAACAGATGTTAAAATATTCAGTGAAAGTTTTATTGGAAAGAGAATTGAGATATATAATTGAGATTTGGTGAAATTGAAGGAGAAAATGTAAGTGAGTCTTTAAAATATATTCTGAATGAAAACTGTATTGAAGATTCATTTTTGTTCTTTTGTTTTTTTCCTTTTCCCTTTGCTCCTTTTTCTTCTTTTTAATAGTCT
This sequence comes from Trachypithecus francoisi, assembly GCF_009764315.1. NCBI lineage: Eukaryota > Metazoa > Chordata > Mammalia > Primates > Cercopithecidae > Trachypithecus > Trachypithecus francoisi. The sequence goes on along the minus strand of NW_022681469.1, from coordinate 85,546,029 downwards.
AGTTTTAGTCAGTCAGTGAGGAAGAATTGGGCCATGCGTTATCACAAGAGATCAATGGCAGAAATGGTATTAATTATATAATATTTAAGGACAAACTATATGTTTTGCTATTTAAGGTAGTGACTCACTGAACTAAATACATAATTGACCAACATTAAGTGTATTTCCAATACAGAAGGGTTGAAAATATTACATTATAAACTCTTTTGGAAAATGTATCTAAAGTTTTTTAAGTTCTGTTTTTATTCCACTTTTTGGTTGTGTTTTTATGTTTTTATTTTCAGGTAGATTAATAAATCTGGCAGCTGATTTCTGCAAGATTCTTGTGTTTTGAATTTCTCTTTGAATTGGGTACTCAAACATAGAAATCATTCATTAATGATGTAATGTCTTCTCTCAGCTTTTATCTTCACTGCTGTTTGCTGTCTCTTGATGATGACCTGCTAATACCCAATAGATTAATTGCAACAAACACTTTTATATCTCAAATAACTAAGGAAAAATAATTTTTCTTAAGTCCATGAAAAATGCTTCAAAATAAAAATCCACAAGGCTGACAGTGCAGAACATTTTTCTCAAATCACAGAAGGATCTTGGAGGTTTAGTTTCCTGTAGATGCTGTAACCAATCACCAAAACTTCAGTCATTTACACAAATTTATCTTATAGTTCTGGAGGCAGAAGTTCAAAAGAAGCCTTAAGAGACTAAAACCAAGATGTCCTTGGGTCTGGTTCCTTCCAGAGGCTCCAAGGGAGATTCTTCCAGCTTTCACTTCTAAAGTCTGCTGGCATTCCTTGGCTCCTGGCTACATCAGTTCAATCTCTGCTTCCATGGTCACATACTCTTCTGCTACACTCAAATTTCCTTTCTGCCTCTTATAAGGACACTTGTGATTGCATTTAGGGGATGCTCAGATAACCCAGGACAATCTCCCCATCTCAAAATCCTTAACTTAATCATGTGTGCCAAGTCCCTTTGGCTAGATAATTATTCACAGGTCCCAGGGATTAGGACATGGATATAAGGGGTGAGGGCAGGGCTGTTATTCAGAACACCACATGGAGGAAGACTGTGTAGCAAAAATTCTAATTGATTTACTCAGGAACAATAGAGTTCTGCTGAGGGAGCTAGGATTTGAAAGTACCAGAGTTCGTTTTTATTTACCACTGAGATATTTTCTCCTTATTCTGCATAAATAATTTGGAAAGTTTGCTATATTAAAGTTCATCTATTCCACTAAAATGTCTGGTAATCACATCAAGCTTTCAGATTATTCAAATCCTTCCCCAGCCCCCAGGAAAATACTGTCATGAGAGAGAAAAACAGAAGGTATGATAATAACAGTAACAAGAGTGAAATCAGTGGTCTAATCCAGATTTTATTTTTTAATACATTTCTTTTGGTGAGTTACTAATAGTAATATGAGTTACTATGTGATCTTATCATTTGCTAGTTGATTATTACTTATTAGGTAAGAACAATGTGTAAAATATGTCCATTACTCAAAAGAACAATTGTAAAAATGAGTCAACTTGTCTTTACATAACCAGGAAAGAAATATATTGCCAGAAGTTACAGAATTTTGCCAGATCATAGGGATTTCTAAAATGAGCCACTTTGTCTATCATGCAACCTTTTCAGAGCTTATAATGAGAAAACATTACAGAGGAGAAGGTCATTTGGATGTTTATTACTTGGAATCTTAGAAAACAAAAACTAAAATTTAAAAATAAGAAGTGAGTAAGCTGTTTTCCAGTTGCTTTTTGGTATGGAGAAGAGAGGAAATAGAGTTACAAAAAAAATACAAATTGGGTAAAAGTGATGGTGGAAAAAATATAAAGAAGGCAAATGTACGTATTAAGCAATTCTACTAAGAATTGCAAAAACCAACTTTCAAAAAGATGGTAATAGTTGGACATGATAGTAGAAAATTTCACCCAGTTTATTCAGAGCTCAGCTAGTACTTTTAGGACTTCTTTTTTTAATACATGAGACTCACTTTGACATACTTAAAAAAAAAAAAAAACAGTTTATGGAAAGTATAGTTTAAGAGGAGAATTTGATTAGACTAGTGGATATGTTTACAGAAATATTAATGATTTTAGAATTTTCAATTAAAAGTGTATATACTGTAGCTATTGTTTATGGATTCATATGTAAGGTAGGGCCTTTTTTGCATATAGACTCCAATAGTCTTATTTACTTTCATTCTAAAATTATATTTATGCTTCTATGGGGATGAACATTTTTAATTCATTTGGTTGTATTAAAATTATACTTATGGTTTGAGAAAACATGCTATGAAAATCGTGATTATAGCAAATTAAATATGCTCAAAATTTAAATCTAAAATAAAAGCCCAGAAACCGAAAATACTGGACTGTCGTGATCACTCTGAAAGGTAGCACATCTAAAACTGATAAATGTAATTTAGATACCAGGACACCTGATAAATCCTTTTTCAGTTCTATGTTCTAATATCTTTAAATATCTTGTTTCACATAAATCATTCATAAATATATCATGGAGAAATTTGGGGAAGGGAACTAACTAAATTACGTCAGTGACTCCCACGTGCCAGGCAGCATAGATATGTGACTTATGTTACTGCCTCCAAATTGCTTGGTTTTGTCTGATGAGAAACTGAAGTCAATGGCAAAACCAGAATGTCTTTGTGTCAAGATGTCGTAGTCACAGGCAAACATGAACTCTATCTTTTTTGTGGAACTTGGACCTAGCTACTTTTCTGATTTAATTTCTAATGACAAAAATATCTATAATAATAACACATTCTGCTGAAACACGGTGTTAATTTTTTTTATCATTTTTGAATAGTCCTTGTAGAAAAATCTACAAAGAAATCAAGCACTATGTAAACAACAACAACAATAAACTGAGTTTGTTTTAAGTGTCTTTAAGCATTTAGAAACCAAACTGATTGAAGTACCTCTTTATTTCTTTCTATTGGAGATTGGTACAGCTTAATGAAGAAACAGAAATACTAATCAAACTCTTCAGAAAGTTATATACACTATCCCCATAATTTACATAATTAGACAGGACTTCTGAAAGTAATAGAATTTTCAGAAAACTTTTAAAGCATGGAAGATTCAAATCAAATGATTCAGAAAAAGCCAAAAAATGGTTTTTAAAATAGAAAGTAAGACTAGAGGCGGGGCACGGTGGCTCACCCCTGTAATCCCAGCACTTTGGGAGGCCGAGGCAGGCAGATCACGAGGTCAGGAGATGGAGACCTTCTTGGCTAACACGGTGAGATCCCATCTCTACTAAAAATACAAAAAATTAGCTGGGCGTAGTGGCGGGCACCTGTAGTCCCAGCTACTCAGGAGGCTGAGGCAGGAGAATGGCGTGAACCTGGGAGGCAGAGCTTCCAGTGAGCTGAGATGGTGCCACTGCACTCCAGCCTGGGTGACAGGGTGAGACTCTGTCTCAAAAAAAAAAGAAAAGAAAAGAAAGAAAGACTAGAAACATAAATTAATGTATGAAAGAATATTAATTGTTTTAAATGATATATTTCTGCAAAGGGGACTATGGTATTCTTGTACACATTTAGGTAACATTAAAATTATTTGTCTTATAGAAACTTTAATGTGGGAATTTAATTGGCAAGGTTGGTGGGAAGAAAAAAATTAAGATTACACATGTGACATTACTTTTTTTATTTTTATTTTTCTGTGAGACAGGATCTCGCTCCACCACCCAGGCTAGATTTTCATGCAAACACGGCTCACTGCAGCCTTGACCTCCTCCCAGGCTCAAGTGATCCTCCCACCTCAGCCTCCCATGTAGCTGGGACCATAGGTGTGCACCGCTATTCCCAGCTAATGTCTGTATTTGTTACAGAGGTGAGGTCTCACAATTTTTGGGGTCATTTTTTGTTTTAGTTTTTGTTTTTTTGTAAAGATGGGGTCTCCCCATGTTCTTATGTTGCCCAGGCTGGTCTTGAACTCCTGGACTCAAGTAATCCTCCTGACTTGGCCTCCCAAAGTGTTGAGATTACAGGTGTGAGCCACCATGCCTGGCCATTACTTTTTAAACTGCAAAATACTATTCTACTTTCAATGACCACGGAAATATTTTTCTTTATTCTTAAAATTATTTGCAAACATTACATTCTTTAAACAAATATTTTTATACTTTAAAAAAAGTGGTAAAATGTGTATGAAATACTAATAATTTTAACTGTTTTTTAGTATACAGTTCAGTGCCATTAATTACATTCACAACATTGTGTAATCATCACCATTATCTATTTCTAAAGTGTTTAGATTTTTTTATTCATAAAGTATTATTAAAAATAGTCGAGGAGACCAGGTACAGTGGCTCACGCTTGTAATCCCAGCAATTTGGGAGGCCGAGGCAGATGAATCACCTGATGTCAGGAATTAGAGACCGCGTTGCCCAAAATGGCAAAACCCTGTCTCTACTAAAAATACAAAAATTAGCCTGGTGTGGTGGTAAGCACTTGTACTCTCAGCTACTCAGGAGGCTGAGGTAGGAGAATTGCATGAACCTGGGAGGCAGAGTTGCAGTGAGCTGAGATTGCACCACTGTACTCTAGCCTAGGTGACAGCAAGACTCCATCTTAAAAAATTTTTTTTAGGGCCGATCACAGTGGCTCATGCCTGTAATCCCAGCACTTTGGGCGGCTGGGACAGGTGGATTGCCTGAGGTCATGAGTTCGAGACCAGCCTGGCCAACATGGTGAAACCCCATCTCTACTAAAAATACAAAAAATCAGCTGGGCATGGTGGCGGGCACCTGTAATCTCAGCTACTCGGGAGGCTGAGGCAGGAGTACCACTTGAACCTGAGAGATGGAGGTTGCTGAGAGCCAAGATCACACCACTGCGATCAGCTGAGAGCCAAGATTGCACCAGCCTGAGCAACAAGAGTGAAACTCTATCTCAAAAAAAAGAAAAAAAAATTAACTAAAAATAAATAAAAATAAAAATGATCAAAGAACTACTTTTTTGTATATTACAATTAGTAATTTAAATATGCAAATTAATGCTTTCTAATAATTTTAATTGTAATTTATTTACTAATAGGTTGATCTTGATTTTATACTGTAGTTTAATAGCTTTATTTATTTATTTATTTATTTTTGAGACAGAGTCTTGCTGTGTCATCCAGGCTGGAGTGCAGTAGTGAGATCTCGGCTCACTGCAGCCTCCACCTCCTGGACTCAAGCAATTCTCTGCCTCAGCCTCCCAAGTAGCTGGGATTACAGGTGCCCCCCACCATGCCCGGCTAATTTTTTAGAAGAGACGGTTTCACTATCTTGGCCAGGCTGCTCTTGAACTCCTGACCTTGTGATCCACCCACCTTGGCCTCCCAAAGTGCTGGGATTACAGGTGTCAGCCACTGTGCCTGGTCTAATAGCTTTATTAAGGAAAAAAAATGAACATTGTGTATAAATAGTGTTGTGTAAAACACTATTTTACATAGTTCCAATAGCCATTGCAAGAAAAAAAGTTTAAGTAGCATGCTGAATATTTTGAAATCACTCAGTATTTTATATTTATGTTTACAAGCAACCCCTTAAAACAAATCACATCAAACAACAAACTGATATTTTGAATTCATGTTTCTTTAGTTTGAATTAATATATTTGATTAATGTATCATAAAGACACAAACATATTGCAACTATAGATTATTATTAAACTCTTTAGGACTATAATAATTTCAGATAACTTTGTTTAGGAAAAAAAATTCCAAAACAGAAACATGCTAGATCTAACAACAGTATTTAACTAAAGTAAAATTAGGCTAATGAGATAAAAATAGGCTAATGAGATAATTCTGCTAAATTAAAACAGAAACTGAATATTTTTCTGTAACTTTTCAGACTTGAATGCCCAGATCTGAGTACATGTGGAGGTCCTGGAACCAATCTCTAGCATATACCAAGGGACACCTGTGATACCAACCCCTAATGAGATGCATTCCAAGTGTGTTCATTGTTTCTGACTTGTTGGCTTTATGAAGAGCTTGTTTTTCAGGTATAAATAGTAAATATTACAAATGTAACTCATAAAATTGCCATTCAAATTATTTCACATGTTCACCTCTGAAATGCAGTATCAGGAAAATTATGAAACAGAATCAAGTGAAAAAAGACTTCTTCCCCTGCATTTACTGTTCACTTATTTTCACAAGAATTTGTGAGTGTGTAGAAAGACCAAGGCAGTATGTCTAAAACCAAAACAAGGAGAAATATGAAAATAAATATTTGGATAATTTAGATCCTAAAGGAGAAAAGCTGTACACTGATTCATTCATTGAATGGGTATTAATTCACTCGTATTAGAACATACTCTGGATTATTCATTTCACTTTGTTCTATGTTGGGAAATCCGTTTACTCAATCCTTCAGAATCCCCAAATAGGAATATCTTCCTAATCAGTTTTAAACACCACTATAGCATCAGTGGACTGTGTATTTTCTGGATCCCAATTCATAGGTGGATTCCATGGAAGATATAATAGAGTTATAAAAAAGTGATCCCTGTCCTCAAACTGAGACTAACTCACGTAGATCTAACACACACTTCGATGATATATGATGTCATATCTCATTTAGTGCTCAACAATGTGGTTTAAACCCTATATAAAAGGAGTACAGTAAATAACTAGCTTTAAGATTGCCGATGGCAGTGAAAAGCCTGGATACTTTTACTCAAATTTATGAGAGTTTAAGTTCAATCGTACCAGTTGCTATCAAATAAAGTAATTAATCACTAAGGTAGGTCTATATGGCATATGCAGTAGGATATTGAAAACTTAAGTTAAAATCAAGGCAGGGCAGATCACTGACTCATTAACTTGTGGACTGCCTTAATCATGAGCGTCTTGATTAAAAGCATTTATCAACTGCCCACTTGCTATGCACACGTACATACTAGGAGTCCTCACTGTTTTCTAAAAGGGTCATTGTATTAGTGAGTGTTTGCTGGTTCCAAGCAACAATTAGCAACTGGTTAGGAGGTTTTCAAAGCCAAGAGGCCCCATTTGGTGGATGCTGTGGAGCACACCTAACAACTGGCCCCCTGCCCCAACCCCACCACCATCGATGCTCAGGAAGGGCACCAGAAGTGAGTCACAGGATCTTTCCAACACTGAGGGATTCCAATCCTTGATCTACCTGTCCACTGCAGTGACTATTTTGTAAAAGGAAGCTCCTAACTTGGTACTGCCTATGTACAACAGTTTATCTTAGGAGTTTACATCTATTTTCTCAGCATATTGCTAACAATGCCCACTCTTACTCTTAAAGTTTAGAAAATAAATGGACTCTTTACCTGCACCCTAGATCGGATAACCTGGTTGAAATGCTCTTCATGAGTTGCCTTGAAGGAGAAATTTTATGATTAAATTATCACAACATCCTTCCAGAACAAATATCCCAAACAGGAAAACTTTTCTATATCTGGTAAAATTAACCTTTTTTCCCCTTATATATCTATGGTGACCCATAATAGCTTTCATCTTCTATTTTATCAGTCAACCAATTGTGGAAATTTATAGGAATTAAGGACATGTGCATCTGAGTTTGCGTGAGGCTGAACTGGGTAGATTTTAAGGTTTATAAATTTTAGATATATCTTCATGAAAATGAATGTAGCGTGGCCATGCCTGCTTTAAGTAGAAAAGGAGCATAGCAGAAGGATGAGAATAGATGGCAAAACTGATGGAATAATAGAGAATTTTGCTTTAAAAACTCTTTTTTATTGATTATTCCTATTGATTCTTCCAGCAGGAGAAAAATCATAGGTCTATTTAAGTTACCGTTGCTGAAATCAGTGATCACCAACTATCTTTCCATTCTTGCATTACTTCTCACAAGATTCAGAACCCAAAAGAGAGAAACCAAAAATTTTCTCTTGATTTGTGTCCCCACCCCGTGCCTATAAAAAGATGTGGAATCTTATCTTACCGTTTCATTAAGCCCTTGCCCAACGGATGACAGGTATTTCCCCCAAGTAATTGACAACTTAAAAAGAAGTAGAATTAACTCCTGGGTGTCAAGTCTTTCTCAAAATCACTAAAACTAATATCATCCAAATTTAGAAGTGGAAAACTGCTGGATATATAATATCCTTTTTTTCTTCCATTTTTTTCAAGAATATTTTGATTCCTAAAGTATCTTAAAGCTTGCTGTGGTGGTACATGTGCATAAAAGCAGTGATTAGTAAGAACCAGAAATATTTATCACATTGTAGAAGAGTGTAATCTAAGCAGAATAATGATGATAACAAAATAATGTACATGTAAGATAGGTACTACAGGCCGGGCGCGGTGTCTCAAGCCTGTAATCCCAGCACTTTGGGAGGCTGAGACGGGCGGATCACGAGATCAGGAGATCGAGACTATCCTGGCTAACACGGTGAAACCCCGTCTCTACTAAAAAAATACAAAAAAACTAGCCGGGAGAGGTGGCGGGCGAGGTGGCTACTCGGGAGGCTGAGGCAGGAGAACGGCGGGAACCCGGGAGGCGGAGTTTGCAGTGAGCTGAGATCCGGCCACTGCACTCCAGCCTGGGGGACAGAGCGAGACTCCGTCTCAACAACAACAACAACAACAACAACAACAACAACAACAACAAGATAGGTACTACACTGGATGGCCAGAGCTGCTGTAGCAAAGTAGCACAGATGGTGGTTTACACAACAGATAGTTATCACCTTGTAATTCTAGAGGCTAGAATTCCAAAATCAAGGTGTGAGCAGGGACGGTACCTTCTGAGGGCTGGATCTGTTTCAAGCCTCTTTACTTGACTTGTAGATGACATCCTCTCTCTGTCTCTCTCATCTTCCCTGTACGCATTTCTGTTTCTGACTGAATTTCCCTCTTTTTGAAGGACACCAATCATACTGCAATTCAGACGTACCCAAATGATCTCATTTCAACTTACCCCTATAAAGACCCTATCTCTAAATAAGGTCACATTCTGAGGTACTGGGGTTAGGACTCCAACATGTCTTCTTTGAGAGACACAATACAAGCAGTGATAAGTTCTTAAATTATGGCCAAATGAAAGTGATCCATAAAAATCAAATGACTACCACCAGTATATTTGAGATTAAGAGATGAATTGCAAATCTATCTTTCTTATATTACATGACTAATATAGGGAAAGAAACTGTATAAATATAACCAAGGCATCATCCGTTATTCTCAATGGAGATGCTTGAAATAAATTGCATTCTCATAGTCTTCTTGTACCTTCACTAACACTTTTCTTAAATAGATGTTGTATGAAAATAATAATAAAGAAATTACTCACATAGTAAATTTAATGAAAATCTAATAAGAAAATGTAGGAATAATAAATTGTGAAAGGAATAATATAAAAGCAAAAAAAAAATTATCTAATAAAGCTAGTGTAGTCTTTCTGTTCTCTGGTTTTTAGGACCTAGAAACTAGCTATATGCCAGAAAGAAATCTATGAACAAAAACATTATAGACTTTTTGAGCTAAAATGAGAAGTTAGATGAGGAAATTTGCGTTGAGCACTACTTATCATTTAAGCACCATTGAGCAATAAGCAGCATGGGTTTACACAGAACAAATCATGCCAAACACATCTGATTGCTTTTTTTTTTTTATTGAATTACAAGATTAGTGGATGAATGCAATGTGGGAGATGTAATACATTTGGATTTCAGCAAAAACATTTGATACAGCATCTCATGCACTCTAAAACGAATTCAAATAGTCAGGAATATTAACAGCAAGGCAAGGAATGGAAATTAAATGAAGGATTGCAAAGAAAAAGAACCATGATATGGCAACTTGGGAACACATCATTATAAGGTACTACAGTGATCACAGGGTTTATTCAGTACCTATTAACATTCACACTGCTTTCTTGGGCTTGATGAAAAGAAATGGAATAAAGGACTTAGAATGCACCCCATGACTACAGACAATATACACAATCAATCCAGATTTAGAGAAAGAAGAAAATAGATTTTGCCTCAAAGATTTTTGCTGTTTTTGAAAGTTACTTATATTACTAACTTATTTATTTGCTTCATGCTCTAAAATTTGGTCATGGATACCTTTATTCGTCTTTTCTTGTGTCTTAGGACAAGCCAATTTTTTCAGTCATCCAATCTTCCTGGTCTAATACTAAGGATCCATGGAAAAGATGACAGGCACTCTTGGTTTCTTGACTTCTTAGTGATCAGTATACTTGGATTCCACCAGAATCTGTGGATATTTTATGTTAGATACTGCCCTCAAGGTGAAAGTTAAATATGGTACTTAATTAAATAAAGAGAAGGGAGTAGAAGTATTCCAACCAAATTCACAGTTGATACAAGGTGCTGCTAGAAGCAGTGAGGCCAGTAAAATTACACCAATGTCCCAGCACAAGTAAGAAATACATATATTAAATGCAATGCACAAGAGTAACTTGGAAGGGAGAGAAACACGCAGTAGCAATGCTAAGGATGCAATGAGCTGACAGGAAACAGCAACCTGCATATAAGTTTACAGTGTCAGGTATCACCCAAGAGATATAACACAATGTTTGATCTATTAGAAGAAGATGAAAAAGATTCATCAGTTTCTGAGTATAATATTAAATTTTCTTCTGGAAGGCAGAATTTATTCTCTTTAGAATCATTTCTTCCTAGAATAACAAAAAGGTACAGAGGAAAATCAGAGCATAGCAACAGGAATGATGATGAAGTGGCAGGATCAGCTTATGATGAAAAATCAAAATATGTATGGTATTGTTAAACAAAGGGGAAAGGAGCTATAACATCAGTCTGCAGATATATCACATCTGTTAAGGATAGCAGCAAAAGATAATATTTTCTAAAGGGCAGGAAAACATAAAACTAGTAAAACTGGGAATAAATAAATTTATACCTATATTAGTAACAATTAAAAATCTTGGTGGGAGGGAAAACAGTGTATGTCAGGAAAAAAGTCTTCATACATGACCCTTTGATTAACGAATTTCCTCAAGAATTTACCATAAAATTAGAAATGCAATGACTTTCTGAATAAGGGTTTGGAAAAATACATGAGAGTATTCTTGACAAACTAGTAGATTCAATAATCTGCTTCAATGAAGGTTAAATTCTAGTGCACACTTTTGATAAACCCACTATGAAAGTAACTAATGAATCTGCACATTTGTCACTGGTTTGCGTGGTCCAGTGTCTCTCAACCAAAGCAATGGGTATTTGGGCTTGACAATTCTTAAGCAGGGCTCTCTCTTGGATTGCAGGATGTATAGCATCTGTAGCCCCTAGGTACCACATGACAGTACGTCCCCCATAACTATAACAGCCAAGCCCCTACACACACACACACACACACACACACACAGAATTCTAAATGTCCTCGTGTTCACTCCCTCCCCACAAAAAAGCTGAAAACACTGTTGAATACACCATAGCAAACCCAGTAGCTGAGGTTTCCATGTTCAGGTTAATTGTCATATCTGCTTGGGAAACTCTAAGATGCTTATGATTAGTCAAGAGTTCAATGTCACAAGAGCATTTCCTGAGGCAGGATATAACAAACTGTGCTAAGTGGTTTGTAAAAGCATAGTGTATTGTTTTTTCTTTACATATCCACACGACTCAACTACAGTCCTGTTTTGGTTTTCCTTTTGATGGTACAGTATCAACCCAGAACACTGATGATATTTACTGAATGGGGGAAAAATAAGCAACTTGGTAATCATCTGCTGGCTGTTAGAGCTTCTGCTCTGAAGTTAATGCTCAGCACTTTCATTCATAGTGATTGGTCATAGAATGTCACATGACTATGTTTGAGTTGAAGTGAGTGGGGATATGCAATCTTTTTGCAGGAATGGGCATTAATATGTGAAAAAAATCTGCCATTAGCCTTTAATAACTCTCTTTGAGTTTAAAAGAAAATACTGGAATTCATCATAAAGTTTCCCATAGTGGAGATGACACCTTTAAAGGAGATGATGATGACTACACCAATATTCGTAGTTAGAAATTTAGGAACACATGGATAGAACTGCTTTGCATCTAGCCACACAGAGTTTGGTGAAGACAAGGGTGTCAACATTGCAAAACTGAAACTTGTCTTACTTGTCTATTACTTGTACTGAGAGAATTGTTTTATTGTGTTGATAAAACATACAATTCTTAATTACTTTAATATAATTTATTGAGCATGCTCCGGACATAACAAAGGTAAAGAAGACAGCACCTTCTCTTGAAGAATTCACGGTTAAGTAGGCAAGAAAGACACAGAGGCCATCAACTATAATTCAATGTGGGAAATTTTGTATTATAAATATCTAATAAGTATTTGAGTACAGTTATGAGAGCTGTTAATCTTGCTCGAATGTGAATATGTAGACATCTTTATAGATGAGTTGATATATGACCTGAAGATATAAATTTGATGGACAATTTCAGGTGGATAATGGGGCTGGGAAGGCAGAAAGAAGAAAGAGAGAGAAAGGGAGAAAATCTGGGAGTTTCAGATTCTTCTGGAAAACTTTCTTAAACTATGTATCCCAATCCCCAACTGCAAAGACAACAGAAATCTAGAGGTACACTCGTTCTGATCAAACTTACAAGATGATTCTAATTCATCTTTAACCTGTATGAATGCCACCACCACTCCAGGTTTTGAACTGGAGTTCTGCGCTGGGCTCTTTTTTTTTTTTTTTGAGACAAAATCTTGCTTTGTCCCCCAGGCTGGAATGCAGTGAGGCATTCTCGGCTCACTGCAAGCTCCACCTCCGGGGTTCATGCCATTCTCCTGCTTCAGCCTCCCAAGTAGCTGGGACTACAGGCGCCCGTCACCACGCCCGGTTAATTTCTTTTTGCATTTTTAGTAGAGACGGGGTTTCACCATGTTAGCCAGGATGGTCTCGATCTCCTGAACTCATGATCCGCCCACCTCGGCCTCCCAAAGTGCTGGGATTACAGGCTTGAGCCACCGCGCCCGGCCGGCTGGGCTCTTTAACATTCAAATTACTTGGGGTTTTATTTTAAAATAGAAATTCTTGAGTTTCAGATTTAGCCCTAGGTTGAAGTTCAGGAAACTATGTCACATAATTCTACTATAGGTGATTCATTGACCTCACTGATTGTGAGTGGGTCATTAAGGGAAATGTGTCATGGAGGAGACTAGTGAAAGCTGAGATTAAAGTTTAAAAGTCTTTTAATGGCAAGGTAAAGAGCAGGGATTACAGTCTATTTCTCAAGGATTATGTGCTTAATTAGATTCTTTTGAGTTGGGATACATTAGTAATAGCCCTCAGATAGTTTTTAAGAACAACATAGTTTAAGAATCACTTATTTGGGCCAATATTTCCCAAAACTGCTTGATCAAAAAATCACTTGTGGCAACTGTGAAAATTGAAATCCAGGAGAGAATAAGTAATCTGGCACCTAAAAAGTGAACCACAGAAGCAATTCAATAGAAACATGTAAGTGATAGACTCACGTCTCTTGGCATTTCAGAATAAACAGGAGTGAATAGGGGCTGGACAAAGTGTGGAACAGTCAAAGCAAAAGTGTAGCTGGCCAAGGTTCATCAGTGGGTGAATAGAAACCAGTGGAACAGGAAGGTTCACAACAGGGCCTAAAGACTGACTATTGCCAGTGTCAACACAGGCAGGCAGGTTACACCAAGGCAAAATGGAAGAAACCTTCTTGCCATGTACCAGATACTTCAGAACCTAAGAGGCAATTGCTCCTCTGCATGGATAAGGCATGCTATGACAAAAATGCGTCTAGCACTTAACAGAAATTTCAATTCTAGGATGACTTGTTTGGGATCTAGGGACAAAGCCTTTTTGTAACACTTGGCTCCTTTCTCCACCTTTAGGAGGCATCCAGGTTTTGTTTTGTCCTGCCTTTTGAGTCACTGCCTTCAGGTCCCTGTGTGAGTCATTTTTTCTCTGGTGCCCATCCTTGGCTTTCTCCTAGTTTCACTTCATGCATTCCACCACTTATTCTGACATGTTGTAAAAACCTAAATCTTACCCTCTATCTCCAAATTCTAATTCAAACTTCTAGTAAGTTTGAAATCTCAAACTAGATATTCCACAATACCCACAAGTCTCTCATATTTAGTGTATCCAAAACAGAATTCAACAATCATCTTTGAACACACTCTTTGTTCTACTGTGTTGGTCCCTTATCTCACCCTATGTTTACTCCTCTTCCCATAGGCAACCTGCCCTTCTCAGATACAGAAATCTGGGGAGCATTTTAGAGCATCCCTTGTCATATTATCTTGTTGGTTTCTCTGATATCTTCCCAACTATTCTCCTTGCCTGAAGTTTTGTTCTTCTCTCATCTGCTCTTCAGAAATGTATTCAGAAACTTTTTCTAAAATCAGCATATAATCCTGTAGCTCCACTGTTTTAACCTTTCTTTTTTTTTTTTTTTTTTTTTTTATACTTTAAGTTCTAGGGTACATGTGCATAACGTTATATCATGTAAACTCCCCAATGCAATCCCTCCCTCCTCCCCCCTCCCCATGATAGGCCCAGTGTGTGATGTTCCCCTTCCCGAGTCCAAGTGATCTCATTGTTCAGTTCCCACCTATGAGTGAGAACATGCGGTGTTTGGTTTTCCTCTTGTGATAGTTTGCTAAGAATGATGGTTTCCAGCTGCATCCATGTCCCTACAAAGGACGCAAACTCATCCTTTTTGATGGCTGCATAGTATTCCATGGTGTATATGTGCCACATTTTCTTAATCCAGTCTGTCACAGATGGACATTTGGGTTGATTCCAAGTCTTTGCTATTGTGAAGTGCCGCAATAAACATACGTGTGCATGTGTCTTTGTAGTAGAGTAATTTATAATCCTTTGGGTATATACCCAGTAGTGGGATGGCTGGGTCATATGGTACATCTAGTTCTAGATCCTTGAGGAATCGCCATACTGTTTTCCATAATGGTTGAACTAGTTTACAATCCCACCAACAGTGTAAAAGTGTTCCTATTTCTCCACATCCTCTCCAACATCTATTGTTTCCTGACTTCTTAATGATTGCCATTCTAACTGGTGTGAGATGGTATCTCATGTGGTTTTGATTTGCATTTCTCTGATGGCGAGTGATGACGAGCATTTTTCATGTGTCTGTTGGCTGTATGGATGTCTTCTTGTGAGAAATGTCTGTTCATATCCTTTCCCCACTTTTTGATGGGGTTGTTTGTTTTTTTCTTGTATATTTGTTTGAGTTCTTTGTAGATTCTGGATATTAGCCCTTTGTCAGATGAGTAGGTTGCAAAAATTTTCTCCCATTCTGTAGGTTGCCTGTTCACTCTGATGGTAGTTTCTTTTTTTTTTTTTTTTTTTTTTTTTTTGAGACGGAGTCTTGCTCTGCCGCCCAGGCTGGAGTGCAGTGGCCGGATCTCAGCTCACTGCAAGCTCCGCCTCCCGGGTTCACGCCATTTCCTGTCTCAGCCTCCCGAGTAGCTGGGACTACAGGCGCCCGCCCGCGTCCCCGGCTAGTTTTTTGTATTTTTTAGTAGAGACAGGTTTCACCGTATTAGCCAGGATGGTCTCGATCTCCTGACCTCGTGATCCGCCCGTCTCGGCCTCCCAAAGTGCTGGGATTACAGGCTTGAGCCACCGCGCCCGGCCTGATGGTAGTTTCTTTTGCTGTGCAAAAGCTCTTTAGTTTAATGAGATCCCATTTGTCAATTTTGGCTTTTGCTGCTGTTGCTTTTGGTGTTTTAGACATGAAGTCCTGCCCATGCCTATGTCCTGAATGGTACTACCTAGATTTTCTTCTAGGGTTTTTATGGTATTAGGTCTAACATTTAAGTCTCTAATCCCTCTTGAATAATTTCGTATAAGGGGTAAGGAAAGGATCCAGTTTCAGCTTTCTACTTGTGGCTAGCCAATTTTCCCAGCACCATTTATTAAATAGGGAATCCTTTCCCCATTTCTTGTTTTTGTCAGGTTTGTCAAAGATCAGATGGCTGTAGATGTGTGGTATTATTTCTGAGGACTCTGTTCTGTTCCACTGGTCTATTTCTCTGTTGTGGTACCAGTACCATGCTGTTTTGGTTACTGTAGCCTTGTAGTATAGTTTGAAGTCAGGTAGCGTGACGCCTCCAGCTTTGTCCTTTTGACCTAGGATTGTCTTGGCAATGCGGGCTCTTTTTTGGTTCCATATGAACTTTAAAGCAGTTTTTTCCAATTCTGTGAAGAAAGTCATTGGTAGCTTGATGGGGATGGCATTGAATCTATAAACCTTGGGCAGTATGGCCATTTTCACGATATTGATTCTTCCTATCCATGAGCATGGTATGTTCTTCCATTTGTTTGTGTCCTCTTTGATTTCACTAAGCAGTGGTTTGTAGTTCTCCTTGAAGAGGTCCTTTACATCCCTTGTAAGCTGGATTCCTAGGTATTTTATTCTCTTTGAAGCAATTGTGAATGGAAGTTCATTCCTGATTTGGCTCTCTGCTTGTCTGTTACTGGTGTTATAAGAATGCTTGTGATTTTTGCACATTAATTTGTATCCTGAGACTTTGCTGAAGTTGCTTATCAACTTAAGGAGATTTTGGGCTGAGACGATGGGTTTTTCTAAATATACAATCATGTCATCTGCAAACAGGGACAATTTGACTTCTTCTTTTCCTACTGGATACCCTTGATTTCTTTCTCTTGCCTGATTGCCCTAGCCAGAACTTCCAACACTATGTTGAATAGGAGTGGTGAGAGAGGGCATCCCTGTCTTGTGCCAGTTTTCAAAGGGAATTTTTCCAGTTTTTGCCCATTCAGTATGATATTAGCTGTGGGTTGGTCGTAAATAGCTCTTATTATTTTGAGGTACGTTCCATCAATACCGAATTTATTGAGCGTTTTTAGCATAAAGGGCTGTTGAATTTTGTCAAAAGCCTTTTCTGCATCTATTGAGATAATCATGTGGTTCTTGTCTTTGGTTCTGTTTATATGCTGGATTACATTTATTGATTTGCGAATGTTGAACCAGCCTTGCATCCCAGGGATGAAGCCCACTTGATCATGGTGGATAAGCTTTTTGATGTGCTGCTGAATCCGGTTTGCCAGTTTTATTGAGAATTTTTGCATCGATGTTCATCAGGGATATTGGTCTAAAATTCTCTTTTTTTGTTGTGTCTCTGCCAGGCTTTGGTATCAGGATGATGTTGGCCTCATAAAATGAGTTAGGGAGGATTCCCTCTTTTCTATTGATTGGAATAGTTTCAGAAGGAATGGTACCAGCTCCTCCTTGTACCTCTGGTAGAATTCAGCTGTGAATCCATCTGGTCCTGGACTTTTTTTCGTGGGTAGGCTATTAATTGTTGCCTCAATTTCAGAGCCTGTTATGGTCTATTCAGGGATTCAACTTCTTCCTGGTTCAGTCTTGGGAGAGTGTAAGTGTCCAGGAAATTATCCATTTCTTCTAGATTTTCTAGTCGATTTGCGTAGAGGCATTTATAGTATTCTCTGATGGTTGTTTGTATTTCTGTGGGGTCGGTGGTGATATCCCCTTTATCATTTTTTATTGCGTCTATTTGATTCCTCTCTCTTTTCTTCTTTATTAGTCTTGCTAGCGGTCTGTCAATTTTGTTGATCTTTTCAAAAAACCAACTCCTGGATTCATTGATTTTTTGGAGGGTTTTTTGTGTCTCTATCTCCTTCAGTTCTGCTCTGATCTTAGTTATTTCTTGCCTTCTGCTAGCTTTTGAATGTGTTTGCTCTTGCCTCTCTAGTTCTTTTAATTGTGATGTTAAAGTGTCAATTTTAGATCTTTCCTGCTTTCTCTTGTGGGCATTTAGTGCTATAAATTTCCCTCTACACACTGCTTTAAATGTGTCCCAGAGATTCTGGTATGTTGTATCTTTGTTCTCATTGGTTTCAAAGAACATCTTTATTTCTGCTTTCATTTCGTTATGTACCCAGTAGTCATTCAGGAGCAGGTTATTCAGTTTCCATGTAGATGAGCGGTTTTGATTTTCTTAGTCCTGAGTTCTAGTTTGATTGCACTGTGGTCTGAGAGACAGTTTGTTATAATTTCTGTTCTTGTACATTTGCTGAGGAGTGCTTTACTTCCAATTATGTGGTCAATTTTGGAATAAGTGCGATGTGGTGCTGAGAAGAATGTATATTCTGTTGATTTGGGGTGGAGAGTTCTATAGATGTCTATTAGGTCCGCTTGGTGCAGAGATGAGTTCAATTCCTGGATATCCTTGTTAACTTTCTGTCTCGTTGATCTGTCTAATGTTGACAGTGGAGTGTTGAAATCTCCCATTATTATTGTATGGGAGTCTAAGTCTCTTTGTAGGTCTCTAAGGACTTGCTTTATGAATCTGGGTGCTCCTGTATTGGGTGCATATATATTTAGGAGAGTTAGCTCTTCCTGTTGAATTGATCCTTTACCATTATGTAATGGCCTTCTTTGTCTCTTTTGATCTTTGATGGTTTAAAGTCTGTTTTATCAGAGACTAGGATTGCAACCCCTGCTTTTTTTTGTTCTCCATTTGCTTGGTAGATCTTTCTCCATCCCTTTATTTTGAGCCTATGTATGTCTCTGCATGTGAGATGGGTCTCCTGAATACAGCAGACTGATGGGTCTTGACTCTTTATCCAGTTGCCAGTCTGTGTCTTTTAATTGGAGCATTTAGTCCATTTACATTTAAGGTTAATATTGTTATGTGTGAACTTGATCCTGTCATTATGATATTAACTGGTTATTTTGCTCATTAGTTGATGCAGTTTCTTCCTAGCCTCGATGGTCTTTACATTTTGGCATGTTTTTGCAATGGCTGGTACCGGTTGTTCCTTTCCATGTTTAGGGCTTCCTTCAGGGTCTCTTGTAAGGCAGGCCTGGTGGTGACAAAATCTCTAAGCATTTGCTTATCTGTAAAGGATTTTATTTCTCCTTCACTGATGAAACTTAGTTTGGCTGGATATGAAATTCTGGGTTGAAAATTCTTTTCTTTAAGAACGTTGAATATTGGCCCCCACTCTCTTCTGGCTTGTAGAGTTTCTGCCGAGAGATCTGCTGTTATTCTGATGGGCTTCCCTTTGTGGGTAACCCGACCTTTCTCTCTGGCTGCCCTTAACAGTTTTTCCTTCATTTCAACTTTGGTGAATCTGGCAATTATGTGTCTTGGAGTTGCTCTTCTGGAGGAGTATCTTTGTGGCGTTCTCTGTATTTCCTGAATTTGAATGTTGGCCTGCCCTACTAGGTTGGGGAAGTTCTCCTGGATGATATCCTGAAGAGTGTTCTCCAACTTGGTTCCATTTTCCCCCTCACTTTCAGGCACCCCAATCAGACGTAGATTTGGTCTTTTTACATAATCCCATACTTCTTGCAGGCTTTGTTCATTTCTTTTTCTTCTTTTTTCTTTTGGTTTCTCTTCTCGCTTCATTTCATTCATTTGATCCTCAATCGCTGATACTCTTTCTTCCAGTTGATCGAGTCGGTTACTGAAGCTTGTGCATTTGTCACGTATTTCTCGTGTCATGGTTTTCATCTCTGTCATTTCGTTTATGATCTTCTCTGCATTAATTAGTCTAGCTGTCAATTCTTCCACTTTTTTTTCAAGATTTTTAGTTTCTTTGCGCTGGGTACGTAATTCCTCCTTTAGCTCTGAGAAGTTTGATGGACTGAAGCCTTCTTCTCTCATCTCGTCAAAGTCATTCTCTGACCAGCTTTGATCCGTTGCTGGCGATGGGCTGCGCTCCTTTGCAGGGGGAGATGCGCTCTTATTTTTTGAATTTCCAGCTTTTCTGCCCTGCTTTTTCCCCATCTTTGTGGTTTTATCTGTCTCTGGTCTTTGATGATGGTGACGTACTGATGGGGTTTTGGTATAGGTGTCCTTCCTGTTTGATAGTTTTCCGTCTGACAGTCAGAAGGACTGTCTGTTGGTCTGTTGGAGATTGCTTGAGGTCCACTCCAGACCCTGTTTGCCTGGGTATCAGCAGCAGAGGTTGCCAAAGATAGAATATTGCTGAGCAGCGAGTGTACCTGTCTGATTCTTCCTTTGGAAGTTTCCTCTCAGGGATGACTCCACCCTGTGAGGTGTGGGGTGTCAGACTGCCCCTAGTGGGGGATGTCTCCCAGCTAGGCTACTCAGGGGTCAGGGACCCACCTGAGCAGGCAGTCTGTCCGTTCTCGGATCTCAACCTCCGCGTTGGGAGATCCACGGCTCTCCCCAAACATGTCAGACAGAGTCGTTCGCCTCTGCACCGCCCCCGCTGCTTTCCTATTGGACCTCAGCTGTGGGCTGTCCCCAGAGGTGGAGTCTACAGAGACAGGCAGGTTTCCTTGAGCTGCTGTGAGCTCCACCCAGTTCGAGCTTCCCAGCGGCTTTGTTTACCTACTTAAGCCTCAGCAATGGCGGGCGCCCCTCCCCCAGCCTCGCTGCTGCCTTGCGGATAGATCGCCGCAGACGGCTGTGTTAGCAGTGAGGGAGGCTCCGTGGGCGTGGGACCCTCCCGGCCAGGTGTGGGATATATTCTCCTGGTGTGCCTGTTTCCTTAAAGCGCAGTATTGGGGTGGGAGTTACGCGATTTTCCAGGTGTTATGTGTCTCAGTTCCCCTGGCTAGGAAAACGGATTTCCTTCCCCCTTGCGCTTCCAGGTGAGGCAATGCCTCGCCCTGCTTCAGCTCACGCTGGTCAGGCTGCAGCAGCTGACCAGCACCGATTGTCCAGCACTCCCTAGAGAGATGACCCCAGTACCTCAGTTGAAAATGCAGAAATCACCGGTCTTCTGTGTTACTCGCGCTGGGAGTTGGAGACTGGAGCTGTTCCTATTCCTGTTTTAACCTTTCAATGGCTATAATTCTCAAAAGCTAAATCAAATTCCTTAGGATATTATTTAAAGGTCTTCATTATCAGACCTATACTATCTTTCTAGAGGCATCCACTTTATTTTACACACACACACACACACTCACACACACACACTCTCCTTCATTCCAGTCTTACAGAACAAGTCGTGGCTTCCTGAATACATCCTAGTTTCCCTGTTTCATGCTTTCGTTCATGCTCTTCCTTCTGTCTGCAATTCTTCATACTTTATCCTCTAAATCCTACTCATCTTTTAAGACATTTTCACTACATCTTAGATTTCCTCTCAGACCTTATCTCCAGGATGGATCAACTAATCTTTAGAAACTATGCATTAGCTAGTTTTATCAAAGTCTAAACACATTATTATAATAAATGAAGCTAAGTATTGTATCAATCATATAATCTAGCACTCTCAATGCACAGAAAAAATATTCTGGAATTAACAAATGAAAGATTGAGTGAACTAAGGAATAGATTATTGATGGAATATCACAGCCAATGGACTTGGCTTGGAAACACTTTGTAGTCGGTGCATCAGTCTGTTTTCACACTGTTGCTAAAGACATACCCGAGACTGGGAAGCAAAAGAGGTTTAATGGACTTACACTTCCACATGGCTAGGGAGGCCTCACAATCATGGCAGAAGGTAACAAGGAGCAAGTCACCTCTTACATGGATGGCAGCAGGCAAAGAGGGAGCTTGTGCAGGGCAACTCCCATTTTTAAAACCATCAGATCTCATGAGAGTCATTCATTATCACAAGAACAGCACGGGAAAGACCTGTCCCCATAGTTCAGTCATCCTCAGTGGGCCCATCCCACAACCCTTGAGAATTATGGGAGCTGTTAGATGAGATTTGGGTGGGGACACAGAGCCAAACCATATCAGTCTGACAAATGACATCCAAGATGATCCCATGCATACTCATATGTTGGACTAGCATAATATATGAGACCCATGTTGTAAACTCTAAATTATTTGCTACAGCAAATCCAAATTGAAGGGAGAGAGCACAAGTAGATTCAGGGAAGATGGCTTATGAGTTAATATGCCATCAGGGACTAACCTATGAGGGTTACTCAGTCATCTGAATCTCATTGTGTCTGCTTATGGGATTTTGGAATCTCTAAGTTCAATTATTCATATATTTGGCCCAGTTTCCAAAGGAAATCATCACAAATCAATTTTTGTGGAAAGATTTTTAATTCATAGCTTAGTGTGCCCTACACTCCTTAGGACAGGATAAATGCCAGGTTGCTGAGGGCAGAGTGATTCACTCATTCAGACAACAAAGATTTATTCACATGTCAGGTATATTCTAGTATTTGGGATACATCAGTTAAGACAAGAGACAAAAATGCATGCTTATGAGTCTTACATTCTAATGGTAAGACATGGAAAATATGCAATGAAATGAATAGATTAATTAAACAGTATATTAGAAAGTGTTGGGTCATATGAGAAAAGACAGAACAGAGAAGGGGGTGTGTGTGAGAGGCAGATACAATTTTAATTAGCATGGACAGAGTAAGTCTCATGGAGAAGGTGGCATCTCAGAAAATATTTGAAGCAAGAAAATGACTTAATTAGGTAAATGTCAGGAAAAGAAAGCAACCAGTTGAAAGAGGCTAAGACGGTGAATATCTGCCCTATAATAAGAACAAGGAGGCCCATAGGCCTGAAGTAGAATGAGGGTTTGGGAAAGTAGCAGAAGGTGAGCAACTGGAAAGATGTAATTGCCAACAACTGAAATGTTGAGTAGGGATAAGGCACTCAGTTTCAGACATGTAAAGTTTGAGATATTGACCAGACATCCACTGGAGGTAAAATTCATTCTTGGCTAGAATATTCGATATTTATAGGTAGATACAACCACCATTTTGTGTGGTGGGAAGTGTTTGATTATTATTTCCTATGAAACAGTTAAAGTGGGAATATCAACACTAAGGAAGAGGAGTTAGCATCATGGAATATGAACTTGAGTTCTTAACATGTAGACTGGTAATAAGCTTGATTTCTTAACACTTTATATTGTTACATTGGACTGGATTAACTAAAACAATACAAGATTTTATCTAGTTTAAACAAAGGCGGTTTGTTGGTATAGAGAATTAAAAGAGTTAATAGGAAATGCGTGATTCTGGCATGATTTGATCAAGATGACTAGTTTTGCAGTTCTTCCAGTCCTATCCTACTTTTTGTGTCAGCTTCATCCTTGGGTTGTGTATTAGTCAGGGTTCTCTAGAGGAACAGGAATAATAGGAAAGATGTTATATGAAAGGGAGTTTATTAAGGAGTATTGAATCCCACGATTACAAAGTGAAGTCCCACAATAGGCCGTCTGCAAGCTAAGGAGCAAGGAAGCCAGTCCGAGTCCCAAAAACCTCAAAAGTAGTAAAGTCAACAGTGCAACCTTCAGTCTGTGGCTGAAGGTCCCACATCCCCTTGCAAACCACTGGTGTAAGTCCAAGAGTTCAAAAGCAGAGCAACTTGGAATCCTACGTTTGAGGGCAGGAAGCATCCAGCATGGGAAATAGAGGAAGGCCAGAAGACTCAGCAAGTCTGCATCTTCTAACTTCTCCTGCCTGTTTTAT
Source organism: Trachypithecus francoisi (assembly GCF_009764315.1). Classification (NCBI taxonomy): domain Eukaryota; kingdom Metazoa; phylum Chordata; class Mammalia; order Primates; family Cercopithecidae; genus Trachypithecus; species Trachypithecus francoisi. Next base: position 85,522,605 of record NW_022681469.1, on the reverse strand, counting down.
TCTAGCCATGTTGGCAGCTTATAAGATAGTGCCCACCCAAATTGAGGGTGGCTTTGTGTTTCCGAGTCCACTGACTCAAATGTTGGTCTCCTTTGGCAACACCCTCACAGACACACCCAGGGACAATACTTTGCATCCTTCAATCCAATCAAGTTGACACTCAATGTTAGCCATCACAGGTTGGTATCCCTTATGGTAGCAAAATGTCTGTTAGTGTTCAAGATTTCATTGTCCTTCACTGGACTGTCCAGATGAAAGAACCCTTCTCTCCCTTCAAATCTCCAAACACAAATCCTTGGCTTTACCTTGTGATATAATTTGAATTTGTCTCCCCACCCAAACCTCATGTGGAATTGTAATCCTCAATGTTGGAGAAGGGTCCTGGTGAGAGATGACTGGGTCATGAGGGCAGATTTCCCCTTTGCTATTCTCATGACCGTGAGTGAATTCTCACTAGATCTGGTTGTTTAAAAATGTGTAGCACCTCCCTCTTCTCTCTCTTCCTTCTGCTCCTGAAACATAAGACATGCCTGCTTCCCCTGCTTCCAATCACCTTCCACTATGATTGGAAGTTTCCTGAGGCCCCCACAGACATGCTACCTGTACAGCCTGCAAAACTGTGAGCCAGTTAAACCTCTTTTCTTTAAAATTTACCCCATCTCAGGAATTTCTTTATAGTAGCATGAGAACAGACTAGTACGCCTTGATTGGACTAACTAGGGTCACATGCTCTGCCATAGGTGAATCACTGAGGCAATGATAATGGAATTTATCTGATTAATTTATTCCAGTTACAGCCAATTTTTGGAACTGGGGATGGTTAATTCTAACCAAATTGATTGTCAATAAAGCCTTGGGAAAAAATGGGGGTAAGATGCATGCTGTGTAGGTACCCACAATATATATCTACTATGTTATATGAAATTTGAAATTGTGGATACATAACTGTTTACTTGAGATGGGCCTGTGCTGTTAGAACCTATGTTTATTTCTACTGTTGACAGTGCATTATACCTTTAAGTTAGGATATAGGATAATACCAGTTTTAAGTTAAAACCATGATTATTGGATGATTTTGCCTGTCTTCATCCAGCTACCTCTTCCAAAGGAGAGCAAATTTGCCCTTCTATGTTATCAATGATATAGTTTGGCTGTGTACACACCCAAATCTTATCTTGAACTCCCACATGTTGTGGATGGGACCTGGTAGGAGGTAATTAAATCATTGGAGTAGGCTTTTCCTCTGCTGTTCTCATGATAGTGAATAAGTCTCATGAGATCTGATGGTTTTTTAAGGGAGAGTTTCCCTGCACAAGCTCTCTCTCTTTGCCTGCTGTCAACCATGTAAGACGTGACTTGATCCTCCTTGCCTTCTGCCGTGATTGTGAGGCCTCTCCAGCCACATTGAACTGTAAGTCAATTAAACATCTCTCTCTTTTGTAAATTGCCCAGTCTCAGGTATGTCTTCACTCGGCAATGTCAAAACAGACTAATACAGTAGGGCATACTCATAATTGTGTTCCTTGGCCAGAAGAAATTCTAGAATAGTTTTGCCACTTTCTTTCAAATGTTTCTTCTGATTTTACATCATTAAGCACTTTGTCTCCTTGTGCAGTACAGCCTAATGGTAAAGAGCACAAACTTGAAATCAGGCAGACCTGGGATCATAGCCTGGTTCTAACACTCTGTGTAAATTTACCTAAATTGCTCAATTTTTTTGAGGCTTGATTTCTCCACCTGTAAAATACATTTAACAGTGCCTGATGTGTAGAGGAATTTGAGGATTAATAAGAAAATATACATAAAGGTATTGGCATAGCACCTTCCAAGTAGAAAGAAGTGAACACATGATAGCTGCTGATGTTATTACTACTGTTTTAATCAAATTTAGAGAGTTGTTATTTTGTTGCTCTCTCTATCTACTGGAGACATGCTTTTCTCAGAATAAAAAAAAAAAGACAGTTTTATGTACTGTGAGTTTAGCAGATGTGTTCATAGCTGTTGATTTAGTTGTGCAAATTACTGAAGTTTTCCCAGCACTGCTATATCTTGCTCCTTTGCCAGGACTGTGGTTTGCGTTATGAAAGACTGAACCATATCATTTTTTTTTCTTTTTGGAGAGTCTGTGGTATATGGTAGCAGTGACAGCAGCAAATCTGTTTCACTTTTTGTCCTCACTCAATGCTTTGCTTGGTTTAGTTAACCTCTTTCTTCTTAACTGTTCTTAAGAAAATTCTTTATATTTCTTTTTAATTTTGCTTTCTATATATCTTGACACTCATTATCAAGTGTAGAAAACTAAATATTGTTCCTTGAGGAAATTTTTGCACATTTACCTTTTCATTGCTCCATATTCTCTTTTTTTCTGTTCTATCCATGACACAAAGGAATAGCAAGACCTTCACTCGTGTGTCGAGACATGTAGTTTCCCACTCAGTACTTTAGTTGTAGTAGAAAGCTATTTCTGGCATCTCTAATTGAATTCTGAGCTCCCCCCTGAAACAGTAGAAGTGTCTCACCATCATTGGCTTGCTGAGTTCGTGTCATGTCTTCTTTACTCAGTCTAGGGTGACTACACACCTCCCGGTTAGCTTGTCAAGTTCCTTCCACGTTCTGCACTGAGGACACACAAAGAAATCTGTGAATGAAATCTCTGCTGGCTCATGTCAGTGAAGTCTATAAAATTTAAAGAGAACAAAATAAAGAAGAATACAAATTTTAAGTGAATGCTAAAATGAGGTCAACTGCTGAACTCAGAGAGCTGCTTATTGGACCTAGTAAAGAAAGATGTTTCGTTGCTTTAGGGGAAGGATTAGTAAAAGTCACATATAATAAGTTTACTAAAAACAAGCTCATTCATTAGTAGGTTGATACAATAATAGATCAACTCCAGATACCAATCTCATGTTTCTATCTTTTCTCCCATTAAAAGTTTTGTTCTTTGCACCTAGAGCCAAAATTACCATTTGACCCAGCAATCCCATTACTGGGTATATACCCAAAGGAATATAAATCATTCTACTATAAAGACACATCCACGTATGTTCATTGTGGCACTATTCACAATAGCAAAGCCATGGATTCAATCCAAATGCCCATCAATGATAGACTGGACAAAGAAAATGTAGTACATGTAAGTCATGGAATACTGTGCAGTCATGAAAAGGAATGAGATCATGTCCTGTGCAAGGACATGGATGGAGCTAGAAGCCATTATACTCAATAAACTAATGCAGGAACAGAAAACCAAATACTGCAAGCTCTCACTTATAAGTGAGAGCTGAACAATGAGAACACATGGACACAGAAAGGTGAACAACACACACTTGGGCATGCTGTGGGTCGGGGGCGGGGGCAGAGAGAGCATCAGGATAAATAGCTAATGTATGCAGGACTTAATACCTAGGTGATGGGTTGTTAGATGCAACAAACCACCATGGCACATGTTTACCTATGTAACAAACCTGAATGTCCTGAACATATGTCCTGGAATTTAAAATAATATTTAAAAGAAAGCAACATTTCAAAAGAAAACAAAATGACAATGAAAGTTTTGTTCTTCACAATGTCTCTCTTCTTCTCCTCATCTTTGTTTTTCCATAAATGTGCTTCAAAATGTCTTCTGTGTCAGGTGACTGGTGCACTGGACACATGTATTGGTTTTGAGCTGCAACACTTTTAGGATAAATGGTTGTGATTTTTAAATTCCAAATGGAATTCAGACTCTATTGGCCACTAGTAAAACACGAGTAGAAAGTAATCAACTAATTGTTTAGCTTTAACTTGGTTTACAAGTTTAGCCAATGAGTTTATTACCTACAAGGAGTGTTTTACTAGTGGTCAATAGAATCTGAGCTCAGTTTAGAAATGAAAAATCACAAATGCTATTTATATTATTGATTCACAGGAGAAAGGTATTTTCTTGTTCTTCTTTTATAAAACTAGTATTTTAAAAATTGATTATTTAGTAGCAGTTTGGAAGAAAGTATGACTCAGATAGCATTCAAATGTCTCTCTGTGTTATTTTGCTCTTCTGTTTGTCATATATCAAGGACTATTAGACAGCTTGACAACCCTATGGGAATATAATTAAACTGTCAAATATTTATTCATAATACACTCTGTGTCAGATCCTGGCCAGAATTTAGAGTCTTTGTATTTGATTGGTACATTGTCTTCCACAACTCTATATCCTTGATTCCCATGGGGAAAAGGAAACACTGCAATGTCGGACTAGGACAGGAGTCTAACAGAGTAGATCAGCATAAGCTGAAATGCATATGCATCAAGTTCAGAATAAATCCTGGGAAACAGTCCTGATCCTTCACACTACCGCTCAATAAGGTGGTAACATTAAGAAGTCTCCAAACCATGTGTTCTTCCATATCAGTAATTACCTGGTTCTTAACTGGCTTCAGGGTAGAGCATCTATTCATTTCTTTCTTTTTTTTTTTATTTCAAGTTTTAATCAAAGCTTGTATATAAGATTACTTTGTTCCTGCATCTTTTTAATTGTTTCTGGCTTGTATTTGCTCTTCTCCTTTCCTACTTGGCGAGATTTGGCTTTCTGCTCAAGAATCTTTTTGTGGGACACAGGGAGGGGAACATCACACACCGGGGCCTGTCAGGGGGTTGGGGGTTAGGGGAGGGATAGCATTAGGAGAAATACCTAATGTAGATGATGGGTTGATGGGTGCAGCAAACCACCATAGCACATGTATACCTATGTAACAAACCTGCACATTCTACACATGTATCCCAGAACTTAAAGTATAATAATTTTTTTAAAAAAAGAATCTTTTTGTAGTCTTTGTCCAGTTTTAGCCTAGTGATAACCACCTTGCTGTGGTGAATGCCTACATGGACAGCTGAGCCATTAGCCTTTTCCCGCTGCACCCATTCAATGTAGATGACATATTTCTTCCTGTAAACCTGGACTGCTTTGCCTATTTTCTGACCTTTATAGTGTCCTCATACAACCCGAACTTCATCATTCTTTCGGATGTCATGGATCGCACATTATACCTTTGTCTCAGCTCTTTGGAAAGTGTGGAAGACATAATCTTCTTGCGAATGTAGGAAGGTGCTTTGAAATGACTTTTGCGGTTCTTGCTTCGGTCGGAAGTCACAAAGGGATTGAACTTCATTTTGGCTGCTCCTGCTTTAGTGATGGCCGCAAAAGGTGCATCTATTCATTTCTAACAAACACTTGCGTATTTTCACCTCTGTGTCATCCAGTGTAATAGATGCTCAAAATACAGAGCTGAATAAGATGAGGTCCTTGCTCTCAGAGTTTATAATGCAACAGGGGAAGCACTGCATCCAACTTACCATATAAAAAACTGTACAAGACTATAAATGGAGTGAATAATTCTTCTTTGACAGTTAGTGAGGAAGATAATACATGAGCTAATCACTGAGTTATGAATAGAAACTCACTAGTAGTTAAACAGAGCATGATCAATAACATGGACATGTGAAGCAAATGAAAATGAACTCATTTGCTAAGTTCTAGAATTCGGGAAAGTAAATGAGGTTGGCTAGGCAAAGTTGGTTCACTTAGATGTAAAATATTAAAAGGAGGAAAATATGACCAATACATTCTAAGGAATATAATGAAAATTCAGGTATTGGTGGTGTCTATAGGAATAGGGTCAGGAAAGTCCACAATTTTAATGACTAATAGAATTTACCAAATGGGCTACTAATATTAATGTTATTCAAAATCATGGGAGTCTGTAATAAGATTTACAAATACCATCAGGAAAAAAGTGGATCTACTTTTACAAATAAGTAAATTAAATCAACTTCAGTTGTAAGTGGTGATTGCAAGATAGTTTTCTAAGTGATCTTGGACTGATCCAGCTCTCCCCACTTTCTTGCTTATGGTTCTCAAAATTAGTCATAGTATGTGCTGGGAATGCAACATCTTGAGGTAGCAAGGGACTGGCTGGAACAGCCTGGGCTCTGTTTCAGTCCCCTAGGAGAACAGGATGTCTTCAACACTTCAGCCCAGCACATCCCGTCATCCTGAGGTATAAAACCCAAGGTGGGCTGCTTTCTGGGGTTCCTCAGCTGCAGTTCAGGTAGGGTATGGGCAGATGACACTCCATCCATTTTGGACAGCTTTTCTGAGCATTGAGGGACTGAAATACGAGGAATTCTAGGTTTCTGTTGTTTTTTGTTGCCTATTGGTAAGAAACTCTCTTCATATAATTTGTTGTGTGTGTTGGGGGGGTATTCACTGGACTCAGAGAAGCTGGTAACCAGAGAGCAGCAAACCTACTTTACCCTCAAGCCCATAGATCTTAAAACTGATCTGTCCAGATGAAGAAAATCATAGATGCCTGTGTTAGTTAGTTGTATAAAGCTTCACGGGAGTCCCAATCGTAGGATATGAAAAGATGGACAATATAAGTTGAATTTCTTAATAATCTTTATAATGACCAGATGCAAAGAAGTGGAGATAAAAGGTGAATTTGTTGATTGTAGTTTGTCAGTTACCATTTTGTGTTCAGCCACTAAAAACCTCTTGCTAGAGAATAAATTAAAATTTTAATTGCATAGAATTATATAAAACATGTGCTCCAGGAGTGTTTTTCAACCAGGAATTTGAATTGAGAATGAAAGTAAAGAGACTTACAGAAATTAGTTAGCTCCTTTGAAAACACAACTAAAGAATATGAGTAGAATGAACATAAGAGTTAATACAGGTAAGCGTACAGTAACTTTTTCTTGAACTTGCTTGTGACCTTCACCTTGAGCAGGTCAGCATGAGTACCCAGTGTCTTATGATAGGGATCCTTCAAATATCCAGAGGTATCCCCAGTGGCAGAAATGAACATGTAACACAGCTCTGGAAAGTCTTCTAAAATTCATGTTCAACTGTATCTCCCTCTTTTATCTATATTCTGCATTGGTGTCTTATAACTGATTGAAATAATAAGTTGTTTAAATTTGACCAGTTACAAGATATACTTTAATAAAATAAATATATCATTTCTGAAATCCCAGCACTTTGGGAGGCAGAGATGGGCGAATCACGAGGTCAGGAGATTGAGACCATCCTGGCTAACACGGTGAAACCCCGTATCTATTAAAAATACAAAAAAACTAGCCGGGCGTGGTGGCAGATGCCTGTGGTACCAGCTACTCGGGAGGCTGAGGTAGGAGAATGGTGTGAACCCGGGAGGCGGAGCGTGCAGTGAGCCGAGATCACACCACTGCACTCCAGCCTGGGCGACAGAGCAAGAGTCCATCTCAAAAATAAATAAAAATAATAATAAAATAAAATAAAAATAACTAAATAAATATCAAGTAAATTGAAGAACTGTGTTCCAGTAAGAGTTTGATAAACACACAAGAGGACAGTGGAACAATGGAATTCTAAATTTCCTGTGTGTATAGATGTAAAGAGGAGAAGGTATAAATCAATTGGTAGTTTAGAGTAAATCTTTTTGTTTGCATATGGCCCAGGAAAGGTACTACGGGTCTGTAATGGCTAATAATGAGTGTTGACTGGGAGTGGTGGCTCCCACCTGTAATCCCAGCACCTTGGGATGCCGAGGCAGGCAGATCACGATGTCAGGAGTTCAAGACCAGTCTGCCTAACATGGTCAAAAGCCATCTCTATTAAAAATACAAAAATTAGCTGGCCACGGTGGCATGCGCCTGTAATCTCAGCTACTTAGGAGGCTGAGGCAGGAGAATCACTTGAACTCCGGAGGTGGAGTTTGCAGTGAGCTGAGATCGCACCACTGCACTCCAGCCTGGACGACAGAGCGAGACTCCGTTTTTAAAAAAAAAAAAAATGAGTGTCAACTTGATTGGATGGAAGGATGCAAAATATTCTACCTGGGTGTGTCTGGGAGGGTGTTGCCAAAGGAGATTAACATTTGAGTCAGTGGACGAGAAGAGGCAGACCCACTCTCAATCTGAGTGGGCACCACCTATTCCACTGCCAGTGCAGCTAGGATAAAAGCAGGCAGGAGAACATGGAAGGACTTGACTTGCTGAGTCTTCTGGCTTTCACCTTTCTCCCATGCTGGATGCTTCCTGCCCTCAAACACCGGACTCCAAGTTCTTTAGCTTTTAGACTTTGGACTTACACCAGTGGTTTTCCAGGGGGTCTCTGGCCTTCTGCCACAGACTGAGGGCTGCCTTACTTTTGAGGTTTTGGGACTTGGACTGACTTCCCTGCTCCTCAGCTTGCGGACTATGTCTATTGCAGGATTTCACCTTGTGATTGTGTGAGTCAATACTCCTTAGTGAACTCCCCTTGTATACATCTAATCTATTAGTTCTGTCCCTTTAGAGAACACTGACTAATACAGGATCTGTTACTGTCACCTATCTTTGTCATCTGGATGCAGAAGATAAAAGCCATGAAAACCAATTGCAAAATTATCCTGGGCTGTGTTGACTGGGTGTTTCAGATCTGACTTGCATTTCTTTACCTTTCACAGGTACATTAAGGCTCTTATGCATAGGCTGTAATATAGCCTCTTCATGCAGCTTCAGGAGAATTCAATCATTTTGCCTCTGGCATGAGATATATCCCAACTTTGCCCATGGGCTGGAGGAAGTAAAAGGAGGATTGTGTGAGGTTCATCACTTTGCTTGGAATGGACAGCTAGATGACTTAAGAAAGTTGGCCCACAGTGATAGCTTACAGAATAGGAATATAAACTGTATACACTGCTGAAAGAGTCTGATGCTCCTCCCTGAGCTTGGTAAGGTCCTGGCTTGGATCCTTTGTGTGACAAGCAGGGAGGCTGAATATGGTGAAGCTCTGAACCTGGGAAGTGGCCATGGGGAGGCTCTTCTTATAAAGGTATGTTATGTAAAGTTATTAATACGCAAGGCACTGTGTCAAATTGGTTTTGGCCCTGAAAAGGTAAAAAACAGAAAAGTATTTTCAAATCCATGTACGTTGTCTGCAGTTTCCCTCAAGAATATTTCTAGTTTTTGCTTTTGTCTCTGCTTTCATTTTGCCTTTGGAGGAAGAAATTCTATCTAGTCCCAACTGTTGCTATCTAACCTAGGAGTAATTCTGGAATAACCAACTGACAGCCTGATTTATTGACCTGAACAATTTTCTATGTTCTTAAATGTTGTACAGTGTAAATGTTATTTATTTATTTACTTATGTATTTTTTGGACAAAGGTCTCACTCTGTCACTCAGGCTGGCATGAAGTAGCACAATCATGGCTCACTGCAGTCTCACCTTCAGGCTCAAGTGATACTCCCACCTCAGCCTCCCAAGTAGCTGGGACTACAGGTTTGCATCACCATGCCCAGCTAATTTGCTATTTTTCTGTAGAGATGGGGTCTGGCTATGTTGCCTAGGCTGGTATTGAGCACCTGGGGCAGAGCAATCCTCCTGCCTTGACCTCCCAAAGTATTGAGATTACAGACATGAGCCACTATGCCTGGCTGGTATAATTTTTAAAGGTTATATAAAAGTTAATTGCATAGATATCCTACAATATATATATATATTTTTTTGAGACGGAGTCTCACTCTGTTGCCAGACTGGAGTACAGTGTTACAATCTTGGCTCACTGCAACCTCCATCTCCTGGGTTCAAGCAATTCCCCTGCCTCAGCCTCCCCAGTATCTGGGACTATAGGTGCGCCCCAACATGCCCGGGTAGTTTTTTTTTTTTTAATATATATTTTAGTAGAGATGGGGATTAACCACATTGGCTAAGATGATCTCAATCTCCTGAACTCATGATCGACCCACCTCGGCCTCCCAAAGTGCTGGGATTACAGGCGTGAGACACCGCACCCAACCGATGTCCTGCAATTTATTTAACCAGTTTTCTAATGTTTGGTATTTAGTTTTTTCTGGGTTGTTTTTATTTATTTTGCACCATCATAAAATATATATTTGTTTGTATTTTTATCTTATAGTTTTTTGGTTAAAATTTTAGGAGAGAATATTCTGGGTCAGAGAATAAGCTGCTGTACCATTATTTAACTTTTGCTAAAGTTCAACCAACCAGGAGGCAAATCATGTCAAGGTGATTTTAGAGAAAAATAACAAAGTCGTATATCTGAATAAAAGGTAACCATGCAAAAACAAATCAATGAAATCTTTTTAGTTAAAGTAAGTGACTATGGAAGTTCAGGGTGGTTTATTGAATATTAGAGTCATTGACTTATTTCTAGCTACAGGGAGATGTGAATATACTCTGGGCTTAGGGGAAACACTGGAAAAGGCCTGGGAACATTGTCTTCTTTCTACTCCTGGAGGAAACATATTTTTTCTTAGAGTGAATATAATATCTCATATCCAGACAGTCATAGAATCCCTATGTACATGCAGACCTAGGCATAACTATGGGTATGAGAAGGGGATAAACATAGTGGTGTAGCTATAGCAGGAGAAAGTGGAAACAGCAGTTTCATGTTTAGATTTGATGGCAGCAACACAGAGAAAGAATGAGAGAAGGAAATAGCAGAAGGCAACAAGAACAATAGTCTAGTAAGGTATACAGAGAGACACAGAAGGTATAGAATCAAAATGAATATAAAAAGAATAGAGTGATCAAAATGTCCAGCATTGTTAAACTGTTAGAACTAATACAAATTCAGTAAAGCTGCAGGTTCCAGAATCAACATACAAAAATGAGGAGCAACTTTACTTGACACCATACTCTCAGGTCTTAAAAAGGCAACTTGTTTGTATAGGAGATAATGAGATTCAATATACAAATTAAGGATAAATGAGACAGAAAAAATTTTTAAATTTCATATTATATTTTTAAACCCCTGGGTCCAAGGATATCTGAAACCTGAAGATGTAAGTCCAGACTTCCTTGTTATACAAAGCCAAATCAACTCCCCTCACTTCGAGCCTGCATTCTGCAATTGTTGGGTTGGGTACACTGTATTTGTCAATTATGTCAAGTTAGTTAATCATATTGTTCAGCTCTTCTATAACCTTACTGATGTATCTGCTTGTCCCATCAGTTGCTAAGAGGGGTGTCTTAAAATCTCTCAACGTATTTGTGAAACTGACTGTCTTCTTGAAGGTCTGTAAAATTCTGCATTACATCTTTTGAGGCTCTGTTATTAGGTGTATACACATTTAGAATCATATTTTCCTAGTGCCTTGAAGTATCTCTTCGATCTTTAATAATGTGCCTTGGCTTTGAGTCTACAGTGTCTGATATTAGTGTAGCTTCAAGCTTCTTTTGGTGTTGCTCAGTGATTTTTGTCATCTTTTTAAAAATGTTTTTAAAATTGAAAACATTTCTTAAAAGCAGCATTGAAAAAGCATAAAAAAGATTAAAATAATCTTCATTTTTAAATTGTAATTTTAGTTCATTTATATTGAAAGTGTTTATATGGTCTGTGCTTAAATCTAGCATCTTCCAATTTGTTTTCTATTTCTGTCATCTGTTCTATGCATTTTTAAATTAATTATTAAATTCTATACCCATTTGCTTATTAGTGACACATTCTTTTATTATTTTTACTATTATAACATTCCTTAACAAATTAATATCCATCTAGAGATTATGATACTCTGTAATGAAAGCCTAATGTAAATTAAGACTTTTACTATTTTCAGACAAAGCAATGACTTCCTAACTGCACACATGCATGTGCGTGTGTGCACACAAAGACACACACACACACACACACAAACCTAAACATTGGATTTCTTTCATTTAGGTTTCCCTACAGCTTTATCCTTACTGCTGGTTTTCTACATACTCTTTCCTCATTTCTATGCTTCCCTCTTTCATCAGTTTCATCTGCATAAGAACTTTCTTTAGTATTTCACTAGGAAAATGTATGGACTCTGAGAGTGTCGGGTCAGAAGTGAATACAGCCCTCTTCTGGAGATGCAGATGAGGGATCATTGATAGCTATATCTAAGCTGTTCCAGTTGAAGAGTGGGCAACAGCACACAGCCAAACCCTCTTTTGAATCTCTTCTGGCTCTTGACTTTCTACTACACTGCTATCTTTAAATATTGGCCTCAGTCCCTAATACTCCCTGTCAGACTCCCAGATCTTTATTTTAGATACCTGGATTGAAAATTACATGGCTTTATGTCTGGCAATTTACTTGACTTCTCTATGGCTGAAACAAACGCACAGGGACAAGATTAATCTGGTTAAACTCAAAAGATTGGAAGTTTTAGTGAATGATACTTATGAGATGATTTATATTGAACAAAAATTACCTTCTAAATAATACGAATTCTCCAACACCATGCAAATTATCCATTAGTACATATAATTAATTTTCTGTGAAAATACTGAATTATGTTACTGATTTTATAAAATCTGGATCATTTAACATTTTTAAAGATTGAATTTCAAATATGCTCAATGCATACACATTCTAAGTACAAAAAGTTACTGACAATTGTTCAATGGGTTTTGTCTACACTATTCAGTTATAACATTCCTTTGAGTGAAAAAGCACTTCATGTTCTCAGCATAAAGTTCTTTATTACTGAGAGTGTGCTTTTCCCCTGTCTGAATAGCCTGAATTGAGTTTTATTTTGAGTTTTGTATCTGCTTCAAATATTGTTGGCACACAGGCAAAGCTTTATGAAAATACAGAGGTTGTAAATGCCATTTTTCTATTCTTGAAACATGTCTGTAAATGACAGATGATTATTGATTTGTTGGTAGAAAAATGCACAAAAAGTTCCAAGACCTGACTGCCACATAAACTCATATATTTCTTATATGTAGCAGAAAAATAACAGACATTATATACTTTTCAACTTGTAACAATGGAACGGATAGCGTTCTTGTTCCCATCTGTCCTTCCATTTTGATTCTTGGACTAGTCTCATAAGTATGCCCCTTTCCAACTCCAGCTCTCTACCACATACCTTGACCTGAAAACAGGTAAGATGATACTTTACAAAGCATTATACTAAAAGAAAACCCAGCTGTGCTTTTAACAAGTTGATCTACTGAAGAAAAACCAAATGCAACTTATAGCAAAATATGTCTTTATCTTTCTGAGTCCATCAGAGATGAAAAACAGCTCCCCTCTCCACCTTTTACCTAATCAAAAGCTTAAATCTGTTCACAGGCTTTACAGCCCAGCATTGTACTATTGTATATTGATTGCGCCAGAGGGCACCTCCTTGTGGAGAACAATTGATTTTTCTTTGTTAGCAAGCGATTTTAATAGTCTTTCTACAGCCTGTCATGTTTCAAGGCCCCAGAAGCAAGATGCACCTGTTACTAGAACTTAGTGATCAATCGTTCAGTCCACAGAAAATGTGCCTCTCTGCTGTGTGAAAACCCCTCCACAACAATTATTCAGAAGGTGACTTTAACTTGTTTTGATAAATATGCCGCTTGGGAGTCTCAGGTGGGTTGCTTAAGCATTTTTACCTCTGAGCCTGAAATTAGGTGTTTTGTTAAATTGCCATTAAGATAGCATAGTCACAAGAACAGATTTTTGCCATTTAATGTTACTTTAGCAGCTTCATGCCAAACTTCCTTGCCAAAGAAACTAGCCCAAAGTAAAGGTCATTGCTTTGAAGAATGAATGATGATAATAACTTTATTTGTATTGCCCTTGATATTTGAAAATGGCTCTTCTGGCTAATTGTGAGGTGTGACTAAATAGTCAAAGATAGGATCTGTAGTTTCATTCTGCACAATTGCTATCTGTTCTCCTTGACCAGTAGTGACCACTGTTTCCTTAAGGTTATATAAAGTGTCTCTTATTTTTCTTTTCCTCTTCATGAATCAAGCTCAAATAGTTTCTCTGTGTGTAGGGAGGCTTCTCTGTGATCTATAAGCATATGAAAGTCTTTAAAAACTTCTTGAAAGCCTTTAAAAAGCTTATCAGCACTATAAATAACAATAGGTTATCTAGGTGTCCTAGATAACATTATTATTAGCTATCACTGGTTAGGACATTGCATATATTATCTTAATCAACTTTCAGTCAAATACTTTAGGGTAGGGATTACATGTCATGCTTTATAAATGAGAAAATTGAGGGAAATTTGTGAAAGGTTAATGTTATCAGGTTATATAAATATGGATGTATGTGACAAAATCAGAATTTGGTCAAGTCCATTCTCTTAATCAATACTGTACTATTTCTCATCACTATGGTGAAAACAGGACCTAGAAGTGTAGACGCCTTGCTTGGATCTTAACCTGCATTAAAATCCCTGTCACTTCTAGAATACAGAACTAGAGTATAGAAGACAAAGCCTTCTCTTCAACCCAGTAGACCATTTTTTTTTTTTTTTTTTTTTTGGTGAGACAGGGTCTCACTCTGTTGCCCAGGCTGGAGTGCAGTAGTGCTATCTTCTTTTTTTTTTTTTTTTTTTTTGAGGCGGAGTCTCGCTCTGTTGCCCAGGCTGGAGTGCAGTGGCCGGATCTCAGCTCACTGTAAGCTCCGCCTCCCGGGTTCCCGCCATTCTCCTGCCTCAACCTCCCAAGTAGCTGGGACTACAGGCGCCCGCCACCTCGCCCGGCTAGTTTTTGTATTTTTAGTAGAGACGGGGTTTCACCGTGTTAGCCAGGATGGTCTCGATCTCCTGACCTCGTGATCCGCCCGTCTCGGCCTCCCAAAGTGCTGGGATTACAGGCTTGAGCCACCGCGCCCGGCCTCAGTAGTGCTATCTCAGCTCGTTGCAGCCTCGGCCTCCCGGGCTCAGATCATCCTGTCACCTCAGCCTTCCAAGTAGCTGAGACTACAGGCTTGCGCTGCTAAGCCCAGATAAGTTTTTTTTTTTTTTTTTTTTTTTAATTGTAGAGACAGGGTTTTGCCATGTTGGCCAGGCTGGTTTCAAACTCCTGAGCCCAGTGATCCACCCTTCTTGGCTTCCCAAAAGGCTGGGATTACAGGAGGCATGAGCCACGGTGCCCATCTTACAGCAAACATTTTTTGATGTCTGTTGAATACCAAGCAACTTGATAGACTTTGGGGTAAAGTAACAAATTGAGAAATATACAATCCCTGATTTCAAGAAACTAGTCAGGAAGTGGAAAGAAGGAATGGTTACTAAGAGGCTCAGCAGGGGAAAACATCTCAGCCTAGAGGTAGGAAATGTTTCGTGGAAGATATTGCTACTGTATAAAGCCTAGAAATACAAAGAAGGCTGTTATGGGCTGAACTGTGTCTGTCTACAAATTCATGGCGAAGTCACATGTGTGTCATATGTTGAGAGGATAACTCCTCTTGCCTCAGAAAGTGATTGTATTTGGAGAAAAGGCCTTTGCAGATGTAGTCAAATTAAAATGAAGTCGTTAAGGTGGGCTCTAACCTAATCTGACTAGTGTCCTCATAAGAAGGGAAAATTTGGACAGAGAGACACAGAGAGAAGCCCATGTGAAGCTTGGATATATGTTGCCATAAGTCAGTGAATGCCAAACATCACCAGCAAATCACCAGGAACTGAGGCAAAGGTATGAACACATTCTCCTTCACAACCCTCAGAAGGAACCAACTCTTTCAAATAGACTTCTGGAAATTTGCTAACCTTGGTTTCAGACTTCTGATCTCTAGAACTGTGAAGCAATAAATTTCTGGTTTTGAAGCCACCTAGTTTGTGAGTCCTCTCTTACCGCAGCTCTAGCAAACCAATGAAAGGGTTTTGATAAGAATAATGGTAGAGAGAGAGAGAGATACAGAGCTTTGTTTTGGTTTGCTTTTACGTGAAAGAAAGAACAAGGAAAACTTGAAGACAAGGAAATGTTTGTAGTCTGAGGAGGCAGTAAGGAGCCTATGAATGTTTATGAGTAAGCAGCAGAGTGGCATTTTCAGAACTGTGTTTTAGTGAAGTTACTTTCACATCACAAGTAGGAAGACCAGCAAAGGTAGACTTAGCTCACCTTGAGACTGTTTTGTAGCTGCAAGTTGGTGAAAACGAAGGGAAGGATGCTTGATGTGAGGAAATTATTTTTAAAACTGAACTTTCTTTAAAGAACTAATCAACTCTGACCTTTATGTTTGTAAACCACTGGAGGGGGGCGGGAAAATAGATGAGAAAACAGGTTCCAGTCATTTTACCTGAGGGATCAGAACCAAGACTAATGATGCAATATGTTAGATCAACAGAAGAAGAAATGCTTTGAAAATGCTCCTGTCTTGTTCCACATGTTCAGGTCTCATGAAGTTAGAAAGATCCTTTAGATGGTGAATCAGCAGATCTGGATTTTAGAATTAGCTCGTCAAAGAACTCTATAACCAGTTAAATAAGTGACTCTGGATTTCCTGATTTCAGTTTTCCTTTTTCTCTTTAGACTTTTAAGTTCAGGAATACATGTGCAGGTTGTTGCATCGGTAAACTTGTGTCATGGGGATTTGTTGTACAGATTATTTCATCACCCGGGTATTATTAAGCCTTCTACCCATTAGTTATTTTTCCTGATCCTCTCCCTCCTCCCACTCTTCGCCTTCCAATAGACCCCAGTGTGTGTTCTTTTTTAAAAAAAAATAAAAGAAAATGGTGGATGTATTGGTAGTTACATTCCTTCCAGTTCTAGTAAACAGTCTTAGGGAATGTGGTAAGCTTACTTCCACTTTAGATGTGTGCTGTTTCATCTTGTTCCTCTTTCTCAGTGTTTCTATTCTGTATTAGTGCAACCAAACTTTTGAATAAAATTGAACTCATAATTTTCTCACTAAATCTGAATTTCCTAACCATTTGAAGTGCTCATAGAATTTATGTGTGGCCATAGTCACAGATGCTATAAGCATTCATAAATGTGTTAAAAATTAGAGCAGAAGAAGGGAAAGACAACAAATGAAGTACATGTCACAGAATTTTTTTTAAAGTAAAAAGTTCAGAAACCAAGTAACCTTTCAGAAAAAAATAGATAGAGGATAACTAAGAAGAAAAAGGTACAGGTGTAGGAAACGATGAAGGTCAGTGTAAGCAAGTGGCATGCAGGCGATGAACAGGTGCAGCAAGAGGTGCAAAAATGAATGATCTATTATGGAAAAGTCACATCAAGGGTCTGTTTTTGTCTCTGTTACCCTAGGAGACTAGATGCACTAAGTGAAATATATCAGTGCAGATTACTAACACTTTACCAATTTAAGAGAGGTTAACAGCAATAGAAGAGAATATGGTGATGCAGCCTTAAATGCTATTTTCATAAGTGATGCTTTAATAAGACTGAACAAATCATTTGCCATAGTAGTTACAAGGAGTCAAGGATTACAAACTAGGGCCTGTGGGCCAAATCTGACTGACTTCTGTTTTTGGAAATAAACTTTCATTGGAACACAGCCGTGCCCATTTGTGTACATATGTCTATGGCTGCTTTTGTGTTACTATGGCAAAAAACGGTTTAAGTAGTTGCAAAAGAAGGCATACAGCTCCAAAAGCTGAAAATATTTACTATTTGGCCTTTTACAGGAAAGACTTCTGACCACTGCTCTAGAGGGCTTCTAACATACCTTTTAGAAAATTCTCAGCTCCTAGAATTTAACTGCTTGGGTTAAAATACTTTTTTCTTCTGCCTACTCACTCTGTGGTCTTGGACTTGACATTTACCACTCTTCAACTTTTAGTTTTCCTCATGTATAAAACAGATACAATAAAAGTTTTTCACGAATAGAATTCTTGCTAGGACCAATTAAAAGAGTCTAAGCACTCTAAGCACCACTGTGCTGACGTTCACATCTATCTAGGCTACTGATTTCTTTCCATGTTTTTTTCTCCCAGGGACTACTGCAGTTTCCATCAACCAAGTTGACACTTCAGAGATACTTTTGTGACCACCAGGCATTACAAGGATTCTCAAAGTTCCAAAATTCCCCAGACATTTGTACTAGTTTAGGATAGAATGCCTCACACCATCATCTTGTTTTAGAATTTGTTAGGTGCGTACCAAAACACTACAAGTTGTGCTTCAAATTTTTATTTCTATTTATTTATTTTTGATTTGTATAAATTTAGAGGATACAAGTGTAATTTTGTTACATGTATAAGTTGCATAGTGGTGAAATCAGGGCTTTTATGGTACTCATCACACAAAGAATGTATATTGTACCCCTTTCCAGTGACACTGCTCTGTGGGTATTAACTCAGGGTCATATATAGCCATTAACACCTAGGTAGAAATTCATAGTGTGGGGCCAGGGACAGTCTGACAGGAGGCTAGCCTAAGAATCACTCTTTTCTTCTGAAAATAAAATGTAGTATGGAATCAAGCCGGTCATTGATAGCTCCCTTTTCTCTTGGAATGAGTTTTCATGTGGCACATTCTCAGTTCTCCATGCAGAGTGCTCCTAGTTGCTCTTTATCGTTTTGGCAGACAGTACCAAAAATACCCGAATTTCAAAAGATGACACAGCATAGGCTAAAGATGGTGACACTTTTGCCACTTCCTACTGTTTCTGATCTTACACTATTCAAAATAGGGATTCCTGAATATATTTAGAAATAGTCCCCTATGTCCTTAAGATAATGTCAATTGCTAGTATTCACTGAACATTTGCTATATGCCAGGTACTGTGATAACCACACTGATGTATTATCTTATTTAATTCTCTAAAAATTCTGAGGTATTATCATTATTTCTACTTTATAATAGGAACATTACAGAAATGGCCTGAGGTCACAGTTCGTGATGGAACAAAGCCTTGAACCAGGGCTTTTTCATTCCAAAGCCCTTGCCTTTGAGCACAGCCTGTACTGTTTCTCAATATCAGTAATTATTGAATTGTTTCTCACAAAAAAATGACATGTTGAAGTCCTAATCCCCAGCATTTCAGAATGTGACCTTATTTGGAAATAGGTTCTTTGCAGATGTAATTAGTTAAGATGAGGTAATAGTGGAGTAGGGTGGATCTTTAATCCAATATGACTAGTGTCCTTAAAAGAAGACAGCCATGTGAAGACAGAGAGGCACAAATAGAGAATGCCATTTGACAAACGAGGCAGAGATTGGACTTATATAGCTATAGGTCAAGGGTTACCAAAGATTGCTAGCAAACCACCAGAAGGTAAAAAGAGGCAAGGGAGGACTTCCCTTCAGAAGGATCATGGTCCTGCCAACACCTTGATTTTAGACTTCTAGTCTCCAGAATTGTGTGCAAATAAATTTCTGTTGTTTTAATCCACCTAGTTTCTGGCATTTTTCTGCATCAGCTCTAGAAAAACAGTACAGCCATATAAATAGAGAAACTCTAAGGAAAAAGACGATATGTTATAAATGGAGAATCTAAAATGTACATAGCCTAAGAGGAATGAGAGACTCTAAACATAAAACAACTTTCTGAGTGTGATGGCTAATATTGAGTGTCAGTTTGATTGGATTGAAGGATACAAAGTATTGATCCTGGGTGTGTCTGTGTGGGTGTTGCCAAAGCAGATTAACATTTGAGTCAATGGGCTGGGCGTCGCCAAAGGAGATTAATATTTGAGTCAGTGGGCTGGGGAAGGCAGACTCACCCTTAATATGATTGGGCACCATCTAATCAGCTGCCAGCAAGGCTAGAATATAAGCAGGCAAAAAAATCTGAAAAGAGACTGGCCTAGCCTCCCAGTCTACATCTTTCTTCAGTGCTGGATGTTTCCTGCCCTCGACCATCAGATTCCAATTTCTTCAGTTTTGGAACTCGGACTAGCTCTCCTTGCTCCTCAGCCTGCAGACGGCCTATTGTGGGAGCTTGTGATCACGTGAGTTAATATTTAATAAACTCTCCTTTATATATATATATATATATATATATATTCCATTTGTTCTGTCTCTCTAGAGAACCCTAATACACTAAGGAAAAGAGGAAGAGGACCACATAAACAAAGAAAAGAAAGAAAAAAGTAAACAAACAAAGTAATCTGGTTGTAAAATGAGTTCGCTAATTTTCTGGTGACATCTGATTTTAATGGGATATTCATAAAGAAATGAAAGCAGGGATGTAATACCAAAGTAAATAAATACTTATAACTTATTATGAACAAGGTTAATATTTAGGGGTTTCGTGGTGGTGACTGGGGAGAAGGAATTACAGACAATTAAAGACCAAAACAAAATAAGTAAAGATTAGATTTAATGTAAATCTCAAATGTAAAATAATATTCCCATGTGACATCATAGAAATGGCACCCAAAAGAATAAAAATAAAACTACAGCAATAATTTAGATTTATAACTATAAATTATCTGATGGAAAAATAGCTAAAACTGTTGTTCTCTATTGAAATAGTCTATGATTGTTACCTATCTCATCTCAGCTGGTCTCCCTATTTCTAAATATTGGAATAGAGCATTAGGGTGTCCCAATTCTGCAGTGGACTCAAAGCAATTACTATTGGTTTTCATATGGTTCTGAATAATAGACACTTCTAATATGCAGATGCTTTCAAAGATTCATACAAACATTAATGTATTTTAAAAAACTGTTTTTTTTCTTTTTTAGACTCTAGTTAATCTGAAAATGGACTACCTAGCTGTGGAAATTGGAGTTGTGTATGCAAGAAGTGTGTGAATTATCAGGTGTGCAAATGCCCTGCATCTAAATCCATATTCTTTTATTTCTCCTTGCCTTTGTGGCTGCTTGGCTTTCTTTTGCTCAGACCTTATCTATTTGACAAATCCTATTCTTCCTTTAAGTTGCAGCTTAAGAATCACTTCCTCTGTCGAACCTTCCCAAATTATTATCCCATAGCCCTCATTGATAATTTTCGTCTTTGTGCTAAAAGTGCACTTCTTTTATATTATTTACAATATTACATGATATATTTTTGTGCTTGGCTGTAGAATGTGGGCCCCCTCAAAGCCAGGGCCAGGCCTCTTACATGTTTTCATACCTAACACCTAGCACAGTGTCTGGCTAAGTGGCTACAGTAGCCACTTACTGATTAATGAGTTCCATGGACACCTACAGCCCAGACAACCAAAACAAAAATAAACGGGTGGGACTACATGAAACTAAAAGGCTTCTGCATAACAAAGGGAACAGTTAACAGTGTGAAAACATAACCTATACAATGAGACCATTTTTTTTTGCAAACTACATATTTGATAAAAGGCTAATTTCTAAAATACATAAGAAACTTCTACAACTTCATAGAAAAAAAACCTGTAAACTGATTTAAAAATGGGCTAAAGACTTGAATAGACTTTTTTTTTTTTAATGACATAAAAAACGACCATACAGGTACATGAAAAGATGCTCAATGTCAATTAATCATTAAGGAAATGCAAATAAAAACTACATGATATCCACCTCAGACCTGCTAGTATGGCTACTATCCCAAAGTCAAAAGTTAACAAGTGTTGGCAAGGATGTGAAGAAATTAGTACCCTTGGACATTGTTGATGGGAATGCAAAATGGTGGAGCTGCTATGGAAAATACCATGGAGGTTCCTCAAAAAATTAAAAATTGAGCTACCATAGGATTCAGCAATCTCACTCCTAACTATGTATCCAAAAGAAATGAAATCAGGATCTCAAAGAGATGTGAGCACTCTTATCATGTTCATTACAGCACTACTCACAATAGCCAAGATGTGGAAACAACCAAAATGTAAACTGATAGATGAATGAGTAGAAACAAACGATGCTATATACAAACGAGAATATTAACTTTTCCTTCAAAAAGAAGGAAATCTGCTATATGCAACAACATGAATGAACCTTAAGAACACTGTGTTAAGTGAAATAAGTCCGTCACAAAAGGACAAAAACTGCATGATTCCGCTTGTATTAAGTTATATAAAATAGTCAAACTCACAGAATCAAAGAGTGGAACAGTGGTTGCAAATGACTGGGTAAAAGAGAAAATGAGGAGTTGTTAATACATAGGTGTAAAATTGTGTTATTCAAGATGAATAAGTGCTAGAGATCTGCTGTATGATATTGTTCCTACAGGCAACAAAACTATTTTGTACACTTAAACATCTGTTAAGAGAGTAGAATTAATGCTGTGTTCTTACCACCATACATTTAAAAAAGAAATTTAAAAAATTTCTTTGTGGGGCACAGTGGCTCATGCCTACAATCCTGGCACTTTGAGAGGCCGAGGCGAGTGGATCGCCTGTGGTCGGGAGTTAGATAGCAGGCTGACCAACAAAGTGAAACCCCGTCTCTGCTAAAAATACAAAAATTAGCCGGGTGTGGGGGCATGTGCCTGCAGTCCCAGCTACTCCGGAGGCTAAGACAGGAGAAGTGATTGAATCCGGGAGGCAGGGGTTGCAGTGAGCGGAGATGGCACCACTGCACTCCAGCCTGGGTGACGGAGGGAGACTCCATCTCAAAAAAAAAAAGCATGAACATATGTAATTAGAGAAAAATATTAGGGAAATTGCAAAATAATTTATTAGCCTTATTCAGCTCTAGAGATGATCAAGGATAAGCTCAGCCTACTCAAGCAGAGATAACATCTGTGTGGAAACGCTAAATGCCTAGTCTGCTTCTATCTTGTGTTTGAAGGAGAATCCTGTTAAAAATGAAGCCACTATCATGGTTAAGAGGATTTGAAATCTAAGATCAGGAGTGACTGCTTTCCATGAATACAAGTTTCTAAGACTAGAAGATGGACATTCTAAAGTTCAGAAAAAGTCACTTTTCAAATCACTAAGTTATGTTGATTCTTCCGTCACAATGTTGACCAAGAATCCCTTCACCCCTTTTCTTGTTATCATTGCAGTCAAACATTGATTATCATGCACTTTCATAAAATAATAGCCAAATTGTTATCTCATTTCTCTGCCTCAAATCTGTTCTTTTCTCAGTTCACATTGCCTACTGCTTGGCTTGGGCCATTCCTTGGTTCAGAAATCTTAAATTGTTCCCCATTTTCCTACAGATTAAAGATTATTTTCCTTAACCTAGCCCTTCATTGCTCCTCCAAATTTACTCATCTCACAAACCATCTTTCTAGCATAATTTCCATCATTTCCAATAAAGTTGTTATTTTATTTTATTTTATTTTTTTTTAGTAGAGTAATTCATTAAATGGATAACTAAATCTAACTGGATTATTTTACTTTTGAATGAATGTTTCGACAGTGCTTGCCACTACCTGCCGGTGAAGGACCCAAGTTTCCTGCAAACTTTCCTTCTCTTCTGTCCCCTTGATATTTCTGAGAGTGACTTGGAAGATTCTCCCATCTTTGTGGTTCCACTGAAGTCTTTAGCTTTGTCAAAGGAGCCATCCTCCTTGTGCAAAGGGCCTAGAGAGTGGCATCAGTCACAGTTTGAACTATGTTCTCTACTCTAGGATGTCACAGCTTATCCCAAATCCTGGGCGAATCAGAAGTACATTTATCTCATTATCAATCTCATATCACTTAGTTTGTAATTCTTGTGTGGCACTTATTATTATCTGTTTGCTAGTTTAATCATCTGGCTTGGCTGGATTATCTGCTATTAGCACAGCATCACAATTGCTTTCTTTATCACAGAAAGAAGGTTGGAACTACATTTTTCAAAATTGCCTTTTCTGTAAGGCACCAGGTTAGAGTTTATCAACATGAAACACTTGACTGAAATTTAGAATGTGAAGAGCAGTGGCTGTTATTTTTCTCAGGAAGAAGCAGCCAGACACATGGACAGATGTGACTGGCCCTGCAGCTTGAATGATTGCCTTAGTTTGCTCTGACTGTCAGAACAAAATGTCATAGACTGGGTGGCTTAAACAACAGGCATTTATTTCACATAGTTCTGGAAGCTAGGATGACCAAGATCAAGCTACCTTCATGATCAAGCCCTGGAGATGACCCTCTTCCTGGCTTACAGATGGCTGCCTTCTTACTGTGTCCTCACTTGCAGGAGAGGCAGAAAGCTGTGTTGTCTTAGAAGGATACTAATCCCATCATGTGGGCCACACTCTCATGATCTCATTTAAACCTAGTTATCTCCCAAAGGCCCCACATTAAAAACCATCACATTGCGGGGTTAAGGCTTCAACATGTGAATTTTGAGGGCACACACCGAGTCCATAGCAGCTGAAATGAGTGAGAACATTCCAGAAAGTCTTGAGAATTACATCACCTTTTGGAAGAGTTTTTGAGAACCATACCTTTGGTACTCTAGTTTGAGATTGAATGTGCCAATTTTCCTTACCTTAGCTCCCCACCCTTCCCAATGATTGTTTAAATCTTTAGTTTCCTGTATTGAAATCCTTCAAACTTAGAATGCAAGGGGTAACTTTTGTTTTTATTAACTGAACTCTGATGGCTACACGAATCTTTCATAATTTAGAACTAGGAAGTCCTATTGAAGTAACTAGTTCTGTTGAATTTACAGCTTGTTCTTTTCCAGCTGCTAGCTAACCCACAACTTCTCATTGTACCTCCTCTCTCTAAGCAGATTGTTACCACATTTGCTGCTGGGTAAGGCAATCAAAGTCAATTTAACCTTGAGAACATTTGACACTTTGGCTGGAATCTCTCAACAGCAGTTAACATGTGTTGGCCTTCAACGTACAGAAATGAGACTCCACTACTGTGATTTGTACTATAGATACATTTGTGTCCGGAATTGGTGGATTCTTGGTCTCACTGACTTAAAGAATGAAACTGCAGACCCTCGCGGTGAGTGTCACAGTTCTTAAAGATGGTGTGTCCGGAGTCTGTTCCTTCAGATGTTCAGATGTGTCCAGTTTCTTTCTTCTGGTGAGTTCGTAGTCTCACTGACTTCAGGAGTGAAGCGGTAGCCCTTCAGGGTGTTACAGCTCTCAGCTCTTAAAGGCAGCACGTCTGGAGTTGTTAGTTCTTTCTGGTGGGTTCATGGTCTCACTGGCTTCAGGAGTGAAGCTGCAGACCTTCGCAGTGAGTGTTACAGCTCGTAAAGGGGATGTGGACCCAAAGAGTGAGCAGCAGCAAGATTTATCATAGAGAAAGAACAAAGTTTCCACAGTGTGCTGGAAGCTTGGGCAGCCTGCTTCTATTCCCTTATCTGACCCCACCCACATCCTGCTGATTGGTCCATTTTGCAGAGGAGTGGATTGGTCTTTTACAGACAGCTGATTGTTCCATTTTCACAGGGTGCTGATTGGTGTGTTTACAATCCCTGAGCTAGACAAAGAGCACTGATTGGTGCGTTTACAATCCTTTCGCTAGACACAGAGTGCTACACAGAAAAGTTCTCCAAGTCCCCACTAAATTAGCTAGATACAAAGTACTGATTGGTGTATTTACAAACCCTGAGCTAGACACAGGGTGCTGATTGGTGTGTTTACAAACCTTGAGCTAGACACAGAGTGCTGATTGGTATATTTACAATCCCTTAGCTAGACCTGAAGATTCAAGTCCCCACTAGACTCAGGAGCCCAGCTGGCTTCACCTGCTGGATCCTGCATTGGCAGCAGGCGGAGTTGCCCACCAGTCCAGCACCATTTGCCGGCACTCCTCAGCCCTTGGGCGGTTGATGGGACCAAGTGCTGTGGGGCAGGAGATGGTGCTCCTTGGGGAGGCTCTGCTGCACAGGAGCCCACAGCACAAGGGAGGCTTGGGCCTGGCGGGGGTGCAGATCCGGAGCCCTGCCCCTTGGTGAGGCAGCTGAGGTCCAGCGAGAATTCTAGCGCTGCAGGCGGTGGGCCCTCATTACTGGGGGACAGGGCACAACCTCCGAAGCTGCTGGCCCCAGTGCTAAGCTCCTCATTGCCCGGGGCCAGTGGTGCTGGGCGTCCACTCTGAGTGCAGGCCGCCGAGCACACGCACACGGGGAACTCGCGCTGGCCCACGAGCACCCTGCGCAGCCCCGGTTCCCGCCCGTGCCTCTCCCTCCACACCTCCCCGCAAGCAGAGGCAGCCAGTTCTGGCCTCGGCCAGCCCAGAGAGGGGCTCCCTCAGTGCAGTGGTGGGCTGAAGGGCTCTACAAGCATGGCCAGAGTGGGCACCAAGACTGAGGAGGCACCTACAGCAAGGGCTGCTAGCACTTTGTCACCTCTCACACTGTGTCTTCCATATTTTCTACTGAACAATCAGCACCCCATTTCACAGCTAGCACCCTGAAATATGTCAATTGCAAAATGGATTTTTCCCTTGCCCCAGAAGGGAATCTCCATATAAGAATCTGAAGATACCTGGATGGATTGAGAGCAGATGGAAAAAATATTGAAAGGAGAAATACTGGACTTCTTGCTTTAGTCAAAACATATTTCTAGCATCGCACTCTGGATCCTGACTGATGTTGTGAGAATGTCCTTCATAGATCTCTTGGACTCCTGCATGTCTTGCCAGTATGCCATGAATGCAAGGCACTGACTGCTCTTTAAGGGAACCATTTCCCAAGGCTGTATTTACAGACAGCATCCTCAGGGGATTAGGTAATGTCTTCATGACAAGCAGCAGGCTTGCTTATTGCTTACTATGAAAATTGTAGATCTCCTAGGCGCGGTATTCCTCCCCTGTAACAAAATCCACTGTGCATCTATCCGGGCATTCTGCACCACCCCCATGGGCTTGGGAGGGGGCAGCAAGAGAAATCGACTCAAACATGTTGATGCTCATGCTGCTTGCTGTGCCATGCATGATTAATGAAGTTCTTTGTCTCGAAACCAGGAGTCTCCTGTCTCCTGCCAGTATCTATGAAGCAGAAACAGGCAAACTTATTAGTTTTAAGCAGGATAAAATCAAATTCCAGACATGACAACTGGGGCACACAATTTGTATCTCACATACTAAAAAGGGGCTCCCAGTTCCATGCTTTCTTTTTCTGTTAGGTGATGAGCTTCACGAAGACAGAAACTTCGATTTTATTTTATTCAATTTTGTAGCCCAATAGCTTTATATATTTTGCAACTGTATCAGCACTCATTAAATATTTACTGAATAAGTTAATGAAAGGTATGAATACATCTTGCTTTCAACACCTCAAAACATTCATTAGAATACCACAAAATCTCTGTGGAAATATAGATTAACATCCTTTATCTTTGAAATTCTGATTTAGTAATTTTGATTTTTTTTAAATGTGAGAATTAAAGTTACTTTGTGAAGTAACTTATAAGTTACAGGTTCTCAATATTAATCACCTACTTCTCCATCCCTTATTTCCAAATAATTCATTTTTAAAAACAAACTATAAGCAATCTCTGCTGTCTGGATTTTTTCTCATGTTAATAATTTCAACTTAATAATGCTCACAAAGAACTGCAGTTTCCTTAAAAGATTCTGACTGTCCTGGTAAAATCTCTGTGGAATAAAACCAGGCATTTATGAGTTCAAGGAACTGTTATTTCTCTTGCGTTCTTAAAGTAAAAGCATCATTGCTGTCAACTGCTATTGGCTGAGAACTTTATATCTTGAATGGCATAGATGCTGCCTCTTCTTTACCACTTCTGCATTATCATGCCTGTTGGAATACAACTATCTCTAACTTTGTAAGTATTGATTCTTACAGTAACCATGTACGTTGTGAGTTTTCAGACTGATTTTTTTTCCCCCAGACAGCCCAAGGACCCCCTGTAATTATCCCCAGAAATTCAGCAATTACGTATCACTGGAAGCTCCTGGTGCCCTCTGAAGCCTAATTAACACCCAGTCTCTGATTCCACAGCTGAGAGACATAGTTTCGTGGTTCTGCCTTGGAGAGGCTGGCAGTAAGCCAGTAAAAGTAAACCAGTAGGTAAGTAAGAGTCAAGTGAAATGCGCCAACATGGTGGAGTTTGCCAGCTTCTGAAGTAAGAGCTTAGCTCTTTGGTTTTGGAATGGCAGAATACATTTTGGTTTTAATTTGCTAATTTGTGGTTCAAAATGTCTCAAGATTTAGTCAAGGATTAATCCTGTGGTTTAACTTCCTTTTTCCTGGGGGCATGAAATGTTTGAGTCAAGCCACCAACCCATATCCCAGCAAATGAAACCTATTTGCATTTCTCATGTGTGTAAGCCTAGTAAATGTTGATTGCTTCCAGCTCACTGACACAGCAGCAGTGTGCTTTCCATTTTGTTACCAAATAATAAAACCTCAAACAGAGGCACTGTCTCTGGGCTTAACAGGAAGCATGACTCACACCTCCAACCATGAGAAGGGGAAACAGCAGTGATGCACTTAACTTGTTTAAAATGCTTGTTAGCATCAACTTTGTAACATACATTAGAAACGGTGGTCTTCCCAGCACGGTCTCTCCTGCTGAGCATGGTTAGGGGCTGAAGGGTAATTTTACTTCCATAAGAGAGTGTGTGAAATAACATACTGTGTTCTAATGGGCCCAGCAGAAGAACCCCACCACAAGGATTTTATAATTATAGATTTATTTTTCTGCATCTCTGCTTATGTATCAGGATTTTTTTCTAATCGAAATGCAAGAAAACTCCACAACCAAACAAAAACCACCACCACAACCACCACAAAAACATACCTCACATCGGCTTAAACAATAAAGCTAATATTTGGTTAGTGGACTTTAGGCAGTATTTGAAGATCAGGCTTGTCGTCTGTATTCTCTAATTTTCTCAGGCATTTCTCCCTCCCTCTCTCCCTTCCTTCCTTCCTTCCTTCCCTCTCTCTCTTTTCTTTTCTTTTATTTTCTTTTGCTGTTGTAGTTTGCTTGTTTTGTCATAGTAAGAAAATGGCTGCAGTGGTGTCAGGGTGCCTATCTCTAACCACAAGATCTGGAATAACAGAGATTTTTATCTTTATTCAACTACTGAATAAAAGTATTAGGCTTTACTGATTAGACAAAATTAGGTCATTCATATCCCTGCCTCTGAACCAACCACTAATCACTGTGGACAATGTAGGGCTTAGGCCTGTATCCCTGACCATCCTGAACCTGTGAAAGCAAAAGCAGTTTACTGGATGAGGCCACTTAGCCCTCTCCCATCATCCCCCAGAGATGAGAGGGCGTGTCCTGCCCAAGTCAGCTAAATCCAGGACAAAACAGCATGACAGTTACATGGTGCTTCCAGGGAGGAAATTCACAATGTCACTATAGTGTGCAACCCAGTATTGGCCTAAGTTGTGGAACTTTATGTTGCTGACCTCAGTGTTAGCAAAATTGTCTTTGTGATTTTGCCAAATCTCCTAATCCGATCCCTCAGTTGTACATCCATTTTCCTTTTACAGTGGATGTTTCCTACAGAACTACTCCTGGGCTTTAGCTGTGTGCGTGTGTGTGTGTGTCTGTTTTAAATTTGAATCTAGTTTATGCAGCCTCATTCCAACACCAAAAATAATTCAGTCACTTAAGTGCCATATGGAATAAATAAATGTTTCAAAACAAATCAAACTTAATTCCCTGTAAAAATCCTCAGCATTGGTTACTCTGATTAAATATGTAAGGCCAGCAAAGGCCCAGGCTATTGGCAGGCCTGTAAAGGAGAAATGAAAGGAATTAGAAAGCAAGAGACTAAAGTCACTTTATGAATTGATGAAGTGATGGCAGGATTGTTATTTTTATAATTTCTGAGAATAAAAAAAAATATGGGTTTGCTGCTGAAAATTGGCTGATGATCAGAGCCTGCCGAGTCATGCCAGGGCACATGCACTGTGTATATGAGGGAGCAGATCATCCAGACTCTCACATTAGAAAATAACCAAAATTGGAGGGAAATCTTACCACTCAGTTCTATTGAATTCAAGAAACAAATATTGATTAAGCACTCTGGGAAAAGGGAGAGATTGAGTCTGTCATCAAGGAGCTTACTATATTTTAAAGAAATGATATAATTATCTAACAGTTAAAAAAATTTAAAAACACAAGTCACAAGTCTCATTTTAGAAGGAGGGGTTGATAGAGGTTGTCAGTAGTGCTATCTACCCTGTATAAGAAAATTAATCAAATAAGATGTCTGTGATTTTATGTTCTCAAAAGAAATAAAAGAGCAAGCTGTGAGTTAAACTTTATAGTTTTAAGTTTACTGATAAAGTCAAAGAAGAAGAGAAAGAATTATTTATATTTCTCAAAATCTCTGTTCCTAAGTGCACAGCTGACATAAAAAGTGGAGTTTTATATGAAACTAAAATATGTCACTTTTTCCTACATCATGTGGCTTCCTTAGGTATCTTCTCTGGGTTAAGAGTTTGAACATCTTGGTCAAACATCAAAGTCAGATAGAAGTGGAGGAAAACTAAAGTCGTCGCCTCCATGGAGATGCCATTGTGGAATCAATCTCTGGCCAGATTTTAATAACTCAAGAAAAAGAAATCTATGTTTATAAATTGTATACATACAATTTTGTTTTTCCTGTACCATCCTACAGGGAAAGAAATTAATCAATTTCTATGTCAAGATAGAAAGGGAGATCATTCAATATTTCTCCTGTAAACAATTGTTAGCTTTGTGTTAGTCACCAGAGAAATGAAGTTAACTAAGACACAGTTTCTATCCTCAGGTATTTTATAATCAAATACTGTAAACAAATTTATAATCAATTAAAAGAGAATGGGAAAAGTACTATAAAACAAATATTTATAATTCCTGTGAGAACAGAGAAGAAATGGAAGAGAGGGAGATTGCCGGATCAGGGAAATCCACAGATGATTATATTGAGGACTGAAGAAAGTACTCAGCTGAAAAGAGAAGGTAGAAGAGAATTCAGGCTGGAAGCACTCCACAAAGATATAGAAAGAGCATGTCACCTTGGCTAAATTTAAGCACACAGTGGGTTGAGGTAAGATTTAATTTGGCTGTAGTCCCAGCTACTTGGGAGGCTGAGGCAGGAGAATGGCGGGAACCCGGGAGGCGGAGCTTGCAGTGAGCTGAGATCCGGCCACTGCACTCCAGCCTGGGCGACAGAGCGAGACTCCGTCTCAAAAAAAAAAAAAAAAAAAAAAAAAAAAAAAAAAAAAAAGATTTAATTTGGCTATTTTGTTTTCTGCACGTCAATTATGAAACACATCTAAACATTTTTGAATATGCATACCCAAGATATGTGTATTTCTGTAGTTATCACTGCTGCTACAGTTGTAAATACAGGCAAAACTCAACCTGTGTCTAATTAAAAAGTGAACAACAGCAATAATAATAGTAATAACAATAATTGCTACCATTTATTGATCAAGGAACTTTCTTCCAAACTATTTTAAATGTTTTTGTGAATTAGCTTAAATACCCTTTGAAATAACCATATGGAATAGATACTACTATTAATCCTTTTTTATTAATGAGAAAAATACAGGTGTAACTACACATTGAATTTTTCTACCCACACTCCATAGATCATCTTGCATACAAGAACTCTCTGCAGTAGATGTTATAGAGATCAGGTGCAATTATCATAGAGACAAGGTAAGGTAGTGACACTCAGGGTATCTTGATGAATATTAGAGATGCGTGAAAGTGCATGTGTTTGTGTGTGTATAAGTGTGTATTTTAGCGTGGCAAGAGTCAATATTAAATGTCAATGAACATTCTTTCCTGCCTTTGGTTTTTCATAAAATGGTTTTTATTTTCAGTCCTATAATTAAACAGGTAACCTCTCTGGATCTCTGTTATCTCTTTACTAACCTTCAACTTTATCTACTGCAGAATAAGGATGGTATTAAGGAGAAGAGATTTACTGGGTGCCAGAAACTGCAAGGGATAAAAAAGTAATTTCTTTTTCACCCATTGCTAGTGTTATGCCCAGACCGTTTATTCCCCGAAGAAGACCACCAGAGTCCAGAGTCAAAGCCAAGC
The DNA here is from genome assembly GCF_009764315.1 of Trachypithecus francoisi. NCBI lineage: Eukaryota > Metazoa > Chordata > Mammalia > Primates > Cercopithecidae > Trachypithecus > Trachypithecus francoisi. The sequence goes on along the minus strand of NW_022681469.1, from coordinate 85,491,069 downwards.
GGCAAGGATCTTTAATACAAGTTCGAACTTGGTCCCTCCGTTCCACAACATACAAGAGGGCCTGGAACAATGCGTGCGCTTGCTTTTTATAGCTTGAGGTAAACAGGACTTGTCAGGTTACAGAGGAACAAGGCATTACAATTGGTTTACATTTTAAATTATGCTTTTAGCAGCTTTCTTATTGGTTCCTGCGCTTTTACAAACAGTTGTAACCTTGTCGGAGGTTCTCCAGGTGTTGTTTTTCTTTGAAATATATGGAGGAATGTGTTTGTGTCGGCCCAGGAAGTGGAGGCATTGCTCAAGGCTGTGATGTGTTTGTGTCCGGCCCAGGAAGTGGAGGCATTGCTCAAGGCTGTGATGTGTTTGTGTCCGGCCCAGGAAGTGGAGGCATATGGGGGGATGTGATGTGCTCAAGGCTGTGATGTGTTTGTGTCCTTTCACTAGGTTCATGTGAAAAAAGCATGTGAATTTATTTAACGTAAGTTTTACATGACATGGGAGCCTTTGTAAATGAAGACCCAAGGAAACAGGGAAACCTATATATTTTTATGTGAGGTTTGATGAAGCGTGAATAGTTGTTTAGAAGTAGAAATGAACAAAGTATGATCTAATGGTCATAAAGTAGGGGAACTTCACAAGATCTTTTGCTTCAGATTCTTCTTCATGTCTCTGTGTCCTCAGAGATAAAGATATTACTTGTCAGAGGACAAGTGTGGGAGAAGGTGAGAGTGGCCTTTCTGCTTCTGCTGTTTTCTCAAATGCTGAGGTATCATGTTTGGGGTATCGTCTCTGGAACCTCATCAATAATAACATAGTTTCCTCATTATCTAAAATCAATGTTCTGTTCTGGTGTTTAAGATAATTTCTATGGTATTTCTTAAAACCAGTGACTTCAAAAACTTTTGAAGTTGCAATTAACTGGGCAACTGGGTTGTTTTTCTTATCTTTCAAATCAAATATTTGTGACATTTTCAATGTAGAAAATTCGAGGAAAAAGAAAAACATGATGAAAAGATCATGACTGTACATTCCCTCATCCAAAGAAAATATTTTTGACATGATGTACTTCCGTTATTAGTCATAGTATTGTTATCATTTCTAGACAGGTTTAGTCGTTCAATTAAGACTTCCTTCTATCTCCTTATCCCTTCTATAGCTGCACACATTTTCTTTACATGTGGCAATTTAGTTTAATCTTTGCCACCTTTAAATGCATTAATGTAGCCAGATTTCACTTAAGACTACTTATTGATATCTAAATAAGTGAAAATTTCCAGCCCTTTGTAAGAAAATTTCTCATAATTTCCTTTGAAATCCAACATATTTATGGAAGCACTTTGCTATAAATCTCCTTCTTTAATATCTTTTAAATTAAACCTACATTGTGTGTTGAAATCTTTGAAAGTTTTAAAAATAATTATTATCTCACTCATTCCACTGTAAAACATGACTGCGCCTGAGAAAGAGAAACCAGTCATATAGACATTTAAGTGGAATAAAATGCACTAATGCTCTCACAAAAATAAGGAGGGCTCTAGTACTGAGATTAGTATCGGAGACAGAGAGACCACCAAAAGGGTATGCACAGGTCAAGTAGATGTAAAATGCATTGTCTGGTAAGTTTGTAAATGTCAACACTACGAGCAATATACTACTGGTGCTTCTAGGGAGTGGCCATGTGGGAGTAGAGTTAGATCAGAGGAAGGGAGAGAGCAAAAGTAGAGACAAGTAACTTAGGGTGGGGGAAGTGTATGTTCTCAATGTCACATAAAGAACTTAAGATTTTATATATAGGCATCAGCAGACAAACTTGGATTAAATTCAAATTAATAAACTTACTTGTAGTTTCTTTATCTGGAATAATAAATACTGTTAAGATTTATTGCCTAGAGTTGCATAGCCAACAGGTAGCTCAGTCATATTCAAACCTAGGCATTTTAATATCAGAGACCATGAACCTGATAATAACTGTATTATCGGGTTACCATGATAATACTTTCCAAATAGTGGTAGAATAATATAGTGTAAATTATAAAGTTAGGAGCATAAGTTCTGGAGGGAAAGTGCTATTTAAAAAGCATGGAATAGCTTTAAGAATGGAGTCCTGACCTAGCGCGGTGGCTCACGTGTGTAATACCAGCACTTTGGGAGGCTGAGGCGGGTGGCTCACGAGGTCAGGAGATGGAGACCATCCTGGCTGACACGGCGAAACCCCGTCTCTACTAAAAATACAAAAAATTAGCCGGGCGTGGTGGCGGCACCTGTAGTCCCAGCTACTGGGGAGGCTGAGGCAGGAGAATGGCGTGAACCCGGGAGGCAGAGCTTGCAGTGAGCCGAGATCGCGCCACTGCACACCAGCCTGGGCAACAGAGTGAAACTCCGCCTCAAAAAAAAAAAAAAAAAAAATGGAGTCCTGACCTGGTGCAGTGCCTCATGCCTGTGATCCTAGCGCTTTGGGAGGCTGAGGCGGGCGGATCACCTGAGGTCAGGAGTTTGAGACCAGCCTGGCCAACATGGTGAAACCCCGTCTCTACCAAAATATAAAAATTAGCCGGGCATGGTGGCGTGCACCTGTAATCCCAGACACTTGGGAGGCTGAGGCAGGAGAATTGCTTGAACCTGGGAGGCAGAGGTTGCAGTGAGCCAAGTTCGTGCCTCTGCACTCCAGCCTGGGTGACAGAGAGAGACTCCGTCTACCAAAAAAAAAAAAAAAAAAAAAAAAAAGAGAGAGAGAGAGAGACAGAGAGAGAGAGATAATGGAGTCCTTAAGGTGACCAAGTGGTCCTGACGATCCTTTTAGGAAGTTTGCAAAGTTGAAAATATTTGATTAATACTACCAGAAAGTTATCTGTTTTAGTACTAGAAAGGTATCTGCTTATTTCCTCTGTGCTAAAATTTGCATTCATGTTGCAAAAGCAATAGTGGATAACATTCCTGGTGCCTTAACACAAATAAAGGCAATGGCACCAAACTTACTGGCAGCCATTGTGTTTTACCACCATTCATTCACAGAGAGTGGGAAAAGACATACAAATTTTTTATGAAATCTCAATATTTGAGTTCATGCCTATTTAATAGTGTTTGTGAAGAAACAAGAAGTACTCATAAAGAACATCTACTAAATATCAAGATAGGATAGTTATTTCAAGGAAATGCACTAGTACGATTGTTTCAGTTGCATCATTATTATGCACATTGTTATTATTATTATAGGAAACTGGTTTTACTTGAAAGAGTGGCTAGCAGACAAAAATTATGACTATTCACACTTGGGTAGTAGACAGATTTTCTTGAAAATTGAGGAAGTGAGTTTGTAATTTCAGGGAAAATAATTAGCAGGTATGTGTTTTCAATAATAACATATAAATGTTCAAGAGATAATAATATTTTGTAAAACTTGTATCCACCACTTTTTGGTACTTAAAGTCTTTTCTGATAAGATTGGAAGTGATATTGGTAAATGTGATTTCTAAAATGTATACTGAACTGTGTCAGTATTTGAAAGATCTGTTTAATTCAACAAATTAGTATGATCCAACTGGTCAATAAATGATGTTACAAAGGCTTGAGTGGATAATAAATATATTTATAAAGCATGATAAACAAATGAATGTTAATGTAACCCAGTCCCAAAAGTTCGATATGATTTCAGATGCAACATTGTAACAAATTTTTAAGAAGCTACTGCATGTTGAGTTTTGCTGTGCTATCAGAGAAGAATATTGACAATTATCTGAAAAGGTTATTAAGATACTCTTCCATTTGTAATTATATAACAGTATGAGGCTAGGTTTTCTTTATTCATTTCAACCAGTACAACATATTATATCAGATTAAATGCAGAAGCAGCTATGAGAATATGATTGTATTAAGCCAGACATTAAAGAGATTCACAAACATTTAAAACAGTAGCACTGTACTCATTAAATATTTCTGTTTTAGAAAATTTAGTTATATTTCATAAAAAATCTTATTAGCAAAATATGGGGCTACTGTTTTGTTTAATGATAAAATTTAAGTCAACACATGTAATTTTAGAATTTCCAGGTATTCTCAAGTATGACCCAAATAAGCCAAAGCATTTATAGGTCCTTAATGACTTTTAAGAGTATAAAAGTGTCCTAAAACAATATAGTAAAGAACCATTTGGTTAGATTTAGAGCTTCGCTGAGATGCTTAGTTGCTGTGTATATTTTGGGGAAGTTGCTGAACCCCATTTAGTCTCAGTTTCCTACTCTCAAGATGACCATAAGATTAATAACTACTTTTAGGGATAAAATGAGAAAAACTACCATTCCAGAAATAACAATAAAGTAGGAGACAAAATCTAGAGCAATTTCTGATTGATTATATGAAGATATGGGAAGAGCGTAGACTGTGATGTGAATGGCAGTTTTCTGAATGTGATGGCTTTAAAAATGACCTTCCATTTTATCATGGTAAGAAATAGGAGGAATATATTTGGGTGCTGTTGTGGGGAGTATGATTTCTGGTCTGGACATGTTGATTTTGTACTTACAGAAGATACCCATTTAGTGATCTTGATTTGGATGTTGAAAATATGATTATCTACCCAGAGAAGTGGACTGGGCAGGGGATATGAATTTGGTGGGCATTAGTAGCTTCAGATATAAATTAATGGAACAGGTAAAATTCCCAGGATAAACATATATATAGATAAAAGAAGAAAATGGAGAATGGGTCTATCATTCTCAGAACAGGTAGGACAAGAAAAGTTTGAAAAGAATACTAAGAATGAATTATCAGAGAGGTGGAAAGAAAAGAGGATGTTTGGGAGACTATGTGAGGAAATTTTCAAGGAATCAGTTTTAAACGCTGCACAAAGTTAAATAAAGACCAGAGGTGGTTCATTAGTTTAGGACAGTAGTTCTTTTATGATAGTCGAAACCAATAGTTCTCAAATTTTAGCCGGCATCAGAATGAGCTAACAGGGCTAGTTAAAACAGATGATTGAGCCTCAGTCCTAGATATTCAGTAGGCCTATGATAGGGACCCAGAATGTGCATTTCTAACAAATTCCCAGGTGGTTCTGATGCTGCAAGGACCACATTTGGAGAATCATTGGTTTAGTCAGAAGATCCCTGCCAATATTTACAGAGAAGCACAGTGGGGTTGTGGAACTAGAGTTCAGGGAGGTTATTGAGACTTGAGAAAGTGAACCTGGCAGTTTATTATTTAAGAAATTCATCTATTAATATAGGACCATAGTTGCAAAAGATGAAGAATATGAGAAGAAATATTTGAAACCAAAGTGAATAAATGGATAAATTAAATGGTTGAGACTTAAAATTATCTGTAACTGATGTTGAAGTAGACAGGAAAGTGTTTAATGATGCGAGAACTTGTGGAAACAGGTTTCAGAGTTCAGGTGTGGTGATTAACACTGAACAACAGACAATGTTGGTACAGTGAGGGCTACAACACATTACAGGTTTTCTAGCAAACGTTAAATATTCACTTGCACAGTTCATATTTCAATAACCCTTTAAGGTAGATGGTAGGGAGAAGAAGAGACATTTCTCTAAGATTCATGGGAAAGAGGAAAGAACGGATTATTTACAGGTAGGTTAATTGATTTCAGGTTTAAACTGAAAAGAAATTGTTAAAATTCAGAGAAGAGGGATGCCTTGGAATGAATCAATGGAGAAAGGTTTGACTATGGTTTAAGAAGCTAGGGTAAGCAGCCTTTAGGATGGTCCCCAGTGATCTTCATCTCATGATATTTATTGCCTTGTTTAGTTCCCTTCCTTTGAGTGTGGGAAGAGAACCTAATGACTTCTTTCTATGGAACATCACAGACATGCTGGGGTGCTACTTCTAGGGTTAGATTATAAAAGACAGTTATTTCCATCTTGGGCTCTCTCTCTTGCTGTTTTTCAGATTGCTTGCCCAACTAGAGGAAGATGTCAGGCATTTACTACCAGCCTGTGCTGTGGCCAGCTCTTGGCCTCACTGACTTAAACCTCTACTCATATGTAATGCTATTTTTCTCCATAATGTAACAAACAAACAAACAAACAAGCAAAAACAAAAAAAGGAAAGAAAGAAAGAAAGAAACCCAGTTATTAGATTGTGAGATTTCTTTTTGAATACACAAATGTAAGTTTTTAAGAACAAATTCTTTTATATGCACTGTCTTAAGGAAGTATATTTGCTGTTTTGCTATTTACATTTAAGATTATGATAAATTTTATGAAATGTACCTGCTTATCTCTTTTTGGATACTATTGATACATACAATTCTGTATGCAGTTATGGTGAAGATATTCTTAGCATGTTTTTCATCCCATCGATTCAGAGATTTGAGTCAACTAATCTGATGGATTATAACTATGTATTTGTCTCCTTCTATTCTGCACAGCCAGATAAGAAGATACTTATGATTTGAAGAGGACTGCTATTTACCACATAACGAGATTTTTCCTGTACCTTGTAATTAAAGTTTAGACAGAATAAAGTTTAATGTATCTTCTGTCCATCCATCCATCCATCCATCTATCTATTTGCTCAACATATATGTAGTTATTATATGTCAACTGAATCCAAGTGCACTTGTAAATGGACAGGTCCTCCTTTGCAGTCATCTCTCTAACAGCACCATCCTAAAAGACAGAAGAAAAAATAGATTTTTAACAAAGGGTAAATAATAGATCTTAATATTATGAATTCAATAGTATTTAAACTCCGTGGTTATTGGCAAATTTCCATAGAAAATAAACATCAGTGAGCTCTATTTTCTTCCCTTGTCCCTTCCTCCTTTCTTTTCTCCTCTTTCCTTTCTTTTGAAAAATGTATGCATCCTTGAGAAATAGACATGCAATAATGAGTTTACACTGGGTGTGTATGTGTGTGTGTATTTGTATACACTTGCTTTTTTGAGACCTGCCAAATACAAGGAGTTACTAATCATCACATTGCAAACATGTTCCTGAATCAAATATTCATAAGATAGTAAAGATAGATACTTTTCTGGCAAGTGAAAAAGGGTGCTATTCAGATGTTGGTAGCACTGAAAATAACACACATCTAAATTGTTTGAATAAGGAAATAAACAGAGGTTCATTGTCACTCCACTGACTCTTTCAAAACAATGAAATTTGTTAACTGAATTTTTATTTCTTTCATCAGTTCTTAAAGGATTAAAATATTGGAAAATCAAGTATTTTGGTAACTAATGAGTAATTTGGATGTAGGAAAAAGGGACACTTTCCATGTTCAACATCACTAAAAAACTGAACAGAGGGCTACGTGTGAAAAGCAGTTTCTCAGTAAACAGATTTGCAGGGAGCCTCAACAGGAATCAACAATACTGATAATTTTTTAGATAGCATGTCAAATTTAGGGTAAATGATGCTAAAACCATGTTAAAATAGTCCCTAGTCTCTGCTCTTATAAAAAAAATGATCATAGCAGTTCTTTCTTACCATCAAAGCAGATGGCTCTAATGATTTTTCAAGCCATAGTTAATTCATTTGCAAACAACAGAGATCGGCTGGCAAATGTGTACTGAGAGTGAGACATTACTGTTCATAAATGCTCCTAAAGTTTGTTTTGTCCTATCATTACTGGAAAATGGTGTTTACCTAAGTTAAATTATTTGTGTGAACCATTCCTGAGACAGTGCTGCAGTTATAATAAATTACCTGTAAAGTAAGTGAACATCACTTGGTTAATGTGGTTGTGGTAGTACAATTGACCTCATGGAGTAAGCGAGTGCATCTATGTTCTTTAAATTAAAATTTTATAAAAGAAACATTATGTCTTTTTCTATTTTGGAAATACATTGACTTGGATATGTTTAATGTCTCCTCCAAGACAGGAAGTAGTATATGTATTATCAATAAATTTTGAATTAGAAATGTTATCATGTAATTAATAAAAGTTGCTTAATAGTATAAATATCAAATAAGAGATTATTGAAAACTCCTAGCACATGTCATTCAGGATAAAGCCAAGTAAGCTAATTCATTAAGACTTTTGAAACATACTAAAACATTTACAGAAATTTATTGGGCATTTTATTTCAAGTTGTTCATAAGCTGTATTTTTAACCAGATAATAAACTATAAATAGAATACGTATGTTTATGTTTTTGGTAATACAAGCAATCGTTTGAACTTGAAATTGAGTTTTTTTTTTGACAACTTTTATTTTCACAAAAGCTTTCAGTTGCTTTTATCAATATCTTTATGGCCTGAAGTTAGAAGGTGATTGGAGATTTTAATCTTGTCCATGTTATACATTACAGACAGATCTGGGGGATAAATATTCTTTCCCAGAACAAGCATTTATCACTTATTGATGTGAGTAATGTTTCCAATTAGGCCACACAAGCCTTGTTTTCTTTCTTAACTGATCTTACTTGAGCTAAAATATGTTTCATGATTTGTGATTGATGGTTTGCCAGATAAACCATTTAAAAGGTAGCAAAGATAGACAAAGGTGTTGGGATGCCTCTGACTATAATAAATAACATGAGATACGTGTTAAGAAAACTGTGAAATTAGATATTGAAGGGCATTGATGCTTGGGGTAGTAGATGCCTTGATTCAAACTTGAATTATAAGTAAAAGAAAGTTGCATTCTAAATTGCTTAAATAAAAGAAAGTTACAGGTGGTATTGGTGATGGCCTGCCATCTGTTTTCCATGTTGAAATACTATAATAAGTGTTCAACTAAGTTTCTCCACCCCAGAAGATTTACTACACTTGCACTTTAATAAACACTTTGAATTGAAATGTCTGTAGTCCAGACTCCTAAAGAATCTGATATGTAACAGCCAAAATAATATTCTTAATTTTCTTTGTGTATTAAAAACATATTTGTAATATGTAAGATAAAATGTACTATCCTAGCATGTATACCATGATTAAATAAATTAAAAATCTTTTACTGCACAAGGAATCCTGTGATACTTGAGTATCCATATCTACTTTTGGAAATATGTTTTATTTTTATCCCTAATCCTCTTCTCTAAAAGAGAATATATTTTCTCATTAGTTAAGTTCACAAATTTTTTTTGGTCATATTTTAGATTCTTTAACCAAACATTTGTGACATTGTTTTCAGAGCAATCATAGAAAACAAGTGCTCTACCTGTGAATTTTGAAGAGTGTTGTTGGTTATTAAATAGTAATTTGGAAATATGGTTGTTTGAATAAATAAATCAGTTTTTTCATTGTTTTGTTGGTATCCATATTTTCATCTTGAATATGACTCTCTGGGAAAAAATCTCCTTGTATTTTAAGTATCTTAGCAAGAGAATGTGTTTGTTCTGAGCTTTTTTCCAACTTTTATCATTAATTAACTTATTTTAAAATATTTATCAAACCTCCCATGTGAGTCAGGCATTGTGTTAGGTTCAGAAAAAAAATGCTGAACAAGAAAAGGTCCTGAAGAAATGTAGCTCAAACTCCTTTGGTCTAAAAATCTTTCATACTACCACTTAACTTGCAAAGGGGTATGAGGTTTTGAAATTTATCAAATCCCTTTACTTAGCATAGCAAGTGAGGCATGACCTGCCATGCCCAATTACTGCATGTGACCAACAGTGATTGTTTTAATGTCAAGACTGCCAGAGAAAATATGACGTATGAAAATTCCATTCTTTAAAAACGTGTTATCATACCTTATGTAAAGAAGAAAACATAACCCTACAGACTCTCTGTAGGGAAATGTTTAAAAGAGTGAGAGGAACTCAATATCAATTTAATATCATGTTGTGATACTGAACCAATATTTTTAAATCTTGACTTTAACACCTACAGTGAAAATTGTAGGTAGTACCTAGGTGGTAATAGCTAGGAATCCTTGGCTCTTGGAATTAAGGTTTCCCTCTGAGAATGAAATTAGAACAATTGTCATGAAACCACTGAGATCAGCCATCTATAGAAATAACTGAACTGAAGTAATAATTCATGGCTGAAGAGTTTAGAAACATCTAATAATACATTTCCATGACTAGGGTGTTGGGTGGCTGCCATAGCATGGCTAAGGCTATCATATACTCAATTTTGTTTGACCCTTTCTATAAAAAAAGTATGTTATTACAAGAGAACCTAGAAAAACTAAGAGTGACAGAAAAATCTCCAGTTGTGAAGCAAGGCTAGTTTTGAATGTCCTCATTTTGGCCTGAAGAGTCCATCCTGTTTATTTTTTCTTGCTTACCAAGGAGTTGCCTGACTCTTTGCTTACCTTTGTATCCTGGTTAAGACAGGCTATGACCACGACTAGATTGCATCTCTAATAAGTGTTCTCTAATATTTTTAAAGGTTGGATTAAGAGTAAATTTTGGATGGGGAAGGAGATTTGTGGCTTTTGGTCAAACTGGAGAGAGGAAGCTCTGCCTAGATAGGCATCAAACAGGACATATCTGTGGGCCAAACTCAATGTATAATCTCTGATGGATACTTTTAAACTGAAACAAGAATTTATTGAGAATCACATTAGTTAAAGAAGACTTTAGGATTTCCCTCCTGCTTCTGTATAAAGGGAGAAAAAGTTATGTGATGATTAAAGTGTGTGTGTGTGTATATATATATATGAATATGTGTGTATGTGTGTGTTCCTATTTATATGTTCCCTGGATAACAACTTTTTTAAAAAACAGGAATGTAGTTTACTCTCTTATTCTAAAGATGATACTAATTTTTATTTTATATCTGGATTTTTATCAAATCAGTTCCTAAAGATAGTTTCTTCAACAGCGAATTTTTGAGCTTGTAAACTTTTCAGGAGATTTTGTACTTTGAAGGTAATAAAATATTATAGGTTAATTTGTGATTCTATTTCAAGTGTTCTCTGAACACTGAACAGAAGCTTTTTGGTTCCTCAGTTCTGAGAGAGCTCATTGATAAAGGTGAGGTTTGCATAATCTTAAAACCAGGCAACTTCACCAAAGGCAAGCCTTGGACAGACCCTCTAAGGAGTAAAATATGCTTTAGTAGTTGTTGAGAGTATAGCTCCTGGGATTTTTCTCTCATTTCCTTCCCATCAATCCCCCTTGCAAAGTAAGAATGAAGTGGGAGTAGGAAAGAGGAGACCCTGAGCCCATGCCACCTACAATTGTAGCCTGAGTGACTTCATCAGGATAATTTCCTTCTTCCTACCGCAATGATTGTTTCACAGAGTTTACCTCTGAGCCTTGCTTCCCAGGATGTTCTTCTACCAACGGAATTGACTTAGGAATTGGCAATCTTGGACAAAGAAACTTGGCTGGATGTCACTGAGTGAATGGAGAGAGTTCCCCACTCCTCTAAGACATCTGACTATAGCCAGCTATTTCTGTCTTTCTGAAAGGGATGGTATGTGGGTATGGATTTTGAAACCGTGGAGTCATTTAGGCAGTCTTAGAATGAAGGTGATGCTATGCAAATCAATGTACTAATGGGAAAAATAAGTATCTTAAATGACACCCTTGAGCTGTTGAGTCAACCCAATATCTAAGGCCCGATCTACCTCTGGATCATCCACATATATAAGCCCATCTCTTTTTGCTTAAGCTAGTTTGATTTTCATTCTCTGTTTCTTAAAGAAAAAAATGGTAAAATGTAAACTAGTCTCCAGATATTAATGTAGTCTTTTTCTACCATTTTATATTCGGATGAGTGTAGACTGCTTTGCATACATGGAACCTGTGCCCAAATGCCCTTTCCTGTTGTTTAACTTTGGTGAAGAATGGTAATACTTGCTCTCTGTCTTTGTCTTAATGTTATAAGACAATGAAGGTGATTAGGTGTTTAAAGTTAAAAAAGTAAACATCATGAAATCCTTCCATTTGTGATAAAAGGGTTATAAAATACGTTCAAAAGAATACAAGTAACTTCAGCATACAAATAATTTACACTGAAGACTGGTTGAAAATCATTCATAGAGATAGATATTTGTAAGTGGATTCCCTACAACACAACGACTTTTGTCTCACCTTGAGTATAAACTATTAATTCCTGTTTTTTTGTGATTCTTTGAACTATATCATTCTCATTATGGGGAATGTCATGAAAAAAAAAAAAAAAAGGCAGCAAGCCTCTGCATGAAGAACTGTGAAATCCATTCGTGAGTAACAGCAATCAACTCGTTCATCTAACACAGTGCCCACAAGAATGATGCAAAAGTACAAAATGCAGGGAAAACAAGAAAATCTAAAACAGGCCTGGAGGGGATATGCCTTCTAACTTAGTCTGGTGGAAGAGAGGTCAGAGTGGTGTGTCTGGCACTATGACACCAGCAATGGTTTTAGTGGGGATAATTTAGTCTGAGTCTTCATGCCTGGTGCCAGAAAAGCAGCTGGCATCATGAAGGAAATCTATTCTAATGAAGTAGGATAGGAGATATGGTGCCATTTAGCACAGAAAGGTATTGGTTTGCGGTTTCAATATGGAATGAATGCTATGTGGCACCAGCATGCTGTCTGGCACCCAAATGTTGGCTTCTGATTTAAAACAGCTCTTTGTGTCCCTGTAAACAGGGAATTTCAGCGAGAAAAGCCAGAACAACTAAGGTGAAATAAAAGCTTAAGAGAGGCAATCAGTTCATACAACTGACATTTCATTGACTAAGGTATGAAAATTCTTATATAAGAGGAACAGAACATGCAAACATTTGACAAATTACCTTCTACTGTTGGGAAAACCTTAGTAGCGTCTCTTATCTGACTATATATAGTCAGGCAGGGCTCCTTGGGAACCATAGTCTCTGGCCAACTTATGGGTGATTGTTCTATTTTTTCCCATGTTCCCTTCTCCTTCACACCACTATCTCAAGGCAACGGTTTCGTGTATAGAAGAAAACTCTGAAATATTTCACACATTGTATTTACATGCCAAAAAATGGAGTTTTAACAGCTCATTGTAGAATGTTTACAAGTCCAGGATATACACTGAAACAATGAGGAAAAACAAAGGCCAGGGAAAGAAATTATAAGGTTTAGAATTATAAGCTAACCAATTCACAAATATAGCCTATCTTTAAACAGAAAAGAAGCGTAAATTATCCTTCCAAGGATTCAATTTTATTTGCATATTACACTTTGATTTCTGTTCATTCATTCTCATTTTAACTAATCTCCTCTCTCTGGATGAATTCTTGTTCTTAGCGGTTTCATGTACTTTTCTCTCTGTTGTTTTCAATAGGCTGGTATTTAGATGTTGATTTCAGGCTGGACACAGCGGCTCAGGCCTGTAATCCCGGCTGGGAGGCCGAGGAGGGTGGATCATGAGGTCAGGAGTTTGAGATCAGCCTGGCCAACATAGTGAAACCCCATCTGTACTGAAAATACAAAAAATTTGCCAGGCGTGGGGATAGGCGCCTATAATCCCAGCTACTTGGGAGGCTGAGGCAGGAGAATAACTTAAACCTGGAAGGCGGAGGTTGCAGTGAGCCGAGATCATGCCACTGTACTCCAGCCTGGATGACAGTGTGAGACTCCATCTCAAAAGACCAAAAAAAAAAAAAAAAAAGTTGATTTCAATAATGAAAGGTACCATAAGGTAGCTCCACGTCCCTGGAAGTTGCTGAGAAGATATCAGTTTAAGTTTAGTGATTTATTTCTTTAAAAGTAATAAGTAATTTCTGGCCGGGTGCAGTGGCTCACGCCTGTAATCTCAGCACTTTGGGAGGCCAAGGCGGGCAGATCACAAGGTCAGGAGATCGAGACCATCCTGGCTAACATGGTGAAACCCCATCTCTACTAAAAATACAAAAAAAAAACTTAGCCGGGTGTGGTGGCACACACCTGTAGTGCCAGCTAGTCTGTAGGCTGAGGCAGGAGAATCGCTTGAACCCAGGAGCCGGAGGTCACAGTGAGTCGAGATCGCACCACTGTACTCCAGCCTGGGAGACAGAGTGAGACTTCATCTCAAAAAAAAAAAAAAGGTAATAAGTAATTTCTAATAACTGAAAAGGACATGATGAAAGAAAATATTCTTGTTTCTAAAACATGCCGAAGAAAATAATTTATCAGTGATACTGTCTGGCCTTGAAAGATCTAGACTGGAGAAGAAAAAATATAGAAATTAAGACAATTGAATTTATGGAAATAATCAACTGCTAATACAAAGTGGGGTTCAGAAAAAGTAATGTTTTTCATTTTATAATTCATATAAATATATTATTTAGACCTTTAATAGAATGTCATAGTACACCTTTAAATTAGGTTATATGGTTATTATTATCTCAATATTACTGATGGGAAAACTATTTGAACAAGCCTAAATAGTTCTGTCTAGAATAAAGTCGACATATTTATGTGCTTCTGTTAATGTGTCATGAATTATGCCACCTTTATGTTATCTGATTTGATACTTATAAAAACAACCTCTGAAACCCAGTGGCTTAATCCAATAGAAGATATTTCTTATTTGCATTACATACCCAAAATGGGGTAGTGGGGAAGACTCTGCACATATTCAGAGACCTAGACTGATGGAGGTCCTCATCTTCACACGAGCTGCAACAATCACAACAGAGACAGAGAACAGAGAATTGTCCACTGCCCCTCAGTTGTCCATCCAGTATTGACACATGTCATTGGCCAAACCACATGGCCACACGTAACTTTAAAGGAGGCAGGGAATTACAATCTTACTGTGTGTTAAGAGGAAAAAAAGTGATAATGTATTTGGAAAAGTCCTAACGATCACCACAATCCACCACAATCTTTATTATCCTCAGATTACTGATAAAGAGGTTAGGTAACTCAGCAAAGACTATTTACACCATCCCTGATTTTTCTCTGCGATTCTTATCACTACAGGTCTCTTATGTCCTATTGATAGATGAGAAACATAACTTGATGCATGTAGGGTTTGAAAACTCTACAACTAATTGCCACATAGGGTTTGTTTGCTTGTTTAAGTGACTTATAATTAAAGACTTAAAATAAATAATAACAAGAGCACATAGGCACTTTTATTATATTATCTCTTTCAACCTTTATTCTGTAATTACTTTCTACATGCTGGGATTTGAGACTTGGTGATTTTAACTCATAATTTTTATATCCCTGTTACCCTTAGTTGCAAAGAATAATATAAGCGAATGAAAAACTGTCATCGGTAAGCTTAAATATGTAACACACATAAGGAATTTGGAAACAAGCAGTTAAAGAGTTAAAAAGTTAAAGGAATTGCAGTTGTCCCTCGCTCTCTGTGGGCAGTTGATTACAGGCATTCCAGCAGATACCAAAATCTTTGGATGCTTAATTCCTTTATAGAAAATGTAATATTTACATATAACCTATGCACATCTTCTTGCATAATTTAAGTCATTTCTCGATTAATTGTAGTACCTAATACTATGGAAACAATTGTTAAATATATTATTTAGAGAATAATGTCAAAGAAAAAAGTGTGTATACATGTTCAGTACACATGGAAGCATTCACTTTTTTTGAACATTTTTGATCTAGGGTTGATTGAATTCAAAGATGCAGAACCGGCCGGGCGCGGTGGCTCAAGCCTGTAATCCCAGCACTTTGGGAGGCCGAGACGGGCGGATCACGAGGTCAGGAGATTGAGACCATCCTGGCTAACACGGTGAAACCCCGTCTCTACTAAAAAATACAAAAAACTAGCCGGGCGAGGTGGCGGGCGCCTGTAGTCCCAGCTACTCGGGAGGCTGAGGCAGGAGAATGGTGTAAACCCGGGAGGCGGAGCTTGCAGTGAGCTGAGATCCGGCCATTGCACTCCAGCCTGGGCAGCAGAGCGAGACTCCGTCTCAAAAAAAAAAAAAAAAGATGCAGAACCTGCAGAAAGGCAGGGCCAACTGTATATTGCTAGCGAAATCCCAAGACTGACAATCAAAGTATGTTGTTATTCTGCATTTGAAGCAAAAATTCATGACTTATCCCAACAGAATCTGGTCTGCTGAAGGACTCAAACCATCAGAAAGAAAATCTTTCTCCAATGCACAACTCATATTTGGTCAAGAAGAATAAAAGTCAAGGAAGATTAACTAGATAACAGTATTTTGAGAAACTCAGTTAGTTGACTGAGCAACTTTCTCATTGTCAGGGCAGAGAGTCAATGCTCTTCTCAGCCCTGGATGTTGCTGTGCTTTGAGCCTTGCTATAGTCTGAATGTTTGTGCCAATGTGATAGTATTGCAAGGCAGGAATTTTGGGAGGTGATTAGGTCATGAGGGTAGAGCTCTCATAAATAGGATTAGTGTCCTTACAGAAGAGGACCCTCGGCCCTTCCACCATGTGAAAACACCACAAAAACATACTATTTATCAGGAAATGGGCCCTCACCAGACACCATGTCTTCTGGCACCGTGATCTTTGACTCAGGACTGTGAGAAATAACTTTCTCAGTTTCTTTTGTTTATAAGCCACCCTGTTCAGGAGATTTTAGTGTAGCCACCTGAGCAGACTAAGACAGATTCATAATTATTGTTGCCCTTTGTCCCCTTTTTCAGATGGGTGTTTTCAAAGTTATCCTGTTTACCCTCTACCATGGTATATTGATTGTGTTGAGGGAGTTTCATTATTTTTCATGGTTTATTGGATATTAGGATGTAGCAACTGAACAAAATTTTGAATTATTTCTTGAGGGGATGGAGACTTTTTTGGTTGTATATGGGATTGTTGTATCATGTAAGGCCAGGCGGTTTTGCGTGTTTATTTCGGGAGACTAGTGTGAGTGGATGTTAGCAACCAAGGAGCAGAACATAATACAAACATATTTTTATTCTGGGCTGCTGTCCAGAATTTCTGTGGGGAAAACCCCTTCCCTATTCTTAGTGCATGTGATTTTGATAGACTGGCAAACCCCCCTATCCTCCAATTTCAAGCATGGGCAAAAGACCTAGGCTTGGCCAGGGAAAGTGTGCCATCCTCCTGACATAGTACTTGGTTCAAGGATGGATGTCAACACCTAAAGAGCGTGACTACAGTTATCTCTGGGTAATTGAAGGGAACTCTTGGAAAAACATGCTCATTTCTATGAAATTGCCACCAATAAGGACAATGTAAGGCTTGAACTGTTGGTGGCCTTTTCCATTTTTATTCTAAAGGTTAAGATTTTTGACTTTGTAATAATCCATGTAAAATATTATTTCTATTCTATAAGATTGTTAGGAAGATTAAATGAAATGCTGTTTGTGTAAACATCAATCCATGGCTTTGTCTAGCTTAAAATACGTAAACATAAATGTTAGGTAAAGCTATAATATAAAAAAATTGAAAGAAGGTAGAGATTTGAAGTATACAATGGATTATATCTCTATAAAATAGTGCCTATATTGTAATATTCACTGCTTTATTATTTTCAATTACGGCTATGTATCGATGACTCAATATTGAACTAACCACTACAAAAATATTCTTTTCATGACATATAAAACGCATGACAAATACAATAAATTTTGTACATCAGTAGAGATGCATTGTACATGATCATGATGACTCTAGGGCTTGCAAGTTATAAAAGTTGTTCAACATAACTTTAGTGTTGAGTGTGTTTTATTCCATCCAGATGCTTTGAAATCACTTCACCATCAGTAGAATACATGTCATTGTAAAACTGGTATTGTATAACAAGAATACTCTATCCCCTTGTATAGTGTTAGTATTTTTATACATTTCACAATTTTACCAGTGAGATTCATTAAGAAGTGTTAACATACTCTGTGCAGAGGCCCGTTTTAGAAGAATAATTCATCTCTGTGCAGCTTTAACTTTATTCTCAGCAGTCTCTTGAAACACCACTGCCCTAATTTCCAGTCACCAAAAAAGACAGGTAGCAGATTAGGTGCTGGTAATAATTATCAAACGCCAAGACACCTGCTGTTAAACTCAAGCTACAGTCTCAGCTACCTGGGCAACATTTCTGATATAAAGCTGCTTTCTTCATTATTCTCCAAGAAGGAGACAGAGTAAGTCTCCACTCAGCTCCAAGAGTGACAATTTTATGTTGAGAATAGTAATTTAAACTGTGATCCCAAGCTACCGGGACTTTCAGGATAGAAACACAGAATTAGATATTTTCATTGAAAAAAATTTCAGGAACTGGTGATTGGTATTGCAAACTAGAAAATTCATTAAGTAGACATTCACTAGAATTCTTATTTCTGTAATTTACACACAATGACTGGACTCTGAAAAGTAAACATGCTGCTTTTGAGAGTCTTTTTTTTTTTTCCTGTGCAACCTATGAATTCCATGTAAACATTCGGATCAAGAACTTTTCGCATCTATAGATAGACCATCCTAAAATTCGGTCCCATTATGATTAAGGACTCAGGCTTTTTGTTTTGTAAAGTTAGAAATAAAAGGGAAGGCCGGGTGCGGTGGCTCACGCTTGTAATCCCAGCGCTTTGGGAGGCCGAGGCGGGTGGATCACCTGAGATCAGGAGCTTAAGACAAACCTGACCAACATGATGAAACCTTGTCTCTACTAAAAATATAAAAATTAGCTGGGAGTGGAGATGTGTGCCTGTAATCTCAGCTACCCGGGAGGCTGAGGCAGAAGAATCGCTTGAACCTGGGAGGTGGAGGTTGCAGTGAGCAGAGATCGCGCCATTGCACTTCAGCCTGGGCAACAAGAGTGAAACTTCATCTCAAAAATAAATAAATAAATAAATAAATAAATAAATAAATAAATATAAAGGGACAAGAGTAAATAGATATTCTAAATACCAAAACCCAGACTTTCAAATGCTACAAACAGAAACCCTTCTTTTCTCCCAATGTGAAAAAAATAAGTTTCTGTAAAAACATTTTTAGATGGCATGAATGTTTTCATAAGCGCTGATTTTGTTTCTGACTGTACAAAACTGCATCATACAGCCACAAAGAGGGATGATGAGAGAAAAGAGGGAGGGGAAAGTAGAAGACAGAGATAAGATTTTTAATGGATGGTTCTTTTGCAGACAATTATTTTTCCGTTTTCTCTTTGAGTTAGTCATTTAAGGATCCAAATAATGACATTAGAATTCCCTTCAGAATAGTCTAATTTGGATCATCAAAGCCACTGGACTCATGAAGTCTTGGAGATTAGCTAAGAGAAGCATTCCCCAAACACCTTTGACTTGAAAAACTTTTTGGTCCAATATAGAGCTCCACACAGTCTGTAGAATTTTAATTTTTAAAATAATTTTTGGATGACACGTCATAACTATATTTTAAGTAAGTAAATATATAGATACAGTTTTGGGTAAATGAATTATTTAAAAACATAAAATAGTTAAGTGCAACCTTAAGAACAGAAATAATACATAAAAATATAAATTTCCACCTTTTCCATTAAAAATCTGTTTCTAAAAAAAATTTTATTTTACTTTAAAGGGCAAAATCTGTTGAAAAAGAAACAATAGTGTGGCTTATTTGGTTTTGTGAATAAATAGCAATTGAAATATACATTTTAAAAATGCATGTCATAATATGAAAAATAGCTGCTAAATTATGACCAGATGTGTAGAATTCTTGCTCCATACTTAAAAAAAAAAAGGACTGTTTTACTTTCATGATTATCATGTTTTGTTTCTGACTGCGTAGATAAGAAGAGATTCAAATTGTTATTTGAAATGTCTGCAAATAACACATTGTATGCTGGTTAACTTTTTTATTTCTCATTATTCAAAGCCGTGTTTAATAATCATTACATTAGTTTATGCTTTTCAAATGGATTTTTGAAGTACTAAATACACACAAGAATTTTGATCTGATGAAGAGAAAATGAACCAAATTTGCCGAATTATATTATTATGCCCCTAGTTTCCTTATTGCATTTCAACATCAGTGTTCCCTGTGCTTCCTGTCTTTAACAAATGGTCAATTATGGATATAAATTAAACAACATTTGACCGAGAATTTAAAAAAGCAATGTGCTGTTTAAAACTAATGTACTAGCTAGGAGTTTTCAACTGAGTCAGAAACGGTAACTGAGTCATGAACCAGCTCATCTGACTTCTCAGAGGACCATAAACTAGTCTGTTCTAAAGCAAACATCTCCTACATAATTATTTGCTTTTTAATTTAAGTAATGGATGTTGCAATAGGTAAATTAATATTATCTTTAGTTATACAAACTGCTAGACCTGAGGATCAATGGTTAGGAAAAACTATTGTAATCTAAGCTCTTCAGTTTCCCCAAAAGGAAATTGAGGCCCAGAGAGTTGGTGACTTCACTAAGTGTTTAGGGGTAGTGTGATGTTTAGCACAGAATAGCAATTTATCAATATTTGTTTGATGTTATTACTGGTATTTATGGTTTTAAAATCATTTATTTTTATTCATTTTGGTATTACATTTTTGTTTCATAGTGTCTCTTTTATTGTTGTTACATTGGAATAAAAAACAAAATTCGGTTTCTCTTCTTAGAATAATTATCCCGTTATCACAGATCTCCAAAGGTCAAGCAAAGTGGGATTACTGGCATTTCCTGTTTATAAAGATTTGATAGTGTTTATTTTCTTCTTTGGTATTGTGCTAGGTGTTGTGTATAGCCTTTACATCCTAATTATTTGATTGTTGTGTAACAGCCTATATTTAAAAAAAAATCTCAGAATTTCTGACACTGATTTTTCAAAAAATACATTAGTAATTTGGACTCAAAAGCTGATCTTAAAGTATAAAACAAATGTGAAAGAAGAAATGAGATAATTATTAGTAATTTCTAACTACTCAATTATTTGCACAAAGAAGATCCCAGATTTAGACAAGGTTTACATTTTCCATTCTTAATTTTATTTGTCTGATATACGTAATAGTGTATCAAAGTCAAATAGGAAAGTAGAAATCACAAATTATTTTAAACAGAGGGAATTAAATGCCTAGAATGGGTTGTGCATTTGATGAAAGATCTAAGGAACCAAACAGAGGTTGTTTAGATAACCCAGAGATTCGTATCAGCAGGAAGCTGCTGCCATTCTGTAGTATGGAGGATCTCCTGGTATGGAGGTGATGTGGAATCTAGAAACCTGCCAGGAGGCTTGGCCTGTGCCAGAGTTGAGGAGGAGACTTACCCACTACTGACGACGCTATCCAAGGAAATGAGAGAAGGACAGAGACACTTTGGCTTCTATCTTCCTCTGCCCTCCAATTTCCCACTAGTGCCCAACTTGACCCATGCTCAAACAGAAGCACCATTGATTTCTTCTCCTTGTTTCTCCTCTTCTGCATTGGGAAGTATTCTTGTGATACAATGCAGACATGAGGAAGGTTCATGAAACACCCTGATTTATTTATTTATTTTATTAATGGACTATGGAGACAATGTTAGCTCCTTCTTGTTCTGCGATCACAACATACTTTACATAAAATATTTTCACACACTTCATGTGACATACGTTACTCATTTGAAGATGTACCTTCCTCAATACGTTTTGATCTTCCTCAGTAAAGAAGCCACCCTTTCATTTTCAATGCCTGGGAAATCATCTTGTATATACCATGCACCATGTATGAACAGAGCTGTGTAACATTAGCCCACCAACTCCTATAATTAAATGATGCCCAAATGACAAAAGCTAGAAATAGATGAGTAGATGTCCATAGTAATAACACATATGCCTCATAGCTACATACCTTCCGATTCTGCTATCCCTCGGAGCGTTTTTGCTAATGTCACTACTGCCCTCACTATCAAGAAGTCTACTGTATTCCTTAATAAACTCAACATCAACACCCAAACATTGACCCTAAAGGTAAAAAATCTCTATATGGGTCATGATCACGTTATAAAGGATGGCTGCTACTTCACATACACACATACAAATAAAAACATCTTCGTCATTGCCAATTTTAGTAGATTTGATTTGATTTGATTATCTGAGCCAAGAGTTAGTTAACTGCCTGCTAAATTAACGTGGCTTACAAAGGACAAATATTATCTCACACCTGCCTTATGTTTGTTGGAGTCATGGCCTTTACTAGGCATCAGTAGATTATAAACCAAAGTATATTGAGTTTTCCTCCCTCCCTCAGTCTCAGAAAATATTTATAAAGCATTAGAAACAAAAGGGGGTTCGAAGGCATACCTTGGTGTACCCTTTCCTCACTGGTGTGCCTGGCTTTGACAGGTATATAGAAGGCTGACATTGAGGCCATTATTGAAGTATCTGTTCTGTTGACTCTGGCTACGGATTTAGAGGAAGAGCTATAATCACTTTAAATCACATTTCCAACAAATGTGTCCTAAGTAAGCTCTGTAAATGAACATTGGGCCACATAGTTTTTCTTCCACGCATTTGTTTATTCTGCAAATGTTTATTCGGTGCCTGCCCTTGCCTTATATAATACGCTGAGAATACAAAGATGAAAAAAACCCTTGTGTTTGGTCCTCAAGAAGCACAGGTTGCTCAGTCTCACTGAAACTAAGACACAAAAACATTAATTTAAGTAGACAATATATAGACTATTCTGCTGTAGGTATACATAAAATGCACAATGAAAGGGTTGATGAAGAACTCAAACAGAAGGTTGTCTTTGGGCTGATGGAGTGAGAAACATATTCTAGGCAAAGAGAAGATTTGCAAAGGCATGCAAGCACAGGAGAGCATGAGGTTGTCAAGGAGCTAAAATTACGCTTTTATGGGATCGGGTTGGGAGGAAGTAATGGAGATGAGACCAAAGGGGTAAACTGAGGCCGAGACAAAGTTCTTTGTGTGCCAGCCTAAGGTGTTTGAATTTTTGTCTTGTAAGTCATGAAAAGCCATTGAACATTTTTGAGTATGGTAAAAATATTTCAAAGATCTACCTGTTAACAGTGGGGGAAAATGGACTGACGTGAAGATTAAGCTTAACACCTGGAAATCTAGTTAGAAATACATTTTACTAACCAATGAGGAGTCTTTTACTTAAAATTCACTAAATAGATATTACATTAAGAGATAGCCAGGGCCAGTCGCCGTGTCTCACGCCTGTAATCTCAGCACTTTGGGAGGCTGAGGAGGGTGGATCACTAGATCAGGAGTTCAAGACCAGCTCAGCCAAGATGGTGAAACCCCGTGTCTGCTAAAAACACAAAAATTAGCTGGACATGGTGGCACGTGCCTGTAATCCGAGCTACTTGGGAGGCTGAGGCAGATAATTGCTTGAACCTGGGAGGTGAAGGTTGCAGTGAGCTGAGATCGTGCCACTGCACTCCAGCCTAGGTGACAGAGAGAGACTCGGTCTCAAAATAATAATAGTAATAATAATAATAATAATAATAAAGACAGCCAGTATGAGGTCGGTCAGTGGGCTTACGTAGAGGAAAAAAATGGTCACAGGCCCTACCCTTGTGGAATCACGGTTCGGTGATGAAGTAAGATACTGCAAAGGCAGTTGCAGTGGAGCTGGAGAGAAAGAGTTGAACATTAGAGAAGTGTGAAGGTGGATGAAACCGAACTTTAAGACAATAGTACATGGAAAGATGGATACATCTAAGATGTTTTATGGGTTGAGTTGTGTTCCCCTTAAAAAAAATTAACAAATTGAAGTCCTAACTCCTACTATTTCAGAATGTGTTTCTATTTGGAAAAGGGTAGTTGTAGATGCAATTGAGATAAAGCCATACTGGAGTAGGGTGGGTCTCTATTCCAATACGACTGGTGTTCTTATTTAAAAAGAAAAAAGAAAAAGAAAGAAAATTGATGTATTAGTCAGTGTTCTCCAGAGGGACAGGACTAAGAGGATAGATCTATATGTAAAGGGAAGTTTATTAGGAGACATGACTCACACAATCACAAGGTGAAGTCCCACAATAGGCCGTCTGTAAGCTGAGAAACCAGGAAGCCAGCCCAAGTCTCAAAACCTCAAAAGTAGCGAAGCCGACAATGCAACCTTCAGTCTGTGGCCAAAAGCCTTCAAGCCTCTGTCACATCACCAGTATAGGTCCAAGAGTCCAAAAGCTGAAGAATTCGGAGTTTGAGGGCAGTAAGCATCCAGCACAGAGGAAAGATAGAGGCCAAAAGATTTAGCCAGTCTAGTCTTTCCACGTTCTTCTGCCTGCTTTTATCCTACCTACCCGGGCAGATGATTAGATGGTGCCCACCCGGATTGAGGGTGGATCTGCTTCTCCCAGTCCACTTACTCGAGTGTTAATCTCCTTTGGCAACACCTTCCCAGAGACACCCAAGAACAATACTTTGCTTCCTTCAATCTAGTCAAGTTGACATGCAATATTAACCATCACAATTGGATACATGCATGCAGGGAGTATGCCATGTGAATATGAAGACAGAGATTGGGGTGACATGTCCACAAATCAAGGAATGCCAAAGATTGGCAGTAAATCACCAGAAGCCAGGGGAGAGACATGGAACAGATTCTACTTCACAACTCTCAGCAGGAACCAACCCTGCCAACACTTCGATAGTGAACTTCTAACATCTAGAACCATTTGACAAATTTCTAGGTGGCTTAAAAAATCCAGTTGGTGATACTTTGTGGCACCCATAGGGAAATGACACACATGATCTTCAGGTTCCCAGCTTGGGCAATTTTATTTCAGAGTGAGAAACATAATAGAACCTTGATTTCTTCCCTTTACGTGTCACTAAAAAGGGAGATCCTTTTTTTTCTTGCTTCCCTCATAAGTCCTGAGATTTTTGCTTTCATTAGTGAATTTTTGCAATTCTTATTAATTGTATTTGAACTTGAAAAAGGACAGACTTGTGATTTCTGATGCCAACACTGATTCTTGTTTCAAACATTACTGGTTTACTGCAGTCAAACAATGAATCACTTGCAGAATTTTGGTAAAAAATCAGACAAAAATTAAGAAAATCTCTTCTGATTGTTCAGTCTGTTCTGATTGAACTGATTGTGGGCCACACAGTTCTGGAACTAATAAAAATAAAGTATATTCCTTGCTTTTATAGTTATATGAACAACCTATCTGTATAAACTGTCAAGCAATTTGATGGTTTATTTCTTTATAATACTTTAAACTCCACCTTTATAAAAACCATAGCCTGTTAGCACTTTCTCTTGATCTTTGCAGAATACTATGAAAATAATAATAAACCTCTGGGTGGAATAAACAATCTGCCTGTGACAATTACCCAAGTGCCTTCTGGCAAGTCTAGTCCTTTCTGCTCTCTTTAAAGTTTTAAAGTGCAAATTGCTTTGCAGCAGCAATATATTCTGGTCAAAGTGAGGGAAAAGTATAAGTTTCACTTAAAATTTGAGGTTGATGATTGAATCTTCTGAACTTCATCAGTGGTTTTGTGAAATTGGTTCTTTTCTAGGGAAGCAATTTTTGCCTATGAATCAGATTTTAAGCTACTATTGTCTTCTACTACTCTTCAATAAAAAACGGAAATAGGTAGAAAATATGGTGACTCACAATTTATGGTCATGTGTTAGAGAATACATTTGCTCAGCATATAATGTGGCTTGATAATGTTACATGACCCCAAAGCAAGCCATGTGCTGTCCTTCATCTAGTATATAAACATGAGGCACTTACTACTAACATGAGGATGGACAGAAATTGGCCCTTTGTGAGAATGTCCTTATGGAGAATTGCTTTCAAAGGACTTAAGAATTATAGTGTGCCATTAACTACTTTTCACACCCCACATCTACCTTGTTTATTTTTCCTTTCCACTCCTATTATTCTTAGGTACTGTTTCTATCATGCAGCAATATTGTCTGCCTTTTAATGTTGGTATTACTCCATCTTTTAAAATTTGTTCTATTGGCTGAGCGCAGTGGCTCACACCTGTAATCCCAGCACTTTGGGAGGCCAAGGCGGGTGGATCACAAGGTCAGGAGATCAAGACCCCCATGACTAACTTAGAGAAACCCCATTTCTACCAAAAATACAAAAAGTAGACGGGCATGGTGACATGTGCCTATAATCCCAGCTACTCTGGAGGCTGAGGTAGGAGAACTGCTTAAACCCAGGAGGCAGAGGTTGCAGTGAGCTGAGATCATGCCACTGCACTCCAACCAGGGCAACAGAGCGAGACTCTGTCTCAAAAAAAAAAAAAAAATTGTTCTATTATACTCTAATGCACATTAAGTATAGAGTCAGAGATTTAGAAAAATTGTCATATAGTACTAGGTCCCTGATGAAATAACAAAAATTAGTATTGGGTTTTATTTTCTTATTATTGATATTTGAGAGCGTGCCCCATTATTTTGCCTGACCATAGGAACACATTCACCTCTTATTTATTTATTTTTCCACTATAATATGGCTTCTAATTGTTTCTAATAGCTAACTGAGGCCTTTCCTAGTCTTTTTTTTTTCCTCGTCTTCTCTGCTGTATTTGCCATGTGGGTTAATCTATTTCTCCTTCACTTGGCTTTTGTGATACAGCATTCTCCTGGGTCTTACATCTTTCTTACTGTTTTTTCTTTGTCTCTATCTTCTTTTCATCCACCTCAGTTTCTCATGCTCACTGGGTTATCTAATCTACTCGCATAGTTTCATCTTCTAAGCTTAAATGCATGGTCCAAACCCCTCCCCAGATATATATCCTACAGTCTACTGGACGTCAACAAATGACTGTCCCGTAGAAAATTTACAAGCAATATGTTGAAAAGCAAAATTATCTTTCCCTACCAAATTTCTTTCTTCATCCTATATTTTCTGTCTCAGTTGATAGAATCATGGCCAGGAACTGTGGATAGAAATTTGTAATAAATTTACCCCTCCCTTGTATATACCAACCATATATAATGAATCACAGAATATAGACCATTTTAAAATCCTAATCCATCTTTTGTAATCCATCCCTAAAGTCATCAGCTTAGTTCACATTCTCATTATCCCTTATCCATCTGCTGCTGCTTCTTTAGTTTATTAATCGGTCTTATTTTCCCTTTCTTGTCCCAGTCAAATCCATCTTCAACCCAGCTGCTGGAATGATTCTTCAGAAATGCAGATTTAAACACATGGAACCCTGTGCTTAAAGTCTTTCAATGTCTTCTTGTAATTTGGGAGATATATCCCAAACTGCTTAACTCAGAGCAAAAGCTCTCTTCTCTGATGCTTGCCTGTATCTCCAGTGGCACCTCCAGCTAGCTGCTCCCTTACATTTTATGCCTCAGCAATGCCAAACTGCTTGCATTTTTGTCAGACACCATTAGCTCCTCTGCGCTGTGTCTTTGCTTCTGCTATTTGGAAGACTTTCCTTTCCCCCCACTGACCTAGCTAACTTTTAAGAACTCACTCAGGTGTCATTTTTTTCCAGAGACACCTTTCATCGCAAACCATCTTCTGTTCTCCACAGTGTATAGCAAGTATTCAGTAAATATTTGTTGAAGGAATTACTCCACTTTGTCTTGTTGATCTAAGTGGTGAACAATCTAAAAACATATCAACACAATATTAGAACTACTAATACTAATTTTCAGGTCAATGTAAAATGTGTATCCCCTACATTGACTTATTCCATGTGGAACTATGAAAGTGCGACTGAGCTCTTCTCTACTTTCAGAAAAATTGTTCTCTTAACCTTTGTATAATTATTTTCTCTTTATAACATCATAGTTTCTCTTTATGGCGTCATGTGCTATTACTTGAATAAGCAGAAAATATTTGTATAAAATTTCTATAAAATATACAAATTATATGTGTTTGTTTAGAATTGGGGAATCAAATATTCAACTCTGTCTAGAAGCTATAATCTAAATGTTTATTCCTCGGGTTTGACAGGCACATTAATAGCATTTCCAGCAGGCTCAGTGTTAAGACGAAATTATAACGTATCATGGAGGTAGTGAGAGAGATACTAATAGCTCTTTCCACTAACTCCTAATTATACTGATAACAGTATATTTTCTTACCATGGGAGACAATACCGGTGGGACACTTGAATTATAATTAACCCTATTTAGTTTACCTATTGGATTGTATCATTGAAGTTCTTAGATCTAAGAAGACCTACCTGACAGATTCATAGATTGAGATTCTCCTAAGTACAAAAGCAAAGACTATGGCCACTTTAGCAAGGATAGCGATGCTGAAGTAATTCCCTGAGGTTTCTTCCTGCCATTTCAATTAGATCAATAAGTTAACAGAGTCAGGGGTAGGTCTTTCCCATCATGTGATGATTTGAGAATCATCACTTCTCAAAGGATTTTTAAAAACAATTATGTCTTTTCACTATTTTTAATAGAATGGAATATTAGATACACAAAAGAATACATGCAATATATACATGTAAGTCATGGAGCATATTACTAAAGTGATGATCACTGACATAGTGATTCTCATTGGTAAGAAAATCCTCTTAATGGAAACTAAATGTTGGGTACTCATGAACATAAAGATGGCCTATTAGTCTGTTTTCATGCTGCTGATGAAGACATACCTAAGACTGGACAATTTACAAAAGAAGGAGTTTTAATAGACTTACAATTGCACATTGCTGGGGAAACCTCACAATCACGGCAGAAGGCAAGGAGGAGCAAGTCACATCTTACATGGATGGCAGCAGGCAAAGAGACAGCTTGTGCAGGAAAACTCTGCCTTATAAAGCCATCAGATATCATGAGACATATTCACTACCACGAGAACAGCCCGGGAAAGACCTGCCCCCATGATTCAATTACCTCCCACCAGGTCCCTCCCACAACATGTGGGAATTCAAAGTGAAATTTGGGTGGGGACACAGCCAAAACATATAATTCCACCTCTGGTCCCACCCAAATCTCATGTCCTCACATTTCAAAACCAATCATGCCTTCCTAACAGTCCCACAAAGACTTAACTCATTTCACCATTAACTCAAAGTCCACAATCCAAAGTCTCATCTGAGATAAGGTAAGTCTTAGTCTTTAAAGTCAAAAGCAAGTTAGCTACCTCCTAGATACAATGGGAGTATAAGCATTGGGTAAATACAGCCATTCCAAATAGAAGAGATTAGCTGAAACAAAGGGGCTACAGGCTCCATGCAAGTCTGAAATCCAACAAGGTAGTCAAATCTTAAAGCTCCAAAATAATCTCCTTCGACTTCATGTCTCACATCCAGGTCACACTGATGCAAGAGGTGGGTTCCCATGGCCTTGGGCAGCTCTGCCCCTGTGGCTTCGCAGGGTATAGCATCCCTCCTGGCTGCTTTCATGGGCTGGCATTGTCTGCTTTCATGTCTGTGGCTTTTCCAGGGGCACAGTGCAAGCTGTCAGTGAAACTGCCATTCTGGAATCTGGAGGATGGTGGTCCTCTTCTCACAGTTCCAATAGGTGGTGCTCCAGTAGCGTCTCTGTGTGGGGGCTCTCACCTCACATTTCTCTTCTGTGCTGCCCTAGCAGAGGTTCTACATGAAAGCCCCACACCTGCAGCAAACTTCTGCCTGGTAATCCAGGCATTTCCACACATCCTCTGAAATCTAGGTGGAGGTTCCCAAACCCCAATTCTTGACTTCTGTGCACTGGCAGGCTCAACACCATGTGGAACCTGCCAAGGCTTGTGACTTGCACCCTCTGAAGCCATGGCCAGGACTCTACGTTGGCCTCTTTCAGCCACAGCTGAAGCAGCTGGGATGTAAGGCACCAAGTCCTTTGGCTGCATACAGCATGGGACCCTGGGCCGAGCGGACAAAACCACTTTTTCCTCCTAGGCCTCTGGGCCTGCGATAAGAGGGGCTGCCATGAAGACCTCTGACATGCCCTGGGGACATTTTCCCCATTTTCTTGGGATTAGCATTGGGCTCCTCATTACTTATGCAAATTTCTGCAGCTGGCTTGAATTTCTCCTCAGAAAATGAGTTTTCTTTTTTACCCCATTGTCTGGCTGCAAACTGTCCAAACTTTGTGTTCTGCTTTCCTTATAAAACTGAATGCCTTTAACATCACCCAAGTCACCTCTTGAATGCTTTGCTGCTTAGAAATTTCTTCCACCAGATGCCCTAAATCGTCTCTCTCAAGTTCAAAGTTCCACATATCTCTAGGGTAGGGGCAAAATGCCACCAGTCTCTCTGCTAAAACATAACAACAGTCACCTTTGCTCCAGTTCCTAACAAGTTTCTCATCTCCATCTGAGACCACCTCAGCCTGGATTTAATTGTGCATATCATTATCAGCAGTTTGGTCAAAGCCATTTAACAAGTCTAGGGAGTTCCAAACTTTCCCATGATTTCCTATCTTCTTCTGAGCCCTCCAAACTGTTCCAACTCTTGCCTGTTACCCAGTTTCAAAGTCACTTCCACATTTTTGGGTATCTGCTCAGCAGCGCCCCACTCTACTGGTACCAGTTTACTGTATTAGTCCATTTTCATGCTGCTGATAAAGACATACCCAAGACTGGGCAATTTACAAAAGAAATAAGCTTAATGGACTTACAGTTTCACATGGCTGGGGAAGCATCACAATCATTGTCGGGGTAAGGAGGATCAAGTCATGTCTTATATGGATGGCAGCAGGCAAAGACAGAGAGAGAATTTCTGCAGGGAAACTCTGCCTTATAAAGCCATTAGATATCATGAGACTTGTTCACTATCACAAGAACAGTATGGGAAAGACCTGCCCCCATGATTCAATTATCTCCCACCAGGTCCCTTGCACAACATTTGGGAATTCAGGATGAGATTTGGGTGGGGACACAGCCAAACCATATCAGATGGCCACCATAGAGACTGGGGACTACTATCAGGGGAAGGAGAGAAAGGAGCAGTGGTTGAAAAACTAGCTCTTGGGTACTATGTTCAGAACTTGGGTGACAGGATTATTCATACCCCAAACCTCAGCAACAAACAATATACTCCGGTAGCAAACCTGCACATCTACCCCTGGAATCTAAAATAAAAGTTGAAAATAATAATAATAAATTAAAATAATAATAATCAAAATAACAACAACAACATAAAAATCCCCACAGGGTACTTGCAATGGCTGGCTTTATGCATCAAGTTGCCCAAGCTATGGTACCTGGTTATCCAATCAAACACTTATTTAGGGGTTGCCATTAAGGCATTTGATAGATGTGATTAACATCTATAATCAGTCCACTTTAAGAAGATTGCACATGATGATGTGGGTAGGCCTCATCCAGTTAGTTGGAGGACATAAGAGCACAACTGAAGTTTCCAGGAGAAGAAATTCTAACTCAAGACTGCAGCATCAACACCAGCCTGAGATTTCAGCCTCCTGGTCTGTCCTACAGATTTCAGACCCGCAGTCCCAACAATCATGGGACCCAGTTCCTTAAAAAAAATCTCAATGTCTCTCTCTAAAAAAATAGACATAAAGGCAAAATAACAGTAAAAGTTCATAAAAAAGAAAACCCTCTTAATACCAATCCTAATTCCACAGAAGCAGTACAGTGAGCCACTTCAATTAATATTGAAACTGTAAAAGAGTCTCAATGGGAGAAAGTCAGAGAGTAGACATTTTTTTCACTGACATTTGTCTTCTTTTTATCTAGTATGAGTAACACTAAACTGGCAGAGAGAAATATGTGTGCAAATCATTTAATTAATTTCTTACTTTTTCTTTGTCCTGCTGAATAAAGGTTTTTTAAAATTATTATACTTTAAGTGTCATGGTGGTTTGCTGCACCCATCAACCCATCACCTACAATAGGTATTTCTTCTAATGCCATCCCTCCCTTTGCCCTCCATCCCCTGACAGGCCCTGATGTGTGATGTTCCCCTGTCTGTGTCCATGTGTTCTCATTGTTCAACTCCCAATTATGAGTGAGAACAAGCAGTGTTTGGTGTTCTGTTTCTGTGTTAGTTTACTGAGAATGGTTTCCAGCTTCATCCATGTCCCTGCAAAGGACATGAACTCATCCTTTTTAAGGCTGCATATTATTTCATGGTGTTTATGTGCCACATTTTCTTTATCCAGTCTATCATTGATGCACATTTCGGTTGGTTCCAAGTCTTTGCTATTGTGAACAGTGCTGCAATAAACATACACGTACATGTGTATTTACAGGAGAATGGTTTATAATCCTTTGGGTATATACCCAGTAATGGGATTGATGGGTCAAATAATGTTTCCATTTCTAGATCCTTGAGGAATTGCCACACTGTCTTCCACAATGGTTGAACTAATTTACACTCCCACCAACAGTGTAAAAGTGTTCCTATTTCTCTACATCCTCTCCAGCATCTGTTGTTTCCTTTTTAATGATCACCATTCTAACTGGCGTGAGATGGTATCTCATTGTGGTTTTGAGCTTTTCTTCATATGTTTGTTGGCCGCATAAATGTCTTCTTTTGAGAAGTGTCTATTCATATCCCTCAGCCACTTTCTGATGGGGTTGTTTTTTTTCATGTAATTTTGTTTAAGTTCCCTGTAGATTCTGGATATTATCCTTTTGTCAGATGGATAGATTGCAAAAGTGTTCTCCCATTCTATAGGTTGCCTGATAGTTTCTTTTGCTGTGCCAAAGTTCTTTAGTTTAGTTAGATCCCATTTGTCAATGTTTGCTTTTGTTGCCATTGCTTATGGGGTGTTAGTCATGAAGTCTTTGCCCATGACTATGTCCTGAATGGTATTGTCTAGGTTTTCTTCTAGGGTTTTTATGGTTTTAGGTTTTATATTTATGTCGTTAATACATCTTGAGTTAATTTTTGTATAAGGTGTAAGGAAGGGGTCCAGTTTCAGTTTTCTGCATATGGCTAGCCAGTTTTCCCAACACCATTTATTAAATAGGGAGTCCTTTCCCCATTGTTTCTTTTTGTCAGGTTTGTCAACAATCAGATGGTTGTAGATGTGTGGTGTTATTTCTGAGTCCTCTGTTCTGTTCCATTGGTCTATATGTCTGTTTTGGTACCCGTATCATGGTTACTGTAGCCTTGTAGGATAGTTTGAAGTCAGGTAGCATGATGCCTCCAGTTTTGTTCTTTTGGCTTAGGATTGTCTTGGCTATAGGGCTCTTTTTTGGTTCCATATGAAATTTAAAGTAGTTTTTTTCTAATTCTGTAAAGAAAGTCAATGGTAGCTTGATGGGCATAGCCTTGAATCTATCTATTTGTTTGCTCTTGCTTCTCTAGATCTTTCCTGCTTTCTCCTGTGGGAATTTAGTGCTATAAATTTCCCTCTAACCACTGCTTTAGCTGTGTTCCAGAGATTCTAGTATGTTGTATCTTTGTTCTCATTTGTTTCAAAGAACTTATTTATTTCTGTGTTAATTCCGTTATTTACCTAGTAGTCATTCAGGAGCAGGTTGTTCAGTTTCCATGTACTCGTGTGTTTCTTAATCCTGAGTTCTAATTTGATTGCACTGTGGCCTGAGAGACTGTTTGTTATGAGTTCTGTTATTTTGCATTTGCTGAGGAGTGTTTTACTTCCAATTATGTAGTCAATTTTAGAATAAGTATGATGTGGTGGTGAGAAGAATGTATATTCTGCTGATTTGGGGTGGAGAGTTCTGTAGATGTCTATTAGGTCTGCTTGGTGCAGAGCTGAGGTCAAGTCCTGAATATCCTTGTTAATTTTCTGTCTTGTTGATCTGTCTAATATTGTCAGTGGGGTGTTAAAGTCTCCCACTATCATTGTGTGGGAGTCTAAGTCTCTTTATAGGTCTCTGAGAACTTGCTTTATGAATTTAGGTGCTCCTGTATTGGGTACATCTATATTTAGGATAGTTAGCTATTCTTGTTGCATTGATTCCTTTACCATTATGTAATGCCCTTTTTTGTCCTTTTTGATCTTTGTTGGTTTAAAGTCTGTTTATCAGAGACTAGGATTGCAAACCCCGCTTTTTTTTTGCTTTCCATTTTCTTGGAAAATATTCCTTCATCCCTTTATTTTGAGCCTATGTGTGTCTTTGCATGTGAAATGGGTCTCCTTAATACAGCACAACTATGGGTCTTGACTCTTTATGCAATTTGCCAGTCTGTGTCTTTTAACAGGGGCATTGAGCCCATTTACATTTAAAGTTAATATTTCTATGTGTGAATTTGATCCTGCCATTATGATGCTAGCTGGTTATATTGCTTGTTAGTTGTTGTTGTGGCAGGCTCCACCCAGCTCGAGCTTTCTGGAGGCTTTTTTTTCACACTGTGGGGAGAAAACGGCCTACTCCAGCCTCAGTAATGGCAGATGCCCCTCCCCACACCAGTCTCAAGCATCCTAGGTTGACTTCAGATCGCTGAGCTGGCATGAGAATTTCAAGCCAGAGGATCTTAGCTTGCTGGGCTCTGTGGGGGTGGGATTCACGGAGCTAGACCACTTGGCTCCTTGGCCTCAGCCTCCTTTGCAGGGGAGTGAATGGTTCTGTCTCGCTGGCATTCCAGGTGCCACTGGGGTATGAAAAAAAAAAAAAAAAACTCCTGCAGCTAGGTCTGTGTCTACCCAAACAGCTGCCCAGTTTTGTTCTTGAAACCCAGGGCCGTGGTGGTGTAGGCATCTGTGGGAATCTCCGGTCTGTGGGTCGCAAAGACTATGGGAAAAGTGTAGTATCTGGCCTGGAATGCCCCATTCCTCACGACGCAGTGCCTCAGGGCTTTCCTTGGTCAGGGGAGGGAGTTCCCCAGCCCCTTGTGCTTCCTGGATGAGGTAATGCCCCACACTGCTTTGGCTCACCCTCCATGGACTGCATCCACTGCCTAACCAGTCCCAATGAGATGAGACAGGTACCTCAGTTGGAAATGCAGAAATTACCTTCCTTCTGCATTGATCTCTCTGGGAGCTGCAGACCAGAGCTCTTTCTATTCAGTCATCTTGCCAGCCACACCTGTATAAAGGGTTTAATGTAGACTGAAGGTGTCTTCAATGTTTCCAACAAGTCATCCATTTGTCTACTGTGATCGTGTTCTTTTGGGAGTAAAGTGTCTTTTAGGTTGGGGCAAAATTAGTTTTTGGCAAGGCAGGTGGTGTTTTTATTGTCAATGCAATAATGGAAAAAGGACAGTTAGAAAAGTTATCCCTCTGTCTCATGGCTGTCACTGTAGCTGCTACTGATTTAAAACCTAAAATAGGTGCAGCACTGACCTGCTTCAGAATGATGCCTGAAGTGGCAGATGGTGGGATTCTGTTTAAACCAGATTGTTCATGCTCAATCTCATGCCCTTGTGCATTTCAGCTGCTATTTTTCATTTGTTATAAAAATGCCATTATCTTGACCAGTAATGCAGTTTCTCAGATAGTTTGAAATCCTTAAATCCTTATTTTGTAGAGAGTTTGTGCTGGAACACCACCGACTGTGCCTCGTGTGCATCATATTAGGCTAATATAGGGTGGAAATAGCAAATTGACTTTGATAACGGATTTTCAAGTGTGCTCTTTGTGGATGAAATGCTGTTTCACTTGTTATGATTTTTTCAGGCAGTAATTTATTTGTAAATGTCTTGACTGTACTTTAATGCCACTCTGTCTCTGGGGGTGAGTCTCTGTTACAACCAGTTATAGAGATAACAAGGTTAGGAATATATCCTCACGTGGCATTTGTCTAGGGCCTGAGACTTTTTTTGTTGTGACAGTCTGACAGGAAAAAAACGATTTGAAAAGATTTAGCAGCAGAAGGGTAGGGGGGCTACAAATTAGCATATAGTTGCCCACAGTCGTTATATATGTAGGGTTTTATTTTTTTAATAAGAAAGTCAGAAGCTGGCATCTGAACATTAAGAAACCATTTTAATATCTTTTCTGCTAACACTGCTGTGAACTTAGTGATGCTGGGTGATGCTGGGTGGGGAAACCAGAAGCTGTTTTCTTTCCAAAAGGTAAAAAATGTGAGTCAAGTATGTTAGATACTGTTATTATAGGAGTTCTCACTGACTTCTCAGATTGAGTGAAAGTTCATGTTCATATGTCAATTGTAAGAAGGGGATATGTTCTAGCCCAGGGTTCAGTATGCTTTTTCTGTTCAAGATCATAAACATTTCAACGTCCTTGGCCATATGATCTCTTATAATGACTCATCTCTGCTAATGCAGTGCAAAATCAGCCATATACAATGCACAAGTTGAAGAACATGACTGTGTTCCAATAAAACTTTATTTATAAAAACATGCTGTTGGCCACATTTGGTCCATAGGTAGGCCATAGTTTGCCAACTCTTGTTCTAGGTTAAGTGAAGAAAGGTGTTTGAAATGCTTACACAATGCACTTGCTACCTTTTTAAAATAGCTGTGAAGATAACTTACCCCATATAATCTAAGTTATTTTGTCCTAGGCTCCTTCTCCACATCTTTGTTAAAGTTAGAAATTCCATACATTTATCACTATCAACCTCTACTTGTGTGTATTACAAGCGATTTGAATTTAAAACATTTCTTGAAGGACATCAGAAAAATCTTTTAGTGCTGAGAAATTCAAGTAAAGTCCTTTGGAGAGAAAGTTAGTTATTACTGTCTTAGACAAAGGTTTGCTATGGAAGTTGATTGTATTTTCAAATAATAACCTTAAGGGTTAAAGGTTTTGTTTTCCAAGCAGGTGGACTTATTTTGCTCTTTCTTTGCTTTTTTCTTTTTTTAAAAAAAATTTCTGTCTCCCCTTCTCTCTCCGTTTGCTGCTTGACTGTATCATACTGTGTTACTGGTTGAGAAGGTGCTGCGTCACCTTCTGTATTGTTACTTGATCTTTGATTTCCTGTGAAGCACAATGAATCTTACATTAGACTCTTCTGAGTCAGGTGGTGCACCATCTGTTCCCAGGCCTGGAAAACATGAGTAACAGAGAGCAACAGAAAGCAACAGCTACCCCAGGTTTAGCAGAATATTCATATTTACATAGCAAGAGAGAGGCAGACAATTCTGATTTCAGGTAGGGTAGAAGTTTATTTTCCTCACACTCATTGAATACATTTAACATAAAACCTTTATAAAAATTATTTTACACATTAGTACACTCATAGGATAGGACAGGTTTGAACCTACTTGCCTTTGTTGTTCTGGGGTGATGTTAGTTTTAAGTGGTTGGGAATGGTTGCGTAATTGTACATAAGAGCTGCATTGCATGAGGCTACCCAGAATACACGAGAGCAGCTGGCAAACCTAGGTATTGAAGCTGATAGCAGGTAGCCTATAGCAAATCGAAAGAATGAAGGCCAACCAGCGTCTGGCTGCCAACCTGTGATAGTATTTAGAAGGTTGAACTAACCTTCTGTTAAGAACATGAGAAGCCCGTTACCACGCAGCTTTAAATCCCCGAGCTAAATAATTAACTATAGATAAAACTCTTTTAACTATACATTGCCCTGGTAGTACTTTATTCAAATTAAAAGCAAATCACTTTCATAATACACTCATCAGTTTAAACGCATGGTACATACTAACATTATTAAAACATATGTCTGTCATGAATTAAAGCATTAAAGGCCCACCTCATTAGGGTCACACAGGTCCTCAGTATGCCATAATGACTTCCCTAAATACATTATGTTGATTACAGAAAAAAATAGGATACTTTTAGAAACTATTTAAAATAATTCATTGATCATCCTGCACTGCTTTAGTTCTTACCAGCTATTTTTAAGAACTGGCATTCAACAGGAACCTAAAACACTGCCAAGAAATTGTAAAAAACTGAGGAACCTATAAAAATAAATGACACAGAAAGCTACTTAGGTTAACTCTATAAACTGCTGGCTGCCCCCTCCGAAGTCTGTAAAATCACTAGGGAATGGAAAGTTCTGTTTTATTCAATTTCTGAAGGCGCCTCCTTTTAGTATTGACCCTGGCACATCTGTTATCATACTTGACGACAAAACTTAACAATTTCAGTTCGTATTTGAAAGAGTATCAAGCAATGGTGGTTTATTCAATTGCAGGAGATTATGAGAGGGTAGACACTGTTGAGGACATAGATAAATAGGTGTCTAGTCATCAGAGATGGTTTTGTAGATTTTCTTGGCTTCAAGAAGAGATATTTTGAGGTAAAAATTGGACTATTTGGGGCAGCGAGAGGTAGAGAAAATGTGATGCCATGTTAGGGAAAAAGGAGATGGAATGAGTTAATGGAGCACTGCCACTTTAAAAAATATTATTTTAGTATGATTGATCATAGCCTTATCATATTTTTCTACTTTGCCTGTTCATAACTAGAATTAATGCAGATGCAGTCCAAACTCAGCAAAAACATTTCTGATAACAGGAACGGCTCTACTTCTGGAACCCCAAATGTAATCTTGACACGTTTATAATCACCTTTAAGAACTACAGAACAACAACTCAGTGTTGCTATAAACAGCATGCTATTTATTTTCAGAACTGAAAGTTTAGTGTGGAGCATGTTAAAATCCATTCTGCCTGTGTCGAAGGTATTTTTAGACTTCCAAAATTCATGTCGAAATTTTGTGTGATTAAAAAATACTTAAGCAGTTTCATTTCCATCTTTGCACTAATATGTGGTCCTTTCGAGGGACTTCTGAACTGAAGGCCTTTGACTACTCTCTATACAGTCTTTATGTCAAAAATATATGCGGTTCT
Source organism: Trachypithecus francoisi (assembly GCF_009764315.1). Classification (NCBI taxonomy): domain Eukaryota; kingdom Metazoa; phylum Chordata; class Mammalia; order Primates; family Cercopithecidae; genus Trachypithecus; species Trachypithecus francoisi. The sequence goes on along the minus strand of NW_022681469.1, from coordinate 85,452,790 downwards.
TGGACCAGAGGGTTTTTCACAACATTAAAATAAAAATAGGTTTTCCAACCTTTGAACTACTCCCTGGTCTACACAGCTGTGTTTTTCATGGATCCAAGATCCACATTGCCAATTGGAGCAGCTTGTTAGGCACTTCCAACCCATTCCAGGAGAACACATTGCAGATTTTGCTTCCTGATTCCGCTCATGTTTCCATTTGCTTGACATTAGTGGAATTCAAGGACTCCAAAATGTACACAAAACTCACAAATGTTGTGCATAAAGATTCAAAAATGAAGAACTGAAGCAATTTTCAAGCAAGTCAAACAGCAAAATAACTGTGACCTCAGGATTCATGCCTCAGTACATCCTAAGATGATTTTTGACTTCTTGTGGGTCTCTACCGGTTTTTAAAATTTCTTTGCATCTGTTTTAGTGTTGAGATGAAGAATTCACCACCAAGACCTAGTAAGTACCACGATGCATGTATTTGCCTAACTGGTACCTGACAAGTACACACTGCTTCCTAGTGTATCTTCTTGGAGATGGATTTCCTTTCAGTATAATTGCATTTCATTGGTGAATCATGCTAGATTTGGTAGTGTATAGCCAGAATTTTTATCCTTTGTAAAAATCATCTGTAATTCCTTTATGCACACTTCCTCAAACTTATTACAGAAAAATTTAATTTGGACAATTTCACAGTTGGAATGATTGGACTAGCTCTACAGAGCAGTCAGAGCAAACCTCTCTGCTCCTTAGTCAGTAGCTCCAGACTGCCTGTTGGTGCCTCTATCTCTTCTTACCAGGAGCCTCATCTTTTCTTCATTTCTTTTTGGTTCAGTTTGAATTCTATGGTCCACACTTTGAGTAACTCTTCTCCAGTGACATAAACTCTCTTGCCTTTTCATTATATTCAGGCAAATAATCAACTGACCTCTTTATCTGTGCCAGTTCCTGGGTAGCACAGCATAGCTAAAGAAAATAATGCAAGATAATAGACTGATATGGTATGGTTATACCTCCTTATACCTTCCACGATGTCCATCCACTACCATATTCCATCGGTTTAACATGGTAATTATCTCTTGCATCCATTTATATTCATGCGTGCAATCACTATTCTAGTTAAAACTACCATTTCTTTTTCTGTTCCTACAATTGTCAGCAGATGATATTCCAAGATCTACTCTTAACCCACTCTGATTCTTTTTCTCTAATACTCTTTTAAAATTCATGTATTTTTTTTTTTTTTTTTTTTTTTTTGAGGCGGAGTCTCGCTCTGTCGCCCGGACTGGAGTGCAGTGGCCGGATCTCAGCTCACTGCAAGCTCCGCCTCCCGGGTTTACGCCATTCTCCTGCCTCAGCCTCCCGAGTAGCTGGGACTACAGGCGCCCGCCACCTCGCCCGGCTAGTTTTTGTATTTTTAGTAGAGACGGGGTTTCACCATGTTAGCCAGGATGGTCTTGATCTCCTGACCTCGTGATCCGCCCATCTCGGCCTCCCAAAGTGCTGGGATTACAGGCTTGAGCCACCGCGCCCGGCCAATTCATGTATGTTTAAGTCCCTCCTCTACTGTTAACCCTTGAAAGCTGCCCAATCCTCTTAGGATTAAAACCAAATTTTTGACCTGGCCTCTATGATTTTGCACAATTTACCACTTCTCGGGCTCTCTGTACTGCACGGACTGGCATCATCTTCTCATGATCTTTGGTGACCAGAGACCTCTTTGCTACCTTGAATGTCCTTGCTCCTTTTCTTTTCCAAGGTAAATGCTAAAAAATGCTTCAGATTTTAACTTGGATAGCATTAAAAAAACTCGCTTCCTCCTGTCACCCCCACTCTATCTGGTGGCCCTCACCCAATGACTAAATGACCAGGATTACAAAAAGGACATGTCCTGGTCTCAATGTGGTGTAATTCAGTGATATAATTCATGTTCTCCAGAGCTCCCCATGGGGTCAAATTCAAGTCAGTTTCCAGTTGAGACCACATTCTTGCTTAGCTTTCTTCATTGCTTATCCTGATATCCTGAGAACACTTCCTCAATTACTTACTCACACAAGAATCCTGATTTCAGCCTGTTTCTAGAGACCTCAAAGTAAGGCAGCACTCTACATTTTTCCTTATTATACTATTCAGGCCTTTATACGTATATTTGTGTCTTTGATTATTGTGTTTGCCTGTAGATTATAAGCTTATAAGGGAAGGAATTATGTGTGTTTTGCCCTCTTTATATATACAGTATCTCACAGAGTGCCACGCACATGGTGTTCAATATATAATGTTCAATGAATCTAAGTATCATTATCCTGCCTCAGTGAGGGACAGGGTTGAACTGTACGTTTCTGACAAATTTCGGGCCATGATGAGTACTTGAGGCACAGGGATGCTCCCTCTAGGAAGAAAGTAAAATTAAAGGTCATGTTTTTATTCTTTGATCTTTTTGCCTCTGAATCCTGTCTACCATGAGTTTAACACAGACACATCGAATCACGATTTTACCTTATTTTGGCTAATTCTTGCCTAGCTATATCAATATATATGTCCAATCCCTCGATCTTAGCTAAACTCAAGACCTTTTCCCACTCTTATTGTCAATGCATCATCCAAACCAGTTCATTGATCAAACTGTGATATATTCTTCATGTCTGGAAGTATATGGAAATTTTTATAGTTCCACAATTTAGAAAATAGAGATAATAGGTCAACAGAAATATGCTTATTTCTACAGAAAATTTGGCTTGCCTAGACCATTTCTGTAATTTTTTTAATCCTAAATTTTCCATTTTTGTTAGTGCTACTCTTTCAAATTAAAAAATGTACCTATGAGCATATCTTTTATTAACTATTTGATTAAAACACTAAATAATTTCGATCCACAATTATTCTCTCTGTATTTCTGATTATAATATTTTCTCAGATTTTATATTTAGCATTAAAAAATTGGGGTTCTACTTAAATTACATTCCTCAAATATAATTATATTTAATTTTCTATGTGTTTCTCTGTATGTAAAGGGGAGAACGCTAAAGTTAGACCTTAGTTAATATGAGCAAATTCCTTTCAGTAAAGACGTTTTCTGAAGTAATAAAGAACTGCTAGAGTTCCTGTGCCACCATCTATAGTTCCCCTAGTAAAGTTCCTTTTAACAGTGCAATTGCTCACTAGAGTGAATTATTGGGCATTGATTGAGAGAATAGTTATCAGAAGTCACAATCTGGCATGTGGTGAGAAAAAATTTTATGAGAAAATGTTTGTAAAAATTATACGAGAAATACCTTCTCTTAAGTATGTCTCCAAGGTTGGTTAGGAGTTTCATTATGCCATTGAAAAGAGAACCAAAGTTTCCATAGAACCACAGAATTCAGCAATCACATGAAACAAGTTTTAGACTGTGAAGCATGTGCATTAAACTCAGTCAATGCTACAGTCATCTCACTACAGTCATCTCACTGTAGTCACTTTTAGAAGCAATTGTTGTATGGTTTTTGGAAGGAAAATTTCATGGTTGGTCATTGAAAAGAGAAGAGAATAAACTCTGACTGATCTGTTTTTTAGAGGTTCCTCATTGCAGTAATCCTTACGTTATGAATACCCCTGCATGGCAATTCATCTTTACTTCTGCTCTTGCTCACATTATAATCAACTAGCAGGCAATAGTAGAGCGGCTGATTAATTTCAGAAAAAAAGGTTTTAATAATTATTGGATTCTAATTACTAAAAGGTAGTTAGGACTGGCATCAATTTCCACCTCCCTGGCATCGTTTGGAAATACTTTTGCAAAATTAAATATATATCATTAGAAACAAAAAGTAGAATAGAAGTCTTAAAGAAAAAAATAATATTTGTATAAAGTATTTTACATTTAAAATATAATTTTCAATAATTTAAATATATTAAAAATTTACATTTTAAAATATATTTAAAATATAATTTTAAATAATCTTTATAATTTTATAAGTATATTTATACTTACAATTTAATAAGTACCAACATAAAACTCTACTTATTTCAGCTTCAACTTCAAACAATTCTTACCTAAAATGTGATGGAGTGCTCATTAAGTTAACTAAAATCATAAAAGTATCCTCAGTAATTGGTTGATGACTTTATCAAGTATTTGTCTCATACAAAATCAGAAATAAGACAACTAATTTCAATTTTGGTAGGAAAATATGGTAAATATTTAATTCTAAAATTTACATCTAAAAACGACTTACAGAAAGTTTCAAACAAGTTTTCATTACCAGATAATGGGGAAGGAAAGGGGAGTTCTATTGCGGAAAAGGAACAAAACATGTTTAATACAGATCTTGCTGCTTGCATTTTACATTAGCAAGGCCTTTTCTTTCTTTTTTCTTTTTTTTTTTTTTGACGGAGTTTTGCTCTTGTTGTCCAAGCTGGAGTGCAACGGCACAATCTCTGCTCACTGCAACCTCCACCTCCTGGGTTCAAGTGATTTTCCTGTCTCAGTCTCCCAAGTAGCTGGGATTACAGGCGCCCACCACCACGCCCAGCTAATTTTTGTATTTTCTTTCTTTTTTTTTTTTTTTTAAGTAGAGACGAGGTTTCACCATGTTGGCCAGGCTGGTCTTGAACTCCTGACCTCAGGTGATTCGTCTGCCTTGGCCTCCCAAAATGTTGGAGAGAATAAAACTATGGACCTGTCTTAACTATGTTTTGTAATTTGTTGTGGAGTTTTTTCCACTTTGGTAAAATTTCATTTGCATTACTTTTAGTGTCTGTTATAAAATATTTAGATTTCATTATTTTTTCTAAATGATTTCATGTTACATTTAAAACGATTGAACCATTAAACCTGAAGTTTCAAGTCACACTCCTGAGATATGATTATAAAAATAATTCAAGCATAGTAAAATTAGAAAAGTTTAGGAAATTGATGAAAAAGATAGAAAATAGTTTTTGAATAAGAGGTAGAATTAGTTTTTGATTAACACTGTTTTCACAAATAATATTTATTATTAACTCTCCTCTTTTTCCTTTAAGCATTCAAAGCACAACAGATTGTCTCCAAACATATTACTTAACAATCTTCCTTACCATGCCTAATCGCCAATTCTATATTCCAAAAACAAGTCTTCCAATATCCTAAAATACACAGATTATTTTTACTTCAACTAGACTGTGATAGAAAGTGAGTTAACATTGCGGGCAATCTATAAGCTGATCCTAAATTTCAAAGTCATCTTTTAAGGGCTAAAAGAAAAGGAAATCATGGAGAAGAAATACGTGCTCTCAAATACATGAATACATCTGGAAGAATTTTTAGAACTGTTACCTGACATGCACGTCTATGTGCTATGATATGAATTCCCTAAGCCACGATGTTCATAAAACATCACTGATAGCTAATTCCTCTCTTCTAGCACCTCTAGCAGTATTGAAAATATAAAGCCCATCATAATCTTGAAAGACACATCTCGAACACCATAATCCAGAATACTGAAATTCCAAAAGATCAAAATCCCAAGAAGACTGTTCTTGGAAAAAATAATGTTAAAAAATTTTTAAAGAATATTTATTTATGTTTTTACAAGGAGATTTATTAGAGAAACATAAAAAAATGACAGAACACTTCATAGGCCACTTTACGCAACAAAATAGGCAATAATAACATATGTACTTTTGTGCATAGACACTCAGGTATACTAACAGCAGTCACATGGGTATAACAGTTATGAGCTCTTTATTCATAAAGAAATAGATCAAAAAGGGAAATGTATAAATGCATATTACTATGGTTGGTAATTGTGCACAACCCAGCTTAAAACTGTGGTCATCTGAAATACCATAACTAACAACCTAAGCCTTTTGAGATTGATCAGAAATGGCAATCAGTCAGCACTGCATATGGAGTCACCTAATGAGCCTCTTGATCTTGATATAGTTTATCTTTCATAAATGCATACGTACAAAAGGACATTCTTCATTGATTAAGGACATTTTAATGTACATACACAGTGATTACAAACAAAGTCAATGTTGTAGTAATGCATTTTTATGGAGTCAGATTTGCAAAAGATGCATAAACTCAGAACTCTTTAAAAGTTTCTGTACGATTTATATACCTCTAGTTTTGAAAATGATTCAAATATAAAATTCATAGCATAGTGAATTGTAAAAAAATAATGCTGACAATTTAAGAGAGTGGGAAAAAAACTTAAAAAACAAAACAAAACAAAAACAAAACCAAAAATCTAAAAAGAAAATTCTACCTATGAAAACGTGAATTACAGGGATAGATTATGGGCAATTGCACAGTTAGTCCGTAAGAGCTGGCTGCTTTTACAGCCATGAACTATATATTGAATTCTTGCATCACAATGAAGAGCTGCTTTTTTTTCTTTTAGGACACTACTCTACTTGGAGGATACATTCACATTCTTTTTTTTTTTTTTTTTTTTTTGACAAAGTCTTGCTATGTCGCAAGGCTGGAGTACAGTGGCACGATCTCGGCTCACTGTAACCTCCACCTCCAGGGTTCATGAGATTTTCCTGCCTCAGTCTCCCAAGTAGCTGGGACTACAGGTGTGTGCCACTGCACCCAGGTAATTTTTGTATTTTTAGTAGAGACAAGGTTTCACTATGTTGGCCAGGATGGTGTCAGTCTCTTTACCTTGTGATCCGCCCACATCGGCCTCCCAAAGTGTTGGGATTACAGGCCTGAGCCACCGTGCCCAGCCCACATTCATTTTCTATGCGGCACTGTTCTTTTTGAAATTCTTCTATGATTCTATATGCACTGACATAAGCATTCTCTATTAAATTTTCCCATCTCCTGTGCCTGTGCTATGCTGTTTCAGGTATATGGAAGTCAATTCCAAACACACTAATATACTGACCACAAAATTGGTGGAAACGATACTAGTGATCAAACAGCAACACTGCTGTGTGACTTCTGATGCTACCATGAACATAATTTTCAAACCAGTCAGTAACTTCACTGGTTTCTTCAGGCAAATGAAGCTTTAATTCATTAAAAGCTACCAGAATGTCGGCCGGGTGCAGTGACTCACGCCTGTAATCCCAGCACTTTGGGAGGCTGAGGCAGGCAGATCACGAGGTCAGGAAATCGAGACCATCCTGGCTAGCATGGTGAAACCCCGTCTCTACTAAAAATACAAAAAAAAAAAAAAAAAAGCTACCAGAACGTTATCCGTCATCAACTGGAAGGAATGCCAATTTAGGCAAATGATGTATTTTAAAACTAAAGTTTTTATTGTTGCTGTATTACATGGCCAATCTACTCATCTAAATTTTTCACCAAATGGATTGCGTTGAGAGGAAAACAAACAAACTTTACTGGTAATACTTTGAAATTCGTTTTTAAAAGCCTTGATTGCACTTAATTCCAAATCTGTCATTATGGTTTGGGGATTCAGTTGAAATCCATTTTCTTCTGTAAAGTCCACCAAATCTTCAAATAAGTGTTTATAGAGTGCTTCACTTTTTTCAGTCATTAATACGTAAAGGAGATAAGTTCTAGAATTTTTGAAACCATCAGGGGTATGAAGTGTATATAGTTGGTGAAAACAGTAGGGACAATTTTGAAAGTGTCATCCATTAGCCAAAGTGAAACATTTGCTAGTTTTTCTATGTTAGACTTAGTGGTAAATATAAGAAGTATATTTTCTTTAACAGTCAAATCTCCAATCAAGAATACTTCACTATTTAATGTGTTTTATAACACTGGAGAAAGTTCAATATCAGCAAGTGTCTTTGGTTCAGAAAATTACTGAGTTTGTCCTACTGTTTTTCTTCTCCAAAGAAGGGCATTTTTGAGGGCAAGCATGACACTATGCGTGAAGGGGCAGAAGTTGAATACGATTGAATAATTTGTCAGGGGAAGATTTCTTGCGTATTTCTCCTGACTTTTCACTTCTGTGGTCTTCAAAACATGAGCTGCACTTGTATTTGGAGGGTGGTTCTGGCTTACCAATTTTTTAAGTATATGCTGTCTCTGTGTTATGGTTAATACTGAATTTGATCAACTTGATTGGATTGAAGGATACAAAGTACTGATCCTGGGTGTGTCTGTGAGGGCCTTGCCAAAGGAGATTAATATTTGAGTCAGTGGGCTGGGGAAGGCAGATCCACCCTCAATCTGGTGGGCACAATCTAATCAGCTGCCAGAGAACATAAAGCAGGTAGAGAAACGTGAAAAGGAGAGACTGGCCTAGACTCCCAGCCTACATCTTTCTCCTGTGCTGGATGCCTCCTGCCCTCAAACACTGGGCTCCAAGTTCTTCAGTTTTGGGAGTCAGACTGGCTCTCCTTGCCCCTCAGCCTGCGGACAGCCTATTGTGGCACCTTGTGATCGTGTAAGTTAATATTTAATAAACTCCCCTTTATCTATAGAGTTTTGTCCCTCTAGAGAACACTAGTATACCCTACGAAAGTCTGGTTATTGCTTGGCTGTTGCAATTAAGCAATTTTCTGCCTTCCCAGCACCAATAATAATTATCTTTTAAACTTTTGTATTTCACTGTTAAATAGCCTTGTACACTTATCATAGCCTTTTTGCAAGGGAACAATTTCATAAATCTCTCCATTGTGTTGTAAGAAATACAATCAAGAGTGATATTCAGCTTCCCCAGTACCAAATCTGTATTAGATAGGGTTCCCCAGAGAGACAGAACCAATAGGACATATACACATAAATATATAGGAGAAGACTTATTAGAGGAATTGGTTCACACAATTATGGTAGTGACAATATATTAAGCCCATGACAAGCCACCTTCAAGCTGGAGACTCTGGGGATGCCAGGAGCATGGCTCAGGCCTAAAGTCTTGGAATCTGGGCAGCTACTGGTGTAGCTGTTTTGGAATCTGAAGCCTCATGAACTGGGAGTTCTGATGTCCAAGTCAGCAGGAGAAAAGTCTGTCCTGGCTCTCAGAGAGGATCAAATTAATCTTCTGTGTTTGTTCTTTTCAGGACCCGGTGGGCTGAATGATACCATCCCTCCGACACTGAGGACAGATCTTCCTCACACATTCCGCTCAGACGCACACACGAATCTCTGGAAACACTCTCACAGACACACCCAAAATAATGCTTTATCAGATTTGGAGGAATCCTTTCACCCAGTCCAACTGACACCTAAAACTAAGTCCACAAAGCCACCCCTTTTCAGTTTAGCACCCATACCCATCTCCTCAAACCACATTTAACTTCCAAATACAGACTATAACAAGGCAATAGTTCCACCTAATCTGATGCCACTATAATGTGATTGTGATTTTCAGGATTTTAGACTTTAGAAATTTTACACTTTAGGGATTTTGATTTTTTAGAATTTCAAGACTCGGGATTATGGCATTCAGGATTGTGTCTTTTGTAATTACGATTCACACTGGAAAACATAGAAAACACTTGTCAGAGAACATCTTAACAGAAATAATAACCTACAGATCACATTTAGCAGGTTTCCAAATTAACCACATGGGGATGGTCTTGTGATTAATAGCTGACATCCTTTCCCGAGTAAAAAATCTTACTGTGAGTCCCTCAAACTGTTATAATACTGATGAATACATAACCTATTGACACTGAATAAGACACTGTTTTTTTCTGAGTCATGAACTTTTGCTGATTATCTTGCACGTGCAATATTTTAGCCTGTATGTTGTCATCGGTAGCCAATGACTGTCACCTCTGTATTGTGCCTTCCAATAAAAAAGGACAACTTTGGTGTGAGTTTCCTCCTAAACTTTCTTATAAAAAACAAAACAACTTGTAACAGACTTTGGAATACGCCTAACTATGTTGGTGTGTCTTCCTGGTTTGATCTTCACATTTGGCTAAGCTTTTATCAAATTTTTTCTGCCTCAACAGCCTTAATTTCGGTCCACAGAAACTTTCTCTTGTTTCTCTTCTGTCTTAGTATTTCTGTGACTCCTGCATTTCCCCGTGGTGTATCATTTTATTGTAATTGAAACACAGTGATTGGTTTTTGGTGTTTGTAGGTACAATCGTTGGGGCAGAAAATTCCAACAAACAAAATTCCAAAACCCTGTGATACTGTCAAGTATATTGGGTAAATGGTGAACAGTTTATTCTTGATTTATACACTCTTTGGTGAGGACTTTTTGTGATATTGCAAGAGATGATTGAAAATAGAAAAAAATAATCAGTTAGCAATTCAACTTACTCTTGGTTATAAGTATGTTTTTACATTGATCTGTTAAATCAATTGCTAGGGATTTCGGTATTCAACTGATAAACATATATGTACTGGTCACTGTGTATGTGCTATGTGATTAGAGAGATACAAAAGAAATAAAGAAAACATAGGGTGCCTAATCACTGGTAAGTTGAAATTCCCGGCAGAAGGCAAAACTAGCATAGATAAGATAATAACAGAACAATAATTTACCAAAGGGAAAATATATATTCTGATTTAGTTAGAAAAGGCTTTAAGCCAGAGTGAAATTCAAGTCAATTCTTCTGAGTAAATTTTATTTCTGTAGGCAGACAGGAAAGAGGGAAACCCTCTATGTTTGGGAGAGCAGAAGTATGTAGTGGTGAAGAACTGTAAGGACAGTTTAAACAGTAGGACAAACAGGCAGTCACCCTGGGAACCTTTGCTTAAGTGGAGCTGAAACAACACTCAGGAGGAAAAACATCATTGAAATACAAAAAGATGGAGAAAACTGTTTTTTCTAGACTTTCTTTTGGAGAGAACGAATACTCTATGTTCCTAGAAGAGTACTTTAATAAGAACTAGAGTTGCTCTGAATGATCCTTAAACTTAGTTCTTCAGAGGATAGATTTAGTAGGTTTCAGGGCTTGTTTGTAGGAGGGGGATTGTAAGTTTGAGACAGAGCTAAGTTGCTTGGGACAATAGAAAAGAATGTTTTTCCACCCTTCGCTTAAAGTGCACCTGGTTTCTGCTCTGGATAAAAGTCACAATCTACTATTTTATGAGGTTATTAAATTTCTAGCATGATTGGGGCAACCACAGTTTGTCATTGTCCGTGCTTTGGTCTTGATGCTATTCTGGATGAATGTGGAAGGCCACTATTGTAAAGACCAAGACTATTAAGGGAGAAGGAATGTATGACATAGAACTTAAAAGCCAGGCAAAATGAGTTGTTGGTATTTGTCATATTAAGAATGATGATAGGCACTTGTAAGGAGAGCAGAGTAGTAGTTTTAAAAAGAACTTGGGCAGAGGGGATATCAAGACAGAGAATAGCTATAAAGAGATTGGTTTTAAATTATGTCATTTATTTAGATGTAAGATGATAAATATTTTGACAAAAATAATGACTATTAGAATGAAATGGAAGAGATAAATACAAAACATTGTTCAACTGATAAGTAGTAGGGCCCAGAAACAGTGCATATAAATAGAGCGAGGAATTGAAGATAATTTTTTTTCCCAAGTTTGGTTAAGAAGATTCACAGAAATATTTGGAAAAAGAGAAAATTTGGTGAGAAATTAATGCTACACTTTGAATTTATGTAATTTTAGGTTGAAAAGGGAATATTTATGCTGTTTTTTCTAATGTCTGCTAATTTGTTATAATACATAATTTGGCAATTGTACAATTTAAGAAAAGAATGATACCTCACAAGTGAAAAGTAGTTGTAGATAAATTCTAGGATAAATTGAACATGAAGTAGTAGTGTTTTATAATTGTTTTTAAATTCAGCTTAGTATAATTGTTTTTAAATTTCTATCTTGAAAAATGATAAACTTTAAATGATTATAGAAAGAGTTAAAATCATGATAGCTATTCACCATTTGATGACTGTTCTGTTTATGTCCCTATTTTTTAAACTGGTAAGGAAATCACAGTAAATAAAAATAAGATGTAAATAGAGATGATTAAATTATATCTAATTTATTTTACATAAATATATTATACTTAATTATTACTATAAATACAGCTACAAATTACTTGTAAACTGGTACATTTATGTCTGTGTGATGAATCCTCAAAAGAAGATTTGCTGGCTCAAAGTGTGTGTCTTTTTAATTTTAGAAGACTACATAATTTTACCCACAGAATGTGAGTACTTATTTCCATATGTAACCTATTAGGCATTTTCTTTCTGCCTATGCAAATTTGATGTGTGCAAAATGGCACGTCACTGCGTTTCTTTGACAACTAGCTATGATAAGCATTCTTTTACATTTATTGTCTGTTTGTCATTTCTGTTTTTCAAAAGACCTGCTTATATTCTGTGTTTATTTTTCTTTTGGAGGTTTGTCTTCTCCTCACCTTATCATGAATATTAGTATTTTAATTTTCATACTGTTAAAACAATTTTCTTTTAGTCTATTTCTTGTCTTTGACTTTGATACTTGTGATTTTTACTTGATTTTTTAAAGCAATCAAATTTATAATTTTCATGTCTTTCAGTTTTTGTTTTTCTGCCTGGAAAAAGTTTATGTTCAACTTAATGTTAAGCAAATATTTTCCTAATTTTTTTCTTAAATTTTACAATTAACTTTTTTTTATCATTTAGAACTTTATTTCATTTAGAATTTATGTTTGTTTATATTGTGAAGAAGTGACCCATATATTTTATTTTGGGGTGGATGGCAATTACATAAAACTATACAACAAATTAAAGATCTTCTTAGTACTCATTAAAATGCCAAATATATAATATATTAACTTCTCAGATAAGTCTATTTCTCTAAAATCTGTTTCTAGAATTTCTAGTATGTTCACAAATTTAGCTATTTATTCTTGGATTAATTCCATATAGTTTTGAATAAAGAGTTATAATACATGCTACCATATTGTAGAGTTAATTATACCTCATTTTTCTCAAACCTTTAAAGCAATTTTTCAAATATACTTGCTTATAACAAATGTAGAATCAGTTTTTGAAACTCTTTTCCCTGGAATTTCTCTAAGGATTTTGATGAAAATTGCATTAAATTGATGTAATAGTTAGAAAAGAACATATTTCAGTTATTCTAAGTTTCCCATTCAAATCCGTTTTATATTATATTTTTACAAGTTTTTATATGTATTATATCTATCTTCTTACATTTACACTTATGGATTTTATAATTTTGGTCATGAGATACAGAACAACAGATTCTGCATCAGATACAGGACCACTTACTAACAGCCATAGATTAATAGTATTAAAACTAAGACTGTCTATCAAGGTGACTTTACTATTTGATCATCTGCACTAACAGAACACTATTATTCCAGGAAATTTTTGCTCAAGATAATAACATTGAGAATAATTATGTTATTTGTTTCAGAGATTTCCAGAATTTTCATTTGTTTAAATTCTATGCAACTTGGTCTCATTAGAATAAACAGCCTCCTTTTCAGAAAAATTAGTTTACTTAGTTGAGTTTTACTCTTTACGATTTGCTTCAAAACTATTATTTTGCTTTTTCCATCAATCCTAAACTATTATATGATGAGTCTACTAAGAGTCTATGGAGGTTGTGGTCTCCCTTAACGCAGTAAACAATTAACTTCGCTTTACTTGATGAAAATAATTTTAACAGATTCGTTGGCCAGTTGACAGTCAACAGTTATTGTGGTTTTCTTCCCTATTTCCATTTTTAACTGCCTAATAAGAATATTTTTAAAAGTTATTGGGTTATTCACCTACAGTGCTAACCTCTTCTATTAAGTCTAAAATTTTCGGAAGAATCTGCTAGATTTTTTTCCAAAGCTAATCACATAATTGGGAAATAAAAATACTGCTTTTTTCCTCAATTTCATATATTTATGCTTATTCAAAAAGAAATCCTGCCCTTATTTTATTACAAGCAAGGTGAATGAATACAGTGGTAGTGATCATCTTCATATTATTTCTGATTTTCTTTGGATTGTCTTTATCGTTTCATAGTATAAAAAATATTTAATATTAATTTTTATAGTTTTTGCATCTTAGTTTTTTTTCTTAGTCTTATTTTTCTTAGAGGTTTTGCTAGAAATGGTCAATAAATTTTAGCAAATGTATTTTGGCATCTATTAATATAATCTTACAGTTTTTAAAAATCTTTTCTTCTTTCAAATAATGTTAAACATTCCCCAATGTTGAATAATGCTTGCTTTACTAGAATTATAATTCAGTGGTATGTTTGATTTAATTTTTAAAGATTTCAATTACTTTATTTTGACATTCTTGAAGTTGCCAATATTTGACTAGTTTTGATGTAAACATGATGATTTTATATGGTTCAACCTAAATAGTAAGTATGAAATAACCATTAGATATGATGAGTCTCTTTTCCTGTCTTTGACCTTTAATTTCTATCTGATGTTAATATTGCACTCCATTTTCCTTTTGTTTGTACTTCTATGATTTGTTCATTTTCTTGTTTTCAACTGGTCTTTGATACATTGTTTTACATGTGAGACTTCTTTAAATGAATGCTGCTTGAGTTCCTTACTTTATTCAATCTTACAGTATTTGCCATTGCCTAAATAAAGTCAACTCTTCATATTTACTGTGATAAATAATACTTAAAATATTTTTATTATATTTTAAGCTGATTATTGAGTGAATTTTGTTTTATTCCCTTCATTTCCAACTTGTTTTTCCTATGCTGACTTAAGTTTCTTTCTGTTCCTCCTTTCCTCCCTGTTTTAACTTAGAAATACTATTGTATTGCACATTCTATTACCAGTTACATTCCCATTGTAACACATATGTAAATATATATCCACCATCTGAGCAGCATTCAATAATTACTAGCCTGCACAAGACATTTCACATGACCAAAATCTCTACTGAGGAAGAGATTTTTCCAAAATCTCCACTGAGGAAGATGTTTGTGATGCATTTATTTAATACTACCACGATTCCTAGGTTTAAGGAATTTTTAATTTTGAACTATGAAAAGTCTTTATTTTGAGAATCGTTATTTAATACTTTTATTATAATTCTCAGTCACAGAGGTTTATATAAATATATATATATACACTCAAATTTAAATATATATTGTATATATACACGTGTATACACATATACACATTACACATTGCTATATACACATATAAATATATACACATTGCTTTCCACTCTTTTATTTTTTTTCTCTTACTCTGAAACTTTGTTCTCATTAATTTGTCATTTGGTAGGAGCATGTCTAGTATTTTCCTCAAGAGTTATGAATAATCACAGAGAGTATGTACATTATTTCCTGCATGTCAGAATGTCTTTTTTTCTTTTTTGACCTAAAAAACAGCTTTATTTGACTTTTTGTTTTGTTTTGTTTTTGTTCGAGACGGAATCTCGCTCTGTCGCCCAGGCTGGAGTGCAGTGGCGTGATCTTGCTCACTGCAAGCTCCGCCTCCCGGGTTCACGTCATTCTCCTGCCTGAACCTCCCGAGTTGCTGGGACTGCAGGCGCCCGCCACCATGCCTGGCTAATTTTTTTGTATTTTCAGTAGAGACGGAGTTTCACCATGTTAGCCAGGATGGTCTCCATCTCCTGACCTCATGATCCGCCCACCTCAGCCTCCCAAAGTGCTGGGATTACAGGCATGAGCCACTGTGCCCGGCCCTTTATTTGACTTTTTATAAAAAATACAGTGATTATTGAGAAAATAAAACACAACGTTTTCCTCCTTTGTCTTTAGATTTTATGGCATATTTAAAAAATATGAACAGAAGTATAAATCTTAGGGTGAATAGGTAAAAGTTGTACTACTGATAAAAATGAGATCTGGGAAGCGAGGATGGGAACTGAGCTGAGGCTTTAAAAAAATTCTGAAACTTTAGAAATAGTTATCCTTATGATAATTAGAATTGTAAAGCCTCTATCTTTATAGTAATAAGAAAAATAAAAGAATAACATCTCTGTTTGGAGGTGACGGGATAAAGTTAACCACAGCAGAAAAGGCAGACCCATTTGAATTTTTTTTTTTCCTATCATCTTTTCCTTCATGGAAAACAGTCGTCAAATGATATAATTGGCCAGCCGCGGTGGTTCACACTTGTAATTCTAGCACTTTGAGAGGCCGAGGTGGGCGGATCACTTGAGGTCAGGAGTTTGAGACCAGCCTGGCCAACATGGTGAAACCCCGTCTACATGGCAAATACAAAAATTAGCCGGCCGCGGTGGCAGGCACCTGTAATCCCAGCTACTGGAGAGGCTGAGGCAGGAGACTCGCTTGAACATGGGAGGTGGGGAGGTGGAGGTTGCAGTGAGCAGAGATTGCATCACTGCACTCCAGCCTGGGCGACAGAGCGAGACTCCATCTCAAAAAAAAAAAAAAAAAAAAAAAAAGATATGAAGATATAATTTGATATTTACTTGCTTAAGGTTAAATTGAGACTCAAGTTTGCCGAGGAGTAATTATGAAGTAATTTAGCAGCTCTCACTGCTTTCTTGTCTCAGGCCTAGACACTGTTTAACTTTGTGTACTGGTAAAACTATAACATGTGGTAACAGAATCACTTCAATAATTACCAACTTAATGTGAAGTCTTGGAGAAATGCCAAAGCACATACATCTATAATAAACTACAGACAAATACATCTGAAATTTCTTGTAAACAAAAACTTCTAAAGTGGATTGCTAGAATATAGTTTTTTAATATTTAGAAAAAGAAATTGATCATCACTAGGGAGCAGGAAAGACTTATGAAACATTATAATAATTAACCTCATTTAAACATTTTAATTGCATTATCAGGTGTCTGTAGGGAGAATGCTTTTTGTATGAATATTGTATATACATAATAACATATGCTAATTTGTAGTTTTAACATATCTCTGTATTTTGCTTTTATGTAAGAGTTATATCTTTGCTAAGAGTAGGATTTGAAATTAAGTTTTTTCCTCGCAATAGAATATAAATGTGAATATTTTGCAACTTAGAGTTGAAGATAAGATGAGAAATCGGCTTCTAGTCTAACTCCCCTGTCTTTGTTTTTAGTTATTTGTGTCTGAAAGCCTGTAAAATCAGCTTTATCTTTAGAGTTCAGTTATTTTATAAGTTGTGTCTAGATGTATCTTTTTTATTTATTATAATTTGAATTTGATAGTTTTTTTCCAAATTGAAAACTCGACTTGATACTCAGCTATGCTGAGGTCTTACTGTAGTCTTCTCACATAAAATAAAATATTTAAAGCATATAGAAATATAGAAAAAATTAGTAAAATTTTGAATATATAATTTTGCTTTATTTTCTTCCTCCTGTTTTGGCTTGTTTAGAAGTAAAACATTAGAGACTTAGTAGCAACACTCAGTTATTTTCTTCCCCTTTTGAGAGAAGAAATTGTTATCCTCAATTTGTTTGTTATTCATATGTGGGATTAATCTGTCTGTATACTATGTATGTTATGTATACATAATAAAAATATAATATTTTATGGTTAAAAAATTTGTGTGCGTAGTATGATCATATATTTATAATCCATATACTTGCTTTTTTCATATAATATTAGCTTTTTGAGATTTATCCATGTTGATTCATGTGTCAGTATTTCATTCATTTTAATTCAGTATTGAGCTACATGAATAAATAGCAATTTAAAAATAGGCTGTTCAAATTTTTTCTGCAATTCTGAAATACATATTCCTGAACATGTCTCTTTATAGATATGTGCATGGGTTTTTCTTACGTTTGAGTGTTTCTGTATTGCTTTTCTGTAATCTTTGCCCATATTTTGTATTAACTTTTTCTTTGGGTTTAACTTTTTCTTCTTGTTTTGTAAATGTTCTTTATATTTTTAGATACTAGTCCTTCACTATTTAATGGAATATTTTTTCTTCTAGTTAATGTGTTTATGGTGTTTACATCAATGATTCGTGATTTTTCTTTGCTTGTCTGTAGGTGTAATTAATCTCAACATAGCACAGATAGGTTTTGGAACCTTTCAGGCTGTGAAGTCCTGGAGAGCTTTCTGTAGGTTGGTCAGGTAGGAAAAACAGAATATTCTACTGGGCAATAGTGAAAAACTCCTCTTGGTTTAGTCATCTTCGGTACTAAGCAGAAGAGATATGGCTCTTCTTGACCAATGGGTCACAAATAAGTCAGTTTATGAGTACACCTTCTTCAAGATTTTGCTTATTAGCTAAATAGGCTCCTCCCAGAGAAAAGCAAAGTGCAAAAACCACTTTCCCCCTCCACAACAGATTCCATCAGCGTCTGCCACCAAAGCTCTCAGCAGCCTTAACCCCAAGTCTGTTGGTCTATTGATTGCCTCCTGGGCATTACCAAAATGAAATACCTAACTGTGCTTTTCTCTGGAGTATTTACCAGCAAGATTAATTTATTTGTTAAACCTCTTTAACAAGGAGCTGAGGAGGATGGGGCTGGGGATGTGAGCTCAGGTGGCCATTTTCCCAGAACCCTCTACTCCATATCCTGATTTCAACTTTTTAAGAAATAAATATGTATTAAAGGTGCCTAGAAATATATTATCGCATTATCTTCAGGCTCATTATCTGCTTTCCTCTGACTTCTGAGCTTTCCCAATTTGCAATAATGAGATAGAAATTAATCCCAAACTAGCCATCTTTGTTTTTTCTTATGATTGTACCCCATTAAAAGGTTTGAATTTTAATGAGGTTGCCATTTTTGACACAATAGTGTTTCTGATTCACCTGTGGGTTCCTGTTACCTATAATGACACTCTATGCTATTACCCTGGAGACTCAAAGTGAAGAGCTATAGGAGGATGTTTCTTAAAATAAGGGAAAAAGAGTAGGAGAGATTGGATTCTAATTCCATGCTTCTCCAGTTCTATTGTGCATATGAATCACTAAAACCACCCTTTTTTAAAAACACATATTTTGGGATACCATTTTTGTAGAGTTAAGAAATTCACAATTTTTAACGAGCATCCCAAGAGTTTTAATATAGATGATCTGTAGATTAAAGTTTGAGAATCACTGCTTTAAGGAATGGCATTGAGCTTTGTTTGAAGAGTTCAAAATTTTATAAAAGAAAAAGAGCTGTCTGAGCAATGGAAAAATTAGGTCATACAGACGCAAAATTTCTCCATCCAGTTTGTATACAGGCACTCCTGTGTCTGAGAATCACAGTACATATGTATAGGGTACATTCTAAACTACTCATATAAGTATAAAAAACATATTCCTATTTCTTCTATAAGATGTTTATGTACATATTTCTATGTATTCTATAAGATCTTTATGTAAAGTTGGTTGCTTCTTGCATATGGTCTATATTGTTCACTCATTCACTTATTCATTATTTACCTTGGAATTACCTTTGAGCGCCTCTGTGATGATGACAGAATAAGAGATAGCGCAGTGCTAAAGACAAATTTCTCCTTATTTCCATCGTTTCCCAGCCAATTCTTTCTGCAAAATCCTACTCTTTTAATAGGTCTCAAGGAGGAAAGGGGGATTTGAAGGCCGTGTAAGTTTGGTAAGCATTATATATTCTCTTCTGCTCTGACATATTCACAATGCATATCAGCATGTTAAAAGGCTCTGAGAAACACTGTTGTAGAATATCTGATCCTTTGTCACCGTACTTCATTCTGATTAACTTAAAAATACACTTTTAGGAAACATTTGTGTTTAATGGGTGTTATGGTCTCAATGTGTCCCCCAAATTCATATGTTGAAAACGTAATCTCCAATGCAACAGTGTTGACAGGTGGGGCCTTTTGGGAGGTGTTTAAGTCACATAGGTCTTCCCTCATGATGGATTAATGCCATTATAAAAGGGTTTTTTGCCCCTCCACGTACTGCCATGGGAGAACACAGTGCCCCTCCGGAGAATGTAGCATTCCAAGGCCATCATGGAAGCAGAGAGCAGCCCTCACCAGACACTGAACCTGCTGGTATCTTGATCTTGAACTGCCCAGCCTCTAGAGCTGTGAGAACTAAATTTCTGTCCTTTACAAATTACCCAGTTTCAGGTATTCACTTACAGTAACATACAATGCACTAGGACAATGGGTCTTCTACTTAATTCAAATGAGTTTGGTGATGGTAAGAAGAGTGCCGGCTCTACAGGCTCAGATTTTGTTTTACTTTTGTCTTCTCAGTGTTCAATTCAGCATTTAGCTCATAGTAATCAAACAAAAAATTTCCTTAATAACCATTTGTTGAATAAATGAATATATCACATTTGTGTGGGGGATGTACACTACTTTGAAAAGAATGTAAAATCCGTAAGTGGCAAAAGGAAAGAAAGTGGCAGTACTTAACTCCTTCACATGGAATCAGCTAGTGTTTGCTTGAACAATTCTGTGGATGGGAGTTCTGCTATTGGCTAATGTCATTTTCATTAGAGAATAATCTTCATATTACAGTACAGTGAAAAACTTATATAAAAATAGCTTTTATGATTGTTTACCAGTGGGAATATCTTTTGGAAGCCATTAGTAACCTGGTGTCAAAGTTGAAATCTTGCAAATATCAAAGAGCAGAAAAACTCCAAGTCATAGAACTGACGTGTGAGCATGAGAAACTCTGGTCAAGTTCTTAAATGGATTAATAAACAGATACTTTATGAATCTAAGAAAAGAATGCAGTGATTATAGTATAAATTTACTAGAAACTAATGCCAGATCAAACTTGGTTCCTTTTTAGGCAGTGTTTATTCGACTAGAAAATCTGGGGAATGCTCTACTCTAGATATATTATAGCTTGGCTTTGGAAAAGGGTTATTTACTATTCTTATCGTTAAACCTTAACCAAGCTCCTCCATCTCTCCCACTTCCTTCTGGTCTTTCTTCACTTCCCCCTTCATTACCTCATTTTGCTCCTTTTAATTCTTCTTGTCACATTTCCATGTGGAATGGAAATCCTGTTTGGAATTACTTCTCTTTAGATCTTCCCAGGTAACTCAGATTTGTTAAATCTAAAATGGAAAGAGTAAACTTCACTCTTTGATACATTGGAAGTTAGAGGTTTTCAAATGCATTATAAGACAGTTCTGTAATTTTGAAAAAGAGTTTAACAGTTCACTTAATTGCTGTTAAATTAGCCAACTAAGTGAAACACTTTTTGGAGTGTTATTCACAATCTTTAAATTAACCATTCAATTATTTGAGCTAGAGTAAATACATAAAAATATATCAGCATATCAATTTTCACAAGTATGTTTGCACATAGAATTATATTTCCTTGCCCTCTATGAGCAGAGTTAATTACACATATGTGAGTTCTAGTTGAAGAAAGCCCAATGTACCAGAACGTCAGAGATTGCTGGTTTGGGAGTTCTATTCTTATACTACTAATGCATCTGAACATCCCTTTTTAATCGTTCATAGTTTTTGCATATACAATTTTTAGAAGTAATTTAATACCTTATTCACTTAATACAGATATTTTGTATTATCATTTTAAATAGGTAGTTAAGAGTCACTATAACTATATCAAAATATGATTCAACTTATAATTGCCTTATCATGTCACCTCTCAGGGAAGATTTGACTTTCTGGAGTGAACTAGGAAGCTGCCCTTGCAATTGTATCAGTGTATTTGCTCCCATCACACTCTCTCTAAACTCTCCTTTGATTCCAAGTAGCTCCTGCATATTTTGAGACAGCATAGCACACTGGTTAAGATTCACAGTGGACTCCAACAGATTTGAAGTTATAATTTATGTATATCACTTACTGTAATAGTGGATTTTATGCGTTAACCTCACAGGACCATGGGCACCCAGACATTTGGTTGAACTTTATTCTTAGTATGTCTTTGAGGATGTTTCTGTATGAGAATAACACCTGAATCTATAGACTGAGTAAAACAGATTGTCCTCCTCAGTGTAGGTGTGCCTCATTTAATCTGTTGAAGGCCTGAATAGAACAAGACAGGCTAAGAAAGAATTCTGTCTGCCTGTATGGGAGCTGGGATATCTGTCTTCACATGCCTTCAGACTAGGATTCTGACCAGAACTTATGCCACTGGCTCTGTTGCATTTTAGACCTTCACACTCATATTGGAATTATATTGGCTCTCCTAGGACTAAAATTCTTAGCTTCCATAATTGCATAAGCCAATTCCTTATAATAAATCAATACTCTATCTAGCTACCTATCAATCAATCATTTACTCATTCATCCACACATCCTAATGGCTTTGTTTCTCTGGAGAACATTGACTAATACAATGACTATTTACTTTATTTGTGGCATGTGGCTTTTTCTTTAGTCTTCAGTTTTTTGAATCATAAATATGGGGTATACCACTCAAAATCTGCCTAGCACTCTGCCCACACTCCAGAACTGAGGTTCTTATCCTGAAGTTGCCTGTCAGGGTGGCTGCTGCTGACTCACAGCTAAGTCCCCTTCTGGAGACTGCCTCTGACCTCACCCAAGGCCTCAACCCTTCTCTGGTGCCACCCACATCCACTACCTACCAATGAGGGTGTATACGTCCCCAGCCACTTTGCCACAATTTGCACAACTCTGCAGGGTTCTCCCAGCTCCAGTGCTCCATTCAACTAGAAAGAGCTGAGACTTGTGATCATACCACAGTACAACTTTTTCTTATCTTGCTAACCCCCCTTCCATTACAGATGTTAATCCAGAGAGCTCTTCCCAATAAGTTTCCTGCATTCTAATATCTGTCTCAAACTTTACTTCCCAGGGAACCTGATCTGTCGCAGTACTTATCTCACAGGGATAGCTGTGAGGTTTAAATAAGGGAAAATCTTAATAAATGTTACCTGCTAATATCAGCATTATTAATAAGGATGTATTGATCTGTACTTTCAGCCCAAATGCTTTTATAGTTACAGTCAGATGCTCAATCTTAGTATCAGATTAGTGAGGTTTGAAATCTGATTCTATCACTTATTGGCCATGTCATAATTTGCTTTACTTTCCTGTGTCTCAGTTTCTTCATTTGGAAATGAATAAAGATAATTCCACATTACAAAGTTATTTTGTGGGTTCAACGAGACAACTACATGTAAAGGGCTTAGAACAGTGCCTGGATCACAGGAAATTCAATAAATGCTGTTATTATAACTCCTATAATCATTGTTCTGTACTTAGCCCCAGTGATGTAACAAGATGTCTCTGCCATAGAAGTCACTTCAGGACACCTAGAGTTTGATACGTCAACTCTAGAAACTACCCTAGATTTTTTTTTTTTTTTGAGACAGAGTCTTGCTCTGTCACCAGGCTGCAGTGGTGCGATCTAGGCTTATTGCAAGCTCCGCCTCACAGGTTCATGCTATTCTCTTGCCTCAGCCTCCTGAGTAGCTAGGGCTACAGGCGTCTGCCACCATGCCCAGTGCCTCCTGACTAGCTAGGGCTACAGGCGTCTGCCACCATGTCCAGTTTTTTTGTATTTTTAGTAGAGACAGGGTTTCACCAAGTTAGCCAGGATGGTTGCGATCTCCTGACCTCGTGATCTGCCCACCTTGGTCTCCCAAAGTGCTGGGATTACAGGTGTGAGCCACCACGCCCGGCAGATTGGTTATTTCTGATTCAAAATGAAATGCCACAAAGGCAGAACTAATTAAGCAAGAAAAAAAAGTGAGAATTTGAGGGAAAAAAGGTAGTTATAAAGACCATCCTTATTCCACAAACTTTTATGTTTCTCGGTTTTTGTTGATTTTTGTAATATTACCTGCTAATTTTAAGCAGGTAATTTAATCTTGTTTTTTTTTCCAGATAATTTTGACTTTAATAAAATTAATGGTATGGTGGCTCAGGAAAGGTCAGTTTGAGTATTTTTCTTTTCCTTTTTTCTTTTTGTTTTTTTTTTTGAGACGGAGTCTCGCTCTGTCACCCAGGCTGGAGTGCAGTGGTGCGATCTTAGCTCTCTGCAACCTCCACCTCTCTGGTTCAGGTAATTTCCCTGCCTCAGCCTCCCAAGTAGCTGGAATTACAGATGCACACCACCACGACTGGCTAGTTTTTTTTTTTTTTGTATTTTTAGTAGAGACAGGGTTCACCATGTTGGCCAGACTGGTCTCGAACTCCTGACCTCAGGTGATCCACCCACCTTGGCCTCCCAAAGTGATGAGATTACAGGCATGAGTCACCACACCCTGCCAGCTTGAGTAGATTCTAAGTCCTGGGACAGAATAGTATGCTGGGAGGAAATAGGGGAAGAGAACTCAGGACTACAAAACTTGCATCTAAAGTTGACTGTCTCAGGCATGTGTCTTTCATTAAAAACTTTGATTTAGACAATTTGTTTTACTTATTTTTAAATAAACTTTTTATTTTGGAATAATTTTTGGTTTACAGAAAAGTCACAAGTACAGAGTGCCCAAGTTCCCTTCACTCTGCTTTATTCTAGTGTTCATAACCACAGTCCATTTGTCAAAAGTAAAAAATTAAGTTTTCCACAATACTAGAGACATTATTCATATTTCACCAGTTATTCCACTCTTGTCCTTTTTAATTCCTAGATCCAATTAAGAATTCAATATTGCACTTAGTCAATTGTCTTGTCTTCTTACTCTTTAGATTTGTATTAGCTTCTCAGTCTCTACTGGTTTTTCATGAGCTTTAAAGTTTTGACGAATACTTTTTAGTTATTTTTTAGAATGTCCCTCCATTGGGGTTGAAACGATGGGTTTTTGGGAAGAAAACCAGAGAGAAGAGATGTCCCCCTCATTGCATCATATCAGGTGGCACATGACATCAATATGACATCCCTGGTGATGTGAAATTTGTCACTTGATAAAGGTGATGTAGTCGTTCCCTATTTCTGCTGTAACAAATTCCCACAAGTTTAATGGTTTAAATTGACACACATTTATTATATGATAGTTCTACAGATTAAAAGTACAACATGGTATCACACAGTAAAATCAAGGTGTCAGCACAGCTGTGTTCCTTTTTGTGGGCTCTGTTTCTTTGCCTTTCCTAGTTTCTAGAGGCTGTCTGCATTTCATTAGCTCATTTACCTCCATCTTCAAAGCCAGAATCAAAGCTGCTTCAAATGTCTCCCTGATTGATCTCTTCATCCACCTACCTCTTCCTCTTTAAGAACCTTTGTGATTATATTGGGCCCACCTGGCTAATCCAAGATAATCTCCCTATTTTAAGGTTATCTGATTAGCAACCTTAATTCTTCTTTGCCAAGTAACATAATACAATCACAGGTCTAGGGATTAGGACGTGAACATCTTAGGGGAGAATTAGTCTGCCAACCACAGGTAGTGTCTGCAAGGTTTTTCTACAGTAAAGTAACTATTTTTCTCACACATATTTTTGATTCTCAGTTTCCTTATCTGTGGAAAAGAGGTGATAATCATGTTTGCCTCATCCAGACTGCTTGGAGGTTTAAATGACTGTAGTGAAAGTATCTGGCATGTGGTCTCCTGAATGGTAGCTGAAGCTGAATCTAATGGCTATCACTCTCTTTCTATACCTTCTTCCTCCAAGGCAGGAATATGATTATTCTCAACTGTGAAATAAGTGTTCTTAATTTTGTATCACTTTTATTTGGGTACAAAATGTGTGATATCCTCATTGGAACCAGGGAGGAGAGCACATTTTTCAAACTGTATCTAAAATATAGTAAGCTCGGGAAGGGGAACATCACACACTGGGGCCTATCATGGGGGGGGGAGGAGGGAGGGATTGCATTGGGGAGTTATACATGATATAAACATTATGCACATGTACCCTAGAACTTAAAGTATAAAAAAAAAAAAAAATAAAAAAATAAAAAAATTAAAAAAAAATAAAGTAACTCAGACCATCAAAAAAAAAATATATATATATATAGTAAGCTCTTTACTAACAATTCTGATGTAATCAAGGGGCTATTTACTCATTTGTAAATAATTTTTATGTATATGAATATTCATTTATACTGCACAGAGAAATGGACAAGGTAATATTAAATAAAGACTACTTATTAATGGTGCACTTTGGGTAAAAACAAATATAGAATTCACAACGAAACAGGAATGTCCTTATCTAATAATGAAATGCTTTCATTTTTATCTACAATTTTACGATGTACAAGTTATTTCCCTGAAAATATTCTAAGACTTCACTATTTGCTACAGAGTGGAAGACAGAGAAAAATACAGTGCGCTTATTAGTACTGAACTTGGAAGCAAAAACTGTTGACTTGTTCTTGGTTGGCAAAACTAATGGAGCTCATTTACAATACTCAAAGTGGACTTTAGTTTGTGGGCAGTGCGATACAATGATGAGTTGGTATTGGGGCTCAAGTGCCTATTCTTTCTATTCAATAATGTAAAGATAAACACTAAATATTAAAAATAAACTTGAAAATTTTAAATATTAAAACAATAACTATGTATGCAAAGTATTGGACTTAAAGAAAGGACTGAATTTTCTTTTCAGATAAAGGAGGTGGGAAAGGAAAATAGATTTTTATTTGTCTTAATAAACACTCAGTGGCAAATGAGGTTTAGAACTTTGTAAAAAGGCTACATCTGTCCTGCTATGTATCTTTGTAACTTTAGGAGTCCTGCTCCTTCAGGGAGGAACATGCCTAGGTAGGACCTACTTGATGGTGACAGTTGTTTAATAAATATTTGTTGATGAACTGAATAAGTACAGATGCTAAGGCATTTTTTGATTTACGGGGTGCTATCCAGCCATTTGTAGTTGCAGACACCACCCTTACCCTCCATATTGAAAGTCTCAGGATGTTGTAGGAGGCAAAAGCCCAAGTTAGTGGATAGAGAAGGGAGTTACATTTCTGCTTTGTCACTTTCAGTTACATGAACTTGAACAAACCACCTTACTTCTCTGGGTCTGTTTTAATAATTCTTAATACAGTTGGACAAGATTAGTGATGTTCAAACCTTTATAACAATGTTTTTTCAGGCTGACCCTTTTTAGAAAATGGATTTTTTTTCTGAAAACATGTGGTCCAGCAGAAGTAGAGCAGAATGCTGGCCTTTCTTTTCAGACAGACTTTGGAGCTCTTCCTGAAAACCAGGGCATCCGCAAAACACTTTTAACACCAATGAAATGAAAAGCTTCTAACAGTACTTTCATCTATAGAGTTGATCACCAGTCACCCAGGCCAGCAATTCTTACACATGGAATTGTGAGTCTTTGCTGAATCAGTTGTATTACTAGTTGTGTTTATTGGCAAAAGAAAATCCAGTGGCTGAATCAACTTAATAATCTCAGTGGATTAATGCAATGGATCAGTTCTCTATTGATGATTATTCAGCCACTCCAAGTTCAGTGACTTACCAGAGAAATTCGTTATTTTTCACGATTCAGCGGGTCTTTTATTTTTTTTGAGACCGAGTCTTGCTCTGTTGCCCAGGTTGGAGTGCAGTGGCACGATCTCGGCTCACTGCAACCTCCGCCTCTCAGGTTCACACCATTCTCCTGCCTCAGCCTTCCCAGTAGCCGGAACTACAGGCGCCCCCTACCAAGCCCGGCTAATTTTTTGTATATATATATATATTTTTTTATTTTAGTAGAAACAGGGTTTCACCGTGTTAGCCAGGATGGTCTCGATCTCCTGACCTCGTGATCCACCTGCCTGGGACTCCCAAAGTGCTGGGATTACAGGCGTGATCCACCGTGCCTGGCTGGCATGGCTGATTTCTGCAGCAAGCTGCCTGTCAAGGTCAAAATTAGAGTCACGCATAGGAAGGACAAGTCCAGAGTTACCATTAAGAGCAGCATGGCTTCCGACTGGTAATCAATGCTTTGCTGTAATGTAGATATTCCACCTAAAGGTTACTTTATACATGATGAACTGTAACCTAACTTGTTGTGTAAAGTAGACTGTAACCCTCTCTTGTAACGAGTAGCCGAGTCTCAGCCAATCACAACAGCCAAACTTCAGTCAACCACTCCCAAGCAGCCAGCTGTTCAAAGCAAGATCAAATAAGACAAATGCCCAGCTGTAACTAATAGAGCTGTTTCTGTACCATACTTCCATTTTCTACACAACACTTTCCTTTCCCATCCGTAAATATTATCCAACCATGTGGCAGCCCTGGAGTTGCTCTGAACCTATCCTGGTTCTGAGGTCTGCCCCATTCTGGAATTGGTTTTTGATCAAATCAAAGTTAATTTGTCTAGAGTTTTTCATTTAACAGATGGCACCAGAAGTGGGATTCAAAGTAGAGCTTCAGGGGAGCTCTGACTGACCAAGCGAGACACCTTCCAGGGTCATCGTGTCCATTGGTCACTTGCAGAGACTGGAGATCATGGGTAAGTTATTTCTCTGATTCTGAAGTTTCACGGATCTGTGTTTTGAGCTGAGTTTGTTTAGGCAAATTTTTGATCTAAATGAGTTCAGAAGTTGGCATAAAAACTCGAATGGATCCAGGATTGGATCAGATACAATAACTTACCAGATTGGATCCAGTTAGAGGCCTCAAATGTCTGACCAGACCAGGCAGAAACAGGCAGTAAACGGCAATCACTGCAGAGGGTACGAACTCTGCTTTTGCAAATTTGTGGGAATTTTGTGTTCTATTCTCTTTGTTTTTTTTCACTTGCAAGTCTAGCTAGAGAAAAATCACTGACAATGTTGATCAAGGGGATCTCAGAACCAGTGCCAAGGTTCAGCGTAAAAATGGGATCCATAATTTCTGAAGAACTGAGTGCTCCACCTTCCAGCTAAGCCTACCTTTAGGTGTATAGTTATTAGGCCTCAGAAGCAGAGAATACTTAAAAAAAAAAAATGGCATAATCTTACTAAAGAAAATAATTTAAAATTACAGTGGAACATTCAGAAGGAACAGCACTGTACTTTAATAAGTGCATTTAAAAATGAGGGCTCCCAAATTAGGCTCACCGAGGGACCGCTACTGACATGCAGAAACTTCTACAAAAATTTCAGTATTTTTATTGCCTCCTTTAAAAATTGTTTCAAAAGAAAAATAAAAAGCTTAAATGACTAATTGTTCAAAAAATAGATTCTGCTAACATTTGGTTTAGCTACTATCCCATCCCAAAGGTGAAAAGAAAACTGCATAAAGTGTTTATAAAAGGTGGCTCTCAGGTAAAGTAGGCTTTCTTCTTTTTCAGAGGTATCCATGCTGAGCCCAGGCACAGAAGACACTTTTTGGTCCTATTTGTTAATGGCCTCCACCCTGAACTATGTAATTTTAGTTAAGAAATAAAAGCTAAGTCAAAACGCTCTCCTACTGAACTAAATCAGTCATCAAAATACAGTCATGCGCTACTTAACAATAGGGATACATTTCAAGAAATATGTCATTAGACAATTCTGTCCTTGTGTGAACATCATAGAATGTACTTACACAAACCTGGATGGTATAGCTTACTACACACCTACACTGCATAGTGTAGCCTATTGCTCCTTGGCTACAAACCTGTATAGCATCCTATTGTTCTGATGTAATACAATGCTGAGTATTTGTGTATCTACGTATAGAAAAGGTACAGTTTAAATATGGTATTATAATATTATGGAACCACCATCATACATGCAATCCATCCTTGACCAAAATGTCCTTATACGGCATTGTACACTGTCCTTAAGTACACTGTCCTTCTGTAGAATTGTACAACTTTCTGGCATTTAGTTGGCTACTTTGAAACCCTTTTGTAAAAAAAAAAATACATCTATAAAGAAAATATCTATTTGTAAGAGTTTATATCTCTGTGCATTAGGAAGAGAGGAATGATTGAGTAACTAGAAACACTTACAGTGGAAAAGGCATTGGTTTAAATTTACATAACAAGCCTTTTCCTTGTTTAAGTTGCTTTTCGTGACATCTTATTTTAACTAGGTCTTTTCCTATGCCCTCCTTCCTTGGCTTTGGCAAATGATGGTATTTAGGCTTTAGGTAGAAAGTGGTGTTTGGAAAAAATGAATGGGCCCTTAGAAAAATGGGTGATGGTTTGTGACAATATCTGTCTGGTTATGACAAAATCTCCTTTCTAGTGATAAAAGTTAATCTTCCCTCATTGCTGGATCTCCCTGGAAAGAGAATTAATGACAATTGAGTTTCTTCGGAAAATCCGTCTTTAGACGGGTGCAGGGAATTTGAAAAGCCTTGCTTTGCTTACCTGTATTCATAGCAATAGTTTGATAACATGACATTATTTTAGGGTGGTATTTCCAGAACTTCTTCAATGACTAGCTGAGCTTAATGAGCAATCCTCGCATGAATGAGTAAATTATCTGAATGTAGATGGCATAAAAGTTTATAAATGAACATGTCATAGTTTCAAAAATATTTTTTCAGCAACTTAAAATCTTAAAGTCATGTTAAATTAATACTCATTAAATATCTGAGTCATATCTAAGTTAAAATATTGAAACAGTAATTATTAAGAACAATTTTAAGTTTATATATTTTAACATGTTTTTATATGGTATAGAGAAGCTAAATATATTTGGGTTTATTAATCAACATAAAACACTGATTAAGCATATATTTCTCAAAATTATGTAATGGCTTTCATCTACAAATACTGTTACAAAACAGTTCAAAATTGCTTATATTCTAGGTTCTTCACTGGAAATTAAATTTATTAAGAGTTAAAATTTTAATTAATGTATGTAATTAAAACTGCTAAAAATAAGAGTAACAATTCTGTATGCAAAATATATAATAAAAAAAGGAAAAATATGTTTTTGGTGAGACAGGTTATAAAAGAAATATAAAAGTGTATTTTCTTTTAAAGTAATTTTATCTCACTTAGACATTATTTAAACATTGCTTCAAAATAAACAAATAAAAAAGATAAAAATGAACGGACATAGAAAGTTTGAGAAAGAAAAAAATAGTTAAAATCTTGTGTGGTTAAACTAATAATAAATAAATTTGTTATAAGAGTTTTAAAAATTGAGCCTTAAAATCAAAAGAAGACTAATATGAAAATAAAATTTAGCTTTTTGTTTTAAGCAAGATTTTTGTGTTGTATTAATAAGAGATAATAAAAGATTTTTATTCACCTTTTGAGTAAATTGCAAAAACAGAGAGAAAGAGAGAGAATGAAAGAGAAAGAGAAACAAATATTCTGTGCTTTATTCTGACTTTATTAGGTCTTTTGATTATTTGGAAAACCGAGTCTCCTCTTTATCAAAGAGTAAAAGTTATTATTTTTCAAGATGTTTTAATTATCATTTTGGTTAAATGACTATTATTTTACAGCAACATGTGATCCTATTTTGGTTAGGTATTTTAAACCCTTAATATATTTGGTAGACTTCCAAAAATCAAATTTTAAAATCAAAATTAAGTCTTTTTGATCTCAAATTAACTTTGAGATGTTCCAGAGGTCCCCTGAAACATCCAAAAGAGATATATGAAAACCACTTATATGCTATGTTAACTTATATGGAAAGTATTATTAAATAGGAAATCATACTTAACCTTTTTAGCTTGAGTTATAGTTGTATAGATATGTTATTAATACATGTTCCAAAATTGTATAAGCTCAGGATATGTTATCAGTCATTATTGTTATTACATTAAATTACTGTGGGCCATAGAAATAACCAAATTTCCTTGCCAATTGCCTCTTTAACCAGAACCATTTCAAGTCTTGTTGTCTATAGTTAATTGTTAATTCTGATGTTTTTTTCAGAAAGCTCTTTATAAGCAATTATAGTCTTAAAGTTTTATGTCTTCAAGGAGGTTCATGGAAAGACTGGAAATGACTCTGACAAGCACAGGTTGCTGATAACCTTAAGATCATACCATTGGACTCAGTAAGAATTCCCAGAACTCTAATGAAGAGACTGACTGGCTCATAAAACTGCTAACTCAAGCAGTACAAGAACTAATTAAATACCAAGGAAATACTTTGGCAGATTTTCATGCTAAGTCAGCCAGTACTAAAATTGCTAAGACATGCAATTTGAATGAACTCCATGATCAAGTCAAATTACCTGTGTTAATCCATTTAATAAACAGTGCTACGAACCTGAATTACAGAAACAATGTTGATATTTTAGAGAATATAAATCCAATGTTAAGCATGGATTCATGGAGAGCCTGGACAGCCACCTGGTCCCTTGTGAGTGCTTAAAACTTCCATTATTAAAAACTATGTACTTCATGATTCATCATAAAGAGACAAAATGATCAAAATTATATTAAAAAATATGGTGTGGTGACTGTTCTAAAATTGGCAAAATTACTTATGACTAATATTTGTTTAGTCAAACTCTTAATTTTGTGAAGACATTCACAAGTTCAGGTACATTTCTGCTGCCTAATGGTCTATTTCAACATTTATAGAATAACTTTTTTCCATTGTGATTTTCAATCCATGTTTTCTGGTTGGATAGAAGCTTTTCCGTGAAAGAAGACTAATGATGTGACAATAGGTAAAATGGTTATTAGAAAATGTGTTTTCCTCATGGGACATTCTTGGAGAAATTTCCAGTAATAGAGGTACTTACTTTACTGGACAAGTTGGAAAACAATTGAATAAGGTATTACAGATACAATAGCATTAGGTAATGCTAACTGAATCAACTAGATTGTCTAGGTCAAAGGCACTTCCGATTGATGACAATAAGATGAACTTTCAGTAGAACATATAAGTTGACCCCTAATGACATAGTCACTGAAAGGCCCATGCTTCTAATAATAGAACCTAATGTATTTCCTGCTTTTCTAAACTCTAAAATCATGAAATGCTACAAGACTTTAATACATTATTCTATTGTGTGCTTTCACAAGGTAACGTACCCTTTTCTTGATCCAACAACTGAGGAAAATCAAACCTTTCATGATCTAGAACCCAGAGATTGGGTCATCTAAAAACATATTCAGAGAAAGACTGCTCTTGCCACCCACACTGCAGCAAAATGTCAGGGCCTCAAACCTTCAGTGCACATCTCACAAGCCAAAAGGCCCTCTCTAGACTCTTGGAACTGTACACTCACTGGAGACCTTAAGATAAAGCTAGTCAGGGAAGTTTTCAGAAGCAGAGGCAGCTTAGGCATGAGGAGCTGTCCCAAGATCATGGATCAAGACTTCTCTGCTATCATGAAACTCTTCTCTTAATTTTTAATTTTTTACTTATGCCTACTTCTTGTGCTTGGCAGGTATCTTAGTCCATTTAGTGTTGCTATAGAGACATACCTGATACTTGGTAATTAGTAAAGAAAGAAGGTTTATTTGGCTCATGATTATATAGGCCGTACAGGAAGCATGGCACCAGCATCTGCTCCTGTGAGGGCCTCAGGCTGCTTCCGCTCATGGCAGAAGGTGAAGGGGAATCATCATGAGTAGAGATTGCATGGTGACAGAGTAAGCAAAAGAGGAAGAGGGGAGGTGCCAGGCTCTTTCTAACAACCAGCTCTCACAGGAACTAACAGAGTGAGAACTTACTCATCCCCTCCCCTCCAAAGAGAACCTTAATCTATTCATGAGTGATCCACTCCCAAGACCAAAACACTTCCTATTAGACCTCATCTCCAACACTGAGGATCAAATTTCAACATGAGATTTGAAGGGGACAAACATCTAAACTGTAGCATTTTGCTCCTTGACCCCTAAATCTCATGCCTTTCTCACATTGCAAAATGCAATCAGCCTTTCCCAATAGTCCCCAAAAGTCTTAACTTGTTCCATAATCAACTTTAAGTCCAGAGTCTTATCTGAGACTCGATGCAAGTTTCTTCCTGCTATGAGCCTGGAAAATAAAAAACAGGCTATTTACTACTAAGACATAATGGTTGCACAGGCATTGAATACACATTTCTATCTTGAAACAGAGAGATCAGTCAAAAGAAAGGTGTAACAAGCCCCACACAAGTCCAAAAGTTAGCAGGGCAGACATTAAAATGTAAAGCTCCAAAATAGTCTTCACTGACTTCATATCCTGCATCTTGGGCACACTGGGGTGTGAGGGGTAGGTTTTTAAGGCTTCTGGAAGCCCTGCCCATACCTTTGCTGGGCATAGTCTATGTGGCTGTTCTAATGGTTGGGAGCCTGGTGCCTACAGCTTTCCTAGGCTAGGATTTTGTGGTTCTATAATTCTGGGATCTGAAGGGTGACAGTACTGCTCTCATTACCCTAGTATGCACTGCCCTAGTAGGGACTCTCTTTGGTTGCTCTGACGTGGTACCAGGCTTCTTCTAGTGTATCCAGGCCTTTCAATATATCCCTTAAGCCACCAAGCCAATGCAAGAATGACTCTTGCATTCTGGGCACCTGAAGACTTTGCACCACATGGTTGCTGCCAAGTCTACTGCTTGCATTCTCCAGAATGTCAACCAGAGCAGAAGCTGGGGCTATCCAAGTTGTGGCTGGAGCCAGAGCTGTTGGGATGCAGGAGCAGCATCTGAGGTGACACAGGGCAGTAGTGTCCCAGGCCTGTCCCAGGAATATCTTCTGTACTCCTAGGCCTTTGGGCCTGTGATGGAAGGGGTGGCCTTCAGAATTCAGAAGATTTGTGAAATGTCTTTGGGGCCTTTTCCCCCCATCTTGATTATTAGCACCTGGCTCCACAGTAACCTCTCTAGAAAGTGGTTGCTCTACAGCACCATTGGATTCTTCCCTTGAAGATGCCCTTTTCTTCTTTACCACATGGCCAGGCTACAAATTTTCCAATTTTTTTTTTCTCTGCTTTTCTTTTAATTGTAAATTTCACCTTTAACACATTTCTTTCCTACCATATCTAATTGGAAGCTGTTAAAAGCAGCCACACCACTTCTTGAACACTTTGCTGCTTAGAAATGTCATCCACCAGACACCCTAGGTCATCACTCTTAAGTTCCAGCCTTCCACAAAGGTCTACAGCATGGACACAATGCAGTCAGGTTCTTTGTGATGGCATAAGAAGGGTGACTTTTGCTCCAGTTTCCATTTTCTCATTTCTGTCTGAGATCTTCTCAGCATTCTCTTTCCCATCTATATTTCTATCAGCACTTTGGTCACAACCAGTTATCTAATCTCTAAGAAGTGCCAACCTTTTTCTTTTCTTCTGAGCCATCTGAGCTCTTCCAATCTCTGCCCATTATCCAGTTCTAAAGCTGCTTCCACATTTTCACGTATCTTTATTTAAATACCCCACTACAGGTATAAATTTTCTGTCTTAGTCCATTTTGTGTTGCTATAAAAAATACCCAAGACTGAGTAATTCATAAATAAAAGTGTTTATTTGACTTACAGTACTGTAGGCTGGAGAGAAAGCATGACACCAGCATCTGTTCCTGGTGAAGGCCTCGAGCTGCTTCAATTCATGGCAGAAAGTGAAGTAGAGCATGTGCAGGGATCACATGGCAAGAGAGGATGCTGGAGAGAGTACAGGGGAGGTACCAGGCTTTTTTTTTTTTTTTTTCCCTTTAGTTTTTGTTTTTGTTTTTAACAATCAGAACTCATGAGAAAAAATAGAGCAATAACTCAATCACACTTCTCCCTCCCATACCCTCTGAGAGGACATTAATCTATTCATGAGGGATCCACTCCTATGACCCAAACACCTCCCATTAGGTGCACCTCCAACGTTGGAGATTAAATTTCAATATGAGATTTGAAGGGGACAATCATCAAAACCAAAGCAGCAGAAGAATGCTGTAATTAAAATTTCACAATCAGTAATATCTGTGAGTAACTTGACAGAGTGTTGAATCTGTCATATCAAACCCAGGTCTTCATATGACTTAAGGGATCCTGTAATTTAGTAACATCCTTAATGTAACTGTTGTCCGAATTGTAGCAGTGGTAAGATTTCTCAACCAACTTGCTGGCATTCTCTGTTTTTTTTTTTTTTTTTTTTTTTTTTTTTGAGACGGAGTCTTGCTCTGCCACCCAGGCTGGATTGCAGTGGCCGAATCTCAGCTCACTGCAAGCTCCGCCTCCCGGGTTTACGCCATTCTCCTGCCTCAGCCTCCCGAGTAGCTGGGACTACAGGCGCCCGCCTCGTCGCCCGGCTAGTTTTTTGTATTTTTAAGTAGAGACAGGGTTTCACCGTATTAGCCAGGATGGTCTCGATCTCCTGACCTCATGATCCGACGGTCTCGGCCTCCCAAAGTGCTGGGATTAAAGGCTTGAGCCACCGCGCCCGGCCCCCAAGGCATTCTCTGTTTTAATGGTATGCAGAGCCAGACCAATGAGTATATTACAAAACAGACTTACTCAAATGGAGTTTTTTTGCAAATTAGCTATATGCCATGGTACCACAATGTTATTTTAACCTGTAATAATTCTGTCTCAGACTCTTGGCCAGAAACTGTTATAATGTATATGTGAGCAATAGGTCTTTGTGTTCACCCAAGGGTTATAGTTTTATTTATAGAGGATTTCACAGCCCATCTAATCCATGGGCAACATTATGTCTTGTTGGATTGAAGATGAAGGGCCAATGTGGGCTTCAAATTCTTTGCTGCTGCTCCAAATCAGTAGAAACAGAGCACGGGTCCACTCCTCTTACCTTGCGTCATACATTAAAGAGAACATTGTCAGGAGCTCTTCACCCTTCTGGATGGGCATCATTTGTTAGGCTGCCTTTTCCAGAGCTTGGAGTAAATATATAATAAAAGAGACAATAATTAGAGATGTATCCTTCATAATAGGCTCTATAGCAGATTCTATTGCAAAGGCTGTAATTGCAGAGCAGACTTCTTTACATTCTCTTGTTAAAGTTGTACTAAATAATAGAATTGCTCTAAATTACCTGTTAGCTGAACAGGAAAGAATCTGCAATTGCTCACACTTCTTGTTACACATGGAGGAATACGTCAGGTATTAGAGACTTGGTTGCAAGAGATTAACAAACAGGCTGCTTGGTTAAAATAGGTACACTTTTCATCTGGCACATTCTTTCATCTATTTAATTTTAGTTGTTTTGGTTTATGGGGACCCTGGCTAAGCAGCATATTTGATATTGTCCTTCTGATAGTCATAATAATAGTCTTTCTGGTGCACAGTATTCTCTCAAAAGTTTTAAATGTTTGCATGCAGACATCTGTAGAATGTTAAATAGACTCTCTTTGATTGGAAGACAAAAAGTTAAAGAAATTTGCATTCATGAGGACACCATAACCTATGAATGACATAGTGAGACTGGCAAGCTAAAATGATGGTAACTGACAATAGTGCTAATGCCCTAAGTTTTGGTCACATGCACACCTAGATGAGATCCTGATCAAAAGGGAGAAATTTTTAAACAAAATTATTGGAGGTCATTGTTTTGGACTGAGTTCCTGCACTAGATCCCAACAGACTAGACCAAATAAAAGTGAAGTCACTCATGTTAAATGCCATGTAATAAAACTAAAACTTTAGGAAATAAATCTCAAAACAGGCCCATTTTTGTTTTCCTCTCTCAAACAGGAGATTTTAGGATAATAGGGAAGGCTCCTCTGCTCTCTTACAAAAAAGAAATCTGAAGAGACCTGATGCTCCCCAGCATTTTTTCCTGCTGTTCGGTTTCCTTGTTCCCACCTACAAAACCCACTCTTCTGCCATTCTCCAAAGGGATTTGAGACCAAATAAGTGCATTTATGATGGTGACAGAGTGACCTCAATGCCTGAGGTTTTCTTTAATCGTTTTCAGTTAAGAAGTTGACAAAAGAGGAAATGGTTAAAGTACACTTGGCCAAAAGGTTTTTCCATATACAATAAACTGTAACCCAACTTGATGTGTAAACAGATTGCAACCTACTATTGTCACAAGTAGCTGAGCCTCAGCCAATTAACAGCAGCTGAACTTGAATCAACTACAGGCAGCCAACTATACAAACCAGGCTCAACTAAGGCAAACACCCAGATGTAGCCAATCCAGATGTTTCTGTACATTGCTCCCACTTTGTGTATGTTACTTTCCTTTTTCCGTCTGTAAATGTCATTCAATCATGTGGCGACCCCGGAGTCACTTTGAGCCTATTCTGGTTCTGTGGGCTGCCCCATTTTCAAATTGTTCTTTGCTCAGTGAATCTCTGTTAAATTTAATTTGTCTAAAGTTTTTTTTTTTTTTTTTAACCAAAGATAATAGTCAACAAATTTGTAGGTCTTTTTGGTGAAAACCTTACATGCACACACACACACAAATATACACATATACACACAATAAATAATATGCATATCTACATATATGTACTCAAGTAAATGTATATGATGCTGTATATGTGTGTTTGTGTGTGTGTGTATATATATATACACATTTCTAAAATTTTCATCCAAATATTTCAGATATTCACTGAATATTATCTTGTGGAATAAAAGTTGACTCTACTTTGCATATGGAAAAACTTGAACCATTATGTTCATCTTGTTTCTGAACAAAGTAGATATAAAGCTATACATTTAACCAGCTATTTTTTTCCAATAAAGAAGATAATAAATAGTATATTGGTAAGGCTCTTTCCTCCTACTATGTCCTTGCATTCCTCAGGAGATTTCATGAGGAATGCAAGGAAATTTAGAGATTTTACTTTCTTTGCTTCAGTCTTAAAAGAGGAAACATGTATCTGACTTTCTTAGCTCTTTTTGAGTTCTTAAACAGGAAAAATAAAATCAAAGCATATTGTCACTATGTCGTTACGTGTTAGAATTGGGCATAGCAAAATTACAATATTTTCTGACTCATCAAATGATAAATCCCAGTTTCAGAATGTTGGGAAAAACTAGTTAGAAAAGGATTTTTTTTCTAATTGTTGAAGGAAAATTCAGAAGCTAAAGTTGAAAATCCTAGTGATGGGCAAAAATTGCACAGGCTTGATTTGATAGCTTTAATTAGTGATCTTGTAATTGGGTATTATGTCAGTTGTCATGTAGCTGGCAGCATTCACTGAGAACACATCTAAATCCCTATTCTTCCACTCCCTCTCAAACATTGTCATTCATTTGGGTGACAATTCACGCATAATATAATAGCCCTGGGGTACAATTAATTTTAGCAGTTGCACAACTTAGTAAGAAAAAAAAGCATCACTGGTATTATGTGTGCCTTGAAGGTCAGATGATGCCACAATTTGCACCTTTGTTGTGAGACATGAAAATTAGCAATTAGCATAAATATATTGATTAACATATGGGTAGTTTAGACTGATATACTAATAAAGCTAATCATATTTTACCAGCTATAAGCATCCTTTGCACCCACTATAATGCAACATATGATAATTCTCTAAAAAGTGTGAATTGAGATAAATTTTGGACAAATAATGATTATTGTATGAAGTATGCACTAGAGCAAATAAGATGAGTTCCTGCTCTGGAAAGCTTTAAAAATAACAATATAATTGAATTTATTTGGTACTACCCATTTTATATTAGCGATATGCTTGTGTAGTCTGTCCCTTTTATTCTCCTCATATTTCTCCCATTCTTTCCATAATTAAGGCCTCTGCCTGCATTTAGATCCTCATCATCTTTCTTTTTGATTGTTGCCATAATTTTATATTTTTTATGAGATTTATTTCGTATTGTTGTTCAAATGCCACCAGAGAGATGTTTCTGAGTTATTCATTTGACTCCTGGCACTCTGTTACGACTTTAGAATACAGAACTAAATTGAACGTTTGGTTAAGATAGTACCACGAATTAGGTTGTTGACATTTATGGGTAGTTTAATTTGCTCTTCTCTTACTCTTGCAAGGTAGGCAAGTTTTCCTGTTGAATAGACAGCACACTTTTTTTTTAAAAGAAGTATTATTTAAGGTGTTAATAACCAACATCTATTGAGCACTTATGGTATCTCAATTATCGTTTAAAAACTTTTCATGTATTATCTCATTTAATCCTCTACACAGTTTTCTCAGAAAGTTACTGTAATTGCTATTTCCATTTTATAGATAAGGAATCTGAGGCACAGACAGGTTATTTAGCCAACGGCCACAAAATTATTCAGCAACGGAGCTGGGATTTGTGCTTATACAAGCTGAATTAAAGCTTACACTTTTTCCAATAAATATGAAGAAAGAAAGAGAGCAAGTAATGGAAAAATCCAGCAGTTCCCTTTTGGCGTTTTGTTCTCTGTAAATGTTTGTTGTGCTAGAAGTTGTAGGCTAACTCTTGCTTTGGTATTTGGCTAATAGAGACTTTCTTTGTTTTACCGCAATGTCTTTATTTTTTAGTGTTAGTTAAAAACTGAAGGGCATTATCTGCTGTAAACCAACATAAATAAGTATAGGTCACTTTGCAGTCAAAGCAAATGACAAATGTAATTTAAGGGCTAACGTCAGTCATTATTGTATACTGTGTAACAGAGATGTTACATGCACCATCTAACTTCTCTTAAGTAAACAGATACTATGGCTCATCTTTTCTTTTTCAAGGTTATGTGTAAGAATATTGTGCTTTGAAAAATAAAAGCTGAAGCTGAAGTGGTCAGATTTGGAAAGATTTGTTGTAAAGAATGCATTGTCAAGTAGTATTCAGTAGTTACGCATTTCTTTACAAGTTGGCATCAGTTTTCCAATTGTTAAACTCTCTAGTTGTAAGTCATGTGATGTTTGTTCCCTAGGCCATCAGCCTGGATTGTAAGTATTGTTTTTACTTGATCTGTCCAGTGGTGACACCAAATAAAACATCTGGCTAGAAGAGAACGAATTACAAGAGATGACAATTGCACAACGTTTGCTGATGAGGCACAACCGCCATGGTTGTACTGTTTTTGGGGGAATAGGGCAATTTTCTATGTTTTACTTTGTATCTTTTTGTTGCTGCTCTGGAAAGGGAGAAGAAGAAAACACCGGGGAGAGGATAGGGAGAAGGACAGGAAATGTTGGGATGAATTTGTTGGTAATGAGTAAAATGCGGAGAAGTAGTGACATTGTTAGGTGTTGATCTTATTGAACACTCTTCTGAGGGCTATAAAATCCTCAGATCACACAGCTAAGAAAGAACAGAGCAATAATTTAAGCTCAAGCAATGGCAGCTAATATTGTGATCTTTATTTTAATACCCCAACTTCTAATCTGCAGGATATTGAACATTTGGGAATTCCGGGATGTGAAATATTTCCTAATTTCCAGGAAATAACATTTGGCTAGGCATTTCACATGTATGATTTCATTACCTCTTTACACCTGCCTTTCAGTTTTATTACCATTATATAAATAAGAAACCTAAGATTTAAAAGAATCATGAAGATTTTAAAATACTCAATGATTTGCCCAATATTTCACAACTGTTTATTATCGAAGCCAAAAAATTTGATTTCAAGGGTTTATTAAAGCATCTCCTTGTACCATCACTAGCAAGAATACTCTAAAGACTTTTATTGTAGATCACCTATTCTGTGGAAGTCCTGCCTCCAGAGACCTGGGATGAAAGTCAACCCAAATACAGTGTTCTAGTTAGTTCAACTCTGAAAACTATCTTTTACTATTAATTTTTATTACAGTTGCCTCTTGCCTGTATCTAGATTACCATGAAATTTAGAAGCAAAACAATACTCCTCAAGCAAACACTTTTTGATTTGTTATTTTTGACTGATTACATTAAGAGAAAACACAACAGAATAATATAGTCATTCATTGAACCATGTTCTAAATAGCAAACAGATTTTATTTTATAGTAACCTCAGAATCTATCAATAAAAATAGGTAGGATGGCATATAGGATGGCAGTTACCTGAAAAAAATAAGCTGTCAATAAATCCCAGATGTGTTTCACATACACACAAGCAGCATTTGATGTCTTTGAAGCAATATGCACACTGGAAGACACTTGAACTTACATGCAATATATTTTTTTCAAACTAGCTTCACAAATACTCAAGCAATAAATGTGCCCCTGTAAAGAACACTAAAAGTGAAATATTAACAGACGAGATCATAATTATGGAACGAAATTTGTTTATCATTTTTAAGTAAACACTGAGAGCATTATAAACCCACCAATGTGTTTGAATAACACCTTTCACAGTGGTTCCTATGACAGTGGCTTTACAGGGATGCTAGGTTAGACAAACCACTGGGCAATTGAAAAAATATAACGGCTATGAATCAAGTCGAGCATCAACATCTGTGAGTTTTGGAAAAGTTTGAACTCTCCCACTCTCTCTCTCTAAATGTGTGCATAATGTTTACTGTTTGCATACTTTTGTAAATTATTTCAATAATCAATATATTAGTCAAGGAACTTCCTTCTATTACACATTGAGTAAAATGATGATGATATATTTAACTATTGGGCTGTGGAATCAAAATGTCTGTGTTAAAGTCTGGCTCTATAAGGTAACAGACGTGTAATCTTTGGCAATTTACTTTACCTCAGTACCTCAGTTTATAGCTTAATCTGAAAAATGGGATGAAGATCGTAGTTACCTGAAAGGGTTGTTGTGAGAATTAAATTAGTATCCGTAAAACATATTTTACCTGCTCAGTAAATGTGAGCTTCAGTGATACTGATGATGATTATATTGCATGCATAATGATGTGTTCTGCTTTTCTGAACATTGCAGAGACAAGAAAATAAAATTGGACTATTTAAACATTAGATATTATTTAAAAATCCCTTCTCAGCTTCTTAATAAAAATAACAGGAAAAACATTGAACATAACTAAAAATTATTTGAAATTAGCATAATACTAAGAAAAACTTTGACAAATACCTGATTACTATTGCAAACCTAAACAGCCAGATCAGAAAACCGAAATTTAAATTAAAAACAAAAAGAAAACAGAGTGCCTTGATAGTGGAGCCTGGTGCTCTAAAGCTTCCTTTATTTTTTATATCATGAGAATTGTCAAGTGGCAAACTGCTGTGGGTAAACCTGGGCAAGTGATAGGCTCATACCTTTAACTACTTGCCTTGTGAATCCACAGAAATGGCTAGCACTGCATATTCACTAAAAGATTAAATGGTGAAGAATGTTCCAAGGGGAAGGGGGCTCCAAAAATAACTATTTAGACTCTGACCAAATGGACAGAATTTAAAACATAGATATAGTGAGTGTTTTGAAAATGGCCTGGAAAACACATTAAAAACAAAAGGAAAGATGTTATGAACATTTGAAACTAGATCTAAGGTTAGTTAAATTAATGTCTGTAATTGCTGTTACATTATTTGGCTACCAGTGAAAAGGGTACAGTGTATATCTTTTGTTTGTTAATATTATAAAAATGGCCAAGCCAGGTGCAGTGGTGCATTCCTATAGTCCCAACTATTCTGGAGGCTGAGGTGGAAGGATCTCTTTGAGGCCAGAAGTTCAAGGCCAGTCTGCACAACATAGCAGGTCCCCCATCTGTTTAAGAAAACAAAACACGGCTAAATCAAGAGGAAACATATGAAACAGAAGGAGAATCCATGTAATTTTAAACTCAAGGCTTTATGTGATCAAAGTAGCATTCTGATTTTCTATTGACTATAATATTGTGAAAATTAGATACAATTTGGCATACATTTGTCTCAAGTCTAATCATTTTTACCTACTTTTCAAAGCTTACTACCAAGGCATCTACTTCATTTCAGCCAATTAATTTCTCACATTGTTTTATTAACTGTAGTCACCATGTATAATAGATCTCTTGAACTTAGCCAATTAATTTCATTTCCCTTTTGTCTGATGGCTTCTTCCCTCTAAGTTCCCCCACCTCCCAGTTTCTCCTCTCCAGCATGAGGGATAGTCATGGACCCAGTCTCCAGAATCAGACAGCCTTGGTTTGAATTCCAACTTCTCTACTTACTACTCTAGCATCCTTGGACAATTACATAACTTTCTGTGATTCAGTTTCTTCTACTTTAAATGAAGCTAATAGGAGATCTTGCATCATAGGATTGTCAAGAGGATTATATTAGTAAATACATGTGAAGTACATAAATGCATGCCTGGGACAGAATAAGTGATCAATAAATAATAGTCATTATTATTTTTCTGTCAGGCGCATCTTCCAGGGGCCCACCAGTTTTCATTCTGATCCAGAAATTTGCACCAAGACCTGCAATTCATTGAACTGGGGGGACTGAATTAGCTGTTTTTCTAGAGCTATATGTTGTCAGTTGTTTGGAGAGTAAATAAGTTGCCCAGCAGTTCATGTCACACAGTAAGCATTCGATAACTTGCCAAT
The DNA here is from genome assembly GCF_009764315.1 of Trachypithecus francoisi. Taxonomy (NCBI): domain Eukaryota; kingdom Metazoa; phylum Chordata; class Mammalia; order Primates; family Cercopithecidae; genus Trachypithecus; species Trachypithecus francoisi. The sequence goes on along the minus strand of NW_022681469.1, from coordinate 85,408,972 downwards.
TACTAGAAATTGTTAACATAACTCCAAAGAAAGTTCAGAAATTCTGGTAAAAGTTTTCCTTTTTCTATAAGATACTTTGTCTACATCATCTTAGTGTATATTATATCTTTGAGCACAGTATTGTTTGATGGCTTTCAGATTTTTAAGCTTCTGAGAGAAGAGTCAAGTATGTTAGATATATTTTATTTTCCTTTTGCAGTGCCTGGAAGAGGGTTGAGCAAGTAATTGGGGTTTAATAAAGATTGCCCATCTGCACAAATGTACACCAAAATGCATTCACACATCGCTGAATATTTTTCCTAGATAACATTTTAGCAACTTGAATTTGAATAGGAACATATCTGTTTGTACTTTTAAAGTTTATTATTACCTATTTCTTTTTGCTAATTATTAGACTTTTAGAATAAAAATATCTGGTTTTAAAAGTAATGGTGATTATTGATCTTTGGATAAGCAACATAAAAACTGATAAAAATAACCTGAAAGGCCTTTTTTGTCTTCTGGTAGCTTTATATAGACATGATTTCATTACTTTTCTTCCTTATCAATGTACAGCACCATTAAAAATAAATTATTTGGAGAAACTGATGAAATTCTAATAATGTCTGGAGTTTAATGTTAATATTGCTGTCCCAATTTTTTTTTTTTTTTTTTTTTTTTTTTTTTTTTTTTTTTTAGTTTTGACAAAAGAACCCTGAAAATGTAATATGATAATATTAGGATTAACTGAAGTTCAGGTGAGGAGTGGATAGGGAGGTCTTTCTACTCTCTTTGCCATTTTTCTATAAATTCAAAATTATTCCCAAACAAAAATTTTATTTTTAAAACATGAGGAAGGAAATTCAATTATTGACAAGTCTGTTATTTACAAAAGCTAAATGGTAAACAATATGAAAAAGTGATCATTTAATTTCCAGTGACATATTCACTTAATAGAATATTATGCAGTCACTAAAAAGCATCATTGTCAAAAATGAGCAAAATATAAAACGCTTTTGATAGTAAGTAGAAAAAAGATTCAGACAGCAACATAATATGATTACAACCATATAAAATATGAGAATGAAAGCAAGTATATCAAAGTAATCATGCTGGGGCAGTGGAATTCTGACTCATATTTTCTTTTTGTCACAATTTTCTAAATTTCTATAGCTTTTACTCTGAATAATCCTCAAAGGTGAAATAGAAGCTCCAAATGACTAAATACTACTAAGGATATGAATTACGCCATGTTAAAGAAAAAAAAACATATCTTACCATGACTTCCCAAATTTTAATGAAAAAGTTTTTAATCACCAATTTTAGCAGGTATCTTAAGGATAACCTTATTCAGCCAATATCTTAGTCTTTTGTCTTGGATACTATATTTGTTTCATTCTTTTCAATCATGAATACTTTCATCTTCCAAATGTCACCTCATGCAAAATTGATTAATTTTACCTGTGCTCAGCTGGATGCTCTAAAAACTCTGTCAAAACTTGTTACCTGGACACTCTTACATAGGAGCAGAAAAGCAGCTTATGCAAATTCAAAGTACCACCATGGTTTAAGATTCCAAAGAGCAAATTGCTACCAAAAAAACAAAGGCAACCAAATGGGAGGCACACTGTGGTTCTGGAAGTGACTTTGAGACAATACTGATGGCTTTACTCTTTCCTCAAGCATATGTATTCTGACATTATTGACATTAGCACTTTTGGGTCTATCCAGAGTCTAGGTTCTCTTGCTATGATCTTAGGACACTTGCAAACCCTCCTTTATGTCCAGCGACTCTATCTCAAGTTCAGTTTTTAACTTACAGTGTATAATTTCATAATTTTCCTTTCCTATTCCATTTTTTATTATTTGATTAATTTTATTAAGAAAAATAAGGAATAAGTAGAAACTACTTACAGAAATATAAGTAGAAAATTATATAAAATATAAACATTATAATGGATAGTTCATAATATTCTGCTGTATGTGGATAAATACTATATTATTTATCTGGTATTTAAAATGTATTAGAGTAATTGAAACATAAATGCAACTTTAAAATAAAAGCAATAAGATTGGGAGTTATGTCTTGTTGGCAAAATTTGTTCATATCCTTAAGGCTCCTATTTGGAAATATATTCGTAGTAAAAACGGGGACATGTCTATGATGTCTGTGTAAGTGTGAAAGGATGCTTGACAGAAAGAGACCTTGGAATATTCCCATTCCTCAAGGCTGAAGGAAAATATATAAATATATATACATGTGTATGTATGTGTGTACACACACACACACACACACACACACGAAGACAGAATTCACCATCAAATAATAGGCAAGATGTGCCCTTGAAAATCATGACAATAAGTTGCTTCTTCCTTGGAGATGTTCTTCCATCCTTAAAAAGTGAAAACAATATTATATTGGATCTTTTGTCATTGCTTGGATAGAACTTGGGCAAGGTTTAGAAAATGGGCCTAATTTCAGAAACCCCTCTCTCCATGTTCAATGGAGAAAACATTTGATCGGAACGCACCACTTAAAAAGGGTGTGTGTGAAGGGATCCTTGGAAGATTTTCAACATTTGATGACATAGCTCCTTGGATGATTTTCAAGACCTGGAGGGGTCCATAATGAAGAATCATGCTGCTTCCATTAGTGTATTTTTCCTCTACATGTTTGCAGACAAAGCTGAGAATCTGTCCAATTTCTTGTTTGGCTAAGGTAGTCTTTATTTTAATAGAAAGGCTAGTCGACTTGGCACATTTGCAAATGACAAGAGCAAGTGAAAGCTAGTAACATTTAGATAATTCTCATAGCCAATAGGAGATAACTTTGTGTATGTGACAGCTGTAATTTTTCCCACAGTAGTTTACCAAAAGGAGTAATGTATTCTGAAAACGATGAAAAAATTTTGTCTTGTTTTACAGTTGTTAATCACCATATGATTTTATAGCCATATTATGAAAGAAATTTAGTTGGGATATGTGCATTAAAAGGAGAATTGTACCTTTATGTAGTTCAGGCATCTTAACTAATATGCCACTTTTCTTTTCAATGCTTTTGATATATTTAATTACTAATTAGGTTGATGGGTGAAGTATTAGTTTTGGAAATTCCACCAGCAATAATTGATTTATTCTTAATTTAAAAACTGGAAAGTATTGATGTATCTTAATAACCAGATTTCATTTTTTCTTGAGACAATAAATATAGTATTACAACATGTACCAAATGTATTTAGGTATAACTGTTTTGAGAGTTAGAATGCTATCATTTACTAAAATCTGAGGAATTTGTTTAAACTTTGTTGCTATAATTATGAAAAGATATATTATTCCTTATTAACAATAATAAGAACAAAAAAAACCCTGCAGAACTAAAAGAAAAAAAATCACAAATTTAAAAAGTCACCTTTAAGGCTATATGATTTGTGGGGACTGACATAAAACTATAATGCTTCTTGATTTTATTCTATGACTCAGAATGTACCTAAGGGTCTTAGTTTGCATTAAAATACATGCTTTAAAAAGTGTTCATTATGTTAATAATTATTAGGAAATGTATATTAATTGATGATCTCTTAAAGTAATTTAATGAAAATATTTATTCATACCCAGTGAAATGTAATATACTAGTAATTGATTTGTAAAGGGAACAAGTATAGAATAGTGCAAATTTTAAGCTGATAATATTCAGGCCAAACATTTAAAAACTGTCTTTGTAGTTGATAATACCTTTAAGCTTCCATTATCACCCAAGACCAAAACATTTAGCTTCAGCATCATGATCAGAATAAAACCAATTACACATGAATGATTTATTATAAAAATGAAAGATTGCTTTGGTAGTTGTTATGAATTCACATATTCAAGGCAGACAAGAAACCAACAATATAAAGGCTCAAAATTTCTATTATTTCAGGAGATGTTTCTGTTGTATTCCAGTTAAAGCCAGAACCTCTGCAAATAGCTTATTTAAGACTATAGTTGGTGAACATCTTTGCATCAAGGGATGGGTTCCGTGCAATCAATGTAGTTATGGCTGTCAGTATAACTCTGTTATGAAAGCTAGTAACATTTAGATAATTCTCATAACCAATGGGAGGTAACTTTGTGTATGTAACAGTAGATAACTTTGTGTATGTTCAGTAGGGCAGTTCTAGTGAAACTATTCTCAATTTAAAATGGATTTCTACAGGTTCCAAAAAGTGGAAAAAAATACTTCTAAATAATTGTTAAGTCAGAAAGGACCTCCCAGGTTCTATTTAACAGAAATTATTTGCCTGCTTCCACAGAATGGATTTTCTATTTAGGTAAGGCATTCAGCTGAAAAATGAAGTGGGCCATAACAGCATTTTTACTGCTTAAAATTTCATTTCAATGGCTCCCATTCTACTTTTCCCAGTGGAATGTGAATCCTTACACTCAAAAGCCAAAACAGTATGGGGGAGGGGAATCTGTTTTATGGCTTTAGAAGTTATCATTTTAAGTGCTGGCTCTAAGATAGAGTTACAGTGGAATATTCCTTTAGCCAGTGGCACAGACGGGTATTTCTGGATGAGATTCTGCCCCCTTGTAGTGGAACGTGATGTACATTTTGATTCCCTGGCATGCCTACACTAACACCCATCTGTTATGATGGCATTGTTCCTTAAAAAAAACGTGGTTTGCCAGGTTCCAGAAGTCCTAGGTGTCTGGCATATGTATACATTTCTAAAGGTATTTTCCAGAACTAAAAACAACAACAACAACAACACAAACTAAAAACAAACCATGAGAGCTTAGTTAGGGTGCTTTCTTTTAGAGAATAATTTCATTGGTGGGCTATTACAAGCAATTATGTCACTAATGCATACATTTAGGAATAAGCACCCTTTCTTGTGTTCAACATTGGAAAATCTCCATGTGGAAAGAAATTCATTGGGACTTTGAATAATAACTCATCTTAAATATAAACAATCCTCATTCATTGTAGCTGCTCTTATTCATGAATACCTATATTGTTTCATTCATGTTTTGATCAGTTCTACTAAGTATTCCATAAGATGGTTTGTTAGAGACTAGAACCTCCAGAAGGACTGCTGTGACCAATTTTGAGATGGAAATTCATACCCCATAAACTTGACAAGATAGGGTTGATTGCCCGAGATTAAAAAGCCCAGAAATGGCTTAAGTTAAAGTCAAACGATGGAAATCCTATAGAGCTCTGGGGCCCACAGGGGGTGATTGGATAATTTGGTTACTGAAGAGAAGACATCCCGTTGCTTAGCTACAGGATTCTGGGTGGCAGCTCTTTTCCCTCTCACATTTCCTGGCGTTTTGTTTTTGTAAATGTAGTTTCTTGCAAATGAGAGTGTCTGCATGCAGATGTCCACATTGCAATTGTTTTGATTTGTAAAATGAAACAGTATTAGAGGAAGAAAAATACTTGGAGAAGTAAAATTTGGAAAAGAACTTCCCCCATGTACTTCACTGCTTAAATAGATTAAATCAAGTAATATAAAACATTGTAGAAACTTAAAATTGTGATATGATCTTTGCAAGATGCAGTATTTTGACTGCAGCACTGAATTCAGAGTTTCATTCATCTCTATAAGAATAATAGCACAAACACCTGTTGCATACACGTGATTAAAAACCTCTAATATTCAATCTACTTGTGGAAAGGAAGATTTTTTCAAAAAAAACCAATGCCAAAGATTTTATAGACATACTTATGTATGTTATTTTTTATTTCATCTTTGAGTACATTTAAGTTAAATTATCACATTTTACTTTGTATGCTGGTTTCTGTTTTAAATTTCTTAGCACTGAGGTATAAACTGTAATAATTTCTATAATTATTATGCCACAACCTATAAAAGTCATCATCATCTTATTAAAATAAGTTATCTGTTTATTTTGTAGTATTAAAAGGTTATTTAATTATTTAGATTAAAATAGCAAGGGGTTTTTAATACAGTTCCATGGAAAACATACATGGCTATATTTAGAAAATCATTGATGAGTTGTGAAGCCAATTCAAAAGTGTATAAAGCTTATATTTTTATAAGGTTAGTGAGGGAATTCAAAAGAGTCATTATGCTCTTCTTTCAGATTGTCCTTATTTGGGGCAGACTAAACACATAAGGTCTTTGAATTTGTTTTACTACTGTTTATTATGTATAGCACTGGATAAAGAGCTTTAAAACAATGGTGATAGAAACCTGTTAGGCTAAGAAAGCCAATAAAGTTTTGCATGGTAGATTTAAACTATATGTTACCACATAACTTAAACTTTGTAATTGATTTGGTTGGAAAAAAGAGATTTTTTTTTTTTAAATTTTGAAAATAAAAAAGCCTACAAGTAGAAATTAGTCATCCTATGGGCAAATAAACCTAAGAATGTGAAGCTGAGAAAGGATAAAATAACTTGAGAACCTAGAAGAAAACTCTGAAATTGTCATCGTGGCATTAACAGTGATGTTGTCAGGGTCCTTACCACATGCAACATGCTAGGAAGCCAAAAGACAAAACAAAACGACAACAAATACACACACACACAACACACACACACACACACACACACACAAATCAAGATGTCACAGGAAACTAGGACAATGCTTAAAGAAAGATTTTATAGAGGATATGTGACTTAAATTGAGTTTTGACAGAATGCTATGATTTTTGAGTAGAGAAATGAAGACAGATATTCCAATAAGAAAAATAAGAAAATTTCAGTTAGAAAATAATGACAAAGAACTATTGAATCAATACTCTACTATTAACATTTTCTTTTGAATCACTGAAATATGCATCAATTTCATTAAAGGATAAAGCTGTTGAACATGGTAAAGATAAGTTGCCCATCCAGAGACAAAATTAACAGAGTTCTTTGGACACATTGGATCAAGCAGATATATACAGACAGATACATATACTTGTGATTTATGTTCCATTAAGATCATATATCTTTTTTCAGAAAATTTACAGAAAAGAAAACACTAGAAGAATATACACTAAAACCTATATTTTGTGTTTTATGGAGCCTTTTTCTGTTATCCTTTTGGTCATCTTTTTTTTTTAATCCCCAGCAATAAACATGTATATATTGTACAACAGTGTGCCTTTTTTACTTTTTACCTTTAATGTTGTTACATTTATCTAGGTTCCTGGAAAGCAGTGAAACCAGCATTTGTATTTGGCTATAAAGTACTTACTTTTCTACTTAACTTGCTACCTGTGATTAAGAAGTCTAAGTATAGACGTCCAGAAGGCTACTGTACTATATTAAAGTTGGGTCATATTTTCAAATGTGATAAACATTCTTAATGCACTCTTTTTTTTTTTCTTTTTTATTTAACTTGCCTGGGTAAATTTGCATAACTAATGAAGATTATACAGCCCACAACACAGCTCCCTATACCCTAGGTATTTCTACAAATACCTTTAAAGCTGTTTATGTTGAATAATATTTATGAATAATGAATGTTTTTTCTCTCCTCCTTCTTTTCTCTAGCCCACTCTTATACTGCAAGGCACTGTTGAAATAGCCTGCATACTCAATAAATGGCTTCTGTACAACAGCTTAGTAGAAAAATAAAATAAAATAAAAAACCCGGTGAAGAGATGACAGACGTCTTTCCTAGTTTCTTCCTCCAAACAAGAATATTAGGTACAGGGCTTTTTCCAGGAGATCTCTGTGGAAAACCAATTTTTGTATTTTATCTTGTGAACATACCATTGAAAAATGTTATAGAAGCAAAAATTGACAATAATTACTGTGATATAAAGTTTAAAATCATTTTCATCAATAGGCTAAAAAATTCATTCTGCTTTTTATGTTTTAAAAAATTTTAAACAAGTAATTAAAGTCATATGCTCCATGAATGCTAATTCTGTAAGAATTTAGTATAAAGAAAGGTTATTGCTTTCAGTTTCTACTCACAAAAACTTTATTTAAATATCATCCATTACGTCTTATTATTAAAAAGAATGCTAGAAAGGTCAAGTTTATGATGTTAGATATATAAATGAGAATCTCTTAAGATACTTCTTATAATAAATGCTTAGGGACTGGTATTTAATACATCTATTTAAATACATTTTATAGGCTAGAATTAATAAAAACCTAAACACAATAAATGTATGTAGAAAGAAGCATTAAGATTTAAAGGGTGAAGATATAAAGGATGATAATGGGAAAATATTAGCAGTCACTTTTTATTTATTTCCTCATGATATTATTTATTTATTTATTTTTGTTTAGCTTCATTTCATTTCTTTTCTTTCTTTTTAACAGTAGGATATGCATGTTGTAATTTCTGGAAATGTTTTCATTGTTTAAAAATGTCAAATACATTTTTCATTAACACTTTGAATCTTTTAAAGTAAAAATGTATATCATTATTAAAACGTACTTTCCTACATTCTTCTAAAGATTAAGACATTCTGAGGTTGCTGTATGTATTTGGGCTAGACCAAGTAGTTTTTGCAGAGAAGGGCATTCTGGTCCCAACTTATTTACACCCTGCTCTTTCACAGCAGCACAAGACAAATTAAGAGATTTTAATCAACACAGAAAAGTTCTTTCCAAATCCAAACAGCTGGTCTGAATAATTTATTCACTTTTTATTTAAACAACCTGCTCTCATTTTTTTCTCATGTGTTATTTCTATTCTAAAAACTACAATGCCCCATCTCCAGGTTGAGAAACATGAGCCTGAATTCTCTAGCAGAGGGAAGTGTGACATGAAATGAATGTGTTTGTATGTAACAAATGAGAAGCAATTCAATGTTATTCAACTAATGGGTAAAATCAAATATCTATGGAGAGTCGCAGTACAATTCAAGACACAAACACAGTTAAAGGACTAGCTGCAGGTTTTGTTAATGTTTCGGCTCAAGGGTGTATATTTTCATGTTTCTTTTTTCAATAGGTTAGGTGACAATCAGAAAGTAGAAGACTCAGTGATACGGAGATATACCCTTTATTCTGAATTAATTTGAGAGAAAAAAAATGACAGCTGTTTACATTACAAGGTTCTTAGCAACAACCTTGGATAACATGTTGAATACAGCTCCCCAAGCATCTGTTGGTTTTAAGGATCATGATGCGTTGAGTGGAGTAAAAGTCTAGTATTATGATAGACTATCTACTCGAGTGAATCATTTTGCCTCCCTCCCTATTATTTCAAGTGGATAATTCATTTTTCACTGTCCATCTGAAAACATAGTGATGTAGAGTGGACAGGGAAAGAAGAGCAATGAAACTGCTTTTCAGTTAAGGTGGGACTTGTTCTATATATCCAATATGGGGCAAAATGCAATGTGATATTTTCTTTTAAAGCTGATAAAATGGCTTAGAGTCAATTGCCCTTCCAAAACATCAGGAAAATTGGAAAATTAAGTGCTTAGACTTTCATGATGATGATTTGGAAGGCTGTCACTCATGTGGATGAAGATATTCTGATGTCCACTTTCCCCCTTGTCCCTAGTGTGCCACATTTTATAATCTCATAGCTAGAGACTGTATCAGGGTACACAGTCTAAGCAAGGGGTGCTGTACAGTGGTGGTGGGAGAGAGCACAGGCACTGAATCACACCATTTTGATTTGAATCCAGGATCTGTCACTTACTAGCTGTAGGATCTTCAGCAAGTTAAGCCTCAATTACATCTTCAAAACAGTGGGACAGTAACAGTGCCCAATATTAATAGAATCAAATGAAATGATAATTATGAAGTGCTTGACCATGTACCTGGCATAGCATAAGCACATAATAAATCTTATTTTACCAAGCTATTTTTCTGGAGAAATGCGACTTCAACTCTCATAAAGGCTTTGTTACAGAACTTTATAAATATCTTTCCCCCAGTTTAAGATTTAAACTTAAGGCTGATCTAAACATACACACACAGATACACAGACACACACATGTTGTTTCTCTGTGTCTGCCTCTGTAGTGCTCTCTTTCTCTTTCCTGTATACATACATGTACACATACACACATATACATATATAAGTGAATATAGTGTGTATTCTACATACATACACATATTTTTGACTCTCAGATAAATGTCTACGACTTCACAAAATTTGGATTTATGAGATAGTTAAAAGGAACCACAGGACAACATTAGAGTAAGGAGAGAAAAGAAAGACATTAGTGTGAAATCAGTGTCACAAATCAAAACATTGGAGTGCAGTCAAGAAAGTTGTGTATGAGACTTGTTATTCTGTCTTCTCCCTGGAAAGCTTTACTTTTTCTGAGAGAACTTAATATCACCTAGGAATTATTATATTTTTCCACAGTCTGCCCGTTAACTAATTCCCTTGTTGCACACATAGAGGTACAACAGTTTAATAAAACAAAGACTGACTTGACATTGCCAGCACGGGGTTGTTTGTGTTCACCTGTGACATTTACAAGTGAAGACATACAGAACCTTCTTTTGTTTCCTGGATAATCGTTCAGGTGTTAAAGAAGAAGTTGATTCAGTTTTAAATGGCATGATTTTCTCAAGCCTTGGGAAAATAATTGATGGATTTTCTTCTTCTTTTTTCATAGTCTAAGTATACTAACTGCAAAGTCATGTCTAACTGTTTAATTTTACAAGACTGAAAATATTGAATTTAAAGCTTACACTTTAGTTTAGGTTTATTCCTGGTGTTCAACACTGTCTAAACTTTCACAGGCAAATCGGAAATGAAACACAATTGAAAGTAAACCATGCTTTTTCTGCCTGAAAGGGGCCTTAATATTTCATTTTATGTTTTCAAATGGAATCTAATGAGAACGTGATTTTATACAGATACCTTGTGTCAATTATTCCCTGTATTCCTTCTAAAGCGATCTGTGCATTCATCTTGAAGCTTCATTAAGGATCAAGCCAAGTAGTCTTTAAAAAGTACAGGGTTTTGGTGATAGACAGATGGTGGCTTTCATGATGTCAGGAAGTGTCAGATATTATCGTTGGCTGCGGGATGGTGGCTACTATCCAAACAGATTGGGAAACAGACAGAAAGAGCAAGAACACCATTTGTTTTATTTAGATACATTGTGAACAGAAGGAAGCAAGACAGAGCATACTTTTACACATCTTTTTTCCACTCCTTGTGAAAACAGTTTAGGATTTGTTATGTTATATTAGCCCTTTCATTATGCAAAAACATGTGAAAGCCAGAGACACTGGTAAAAGAATTTGTCTCATTGTGATTTTCTATGAAGTTTGTTTATTTTTATTCTTACAGAACATGATTTTTAAAAAATTTCCTTTCCTTGGCAATGTTGAGTGCTAGAAACAGAAAGAGCTGAGATGATGCCCTTTAGAAGTGCTATACTGTTAAGAGAGTATGAAGTGGGTATTGACTTCATGATCCAGAATGAGGGCTTCTCTGAGAACCTTATCAAAGATTCAGTTCCAAAACTGAGCTTGCTTGTTTGTGATGAAGCTTAGTTATTTCTGTAATGATTTAATTCACATTGGCAGCCAGAGGGCAGTCTCAGCTCCAGACAAACATGCTGGTCCAGTTACACCAGCAAAGCTGAGTATTTACTCGGCAGTAGACCTAGGCATCAGGGCACTGTCCTAATCTTCATTTAAATGAAAGGGAAAATTTGCTAGAATATTCAATAGATAAAATACCTTCAAACTTTGCTTTCTGAGAGTTACTTGTATTTCCCTCTTACCACAATCTTATAATTCATCCCATAAGAGGTAACCACATTTTTGACATTTTGATGGATCAAAGATCTGGTGCCACAATCTGCTATACAGTTGTGTCCCCAAACCAGAGTCAATATATTGGAAATTTGGTTCCTAATGCAGCTCCCATATATTTGAATGTGAGGGGGACATGTTCCTCAAAAAAAAAAAAAAAAAAAAAATCCAAAAAAACAGTAGTATGGTGTTATATAGAATCCAAATATTTAGAATATTTGGAAGAGCATTTTAGATTAGTGGTTTTCACGCAGTGCTTCAGAAAGTTCCAAAGTTTCATGCAGTCCCTTTATGGGCTATGCTAGAGGGTGAGTAAAAAGTCAAGACTCCACTCCAGTATCTCTGCTTCATCTCAACAGCTGTGTCAGTGATGTGGCTTTCTAGCCTAGGGACAAACAAGGATTGGAATCTTGGCTTAAGAGATGAGCATTCCTGTAGTAGAAAAGTGTAAAGCATTTGGCTGGGGCTGAGTTGGTATGACTGTATTTTAATTGCTCCCTAAGTTCAAACAGGAGTCCAATTCCAGAAGGAGGTTTGGGATAACTATGTTATAAGGTAGAATAGCCTCCCTCTCACCTCCTTCCACATCCCACTGATATTTGAGGCCTGAACATGATCAATATACCCAGAGGTTTTAAAGAGAAAGGAGAGCCTGAAAAACAGTAATCTTAGCCACCTTCCTAGGACCCCCTAAAATTGCACAAGGCTGTACTTCAATTAATGCTATCTAAAGCACTACAGACACCTCTTTTGTAAATGAGCTACTCCACAGCGGCATACGAAATGTTGTGAATTATTTATTGGGGGAGTCTTGAAATCACAATACACATACTGAATAATAACTAATAGTTTAATCATGTGTTCATTAAAAGGCAAAACAAAACTCTCAAATACTTTCCTTTGGTTCTTGAGACAAGCCCATATATAAAGCGGAGTACATCCTGAGACACCTGGTGGAAAGCTGGTCTCTGGATTGTGGGAGGGACTGAAGTAGATTGAAAAGAAGGGTACCAACATGGCACATGTATACATATGTAACAAACCTGCACGTTATGCACATGCACCTAGAACTTAAAGTATAATAAAAAAAAAAAAAGAAAAAGAAAAGAAAAGAAAAGAAGGGTAGCATAGACCCTTCATGCTAAGGGCATCTCTGATTCAAGAGTCAGTCAGTGAATCTCATAGAATTTCTACAAAGTTTTGGTTTATGCAGTAAATTTTATTGCCTTAAATGAAATTAATCCTTGTTCTATCTTGCAAAGAATCTGAAGCATTTGACAGGTTAAAATTATGTTTCTCCAGAGCATGAATTTAATATCAGCCCTGGTTAGAAGTCATCAACTGTTGCAAGAACTCTTGTAAAGAGAAATGTAATGTTAGAATATATGCTGAAACCATTAATTTATATCATGGAATGAAAATATCTGGGAGTCATCTGAAATCTCACGTGGACTTTCAGACGTAGTACACATTGAATCTATATTTTGGTGGGCTATCGGAAGAGAAAACATTTGATACATAATGTATTGCTCAAATGTTATGTTATTACTAGGTTTCAAACAGCCAAATGGAGAATTATGTGTAAATTCAGATGCCATTGCATTCACAGTTCAACTTTTTATGTAAAAACAATGTTGGGGCTTTGTTTCAGTGCACTTTTCTATGAAGTTTATTTTCATTTTTACAGAATGTAATTTATTTAAAAATATCCTCTCACTGAAAAAGATTGAAAGCTTCAAACAGAGAACTAATTTTAAGCTCTGCAAAATATTATTTCCTTCTAATTTTAGGAAGAGGGAAAAAAACCCTCCTTACTTTACAAAAGTGGACAAAAATTACTTGCCTAAGCTGCTTGGTGCTAGTCTCATGGTTTCTAGAGCTGAAACCTCTGACCAAGTATTCATTTTTCAAAATCACATAGATAATTCTGTATGTCACCATCCAACCCTCAATAAATTTATACACATTCACTTCTTTAAAACAACATTTTGAAATGCGTGGTCTGTTGTCATAACCCACCTCTACATATATATATGTATATATATGTAAATATATATCTATGTACTTATTTCATTTTTATAACACCAACTTCGTCTTGAAGTACTTATAACTTCAACCATAAAATTTATGCCATTTTAGAAACAGAGGTAGAATTATAGATGCTGACACTCATTTTTGGATCTCCCCAGTTTCTGAAAGAAAGAGTTGAACTGAACCACAGCATATTGAGAAGGAAGAAAACCTTGAAATTCATTCTTAATGTAATATGCAGAGAAGACATATTAACTCTTATAGCAAAAAGAAAATTCATCTACATTCTTATCATTCAAAACAGCCTAAATTGACATTTTAACACATTTCCTTATGGTCTATTTCTGGTTTTGGCAGAAGCGTGTGTGTGTTTTTTTTTTTTTAATAGTTATACTCTTATATACAATTTAAAATACTATTTTTATATTGGACTTTTAACAGTATTCTTGAGTAATGAGGTTTGTACTAATTTTTATGCTTTTCATTGTTATTTCTTCAGTATTCCCCCTAATTTTATATTTATCTTATAGTCAGAAGAAAGTGTTTAAAAATAATGAAAATAAGAAAGTCAATATGGTTGCAGTTTTCTAAGTAGATTTGTTAGAAAAGGAAGGAAACATAAAGCTATTTGGGATAGTGACTTTTGGTAGGAACTTGGGGAGAAAGAACATCTTCAAATTGTAACCTCCCGCTGATAAAGGGTTCAAGTGATGTCAGTAGGATCTAGCCCCCTTGGTTATGTTTTGTCTTGACTTTCTTCTCAGACTTGATGGAGGAAAGTTATATGCTTCAGGCTCACAGAACTGCAACACCAGTTCAAAAGAATCTATTTCCCCAGTAACTCAGAATTCTGTAATTGAATTGTGTTGACACCGATGGACTTGACTTGAGTCCTGTGCCCACTCTTAAGCCAGGAGGGAATGAGCTTGTAGATATGTTTTGTAGACATGTCTTGTAGACAGGAGAGAATGAGCTGACTGGTTTTGCCTATTTCACATATTCAAATCCAGTAGGTTTTCATGTATTCAACTTCATATTTCATGTATTCAACTTCAATACGTTTTGCCTATTTCATGTATTCAACTCCTAGACCCTAGGGGTGAAGTTTGAAAAGCATGATTGAGAATGGAATGAAGAGTTTACTCATATCAAAGTTCATCTAGTAATACCATAAGAAGAAAAAATGAATTCTGGGAATAAAAACCAACAAATTCCACGAGAACTTTTATGACAACACACTCTCCTTAATGTCTTCCTATCTCATCTACATACCCTCATGTACTTCCTGTCTCTTCCCATAACTTCAGTGGTTTTAAATACATAGCTATGTTTTCAGTGCACTCCCTCTCTTTTTATCTCTGTTTATCTGACTATATCCCTTAGGCAGCTTGATCCACTTTGAATGCCTCAATCAGAATATATATGTATCAAATATTTATTTCTATCCCAGCATTCTCTCCTCAGGAGGAGCCCTGTCTACGTATCTAATAGACATCTCTATTTGGATGTCCTGCCCTAAAACTTCACAAGTTTCATAGTGAAAATCTTATCTACCTTTATGAATCTGTGTTTTTCCTGTTCACCTTCTCTTAGGGAGTGGCACCTTCTTCTCCATTCTTCCAAGACCATTATATTTTAAGTCCTACTGCCTTGTTATCCTTTGAAATTGTCAATGTCTCTCCATCTCCCTTGCCACTATTCTATTTTGCCCATGCTGCAGTACTGGTTTTCCAGCAAACTTAGCTGAAACTGGTCCATCTTTCCCTCCTGCCAAAATTAACTTACTAAAATCTGATCAGGTCAGTTCCTTTTGAAACCCACAAATGATTTTCCATTGCTCTCAGAAGAAGACCTATTTATATTGTTTATAAGAGACTCTAGTCTCTCCTTATGTCTCTAGCCTCATCTCTCTTCATGCAGGCCCTGAATTAATGGGCCACATAGGACAACTTGCAGTGGCTTGAGTGTGTTGCTTTTTTCTTTAATTACCTCCAAGCATTTGCATGTATTATCACTTCTGCCTGGGAGACCAGCATATTAGCCTGATATATTTTCTGTTCTGAGGTCATTTCCTATGGATACGCTTTTCCAGTCACCTTTCACACCTATTCTAAATGCAAGGTTATATGCTCCCTGTCACCTACCCTGTCCCATTGTGGGAGAGTTTTTGTTTTGTTTTGTTTTTTTTGAGATGGAGTCTCGCTCTGTCGCCCAGGCTGGAGTGCAGTGGCGCAATCTCAGCTCACTGCAAGCTCCGCCACCCAGGTTCATGCCATTCTCCTGTCTCAGTCTCCCGAGTAGCTGGGACTACAGGCATCCTCCACCATGCCCGGCTAATTTTGTGTGTGTGTGTGTTTAGTGGAGACAGGGTTTCTCCTTGTTAGCCAGGATGGTCTCGATCTCCTGACCTCATGATTCGCCCACCTCAACCTCCCAAAGTGCTGGGATTACAGGCATGAGCCACCGCGCCCAGCCTGTGGAAGAGTTTTGAAACCTTTTTGTAATTTCTTCCTTACTTGGCTATTTTCTCCAGTGGGTTAAAATTCCCTGAAGATAGTGACTGTGCCTTAGTCAAAGTTATATTTTCAGCATTTAGATGGTGCCTTGTGCTTAATTGTCTCCCAAAATAATGTTTATTGAGTGGATAAGGCAGTTGTTACCCCATGTTACAAACAACAACCCTAGTCACAGAGAAGTTGTGGGTTTTAAAATTCAGACAATCAGTGTTTTAATGTGAGTGTGGCTACAGAGAAGTATTTTAGCTTTATAGTCAGCCTGTTAAATTTCTCTCTGCAAATTTTTGGGGCAAAGTCAATCAGAGTGGTCCTGCCGAAGAGGATTGTACTCTTTATCTTCAGGAGTTTATTGGCATCAAAATGAGGCATTTTTTTTTAAAGTATGTATGTAACATCAGTTCAATAATGACAGATTGATTAGGTTTCATCTCTGAAGGGAGTTGATAGACTAACATGAGGGCAGGAATCATTACCTTTAGCTTGTCATTAATCCTTAGGAAATATCTTTTCCTATAGTAGTAATTGCTCTTATAAATTGAAAGTGGAAATATATTTATGCAAGGCTGAAGATTTCTGTTTTCTGCTATTTCAGGTATATGTGCAAGGTATTTCTAGAGACTTAATGTTCTGTACTTAGGCTTATCAGATTGCTTAATACAGGTTTCCACAGTCTGTGTAGTGGATAAGATTTCCTCCTTCATCATTTCTAACCCTGTGATCAAAGCAACAATCAAAACCCACTTCGTGTAAATGTTTTTCTGAAGAACATTTGTACATTTTGCAACAGCCATTCTGCCTCATTACAACATAACTTGGTTGAAATTTCTGGTTATCTGTGTATGTATTGTGAAGTTTTCTTATAAGAGGATTTTTATTCTTATGGATACAAAGACATGTAACGAGAGGAAGAAATATATTCTAAATTAAGCATCTACTTAATAGTTTGAGGGGTATTTCATTTACTGATTTTAACACCATCATTTTTATTTGATATAAAGGTGAGTGGTGATTAATTTTTATGAGCAAATATAATGAAATTAATAGATATATGTTTAAGAGACTATGCATAATTGCTGGCTTAAATGATTAGGGTTTCTACAGATGTGTTATCAGAATTTCTTTCATGTGTAATGGCAAATAACTGAAGGCTACATATTTTAACTATTATTTGTGACCAACTAGACTCTCCTATCTAACCCTACCTGTGGTCACACTTGACCACAAGTAGGGTTACACTTGACACAGCTGGTGACACAGCTGGTCACCTAATAAGCTGTGCAAGAGAAAACTTGATGGGTGGATGAATGATTAGATACTTAATTTGGTCACATTTGCAATAAGTTCTAAGCAACTGAACAAACATTCTTAGATTATAGAACTTGAGTTATGTGAATTTCTGTGGACAGTGACAACACTTTCTTTGGAAATCTTTCTTTGTGAGTGGCCTCCATGTTACAGAAAGCACATTCCCTATAGGTGCCTTTCTTTTCCTTTGTACTCAAGTAGAAGAGGGAATAGAGTTGATGGGCCTGTCACAAAGACTAATATTAATGTCACATAGGATAGGAAAATAAACCAAGTTACTCCATCTCTGTCTCACATTTGGTATACTACTATACTTGAAAGAAATATAGAGGTTCCTAGATGTCCTGCTTTGAGAACTATTAACATAAGTTTGAATTTCAATTATATAGGTATGCTGTTCCCCACAGCCATTAAGCCAACTCACTTGACTTATGAGTCAGTTAAACTATTGCTCCTTTCCATCAAGCCGGCCATGCTAACATGTGACTCAGTCAGCCATTATTAATTTTTTACCAAAAAATTACCTATGTACAAATCATTTTCTTTTATGTTTTGTTTTCAATTAATTTCCAATTGGTGTACTGAATGTGTTGAGTGATTTTTAGATTATAATGTAGGGGTGATTACTTTGGATTCTTATAATCTCAAAAGAACTTCTGAAAGTCATATGCATTTTTAGAAAATATCGGTGATGGTGATAAGAAGAACACTTGAAACAGTATTAGGTATGAGGTCAGACAACTTGGGTTTGAATCGTGGTTCTTCCAGAGTTTAGCTACTTGTTTTCATACAAATTACTTAATCATTCTAGGATTTAGTTCTCAGAAATAATAGAAACAGCTTTAGAGGAGAACCATGAGTATGAAGTTTATGTGAAAATCCTTATTAAAATGTCTTGCTCCTGGTAGATGGGCAACAAAAACATATTTTTGAGTTAATTATTAAATTAATAACTAAATTAAAGAAAATAGGCATTATTTTAAAAGACCAATGCAAAAAAAAAAAAAATGCACTGAGGATTAAACTGCAGTTGAAGTTAGTGTAAATGAACCTGAAATAATGGAGTTACACAGAGTTCAATTTTAAATTAAGATCAAACTACTCTGAATTCCAGAGGTTTTATTAAACCTTTCCACTGATGTTAGTCTTAATAAGTAGATTTTTGCACCATATTGAGGAACAGAATTTAAATTTTCAACACATTTAATAAGTTGGAAAAATAAAACATCAGATATTACAAACTGAATTTTTTAATAATAAACTTATTTGTACAGCAGGTACTGTAGAGAGAAAACCTAAGTATTAATAATGATAAGACAACATAAGACCCCTTGGTTATGGTATTCTTTCTGTAAGTTACTAATATTATTATAAGGGCTTTTTATGTGGGCTCTTGCAGAGGGATATGAAGCAACAAAAGCACTTATGAGAATCTGTCATTATAAATTACCAGTTCACAAAATCTTTTATACACTTTTTGCTTTTCTAAATACCGAGAATCCACTATGTGTCACACACTGTTCTCAGTTCTGGGAATATGAAAGCAAAGGCAAAAACTGTTTGTCGACCTACCAAAACTATAATCCAGGGAAAAAGAGAGCTATTAAAAATATTTTACAAATATAGTAAGTTTTATGAAAAGAAAACAGTACTAATAGTGCAAGTAAGAGACCAAAGACTTGAGATAAAGTTCCATGTAGTCTGACACCTAAAGACCTCAAGAGAGAGTAGGTATCAGCAAGTGTGAATCATGTGTGTACATATATATATATGCACGTGTGTATGTGTGTGTGTGTTAGAGAGAGACAGACGAGGGTTCTATGAGAGAGTAAAGTATATTTTCAGAGGCATGGAGATGAGAGCATATGTCTATGGTCTGGAGTGGAGAGCTGGAGATCAGGTTAAAAAGTAATCAGAAACAGGCCGGACACAGTGGATCAGGCCTATAATCCCAGCAATTTGGGAGGCCAAGGTGAGCAGATCACCTAAGGTCGGGAGTCAAGACCAGCTTGACCAACGTGGAGAACTCCACCTCTACTAAAAATACAAAAAACTAGCCGGGTGTGGTGGTACATGCCTGCAATCTCAGCTACTCAGGAGGCTGAGGTAGGAGAATCGCTTGAACCCAGGGAGTAGAGGTTGTAGTGAGCAGAGATACGCGCCATTGCATTTCAGCCTGGGTGACAGAGCGGGACTCCATTTCAAAAAAAAAAAGAAAGAAAAGGAAAGAAAAAAGGAAATCAGAAGCAGATATTGGTGGGAACTTTAAGCCTTCAAAAGCATTAAACATATGTGTAAGGAGATGCTACTCATGCATTTTAAGTAGGACATAATATTGTCATTTTTTTGTTGTTGTTATTGCTGTTAAATTCAGTCTTGATCCTTCACGGTTTGTTAAAGAAACATCCGTAAAGACCACACAAATAACAAACAGAAAGCAGCACCTAGAGAAGATTAAAAAAAAAAAAAAAAAAAAGAGCATTGCCTATCATTTAATAAGTTAAAAATATTTTTTAAAGAAAATATATAATGTGGGGAAGAGGCCACCATGCTCTAGGATGGTGCTTTTCAAACTATCTGTGGTGGAGGACTAGTTTTCTTTTTCTTCTCTGTTGTTTCCAGTCTCTCACAGACTGACACTTTTATGAAATACAATGAAGATGAATTACTTAGAAAATAAACTTTAAAAGATACACAAAATACGAACCTCATTTTTTTATAATTAGGTTCAACAAATACAAAATTGCATTTTCATAAATGCAATCAGAAAAAAAAAAAAACAGAGGAAAAGAGACAAGAGTCTCAAAACCTGTACATGTTGCTCATTGAAGGTATGTGTGGAGGTGATTAAAATTTCTGTGCTTACCTCATTGCAGACCACTAAAAAATGGGACATGGATCACACTTTTAGAGATTTTTGCTTTAGGAATTACTTTACATATCACTAATGATATTAACTTTGTCTCCAAATTTGTTAAGAGTAAGAAAGCAGGAAAATTAGTATTAACAACTGGGATTTGGATACTATGTAGAAAGATGTGAAACTAAGAATAAAAAAATGGAAAAGAAAATTCTAAGATTTTTGCCTATATAGCTCTCTTATTATCAAAGAATATTAAATTTATTTTTAAAATTTCCTGTCATGCAACCCTCCCAGGCTAAGGGGCATTAATTACATTGACAAATTTGTATTGGCAGCAAAAAACCAATGGGTTTGACTTTTATCATTTGCTAGAAAATTACATTATAGTAGCCATTTTGTATAGTCTAATATTTCTCAGTTTACAGCAACATTCTGCATCCTGAGAAACTTCACTTGGAAAAAGAGTGATTTAAATATTTAAGTAATATTTGTTTTTAATATTTTGAATAATAGGAAGCAGGAAAGAGATTTTCAAATGAGCAGATAAATAGATATATGGATGGCAAATATAGTTAAAAATTAATTAAATTTATATATAAATAATATTGAAATGAAAACATTAAATTCACAGTATCAGTAAAATGCATTAATTCAAAACTATTCTATTTTTCCTTATTCATTACTTTATCTGTTAATTCAGCTCATCTTTATCGAGAATCTAATATAAGCCTACAATTGTGTTGGGAGCTGTGATTATTAAAGATATGAACCCCTACGTGAAAAGTGCTCATAATATAAGGAAGAGTGGAAAAAAACATATAAGTGATTGCAATCTGATGGAATAACCATGAAGAAGCAGTGTCTGTAATAGAAGTTTAGTTTTAGGAAAGGTTCTTGAACACTTCCATACGCTCTTCTAAAGACTAGGCAGATGTTATCATGGAAAGTCTGAGGCTCTTATAAAATGATCAACATATGTATTTTAGGGCTCTCACACAATTTCCCAAGTTCATATCATTTTCGCCAGCCAGCATTCTTAGACTGGGTCCATACAAATTTTCACTTTACTTTTTTCCTACTGGGACATTAGAATTCAGTAATAACCAACTAGTTATAATCAACTAGTAATAAATATAATGATAATGTTCATAAAAATAACTGTGATTTATTGATTGTCTATTATGGACCAATCACTTGACAATTTTTATTTAATCCATTCAAAACAGAGATATTATATCCATTTTAGAGATGAGGAAAGTAAGGTAATCGGCCTAAGATTATACAGCAGTTCTGTGGCAAGGTGAGAAGTCAAACCTAGACAATTTTGCTGCAGCATTCTCCAGCGTAAGTCCCTCACTGAGTTTTCTATAGAATTCCTCCTCCCTGAGGCCCAAATCCTTTGTATTGGTGACTAAGTACATTCCAATCCTTTGCCACAATAGAACTATAAATTTATGACTCTTTCTTTTTTCTTAGCGTTGGCTGGTTTCTCCACAAAGACTCAGTCTACTACATTATGTTGTACAACAGATGGGCTAGGCTTCTCTAGATCTGAGAGATTATTTTTGAAAATTGTAATTCATTCAAACCTATTTTTGAAAGAAGGTAAAACCTGAATCTTGAATATATCCATTTTACTTATTTTTGTAATCATTAAGAGAACATAACAAATAAAACGCATGTTTTCTCATTGTTCTTCCACAAAACATTGAAGAAAAATGCTTAAAAAACATTAGTTAATCCCTAGTTTGCCTAATATATTTGTATGAACACTTGTATTCTCAATGTTATGTTTGGCAAGCATTGGGCATTTTAAATTAATGAATTTCCCAACCACTTAGGGAGAAGATTTAAAACAAAGTTTACTCTCAAGATGTAACTTGAGACTGAGTTATACCACTGTTTTATTATTCCTAATGGCACTGAGTCAATCCACAGATATTTCATCCTGCAATTTTCTACTGTTATGAAAATGCATAATATTAATCATTGTAATACTTTACAAACTGACCATAAACCAATGTTTATAGTCAGTTAATCATTGTATTACTTTGCTTTAGGTAATTTAGTACATTACCATAATGTAGCATTCTACTTAATACAAATTTTAAAGTGAACACAATAAAGTTGTATAGCATTAATATATTATGCATTCTAACCTGAAATTTTGAAATACAACCAAAGTTTGGACAGAGTTCAGATGTTCTACGACTTTGGTTTCCTCTAGCTTTGCTGAGAAAACAGTAAAGACTTAATGAAGGTCATCAGTAAACTATTATTCTACTTCTAACTATGCATCGTTTCTCAACCTGCTTTAGGCCACAATTTAGGAATCTACAACTACTTATTTTTAAAATACTAATAACTCTAATTAAGGGAAGCCTACTTAAAGTTTTAAAAAATCAGTAAGTTTGGGAGTAGGTGACAATAATGTCAATAAAGTGAGATAGTGCTTCTCTTTTAAATTACTTCAAGGAATTTTTTATAAGCACTCTTAAAATTAACACAGTCATTTCAAGATAGTGAAATTGGACATCATCTTTGTTTTGAGAACTAACATTTACTGAGTGGCTACTATGTCTCAGTAACAGTGCTAAGAACTCTTTTTTTCATTATTACCTTTAATCCTCATTATAGGCCTGAGATAAATATTGCATTTTGGGGACATAAAACTTCGAAATCTTTATTAACGCCAAGTTGTGGTATTAGTTGGGATTTTTAGAAGTGAGTAAAGAAATCTGTGTAAATGCAGATCTTTTTTCCACTGTTCATATGATATAAAGAATATGAATCTTATGGACATATTAATGCCTCTGAACTGTGGAAGTCTCAGCATAGGTATTGCATGGTGTTCACACAGATGGGAGTAGATGGTAGATTCAAGGAATGGACAAAGTATTCATATGAATCAGAGAGAGAATGGCTGCATCTATGAAGCTGTCTGGTCACCTCCAATGTTGATGAAAATCAGACAAGTACTTTCTAGACATCAGATGAAGAAATAGACTCACTTCAATGACATTTGCAAAAGAAATTTTTGGTGTGTATAAGAAAAAGTATGAGGGGATTCTTCTCTGGTCACTGCAGTTATTATGGTTCACTTGCATTTAAAAAATATTTTCACTGTTTTCAAGTGATTAAGTTCTCTCAAGATCATTATTGCTGAAGAGAGACACTTAGAATTTTAATCATTGTTCTATCAGGTGAACAATCTTTTAACTTTTTTTTCTTTTTTTTTGAGACAGAGTCTCACTCTATCACCCAGGCTGGAGTGCAGTGGCGCAATCTCGGTTCACTGCAACCTCTGCATCCCGGGTTTAAGCAATTCTCATGCCTCAGCCTCCCGAGTAGCTGGGACTATAGGCACTTGCCATCATGGCAGCTACTTTTTTTTTTTTTTTTTTTTTGAGATGGAGTCTTGCTCTGTCACCCAGGCTGGAATGCAGTGGCACAATCTTGGCTTACTGCAACCTCTGCTCCTGGGTTCAAGAAATTCTCCTGCCTCAGCCTCCTGAGTAGCTGGGATTACAGGTGTGTGCCACCACACCGAGCAAATTTTTGTATTTTTAGTAGAGACAGGGTTTCACCATATTGTAGGCTGGTCTTGAACTCCTGACCTTGTGATCCACCTGCCTCGGCCTCCCAAAGCATTGGGATTACAGGTGTGAGCCACCATGCCCGGCCTACTTTTTGTATTTTTAGTAGAGCCTGGTTTTCACCATGGTGGCCAAGCTGGCCTCAAACTCCTGACCTCAAGTAATCCACAGGCCTCGACCTCCCAAAGTGCTGGGATTACAGGCATGAGGAGCCACCATGGCTGGCCTCTTTTAACATTTTTTAAAGCAGAATCTGTGCTCTGTATCTTTTTAAAAATTTTTCTTCATCAGTCTCTATCAGAATGTGTTGAACACTGGAGAAGTGGAACATATTAATTTAATTAATTGATTGAAAAAAGGTGTTTTCTTTGGTGTGTTTTCATTTTCTGTTATAAAACAAAAGTTTCTGTAATGAATGTACTTGTTCTTAGAGAAAATTAACGGAACAGGTAGAAATTGCTTGAGCACTAAGAAAAGAAACATAGTGACGAAGCTCATCCAGTGCTTCCAAAACTTGCTGCACACTAGAATCACCAGGAAGTCTTTAGGAAATGTTAAAGCCAAGACCATAATGCAGACAATGGAACGAAAATCTAGCTGGTGGGCGGGTAGTGAGTCAAAGGTGTCAGTATTTGTTCAAGTTCCCCCATGACTGCAACAAGCAGGCAAGTTAGGAACCCACTGAACTATTTTATCATATGTAGTGGGCATCACTTTCAAACTTGGCTTTCCTCTGTTTGAAATAAATCCTTCTTAGATTAAATATTTTTATGTAATAGTCTTGTCCAAATATATACATAACAATGATTGAGTAGAGATTATTTAATACACTGTGTATCTTATGAATGAATGTTATAGGTCTAGGTTCTGAGACTTAAATTTCTCTCACTATACTTTAGGGAAAAGAAGACAAAAATAGAGAATTTGCAGAAACATATTTTATTTCAAATGATAAGATTTACCAGAAAAAATACTGAGTTCAAAATAGAATATTTAATGTGTTTTCAATAGTGGCAATACTCTGTTAGACTTCAGCACTAATGTTTTCCAACTGTTAGTTTTGATTGTATTTTCAAAAGAAGCTGATTGAGAATACCCAGAAAAAGCAAAATTGGTAAACACGGAATCAAACTATTTTTTCTCTTTGCTGTATGTTTCATTCCAGTGTTTTGGTTAACAAAAGTATATACTGAGTTAATACAATAATACAAATATTAACAATATAATAATAATATAATAATACAAATAATAATAGTGATAATCACCAATACACTGGCCATTTATTGAGCATCTATTTTAGGTTCTTTTTATAGATTATTGCCAATCTTGAAATTGACTGTATCAGTCCATTTTCATGCTACTGATAAAGGCATACCGGAGACCGGGAAGAAAAATGGACCCCACAGTTCCATGTGACTGGGGAGGCCTCACAATCATAGCAGAAGACAAGGAGGAGCAAGTCACATCTTAAATGGATGGCAGCAGGGAAAAAAAGGGCTTGTGCAGGGAAACTACCCCTTATAAAATCATCGGATCTCATGAGACTTATTCACTATCATGAGAACAGAATGGGAAAGACCTGCCCCCATTACTTAATTACCTCCCACCTGGTTCCTCCCACAAAACGTGAAAATTCAAGATGAGATTTGGGTGCGGACACAGTCAAGTCATATCATTGACCTTGATATTCATCCTTTGTATTGAAAAGAAAATGGACATTCAGAGCCACTGACTTACACAGCATGTAAGTGGCAAAGCTGGGACACCAACCTAGAGGGCTTCACCTCAAAAGCATATGATTTTTGGCTTAAAGAATCCTGTGTCTCTAGTCACAATAGCTAAATTTGTTCTGATTTCATCCACATTTACACTTTCCTTATACTATGTGTGCCACTTTATTTTCTCAGTAGACTAGGAAGATGGAGTTCTAGGAGGCATTACTTCTGGCCCAAATGAGATCATATAAAAATCAAGAAAATCAGGAAGAGGGCTATGTGTGTGTATGTGTGTGTGTGTGTGTGAGAGAGAGAGAGAGAGAAAGATTCGTTAAGTGTGCAAATTTTGAGTCCAGTTTTACACATAGAAGGGTGAGATACAAACAAACATTGCATGCCAGTGGGGATTAAAACTGTAGAGCTTTTGGAAATTGGCTCATCCCTGTGTTTGCCAAAACCAGTCTGGTGCTTTGTGTCACACTTCCCTGTCATATGCAGGCACGCTGGCTCTTTTCCTAGGGAAACTGTTTATTTTAAAACCCACCCGAAAGGCACTATTGGGTAACAGTGGTTATCTCTGTTTTCTGCCATACGAGAACCTAATATTTTGTAATTGTACAGTCTAATGGCCTCCTGTGTTCAAGTGACAAAAATCCAACTCAAACTAGCTCAAGGTAAAACAACTGCAGCAAAAACAAAACCCAATAAACAAGTTTACTGGAAGAATTCCTGGGTAGCTGAAACACTGAAGGAAGTTCTGAAGAAATAACACTGCTTTAGAGCTCTTAGCTAGATCAAGTGAAAGTCTCAAGGCTTTTTATTTTCTGTTAGTTCTCATTTCTTGTAGCCATTGCATTCATCTCTTTCCCTTCTGTTCCTCAGGTACTGAGGAGTGCATATGGAGGGTTGTGGCAAGAGGCCTAGGGTTTGAGTGAAGCTTCATGCCTACATCATTTCAACTTGGAGATCTGAAGGAAAGAGCTCTCACCACCCTTCTTCCGAGAACGGTAAAGAATACTAGGGAATGCCTTTGCTTGTTCTGGCTTAGGCCTCCTGCTGTCTCCTGGACATGTCATGGTGACCAGGCCTGCACTACATGCCCAATCCCCAGAGTTCGGGATTGGCATTCCCTCCAGAGTTGAAGCAGAAGAAAGCCAACCCTGAGTGGAAGGGAAACAGTTTGCTCCAGAAGAGAAGGAAGAAAGAGGGCCTAATGAACTAAACAATCAGTGACAATTACATTGATGTTTGATTTCTCCTTATTACTTTGCCTCTCATGGAACCTGATAGATAAGTAACAGATCTGGCTTATAAGGCTGGTGCTTTCCCTTCCAATTCAAAGCTGATTGAGGACGTAATTATGTTGTTGAACAGAAAAACTACAAGTGATTAGAGTGTCTAGCAGCCATTTTAGTTTTGAATAGTAGATAAAAGTACAGAAATTGGAGTTAAAATTGGGGTCAAGCCAAGGCCACTTACTTGTACTGATGTCTCACAACTTCTCTGAGCTGCATATGCTTCAGAAAATAAATGGGAGAATAATGGTACCCATCAGGTAGTATTTTACATAGACTCAACAAAATCGTTTTATTTTATTTTGTTACAGAAGGGGTTTCATTATGTTGCACAATTCCACCTCAAACTCCTGGACTCAAGTGTTCCACCCACTTTAGCCTCTGGATTTGCTGGGACTACAGGTGCTTACCACTATCCCCAGCCTAAAGAGATTATTTATAAGAGCTTTCAATCAAAAACCTGCCATACTGTATATATTCAATATGTGTTAAATAACAATAAAAACAGTTAACAGAAATTAATAACAACAAAAAGAATTCTACAGTTTAATCAAGAGGTAGAGATTAGAATGAAATGGTCAGTTTTAATATACTCACAACAGACCACATTTTATATGTGTGTATTGTAGATACATATATATACACACATTCAATATACTAGTTTAGAAGGTGAGCAGCTTATTTTAAGTCATGTGAACAAGGTATGTAGAACTTCAACAATTGCTATTAATGTCAGTTCTGTTTTGATGTTTCACATATCACTGGCCAGAACTTGAACTTTTGTAGTTAAGGCTTTGAGTTTAAGTCTTTCCTTTTAAAATTATCTTCCATATCCGTGTATATTTATGGAATCCTGGACCTTGTTCCCAAAGCTTTCCCTTTATGAAGAATATTCTATAAAAATCACTTGCTTTATTTTAAAACGCATAAAACTCACATATTATAAAATTTTCAAGGATATATTTGTATTTTTCTCAACTCCTTGAATGATTTAAATTACTTATTGGTAAATACATGAACAATATGGAAAGAAGAATCCATTTGATATTTGTAAAAAATGAGTGGAATGTACAGTGAAAACAATATATTTTAAAAGTTTCATGCCCAGAATTTATTTGACTAAGCCTATGAGAGTACATAATTAGTGCCTTTGTAAAAAATAATTCTACTGGCAGGGGGGTGGGGGGGAGACCTTACCAAATTTTAAAATAATACAGCACTTTATTTTATAATAAAATACTATTTTATTTTTAAGAAAAATATAATTGTTGACCACCAGATGGCTCCCATATTTTTAAAAATTCAGCGGAAAGACTGGAAACTGTTCAAAATAAACAAAGATTTCAAAGAAACAAAGGTAAAGAAAATGATACAACCTGTGAAAGTTTTAACCACATGTAAAAATAATTTAAGTAACATAATTTTTAGAATTATCTTTCTCTTAAGAAGACATATGAATTACTTGTGAACAGCACGGCACAATATACCCTTCAGGTTTTTATGCCAATCTTTGAAAATACTATTTTTCTGTGTAAACTACTACCCCATAGGTGCTATTATTCTCCCCATTTGTTCGCCTCTTCTTTTTATATAAGTATTATTCCACCAGACACATAACAATAACGTCACATTACAAATCAAGGTTCTCCATAAAAGCAAAATAATTTTGACCGGTGTCAACAATGGAGCCAATTCATGATGTGGGATGCATTATGCATCACAGCTCAACTACGATGTTGCTGGTGTCATGGACAAAGTTCTAAAGGATGTGTTTTACTCATCTTAATATGTAAGCTATTAAGATAATAGACCCTGCACTTGTCACTCTGACAGTTTTTTTAAAGGCTAAGCTGCCCGATTTGTCTTTCATTAAAAGCTCTAGCGCCGTTTTGTGATATGCAGTCGCTGAGCCATTGAGCTTTCAGAGTGTACAATTCTATTTTGAGAAAAAAATTTTGTCAATAAAAAAGGCATATGTTTCAATGAGTCATCTTAACAGAGCAAACTCATAAGAAGTGGTTGACCTGCACTTCCACCCGCTACTGAGTTTTCCCTACGTTTTCTTGTTAGCACAAAGCTTGCCCCGGTGCCTCGTGCCACAGGGAAACCAGAAATGTAGAGACAAGGTCTCCTTAGCCCATATGGTTTTATTTGCGTTCTGCTGGCACAGTTATAGTCATACAGTAACCAACATAAATTTTTAGTTTTATTATCACCTCTAAAAAGAGACAGAAATGTGAAAATTGAAGCCAGAAGGTTTGTATCACAGGATTAATTAGGCAGGGCCAAGTGGAGTCTCACTCCTCCTGGCAACGAGCGCCTCAAGAAGGTGCCTGCCTTCAATTATGGAGCACACAAAGCAATTAAAAACCCTGTTTCTTTTTCCTGAGGTGTTACTTGTTACTTGATAAATCTCTTTTTTAAAATTCTCTAGAGATCTGAATTGGCTAGAGGTGCAATCTACCGGGGTAGATATTCATGAAAAATTGATTTAGCTCTAGTCTAAGTGCAATAGGTTTAAAATAAACCTGAAAGGAATGAACAGTGTGTTTCTTGGCTGACATTTTATTGGCCATTTTTTTAATGCACAAAAGACTAGATAATTAAGAATTGAGACATTATGGATCTCCACTAGGAGATATGAATCGAATTGGTCAGCCATCCCAGGCATTTTATCCTAAGTCACAGTGCACATTTGATTAACCTTTCTTACAGGGTTATTTGTACATTCTGTGGACAACACTGTGGTGTGCATAAGTCAGATTAAGTGCAAGCCTCCCAGAACCCACATTCCCTTTCTAATAGAGAATTGGCTTGGTATGAAATTATATCTTTTTACCTGATTTATGGCCTAGCCCAGTGGGATTTGAAACTTGGATCTATTGTTTTATTTCTCCAAAAGAAACTTTTCTTGCTTTTCACTGTTATTTTTGAGAATTACATTATTATCCTAACTCTGGAATGATTTATAAATATTCAGGAGTAAGCTTCAGTTGTCTTCTGTACAGCTAGTTTTGTGGACTGGGATTTTACCAGTAGTACGTAAATCACCTAGCTAACTCTTTCCTCTGAAATATAAATAATTTAAAATATGCAATGTGTACAGTGTATAACTGGTACAAAGACTAGTGCTCTATCAAGACATATGAGCTTAAGCTTTATCTGTGATCTCATGCTTCCTGTTGAAAAGAGAAGCAAATTTTTTTTTAATCGATAGACAAAAAACCATCATTGTAAATACAGGGATGAGACTCTACTTTCACTTAAAAAGTATATTAGGTACAATTTAATACAACAATAAGACAGCAAAAGATTTTAGTGTATGTTATTTTCTATGATGTGTATTTCTAAATTAAAAATATTAATTTATTTCAGAAAATTAATTATGATAAAAATAATATTTCATCCGCTCCTTACTTTCTTTTTTCATTGTATTCTTTCTTTTTCTTAAGTTTAAACATAATGTAAAGGTTAAACAAATTGTTTTAAAAGGAAAATTTAATAAATGGCAAATAGGAAAAAAATTTAAATGGTGATTATATTTAGATTATAATCAGAAAAATTTTGCAATGTTTTAGTGAAGACAATTTTGATAAAATATAATCTTGGAAATCTAGATTCTAGTTATTATAAGTTTAATTTTATTGAACTTTTTACTTATGGATGATTATTTATCCATCTTTTTCCATTTCTTAAGAAAAGCATGTTATTTTTTCAGGCTTGTGACAATGTATTTTTACTCTGTTGTGCTGTGACAATGGGATGTCTACTGGAAGAGAATGCTAGAATGGCATTATGTTAAAAAAGTGGAACAGGTGCCAGAAAATAATGCTTATGTTTTTGTATGTTTACTTTAAGCCTGGATTAAAAGTTTCAGCAATAGGTACCTAAATGAAACCATGATCCATTTTGCCATTGGTCTTAGTAAAATTGATTAATTTGTCTTTTAGTTAAAACAGTGTGAAGAACTCAGTCAGTGACATTTTTGTTGAGATAGTGGTCTTGAGTTGGCCTTTGGCAGCTAGGATAATTGTGGGTTTAAAGTTCTTTCATGATATTAATATTTTCTCCTCTCCTTTCAGCTCTCCACTATGTATATCCCTTTCTTTCTTTTTTTTTCTTTCTTTCTTTTGTTTTTTATTATGCTTTAAGTTCTAGGGTACATGTGCATAACGTGCAGGTTTGTTACATATGTATACTTGTGCTATGTTGGTGTGCTGCACCCATTAACTTGTCAGCACCCATCAATTCATCACTTATATCAGGTATAACTCCCAATGCAATCCCTCCCCCCTCCCCCCTCCCCATGATAGGCCCCGGTGTGTGATGTTCCCCTTCCCGAGTCCAAGTGATCTCATTGTTCAGTTCCCACCTATGAGTGAGAACATGCGGTGTTTGGTTTTCTCTTCTTGTGATAGTTTGCTAAGGATGATGGTTTCCAGCTGCATCCATGTCCCTACAAAGGACGCAAACTCATCCTTTTTTATGGCTGCATAGTATTCCATGGTGTACATGTGCCACATTTTCTTAATCCAGTCTGTCACAGATGGACATTTGGGTTGATTCCAAGTCTTTGCTATTGTGAATAGTGCTGCAATAAACATACGTGTGCATGTGTCTTTATAGCAGCATGATTTATAATCCTTTGGGTATATACCCAGTAGTGGGACGGCTGGGTCATATGGTACATGTAGTTCTAGATCCTTGAGGAATTGCCATACTATTTTCCATAATGGTTGAACTAGTTTAGAATCCCACCAACAGTGTAAAAGTGTTCCTATTTCTCCACATCCTCTCCAACACTTGTTGTTTCCTGACTTTTTAATGATTGCCATTCTAACTGGTGTGAGATGGTATCTCATTGTGGTTTTGATTTGCGTTTCTCTGATGGCGAGTGATGATGAGCATTTTTTCATGTGTCTGTTGGCTGTATGAATGTCTTCTTTTGAGAAATGTCTGTTCATATCCTTTGCCCACTTTTTGATGGGGTTGTTTGTTTTTTTCTTGTATATTGTTTGAGTTCTTTGTAGGTTCTGGATATTAGCCCTTTGTCAGATGAGTAGATTGCAAAAATTTTCTCCCATTCTGTAGGTTGCCTGTTCACTCTGATGGTAGTTTCTTTTGCTGTGCAGAAGCTCTTTAGTTTAATTAGATCCCATTTGTCAATTTTGGCTTTTGCTGCCGTTGCTTTTAGTGTTTTAGACATGAAGTCCTTGCCCATGACTATGTCCTGAATGGTATTACCTAGGTTTTCTTCTAGGGTTTTTATGGTATTAGGTCTAACATTTAAGTATCTAATCCATTTTGAATTAATCTTTGTATAAGGAGTAAGGAACGGATCCAGTTTCAGCTTTCTACTTATGGCTAGCCAATTTTCCCAGCACCATTTATTAAATAGGGAATGCTTTCCCCATTTCTTTTTTCTCTCAGGTTTGTCAAAGATTGGATGGCTGTAGATGTGTGATATTATTTCTGAGGACTCTGTTCTGTTCCATTGGTCTATATCTCTGTTTTGGTACCAGTACCATGCTGTTTTGGTTACTGTAGCCTTGTAGTATAGTTTGAAGTCAGGTAGTGTGAAGCCTCCAGCTTTGTCCTTTTGACTTAGGATTGTCTTGGCAATGTGGGCTCTTTTTTGGTTCCATATAAACCTTAAAGCAGTTTTTTCCAATTCTGTGAAGAAACTCATTGGTAGCTTGATGGGGATGGCATTGAATCTATAAATAACCTTGGGCAGTATGGCCATTTTCACGATATTGATTCTTCCTATCCATGAGCATGGTATGGTCTTCCATTTGTTTGTGTCCTCTTTTATTTCACTGAGCAGTGGTTTGTAGTTCTCCTTGAAGAGGTCCTTGACATCCCTTGTAAGTTGGATTCCTAGGTATTTGATTCTCTTTGAAGCAATTGTGAATGGAAGTTCATTCATGATTTGGCTCTCTGTTTGTCTGTTACTGGTGTATAAGAATGCTTGTGATTTTTGCACATTAATTTTGTATCCTGAGACTTTGCTAAGTTGTTTATCAGCTTAAGGAGATTTTGGGCTGAAACAATGGGGTTTTCTAAATATACAATCATGTCATCTGCAAACAGGGACAATTTGACTTCTTCTTTTCCTAACTGAATACCCTTGATTTCTTTCTCTTGCCTGATTGCCCTAGCCAGAACTTCCAACACTATGTTGAATAGGAGTGGTGAGAGAGGGCATCCCTGTCTTGTGCCAGTTTTCAAAGGGAATTTTTCCAGTTTTTGCCCATTCAGTATGATATTAGCTGTGGGTTTGTCACAAATAGCTCTTATTATTTTGAGGTGCGTTCCATCAATACCGAATTTATTGAGCGTTTTTAGCATGAAGGGCTGTTGAATTTTGTCAAAAGCCTTTTCTGCATCTATTGAGATAATCATGTG
The DNA here is from genome assembly GCF_009764315.1 of Trachypithecus francoisi. Lineage (NCBI taxonomy): Eukaryota > Metazoa > Chordata > Mammalia > Primates > Cercopithecidae > Trachypithecus > Trachypithecus francoisi. The sequence continues at coordinate 85,375,566 of NW_022681469.1, read as the reverse complement.
GTTCTTGTCTTTGGTTCTGTTTATATGCTGGATTACGTTTATTGATTTGCGAATGTTGAACCAGCCTTGCATCCCAGGGATGAAGCCCACCTGATCATGGTGGATAAGCTTTTTGATGTGCTGCTGAATCCGGTTTGCCAGTATTTTATTGAGGATTTTTGCATCGATGTTCATCAGGGATATTGATCTAAAATTCTCTTTTTTTGTTTGTCTCTGCCAGGCTTTGGTATCAGGATGATGTTGGCCTCATCAAATGAGTTAGGGAGGATTCTCTCTTTTTCTATTGATTGGAATAGTTTCAGAAGGAATGGTACCAGCTCCTCCTTGTACCTCTGGTAGAATTCGGCTGTGAATCCGTCTAGTCCTGGACTTTTTTTGGTTGGTTGGCTATTAATTATTGCCTCAATTTCAGAGCCTGCTATTGGTCTATTCAGGGATTCAACTTCTTCCTGGTTTAGTCTTGGGAGAGTGTAAGTGTCCAGGAAATTACCCATTTCTTCTAGATTTTCTAGTTGATTTGCATAGAGGTGTTTATAGTATTCTCTGATGGTAGTTTGTATTTCTGTGGGGTCGGTGGTGATATCCTCTTTATCACTTTTTATTGCATCTATTTGATTCCTCTCTCTTTTCTTCTTTATTAGTCTTGCTAGCGGTCTGTCAATTTTGTTGATCTTTTCAAAAAACCAACTCCTGGATTCATTGGTTTTTTGGAGGGTTTTTGTGTCTCTATCTCCTTCAGTTCTGCTCTGATCTTAGTTATTTCTTGCCTTCTGCTAGCTTTTGAATGTGTTTGCTCTTGCCTCTCTAGTTCTTTTAATTGTGATGAGTTAGAGTGTCCATTTTAGATCTTTCCTGCTTTCTCTTGTGGGCATTTAGTGCTATAAATTTCCCTCTACACACTGCTTTAAAAGTGTCCCAGAGATTCTGGTATGTTGTGTCTTTGTTCTCATTGGTTTCAAAGAACATCTTTATTTCTGCCTTCATTTCGTTATGTACCCAGTAGTCATTCAGGAGCAGGTTGTTCAGTTTCCGTGTAGTTGAGTGGTTTTGATTGAGTTTCTTAGTCCTGAGTTCTAGTTTGATTGCACTGTGATCTGAGAGACAGTTTGTTATAATTTCTGTTCTTTTACATTTGTTGAGGAGTGCTTTACTTCCAATTATGTGGTCAATTTTGGAATAAGTGTGATGTGGTGCTGAGAAGAATGTATATTCTGTTGATTTGGGGTGGAGAGTTCTATAGATGTCTATTAGGTCCGCTTGGTGCAGAGATGAGTTCAATTCCTGGATATCCTTGTCAACTTTCTGTCTCGTTGATCTGTCTAATGTTGACAGTGGAGTGTTGATGTCTCCCATTATTATTGTATGGGAGTCTAAGTCTCTTTGTAAGTCTCTAAGGACTGGCTTTATGAATCTGGGTGCTCCTGTATTGGGTGCATATATATTTAGGAGAGTTAGCTCTTCCTGTTGAATTGATCCCTTTACCATTATGTAACGGCCTTCTTTGTCTCTTTTGATCTTTGAGGGTTTAAAGTCTGTTTTATCAGAGACTAGTATTGCAACCCCTGCTTTTTTTTGTTCTCCATTTTCTTGGTAGATCTTCCTCCATCCCTTTATTTTGAGCCTATGTATGTCTCTGCATGTGAGATGGGTCTCCTGAATACAGTAGACTGATGGTTCTTGACTCTTTATCCAGTTTGCCAGTCTGTGTCTTTTAATTGGACCATTTAGTCCATTTACATTTAAGGTTAATATTGCTATGTGTGACCTTGGTCCAGCCATTATGATATTAACCGGTTATTTTGCTCATTAGTTAATGCAGTTTCTTCCTAGCCTCGATGGTCTTTACATTTTTCCATGTTTTTGCAATGGCTGGTACCGGTTGTTCCTTTCCATGTTTAGGGCTTCCTTCAGGGTCTCTTGTAAGGCAGGCCTGGTGGTGACAAAATCTCTAAGCATTTGCTTATCTGTAAAGGATTTTATTTCTCCTTCACTTATGAAACTTTGTTTGGCTGGATATGAAATTCTGGGTTGAAAATTCTTTTCTTTAAGAATGTTGAATATTGGCCCCCACTCTCTTCTGGCTTGTAGAGTTTCTGCCAAGAGATCTGCTGTTAGTCTGATGGGCTTCCCTTTGTGGGTAACCCGACCTTTCTCTCTGGCTGCCCTTAAGATTCTTTCCTTCATTTCAACTTTGGTGAATCTGGCAATTACGTGTCTTGGAGTTGCTGTTCTCGAGGAGTATCTTTGTGGCATTCTCTGTATTTCCTGAATTTGAATGTTGGCCTGCCCTACTAGGTTGGGGAAGTTCTCCTGGATGATATCCTGAAGAGTGTTTTCCAACTTGGTTCCATTTTCCCCTCACTTTCAGGCACCCCAATCAGACGTAGATTTGGTCTTTTTACATAATCCCATACTTCTTGCAGGCTTTGTTCTTTTCTTTTTCTTCTTTTTTCTTTTGTTTCTCTTCTCACTTCATTTCATTCATTTGATCCTCAATTGCTGATACTCTTTCTTCCAGTTGATCGAGTCGGTTACTGAAGCTTGTGCATTTGTCACGTATTTCTCGTGTCATAGTTTTCATCTCTGTCATTTTGTTTATGACCTTCTCTGCATTAATTAGTCTAGCTGTCAATTCTTCCACTCTTTTTTCAAGATTTTTAGTTTCTTTGCCCTGGGTATGTAATTCCTCCTTTAGCTCTGAGAAGTTTGATGGACTGAAGCCTTCTTCTCTCATCTCGTCAAAGTCATTCTCTGACCAGCTTTGATCCGTTGCTGGCGATGGGCTGCGCTCCTTTGCAGGGGGAGATGCGCTCTTATTTTTTGAATTTTCAGCTTTTCTGCCCTGCTTTTTCCCCATCTTTGTGGTTTTATCTGCCTCTGGTCTTTGATGATGGTGACGTACTGATGGGGTTTTGGTATAGGTGTCCTTCCTGTTTGATAGTTTTCCTTCTGACAGTCAGGACCCTCAGCTGTAGGTCTGTTGGAGATTGCTTGAGGTCCACTCCAGACCCTGTTTGCCTAGGTATCAGCAGCAGAGGTTGCAGAAGATAGAATATTGCTGAACAGCGAGTGTACCTGTCTGATTCTTACTTTGGAAGCTTCCTCTCAGGGTTGTACTCCATCCTGTGAGGTGTCAGACTGCCCCTAGTGGGGGATGTCTCCCAGTTAGGCTACTCAGGGGTCAGGGACCCACTTGAGCAGGCAGTCTGTCCCTTCTCATATCTCAACCTCCGTGTTGGGAGATCCACTGCTGTCTTCAAAGCTGTCAGAGTCGTTTGCATCTGCAGAGGTTTCTGCTGCTTTTGTTGTTGTTGTTATTAACTGTGCCTTGTCCCCAGAGGTGGAGTCTACAGAGACAGACAGGTTTCCTTGAGCTGCTGTGAGCTCCACCCAGTTCGAGCTTCCCAGCAGCTTTGTTTACCTACTTAAGCCTCAGCAATGGCAGGCGCCCCTTCCCCAGCCTCGCTGCTGCCTTGCGGTTAGATGGCAGACTGCTGTGTTAGCAATGAGGGAGGCTCCGTGGGCGTGGGACCCTCCTCGCCAGGTGTGGGATATATTCTCCTGGTGTGCCCATTTGCTTAAAGCACAGTATTGGGGTGGGAGTTACCTGATTTTCCAGGTGTTGTGTGTCTCAGTTCCCCTGGCTAGGAAAAGGGATTCCCTTCCCCATTGCGCTTCCCAGGTGAGGTGATGCCTCGCCCTGCTTCAGCTCTCGCTGGTCGGGCTGCAGCAACTGACCAGCACCGATTGTCCGGCACTCCCTAGTGAGATGACCCCAGTACCTCAGTTGAAAATGCAGAAATCACCGGTCTTCTGTGTCGCTCGCGCTGGGAGTTGGAGACTGGAGCTCTTCCTATTCGGCCATCTTGCTCCGCCCCCATATATCCCTTTCCTTAATGTTCCCCAGTATGGTTTCTTGAGTCCCAAGATGTCCTTGTGATTCCCTTCCCCTGGTATCCAAGGCTTTGTATAATCCCATGCCCTTGGGTAGAGGTGGGATTTGTGACTATAACAAGTGTTACTCCAGTGCTTAGATTATAAGACAAAGGTGATGGGATTTTGCAGATGCAATTAAGTTTCCTAATCAGCTGACTTGATAAAGATTATTCTAGATAGGTCTATTCTAATCAGGAGAGCCCTTTAAAAGGGGATCTACAGGTCAGAAACTTAAAGTCACAGAGATTCTCTCTCTGGGCTTGAAGAAGCAAGCCCTGAGAGCCCTACAGCAACAAGGAAATGAATTGTGCCAACAACCAGTTGAGCTTGGAAGACAATCTTCCAAGCTGCAGTCCTCACTGATTTCATGATTTCAGCCTTTTACCATGAGCAGTAAACCCAGATAAGCTAAGCCATGCCTGGACTCCTGACCCTGGAAAACTCTGATATAATAAAATTTACTGCATGGCAACAGATAACTAATATACCCAATGATACTATTCATGCCCTACACATCTAGTTCCCAAGTTTTACTCAGGGTATTAATATCACAGTATGTCAATTAATGTTACAGATCACACTGGGCAAATGAGCAAATTTGTGACTTTCTATAACTAGTTAAATCAGTTTCTCAAAGACTTTTCTAATATGCATGGTGAACCTCAAAGAAGGATCAATATAGGCAGTATGTCCTGCACTTCTTTTCTCCCATGTGGCTACTTCAGAAAATAGTGTTCCATAGAATCTACTTTAGAATAGAAAATTTTGTGTCAATTCATCATACTAGTTTAAATATCATTACCCTGTCTCTCTAAATGAGAAATCTGATACTAGAGTTGATTAAAGAAGTTAATTCAAGTTAAGATTTTAATAGCTGTTGGTAGAACTGTGTGCTAAACATTTTGGAATATTTTTACTTTAACATTGAAGCAACAGGACCTTGACTAGAAGAAATTAATCTCCAATAATGGAGATTTTAATAAATTTCAAAAAAATTATTTTATTGTAAAAGTGTTACAATTCAAAAACATAACTTGAATTAAAGTGCTGTACTCTGATTTCTTCCATGCTAAAGTTCCGTGTGCATTAACATTTGGATTCCTAAAGTAGGTGTCTGCCAATGAGAAAACACATAGGTCATCCATGTTGTTCCCAAGATTCGAGGTGTGGTGTTTTCTCTTAATGAAAAGGATGGAAAATGGAAGATGTTGCCAGGGAAGATTTTCCTTCTCTTCAGCGGCAGGGCTATTCTTTAAACCTGGCTGCCTCTTACCTGATAAAGTTTCCAGTGAGTCCATTTGCTTCCCTTACCTCTTAAATTTGCTGGTTCCCACTACACCATTTGAGATCATTGCCCTGAAATCAATGTGAAGAATTTCAACAACCTTTTCTGCCTTTTTTCTGCCTCTGGAAACTAAGTCTGAATGGTTGCAAAAACAGAATTAATGGAAACGAGTATCAATAACATTTAACTGAATTAATTTAAATATACATCTTTTACTTTAATCTCCATTATTAATGTCTTTTAGCCTAATATTTAAACTATCATTGTAATATTATTAGGCTCATTGATAGAAATCTGGAGTCAGTTTGTTGACAAGTACCTCTATGTCTTATTTGGTATTTATATAAGAAAATTAATTACTTAAAACACTTGGAAATTTTTTTGTAAACTCAGAATCTTGGAGAGTTTATCCCTATTTTAAAGCATTTAAAAATTTCAAATTTATCTAAAAGATTAAGTTGTACAAAGATTTCAGTGCCTTAGACACTTCCGTTTCACTTACATTCTTAATGGTGTGGTATTATTTTCAGATATAGCAATAGTAATTCTCTTCATTCCTGAAAACCATAATGGATTAGAAAATACATTTCTTCCTACATACTGATGCTATGATTTTAACATTATAAACCAGAGGGTGCTGCCTAAATAAAGGAAAAGAAATTGGACTTTATGATAACTCCAACTCAGGATTTCTAAAATCTGGCACCATTGACATTTTGTGCCAATAATTCTTTGTTGTAGGGGGCTGGCCTAGGTATAAAAGGATGTTTAGCAGCATCCCTGATCTCTACCCACTAGACACCAGTAGCACCCCCTCCTTCATTTGTGACAAACAAAATGTCTTTAGATATTAACAAATGTGCCTTGGAAAACAAAATCTCTCCCAGCTGAGTTTAACTGATTTAATTTTACAATCTTTACAATTTGTGGATTGATTGGTTTTCTTTTAATTTGGGGAAATTTTGATTAACATTTTGAAAAATTTTATTGTTATTAGTGATTTGGTGCTAAGTTGGCCAGATAGCACAACCACTATTCCAACTGTGTTTTTATTTGTTGGTTTTACTCCATGTTAACAACTAGTGTACAAGACTAAAATCTTTTAGCACTTGGTGAAAAGTGTTCAAATATTGCTATATGGCCATATTTTTTTTTTGATGCATCTATTTTAACTTTGAAAGTATTTATAATTATTGTAAAAGTATTGAAGATGATTAGGGAGTTTGGTAATTGGTAGGAGTTGAGCCAACACAGATATTCTGTATTTTGGAAACTCATTGAATTTACAGAAACTTCCTGATTTGCTCTGGTTTGGCTAGTAATCAATGAATGGACATTTGATAACTAGAAATAATTACTTTGTCAATGTTCCCTTTTGCTTACTTTAACTGCAGCAGGTGGAATTGAACAAGTGTTGCTTATGCATTTTGAAAAAAGAAATAATCTGCTCTGGCTTGTTCTTTAGCCTTCTAAGATTATTTTAGAAACAAATTATCTTACATGTACTTGTTAACTGGTCCTAGAATCTTACTTATTCCATCCTTCATGGCTTCCTGAAAATTCAAAGTTCAAAGTTCTGAAAGTAGGAAAAGAATAGGATGAAAATTCTCAGCTTTGCTAATTTTTGAAAGGAATAAGTTCAATGATGGAGACAATGGGTTACCAAAAAAATTCAGAACAAGTGGAAATTAGGAACTTATAGTAGAGGAGGGATATAGAAAAAAAAATTGGCCAGTGGCCTGACTCACCCAAGTTGGAACATAATGATTTCCTCAAATACAAGATCGCCAGGAGCAAGGAAGGATGTATCTCCTTTTTTGAAGCTTTCTGTAGGAAAACTGCCTTCACTCTGAAGAATGACTCACTAGCTTTGGTGTAACATATCTGCCACTTCACACCCTCTGGGTCATTTTTCCAAGGTCCCTCCCCACAGTACCAGGGCACCTGGATCAGGATGGCTTCTTGCATCAAACCACACAGTGTGCACAGGAAGGTATTCTCTCTAATCATCCTATCCTGTGTTGATCCCAAATCACTAGTCTAGAATCTTTCCCTGTCTTGTTTGCCTTTTTGGTGCTATTTTTCTTTGCTATTCCCTGATCTTTCATCAAACATGCTTCCATATCTTTGAAACACTCAGAGACAAAGTCAGGTACAAGCTATTCTGCTCCCAGGAAGCTATTATGCTCCCAGGAGCAGATATAAATTCACTGTTAGGCAGACCCATTTGGGAAGGGCATTATCTGATATCACTCACAATCTTACAGAGCCCTCAGAAGCTTGTCAAGCAAACATTTTTGTGTACTCTCATATCAGCAAGTAGACATTTCCTAATTCTTAATATTACTCAAGCAACATTTCCAAAAATAAGTCATGTTCTACTCAAAAGGTAAATATTATTGTTCACCTTAGAAGAAACTGCCTAAAAATGTAAAATATAGATTTTTTTGAGCTATAAAACCTTAAGATTAAATTTTTATTATAGACTTGATTACATGCATTTAAACCAGGCCATTTTGATATGTCAAGAAATAAATTCCTTTGAATCCATGATTATTCAGCTCAGTTATTACAAAGTCCACTTGAGAGCAAGTGTTATTTTGAGGTTACTATATGTTTGAACAACAGCCATAGTGCCTAAATGGATGTTCTTTGGTTTGAAGATCCTTTCTGGAAAGAGTTAAATATTACTCATAGTTTTCTCTTACCTTAACTTTTATATTTCTTTCCTTCTCACCATCATTTAATGATAATTTTAATGTTTCAAGATTTCTGTCTCTTATTACTTCTCCCCACCACACACACACACACACACACACACACACACACACACACACACAGTGAGAATGAGAACCAGAGAGAAACAGATCTTGAACTTCTTCATGCCAACTTTCCTGGCTCTTCAAAAAAACCTATACTCTTTGTTCCTTTCTAATCATTCCCTGTCATTCTTCAGCGACCTCCCTAATTCCAGTCTGGCTTCCTCCCTAACAGTTTGAAACTCTATTTTTGCTAAGGCCACCTTTATCTTCTATGTCATTTAATAGAACAAGTAACTATCACCTATATCTCATTTGATCTCTCATTGGCACTCACCTCTGTGGTTTCTCTCTTCCACTGGCTCACAGGTCACTGACTGTCTGGATTTCTTTTTACTTTGATGAGCATATTTTACAGATTCTGTAGCTGTCTTCTTTTTCTCTGTCTGGCAATTTTGGAATTCCTAGGATTCTATTCTAAGCTTCTGCTATGGTTTGAATGTTTGTCTCCACTGGAACTTATGTTGAGATTTAATTGCCATTGCAAAAGTATTAAGACGTGGGGTCTTTAATAGGTTATCAAATCATAAGCACCACCCTTATGAATGGATTAAGGTCCTATCATCAGAGTTGCTAGTTATCTCAAGAGAAAGTTGTAATAAAGCCAGCTCAGCACCTGATACATTCCTTTTTGCATGTGCTCACTTGTCCCTCCACTCTTCTGCCATGAGATTACACAGCAAGACCTCACAAGAGGCTGACACCATACGCTTGGACTTATCAGCCTCTAGAACTGTAAGAAATAAATACATTTATTTTCTTTATAAATTACTCAGCCTATGGAATTCAGGTAACAGAAAACAGACTAAGATAGCCTTTTTTCTTTCATGTCACATATTTATTGTCTTAACCATCTCATGGCTTCATTAACCTCTATACACAGATGATTCCTATTTTAATTATCTATTATTTTATAACAAACCACTCCAAAATTTACTGGCTTAACTATTTTATTATTTCTCACTATTCTTAATGTTGACTGTACTAAACGGGGTTGCTTTTTTCATATAAAATTGGATTTGGCTGCATCATCTATAGACTCAATTGTTCCGGGACAGCCAAGATTTCTCGTTCACCTGGCAGCATTTGATGCTGGTTATTGGCAAAGGGTTCCCTTAAGACTGTCAATTGGATCATCAACATGTGTCCTATATATGTGGCTTGGGTTTCTCACAGTATGATGGCTGAGTTTCAAGAATTGTTCCAAGAGTGAGAAACCCTAGAGGGGGACATTGATGCTTCAATCCTCTTAAAAAGTGTGTCTGTAACTGGTATATCATCACTTCCACCACATACTATTTGTTAAGCTATCAGAGGGCCAACCCAGATTCAAGAGAGAATGAAAATAAATGCCACATGTTGATGGAAAGAGTAATAAAACATGTTTGGTCATTTTTAGCCCACAACAGTGAGCCCTCAGTCATAAACTATTTAAATTCATTCTACATGCAAAATACCCTGACCATTCCCTATGACCCTCAAATTCTCAGTTTGTGAGTGAATTAGGTTCAATGTCCAGCATTCCATTATCTAAACCAGGTCCAGGTGTGAATAAAGCACCTCAGGCTCCTCTTGAGATGAAGAGCTATGAACTAGAAAACAAGTTATCTGGCCCCCTCAAACTCAATATGTAATAGTGAGACAAGGACAGTAGAATCTGATAGACACACACATTCCAAAAGTACAGTAGCAAATAGCAGTCACTGGTTCATGAACATCCAGGAATTTAGGTGAGCAGATGTGAGTTCCTTGGTTAGGGTTTCTTCCAGCTTTCCTGGGCTGATTCTCTCTGCCTCTTAGCTTTTTCCTCTGGGGTCCTGGCTCTTCCATATGGGTCTCCCTTTTCCCTAAGACACAGCCCACATGTGTAGCCGAATGACTTTCTCAGGCTGTGTTCTTTTTGTTGAAAGTTGAGTGTCTCAAAGGTCTCTTAATTTTGAAGTGTCACTGTTTTTGTTTGTTTTTTTGTTGAGTACAAATTGGTATACTTCCTATAGATACTTTGTGGTTTTCCTGAGTATAAAAATATAAGCCATTTTCCTAGACAAAAGTGACACCAAAATTTCTTTGTAAAAGGCCTTTCCCTACTTTGAACAGAGAGTTTTAGAAGCCTCATTGTCTAGAAGAAAGTTTCAAAGAGGCTCACCTGAGTTTTTAACAAATGTCAAATCCTTCTGAGTTTTTAACAAAAAGTTCTTATAGCCACATATCTGAGATCTTGACTTTGAAACTGCACTTTTACTGACAGTGCCTTGGATTTGATCTTTGTCCTAAAGTAATTTCTTACTTTGAGAGACTTTTGTTGAAGGAGATGGGGAATAAGAAAATTCCCAAGACTTGCTTAAGAAATACTTCCTCTAGATCCTGCTTGAATTTTTTTTTTTTTTTAAGTTCCTCTCTCTATGTATACCTTATTTTATTCAGGAAAAATATTTGGCACTTTCAGTATTCTGCTGCTAAGCTATTCAATAAAATAAAAAAATTTTCATTTGCTTTATTTTCTGTTTTTTGTGTTTCCACAAAAAACATAAGCCCTCTTCCTCCTTTACAGCATCAAATAACATTTTTCTCCATATCATTCCATTTTTCACTAGCAGTATGGTTTAGACTACCTTCTACCTGCTTTCTAGGTCCAAAGCCAATGCCAAACATTTTAGCTTTTTGTTGTTTCAGCACCTCACTAATTTCTGTTTTGGTTATTATTGCTGTGTATTACTGCAAAATTCATGGCCTAAAACAACTCTTTCATTATCTCTCATGGTTCTGTGGGTTGACTAGGTTCAGCTGGGTGGTTCTTCTGCTCAATTGCACTGGAACATCTAAATGGCTCACTCATATGGCTGATACTTGATGCTGCCTATTTTCTGGGACAGCTGGGGCTGTCATCTAAAAGTGAACATCCATTCAGCCTCTGGGTTCTGGAGGAAAATGTCCCAAGTGTAAGCATTTCAAGTGAGAAGAAGCAGTGCTTTTAAAGGTTGGGCCTAGAACTACCACAACATCACTTCCACATCATTGTATTGATTAAACCATCATAGGGCCAGCTCACATTCAAAGAGGAAGATAAATAAACCCCATTTCTTGCTTTTTTAGAGTGACAATTTATGGCCATCTTTCACAACTTGCAAATGTCTGTAACAAGATATTTCTCTTGAGTTACAGACTTGTATACTCTGCTACCCACTTGACATATATACCTGGATGCTTCATAGGCACGAGGACTGACTTCATAGCATGTGACATGTGCAGTCAAATAGGACCTCAGATTTTGGGGATCGCACATTTCAGTTTAATGATCTGCTATTGCAGTCTTAAATTTCATAATAATTGTTGAATAAGGAGCTCTGATTTTATTTATTGGCTGTCCTAGGTAGCCAATCCTGACTGCTATCTTAAAGGCAGCCTCTTCCTTCTTCAGTGTTCCTTATCTAATTAAATAGGAATAAATTTCCTTAATATAAAATTCAAGACCAAATTTGACTTCTTAACTTTTGCTTGCAAAGCACTTAGAGCACTCTTTGCTATTGCATTTATCACACATAGAATTACTTGTTCAAAATTTGTCTTCATTTCTAGAGTATAGATTTATCATCTCATGAGGCAAAGGACCTCTTTATTCATGTCATATTTCCAGCATTTATAAAGAACCTGGCAATATAAAAATCTTAGTATGTATTGAATGAATGTAGAAACAAATGAATTAAAAATGTGTCAGATTTTAAGGGGAGATTACCCTTGGGATAAAAATACAAGCCATATAGATTGCATAATTTAAGTAAGTTTGTGGTTTTTTCAGAAATAATAACAGCAGTATCTATCAGATTTTATGACACAGAAGCACTGGTGGCTCTTCCTTCCCTTTCCCCTTCCCTCTCTCCCTCTGTCTCCACCTTCTTTCTGTCTCTCTCTTTTTCTATCTCACTTTCTCTCTCTTTTACTTTCTTTCTTTCTTCCTTTGGATACATGCTTCCTTTGGCTATCATGATAAACAAAATATTTTTATCTACTATTTGATCAAAATTCAATGTACAAAATGTTAACAAAATAACCTTTAGGAATATGACATTCCTAATCACATTCCATAGCATGAGATTCCAAATGATTTCAATCAACTAAGCAACATCAAAGTGAAAGTAACAGATTAAATGGAAATTAGAATGCTTTAATGTAAAGCACTTTTGAAGTTACAAATAAATGGACCTATGAGAAAGGAAAAGAGGCAAAGTAAAAGGGAAAATAAGCAGCTGCCATACCTAATTTTAGGGAATAAAAAATTACCGACTAGAGTAACCTCAAATATTTTAATTTATGGTAAGATTGAACTATATGAAAAGTAGCATATAATTTATCTGATCTCTAATATTCTTTCTATATGTAACAGTTAATTTTAGGCTTTTCTTTAAAAACTCTAAACACCTCCAGCTGGTTTTGTAACTGGTCAGTAATTTGGTTAGCAACAGTGACACGCTGAAGGTGTCTCCTGTTGGATCTAATCATGAACATCTCTCCCCCACATTGTATACAGTATAAAGGTCATCATGGGAATATTTACACCATGGATATAAGCAAAACCTATAAATAAGGCTTCTCTGCAACTCCAGAGAGACAAGTATAATACATTTACCATCATTAGAATTGACTAGCAGGTATAATAGATGCATACTCTATCAATGAAAGTAAAATATAGTATCTTTGTTATGCTTAGAATCTTTCAAAGTAAATTCAAATGAAATTCATAGCAGGATATTGGTAGAACCTTCTCACTCAATGATGGCTGGAGAAAACCAAACAAAACAAGGCCAGTACTCAAGCAATGGAGAGAAAAATTGTCTAGATTTTAAAAATATTTTGTCAAAAATTGTCTTAGGCACCTCTACATTTCTTTCTTTGTGCACGCAAACAATGCCATGTTTCAAAGTTTCTAAAGAGAAATTATAAGTTTGTTAACTGTTTCATATTGCAGAATTAAGATTTAAGGCTTACTGATAACCTTAAATTCAGTAGCAATAGGGATGTCATTTCCAACAACAACTTTGGCTATATAATAGAAATAAAGGTCTAACATAGGTGATCTATGAAAACTATATAGTTCTGAGGCTATATATGCTTTGTTCAGGAAAAAAGGCTTTGAAATTTTCTTAAGTGTAGTAGGTTTTGTATATTGATAGCAGTATTCATTTAGTTCTTTGACTATGTGGATCCTTTGAGCTATGTGCGGTATGTTTGGATGCTTTTTGGCATTCATTTCCTCATGTGTGGTATGCGTTTGTGTTTGTATTTGTGTGTATGGTTTGGTTAAAAGTTTTTCCTGTAGGAGTAGCCTTCTACAATTCATTGATTGTAATGTTAAAATTTCTATATTCATGCTTAATTGAAGAATGTGTTAATGCATCCATGCCAAATAGCCAGAATTAAATTGTCCATAGAACACAGCATACTTCTCTGTGGTAGTTAAATCTTTCCTTTTGATTTATGAGTATAAACCTATGACTTTGACACTATAATGTTTCAAAGTTGTTTACTGTATAGTTTTGTCTAATTTTAAAAATTACTGACCTATATAGTCACAAGTTTTCAGGTAAGGGGAAAGCATCATTCAGAATTCTGAAACATAAAATCATTTGTGGAAGTGCAAATTGGTAGACAATTACATATGAGTAACTGCAAATGTATGCCTGCGATAGAAATGCATTCTTAGAAAATATCAGTGATTGACACAATAATTTATGCATAAAATGTTTTTAAAAACATTGTGAGACAAGTAAAAGAAATAAGGAGATAAGCTAAACATCCAAAAGTAGAAATTAGTTAGATTTTAAAATTTATATAGTAGAAAACTCTGGAGTCATGTTTTAAAAATGGAGGTAATGTAAAGATGGCTTTAGAATGTTGACTCTGAAGATAAACATAGGTTTGAACTCAAACTTCATCATCTTATGACTTTGACCTTCAGCAAGTCAATTCAAAGCTTTAGATTCCTGAAGTATAAAACAGATTGTTTAGATGAGTAAGAAAAAAATATGTGTGTGTGTGTGTGTGTGTATATATATATATAAAAATATGTCTTTAACATGGTTCACTAAATGCATATCATAAAAGTTTAATGAACAAGAGGTGTTACATAGCTTATTTTTAATATTTAAATATATAATTAAAGGCTATTAAATATTATGAAAAATGTTATAAATATAAACACAAACTATAAAATGATAAGTACGGTATGATGCAAATGTTTTCATTTAATAATGTGTACATATGCTTTATTTCAGAAGGCATACTATTCAAATATGTTTCTAAAGGATGGGAAAATATTTAGAAAAATGGTAGTAGAAAAATTAATTGAATTTTTTCTTCTTAAACACTTCTTTACTTTCTATGCTTGACAATGAACAGTACTATATAATGAAAAAGTACAAATCTTCAAGAAAAAGATAGTTTTCTGATGTATGTATTCCAACTTTCTTTGGCAGATTTTTTAGAGGAGGACTTGATTTGAATACATAAGCAAAAATTCTAGTAATTAGTAACAGCTTGAAAATAAACAAAACATTTGTTGTCAAATTCTTAAGATGTGAATTTAAAAATCCTCCAAATCATAGAAACTTTATGACAAAAGCTGCTTGATATTTTATATTTATACAGGTTTGGCCTTAGCTAAAGTTATAAATATTGTTTGTCACATACTTAACACAAACTTTTTCTTGTTATAAAGATTTATTATTTTATTTTACACTTTCTTGTTAAATTCACCCTTTCTAATCCAGTCTGAAGTGTTGGAGAAAGCAATGGCATAAGATGAATGAGAAACCGTAATCACGTGTTCACCAATGACTCACAAGTCCGGGCAGATGACTTGCTGTAGTTGGATTTGCCTTATCAAGAGTGAAACTAGGACGTGTGATAAAATAATTGCATACATCTTCAAGGATATTTTTCTTCTCATTCAAGTTAACATGTCATCTGAAAAGGACCATCTAGAGTGTGCAGCCTAATTTCCAAAAAGTAGAAACGTTTCTGAGGCAAGGTTTTCAGAGTAACTTCAATGTTTTTATGTTACTGGTAGAGGAACATTTTTCAGTGACAAACTGTTATAATTCATCAAATTATTAAATTTTCTAACAAAACAATTTTAGTATGAAATCCAAATGTCTCACTTTACAGATGAGGAAATGGAGACCCAGGGTGAGAAAATGGCCTACCCAAGGATGCACAGCTAATGGCAGGATCCTGCAAGGGTCTGGGGCTACCCAGAAGCTAAGGCCTGTTTTTTTGGTTGTTGTTGTTAGTTTGTTTTTTCATTTTCTGTCCCAAGTACATCACACATTTTTCTAATTAAATCTTTATTTTTAAAGTCCAGGTGTCATCTAACAAAAGGTATAGCTAACAAAGACATTTAAACTGTTTACTTAAGAGATTTTGCAAATGCAAACTTAAAACAAATAGCAATGCAACAACTTGGAGATGAGTTTATCCTTTAACTTAAACATTCAGCTGCACAGCTGAACTCTGAACTTCTATAAGTGGATTTTGCACATGTAGGTCCTAGGTTCAAATCCAACCAGCTTACTCTTCAAGTATCACCCAGTTGGGCTTTTTAGTAAAGATCTTTTTAAAAACTTTATTAGTATTCACCACCTGCCTAGTAATACTTTTGGATTCTGGTTGCCTGTTATTTAACTTAGATAAGCTGATTGTTAAAGGAAAATTGTATATCAGTAATTATATAATATTTAGATGTTTAATTCTAATAAGCATACATTGTAGATCTGAGGATATTTTAAAGTGTTACTGACAAAAATGAATGTATAAATCTTATTACTAATACTTCAGTCATATATTTAGTAACTGTAATGTAAAAACATAACTAGATATAGTTAATAATGTTTTAAAAACAATGTTTTTAAAAAGTGGCCAGTGGAACTTCTTTATATTGTGTGTATTTAAATATAAATAATTTTATTACATAGTAATGCATTTTCTGTGCAGCATACTTAGAAAAGATAGAGAAACAAAAATGAAGAAAATTCCCTGTAATTGCACTGCCCAGTGAATTAATAGGAATATATAGCTTACTTAAAACAGATACTTCTTCTCAAAAGTCTTGAAATAATTATAGTGATTATGTATATGCATATACTTATAATTTATCTCCCATATATGTTTTCATAATGGTAGATAAATTAGAACTATTTCACTAATAAGAATAGTGATATATTTCCTCATTAAAATATTTTAAAAATTATTGCTATTGCTATTTTAAATCTTAGACACAATATTTTGAGATTTAATGTGTATAAGTTTTTGGCATTTCTGTATTTTCTAGATAATGAAGATGGTTACTATTTCTGATGCTCTATTTTCTAGCCACTTAGTCCAAGTGATATTTTGTAACTTTGAGCTAAATGAGGGTCAACTCTTTAAACACCAAATATGATATTAAACTGTAGAAGGCAATCTGTTCTAATGTGTTTGTCAATATATTATCTATCTTATTTTTTGTGTAAGCTTTTTTCCTCAGATAAAACCACCCCACACAAATATATATCCTTTAATGGAAGTATCTGTCAGATGCATTAGAGCCAGTCTTGTAAATATTTATCAAAGTTACTTTTAAAGTATGGTACTTTTTTAAACCACTACTCATAACCATTTGAAACTGATATGGTATATTGAGTAAATAGAGAGTTCAATCTATTTTAAATGGTATGTTAGTTGCCTAACAAACTGTAAAAGCACTTTTAGAGTAGTAAGAACCTTGAGTGAATTGTGAAAAATGACATAAAATCTTCAACAGTCTTTTTTTTTTTTTTTTTTTTTGACATGGAGTCTTGCTCTGTCACCCAGGCTGAAGTGCAGTGGCGTGATCTCGGCTCACTACAACCTCTGCCTCCCGCCATTCTCCTGCCTCAGCCTCCTGAATATCTGGGATTACAGGCACCCATCAATATGCCCGGCTAACTTGTGTATCTTTGTAGAGACAGGGTTTCGCTATGTTGGCCAGGGTGGTCTTGAACTCCTGACCTCAGGTGATCCACCCGCCTCGGCCTCCCAAAATGCTGGGATTACAGGTGTGAGCCACCACGCCTAGCCTAACAGTCTTTTTTCTGAACTTGAAATATTTTACTTATAATTTAGATGGTTTATCAATGATAATATTAAAAATCATTCAAAACTATAAAAGTAATTTGAAATAATCTCCCAGAGTGACACTTTAATGTTGGTGGATAAATACTGTGCTTCTTCGAATGGTCTTTAAAATTTAATTCTTGCTACAGAGAAAATAATATTAGTTAATTTAATAACATTACATACCATGTTAAAAAAATGAATTAAAAGAACAGTAAAACTTCAACATTCTTCATTTTTCAAACATTCTTATTCTATTGAAAATTAAGGTTTGTTCAAATTGCATCAAATTATTTATGAGAAGTCTCCTGTTAGATGTTACTTATTTTTATGAGAATGCATATTATCTACTATGTATATTTTGCTATCTAATTCAACAATCTATTGCCTTTTATGTACTTACAGTCCATCTGTAATGCCATAGCTGATTTTTATATTCTTAACAAGAAATACTACTTCTGCAAATAAATTAACATGCTATTTACTTAACCATTTCTTTTCCTCTTATTTTATACTTGCTGTATTTTCTTATTTCTTAATTATTCATCTATCACTCTTCATTCAATAAATAATTATTAAGATATTACTGTATGCAGAAAAGCATGGGAAACAAGAATAAATATTCAAGGTCCTCTCCCTTAATGAACTTACATTTTAATAGTAAAGATATGATATGTAGTTGACATACACATTTTATTACTGAAGTAATAAATGTGAATGTGTTATAAAAATTGTTGTACTTTAAGATTTTTAAGCCTGCTAACTCATATCACTTTTTTTTCAACCTACCACCAAGAACACTTGGAAGACTTAAAATACTAATCAGCAAAGTGTGTTTTGTTCTTTTCTAAGCAGGAATACCCGCATAGGTTTGCATCTTTGCAGAGACAGGGTTTCACTATGTTGGCCAGGGTAGTCTTGAACTCCTGACCTCAGGTGATCCACCGGCCAGGCCTCCCAAAATGCTGGGATTACAGGTGTGAGCCACCACACCCAGCCCAACAGTTTTTCTTTTTCTAAACTTGAAATATTTTACTTATAACTTAGATGGTTTATCAATCATAATATTAAAAATCATTGTTGTGCAGATCTTGACAGAAACCCACCATACTTTTGGGGTCAGGAATACTATCTAAGAAGTACAAAGGGGCCAGATATACATTAGCATCATAACTCACAAAATTATATTGAAGCATTATTTCACAAAGAATGACATGCCTATCATTGGTGATGTGGGATATATCTAGATCATGTATCTAAAATATATAGCCCATGGGCCACATCTAGCCTGTTTTTATAAATAAAGTTTTATTGGAACACAACCATGCCCATCCATTTATTTGTCCATGGCTGTTGTACTAGAACAGCAGAGTTGAGTAGCTGTGACATAAACTACTCTGGGTATTAAAAAACCCTAAATCATTTATTGCCGGGCTCTTTACAGAAAAAATTTGTTGATCCCTGACTTAAGTAACACATATTTATGACTATATATTAATTTTATTGTTTAATGAAATCTGTGTGTGTGTGTATCTCACACATACATATATAATACCAAACTGTGACTTCAATTTATTATTGTTTGGGATAAGGCTAATTATATTTAAGAATAAATGTGAGTTGAAAACATACATAATGATACATTTGATACATAGATATAACAACTATGAAATAAGATCAGATCGAGATACATGTCTTAGGAATAAACTTTCTGTAGCGTAAAATCCCTTGATTTTACATTAGTTAAAAACTTGTCAGCAGACAACAGGAAAACCACAGAATTATAATTTGAAGACCAAAATTTCCTCTTGAGGGGAAATCTGGAATTTAAACTATCCACACCAGATACACCTCTCCTCCTTCTTCCCTCCTTCCTCCTCCATTCCCACACAAGTGACTAGACACAAGAATACACATGCAGATGGTTTCTGACTTGTGATAGTATGACTTACAATATTTTGACTTTATGGTAAGTTTGGATGTGACCCATCATGGAGCATCTGTATATAAATACTGAAGAATACACATAGATATAGAAAAAAAGAAGAAAGGAAGGAAGGAGGGAAAGTGGGAAGGGGGCAAAGTGGGAAGCGAGGAAGGGAGGGAGGGAGGAAAAATAAAAGAAATTTGTCAGTAATATATAACTATTATTTTGTGTAAGAAAATTTTTTTTCTGAACACACATAGCTTCAGCATTATATATTTTTATAAATATCCTATGCTATACTCTCAACCCGATTCTGTGGGCAATATAACATTTTAAAGGTATTGCCTGATCTACTTAGAATTTCTAAGCTAAGGTATATTTACATCAATAAAGAACAGAAAGTAAAATATATGCAATTTTTTATTAAAACCTATGTCTATATTAAGCAATATAAGACTGAGTTAAGCTAAAACCTCAATTTTATCATTCATAAACACTCATAATCCCCATCTCGGGTCCAGTTAACTTGACCTTTGATCACTATCTATGGTAGGAGTCACTGTTCTTTAGTATAACCAGAAGTGAGGAAAAGGACTTTGTCTTCCTACTTCATATTCCTAGCACCTAAGACAAAGTTGGCACATGGTGGCACTCAGAACATTTGCTAAGTGGGTGCATCAGGATGTTTCCATTTTTCTTGTCTTCCTTTCCTTTTCAACAGATTATTTAACTAGAAAGAAAACCAGTTTCTTCTAGACCTCAAAGTTTATTATGAGCAAATTAGTTAATGGCTTTTCAAAGATACTTTAGAAACATAGGGCGATATTTCATCAAATGTAAATATTTAAGCTTTTTGAAAATAAGAATTATAGACATGGATGCGAAAAAGGAAAAGTCAAAAATGTTTGACCTGCAAAACTATATAATTTGAGGTTTGGCTGATACAGTAACATTATTCTATTTCTTCCCAACTGATTCGGCCCTCTCTGCTCTTCCAGGTTGCTGGAGTAAATGCATCCTTGACCCAAAATGAAATGTTTCATCTACTTATTTAAAGGCTTTTTAAAAAATGTCTTTGCTTTTAGCAGTCAGTGTTCCCCTCTGAAATACTCTGCTGATTCACAAAGCTGTCTGAGAAATTCATGATGTCGCTGCAATATCAGTCTGAATGAGGATAAAGTATCCATTTGGAGATCAGAAAATTTACTTTATTGGCTAAAGGGGTACTCCCCTTTGGTATAAAGAAAGGCATTAGAAAATCTATTAAGGCTGAGTTATGTTCTGCAGTCACCGTCATTTCTTGTTACAATTAGTATTTCATTTTAATTGTGCTGCTATATAATTTCTAATGAAAAGATACTCAGTGTGAACTCTGAACAAGACTTTTTTTTACTACAAGAGACCATTTTTCCATGGACACTTTTCTGCTCTTCCTTAGGTAATGAAGTGAGGTACAGGGATTTTTTTCTTTTTACTTTATATGTTATAAAGGGCATATTTTAATTGTTTCTGCTCATATCCACCTCTTTGGTCGTTTTTCTTGTTGTTACACCAGGAAAATGACATATGCATCCTTTCCAGTCAAACTGTATTTTGTAATGCCTAGTAAATTAGATTTGCATTGTCTGCCATTTATGTGGCCATTTCATCTAGGTGGTCAGAGGAAGCATGTTCTTAGCTTCTTTTTATAAAATGAAGATAGTTTCTCCCTTTTGAGAAAAATAATAGCTTTTATACTTGTTTAGAACATACTCTATTTTTCACCTTTCTTTGCCTAACACACATTTTTAAGAACTCTTCTACATAACCTCTCTCATTTTCTCACAGTATTCATTTATTGATAGAGAAATTACTGAGCACTTACTATATGAAAGGGCTTCACCTTTGTTGTTTTGGCTATGTTAGGTAAAATACGAACAAACATTCTTTGCCTTAACAAGCTCAGAATATTTGATAAAGACAGACAAGTCAGCAACTAACTTAAGGAATTTTGGGAATCATTTCTTCCCCCGTCACAGAAACCCTGGAAATTAGAAGTGAGCCTTCAGAGACAAGACATTGCAGCTGAGGAAACAGTATTAGCAGAAGCATCATGTCATAAAAATAAAACCATGGAAAATTAAGCCCTAACCCTCAATGTGACTATATTTGAAGATGCTTTAGGGAAAAAATTAAGGCAAAGTGAGGTAATAAAAGGAGACCTCAATCTAATAGGACCACTGTCCTTATAAGAAGAGGAAGAGACAGCACAGATATTTTTCTTATGTATGGTCAAAGGAAAGATCACGTGAGGATATAGCAAGAAGGTGGTCATCTATAAGCCAAGAAGAGAGGCATCATCAGAAATCAAACCTGATGGCACCTTGATCTTGGATTTCTAGCCTCCAGAAGCATGAGAAAATTAATTTCTGCTGTTTAAACCACCCAACCTGTGGTATCTCATTATGACAGTCAGAGCAAACTAATAGGCCTGGAGTAAAATCCTCTCGTCATTGAGTTCCATATGCCCTCTTTATTCTCTCTTAGAGATTTGGCTCTCCAAGTTTGTGGTCTGAGAAATTAGGAAGCTTCTATTAGAATATCATTCCCTCAACTTCTCATAGTAGTGGTGATGAAAGTGAGGAGGAATTTAAAGAGATATTTGTGCAGACAGAAATAATTGGATGTGGCATGTGATTGGCTCTAGAGATAAAGGAGAGAGACTTGGTAAAGACAACACCTCTTATTTCATCTGTACTTCTTAATCTTCATGATTACTTGCTGAAAACATCCTCTTGAATATAACGAAGCACCTGTGTATCGGTCAGTGAGGTGTGTGGTTTTTCTATCATGAACCTAGCATTTATTAGGCTTGGTGTCTCTGTGTCTGTGATTGCACTGTCCTATTTCTCTTTCAAATCTTGGGCACTGCCTTCCCCCACCACCACCTTTTTTTTTTTTTTTTTTTAACTGACTCCTTTTATTTTAGCTTAAATATTTTTATTGCCTTACTAATACTTAATATTGGTTTCATTTCAATGGATGATAGCTAACTGTGTAAACAAAGTAGAATTGGTCATTAACAGAGAAAATAGATACAAATCTTATAAATTATTGTTTAATAAAAGACATCTGTAATATCTTGTGATTGTGTATGACGTCCTCTGGAGTACACTGGTCTTTTATCTTTGCTCCCTAGTCAAATGATTAAGCTTTATTGACTCACTACTCTGTGTTAGCTGTTCTGTGTATTTTGTTTATTTTATTTTATTTTTTAAATTTTAGATTCAAAGGGTATGTGTCATTTTTTGTTACATGGGTATTACATGAGAAGTCATGGGGGATGGACTTCTGGTCCACCCATCACCTAAATATTGAATATTGTGCCCCGTAGGTAATTTTTCAACCATCACACCCTTCCCTCCCTCCCTGATTTGGAGTCCCCAGATTCTGTTTTCCCCAAGTTTATGTCCATATGTATCCTTTGTTTAGCTTCCACTTGTAAGCGAGAACATGGAATATTTGATTTTCTGCATCTGTGTTAGTTCACTTAGGACAATGACCTCCAGCTCCCTTTATGTTGCTGCAAAGGACATAGCCTTTTTATGGCTGCATACTATTCTATAAAGTATGCATACCAAACTTTCTTTATCCAATCAGCTACTGGTGGACACTTAGGTTGGTTCCATTACTTTGCAATTGTAAATAGTACTGCACTAAGCATACAAATTCTGGTGTCTTCTGATATAATGATTTCTTTTCCTCTGGGTAGATACCCAGTATGGGGATTATTGGGTCAAACGGTAGTTCTCTTTTTAGTTCTTTGAGATATCGCCATACTTTTATCTCATAGAGGTTGAGCTAATTTACATTCCCACCAACAGCATATGAGCATTCACTTTCTTTGCATTCATGCCAAGATCTGTTGTTTTTTGACTTTTTAGTAAAAGCCATCCTGAATGTTGTAAGATGGTATCTCATTGTGGTTTTAATTTGCATTTCTCTGATAATTAGTGATGTTGAGGATTTTTTTCATGTGTTTTTTGGCGGCTTGTATTTCTTCTTTATAGAAATACTTGTTCATGTGCTTTGCCCAGGTTTTAATGGGGTTGTTTGCTTTTCTTGTTGAGTTGTTTCAGTTCCTTATAGATTGTCAAAATTAATCCTTTGTCAGAGGCATAATTTGTAAATCTTTACTCCCATTCTGCCTTGTTCCTGTTCTTAGAGGAAATGCTTTCAATTTTTCCCCATTCAGTGTGATGTTGGCTGTGGGTTTGTCAGAGATGACTCTCATTATTCTGAGGTATGTTCTTTCTATGCCTAGCTTGTTGAGGGTTTTATCATGAAGCAATGTTAGATTTTATCAAATACTTTTTCTGCATCTATTGAGATGATAATATGGTTTTTGTTCTTAGTTCTGTTTATGCAGTGGATTACATGTATTGATTTGCATATGTTGAACCATCCTTGCATCCCTGGAAGAAAGCCCACTTGATCATGGCAAATTATCTTTTTGATGTGCTAGGAAAGGTCATTTGCTTCTAAGATTTTTATTAATTTTTTTTTTAAACTGTAATGTGTAAGTCTACAGTCCTATACACTCAAGTTACACTTACACAAATGCCCTCTGGATTTTTTTAGTTAAATTTCTTTGCAGCAATATAATTCATTGTGTAACTTTCTATAGTTGACAAAGTATCTTCATATACACACTATACAGTTTTTCCACCCAATACTATACGGTTGGTGGTATTATTTCCATTTCGCATGTAGGATGCTGACCCTCAAAGAGGTTAATTTTTCAAGCCATGACATTAGGTATGGAAGCAAGAAATATTCAGATATCAACCACAGAGCTATTTAAACTTGTTCAGATCTTTTCCAAGCAAGTCCAAAACCTGTCAAGACACTTTTCAAATAGAATTTGGAGTGTTATCAATGTTACCTGCCAGTGGTCTCCTTTTCTCAAATTTCTCAATTAACAGGGCTATTATTTTCCTAGTCAGCCTTTCATCAAGTCCAACATCTGGAAATTAATCAGTAGTTGCTGAGAGTGTGGTGAAACGAATAAATAAATGGTTTTCTTAAAGTTGATTCTCTCATTTAATGCCTATATAAAATCACATACAAAGTCATTAATCAATATGATTCTTCATTCTCACTGCAGCCACCCAAGATACTAGAAAGAACAAACAAGAGAATTGGCATAAAGAAAGATGGATTTTTGTATCCCTGTTCAGTAAGGAATATCCTATATATTTTTAAATCCAGTGGCAAATTGTTTCAAGTACTTAAATTTAGTTCTTAGGTAATGTAATAAAAATAAAATCTTAATTTTTGATCCTATGCTGTTTTCTATTTACAAGTCCGTTAATTATTACACAAAGAGCAATATTTGTAATGTGGTCTCTCATATTTGTATTGGTCTTTCTACCAATTAAACTTAAGTTTTAAAAAAGACACAATAATAATTTAAATTAATATATTTATGTTTTCTTAAAGATTTAGAAAGTAATACTGGTGACGAGTGACAATGATATAAGGAAGACTAAACATTTCTTAATCACAATAAATGTTTACTCTGGTCTGGATACCATTTCTTATTTGATCATCCTCGGAAAATATAAAATGTCAGGGCCATTATTTTTTATTAACTGGATCTGGCATGGACATAAATAGTAAATTGAACTATCTTTTTTGTGGTGGGAATTGAGAGAAACTTAGGTTGAAAAAATATTCAGACATATATTTATATTACATACAGGTACTCATAGATGGGTGAAAGTGATTTTAATAGATTTTTATTTTATAAATAAAAATCTCAGGTAATTTTGGTAAAACACAAATAACCTGTCTTGTCACAAAAGGAATAGTTTGTATGTCTGGCTCATCACAATTTTAATTGTAAATCTCAGGAAATGCAGAATATGACAATTAAGTTAGGAAGTGCTCAATGGATTGCAGAGTAGTAAATTTTATTAAATTTCTTCATAAAATAACATTGACAAATAATCTAATACAGAACTGTTTGTGCATTGCTGGGTATTGCTGAAGGAAAAAATAGGCAGTTCCAAATTCACTCAGAAGATGAGTTCTACTAGTTCATTCTCAGTCATTTACATGATATTCTGTGACATAATTTTTCTTTCTACAAAAAAAGCAGATCTTTATAAGAAGCAACATATTTAACAGCAGAAAGCTAGCTTTTCAGTACATTGTAGGATGTCAAATATAAATCCATTTATAGAAAACATTAGCTTAATATTTTAATATACATTATAAAATGTATTTTAATGGAAGAATACTCATAGAAAGAATGTAGGAATAATTTGATGTAAAATGTAAACTAGAAGATTTTGAAAAAATAAAGTGAAGACTTTTGGGATTTATTTCCTTTTTCTTTAGCTGGCCTGATTTTTGGTGGTGTTAAAAGTTTCAAACAAGAGCATTATCTATGGCGTGTGTACATGTTTTTTAACATGTCAACAGTGTCCCCAGGAAAGCAACATCCAACCTCAGCTCCACTAAAAACCAGAATCATATTGTACTATATATTAGATTTAATAATTAAGGCTCAATAATATAGTGTCTTATGCCAAACATTATCCACTAATATCCAAAAAGTAACCTAAACCACAAACCAGTCTGAGCTCTCGCTCTTCACATTACTTCCTATCACTATCATTAGATATCCACAACATAGGAAAAATCACTTTGACATAGTTACTCTAATACTAAGACAGCCATAACGCACTGGTTTTACACAAGACTCACCCAAGTTATACTATGGAGTAGCTATCACAGGTTTTAGAATACTGTGGTGTATACTTGCTGCACAAGCCTAGGAGCTGGAGAGAGTACATGTGAATCCCAAAGTTGCGTATCTTCCATTCATATCAGACCCACGACTTTCCTTATCATTTAAATGGACATGGATATGATAATATGTTTATATTTGCTCCCAGAAAGTATATAAACTGTGATTCTAAAATTTGGATGACTATCCCAATGGCACCAAACTAAAAACACATTTAAGTTATGAATTTTTCATAAATTCAACTTAAAAGTATAAATGTATGTGTGTCATGACTGTTGAAAGTAATGTTGTCTCTTCAGGATTTCTGCAGCAGTCCCTGATTATAATATTTATTCATTTGGGATACTTATTTACCAAAATTATTCTTTAGAGTTTTATGTTTTCACGTGTCACTGTCTTGATTAGATAATAAGCATGAAGCTGGCTAACAAGCTTAACCATAGCCTTACTTGATTGAAATCCTTCTTTGAGCTTGTCACACAGGTTAGGCACATTGTAGATCTCGATAAGAAGTTAATTTCTCCAATTTTTTTAGAATAAAAAAGATGAAAATGTCTCATCAGCTTACCCTTCTTTCTTGCTAAAAAAAAAAAAAAAAAAAAAATCACAAAAATAAATGTGCAAACAGTATTCCACAGGTGAAAACAATTTGAGTATAGCAGGAGTAAGGCAAATAGAATTGCATTATCAGAAAAGAACAGAGAAGACTGAAAAAGTAAAATTTAATGCATATAAGTAAAATATATGTTTAAAAACATTTGTATGTTTTATTTTATTTTTTGACCTTTTTTTATTTTTGACCTTTCAAAGATGTAGTCAAAATGAACTTTGATGAATAGGAAAAAAAAATCAGAACAAGAATTTTATTTATTTTTGTAGTCTTTATAGAAGATTTTAATCATATCTTACAATGCACAGCATTTCATATAGATACTCTAACTTATATGTTTGTTCTTTGCAATTCCTCCTTGGTTAATATCCATAAGGATCATTTATGTACTTATGTAGTGTTTTTACTGTTTCTATATACTACCCAACCTTGCTGGTTTTCCCCTATCCCTTTGGATTTTCCCCTATCCATTTGGATTTTTCCCATTACCTCAAAATTTTCAACACTTTATCTTGCAGACTCGTTAGGTTTTGTCATAATTTCTAAATAACTGAATCCAGGTGGAATCGAGATCTTTAGGTAACATAAATCATCCTCTGTAGAAGCAGTTTCTATTGGTTTATTAGTTTTTCTTTGCTATCTCCCTTTTGCTTGGGTTAAATAAGTATCTTGTAAACATATTTATTGTTAGCACAGTGGTTTCCCATGACAAACCCCATACTATCAATAGAGTCCTTTCCATGTCCACCACACATAACTTAGCATTTCCAAAATGGATATAAAATGAAATCATTTTAGAATACACTTCAGTCACCCAGACAAAATTGATTTAAACTAATATCTCTGACTATATAAAATACATTTATAATTATTCCAACATGCATTAAAAGCTTAGAACTATGTGATAAGGAAGATGAAGAGAAAGAGAATGAGGAACAGGATTGGGAGGAGGAGATGAGGGCATGGGGAGAAGGAGAGTAAGAAGAAAAAGAAATCGAAAGAAAAATACAGTTATATGTGTGTGTCTTCAGTTCATAACAAGGTTAGTTTCAAAATGGTATTTAAATCCATCGTTTAAAATGTGGACACCTTTCTCCATAAAAGTAAGAGTAAAAGTATGGGCAGAAGGTATCACACTTTTTCAGACAGGGTAAGGCTTCGTTTGACAGGAAAGAATCAGATGTGTAGTAGCAGGGGCTGTGGCATGAGTTCTTTTATGACTCTTGAGGAGCGGAAGGGATGCAGGGAGGTAGAAGGTAGAAGTTTTGGCTGGGTTGGGGGCACAAACTCCCACAGGGGTGGGAGTGGTGAATGAAAGCACATTTGGGGCATGCAGAGTAGTCTTTAGTAATGAGTCTAATATGACAATGGATTAGAAAAAAAACAGATCATTGTTGTGTCAAGTATGGGATTTGTAAATTGGAGATTAATTTCTGCATACTACCAGGGAAGTGGTATTTTTGTAACCTAAAAACTAAGGACTTCTGATTCAGATAGACTTGGGTTTTAGTTTAAGCATTGTTTTTTTGTTCAATATGTATTCATAAGTAAGTCAAACTCTCCAAGCTTCAGTTGCCTGATTAGCAAATTAAATATCAAATTTACCAGTTTATTGTTATAGCTTAGTCATGTTCTTACCATCCCTGATATCTGTCTAATATTTATTAGGTATTCTTTCTACTATTATATCTCTAAAACATATTGTTTTTGAAAAATTTGTATATACTTTACGTACTTTGAATAAAATTTAGTTCACTAGTTCCTCTAAATAGGTAACAGTTTTAACATGAAAAAAAAGTCACTAAACTTCTTTCTATTCTCTGTATTTGTGATGAATTTTTTAAGTCTTTTTTGCCTAGAGAATAGATTATATTAAAAATAATTCCATTTACCTCTCTTAGGGGGTAAGAGGCCATTTATACTTCAGGGTATGATCTTTCAAGACAAAGGTTCATTAATTTTAGTTGCAAGGGGAGAGAAAAAAGGCCCAAACCTAGTCTGTGGAACCCAAGAGATCATTTTCTTGATGGCCAATTCTTAACCACTCTCAACCCAGTTTCCCTAACTCTAAAAGGGTATTTACCATCCTTTTAGGCAGGATATAAAGATTAATTAGTTAAGATTGCAAAGTGCTTTAAGCATGAAATGTTGTATGAGATAATAGGATAAATATTAATAATATCCTGCTAGAAGTACAGAGACAGCCATAGTTAGGTAACTAAGAAAAATAAATTGCAATGCTTGGTATGAAATTGAAAATCACTAATGGAATGAAAGTTTGTTCATACTGGGAGCAGTGTTGCATCATGTATAATGTAATACCAGGTCATTTTCAATTGTTTTAATTGCCATGAGCAACTGATCTTTAGAGCTGTTCCTGACAAGCTTTAGCACGGCCCTAATGATCGTAAAACGGTGCCAAAGACCAGCATTATCCCCTATTGAACATTAAATGGTATCGACCCTCTTCTCTGGGTCCATCACTCAACAGACTCTTTAAAGTAATTCACGACACAATTAACATTAATTAACTTTACGAAAACCCCTCAAACTCTCTGCCGTTTTAAGACTTCAGACATTGGAGAAAGTAAAGAGCAACTAACAAAAAAGTTATGAATCCTCTTGTGAGAGCCATCAATTAGGGTAAGTAAAAGATTCCTAAATTTTTATAACCCTCATTTATCACTTGCCACTCCTGATGAGTTTATCCTGTGCAAAGATATCTTTAAAGCCATTCAGTTCAAAAAGAACCATTCATCTCTGTACTTCACATCCACTTTAAAACGGAGAGTGCAAGCTTCCAAATTCATGTCAGAGTAAACCAAGCATCACAAGTGATTACTGGGCTCTACAGAAATGCGACCCAAGTATCTCTCATGTATGCAAGGAAAGAATTTAGCCTTGCTCTTCTCATCTCCATTTCTAGAGAACTCTCCTACGGGGATTGTGTATTAGGGTTCTCTAGAGAAACAGAACTAATAGGATAGATGTATACATGAAAGGGAGTTTATTAAGGACAATTGACTCACATGATCATAAGGGGAAGTCCCACAATAGACCCTCTGCAAGCTGAGGAGCAAGGAAGTCAATCCAATTCCCAAAACCACAAAAGTAGGGAAACTGACAGTAGAGCCTTCAGACTGTGGCCAAAGGCCTAAGAGCCCCTGGCAAACCACTGGTGTAGTCCAAGAGTCCAAAAGCTGAAGTACTTGGAGTCCAATGTTCGATGGCAGGAAGCGTCCAACACGGGAGAAAGATGGAGGCTGGTAGACTCAGCGAGTCTAATCCTTCTATGTTTGCTTGCTTTATTCTAGCCACACTGGCAGCTGATTAGATGGTGCCCATCAAGATTGAGGGTGGGTCTGCCTCTTCTAGTCCACTGACTCAAATGTTAATCTCCTTTGGCAACATCCTCACAGACACACCCAGGAACAATACTGTGCATCCTTCAATCCAATCAAGTTGATGATACTCAGTATTAACCATCATAGATTGTATTCCTGCTCTACGATCAAAGTGATGAACAAAAGCCTTCTCTAGAATGTCAACAAAAACAAGAATCTACCATTCCTTAGGTGTGTGACTCTTTATATGTATTCTCCATTTAGTCTATACAAACCTATAAAATAGACATTGCCCTAATTTTAGTTAAACTTGATAACACTGTAATAAAATTTGCTTTTATTCCAACCATCTAAACACAATTGCTCATTGATGATAGAGCCAGGGCTCAAATCCAGGTCCTTTTAAACCCGAATCTACACCCTTTTTGTTTTAAAGATACCAAAGATTAGCATTTACTGTATTCAAAGCATGGGAGTAACTGCATCTGGAGCAAGATCTGAAATACATCACACAACACTAACCTTCAAAAAGAAAATAAGCTGGTTTTCTTTGCTAGGTAAGAGTCTAAGAGGTAAAAGGGTCAGAGAAAGCTGAAATATCTATTTAGAAAATGTAAATTCACTGCCAGATCCACTAGTTAGCTCAAAACTATGCTGGAAGAGTCTTGTTCCTCTTAGTTGGAAAGAGAGCAACTCCTTATTTTGTATACCACATTCACACGTGACCAAGAACTTTAGAACAGCGGAATCTTGTATTCATGCACTCATGGTATTCCTGTGGTGCTTCACACATGTCTTTCAATTCTAGGTCGTTACTTTTTTGGAATCTTCCAAGAGGATTATACAAGCACAAACTCCCTGCATTATTCTGTTGGCTCTATAGCCCCAAAGGTATCAAATCCATGTCATTTTCATTTCTCAAGAATATTCAGTATATATATATATTTCTAGCTGCATTTGTAGAAACTATTTACCTGTTTTAAGACTCTTGTTCTCCAAAAGTAAGTTAGCCTTTCTGTTACAGCCAAATTTCTCTGTGAAGCCCAAGTGTGGTATATAAACAGCTCCAAAAGGTTATTCTAGATGTTAGAGAACCCCAGTTTTTTAAAAACTTAGAAATAAAAATAGAAACTAAACTGTGCACCCAGTCCAAAATAATAATGTAGCAAACTGTAAAAATATTTCTGGGTCTGTGACTTTGTTTCAGATTTTAAAAAAGGAGTGTGGCTTATACATTTTGAGTTTTTCTCTATTATACATTTGCTTCATGTGCTATTATTTTTAATATTTCTGTTCCTAATGACAGAGTGTCTTAACCCTGCTCAAGCACTCTAGTCAATGTCTGAGAATAGAACTAACATGCTTGTGCAGATCCTGAGGATAAAAATTTTATCTCTTACGTTTAGGGATTCTAATTTTCTAAATGTTTTTAAAATCCTAGATATGGACGAAGGGTATAGAAAACTTCTTATGAAAATTTAGCTAGGTAGATTTTATAATCCCTGGTCTATAAGTTTAAATTTTATAATACTGATTGATTGATTCTTTCATCCAACACATATTGATGAATGCTGATAATTTTTCTGGAGCTCTATTAGGAAGTCACCATAAATGAGGACCAAGATCCAGCCTCTTTTGAGAAACCCACAACCTATAAACAACAATTAGAATACAAAGTAATAAGTATAGTGATAGCAATGTGAATGAATATAGTGATGGCAGAGTGACACGAAG
This sequence comes from Trachypithecus francoisi, assembly GCF_009764315.1. Lineage (NCBI taxonomy): Eukaryota > Metazoa > Chordata > Mammalia > Primates > Cercopithecidae > Trachypithecus > Trachypithecus francoisi. The sequence continues at coordinate 85,343,989 of NW_022681469.1, read as the reverse complement.
AGATTACTTTCCTTGAGAGCCCAGGGTGGTCAAGGAAAGCTTTCTATTGGAGTTGTGCCTCAATTTCAAAGGCAAATGGAAAGGCATAGGGACTTTTACAGTCCCCTGCTCCAAGAATAAGGGGATTATTAGCATAGTTGAAGATTTATATTCTTTTGAGTAATTTCTTATTCAAATAGAATTGGTAACCATGACCATATCCAATAATTTACTAGGAATTTCTACTTCTTAGGAATATTTACTTCCCTTCAAACCAAAGGATGTCTGGATGTTTAGGGGGTCATGGTCTGATGCCAGTCATTATCCTTTCTTCTATCACTACTTTCCAAGTCAGCAAAATGCCAGTCATCAGTGTTACATAAAGCTTCTTCTAGGCAGAGGATGGGCACACACTCAGGGACTCTGTTTTTTTCACTTCATGGTGTTAAAATGGAATGAGAAACCAAGTCACACTTCCCTCTCACGTTTCAAAGTACAAATCATAAGAGTAAGCATCATCCATCCTTTTGTGTTTGAATGGTGATACAAAAGATATAAAAACATAGTGACTTACTTTAGGAAAATCATAGCCCAGTGGAACAGATAGACACACACAGAGATAAAAATGCATTGCAAATCATCTCTTGATTGTAGACATTTACAAAAGGCTATGTTCACATACTTTTCTAGGTATTAGAGAGGGCTACTTTGAGGAGATAACAGCCCACTTGGGTCTCTAAAGATGGGGCATAAGTTTTTGATGAGGGATGGGAAGAGAATTTTAGGCATACAGATCAGTCAAATTAAAAAGCCTGAGGTGTTAAAATGTACAGTTCCTTCAGAAAACTTGGAATATAATGTATACAGAAGGGAAGTTTATAGTGGGAAATGAAGCTGTAAATATCATTTGGGACTAAGTTTCGAAGGCTCTTTTATGCCATCATAAAAAGATTACATTTTATCTTGAGGGCAATGAAGAATGAATAAGTTTTAAAATAGAAAGTGAAAATGTTAGATTTGCCTTTTAAAAAATCTCCTGGGAAGAGGATGGAGGTGGGATGGAGAGCAATATGAAGCCGATTGCACTAGAGCTTTGCAAATTGTAAAATTCTAAACAAGCATTAGGGGCTGCCCAAAACTGACATTGTCAACTCTGTACCGAGTGTAGAGTATCAAGGAGGACCCCAAAATCACACTTAAATCAATGAGAAAATTGTTCAGTCATGTATTCAATTCAACAGTATTTCATTGGATCAATTACACACAGATAACTTCTCAAAATTAGTAAGTATTGTTAATATTTGTAAAAGATATTCTATTTCCTCCCTCCTCTGAACACTGACACCAAGCAGATATGTTAACATATACATATTTGCAGTGGTAACACTGAAATTTTTTCTTATCACTGTTTTCCTTCTAAGTATCTTACTCACCCATTACTTAGTGGTATCTCACTTGAACAGCTTTTCTATTCTTTATGTATCCTAGGCAGTCCAACTCTGTCTAGCCCTCTGTTCATTTTCCCAAAGGTTTACGGTAAATGATGAACTTATTAATTTGAATTTGTTTGAAGAATACAATTTATTGTACGTGTTACAATATGACCTAGAACTAAAAAATGTCAATGGTAAAATTATTCCATTTCTTACAAGATTTCAGAAAGTGCTGGAGAAAGTATATGTACAAGTGTCAGAATAGCCATCATCTGGCAATAACAAATTAAAAATATAGAGGGGCAAAATGTTGCATATGAGATAGTATTGAGGGCTAGAAAGTCAATGGAAATTGAAACAACCATATAAAAACAAATAAAGTAACAATAAAACACTACAACGCAAAGTCACAAAATAGAATATATTTTTGGGAAAGATTACTAAGTGTTGTAAGAATGTTACTTTTGCACAGATTAATTTACTAAATAGAATATATTTTTGGGTAGGGTTACTAAGTGTTTTAAGAATATTCCTTTTGCACATATTAATTTATAAATTCAATACAACATATATGGGTTTTTTGGATATAACTTGACAGTTTTAGTTTAAAGTTCATATAAGTTAAAATGCATAATAGCCAATATTTTGTTAAAAAGATAGATTACTGTATAATTCCTCACTAGATAAGAAAAACTTACTTTAAAGACACAGCAATTAAGGCAATATGTCTTTGGCAAAAGAAGACAAAGAGGATCTATTAATAACCAAAAATAGCCCACAAACAGCGCTTTGTAAGTGGAATTTAGTGTATACTAATGGTGGCTTTTCAAGTCACGGTGGCTAGAAAGGGCTATTCAATTACTTCATTGAGGGCATCTAGCAATATTGTTAGACAAGATAGGATAGTTCAGGATACACTGTGGTAGAAAATTATCCCTAATATCTTAGGTACTCTAATCAACTATGTTGGGGCCCAGCTTAGGTATTCTTTCCAATGATGTGCTCTTCCCCTGATGCTGTGAATGTTGGCTACTTAATGGCTCTCAACTGCACCTTCTCAGCAGATAGGAGGCACCTTGGATGTTTCCATTAACCACATCAAGCTGAGGGTATATGTAAATCAACTGCATCTTTCCTCAGGTGACTTCTCTATGCTATCCTTCCTTCCCTCTCTTAGAGTTTTCACTCCAAGGCACTCACTCAGTAATCCCTTCTACAAGCATCCTCACTAAAGGCTCTGATTCTCAAGAACCTGACCTAAAATGGCCTAATATAGTGAGAGGTTATTTCTCACTTATAAAATGCCAAACGTGATTTGACAGAGGCTCATTTCTATTTGGTGCCTCCGGAATTCAGGTTTCCACCAGTTTGTGACAACACTATCTTAACTGACTAACATAAGTCATAACATGACTTATAAGTCCCTGTATTGGAGAGAAAAAAACAAACAGGAGTGCATGGAGGACCTCCACTTACTAGCTCTAAGTAATAGGACTAAATAACATGCCATTTCTTCTCAATGTCTGTCTATTGACCAAAACTGAATGCATAGACTCTGGAAAGTACAGAACAGGACAGAAAATATTTAAGCCCCACTGTCTCTGCCATAGCAGTCATTTTAAAAAAGTAAGTTAAAGCTTTGTGTGTGTGCACATGTGCATGCATACATGTATGTGTGTGTGTTCTAAAATCCTGGTGAACTAAAAAATTATCAATTATTAAAGTAATTACAGTCAGATGTCACTTAACAATGGGTATATAATCTGAGAAATGTGTCATTAGGCAATTCCATCATTGTGCGAACACTGTAGAGTGTACTTACGGAAACTAACACACATCTATATATGGTAGGGCCAATTGCTTCTTGGCTACAAACCTAGACAGCGTGTTACTATACTGTATAATATACTGTAGGTAACTGTAACACTACAGTAAGCGTTTGTATATCTAAACATGGGAAAGGTAAAGTTAAAATAAGATAAAAAATACTATACCTGTATAGGGCACTTACAATTAATAGCGCTTGCAGGATTGGAAGTTGCTTTGGGTGAGTCAGTGAGTGAGTGGTGAGTGAACGTGAAGGCCTAGGACATTACTGCACACTACTGTAGACTTTATAAACACTGTACACTTAGGCTAAGCTAAATTTATCAAACTTATTCTCTTTCTTCAAAGAAATATCCTCATGCTTGTGTGTGCATGCATACATGCATGTGTGTGTGTTCTAAAATCCTGGTGAACTAAAAATGATCAATTATTAAAGTGACTACAGTCAGGTGTCACTTAATAATGGGGATACAATCTGAGAAATGCATCACTAGGCAATTGCATCATTCTGTGAACATTGTAGAGTGTACTTATGAACTTACCTGAGGCTGTTTTATAGTTAATACATTTTAAAAAAATGAGTAGATGCTACATACTCTAAAATAGTGATTAAAGTTATAGTATACTAAACATTGGGTGATAGGAATTTTTCAGCTGCATCTAAATCTTAGGGAACCACTATCTGGTGTGCAGTCCCTCATTGACCAGAACCATCATTATGTGGCACATGACTATATATGTAAACAAAGGAGAATATTTTCAGAATTTTGATGTCAGGACAACATTCTTAAGTAAAGTATGAACTCTGAAGACTTTCAGGTAAAAAATTTTGGATTTCATGAAAATATTTATGAAAAGACAGACATGGGCATCTGAATTTTATAACATACAATTCGTGGAGCATGTAAATATTTTATGCAAAATATTAGAGCAAAAAGGCAAATGATTCCATATAAAAATAGGCAAAGGGTCTGGCTATTTCTTGTTTGTGCCAGATTCATTCCTTGTCTTTCTGCTTCAAACTATGCTTCCCATGCTCCCTTATATCAGGATAATATATAGGTATGTTGGCTAATCCAGGGCACTGGTAGAAGATTGATGATGAGAAGAGATGAAGGCTTCAGATATTCCTCCTTCTTTAGTGTTTTCCATTAAAAGGTGCATCTCCACTTCTCCTGAGAGGTAGCTTACATCCTGATTGAAGCTGCTGATAGATAGCCCTGGCTTCTGTATGTAGTAGTCCCCCATAATGCATTGGGGATGCATTCTAAGACCCCTGGAGGATGCCTGAAACCATGGGTAGTACTGAACCCTATAAACACCATGCTTTTTTTTGATCTGTTAACTTTCCCAGCTACTAAGTGACTAACGGGCAGGGAGCCTCTACAGTGTAGATACACTGGACAAGAGGAGTATTCAGGATTTGGGGTATGAGATATCCTCGTGCTACTCAGAACAGTGAATAATTTTAAACTTACCAATTGTTTATTTCTGGAGTTTTCCACTTAATATTTTTGGACCATGGTTGACTACAGGTAACTGAAACCACAGAAAGGGAAACAGCAGGAAATTGGGGACTACTGTACTGCTACTAGATACGTTGACGGGCCATCAACATAGGGAGATAAACTCAACCTCAGTAACAGGCAGGAAACTTCAAATAAAATATTTCAAATCCAGTTCAGTTGTCCCACATCCATGTTATTAATACACGTGTTAAAATGCACACTTAAATATGCTTTGCTTCATTTTCTGTATAGTGTACAGTGTTAATCTAGGATCTCTGAGAAGCAGAGGTCATAATAAGATTTAAACACATAAAGGTTATATTAGGGAAAATACTTGTGTGTGGAAGAAAACGGGCAGTCTCTGAGTAAGGCTGTGAGTGTTGTCAAACCACTGTACATGTCTGACTCTGAATCATATGGGGAAGAAAGCAAGTTTTGATGCTATACTAGTTTCCTAGGACTGTCATGACAAATTATCACAAACTGAATGTCTTAAAACAGCAAAAATACTTTCTCTCCCAGTTCTGAGGGCTTGAAGTCCAGAACAAAGGTATCAGCAGGGCCATGCTCTCTCTGAAGGCTGTAGGGACAGCTCTTCCTAGCTTTGGGTGGTTGTTGGCAATCTTTGACAGTCCTTGGTTTGTAGCTGCAGCACTCTAATTTCTGTCTCCATCATCACATGATTGTCTTTCCCTTGTGTGTGTCAATGTGTCCAAAAATCTGTCTCTCTTTATAAGGGCACCACTAATTGCAATTATGGCACACTGTAATGAGCATTACCTCATCTTAACTTGATGCATCAGCATAAAATCTATTTCCAAATAAGGTCACATTAACAGGTATCCAGGGATAGAAGCTCAACATATCTTTTGGGGGGATGCAATCCAAACAAAGAGAAGTGGCAAGGTAGTCACTGAGTAATTCTTGAGCCGAATCCAGCAGCTGAGATCCTGGTTCTTCCAAGCACAGATGTCCATGAGAGTCCCTACTGCATTCAATCACTGGCCAGTGAGCAGCCTGTGGGAAGTCTGGCCTCTGTGCTAACTTGGTGATGAATTTCAGAGCATGGCAGTTGGACCCTTGGTAAATTATGTTCTCTGTAATTGGCTATCTGCAGCATACATTCTCATGGTCACCATATGTACCTTTCTGCAGAATTGTGTATTTTTAAACATCTACAACATATTATTGTCAAATAATAGCAGAAACTTTATTTTCAAGAAGTTTCTTTTAAGGTTTCTGCAAAGTTAATTGGTACATCAATTGGCAGGTGCGAGTTAATTTTATGGGTACTTAATTACTAATTTCCTATGCAAATCAATATTTGAACTTTTAATTCTCAATTGAGCATGCATCAAAAGGGTATTTTAACTGCTCAAAGTAACTGCAAAATTTCTAAGTGTATTTTCATGCCTCTGTATAAGCTCCCTCAGGTCCTGTAACTATGGTCTTTGGCTTAGAAGCCTAACATTGGTAACACCGTTTGATAGGTAAATATGTTAAAATCAGAAGTTCTCTTTTTTTCTGAAAATATGATCTTCTTGACAGGCTCCAGAATATGTTTATTTCTTTAAAAATTATAAAAACATACATTGGGCTGGGCACGGTGGCTCACACCTGTAATCCCAGCACTTTGGGAGGCCAAGGTAGGTGGATCACGAGCTCAGGAGTTTGAGACCAGCCTGGCCAACATAGCGAAACCCCGACTCTAGTAAAAATACAATTAGCCGAGTGTGGTGGCACACGACTGTAGTCCCAGCTACTCGGGGGGCTGAGGCAGGAGAATTGCTTGAACCCAGGAGGCAGAGGTTGCAGTGAGCCAAGACTGTGCCATTGCACCCCAGCCTGGGTGACAGAGTGAGACTCCGTCTCAAAAAAAAAAAAAAAAAAAACCATACATTGTATAAAAATTCCAAAGCTGATAAATAGAAGGTGAACATTAAAATCACACGAAATTACTCCCCACCCACCCACATACATACATATACATGTGTATACATAATATCTATAACCATCTCTACCTATCATCTGTATACTGTTGTGTTGTATCTGTCTTTACAGAAACATGCATATATATGTAAATTTATATGTATTCCTTCATCTCTATATAATTGGAGGCCATAATACATTCTGTTTTGGCTCTGTGGTAGTTACAATTCTAGGATAATCCTCAAGATTTTTGCCACCGGTACATATGCCTCTCAGATATTCAGTAAAATACTCATTTAGCTACTGCTGTGAAGGGGTTTTGTAGATGTAAGTAAGGTCCCAAATCAGTTGATCGTAAGGTAGGGAATTTATCCTAATCATATCCCTTTAAATCTGAATCTAGAAGTCAGAGATGGGAGAAGACAGAGATTCAAAACATTGCTGGAAGATGGAAGGGCTCCTTCCAGGAGCTGAGAGTGTCCCCAGCAAAACAGAGGACTCAGTGCTGCAGTCACAAAAAACTGAATTCTGCTACTAACAAGAACGAGTTTGGAAATATAATAAGTAGTTCCTTAGAGCCTCCAGCCAACACTCTGATATCAGGCTAATCCAGTGACACTCTGCCAGATTTCTGACCTATAAAATCCTGAGCAAATAAATGGACATTGTTTTAAGCTGCTAAATTTGTAATATTTGTTACATAGTTATAGAAAACTAATACAGTATATTGTTTTTAATGCAATAATACAGCATTTCTAGTTTTTTACTTTATACCTCTGCTACATTATTGTTAAAAGTTTCATATCATCCTTTGTAAGTCTCAATGAAATTTCTTTTAATGAACAATTTCTATAAATGAAATTACTGGAGTAGAAATGTATCCATAAAAATTGTAAGGTTTTCTATTCAAATTGCCACAATTGCTTAAAAAATGTACTTACGGCCGGGCGCGGTGGCTCAAGCCTGTAATCCCAGCACTTTGGGAGGCCGAGGCGGGCGGATCACGAGGTCAGGAGATCGAGACCATCCTGGCTAACACTGTGAAACCCCGTCTCTACCAAAAAATACAAAAAACTAGCCGGGCGAGGTGGCGGCGCCTGTAGTCCCAGCTACTCGGAGGCTGAGGCAGGAGAATGGCGGTAAACCCGGGAGGCGGAGCTTGCAGTGAGCTGAGATCCGGCCACTGCACTCCAGCCCGGGCCACAGAGCGAGACTCCGTCTCAAAAAAAAAAAAAAAAAAAAATGTACTTACATTAATATCTATATCAGAATAATTTAAACATGCTCATTTTTCTTATTTGTCAACTGCACAAATTACAATTTTTTTTGCTCAGCTGAAAAATTATATTTCATCTTCTTGGCTTATATTTGTTTGATGACTAAAAGTATATTACATACATCTATTAATTATTTGTATTTCTTATTTTGTGTCTTACTGATTCATTTTACTTTTTTTACTCATATGATTAATTTTAAAAACTAGAAGTAATATTTACTTTTTCACTGTAACGTATGTTGACAATATTTTCTGTCAGTGTGTCATTTGCCTTTGACATTTATTCTTTTTTTAAAAAAATTAACTATAAGAACATTTTAAACAACTCGGAGTGAAAAAATGTTTATCAGTCTTTCCTATACAATTTTTGCTTTTGGAGCTCTTTTAATTCCTAATTATTAAACAAAAATTCATACTGAATTTATAACAAAATACTTAACAAAAATTGTACCTTACATTTTTTACATGTTAAAAAGTTCTTGATATAAGAATGTTTCCATAATACATTTTTAAAAATTAAGGATAACTTTTTAGAGCAGTTTCTGGTCCATAGCATAATTGAAAGGAAGGTACAAAGATTTTTCATATACCTCTTGCCCCGACAGATGCATAGCCTCCCCCATTATCAACATCCCCCATCAGAGTGGTACATTTGTTTCAACTGATGAACTTACATTGAGACTTCATTATCATCCAGTCCATAGTTTACATTCATCCTTGGTGCTGAACATTCCATGGGTTTGGACAAACATGTAATGACATGCATCTACCATTCTGGTATCTTACAGAGTAGTTTCACTTTTCTAAAAATCCTCTGTGCTCTACCTATTTAGAAACTTCTCCTTAAGTCTTGAAATCATTGTTATTTTTATTCTCTTTGAAATTTTACCTTTTTCAGAATGTTAAATAGTAGCAATCATCCAGTAGGTAGCCTTTTCTGATTGGTTTCTGTATTAGTCCATTCCTACACTGCTGTAATGAACTGCCCAAGACTGGGTAATTTATAAAGGAAAGAGTTTTAATTGATCCATTAAAGTCCTTTTCCAAATGGCTGGGGAAGCCTCAGGAAACTTAGAATCATGGCATAAGGGGAAAGAAACCTGCCCTTCTTCACAGGATGGCAGGAAGGGGAAGTGCTGAGCAAAGAGGGAAATGCCCCTTATAAAATCAACAGATCTCATGAGAACTCACTCACTTTCACAAGAACAGCAGCATGGGGGTAACTGCACCTCCCACCAGGTCCCTCCTATGACAAGTGGTAATTATGGGAACTACAATTCAAGATGAGGTTTGGATGGGGACAGAGCCAAACCATATCAGGTTCTTTCACTTAGTAACATGCATTAAAGGTTCCTCCATGTCTTTTTATATAATAACTTGATAGCTAATTGTTTTTAGTGCTGAATATTATTTCATTATCTGGATATACTACTGTTTATCTCTTCATGTACTGAAAAACATCTTGGTAATTATGAATAAAGCTGCAATAAATATCCATTTATAGGTTTTTGTGTGAATATAAATATTCAACCATTTGGGTTTCTACCAAAGGGCATGATTGCTGCATTGTATAGTAAGAGTATGTTAAAACTGGATGGAGAATGAGTTTGATGAATTGAGAGAAGTAGGCTTCAGAAGGTGGGTAATAACAAACTCCTCCAAGCTAAAGAAGCGTGTTCTAACCAAATACAAGGAAGCTAAGAACCTTGAAAAAAGGTCAGAGGAATTGTTAACTAGAATAATCAGTGTAGAGAAGAACATAAATGACCTGATGGAGCTGAAAAACACAGCACGAGAACTTCGTGATGAATACACAAGAATCAATAGCCGAATTGATCAAGTGGAAGAAAGAATATCAGAGATTGAAGATCAATTTAATGAAATAGAATGTGAAGACAAGATTAGAGAAAAAAGAATGAAAAGGAATGATCAAAGCCTCCAAGAAATATGGGACTAGGTGAAAAGACCAAACCTATGTTTTATTGGTGTACCTGAAAGTGATGGGGAGAATAGAACCAATTGGAAAACACTCAGGATATTATCAAGGAGAACTTCCTCAACCTAGCAAGACAGGCCAACATTCAAATTCAGAAAATACAGAGAACACCACAAAGATACTCCTTGAGAAGAGCAATGCCAAGACACATAATCATCAGATTCACCAAGGTTGAAATGAAGGAAAAAAATGTTAAGTGCAGCCAGAGAGAAAGGTCAGGTTATCCACAAAGGGAAGCCCATCAGACTAACAGCAGATTTGTCTGCAGAAACCCTACAAGCCAGAAGAGAGTAGGGGCTAATATTCAACATTCTTAAATAAAAGAATTTTTAAGCTTGATAAATGAAGGAGAAATAAAATCATTTACAAACGAGCAAATGCTGAGAGATTTTTGTCACCACCAGGCCTGCCTTACAAGAGCTCCTGAAGGAAACACCACATATGGAAAGGAAAAACCAGTATCAGACACTATACAAACATACCAAATTGTAAAGACCATCAATGCTATGAAGGAACTGCATCAACTAATGGGCAAAATAACCAGCTAGCATCAAAATGACAGGATCAAATTCACACATAATAAAATTAACCTTAAATGTAAATGGGCTAAATGCCCCAGTTAAAAGACACAGACTGGCAAATTGGATAAAGAGTCAAGACCCATCAGTTTGCTGTATTCAGGAGACCCATCTCACTTGCAAAGACACACATAGGCTAAGGAATATTTTCCAAGAAAATGGAAAGCAGAAAAAAAAAGCAGGGGTTGCAATCATAGTCTCTGATAAAACAGACTTTAAATAAACAAAGATCAAAAAAGACAAAAAGGGCATTACATAATGGCAAAGTGATCAATGCAACAAGAAGAGCTAACTCTCCTAAATATATTTGCAACCAATACAGGAGCACTGAGATTCATAAAGCAAGTTCTTAAAGACCTACAAAGAGATTTAGACTCCCACGCAGTACTAATGGGAGACTTTAATACCACACTGTCAATATTAGACAGATCAATGAGACAGAAAAATTAACAAGGATATTCAGGACTTGAACTCAGCTCTGGACCAAGTGGACCTACTAGACATCTACAGAACTCTCCACCCCAAATCAACAGAATATACATTCTTCTCAGCACTACATCACACTTAATCTAAAATTGACCACATAATTGGAAGTAAAGCACTCCTCAGCAAATGCAAAAGAACGGAAATCATAACAGTTTCTCAGACCACAGTGCAATCAGATTAGAACTCACTATTACGAAACTCACTCAAAACTGCACAACTACATGGAAACTGAAAAATCTGCTCCTAAATGACTACTGAGTAAATAATGAAATTAAGGAAGAAATAAATAAGTTATCTGAAAACAATGAGAACAAAGACACAATGTACAAGAATCTCTGGGACACAGCTGAAGTAGTGTTTACAGGGAAATGTATAGCATTAAATACCCATAGGAGAAAGGGGGAAAGATATAAGACTGACACCCTAACATCACAACTAAAAGAATTAGAGAAGCAACAGCAAACAAATTCAACAGCTAGCAGAAGACAAGAAATAACTAAGATCAGAGCAGAACTGAAGACATGAAAAAGCCTTCAAAAACTTAGTGAATCCAGGAGCTGTTTTTTTTAAAGATAAACAAAATAGATAGATCACTATCCATACTAATAAAGAAGAAAAGAGAGAAGAATCAAATAGAAACAATAAAAATGATAAAGAGGATATCACCACTGATCCCAAAGAAATACATACTACCATCAGAAAATGCTACAAACACCTCTACACAAGTAAAATGGAAAATATAAAGGAAATTGATAAATTCCTGGACAAATAAACCTTCTCAAGACTAAACCAGGAAGAATTCGAATCCATGAATAGACCAATAACAAGTTCTGAAATTGAGGCAGTAATTAATAGCCTACCAGCCATCAAAAGTCCAGGACAAGACAGATTCACAGCCGAATTCTACCAGAAGTACAAAGGGGAGCTGGTATCATTCCTTCTGAAACTACTCCAAACAACAGAAAAAGAGGGAATCCTCCCTAACTCATTTTATGAGGTCAGCATCAAGCTGATATCAAAACCTGACAGAGACACAACAAATAGAGACAATTTCAGGCCAATATTAAGATGAACATCGATGTGAAAATCCTCAATAAAATACTGGCAAACTGAATCCAGCAGCATAGCAAAAAGCTTATCCACCACAATCAAGTTGGCTTCATCCCTGTGAGGCAAGGCTGGTTCAATATACACAAATCAATAACCACAATCCATCACGTAAACAGAACCAATGACAAGAGTCACATGATTATCTCAATAGATGCAGAAAAGGCCTTTGATAAAATTCAACACCCCTTCATGTTAAAAACTCTGAATAAACTAGGTATTGATGGAACGTATCTCAAGAAGAGCTATTTATGACAAACCCACAGTCAATATCATACTGAATGTGTAAAAGCTGGAAGCATTCCCTTTGAAAACCAGGACAAGGATGTCCTTTCTCACCACTCCTATTCAACATAATATTGTAAGTTTGCCCAGGGCAATCAGGTGAGAGAAAGGAATAAAGGGCATTCGAATAGGAAGAGAGGAAGCCAAATTATCTCTGTTTGCAGATGACATGATTGTACATTTAGAAAACCCCATCATCTCTGCCCCAAATCTCCTTAAGCTGATAAGCAATTCCAGCAAAGTCTCATAATACAAAATCAGTGTGAAAAAATTACAAGCATTCCTATGCACAAGAATAGACAGAGAGCCAAATCATAAGTGAACTCCCATTCAGAATTGCTACAAAGAGAATAAAATGCCTAGGAATATAACTTACAAGGGATGTGAAGGGCCTCTTCAAAGAGAACTACAAATCATTGCTCAAGGAAATAAGAGAGGATACAAACAAATGGAAAAACACTCCATGCTCTTGGATAGGAAGAATCAATATCGTGAAAATGGCCATACTGCCCAAAGTAATTTATAGATTCAATGCTATCCCCATCAAGCTACCATTGACCTTCTTCACATAATAAGAAAAAACTACTTTAAAGTTCATATGGAACCAAAAAAGGGCCTGTATCGTCAAAACAATCCTTAGCAAAAGGAACAAAGCTTGAAGTATCACACCACTTGACTTCAAACTATGCTACAAGGCTACAGTAACCAAAACAGCATGGTGCTAGTACCAAAACAGATATATAGAACAATGGAACAGAACAGAGGTCTCAGAAATAATGTCACACATTTACAACCATCTGATCTTTGACAAACCTGACACAAACAAGCAAAGGGGAAAGGATTCCCTATTTAATAAATGATGCTGGGAAAACTGGCTAGTCATATGCAGAAAACTGAAACTGGACCCCTTCCTTACACCTTATACAAAAATTAACTCAAGAGGGATTAAAGACATAAACATAAGACCTAAAACAATAAAAACCCTAGAAGAAAACCTAAGCAATACCATTCAGGACATAGACATGAGCAAAGTCTTCATGACTAAAACACCAAAAGCAATGGCAACAGAAGCCAAAATTGACAAATGGGATCTAATTAAGCCAAAGAGCTCTGCCCAGCAAAATAGACTACCATCAGAGTGAACAGGCAACCTACAGAATGGGAGAAAATTTTTGCAATCTATCTGACAAAAGGGCTAATATCCAGAATCTACAAGCAACTTAAACAAATTTACAAGAAAAAAAGCAAACAACTCCATCAAAAAGTGGGCTAAGGATATGAACAGACACTTCTCAATAGAAGCTATTTATGCAGCCAACAAACATGAGAAAATGCTCATAATCACTGGTCATTAGAGAAATGAAATTAAAACCACAATGAGATACCATCTCACACCAGTTAGAGTGGCGATCATTAAAAAGTCAGGAAACAACAGATGCTGGAGAGGATTTGGTGAAATAGGAACTCCTTTATACTGTTGGTGGGAGTGTAAATTAGTTCAACCATTGTGGAAGACAGTGTGGTGATTCCTCAAGGATCTATAACCTGAAATACCATTTAACCCAGCAATCTTATTACTGGGTATTTACACAAAGGATTATAAATCATTCTATTGTAAAGACACATGCACACATATGTCTATTACAGCACTGTTCACAATAGCAAAGACTTGGAACCAACCCAAATATCCATCAATGATAGACTGGATAAAGAAAATGTTGCACATATACACCATGGAATACTATGCAGCCAGAATAAAGGATGAGCTCATGTCCTTTTCAGGGACATGGATGAAGCTGGAAACCATCATTCTCAGCAAACTAACACAGGAATAGAAAACCAAACACCACCTGTTCTCACTCATAAGTGGGAGTTGAACAATGAGAACACATGGACACAGGGAGGGGAACATCACACACCATACTGCCCAAAGTAATGTATAGATTCAATGCTATTCCCATCAAGCTACCACTACCCTGTTGGGGGGTGGGGGGCTAGGGAAGGGATAGCATTAGGAGAGATACCTAATGTAGATGATGGGTTGATGGGTACAGCAAACCATCATGGCATATGTATAGCTATACAACAAACCTGCACGTTCTGTACATGTATCCCAGAACTTAAACTATAATTTAAAAATATAAATATTGGGCATAATGTACACTACCTGGCGATGAGTTCACTAAAATATCAGAATTCACCACTACATAATTCATCCATGTAATCAAAAAACGCTTGTACCCAAAAGCTATTAAAATTAAAAAGAAAGAGAAGTGTTTGTTGCGATCAGCCATTAAAAAAAAGAGAGATATAAAAAATGCATTCAATTTTGGATTTTGCTTGTTCAAATCCAAAACACTAGAGTTAGCATGCCATAAAAGAGGTTTTCTAAATAACCAATAAACAAGAAAATATGCTCAAAATAATTTGTCATCAGGGAAATGTACATTAAAGCCACAAGTATAGTACATTTATCTGAAAAACTAATACAAGTATTTTTTATAAATTCTCTGTTGCTATTGATCTAATACTCAGAACTGTGACTTCTAGAATTAACTGCAATGCGTTCTAAGGAAATTTTATAAAACTTCAGTGTTGGTTTACATATTATACTTTTCCAGATTCAAAGCACTACATTATGAGGTGTTGTAAGAAAAGATCTAATTAGGAGTTGTGGGTAATAAATGTCTGGGTTAATTGCAACTTACTGCCTATTGTCTACTTTTGAATGGCAAGTTATATAGTTGCAGTAGCTGTAACATTTCTTTCCAGTTTTAATTTGTAATTTAAATTCTTAATTTTGTGGGGCATGCAAGTGTTAGCTTTGATTTACTCTATTCTATTGTTTTAAATGAATCAAGTATAGTACTCCATAAAACAAAACAGAACACTACCAACACCACAATTAGGTACAACTATAAATGTACCAGAATGAATAAAATCAGAAACACGGAAAATACCAGTCATTGTTGGTCAGCGTATAGAGAAAATTAAAACTATCATATGTTGCTAAATGAAATCTACATTGCTGCAGCCAAGATACGGAAACAACACAAGTGCCCATCAATGGATGAATGGATAAAGAAAATGTGGCACATATACACAATGGAATACTACTCAGCATTTAAAAGGAAGAAAAATTTGTCATTTAAAACATGTATGAATCTCAAGAACATTATGCTAAATGAAATAAGTCAGGCCCAGAAAGACAATTACTGCATGATTTCACCTATATGTGGAATCAAAAAGATTGGAACTTTTAGAAGTAGACAGTAGAATGGTGGTGCCCAGGGACTAGAGTATGGCTTGTGTGGGAAGAAAACTGGGGAGAAGGACAGGAAAGGGGAGATATTAGTCAAAGTGTAGGAAGTTTCAGTTGGGTGGGGGGAATAAGTTCCAGTGATTTATTTACACAGCATGATGACTATAGTTAATAATAATGTAGTACATATTTCCAAATTGCTAAAGGAGTTGATTTAAAATGTTCTCACTAGAAAGTATAAGTAGGTGAGGTGATGGATATGCTAATTATCTTGATTTAATCTTCTACAATATATACATGCATCATAACATCACATTTTATCCCATAAAATATTTGCAATTATTATTTATTAAAGTAAATAAATAGATAAATAGATAAACTGTTGCAGCCATTTGAAAATCTATTTGATAATGTTTCTAAAACCAAGCATACAACGAACTCTGTTTCTCCAGCAACTTTCATCCTGGCTGCGTAACCAAGGAGCATTATTTGCTTATAGCCAAAAGCTGAAAATGACTCACATACTCATCAACAATGGAGTGAATAAATTGTGGTATATGCATATGATGAAATGCTATACAGCATATGAATTTCACACAGCTAATGTTGAGTGAAAAAAGCCAGAGACAAAACAATAATTATATAAATCTATTTGTGTAAAGTTAAAAAAACGGCAAATTAATTAATGGTGTTAGAATTCAGGATGACAATTACCACTTCCAAGGTAGTAATGACTGGGAGCAAGACTGAGGTGTTTTCTTGCATACTAGTAATATTATAATTCTTGACTTAAATTCTGTGTTTTCAAGTGCATTCACCTAGTAAAAAAAATTACTGAGATAAATGCAATTTACATTTCTTTCTATAAGTCTATTATTCTTCAATTAAAAAGTATTTTTAAAAAATCATGTCTCAAGTAAATTAGTACCAAAAAGAAAGTATCATCACAATATGCTACTTGGGTGTGTAATGTTTACACAGGCATAACAAAAGGAATTTTCAATATTTAACCAAAAATTTTAAATTTCCTGATAGTATGGCAAAGTGGGGAAGTATATTGTGTGTGTGTATGTGTGTGTGTGTGTGTGTGTGTGTGTGTGTGTTTGGGGGTAATTTAGCATAGTGGTCTTCACATTGGCATATTCACATCTTGTTGTATTCAAACTCTTAACAACCTTTATGTGCCACCCTAGGGACTCCCAGTAATAACTGGGTGAGATTTTAAGGCAAGTGGATGTCCAATGTTATGTACCTGGAAGAATGTCCCATTAAAACATTTGATTTAGGCTTAGAAAAATCCTCAGTTGTATGAAATTATATATCAATCAAGTAGAAACTTTTGTTTTTACATTACTAACCAAATTTAACAGGGAACTTCAGCATACTGTACAGATACTACACTTATTTATAAAGTGATAGAGCATAAGAATAGAAGAAAATATGGGTAATTGGAAAACAGCATTGGTTTACGAGCATTCATTTCTAGTGGTAGTTCTGTCAGAGGTGAGTATACCTTATCTGTCAAATGAATAATTTCTAATTAAATGATCTGTGGGTTCCTTCTAAGGCTATTGTGCTATGACTGATATACACAGAACTTTGACTGTGTGTCCCTTCCAAGGCTAATGTGCTATGACTGATATATACAGAGAACTTTTGACAAGAGCAGTAAGTTTTAACAGAGGCTTCTATTTAAGTGTTCACTCTGTGGGAGATAATGCCAAAATAATTAATACTCATTTAACTGATTATAATGTGATAATTATATAGGAAAAAACTCTTTAGCTGACAAATGATAGTACTTTAAGATAAATAAATTGATCTATAGGAGTAATTTGATTGATAGTTTTAAAGATAAACTAAAGAAAATAGAACTGCTCTATATATTTAGATGCAATCTGTTTCGGATTACATAAACTTAAAATAGAATACCATTAGGTGAAATTCCAACTGTGCATGCACACTTACTTGTAAACATTCAGAAGGGACAAAAGGAATGGGGAATCTTATAGGAAATTTAGTATTGTCCATGCTATTTGTTTAATCTTGCTTTATTTCAAAAATGGTTTGAGGTCTTTATTAGGAAAGATGAACATAGTAAATGAACTAAATGTGAATTGGGGAAAGTTGAACATGTTTTATTTATACATATGTATTTTTACCAAGTATTTAGGGTATATTTAAATGATTAAATTAAGAATTATTTTAATAAACACTACATTGACAATTATAAGAAGGTCTTAGTGCTTGATGGAAATAAATATAAGCCAGTATATTTGAGAACATATATTTATACTTTGGAATGCAAACAATAGTCTATTAAAATTATCATTTATATACTCAAGCAGGTTTCTGGGCTGGATAGATTTTTTTTATTTGTTTCACAATGGTTAATTTTATGTTCTACAATTTCCTTTGCATTTTGATAATGTATGTATAGTGCTTTGCAATCACATGTACATGATGACATTATGGATCAAAAGTGAGACCACCAGGTATGGTAGATTGTGGTTGGCTGAGGACACCCTATTTACATACCCTTCTCCAAAGTTATTTCTGCTCAATCTCTGAAATAATCTGCTTTGTTATAACTAAGAAGGGGATTTTTATATCATATGTTCTTAACTATGACTTCATTTAAAACATTTGAAATGTACAAGACTCTAAAGCACCACTCTTAACTTCTACACTTTGGATGCTGCTGACCTGTCATGCAGGGTATGTGGCCAAGGCCTCTGTCCTTCAACATATTCTACCATCCAGGCCCCAAGGGACTGGAGTAAGCCCAAATCACAACTGATCCTGGGACTTCTGAGCATCTGGAAAGAAGCATTTTTTCTTTCACAATGGATCAATCTGGAAAGTTGTGAGGTGTTATTGCAGCCATCTTATGACTATGAGAAATGAAGGAAAAAGGGGAGGAAGACATTGATGGAAGAAACAGAGCCTGGTATCAGCTTTTAAAGTTCTCCTTAATCTGTACATGGAGCAGAGCCTATTGTGGATTTTTTTGTTGTATGAACAAATGATTCTCCATTTTAAAAAATAGTCTAGATCAGATTTGTGTTTTTTTTTTTTACTTTCAGCTGAAAATAAGTCTGATTTGATCCAACGTAATTTTCTTCTGCATATTAATTTATTAATGAATGAATATTTATTGGAATATTTACTATGCTAAAGGCACCATTATGATTTCTTGGATTAGTCAGTCAACAAAAATAGACAAAAATTTATTCCCTTGTGGATTTTTAGTACATGGGGCAACGTAGGCAATAAACAATAAAAATGATACATAAAGAAATAATTTAATAAAATGGAGAATAATAGCTGTCATGGTAAAACAAGAAGCTGAGGAAGGTGGATTGAGAATGCTGTATGACAGTGGAGGCAGCAAGTTATCAGGTTGTAATTTTATAGAGTGGTCAAAGTAATTATTTTTCTTCATTTGAAGGTTTTTCTGAAAAAATCTAAAGTCAGAGTTATTGATACATGATTTAAAGATTGTATTGCTGTCTATCTTATTCCTCACATCTATAGAAATTGTTTTATAAATTTGAGAGCTCCCATATTAAGTGCATATATGTTTAGGATTGTGTTATTTCCCTGTTGGACTTGGACTAATCCTTTTATCATTTTATAATAACCCACTTTGTCTTTTTTATTATTATTATTATTATACTTTAAGTTCTAGGATACATGTGCATAACGTGCAGGTTTGTTACATATGTATACTTGTGCCATGTTGGTGTGCTGCACCCATCAACTCGTCATTTACATCAGGTATAACTCCCAATGCAATCCCTCCCCCCTCCCCCCTCCCCCCTCCCCATGATAGGCCCCAGTGTGTGATATTTCCCTTCCCGAGTCCAAGTGATCTCATTGTTCAGTTCCCACCTATGAGTGAGAACATGCGGTGTTTGGTTTTCTCTTCTTGTGATAGTTTGCTAAGAATGATGGTTTCCAGCTGCATCCATGTCCCTACAAAGGACACAAACTCATCCATTTTTATGGCTGCATGGTGTATATGTGCCACATTTTCTTAATCCAGTCTGTCACTGATGGACATTTGGGTGATTCCAAGTCTTTGCTATGAATAGTGCCGCAATAAACATATGTGTGCATGTGTCTTTATAGCAGCATGATTTATGATCCTTTGGGTATATACCCAGTAATGGGATGGCTGGGTCATATGGTACATCTAGTTCTAGATCCTTGAGGAATCGCCATACTGTTTTCCATAATGGTTGAACTAGTTTACAATCCCACCAACACTGTAAAAGTGTTCCTATTTCTCCACATCCTCCCCAGCACCTATTGTTTCTTGACTTTTTAATGATTGCCATTCTAACTGGTGTGAGATGGTATCTCATTGTGGTTTTGATTTGCATTTCTCTGATGGCCAGTGATGATGAGCATTTTTTCATGTGTCTGTTGGCTGTATGAATGTCTTCTTTTGAGAAATGTCTGTTCATATCCTTTGCTCACTTTTTGATGGGGTTGTTTGTTTTTTTGTTCTTGTAAATTTGTTTGAGTTCTTTGTAGGTTCTGGATATTAGCCCTTTGTCAGATGAGTAGATTACAAAAATTTTCTCCCATTCTGTGGGTTGCCTGTTCACTCTGATGGTAGTTTCTTTTGCTGTGCAGAAGCTCTTTAGTTTAATGAGATCCCATTTGTCAATTTTGGCTTTTGCTGCCATTGCTTTTGCTGTTTTAGACATGAAGTCCTTGCCCATGCCTATGTCTTGAATGGAACTACCTAGGTTTTCTTCTATGGTTTTTATGGTATTAGGTCTAACATTTAAGTCTCTAATCCATCTTGAATTAATTTTCGTATAAGGAGTAAGGAAAGGATCCAGTTTCAGCTTTCTACTTATGGCTAGCCAATTTTCCCAGCACCATTTATTAAATAGGGAATCCTTTCCCCATTTCTTGTTTCTCTCAGGTTGTCAAAGATCAGATGGCTGTAGATGTGTGGTATTATTTCTGAGGACTCTGTTCTGTTCCATTGGTCTATAGCTCTGTTTTGGTACCAGTACCATGCTGTTGTGGTTACTGTAGCCTTGTAGTATAGTTTGAAGTCAGGTAGCGTGATGCCTCCAGCTTTGTTCTTTTGACTTAGGATTGTCTTGGCAATGCGGGCTCTTTTTTGGTTGTTGCTTTAAAGTATTTTTTGTCTAATATAAGAATAGCTACTCCTGCTTGCTTTTGGTTTCCATTTGCATGGAATATCTTTTTCTACCTCTTTACCTTACATTTACGTGAGTCCTTATGTTTTAGGTAAGTCTCCTAAAGATAGCAGATACTTGGTTGGTGGATTTTTATTCATTCTGCTATTCTCTATCTTTTAAGTGAAGCATTTAGGTCATTTACATTCAACAGTAATATTGAGATGTGAGGTACCATTGCATTCATCATGTTAGTAGTTGCCTGAATACCTTGTTTTTTTTTAAATTGTATTATTGTTTTATAGGCCCTGTGAGATTTATGTGTTCTATTGTAGCATGTTTTGAGGTTTCGTTTTAATATTTAGAACTCCCTTTAGCACTTCTTGTAGTGCTGGCTTCATAGTGGCAAATTCTCAGCATTTATCTGAAACAGACTTTATCTCTCCTTCGTTTATGAAGCTTAGTCTCACTGGATAAAAAAAATTCTTGATTGGCATTATTTTGTTTGAAAAGGTTAAAGATAGGACCCCAATCCCTCTGACTTGTAGGGTTTCTGCCCTGAAATCTGCTGTTAATCTGATAGATTTTCCTTTGTAGGTTGCCTGATGCTTTTGCCTTACAGCTCTTAAGGTTTTGCTTTTGTCTTCATTTTAAATAACCTGATGACTATGTGCCTTGGTGATGATCTTTTGCGGTGGATTTCTCAGGAAAAAAAAGTGTAAATTCACTCTTTTTAATGCACAATTTGACAAACACACATAGTTTTGTAAGTGCCATCAAAATAAAGATCTAGAACACATCGATCACTGTGCCTTTTTGTAGTCCACTTCTGCTCCACTCTCTGCCCTGAGAACCTCTAACTTATGTTGTTTTTAATTTTTTTATTGTAGTAAAACACATGTAACATAAAATTTAACATCTTAACTATTGTTAAATGTACAGTTTGGTGGTATTAAGTACATTCGTAATGTTGTGCAATCAGCACCACCATTCTTCTCCATAACCCTTTTCATCTGGTAAAACTGAAACTCTATGCCTATAATAACTCATTTTCCTCTCCTCTCAGCCCCTGGCAATCATCATTCTACTTTCTGTCTTTATAATTTTAATGACTGTATGTACATCATGTAAATAAAATCACACAGTATGTGTCTTTTTCTGACTAGCTTATTTCACTTAGCACAATGGCCTTAAGTTTTATCCATATAATAGCATATTAAAATGTTCTTTCTTTTTTAAATTTTAGAATTATATTCCATTGTATAATGTATATACCACATTTTGTATATACACTCTTCCTTTTTTTTTTTTTTTTTTGAGACAGAGTCTCGCTCTGTTGCCCAGGCCGAAGTGCAATCGCGTGATCTCGGCTCACTGCAAGCTCCACCTCCCATGTTCTTGCCATTCTCCTACCTCAGCCTCCTGAGTAGCTGGGACTACAGGCGCCCACCACAACACCCGGCTAATTTTTTGTATTTTTAGCAGAGACAGGGTTTCACATTGTTAGCCAGGATGGTCTCAACGTCCTGACCCTGTGATCCACCCGCCTCAGTCTCCTGAAGTGCTGGTATTACAGGTATAAGCCACCACGCCCAGCCCACTCATTTTTTAATAAATACCTGGGGGCGACTTTCACATCTTAGCTACTGTAATATATGGGTCTACATATATCTCTTCAAGTCCCTGCTTTCAATTATTTTGGGTATGTACTTAGAAGTGGAATCACTGGATCATATAGTAATTTTATTTTTAATATTTTGAGGAATGACCCTATTGTTTTCTACAGTGACTTTACATTCCCACTAACAGTTCTCAAGGCTTCCAGTTTCTCCACATTTTGGTAACTCTTGTTATTTTCTGTTTTTGTTTGTTTGTTTGTTTTGATGGTAGTCATCAAGAATGTGAGGTGATATCTCTTTGAAGCTTTGATACGCATTGCCCTAATAATTAGTGATGTTGAGCATCTTTTCATGTGCTTGTTATTTGTGTATCTTTTTTGGAGAAAGGTCTATTCAAGCTTTCTTCCATTTTTGCATCAGGTTGTTCTTTTTTTGTTGAGTTTTAGGTGTTCTCTATATATTCTGGATATTAATCCCTTATCAGATATATCCTTTTCAAATATTTCCTCTTATTCCATGGGTTGCTTTTTTTTTTTTTATTCGGTTGAGATTATCTTTTAGTGTACAAATTTTTGAAGTTTTTATGGAGTTCAAGTTGTCTATTTCATGTTTAGTTGCCTGTGACTTTGGTGTCACTTCTAATAAATCATTGCAAAATCCAGTGTTCTAAAGTTTTTGTCCTATGTCTTCTTCTAAGAGTTGCATAGTTTGAGGCCTTAAAGGTAGATCTTTGATTCAGTTTGAGTTATTTTTTGTATATGATGTTAGGTAAGAGTCTAACTTATTTTACATGTGGCAGTCCAGTTTTCTAACCACCATATGTTGAAATGTCTCTCCTTTCTCCATTGAATGATCTTGTCACTCTTGTCAAAAATCATTTGACCATATATGTAAGCATTTATTTGTATGCTTTCTATTCTATTTCATCGGTATATATTTCTGTGTTTATGATTGTACCACAGTTTTGTTCTGTATCACTGGTATATATGTTTGTTTTTATGCCAGTACCACAGTTTGGTTAACTTTGCAGTTAAATTTTAAAATCAGGAAGTATGAGCCCTCCAGTCTTGTTCGTTTTAAAGAATGTTTCAGCTATTTGGAGTCCCTTGGGATTCCATGTGAATTTTAGGATAGGTTTTTCTATTTCTACAAAAAAAAAAGTCATTGGGATTTTGATAGGGATTACATTATTTTGTAGATTACTTTAGATAATATGGATATCTTAATAATATTAAGTCTTCCAATCCTTGAACATGAGAAATGTTGCCATGAATTTATGTATTTAATTTCTTTCTGCAATATTTTGTAGTTTTCATTGTAAAATATTTCACTTCTTGGTTAAGTTAGTTCTAGGTATTTTTTTTTTTTTTTGATGCTATGGTAAATTGAATTGTTTTTATATTTGCTTTTTCAGATTGTTTAGTGTTAGTATATAGAAATGCAACTTATTTTATGAGTTCATTTGATGTCCTGCCACTTTGCTGAATTCACTTATTAGTTCTAACAGTTTTTATTGTGGAATCTTCAGGGTTTTCAACATATGGGATCATGTCATCTGTGAACAGAGATACTTTCACTACTGTCTTTTAAATTTGGGATAGTTTTATTACTTTTTCTTACCTAACTGCTTTGCCTAGAACTTCCAATACTATGTTGAATAAGAATGATGAAAGTGGGCATTCTTGCTTTTTTTTTTCTTTGAGGAAAAGCTTACAGTCTTTCACCGTTATGTTATTCACTGTGTATTTTTCATACATGCCTTTTATTCTCATAGTTTATAAACTATGAGATAGTTTTCTTCTATTCCTACTTTGCTGAGTGTTTTTTTATCATGGATGATAGTTGAATTTTTCAAATTCTTCTTTTACCACAATTAATATACTCATGACTTTTTTCTTCCTTTTGTAAACATTATGTATTATATTTATCAATATGTATATATTGAACCATCCTGTCTCTCTCTCTCCATATATATATATATATATATGCTGATATTTCCACTGCATTTCCGCATTCCACAGAACCTACCCAGAGAAGCACCCTGGCACCCCCTTGTGAGCATGGAATTGAACATGATTTCTAAAATCTACCATGACTTTCCCATGTTAATATCAATATCTCAAGGCTTAACTTAATTCCAGTAGCTACCACCAACATTTACTTCCAGAATAATTAAATAAATGTCTAAAGTATGGGGAAAATACTAATGCTTTTTGTATTCGTCCATTTTCATGCTACTGATAACACCTTACCCAAGACTGGATAATTTACAAAAGAAAGAGGTTTAATGGAGAACTCACAGTTCCATGTGGCTGGGAAAGCCTCACAATATGGTGGAAGGCAACGAGCAACAAGTCACATCTTATGTGGATAGTGGCAGGCAAAGAGAGAGAGCTTGTGCAGAGAAACTCTTGTTTTTAAAACCATCAGCTCTTGTGAAACTTATTCACTATCACAAGAACAGCACAGGAAAGGCCTGCCTCATGATTCAATTACATCTCACCAGGTTTCTCCCATAACCTGTGGGAACTGTGGAAAGTACAATTCAAGATGAGATTTGGGTGGGGACACAGCCAAGTCATATCACTATTAATATTATGTTTAAGTTTTCTTAAATTTCAGCATATACTGAATTTGGTTTGCTAGTATTTTAATGAGGATTTCTTTGCATCAGTGTACTTAATAGATACTGGTCTGTAGTTTCCTTTGCTTATAATATCTTTTTCTGGCTTTGGTATCAGGGTAGTGCTAGCCTCATAGAATTACTTAAGAAGTATTTCTTTCTCTTAATTGTTTTTTGGAAAAGTCTGAGAAGAATTTGTGTTAGTTTTTAAAATAGTTGGTATAATTTGCTTGTGAAGCTGTTACATCAAGACTTTTCTTTGTTGAGAGATTTTTGATTACTGACTTAATCTCTTTGCTAGTCATAATTCTAAATAGATTTTCTATTACTTCATAATTTAATATTCACAAGTTTTGTTTTCCTAGAAATTTATTTCATTCAAGTTATCCAATTTGGATATAATTTGTACTATACAAATTGTACAATTTTTCATAGTGCTCTGTAGAGTCAATAGCAATGCTCCACCCACACACAGTTTAATTTCTTATTTTACCAGTTTGTATCTCTATCTTTTTTTGCAGTTCATCTAGTTAAAGGTTCATCAGTTTTGTTAATCATTTTAAAGAACCAACTTTTGGGTTCATTGATTTTTCTGTATTGTTTTTCTACTCTCTATTTTTAAGAATCTCTGCTCTATTCTTTAATTTTTTTAAATTTTTTACTCTTTATTTTTTCTATTCTTTATATTTTTCTTCCTTCTGTTAGCTTTAGGTTTAGTTTTTTCTTTTTCTACTTTCTTACATTCTAAACATGAGTTGATGATTTGAGCTTTTTCTTGTTTTCATTTAAAGAATATAATTTATGTAAATATTTGTATTCCTTATATTTTGTTTCTAATATTTTTCCTAAAAGATCTCTATGAATCTCATATTTTTTGCAATGTTTTTCTGCATAGTTCTACTGATGGCTTTCTAGGAAGTTTACTTGGGAAAAACCACTTTCTTGTAGTACATAGAGAAGAGGTATTGGTATTTGTTGATCTTTGTTAGAGAAGTTCATTGAAAAGCATGATTATCTTCATTGAGGAGACCATATCTCACCTGCTCAGTCTATTGGGCATGCTTCAGCAGCTGCTGTAGGTGTCTCAAATCATGACCTCATACTGTCTTGCTTTTAGCCACAATACTTTACTATTACTTCAAAATTTCAATCTTCAGTTAGGCTAGTAGGGTTTCTGGCTCATGGCCACTTGCTGGGACATCTTGCAGAAGTAAGACTCACATCAAAGAAAATGGTACTGTGGTTCTCAGTGGATGTTGCCTCCACAGCTCAAAGAAGCCAGGTAACATAATGGAAGAGTGTGGTGAGTTAACACTCAGTGATAACTTTCATCAGTGAAAGACTAGCAATAGAAAGGTGGGTTAAATACATGCTCCTTCTTTCTTGCCTAACAGATAATTATGAGAATCAGCAGCTTTTCCATACCACCTTACTGTAGACATAAGCGTAATGTAGCAGCCAACTGTGCTTTCTGTGGAAGCTGTGGTCAGCTTCTTGATGTTTCATTTTGTGTTTGTTTTTCTTCATTTCCCTTTTCTCCCACCTTTGTTTCTCTGAGGTTACAAATTCCCCATAAAAGTATTTGATTTTTGCCTCAGGATTTGGGGGAAATGGGATAAGATACAATTACTGCATATAATGTGGAGAAAAAAAGTTATATCCAAAAAATGTATATCTTAAATTTCCATGATTCATATTTTGCAATTTCCACATTTTCACATCTCTAAACAGTAACTCTGGAAGATGTAGTTTCCCTAAATACAAACTAATTTTGTGAAGTGTCACTTTTCAAAAACATGCAAGAAAACTTAAACATAATTTTAATAGTGGTATGACTTGGCTGTGTCCCCACCCAAATCTCATCTTGAATTGTACTTTCCACAGTTCCCACAGGTTATGGGAGAAACCTAGTGAGATGTAATTGAATCATGAGGCAGGCCTTTCCTGTGCTGTTCTTGTGATAGTGAATAAGTTTCACAAGAGCTGATGGTTTTAAAAACAAGAGTTTCTCTGCACAAGCTCTCTCTCTTTGCCTGCCACTATCCACATAAGATGTGACTTGTTGCTCGTTGCCTTCCACCATATTGTGAGGCTTTCCCAGCCACATGGAACTGTGAGTTCTCCATTAAACCTCTTTCTTTTGTAAATTATCCAGTCTTGGGTAAGGTGTTATCAGTAGCATGAAAATGGACGAATACAAAAAGCATTAGTATTTTCCCCATACTTTAGACATTTACTTAATTATTCTGGAAGTAAATGTTGGTGGTAGCTACTGGAATTAAGTTAAGCCTTGAGATATTGATATTAACATGGGAAAGTCATGGTAGATTTTAGAAATCATGTTCAATTCCATGCTCACAAGGGGGTGCCAGGGTGCCTCTCTAGTGTATGTTCTGTGGAATGCAGAAATGCAGAGGAAATATCTGTTACTGGAACTAAGGGATATTTAGAGATGAGAGTTCCAGGTAGCTAAAGTTAGTAGATGGTAGAAGATATAAAACGTCTATGTCCCAAAAGAAAGAACAAACCAACTAACCAAAAACAAAAAACAAAAAAAGACAAAAGAAAAAGAAAAGAAAACCCTACTTTAAGGTCATGAGATTTAAGACTCTTAAGATGTATGGGGATAATGATTTGAGCAAGAAAGTAGAATGTGGTATGAGCAAATATAGGAAACTGGATTTGCTGCTTTTATGTGTAAGATTAGATTTGATCCTTCAGAGATGAATTATATCCATAATCAAGAAACATTCTTCTTTACTTTTCATGGGTAAGCTATTAATTCTCAGATATTCACCAGTGGGTAATATATCTATAACTTTGTGATTCTAGATTATTTCTATGCCTACAGTTGAGTTTAATTGAAATCACAAACTTGCTTTCAACACTGCCCTATCTCTCCCTTAATTCTCCCGTCTCCATGCCTTCAATTCCTACATTTTAATTATTGCCATTCTTTTGTTGTTTTGTTTCACAAGGTTTAGAAGTGTGGTGGTATAGAGCTTCAAACAGCATACAATTCATCATAGGATTCAATCTAATGTTATAAATTTATTACCGACAAAGCTGATCCGGCTAAATAGGGTATTTCCTTTTCCATGACATGAAGCCAAAATGCAAAACCAAAAATGAGCAACAAGTAGTACAGGCTTTATGTGATGGCCATGGAACTGAAAGCAGTAACATGGCTGGCAAACCAAGGGGGAGGAATTTAAAATATAGGGTTTCTCTAATGAAGGGGATGGACCTTAGAAGTGAGGGGAGGAATATTTATGTGTTTCCTGGGACAGGCAGTGAACTTTCCAAAGCCAGTAGTGCCACCTTTCTGTCCTTTTATGACTTCTTTCAGTCATTATCATAGTGATTGTCAATGCAGCACTGGCAAGAGTGTCATTTAGCATGGAAAAGAGATTGTAATGAAGTCTGAAGTCTTTTTGCAGTCCTTTGGTTGGCTATCTTCGTTCTAACCAATCTCAGCTGGTTGGATTTTACAAAGGGAACATTTTATAGGAAGCATCCTGTTTTTAAAGATAAGCAGAGTTAAGGTGGGCTAGAAATTCAGCCATGTTACATAGGCAATACACCAGGTAACAAATGAATAATGGTGTCACTTAAGAATTAATTTCTGTATGTATTATTTCAGTTAATTTTGCTGATGAGGTGTTGGGGTCTATAAAAATCTCCCAATATTTTTGGCCTATGTATCCGCCATAATCAAGCTGATACAAAGAGTGGGTTATTTTCTTGGAATTAGAAGTCAGCCTTTTGTCACTGTGGAACTCGTCTTGTCATACGAAAGTTGACAGCTACCATAGCCACATGTGCTTAGATCTGTTCCATATACAGGCAGACTTAGAATGAGATGCTCAAATTTGTTTTATTAGATGTAGGAATTACTGAGCATTTGGGGCTTAACATTTAAAGTATAACTTGAGTCTTCTGGGTCTTTTGTTACTCTTGGCTTAGAATAATGACTTCCTCTTTTTCAAAAACAATATTTTAATAGCTAATTGAAAAACAATTTACAAAGTCTATTTCAAAAGCTTTTTGAATTATAACCTCAAGACTCTTTCAAATATAGTTTGATGAATGAAATACAATTGACAATTAGTCACACATGGAAGAAATTTTCCTCATAATACATAAAAGATCAACATTTCAGAGTAAATAAAAACTAAAGCAAACTATGTCAACTCCATTCTTTTTAGAATTCATATCAAGATTCAGACTATACCCACAACATTTTTATTTCTCTCTTTAAAACTTACACAGTGGAGAAATTACTTCATATTATGGGTCATTGAAATGAGAACTCTGAAAGCAGTTGAGACTTGGTTAGTGAGTTTTTTATAAAGCACTCCACAAAGTTCAATGCCTTTCTTTTCATCTATCCGTCATTCAGCTGAGCTTAATGTTATATGGAAAATTTTTCGGGCTTGAAAAAAAAAATCCTGAGACCCAAAGGAGACTTTCATATTTGGAAAATATGCAGATAAGTGAGAAAGCATGATGATATGGAAGCAGTAATGACTACAAAATAAAGAAAAATAAAATTAAATCACAGTTCTCTCTTTACATTTCCTTTTTATGTATTCTTTATACCACATTGCTATTTTGGGTGACATTAGAATCAAGGATGCAATATTTATAGAAGGATGTTACTCTAGTGATAACATATTACAAAAAACTTTGGCAACAATCTGAGACACAGCAGGGGAGCTGCAAGAGAACTATTTTTGTGATGTTTAAAATTATACTAAATTAAAAAAAAATTGTGCTTCAAGCTTTAAATAGCATGGTGTAGTCTAACTGATCAGAGCATCAGATTCTGATAATTTATTACACGGAATGCAGAACATGTTGACAAATAATATTTATAGATAAAAAGCAATTTTAGGCCATTTTAATGTAATTCAACATCAAAGTCATTTTTCAATGGATTGTAGTCTAAAAATAAAGGGCTATAAAATGAAACTCTATATTAATAACAGCAAATCAAAGTATTGGACTTCTGGAAAACAACAGCTAAATTAAACACGTGTGTGTGCACGCACACACGTGCACACACACAGTCACACACACACATACAATCTCTGGTGCAACATTCATTCAATCCTCTGAGACATTCCTATAAATCAGACTTGGATTATACTGCTGTTATGTAACTTTCTTTTTTCTTATTTTTAAAAACATTTTTAACAGCTCTATTGAGATATTATTCATACAACATGCAATTCATCTGTTTAAAGTTAATTTAATGGTTTTTAGTATATTCACCGATATGTGTGATCACCACCACCGTCAAATTTATTTTTGTTACCTTAAAAAGAAATCCCAGCCCCTATTGCCCATCCTCATTCACCAACCCTAAACAACAACTAGACTGCTTTTTACTTTCTGCCTCTATAAATTCTCTATTCTCAGCATTCATATTAATGCAATCCTATATGTGGTCTTTTGAAAGAGGTCTTTTACTTAACGTTTTCAAGACAGCGTGTATTAGTACTTCATTCCTTTCCATGGCCAAATAATATTCCATTCTACGGATAAGCCGCATGTGTTCATTCATTCATCGGTTGGTAAACATTTGGGTTCTTTCCACATTTTGGCTATTGTGATTAATGCCGCTATCAGCATTAGTATACATGTTTTTGTGTATGCTTACGTTTTTACTTCTCTTGAATCTCATTCTCTTTTCAAACTAAATTTTGTGGGAAAAAGAGAGAATCTTGCATTCTATGTGAAACTTTTGTATACATGAATGACAAAAACCAAAAACCTGTTTTCTTACATAAATTTATTTCCAGGAGACTACTATCAACAGGCAGTTACTTAAACTTTATTTGCTAGAATTGCAAGATACTTATTGTTACATCTCCCCCAAAATATAGTTGGCTAAAATTTCCAATGAAGAGACCAGTTTCCCTTGGTAAAATCTTTCTACCCTTTCTCTTCATGGGATTCATCTCTTACTCAAGGAATTCTGAAGGAATCTCAAGATAGTAAAAAAAAAAAAAAAGGAAAATATTTCCAAAACAAAAAATGTTGATATTTATGATATTTTGACCTCTATAATAAATTCCATTTGCCTTTGAGAGCTCAGTGTAAAATAGAAAGATGGTCATGGAATAGTTTTTGGTGACATCTATGGCTTAGTTCAAATTGTACTTAGCTAAATGTTTTATTTCCCTAGACAATTACATCATTTTGTGTGTGTATGGTCCTCTACATTAAAATTTTTTGGTAATAAACCTGTTAGATGTTCAGATTTAATTAAAGTAACTGTAAATTCTTTGTTTAAATTCAAGGGCAGAACTTGGCCCTTAGCATGTAATTAGTATTTACTTTACATATTGGAAGTTATAATTAGAATCTTTGCTAGAGCAAGATAATCTGAAATATGACCAGTGACTCTGACCATAGCACCAGAGGAGATTTAAAATAAAGTGAAAGAAAACTCAAAGAAAACTTTAAATAGAAAGTAAACTTGTATTCTAATGTTGTCTGGTGGAAAAAATAGTGAATGTGTTAAATGTCCACTTGTTTTACTATTATATTTAATATTTTTCAGAACTTAATGTTGTATTATTTACTGGAAACAAGACACTTGATATATTTTCTTCAATGTTTTTGTGCCAATAATAATGATATCAAAGATCAATTATGTCTCATAAAATAGTAAGAATTATTAACCTTGAAAAACAGAGTAAACAGCTGTACTTTAAAGAGGATTTTGTAAATTTAGGGTCCTGAATGAATACTTGTCCAGGTTTTTTCTTAATTTTCCAAATAATGGCTATATATAAATATATAGACACACATATATATATAATACTGCATATATTAATATGATCATAATAATATATAATGAATAATGCATGTGTGTATTTAACTTAAGATGTAAATTTCTTCTCTATTTCTATTCCTACTTCTCAGAATTCTTTATGATTTTGACTGTCAATAGATAAGGACATACAGGTGAGCAAGGGAAAATAATAATTTTGAGGCTTGTCTGCCATGTAAAGAGTCAAAGCCTGGCATCCTCTATGTGAAATATATTAATTCACTTTGAAAAGAAATGTTGGTTACTGCTGCTGCAAATACATACAAATGCACACACACTCACACACAATTTCAATATATGTGTGAAAATTACATTTATAATGCTATGAAATAAAGAAATATTAATTCCTAAATTATTGAAGAAATTAGTGATTGTTCCACAAATACAATTTAAATAGAGTAAGACTAAACTTTACCTAATTATTTCTATGTACTGGGTAATATTTATGTGTTTTCTATCTATTGATTTAATTATATATAAACATACATACCCATTAAATTTTATTTAATATTGGCAATCATTTTTATTTTATAGATTATTTAAGTGAATAAAAACTTTCAGATAAAAATGTTAAAACTGAATAAATTATGATGATTGTTGCACTCACTCAATGTTGCTATTAAAATCATGGAATCATTTGAGATGGGTAAATTTTATGTGTGTAAAATATACAGCAACAAAGTTGTTTTTAGAAACCGAATTGGTAGTCATTATGACAATAATTCTCATCTATTTTTTGTAGATAATTTCCCAGAAACTGTGATAAATACTCTTTATGAATCATCTTATAAATTACTCATAATAATCTCTAAGGTAGGCAATATGGTTTGTATGTGTCCCCACCCAAATCTCATCTTGAATTGTAGTTCCTGTAATACCCACATGCTGTGGGAGGGACCCGGTGAAAAGTAAATGAATCATGGGGCAGTTACTTCCATGCTGTACTCATGATAAAGAGTGAGTCTCACAGATCTGATGGTATTATAAGCATCTGCCATTTTCCCTGCTGGCACTCATCTCTCTCCTGCCGCCATGTGAAGAAGGATGTGTTTGCTTCCCCTTCCACCATGATTGTAAGTTTTGCAAGGCCTCCCCAGCCTTGTGGAACTATGAGTCAATGAAACCTCCTTTCTTTACAAATTACCCAGCCTCAGATATTTCTTCATAGCAGTGTGAGAATGGACTAATATAATAGGTACTGTTAGTTTTTAGAGATGCAGAAAGTAATAGATAGAAAGTTTATGCAAATTTCTCAATGTCATACAAGTACTCAGTGATATAGCTAAGAATGTATATCCTTCCTAAATGTGTGGTCCCTTATATCACATAGAAATTACTCAAACTAAATTATAACATTCAATTAAAGTCAAAGTAAAATAATTTTCCAATGTTTCTTAGTAACATCTTTGAGCAGCTGATTGTATAATACCTATAGCTCCATTAAAACCATCCTCTGGACATTCTGGTATGTAATAAGATATTTCCTTTCATTTATAAAAGCAATTTAAGTAGGTGATTCTGTGAATTTCTGCTAAAACCATCCTATCTGGTACTATGCAGTTTTTATCAATGGTGAAAATTCTTCCAGTATTTAGATTGTTTAGATTAAATAAAACAATAAGATCTGTTATTTCTGTTAAATTATATGTTTGGTGTTTCAGTGACCTAATGGAAGTTTAGCTATTGATAGTTACAGCAAGCATTCGTGAAATGACTTTGTTATATAATTAAAAATTACCTTTAGGGTAAGCATGTTTAGCATGGTTTAAGGAGAGTGGACTTTGTCACTACTTTCTTCAGGGAGACAAAACAAACAAAGAACGAAAAAATAAAGTGAATAAGAAGAAGGAAGAGGTGGAGGACAATGAAGAGGAAGGAAGGAGGAGGAAGAGGAGGAGAAAAAAACAAACACATTGCAAAGAACAAAGGTTTAATCTCCTATACTGAAGCTGGTATACGTATACAACAGAAAAATACAAAACTGGGTTGGAATAGCTACTATTTATCAGCCCTTAAGACACAGAGTCCTCATTTGTGAAACAGGACTGCAAATATCTATCTGGGGGATTTGTTTCAAGGTTAAGTAAACAATAAGAATCACCAAGATTAGTGCTGGTATAATAGTAGGTACTCATTCATACTTATCAATTATTAGAATATATTGGAATATATTTGGATTCTCCTATGCATCTATAGGAGTGTGTGCATGTCTGTGTGTGTGTGTGTATGTGTGTGTGTGTGTGTGTGTGTTTAAGTAAGGTTATTTGCCTCACATGAACAGATAATCCTGGAAAGATAGAATTTTAGTTTTTAAACTACTTTTTGGCTGGGTGTGGTGGGTCGCGCCTGTAATCCCAGCACTTTGGGAGGCTGAGGTGGGTGGATCACAAAGTCAGGGGTTCAAGACTAGCCTGGCCAACATACTGAAACCCGGTCTCTACTAAAAATACAAGAAAAATTAGCTGGACGTGGTGGCAGGTGCCTGTAGTCCAAGATACTTGGGAGGCTGAGGCAGGATAATCACTTGATCCTGGGAGGCAGAGGTTGCCGTGAGCCGAGATAGTGCCACTGCACTCCAGCCTGGGCGACACAGCAAGACTCTGTCTCAAAAAAAAAAAAAAAAAATCTTGAATTGTACTAATAAATAACATTTCAGTATTGAGTTTTTAAACAGTAATGCCCCTGTAAGGAGAAACTAATATAACATTTTGTTTTTACATTTAAAATTGTTCTTATTCTTTATACCTTGTGGCCACATATGCTGGGAAATCAAAATACAGATGTTACATAAATGAATAAACATTCTCTAAGGATAAACAGAAATAATAAAAATACTCTTTCCAAGAGGGCAACATGAACTGACTCTGATCCATTGGAAGTTAGGCAGAGAACATGTGTTCACTCCTTTTCCTCATCATGGGGTGGGTTCATCTGCCAGTTTTCATTTCCTTACTTATTAAAGAATACATGGTGTCTGCAAAAGTTATAAACAGAAAAGAAGACAAGGTGAAAGTCACTGCATTCTTCTTGAGTTGTCTGATATAATATGACCTGAAGTTACATGAAATGGTGAAGTGATGCAAGAAGAGAAGATTCTGAAACAATGTCAACCTTCTGAAGGACATGTGCTTTTTTTCTATTTATAAAGAAAGGGAAACTGTGAGAGTAACATGATTGCTGGGATGAATCTGCGTTCTGCTCTTGACTAGATATGTGTGACCTTTGGCAAGTTACTTACCTGTTTGGGCTTCATTCCATTTCTTCACATTTAAAATGGAAGCATCTGTTTTACAGGGTGGCTATAAGAGCTCATTCATTCATTTATTTAGCAGATATTTATTGATCATCTGTCAAGTGCTAGTCTCTGTGTTAAGCCTGGGGAAGAATACATGAATAAAAAAGAAACAAAGTCTATGCCCTTGTGAGTCTGTATTATACTGGAAAGAAGCATTCATATACAAGTGAATAAATCAACATAGAAGATAGCTATTATAGAATGTGGTAAGTTCCATGAAGGAAATATGAGAAGGGGAGATCAATTCTAGTTAGGGTTCAGCGTCAGCCTCTAAGCAAAGGTAACATTTGACCTAAGACTAGAATGATAAGGGCCATTCACATGAAGCCCTTCAGGAGGAATTCTTTAGGCAGAGGGATCTGCAAGTGTAGGGCCCTGGTGGCTGAAAAAGCCTTCCTAGATTGGAGGAAGTAAACTGTTGCTTTTGGAATAGAGAAACCTGAAAACATGTGCCTGTCTGGAGGTGAGAATTGCTACGAACTAGTGGTTACTTGATGCTTTTTATTACATCTTTGGAATTCAGTGTTATTGAGCTTACATTCTTTTTGTTTCTCATTGTACGTTTGGTGCGTGAGAGGCAGATAACTTGTCTTTTAAATTCACAAGTCTCTCGATCAAGAGAAGCCACAGGGAGGAATGCTACCTGAGGATGTTCATCCTCATTCAGACCTGATTCAGAACACAAGAGTCTAACCATGGAGGTTAATGCCATAATTGGATAAAAAGTGACCGGAGACTGTATACTAAAGGAAAAGAGTGTATTTTGCGAATGGATTGGATGCAAATTGCTTTGCACAACAGGCAGACTGTGATAGATTGTTTTGAAAATGGCAGTAATAACCATCCTATGCTCCTTTCTAATAGGACTTTACCATTGTTATTAAGAGGTAGGGCCTATTTCCCCTTCTCTTGAATTTGGGTTGGCCTTGTGACTTGTTTTAATGAATACATGTGTAGAAGTGACTGAAACTGCCTTGAGAAGATGAGAGGCCACATAGAAAAAAGAACCTGGCTGATAAAAGAAAAAAAGAGAGAAAGCAGGGAAAGAGAAAACCTGCTAGTCTCGAGCAACTTCAGCAATTACACCTGCAGCACTAGACATGTGAGTGAGGCCATCTGGGATCCTCCCACCACAGTTGAGCTGTCAGATGACTGCAGCTTCATAAAGGTTCAAGAAAAGACTAGCAGGAGAGATTGCCAACCCAAATGAAAACATAAGAAATAATAAATTGCTGTTCTGAGCCATCAGGTTTTGAGGTTTATAACTTGGCAATGAATAAATGAAATAATAAGTAAAGAATTACCCCCCAAAATTGTAAGGAATACTGATATTCAAATGTAGGTGACAATTGGATTTACATAAAAGTTCAAGAAATTACACTTCTGTAGGGGTGAGTCAGAGTCATTATTATAATTTCATTTTGTTAAAATTCAAAAATGTGTAAAAATACAGATAAAATATTGCCTATGTAAACTCCAAATTAAAATACTTACTACTGATTATTAATGGTCATATGAGCCAATAATTTTACAACTATTTTACAGAAATTAAAGTAGAACAAATATGAACAATTTAGAGGAAAATAACTTATTATTTTATTGAATATTTCATTACTTAGCACCTATCATATCGCTGACACTGTTCTAAGTGCCTTCCATGGATTAACTTATTTAATGTAATAAAGTTATATTAAGTGTATAATATAACTCCAATTAAGAAACTGAGTAACTGAGAGGGTAACTGATTCCCCAAGTTTACCAGTTAATATGTGAAGGTGCCATAATTTTAACCCAGGAAGCCTAATGTCAGAGTCTGGCTCTCACCCTCTGTGCTATAATAAGGGTATTGAATTTTATCACCAGTATTACCAGTGACAGTAAATGCTTAAGACAGAAATGGGGTCTGCTGGTATCACTACTCTCACTAAATTTCATGAATCTGAACTCTGGCTTGTCAGAGTGTCTAATGTGACATATACTCTTATCATGTATTATTTGAGGTTTTTCTACAATAACACTGAAAATCGCATTGATGGGTTGACCACAAAGGTTCACTTTGCTGATAGGCTGCTTAATATTTAAACTAAAAGATTATCATGGCCTAGATTACAATATGAACAAAAATATTGAGGAAGGGATTTTTTGGTTTTTCTAAAAGTGAAACAAAGAAGATTTAGCAACAGATGTAGTTACAAGGGAGGATTGTTTCCTTTGCTCTTCTTATGTTGTCCACTTGGAATTGCACCTGTAAAGTCCCCCAATAACTTCAATGTATTTCATCACTAGAACTTCATTAAATTATCACTGGCTTATTACTAGAATATCAGGCTCTGAAAAATGGATTTGCCTACTTTTTCAACTTTATTTATTGTAAATGATTGTTATCTCTTTGGGAAACAGAAAGGTTTGATTTAATAAAATGATTAATTTCTTGATACTTCAGTAAAGTTACAACACAGCGCTCTTTAAGTGGGGTTAGGCTATGTCTTCTGCTATGGTTCACAGAATACTGGGTTTATCATAATTAAGATCATAATCACATTTTTATATTTAGTGGGCAGAAGTATCAAGCCATTGGTTAATTCAATATGAGTTCGCTGATAGTGGAAAACTGAATATAAATCAATTTGAAATTGAACAATTCAGTGTTGGTAAGCTGGAGATTGGTTTATGGTTCCTATTTACTATAACTGGGAAATTCTGATTCTTAAAAATAAAGTTTCAACATTTATGGAAGAAAATTTTAGAAAATACAAAGTATTATGTTACCATAGGTGACTGATGAAACAGCCATTAATTCTAAAGTACCTCACCAAATTTCAGTGTATCAACAAAAAATAATCCAGTTCATTTATTTGGTAGATAAAGGTACTAAAACTTTTTTCTGGAGATTTTTAATAAAGTATACACAAATCACAGTTTAAGTGTTACTTTACCATCCAATTTTCCAGCCATGTAAACCTACTAGTATTTCCCTGCTTCTAAACATTTTTGACTATCCATAATCAACGCTTTTAAAGTGTCTTTATAATGTGTCCTTTCCCTAGCATAAATTTCTGATTTGCAGGGCTATGCATTTACTCAGAAAATCTAGGTTAATCTTTGTCTTTTTGCCTCATACCTGATAACACCTTCTTGATACTTTTACACTAAAAAAGAAGAAAAGAAAATATGGAACCAATTGGTAACAAAGGTGGTATTTCGCACAATCATCAATAGAGATTATTGAAGTTCATTGAGTGTATGCTTGTCAATTTTTTAGAAATTCAGAAATCATTTATGGAACAAATAATGAGCAACACTTATGCCAGACACTGAGGTTAATAGAAGAAAAAGATCCAACTGTCAAGCTATTTCCAGTGTACTATGATAAAACTAGCTTTCTTTGTATGTTTACATCTCATTGTGTTAAGAGACCAGTTCTGTATATGGAGAATATATATGAGTTTACTCCAAACTACTTCAGACACTTCCATTCTATAAGAGGAAGGTCCAGTTTCAGGACAGAAATGTTATAATTTATTTTCAGCTGCTTTTCTTTTTTTCTCAGGATAGTTATCATGCTCTGGATTGGAGTCGAGGTTAAATACAAAGTAAGATTGTACAAGAGTTACTCAAAACCAAAGAAAATATCAAAGGTTGTATAATGTTAAATTTTTATGTCATTGGCTAAGAAATTGATTAATAAGTGGTCATACTACTTCAGTCTTTAGTACATTTAATATGAGGGCCATCAAAGAAATATCTTTTCACATATCTACAACTTAATAGCTACAAATATCAGAACCATTTAATTTTATTAGACAGCTAATTACTTCTTTATGCAGTTTCCTTTAAAATTAGAAAGTTATGGTTAGAAAATGTGTACACATTTCCTTGAATACTATTGATAAAGGAAATTGTAAGATCTGCCAGTTCAATATTCTAATGAGGTTGTTATATATTATAAAATATCAGGTAATTATTGCATAAAAGTTTATTTTTAAAGCCCTTTATAAAAATCTGATTGTTTACATGTGGATTCTGATCATACTAAACAAATGTTATTCTTTCCCCATCAGACTACAAGCTTCATTAAAAAGAATGTATGCTACTCTTTTTTTTTTTTTTTTTTTGAGACAGAGTCATGCTCTGTCACCAGGCTGGAGTGCAGTGGCCCGATCTCGGCTTACCGCAATCTCTGCCTCCCGGGTTCAAGCGATTCTCCTGCCTCAGCCTCCCGAGTAGCTGGGATTACAGGCGTGCACCATCACACCCAGCTAATTTTTGTGTTTTTAGTAGAGACGGAGTTTCACCATGTTGGCCAGGATGGTCTGGATCTCCTGATCTTGTGATCCCCCCGCCTTGGCCTCCCAAAGTTACAGGCGTGAGCCACCGCGCCCGGCCGCTACTCTTTGTTTCCTCCTGTAACACGTTTAAGGCCAAGAATAGAGTAGATAACTGTCCTGGACAGTAATCTAATTGCCTATCACTTTTTCTCTAAAAACAACCTGCCTTTTTCAAAGTGGTCAATTCTTGGCCTCCTTTTTTCTTCCTTGGCACAATTTCCCCTGGCTACAATGGATGAGTCGGTCCCAGGGAGAGGGAGGACATATAACCCAGACTGGACTAATCAGCAATTTTCTTTAAGACTATGGCTGAGACAGATAAAAGGTGAAATTCTCTTCAGAGAGAACAAATGGTCGCAAGTGAATCCAGGTACTCATGGTAGTCACGTTTTCTCACCGTGCGGTGGGATAGTAGAGGAAACTCACCTGCAGAGAATTAAAGGACATACACAGATGAGCAGGGCTGGGAGATCAAGCGTCCTGGAGTTCCTGAGTTTTTGGTTCCAAACATGTCTTGAGGATAAACTGCATTCCTGAACTTGAGTTCCGGGAGATATTATGTTACTCAATTAGTGAATTCTCTCTTTAGCTTCTCAACTGGGATTTTTATATCACCGAAACAATTATTTCCATACACCATTTCGTAAATATTTACGAGCGACGATTTTTTTGTTTTCACTTTTCCTAAGTGATAATACAGATGTTTATGACTAGTTAACCAAGATATGGCAGTGTTTTAGTAATTGTAATATTATAGAAAACTGTGAGGATTTATTGTAAAAAATGAATGCAAAAAATGAGACTACTTTTTTAAATAAAATAAATCTGCAATTTAATTATTAGAATAGATATGCTTAATGTAGGAAGTCTCGCTAGGAGGCAAGATATTTATCCTGATGGTATAGTAATTGCTCCAAACATGTATGAAAATACCTTTCTATTTTTTTCTTAAAATTAAGTTTACTTCAGAAGAAAAGCAACGTACTTTTTCTCTAGCCTATTTTTAAAACTTTTTAATTTTTTTTTTTTTTTATTTTAGAGATGGAGGCTCATTCTATTACCGAGGCTGGAGTGCAGTGACACGATATCAGCTCAGTGCAACCTCCGCCTCCAGGGTTCAATCAATTCTCCTGCCTCAGCCTCCCAAGTAGCTGGGACTACAGGTGCACGCTGCCACGCCCAGCTTATTTCTTCTGTATTTTAGCAGAGACGGGGGTTCACTGTGTTGGTTAGGCTGGTCTCAAACTCCTGAGCTCAGGGAATTCACTCGCCTTGGCCTCTCAAAGTGCTAAGATTACAGGCATGAGCCACTGCACCCGGCCTTTTCTGACCTAATTTTTAACACCAAACAATATTGTTTGCTTCTTTGTCTAATTTACTCACAAGAATTGATACTCATATTTGTCTCGGGTTGGGTAAATGGAGTCATCACTCTGAAACTATTCTTTTTTTTTTGTAGGAATGAAGACTTTAGCTTCCTTTTTTTGAATATATCATTAACATTAATTTTGAAATTTCCACCTGTAAAATTATCTCAAGAAGCATATGAAATATTCCACAAGAGTGATCTCTTTTGTATAAGATTTTGTTGGGCAAACTACGCATTACCCCACTCCACTCCCCATTAGTTGAGTTGCACTAAACCTCTATACTCTGTCTAGATATAGCTTAATCTGGTTTCACATTATAATACAGTTTGAAGAAATGTAGCTATGCCCCATTGATTAATTTCCAATGTGCTACCACTTTTAGATAAAAGGTTGGAAATGGAATTTTTAAAAATGCATTTACATAACAGAATCATATTATTATCAATAAGTTGGGCAAAAATAACTTCTTTATTCATCTCTCAAAGTGATAATCAATGGTTTACTTGTTTAAAATCAGAAACTTTGGTAAATCTAAATGATAGTATAGAATAATATAAATTAAATCATTTTTATCATCCTCCTTTTATCAAGAATAATTTATTTTTAAGAAGTACTTACTATATAAGGATCCATAAGCCACAGATAGTTACATTAGCCATTCAAATTATTTTAAGCTAGTGATCACATTGTTTTTAATTATGTCAAAAGAGTGATGCTTATTAAAACTGTTCAAAACAGAAGTAAATAAGAAGAAGCAACTTGTTTTTCTGGATATATTAAAAATAATGCATAAAGCTAAAGTAAATAAAGCAGTATGAAAACAGAAATTGAATAAGTAGACCAATTAAACTAAAGTAGAATGGAAATTGATCCTATATCATAGAAAAATGTCCAGGGTAAGTTATTGCTGAGTGCAAAAAGTTATAGAATATTAGATATTCTATAATACCTGCAGAAATATATATGGAACCATTTGTGTATATATAGTAAGTGTTCTAGATGTTTGACCACTCACATATTATGTTAATAAACTCTGGGGAGTAGGATTCCAAGTTGGTGGAATTTCAAGTGTTTACTTTTATCATTTCCTTGTGTATTGGTTAGTTATTATTATTGTTATTATTAGAGATGTAGTCTTAAACTCTTAGACTCAAATGATCCTCCTACTTCAGCATTGGTTAGTTGGTTTTTATCTTGAGAGTCAGAGGGAAACAACTGAGAATTTGTAAACATAAAGAAAAGAAGAAAGAGAGGCAGAAAAAAGAAAGAATGAAGGAAAGAAAGGGAAAGAAAGAAGAAACAGAGAGAGACAGGAGGGCTGGAACAACAATTCAGAAGAAATTTTGGCCCTCTAGCATTTCTGCTGTTTGTCAGAGTCAAAGTGAGGATATAGAAGATGTTCTCAATTTTGCCATGTGTGTGTTTAATTTTATAAAAACTTAATTTGCCACAGTAAATTACTTTAAGGATTTGAACCTATTGATCTTCAAGTTACTTTAAATTCCATTTTCCTCTTTTGCACTTGGTTTCTAAACATCTGTATCATATATCTCTTTGAACTCTCACAGCAAATTCTAAATTTGAAAATTGATTTCCATTTAATTTATTGAAAGACTAGATAAAAATGAGAGAGGGATTGTTATAACCTTTTGACTTTCAATGGTTGTAACCTATCAAGCATTGTTTTTATTTACTAAACTTCACTAGGCATTTTAGGAACCGAATGCTCTGATATGTGTCTGGAGTGATTTCCTGTTTACTCTGGCACAGTGATGTCTGAGCAATTCAGACTTCAGTGGGGAAACATCGCAGGCTGTGTGATCTAACAGCTTCTTCCCTGTTCTCATACTCTTGCCAACAGTGAAGCTGATGCCATGTTTACTGCTCAGCATTTGAGCTGTGACACAGTGTACAAACTGTGGCATCACATTGGCCATCTGAGTTTTCTCATGCGAATTGCAATAATTTTTTATGGCTATTTAATCATATTGAGTATACTAAAAAATCTGTTCTTTGTCCACCTGAGTGAGTTGCACTCAGCACTTGTCATTGTCATTAATATTTTTTAAACGATATTATGGTGCATTGTTTGGGCATGTGACACAAAGGAACTCACTTTACCTAATAGAAATTACAACCACTCAGAACAAAATTTTCCACATTAGCTGTGAAACTATGGTACTAGAACCTTAAGAAAGAAATGTAGTTTATACAATTTTGAGTTTCTGAATTTTTTGAGTGCTCAAAATAATAGTATATATATATGTGGGTTGAGGAAAGCTGTTTGGATATAAATTAATATTTTCTATTACCTCATAAATTTTTTAAGAAGGCACACTAGATGACCATTTGCTAGCCAAGATTTTAGACAAGCTCCTAGTTTTGTTACCAGAATTTAGGCACTTCTATCTCCAGTATTAAAAATAACTAAAATTTTACGATGGGAGTTTTATGACATTGTGTACAGACTAGGCCCTGTGCTACAGTGCAAATACCCCAGAAAAGCACAAAATCCAAATTGTTATTAGTAATTTACTCTCTAGAGTGAATCACATCATTCTGTCCTTTATGAGTGAAGGTTCTGACAGAAAGGGAATGTAGAGAGACCATGAGAACCCAGAGTGTCTATTAAGAAGTGAAAGGATGTCAAGAAAAATAGGAGTGGGATAAGTGGGCCAGGAAGATTGGAGGAGGAGGAAAGAAATGGAAGAAAGGGCGTTTCTTTCTTTCTTTCTTTTTTTTAAAAGAATAAGTATTTTATTTATGGTTTCCCCAGAAAGAGACTCTGAGATAACAATTGAAGTGCAAGTAGTTGATTTGATAGGCAATAATTTGGGAGGCACTGGAAGGAAAGCAGGGTGGGAGAAAGGGAAGAAGAGGCATTTAAGACAGCAAAGTGAGAAACTAAGATATGCTTGCAGGTTTTTTATTGGAGAAGTGATCATAGGTAACAGGAGTGAAGGACATTGGGTGTGAAAGAGGAAGGTGGAAAAAACCAATACAACCATTGATTAAGGTGGCCATGGTTATGAATGGCTAGGACTCAATACCTCAGGACCTTCTGAGGACCCTTCCGAAACACATCTCAGAACTGTCCATTTATCTTTCTAGGAAATCAAATGGATAAACATCGATTCATTAACCTAGCACACAACACAGTGTATGGGGAAAGTATATCTCAGTTTTGGAATCAAATGCACCTGCTTTTGTATGTTGGTACTGCCTACTCACTAGCTACATGGGATCATTGTAAAACCTCCCTGAAAATTTTATCTTATATCTGTAAAATAGGGAGTAACATTGCCTATTTTCTGGTAAAAACCCTGATAAATTACCTCAGAATTTTTCAATAATTCTTCCAAACTTTTATCTCAAATTATTTTTGTCTAAAAATAGCAAAGAGAAAAATCTTTTGAGACTCAAACCTCTCTCTTGTGAGACAAAACTGAAATTCAATTGTTGAACACAGCTACTAACTGTTTTGCTAGTTTATCTTATGTATTTTTACTAGACGCAGGAATGCAAAGGAAAGCATTGAAATATGTCATTAAATAATTATATTTAACCACAATGGTATAAACTAGATATATTTTCTACATGTACATGGATTCGTAAATATAAACATAGATAGTATTTTATTACTTCTTTAAATATATTTGAATTACTCTGTGAATGAGTTTGTGAAAACTTTTTTCTCATTTGCCGCTTCTGAGATGATAGAATGGAATTACGGCCCGAAGTATCATGTATGTACAGCCTTGAAAGATACTGAGGAGGTCAGAAATCAACACTGATCTTTAAATAACATGTAAATCAAATCACTAAATCATAATGAAAAAAATTTTGATCAACAAAGTCTTTTACATTTATTATATTGGTCTCTGTTTTTAATATGAAGAATTTCAATTATGTGTAAATAGATGCTCACCCATTTTATCGGAACTTAGTGGCAA
This sequence comes from Trachypithecus francoisi, assembly GCF_009764315.1. Classification (NCBI taxonomy): domain Eukaryota; kingdom Metazoa; phylum Chordata; class Mammalia; order Primates; family Cercopithecidae; genus Trachypithecus; species Trachypithecus francoisi. The sequence goes on along the minus strand of NW_022681469.1, from coordinate 85,299,126 downwards.
AGATGAGAGTTAAAAGTCTTTCATGGTAATTATTCCCTTTTTCGCATCTCACAGTAGGGAGGAAAAGTCCACTCCCAAAGGGCACAACACCTTCCCTCCACTGTCTCACTCACTGGGGAGAGTTTGTGGGATCACAAAGACCTTTGCTCCAGGGTGAAGCAGCTGTTCTGGGTGCTTGCCAACTGAAGTGATGGTCTAGCAAAATCTGTCAACAAGGAAAACATGCCACATCCTCATACTCATGTGGCTGCCTTCTCTTTTCCTATTTGGCATACCCCTTGGGACACTGCCTTATACAAAAGGCCAAGACGGGTGACATACGTGTGAACATATGGCACTGCCCTCCTGGGGTAATATACACGAAAACATATGGTGCTGCTCTCCTACTCGTCAGCAAACACAGGAAGGACTTTGTCATAGTTACATTGTTTATTTTCCATAAGGTTCTGAATTGTCCCTGAAAGGGGATAATTTGCGTTCTTTCTAGATATAAGGAAATATCCCAACTATATTAAAGAGCAGATGGTTGTCTGATCCTTGAGAAATACATATGTATATAATATTTTCTATCTATATTTTATAAATATTTTTCTGCATATTTAGAACTATATGTTCTAAATGTATTTCTAAAGAAGTAAATGACTATAATCATATATGTATATATACACATATATGTCATATAAATAAAATAGCACACATTCTTAGTAAAAAGATTATCTGTTTTTCTCTTATAAGTGCTTCATTTTTAAGTGTTTCATTTTGATATATATTATAAAAGAATTTTTAGTTCGTCGGTCTTTTTTATGTTTTTACATCCAAGTATTTTCATTCTCTCTGGCTAACTCATTCCTAGCCTGCTGATTTGAGTTTAAAACTCTTCTTTCAGGAAGTCCAGTATCCTAAGTTAAGAATAAATTTCTCTCTTGGGGCCTTCTAAAACCCGGCTCTTCCTTGCCATTGTACTCACCATTGCTTAAACACTTGACATTATTACCCACAACACATAAACGTGGGGAAGAGATGCTCTCCCTTTTTTACCAGGATGTTTCTCCCATGATGAGAATGGGTTCTAGAAAGAGGGGGGTGGTTAATAAATATTGAATGAATAAATTTAAAAATGTATCCATATAATTAGGAAATTATAAAGACAGGAAAAGGCAAGAGTTATAGGGAGAAGAAATTTAGCAGTAGAAAAGTCAGTATCTACTAAGTGACTGGATGTGGCAATTAAAGAACAAAGCAGAATCAGGAAGGAATCTGAGATATTCTTGGTAAGGGTGGAGAAAGGAGAGCGGTTAACAGTTTCCTTGGCCTGCTGTCTTCAATGACCCAATCTGATTACCTCCTTTGTTCCCAATATTTGGGATGAATTAGATCATGTTATTATAAGAAAAACAAACATGTTTCATTACCACCTCATTTTTCCCCACCTAACTGATGATCTGTGGTCCCTTGATGACCTGCTCCAATGCCAATTCATTATCTGCTGTTGACAAACCAAATGTAATATTAGCACCCTGAAGACCACACAGTTGAGACTCTCCACTGAGGCATAAAGATTTTTCTATCTCTGGAAGATAGTGTTCTTTCAACTTCATGGAGCTGCCCTGGAAAGTTACTCAGAATAACATCATTCTTGTCTCCAAAGCCTCCTCTTTCTTTGCCCTTGCTTAGACTCTGCTTCTGGCAAACTATTCATTATTTGTTGAAGGAGGTTATTTCAAATCCCAACATAAGTATTTCCTAGAAATACACACTCTGTACCACTTTAATTACGTCCAATGGTATTTAAAATACTTCATTTAAATGTTATGATTTTGTGAAAATGCCAGACGCAATTCCTAGCACATAATTGGCACTTTATACACATTAATGTCCTGCGTACATTGTTTGAGAATTATTATCCATGTACCCTAATAATGCCTTCAAGTTCTTTATAGAATAGAGGTGGACAAGCTCTTTTTGTTAATTTCCAAATAGAAAATATTTTCAGCTTTGAGGACCTTGCAGTCTCTTTCACTGCAAAAATCAAGATGGACAATATGTAAAGAAATGGATGTAGTTGTGTTCCAATAAAACTTTATCTACAAAAACAGTCAATAGTCTGTATTGGCCCATGGACTATAATTTGTTGATCACTGATATAAATGCTTTGATATTCCAGGTATAGCATTGTAACATTTGATACGTTGTTAGGCCCCTAAGAGACTTTAACTAGATAGCTAAGCAGTTATTTGTTTGTGTATGGGACTGGATGAGGAGTGTGAAATAGGATTGATGAGTGTATTTTCTCATGTTTTCCAGGCAGCATTATAATTCATTGATAGGTTTTTTTTGTTTTGTTTTGTTTTGATTTGTTTCTTGTGGATAGCTGAGCTGTATTATACAGTTTAATAGCAGTAGTGATGGGGTGTGAGCTGTCAATTATATTTTAAAAACCCACAACATTGTCATCAAGGAATAAGTGCCTTATTGAAAGCTTGCTATCCTTGACTTCTTTAAATCAATTTTATTAAAGATGAGTGGCATTTTATATTTACATACAATAAAATGAACCCATTTTAATTGTACTGTTTGGTAAGTTTTGACATATTTACACAAGTGGTCATTGCCAAATCACAATACATACCATATTTCCATTACTCCAAAATGTTCCCTTTATGCTCCTTCCAAACCCTGGTTTAAAACATGCGTGGATCTGCTTTCTGGTACTGTAGATTAGACTTGGCTTTTCTATAACTTCATAATAATGAAATCATATAGTATTAATTTTTTCATATCTTGTTTCTTTTACCTGGTATAGTATTTTTGACAAGAATACATGTATGTATATATCATTTCTTCCCTTTTAATACTTAGCAGTATCCAAATGTATTAATGTTATCAGAATTTGCTTAGGCACTATATTAGTCAGTTCTGCATTGATATAAAGAACTATCTAAGACTAGATTATTTGTAAAGAAAAGGGGTTTAATTGACTCACAGTTCTGCAGGCTATACAGGAGGCATGACATAGGAGGCCTCAGGAAACTTATGATCATGGCAGAAGGCAAAGGGGAAGCAAGCACATCTTCATATGGCAACAGGAAACAGAGAAAGTGAAGGGAGAACACACTTTCAAACAACCAGATCTTGTGAGAACTCACTCACTATTATGAGAACAGCAAGAAGAAAATCTAATCACCTCCCACCACATCCCTCCCCCAACGCTGGGGATTACAATTCAAAATGAGATTTGAATGGGGACACAGAGCCAAATCATATCAGGCATTCAGCTACTGATGAACATATGGATTGTCTCCAGTTTGAGGTTATTATGAATAAATCTATAAACATTCACGTACAAACCTAGAAGAGGAATTATTTGGTTATATGGTAAGTTACGTTAAACTTTTTAAGAAATTTCCAAACTGCTTTACACAGTAGTTTTATCATTACATTACTATCAGCAGTGTATGACAATTTCAATTGGTCCAGTCTCACCAAAGCTTGATATTATCACCCTTTTTACTTTTAGTCATTTCTAATCATTGTGTAGTATTAACTTATTGTGATTTTAATTTACATTTCCCTGATGATAAAAAAATAGTGAACCATCTCATGTGGTTATTTGCTATTCATATGTTTCCTTTTGTGACATCTCTGTATTTTTTTGTTCAATTTTTGATTGAGTAGTTTGCCTTTTTATTATTGAGCTGTAAGAATGTTTGAAGTATTCTAAACTCAAGTCCTTTCTCAGGTTTATACATTTCAAATATTTTCCCTCAGTGTGTGTCTTGCTCCTTCAATCACTTAATGTATTCTCTAAAAAAGGCAGTTTTTAATATTTATGAAGTCTAATTTATAAAAATATTTTTATCTTTAAAAGTTTTTGAATCTTTTTAATAAATCTTTGCCTATACCAAGATTGCAAGATTTACTCCTAATTTTTTTACAAGTTTATAGTTTTAGCTTTCAAGGTTAAATCTATGGCCTGTCTCAAGTTAACTTATGTGTAGGTTGTGGCATCATTTCACAATTCATTTTCAAGTAGATATTCACTTGTTCCAGCACCATTTCTAGAAAACAATATTATTCCCCTATTTAATTGTCATGGCACCTCTGTTAAACATGAATTGATGATGTATGTGTGGGTCTTTATGTGATTCATTTTGTTGCACTAATTTATATATCTATATGTAAACAGCACATTGTATTGATTGTTATAGCTTTAAAGTTATGGCATGAGGTAGTGTAAGTTTTTCAATGTTATTGTTTAAAAACGTCTTTTGACTATTATAGATCAATTTCCTCTCAAATAAGTTGCAGAAATAGTTTGTCAGTTTCTACAAAATTGCCTTCAAAGATTTCAACTGAGAGAAGATTGAATATGTAGAGTAACTTGGGAAAATTAACATATTATAAAAGATGAGTGTTCCGTCAATGAACATAGTATATATTTCCATTAATTTAGACTTCACTTTGACCAGCAATGATTTATAAGTTCTTTGCAGATATTGTACCAATGTTCTTAATTGTATTCCTAAATATTTCATGCTTTTGTTTCTTTTTGTCAGTTACATAATTATTGTAAATTAAGTTCAATTTTCAATAATTAATTGCTATTATATAGGAATATAATTTATTTTTACATATTGCCTTTTTATACTTCAGTCTGCTTAACTCATTTACTAATTCTAGTATTGTTATTGTAGATTCCCTAACATTTTTTATGTATTGTCTCATTGTGGAAAAAAGACAGTTTCAGTTTTTAAATATTTTTTCTTCTAGAAGTTTTATGATTCAGCATGTACATTTATATCTATGATCCATTTAAATGTAATTAATATGTATGTTGGTGAGCACCATTGAAGTTATTTTCTTCCCTTTTATTTATTTTTATTTTTTGCCTTATTGCAATGATAAGGATCTTCAATGTGATGATGAATAGAAGTGGCAAGAATGGGCATCCTTGTCTTATTTTCAATCTTAGGACTTTTACCATTAAGCATAATGTGATATGTAGATAATTTCTAGATGTCCATAATCAGGTTGAATATGTTCTTTTATTCCCATATTGCTGAAAATTATTTTCATGAATTGATAATGAATTTAGTCACATGTGGTAATCATATGGTTTTCCTTTTATTCTCTTAATATCATGAATTATATTGATTGGTCTGAAGATATTCCACATATCATGCTTTTGCTGATTTCTGCTTATTTTGTTGATAAATCATTCATTAGTCCTGTGTTGACGACTGATAGCTCTTTCAGTTGACTCCGGTATCCCTTTGACATATCCCCTGGTTTTTGTTGTTATTCTTTATCCATTTGTGGCACTTTCTGTGTATGTGTGCCCTTTCTGGCACTCCAGGCTCATCTAGTATAATTTTGTGCTCTGGCTCTACCATCAGCTATTTCTCCAATGTATCCTGGTTTCTTTTGTTGGATAGGAGTAATAGAAAGCAAGATCTGAACAATAGGTATGCTTATTGCTACTGGGTATCATTGCTTCTAGGTCCTTTCAGCTGACATTTCAGATGTCTATATTAAATATATATATATATATGCTAACCCACAGATATGCACATATCAATAAATATTTCTAGATGTAACCATCTATCTTTGTGTCTATATTGAACTAACCAAGTCCATATTTATGTCTCCAACTCTAATCCATTACCACATGGTTCTTCCTGGTCTCCTCTTGTTGCTTATCTATAAATTCCCACTCCAACAGTGAGAAACCTGACTCATGTCCTCTGACAACCATTTACTCCGTTGCTTAATTCTGGTATACACGCATAGTGTTTCTACAATTATTAAACCTTATCTGAAAGGGAAACAATGTTATCAATTAAAGTACAGTGTTTATGTAAAAATGCTTTTGTCTACAGTGTTGCAAGCTATACTTATTTCCAAGGTAACTGAAATCTGTACCCTAATACCCTAATCTTTTTTTGAGGATGTTTCATATAGTTGTAATATATTTAGATTATTTTGTCAAATTCTGCATTCTGTCTGGGATCTCTGGACCTCTTTAACAATTCTCAGGAAAAAATTGCATTCACTGAGATTTAATCTTTGTTCTGTGATGCTCTATGGATTTTGACAAATGGGTGGTTATCAGGTATATACTATTACAGTATCATACAGAAAAATTTCATTGTCTTAAAATAATCCTCTATATTTCACCTACTAAAACCTCCTTTCCTTCCCTTGAGCTCTAGCAACCACCGATTTTTTACATCTCTGTACACTTTCCATTTACAGAGGGTTATTAATTAGAATTATATATAGCCTTATGTCTTTTCATGGCTTATTTTTTTCTTCCTTTCTTTTTTTAAATTCCTTTGTTTCCTATTGTACTGGCTAGAACTTTTAGTACAATGTTGAATAGGAGTGGTGAGTGGGAACATCTTTGCCTTATTCTGATTTTAAAAATCATCCAGTTTTTCACAATTAGCTGTAAGTTTTTCTTGTCATTCTTTATCCATTTGAAAATGTTTCCTCTCTGTTCCTTGAGATTAAGAGTTATCTTAAATGAGTGTTAAACTTTATCAAATGCTTTTCTGCATCAAAAGACATGATCATATGATGTTTCTTTTGCTTGGTATTGATGTGGTGAGTGCATTGATCTATTTTCAAATATTGAACAAGCCCTGAAGACATGGAATAAATTCTACTTGGTTATGTGTATATGTATGTTTTTATACAATGTTGGAATCAATTTGCTAAAATTTGTTAAGAATTTTTACATCTATTTTCAAGACAGATAATGGTCTACAGTTTTTCTTTATATAATGTTTTTATTTGGTTTGGATATTAGGGTTTTGTTGGCTTCATAGAATGAGATAGGAACGGTCATCTTTGCTTCTATGTTCTGAAAGAGATTGTGGAGAACTGATATCATTTCTCTCTTAAATGTTTTGGTAACATCTGCTTGTGAAACCATCAAGCACTGATCCCCCACCACCCACTTTTTAGTAGCAAATATGAAGTGGGAGGAGAATGTATAATTTTATGATAAAATCTCAATCTTTTAATGGATTTGTATTTCTGGCTTGTGACCTGTACTAGTATTTCTTCTGTACAGCTTTCTCCACTCTTTAGGTGAAACAAGAAGGGCAGAGGTGGCTGGAGTCAGAAAATAAACTTCCCTCATGGCTTTGGGACAAGGCTCTGGTGTGGCCTTTCCTACTGAAGAGCAGGCATTTTCTGATGGAGAAGTCTCTGTGCATATTTCACAATGATTACCTTTCCTCTCTTCCTGCTAGAGTCATGAAGGGATCTTTCTTGGCTCTTCAATATGAGAATCTGATGATGAAGTTATTGTATATAAATTCTTCTGAGAACTTCAGCCCCCAGGAGTTTCTCACACTCTCTCTAGTGCACCCTTACTTTCCAACAATTCATCAACATCTCTATTTAAGTATTTGTATTAGTCAGAGTTTTCCAGCAAAGAGAAATGAAAGGAGATGTAGATATACAATTGGCCCTTGAACAACAAAAGTTCAAACTGCATGGGTCCACTTATACATGGATTTGTTTGAATAAATACATTGGAATATGTTTGGAGATTTGTAACAATTTGAAAAAATTTGTAGATAAACCATATAGCCTAGAAATATCAATAAAATTAAGAAAAAGGTAGGTATGAAAAACATACGTCATGAATGAATAAACTATATGTGGATGGTAGTTTTTTGTCATTTACTAGTATAAAATGTATACAAATTTATTATAAAAAGTTAAAATTTATCAAAACTTACACACATACAATTACAGATCAAATATGGCATCATTTGTAGTATAAGCAAATGTAAAGGTGTAATATTAAGTCATAACTGCATTAACAGTAGTACATACTGTACTACTGTTATAACTTGGTTGCCGCCTCCTATTGCTACTATAGTGAGCTTAAGTGTTGTAAGTATCTGTTAAAACCATATGTTGCTAATTATCTCCATGTGAGCAATTCATGTCTGTAGTAAATGAAATATGGCAGTAAAAAGTAATCTCTCATGGTTCTCATATATTTTTATCATATTTAGTGCAAGATCATAAACTTTGAATAACACCAAGAGATACATACTAAATGCCAGTAGTGATTCTGAAAGTACTTCCAAGAAGCAGATGAAAGTTGAAATACAATAAAAAATGAATTTCTTGATATGTACTCTAGATCGAGTTCTACAGCTGTGGTTGCCTATTTCAAGACAACAGTTGTTAATAAAAGGGCAACTGGCCGGGCGCGGTGGCTCAAGCCTGTAATCCCAGCACTTTGGGAGGCTGAGACGGGCGGATCATGAGGTCAGGAGATCGAGACCATCCTGGCTAACCTGCTGAAACCCCGTCTCTACTAAAAAATACAAAAACCTAGCCGGGCGAGGTGGCGGGCACCTGTAGTCACAGCTACTCGGGAGGCTGAGGCAGGAGAATGGCGTAAACCCGGGAGGCGGAGCTTGCAGTGAGCTGAGATCCGGCCACTGCACTCCAGCCTGGGTGACAGAGCGAGACTCCATCTCAAATAAATACATAAATAAATAAATAAACATAAAAATAAAAAATAAAAAAAAAGGACAATTGTAAAAAAAAAGAAAGAAAGAAAGAAAAGAAAATTAATACAGCTACACCAGCAGGCATGAGAAGCTTGCACTTTTTGATAAATACTTTTTAATCATATTGAAAATGCAGCTTTTATATGAGTGCAGGATTGCTGTAAGAAAGGCATACCTGTAGACTCAAAGGTGATTCCAGAAACAACAAAGTCATTACATGACAAAACAAAAGGAAGGTAAGGATCTAAAGCTGAAAAACGTAACACCAGCAAAGGATGGTTTGATGATTTTAGAAAAAAGTTTGGTTTAAAAAATATCAAGATAACAGGAGAGGCAGCTTCTGCCAACAAGAGACAACAGACAAGTTCCCAGATGCCATTAAGAAAATCATTGAGGAGAAAGAGTATTTGCCTGAACAGGTTTTTAATGTAGACAAAAGTGCCCTAAAAATTACAGCCAATTTATCCTGTCCAAACTGTAGCATATGTCTCCTGAAATACGTAAAAAGTTCTATGTTCTGTTTGGACTCTAGTTTCTATGAAAGAGTTCAGAAATTGTCTCCAGTCAGAAAGCCAGGATGAAAAATTTTCTAGTTTCTATATGTTTATTTAGGAAAATTGATGTTGGAACTTAAACTCCAGTGTATAGTATTAAGAGGTGGGACCTTTAGCAGATGTTAAATAGTGAGGATAGAGCCCTCATTAAGGGGATTAGCAACCTTATAAAAGGGCTCGAGGGAACTAGCTAGGCCTTTTCTGCCCTTCTGTTCTTCCTCCACATGAGGACAAAGCAAGAATCCTCTTGTCAGGCACTAAGCCTGCTAAGATCTCTCAATCTTGCACCTAGCCTCTAGAACTGAGAGAAATAATTTTGTATTATTTATTAATTACTCAATCTGTGTCTCTTAAATAGCAGCACACCTCATCTTTGACTTCAATGCAATGGTGTACAGTGACAAGTGTCACCCACATTATGTCTACTAAATACTGATACTGTGAGGGGTCCCATTATATAGATCATGTTGCTTTGCTAAATAGGTGTGAATACAATGCATTCTGTAACTTCACTTTGGGGTGTCATTGATTATTAAAGACACTTTTAAATCTAGTTTAACCTAGAGGTTCCCAAATTCACCTGGTCAAAGTCCCCATTGGGAAACTTCCACTCAGACAAGAATAATTAGAATGTTTAAATAATGATAAGTAGCAAAGCACATGAAAGTCAGTCTAATTGATCTGTTCTTTTGAGGAAGTAATTTTTTAAAAGTCAAAATAGGACTTCACTTCTAGGCCATGAATTTCAGAGGGGACACAAACATTGAAACCATAGAATGCACACCCTGACCCCCGAAAATTTATGTCCTTTTCACATGCAAAATACATGTATTTCATCTTAATAGCCTGAACAGTCTTAGCTCATTCCGGCATCAACTCATATTGGAAATGATTTAGAAAAATGTTTCCTTTAAAAAATGATTTTAGAAAAAAGTTTGGTTTAAAAAATATCAAGATAACAGAAGAGGCAGCTTCTGCCAACAAGAGGCAACAGACAAGTTCCCAGATGCCATTAAGAAAACCATTGAGGAGAAAGAGTATCTGCCTGAACCGGTTTTTAATGCAGATAAAAGTGCCCTAAAAATTATAGCCAATTTATCCTGTCCAAACTGTAGCATATGTCTCCTGAAATACATAAAAGTGCTAGGTTCTGTTTGGACTCTAGTTTCTATGAAAGAGTTCAGAAATTGTCTCCATGCAGAAAAGTTTAAAAAGCTCAATATGTCATTTAAATATCACCTAAATCAGATATAAGTGAGACTCAAAGGTGTGACATCCTGAGACCAATTCCCTCCAGCTGTGAGGCTATGAAATCAAACAACTTATGTGCTTCCAAAATAAAATGTTCTAATAGGCACAAGATAGACATTCCTATTCTGAAAGAGCAACAGGAAAGAAGAAAGTGGCTAACAGGTCCCAAGTAATTCCAAAACCCAAGAAAGAAAACGTTAAATCTTGGGACTTGAGAACAAAATCTTTGATTCTGTGCCCTGCTTTCCAAGACCTCAGGTGGCTCCACTCCAATGGTTTTGCTGGACACAGCCCACACAGCAGCACTCTCTGATGGGAGTTTTATGCCTGCGGCTCTCTCAGCCTGATGTTGCATGCTGGTGGCTCTGTGATCTCAGAGGAAGAATGCTGAGTAATGCAGGAACTTCCTGGGGCAGGTAGATTACATTGGACCACTTTCATCCTGGAAGGAGTCACATTTTATTCTTATGGGAATAGACACTTTATCTGGATATGGATCTCCCTTCTCTGCATTCAATGTCTCTGTCTACAGCATCATCTGTGAAGTTACAGATGATTTATCCACCATCATGGTATTCTACACAAATTGCTTTTGATTAAGAAACTCACTTCACAGTCAGAGAAGTAAAACAATGAGTCATGCTCATAAAATTTACTGGTATTTCCATGTTTCCTCACTATTCTGAAGTAGTGGGCTCCCTAGAACGGTAAAATGGCTTTTTGAAGGTGCAAATACCATACCAACTAGGTGACAATACCATGCAGGGCTGGGACAGTGTTCTCCAGGAGGCTGTATATGCTCTGAATCAGCATCCAATAGATGGCACTATTTCTCCTATTGCCAGGATTCACAAGTCCAGAAACGAAGAGGGGTATCACTCACCCTTACCCATAGTAACCCTCTAGCAAGCATTTTGTTTCTTGTTTTGTGACTTTATGCTCTTCTAGCCTAGATATCTTAGTCCCAGAGGGAAGAATGATTCTACCAGAAAACACAACGATGATCCCATTAAATGGAATTTGAGACTTCCACCTGGCAACTTTGGCCTCCATGCGTCTGAGTCAAAAGGCCAGGAAAGGAGTTACCATGTTGGCTGGGATGATCTGGGCTACCAAGGGGAAACTGAATTACTACCTCATAACAGAAGCAAGAAAAAAGTATGTCTGAAATACAGGTGATCCCTTAGGCCATCTGTTAGCATTACCCTGCTCTGTGATTAAGGTCAGTGGGAAACTACAACTCAATCCAGAAAGGACTGTTAATAGTCCAGAGTTTTCCAGGAATGAAGGTTTGGGTCACTTTTCCAGGTGAAGAATCATGACCAGCTGAGGTGCTTTCTGAAGGCAAAGGGAATATAGAATGGAGAGAGAAAGGTAAACTCTAGCTAAGAACATGTAACCGGTTACAGAAATAAAGACTGTTTTTGTCATTAGCATTTTCTCCTTATTTTGTTAAGAATATGTTTCAGTGTGTATATACATGTATTAAGCATATATCTTTGTTTCCTTTCCTCTCCTTTTTTAAATCATGTAACATAAGATGTATTGAGTTTATATCACTATTTAATTGCTGTTGATTTTATGTCTTCATATTTGTTACAGGATACCAGGTTAAGAGTAAACATGACTCATGGACTTCATGTACTCTTCTGGGGAAGAGATTTAGAGTATTTGGGATTGTATGCAGAATAGTGGTGGTATGCATGGCAGGACTATGACCTTGTTATTGTCTTTATTTGGTGATTATGTATGATTTAAGGAGATGCATATGGGAGCCAAGTTGACAAGGAGAAGACTTGTGATAGTTAATTATTGGTGTCAACTTGCCTGGCTGAAGGGATACACAGAAAGCTGGTTATGTCTGTGAGGGTGTATGCAAAAGAGACTGGGGTTTGAATCAGTGGACTGAATAAGGAAGATCTATCTTTATCTGATGTGGAAGGACACATCTAATCAGTGAGGGCCTGGATAGAACAAAAAGGCAAAGAAATGACAAATTTCTGTCTTTCTCTCTCTCTCTCTCTCTCTCTCTCTCTCTCTCTCTCTCTTTCTCTCTCTCCCCTTCTGTCCTCTAGCTGGGACATCCTTCTTCATTTGCCCTTGGACATCAGAATCCAGATTCTTTGGCCTTTGGACTCTGGGTTTACTGGTGGTCCCCCAGTTTCTCAAACCTTCAGTCTCAGACTGAAGGATAAATCATCAGTTTCCCTTGTTCTGAGGCTTTTAGACTTGGACTGAGCCATGCTAACACCTTTCCTGGTTCTCCAGCTGGAAGACAGCCTGTTATGGGACTTCTTAGCCTCCATATACCATATGAGCCAACTTCCTTAATACATCTCTATCTGTCTATCTGTCTGTCTATCTATCTATCTATCTATCTATCTATCTATCTATCATCTATCTATCTGTCTGTTTGTATGTGTATCTATTCATTTATCTATTATCTGCTATTGGTTGTTTCTCTCTGGAGAAGCCTTACTAATGCAGGAAGATTCCTTAAACTTTAAACATATGATTTCAAGAACTGGAAATTGAGTTTAGAGTATGTTTAGTAAAATATCCTTAAAATTTTATTGCTCTTTTTGTAAAGAAAACTTGGGGAATCAAATCTGCCTTTATTTCCTTTTTTTTCATCATACATGCTATTTTTCATGTACAAAAGTTATAGATGTCTGTATTCATTTTTCCTCTTCCACTCTTTCTGCCTCTCTAAATTTTTTTTAACTTGCGTGGGTAAGCCAATTCATATTTCTAAACTCTCTTTATCTCTACGAGGTCAAAAACTCTATTTTGATAAAGCTTACCACTTTGACTGTTTTTCGTTCTCTATCCATTCTCCTTTGTGTTGAACTATTACAGTACATATGCTTTTGTTTAATTGACCCTAAAATGCTATCTTTCCCTTGATGTATTCAAGTATCAGGCAACTTAATGTTACTTAGATATATATTTATGACAGATGTTTGATAGCTCACTGTCTCCTCATTGGCCTTTCCATACTCTCAGACACAAGACTCTGTGAAAGTACTGTATCTACCAGAATATTGTCTCACATTTGTATTCATTTATTCTTGACCCTAGAGCTAAGTTAGTTGACTCATAATGGTTTGGTGTCTCTTTAACATACAACTATATCCTTTTTAGTAGTGATTTCATTTCTAAATAATACTTAAGTTGTCTTTATTCTTGGCCTGCTGACTGGTATAACTGCAAAGCCAGTCAGAGAACATCACAATATTCTCCAGCAAGCTTTTTTGAAATAAATCAGAAGTGGCTGCATAGCTAAAGCACACACAATGTTCTTTTGTTGCTTATATCTGAATAACCATCCAACACATCAATTCCAAACCTCTTTTAAATCATAGTTCCAAAAACACACTGGCAGTTTTTACTGAATTTGCCTTTGTATTTGATTTTCATAATGGATTTGTTCCTTACTGGACTGGCCCTGAGCTCAATTGCAATGCACATTTAGTTTATCTTGGGTACACCTGCCTTCCCCTTTTCTTTTCTTTCTTTTTCTTTTTTAATTACACTTTAAGTTCTAGGGTACATGTGCACAACGTGCAGGTTTGTTACATATGTATACATGTGCCATGTTGGTGTGCTGCACCCATTAACTCATCATTTACATTAGGTATTTCTCCTAAGGCTATCCCTTTCCCCTCCCCCATCCCATGACAGGCCCCAGTGTGATATACCATCTCACACTAGTTAGAATGGTGATCATTAAAAAGTCAGGAAACAACAGGTGCTGGAGGGGATGTGGAGAAATAGGAACACTTTTACACTGTTGGTGGGACTGTAAACTAGTTCAACCATTCCGGAAGACAGTGTGGTGATTCCTCAAGGATCTAGAACTAGAAATACCATTTGACCCAGTGATCTCATTACTGGGTATATACCCAAAGGATTATAAATCATGCTACTATAAAGCACATGCACACCCATATGTTTATTGTGGCACTATTCACAATAGCAAAGACTTGGAACCAACCCAAATGTCCATCAGTGACAGACTGGATTAAGAAAATGTGGCACATATACACCATGGAATACTATGCAGCCATAAAAAGGGATGAGTTCATGTCTTCTGTTGGAACATGGATTAAGCTGGAAACGATCATTCTGAGCAAACTATCACAAGGACAGAAAAACAAACACCGCATGTTCTCACTCATAGGTGGGAATTGAACAATGAGAACACTGCCTTCCCCTTTTCTTGTTCTACTTCCCCAGCTGTGGGTGTAGCCCTCTCTCTGTGTTTAGTCCTTGCTCCTCATTGTTCATCATAATCCGCTTTCTGGAAAAGAGTTCTTCTATTTATTTTTTAAAGTATATTTAGTTCAATGCATTATATATAATGGGGGCTCTTGCATTGAAAACAATGATTGCCTCGAGTGGTACTATGAGTAGCTTTGTTCCAGGCCATAGCAGTTGTGGTAAAAGTGGAATTAGTGTTTGAAAAGGTGAACCAAATGGGAGGCTTCTGAATACCCTAATAAATACATCATTTCTGGAGCAGTGTTTGGCTTGATTCCAAGTAGTTCAGTGACATATTTGCCTAAAAAACCTGAGATGATATCTTCCTTCTGTTCCACAGTACCTTTTCTATTCAAAGTGACAATACCAAAATTCTAGTGAGAACACTTTCTTAGGAAGGATATATGCTATTGTTAAGATCATAGATTCTAAAATCAGCTGATTTAAATTTCTGCTATGGCTCTGCTCTTTTCCAGATGCACATTTTTTGGTATGCTATTTAACTTTCCTAACCTGCACTTTCCTCACCCAAAAATGGGACAAATTATTGGAGATGTCCCATAGAGTTATTTGAGAATTAAATGAGATAATTCATGTGAAACAGCAAAACACTTCATAATAAATGCTTGACAAATGACAGCTATTGTTATTTGAATTCACATATTAATAACTTTTTTCATTGAAAAATAAATTCCAAGTCTTCAACTAACACTGAGTAGGCTTTGATTAGCCCCCATCACTGTGAGTAATTGGAGATAAATTTTTGCCCTTTGTATTTTTTTTCTTCATATCATGATGCTGCTGGTTCCATATTTATTGACAACACCTAAATTTATGCTCAGCCTTTTTTTGGAAAATGGGCTAGTCATGATAATGGTGTAATTTCAACTGAACCAGTAACTCTCATACAAAATTATCATTGGAAATCTCATACAAAATTATTGTTATCTTCCAATCACAAAGTTAATTTCTGAAATACCACAATAGATACATAGATTTGTCAACATTTCTATTTATAAGAAACTTCTAAATCCCAGCTGAGGGATGTCAACCCTACCAGAAAAAGGTACTTGGTTAAGTGACATAATTAGTTAGTGCCTGATGTTTTATGACTAGGAAACAGATGTCATAAATCCAGGTCAGTATTATATCTGGCCTACTATTCTTTTGATTAAGTTTCTAAATTTATGTTTCTTGGGTCTTGAGAAAGATAACATGTTTATTGTTATTAATTATTTCCCTGGTTTGGGGACACTAGATACCAATTAGGAACACAAAGAGCTACAACGAATACATCTTAGAATAATAATGGCAAGGAGGGTCAGTTTCACACTTTTCTTAAGTCCTCTCCTATTTATGGCCTCTTTTTCTTTACCTCCTTTTTTACTTCTTAACACTCCTTGTTCCCTTTATAATGCTTTCTTTCTTCTCCAAACACATATTCCCATGCCATGACATAATTGTTCTTGTTTTTTAAATTTTTTAATTGACAAATAATAATTGCATATATTTATGGGGGAGAATATGATGTTTCCATATATGCATACAGTGTGAAATGATCAAATCAGGCTAATTAGCACATCTATCACCTCAAATACCAATCATTTCTTTGTGATGAGAATATTTAAAATCAACTTATTTAGCTATTTTGAGATATACATTATTATTATTAACTGTGGTAACCATGCTGTGCAACAGATCACCTAGACTTTCATTCCTCTTATCTAAGTGAAACTTTGTACTCTTTGACCAGTATTTCCCCTTTCCCTGCCAACTCTCTCCCCCAGCCCCTGGTAACCACCATTCTACTCTCTACTTCTGTGAATTTGACTTTTTTAGATTCTACATATAAGCAAGATCATGCAGCGTTTGTCTCTTTGTGCCTGGCTTATTTCATTAGGTTATCCTCTAGGTTGACCCGTGTTGTTGCAACTGACAGAATATCCTGCTTTTTAAAAGCTGAATAATATTATATTGTGTATATATTTCACATTTTTACAAATCTATTCATCCATTCATGGGCACTTCGGTAATTTTAATATCTTGGCTATTGTGAATAGTGCTGCAATGAACAAAGAAGTGCAGATATCTTTTTGGCATATTGATTTCAATTTCTCTGGATATATAGCCAGAAGTGAAATTGCTGGTTCTACAGTTGTTCTATTTTTAGATTTTCAAGGAAATTTTATACTGTTTTCCCAAATGGATATACTACTTTACAATACCACCAAAAGAGTGCAAGGGTTCCCTTTCCTCCACATGTTTAGGTCTTAGTATTATTTTGTCTTAATCACCTCCCCAGTTCGAGCTCCTTTTATGAAAGTATCAATATCTTGTTTCTTTGAGGTTTTTACGGTGGGATGGGGCTGGGTGTGTGTATATATTTTTTTGTGTGTATATATGTAAGTAGATATATGTGGATGAGAGGAGACTGTTTTTCCAGCAATCTACAAAAAAATTGCTTTCAGGGAACTACTCTTCATATTTATTTTCAAAACTAAGTTTGATGAAGAACTATTTGAGAAAGTAGAGAGAAGTAAGCAATACTCCACTGTATTTTATCTTTATTGTTTAGGTTGAGTAACTTCTATTGTTGTCTCTTCAAATTCACCAAGTCTTTCTTTTGTTTTCTTCATTCTGCTATTTAGCTTTTCCATTGAGTTTTTAATTTTGGTTATTGTGTTTTTGAATTCTAAAAGTTCTAGTTGGTTCTTCTGTATATCTCACATTTTTTTTCTGAGACTTCCTATTCTTTTAACTGTTTTAATAATATTTGATTGGTTATTGAAGACTTTTTATGATGGCTGCTCTAAAATCTTTGTCAGATAATTCCAAAATCTATGCCATGTTACTGGTGCTGTATTTTATTGTTGTTTCTTACAGAAGTTGTGATTTTTCTAATTTTTGGTGTAATGAATGATTTTTTATTGTATCTTGGGGATATTTGGAGCATTTTGTTATGAGATTCTGGATCCTCTGTTTAAACAGGATGTTTCTGTCATCACCCCAGTTAAAAAAAAGATGCCATTGCCTCATTAATGCTCAATGGGAGTAAAAGTCCGGTTTCCCCAGTTACTCTCCATTGATACTCTGTAGAGGAGTGTATAACTCATCACTAGTTTTTATATGGTCTCCACTACTAAGGAGGCCTCATTACTTTCAGGAAGGGACAAAAGACCTGTCTCTCCACCAGCCTTCCCTGACACCTCTTTTGCAAACAGCAAGTGTGTCTCATTACAACTGGGGGAGTTTGGAAGACCAGGTTCTCCATTTGTCCTTTGCTAGCAGAGATGAGTTTGAGGACTGCAGTATTTTCCACGATGTTGCCGAGAGTACAGAATTTATCATGTATTGCTAGACTGCCTCTTTCCTTGTGCATTGACTCAAAAGACCAGGATTTCTTGGGACTTATTTGTTTTTCTCTTATTGCTGTTTTTTTTTTTTTTTTCAGATGGTCTTGCTCTGTTGCTCAGGCTGGAGTGCAATGGTGCAATCTCAGCCCACTGAAATCTCTGCCTCCTAGGTTAAAGATATTCTCCTGCCTCAGCTTCCTGAGTAGCTTGGATTACAGGTGCCTGCCACCATGCCCAGCTAGTTTTTGTATTTTTAGTAGAGACGGGGTTTCATCATGCTGGCCAGGCTGGTCTCAAACTCCCGACCTCAGGTGATCTGCCCACCTTAGCCTCCCAAAGTGCTGGGATTACAGTCATGAGCCACTGTACCTAGCCCTTACTGGTGTTTTTGACTTGCTAGTCTTTTGAATACCCAGTTCAGGGTATATATGGTCAACAAACAAACAAACAAACCAAAAACCAAAAAAACCCTGTGAAACCACCATGCCATTTCTTGGGTTTGAGTTATTTAGCTAGTATTATGCCTTTTGTCTAATTTTCAGAGTCCTCTTATACTTGTTTTATGTATAATGTCCAGTATTTTTAGCTTTTCTTAGCTAAAGGAGAAACAGGGAAGAATGTGTTAAACATATTTTGCCTAGAACTGGGAGTCCCCAATGTCTACTTTTGTATATCCTCTAAGTTAAGAATAGTTTTTACATTTTAAAATACTAGTAAAAATGGAAATAAGAATAGCATTTTATGATATAAAAATTATATAAAATTCAAATTTCAGTACTCATAATTGAATGTGTATTAGAAGCTGACAATCAAAAAAGAAAATTTTGGGAATGTTGAATGCAGTACTCAGAAATGTCTTATCTGAAGAGTAGGGAAAAACCAAACTTAAACCAAAAGCCCTTCTGGTTCTTCCTTTAAAAAAGAAAGATTGGGAAAGAACAAAATATTTCTGAGTAACAACCCCACTGCCTCAAAAAATTCAAGTATATTTAAAGAAATACAAAATTAGCAAGTGTCCCACAGGATAAAATTCAACATGACATAAATGAGTGACAGATATAAAAAATATATAGGTGACAGATATAAAAAAGTTTTAAAAAATTTATAAAGATGAAATAACAATATCTCTGATTATATATACACTGGATAGAATTAAAGGCAGATTAGACTTTGCAGAAGAAAAAAAAATATGACCTGGAAAATATAGCAATAGAAATAATCCAGAATAAAGCATAAAAAAGAATTAAAAATGCAAAACATTTAAACCATTATGTTAATGGGAATAAATAATACCAAATATATAAAAAATTTTCCAGAAAATTTAGGAAGAGATTAGTTTATACTTACTCTATAAGTCTGACCATATTCTGATACCAAGATTAAAGATGTGGACAGAAAACTTCAGACCATTGTGTATCTAAAACAGTGATACAGAATTTCCTAAAAATATTTTAGCAAATTAAATTCACACACACACACACACACACACACACACACACAGAGAGAGAGATTAATACACTATGGAGTTTAATATAAAAATACAATACTGGATCAACATTCAAAAATGTATGGAATTTTTTTTTAACATTCAAAAATGTTAATATGGAAGCTTCCATATTAACAGAATAAATTTTTAATCCAACATTAATTCCAAGAAAAACTCTCAGCAAACTAAGAATACTGGAAGCTTCCCCAATGTGATAAGGTACATGAACAAAAATCCTACAGGTATCATCATATTTAATGACAAAAGACTCATTGCTTGCCCCATAACATGAGGACTAAGACAAGATTATCTGTTCTCCCCACTCTGTTCAATATTTCACTGGAGTTTCTAGCCCATGTCATGGGCAAGTAAAAAAAAAATAAAGTATCTGAATTGGATAGGAAAAGTAGAACTGTCTTATTTTTACAGCAATATGATCATTTCTGTAAAAAATCTGCTTGAATCTATTAAAAAAAAACAACTTACGCAAATACATTTCAACTTTCAGCAAAGTTGAAGGATATAAGATTAACGTATAAAAATTAATTGCATTTTTACATACTAGCAATAGGAATTGGAAATTAAAATTGGGAAACAGTATCATGAAAATCTAAAATACCTCAGGAAAATATGAGTGAAGGTACAAGCTGTACATTGAAACAAAAAATATTGATGGGAATATAAAGAAAAATAAATGAAGAGATATACTGTGTTGGTGTATACAAAGACAAAATATTGTTTATATCATTTCTCCCCAAATTGATACATGAATTCAGCTGATTTTTATTCAAGTCTCAGGAGGGTTTTTTGTGGATATTGACGAACTCATAGTAAAATCAATAGGAAAATAAAATGGACCTAAAATAGCAAAAAACAATCTTGAAAAACAAAGTAGGTTTGGAAAACTTGAAATATTTAATTTGAAGACAATTCAAAGTTACAATATTCAAAACATTGTAGTGTCAGCATGGAGATAAATTGATCAATAGCTCAGAATACAATGTTGAGAAATAAACAAACACATATATAGCCTATTGATTTTCATCAAATATTCAAAGCTAATTTGGTGAAAAAAAGAAATAATTTTTCTCAGTAAAATTTATTATGAAATAGTTATATTTTTGTAAGTCTAAAAATAAGGTTTGGTTCATACCTTACAGAATGTACAAAAATTCATTAAATTACTCATTGATCTAAGTGTAAAATCTAAAGCCAAAAAATATATATATATATAGAAGCAAACAGAAAATCTATTTGATTATCAGCCAATCCCAAAACCACAATCTATAAAACAAAATTTGATGAATTGGGCTACAACAAAATTTAAAAAATTTTCTCTTCATTAGTGTATTAGTTCATTTTCATGCTGCTGATACAGACATAACCAAGACTGGGCAATTTACAAAAGAAAGAGTTTTAACAGTTCCACTTGGCTGGGGAGGCCTCACAATCATGGTGGAAGGCAAGGAGGAGCAAGTCCATGTCTTACATGGATGGCAGCAGGCAAAGAGAGAGAGTTTGTGTACAAGAACTCCTCTTTATAAAAACATCAGATCTCATGAGACTTATTCACCATCATGAGAATGACATGGGAAAGACTTGCCCCCATGACTCAATTACCTCCCACTGGGTCCCTCCCACAACACGTGGAAATTCAAGATGAGATTTGGGTGGGGACACAGCCAAACAATATCAGTTAGAAGCAGCTAATAGAATGAAAGGACAAGTGAGACTAGGAGAAGATAGTTGCAAATCACATACTTGATAAAGACTTTATTCAGAATACATAACAGGTGATCAAAACTTCATAATAAGAAAACAAACACTGCATAATAAAATGAACAAAAGATTTGAATATATTGTTCACCAGGGAAGATACAAAGATATCACATACGCTCAAGAAAAGATGTTCAACCTCACAAGTCATTAGGAAAACGCAAAGTAAGACCACCTTGGACACTTCTTCATATCTATTAGCATGTGTAAAATAAAAACAGTGATGAAACCAAGTGTTGGTGGGAATGCTGAGCAATTCAGCCCTTGAAAATTGCTGATAGGAATGCAAAGTAGTACATCGACATGGGAAAACAGACATTGTTCAGTCGTGTTTTACAGTGAAACATAAATCTACCATATGACCCAGATATTTTACTCCTACATGTTTACCGAGATAAATGAAAGCATGCATCCATAGGTACAAAGACTTTTATAAGAATATTTATAGCAGTTTATTTGTAATAGTAAAACAATTGGCTAATAATCTAAATTTTCATCAATAGGTAAATATGGAATACAATGCAGCAATAAAAATGAATCAACTATTTATACATGAAGCAAAATTCATGAAAAGAGCTGGACAAAAGGGTATGAATGGCTTGGGTCCATTAATTTTAGAAAGTGTAAACTAATCTATAGTGACAGAAAGTAGATCAGTCTTCTGTGTACCATCAAGAATAGGTGGATGGGGATAATAGAGAGCAATTAGCAGTGGGAATGAAGAAACTTCTTTTGAGAGTGATGTTCATTGATTTGATTGTGTTGATGATTACATGGGCTGTATTTATGTCAAAACATAGCAGACTGTACACTTTAAATATATGCAACCTTTTTTTAATTATACCTCACTAAAATTTGCTTAAAGCAAATAAAACATCAATTGGAAATGACAATTCAGAACATAATTGATAGAACAAAAATAATGTGTTTCTCTCAGAAATTGAGGGACTTCATTTACATGCAGAGGAGGATATGTTAGCGCTGTGTAGGGATGCCAGCCAAAATAACAGAAATATTAAAAAAATACATCTGGCAACCCTTCTGTGATAACCTCACTCAGGTAGAAACAGACTTCTCAGTTACATCTAGTTGAGCACAAAACTCCATTTATGAATATTTAATACTAGCAACCTACACTATTAACTTATTTTAGCATGTTAGTATTAGATAGGTTTTTTGAGTAAGTGAAGAGTAAAAAGCTATGGCATTTTGTGTCATTAAGCTTCAAGGAAATCAAGTTCTGTTAAACAAGTTTTCAGGACATTAGGAAACTGCAACCTGACCTCATTCCATACTGTTTCCTTTTTAAATTTTATCTTATAGTAAATTAATATTTGTATATATCTATGGGGTACAATGTGATATTATATTTATGAACGTGATGTGTAATAAACAAATGAAACCAGTCAATATATCCATCACCTCAAATGCTTATTTTTTGTGTGGTGAAAATACTTGAAATTTGCTGTCTCAGCAATTTGGAAATTTTTAATACAATATTATTAACTCTATTCACCACTCTGTGCAATAGAACTAAAAAAAAAAAAAAAAGAAAGAAAGAAAGAAAAAAAGAAAACCCTTCTTCCTATAACTGAGATTTTGTTACCTTTGACCATCATGTCCCAATTTTCCCCAACCCTTAACTTCTGCAACTACCATTCTACTCTCTCTTTCTATGAGGTTGTTTTAGATTCTACATGGAAGTAGGAATATTTGTCTTTCCATGGCTGGTTTTCTTTTAGAACAAGGCTTTTCAATTCCATCCATGTTGTACAACTGACAGTATTTTTAAGACTGTATAATGTTTCTGTGTGTGTGTGTGTGTGTTATATACATATATATTACATCATTTTCTTTAATCATTCATCTGGATGGACACTTAGGTTGATTGGATGGTTGATTCCATAACTTGGCTATTGTAAATGGTGCTGCAATGAATATGGGAATCTAAATATTTCTTCAACAAAAGTAGTTTAAAATCTATTGGTAAATATTGAGTAGAGGGATTGCTGGATCAGATGATAACTCTATTTTTCAGTTTTTTGAGAAACTTGCCTACAGTGTATAAGGGTTTCCTTTTCTCTGCATTCAGCCCCAATGTTTCCTCTTTTGATAATAACCATTCTGAGAGGTGAGAGATGATATCCTATTGAGATTTTAATTTGCATTTTCCTAATGAGTAGTGACATTTTTCATCTCTCTTTTGGCCATTTGTATGTCTTCTTTTGAGAAATATCTATTTAAACCCCTTCATTTTTCAATTGGGTTATGTGTTTTCTTGCTGTTGTTTGAGTTCCTTATACACTTTGGTTATTAACCCCTTATCATATGTATGGCTTGCAAATATTTTCTCCCAATCTATAGGTTGTTTCTTTACACTGCTGTTTCCTTTGCTGTGTAGATTTTTTGTTTGATCATTTCATCCTTTTAGAATCTCCTTTCTACAGGGTAGTGAATTAAGGGCATTTACTTGGAATGAGAACATGTTCAAATTCCAGTTCCTATACTTACTAGCTGTGTGATGTGGAGGAAAGTTATTTCACCTCTGTTTCTCAATTCCTCCATATGTATTCTGGGTGTCATAATGTCATGTTAAATGCTTTTGTTGGGGTTAATACTGATAATATAGAAGTGTTTATCCAGTGTCTGACTTATACTGAACACAGTGTGTGACAGTTATTCTATTATTACTCCAACAGAAATAATATGCCACAGTAATATTTCCAGTGCTTCAGTAATACACACATACCACAATCTTTGACAGGCATTGTTCTCATTCATTATTTTCTTACTCTTTAACTTTCACTGCAAATTAGAAAATTATTTCCTGTATAGAAATATAGACATATAAGTTGTCTTGAACACTAGAGCACAAAAAAGGATTATTCACTACAAAGAAATTGAAATTAGCTTCAAATAATGACAGATAATTATCTCATTTTTTGCTAATTAGTTTGCCTTTTTTAATTTAATAAAGCTTTTCTACATAACCTACATTCAATATTATGAGAAAAAAACACATACAGGTATAGGTACTTGGTAGTAGTTTTTTCTCTCTTTAGCCTACTAAATCTTTTATTTTTTGTAGATATTTTTTCGTTATTACAGTTGTTACCTGAGTAGAACCTGAAAAATTAAATAATTCCTAAATTATGCTTTTTATACCTGTGGTTCACTTCCTGCTCTCTAGTCTGTTTAAAACAACAAGCATAAAAACTTCCCATTGAGGTGAACTAAGTTTATAAATGTTAAGTTTGAAGATTCATCTCTTTTATGATTCAAATATTTTGAAATTTCAGTAGTCTCTAAGTTTCCACCATGATGTAATGAAGGTCATGTCATAATTTCCACAGCTATAATAACAGTCTTAGAAATTAGATTTGGATATATAAAAGTAAGGAAAAATAAAATAGGCTCAAATTTCTTGATGGACTAATCAAGCTTACCTCCTTGTGGACTTGTCAGGTTTTTATTTTTATTTTCTGCAATGGCAATGTCAAGTATGCATAGAGCTATTTGTAATTTGAAAAGACATAGTCACCATGAATTTGTTTAATTTTTTTTTTATTTGTATAAATATATGATGGGGGCCGGGTGCAGTGGCTCACGCCTGTAATCCCAGCACTTTGGGAGGCCAGGTGGGCGGATCATGATGTCAAGAGATGGAGACCATCCTGGCTAACACGGTGAAACCCTGTTTCTACTAAAAATACAAAAAATTAGCCGGGCGTGGTGGCGGGCACCTGTAGTCCCAGCTACTGGGGAGGCTGAGGCAGGACAATGGCGTGAACCTGGAAGGCGGAGCTTGCAGTAAGCAGAGATCGCGCCACTGCACTCCAGCCTGGGTGACAGAGCGAGACTCTGTCTCAAAAATAAAATAGATAAATAATAAATAAATAAATAAAATTGTGATGGTACCATGGAATTTTGTTATAGGCATAGGTTGCATAGTGGTCAAGTCAGAATTCTTAGGGTATCTACCACCTGAATAATACCTATTAAGTAATTTCTCATATCGCTTCCCTCACATCTTCACCCTTCCAAATCTCCATTTTCTATCATTCCAATCTGTATCTCCATGCGTAAATATTTTTTTTTAGCACCCACTTATGGGTCAGAACATGTGATACGTGATTTTCTGGGTCTGACTTGTTTTACTTAAGATAATGATATCCAGTTTCGTCCATGTTGCTGGAAAAGACATAATAATTTCTCTCTCTCTCTTTCTTTCTCTCTTGCTTGCTTGCTTGCTTGCTTGCTTTCCAAGGTCTTGGTCTATCACCTAGGCTGGAGTGCAGTGTTGCTCATTGCAGCCTCAACCTCCTGGGCTCCAGCAATCCTCCCACCTCAGCCTCTTGAGTAGCTGGGACTACATGTGCATACCACCACATCCAGTTCATTTTGTTTATTTTTTGTAGAGATGAGGTCTCACTATGTTGCCCAGGCTGGTCTTGAACTCCTGGGTTCAAGCAATCCTCCTACCTCAGCTCCCATAGTGCTGGGACTACAGTGTGAGCCACCGTGCCTGGTCAATTTCAATCTTTTGAGTGCTGGTATCACAGCTTGAGCCACCATGCCTGGTCAATTTCGATATTTTTTATGGCTGAATGGTATATCACTGTGTATATATACCACATTTTCTTTATATAATCAATCATTGATAGACAATTAGGTCAGACACCTGATTTTTTTTTTTTTTGAAGGTCATTACTTTTAATTTTTAAATTTTTTTTTTTTTTTTTCAGAACGTGCAGGTTTGTTACATAGGTATATGTGTGCCGTGGTGGTTTGCTGCAGCTTTTGACTCGTTCTCTAAGTTCCCTCCCTGCACCCTCCACTCCTAACAGACTGTTGTGTGTGTTGTTCCCCTCTCTGTGTCCAGGTGTTCTCAATATCACCATGAATTTGATGGCCTTTAGCTGTTATTAGGAATTTGACATATGCTCTAATCACATTAGCTATAATAATTATCACTAAACCCAAATATTATTGGATTGCAATAATGAGTTTTCTTATATAATACTCAAATATTATATAAATCTGAGTGGATGTCATTCAATCCAAAACATGAAACTCAATAACACCACATTAGATAAGAAACAACCTCACTAAAGCTGTGATGTCATAGATTATACAACATCTTTACATACAACACATTATATTTTCCTTTAGCTTAAAAAAGGGGATGATACAGATTTTTTCCAAATTCAAGAAATGTGAAAACTTAATACCTTAATGTCTGGTTATGGATAAATATGTCGACATTAAGGAGATGTTTTTTGAGATCTAATTACAGTTTTTATAATTCTGCAGTTTTTAAGATTACAGTTTCTAAAATGCATTTTTCAAATGTATAGCATAATTACAAGTAGGAATAAGAAAGCTAACCTTAATCTACCTAAATCTTCTCTATTTAATGACTTTACTTATGTAAATGTTTCTAATTATAGTGAAATACAGTGTATCATTTCATAAATTTGCACAAATATATTTTATATATGTATCTCTCAGAACTGAATTTTATTATTTAATAACTAAGGAATAGATTGTTTTTAGCTGAAATGTATCTCAGCTTAAGAGGTTGTGTTTTCAATTACCCTAAATAAGTGTTTTAATATATGTATATACACATATATAAAATATATGTAATATATAATGATGTAACACATAAATAATGCTATATGGTTGGGCGCGGTGGCTCACACCTGTAATCCCAGCACTTTGGGAAGCCGAGGTGGGCAGATCACAAGGTCAGAAGAACGAGATCATCCTGGCTAACACGGTGAAACCCCGTCTCTACTAAAAATACAAAAAACTAGCCGGGTGTGTTAGTGGCCGCCTGTAATCCCAGCTACTCGGGAGGCTGAGGCAGGAGAATGGCGTGAACCAGAGAGGCGAAGCTTGCAGTGAGCCTGAGATAATGCCACTGCACTCCAGGCTGGGTGACAGATTGAGACTCTGTCTCAAAAAAAATAAAAAATAAAAAATAATGTTATATTCATATAATGTTACATTACCATATTAGTTGTATAATGTATTAATTTATAATATATATTTATATATATTTAAAGGGTATTTAATATGTATATACAGTATGATCAAATAAAAGTATAATTTAGGCCAGGCATGGTGGCTCACACCTGTAATCTCAGCACTTTGGGAGGCTAAGGCAGGAGAATCACCTGAGGTCGGGAGTTGGAGACCAGCCTGACCAACATGGAGAAACCCTATCTCTACCAAAAGTACAAAATTAGCCGGGCATGGTGGCACATGCCTGTAATCCCACCTACTCGGGAGGCTGATGCAGGAGAATCGCTTGAACCCAGAAAGCAGAGGTTACGGTGAGCCGAGATCGTGCCATTGCACTCCAGCCTGGGCAACAAGAGGAAAACTCCATCTCAAAAAAAAAAAAAAAAAATATATATATATATATATATATATATATATATATATGTAGTGCAATTTAATGCTGCTTCAGTGTCAATAAATTGATTTTGACATGGCAACATATTTAACTGAAGAGATCAGTGAAAGGGAATAATTAATGAGACCAATACTATCAGTAATAATATCAACTCAATTTTGATTGAATAAATCTTCTGAAATTTAAATGAACTTAGTAATATATCATAAATATATGTATTTCACTAGACTTGACAATAACAAAGGTAAATTACCTACTGGTAACCTTTAAGAGATGAAGCAGACTGAATTAATAACGGATTATATATATTAAAAAATGTAGATTTGGCCGGCCGCAGTGGCTCATGCCTGTAATCCCAGCACTTTGGGAGGCCAAGGCGGGCAGATCACAAAGTCAGCAGTTTGAGACCAGCCTGGCCAACATGGTGAAACCCTGTCTCTACTAAAAATACAAAAATTAACCGGGTGTGGTGGTGGGTGCCTGTAATCCCAGCTACTCAGGAGGCTGAGGCAGGAGAATTGCTTGAACCTGGGAGGCAGGAGAATTGCTTGAACCCGGGAGGCAGAGGCTGCAGTGAGCTGAGATCATGCTACTGCACCCCAGCCTGAGTGACAGAGCAAGACTCTTGTCTCAGAAAAAAAAAAAAGTAGACTTCTACCGAATAGAAATCAACATGTAACTTGAATAAGCATCTACACTTACAATAAAATCTTTCTAGGTAAGTCATGTGATTACCATGTTTTATTAAATGAGGAAAAGTGGAAATGAGATAAATAAATATATGCAAAATGCAGATGACTGGTAGTCCAGTAAGAGAGCACTTCCTAATTCACAGTGAGTACAAACGGACAAGGTTTCAGTGGCATTGTCACATGCAATGTCAGATACTGTATTACCTGAATAAGATAATGTTTTGCCTAGGAACATTATGATGCAGTAATAATATTTTATGCTTAGTTAACATTATAGACTAATTATACTTTTAACAGTAGGAGATTTTAAGCATAAAAATCAGTAAGAATATAGGAAGCAAACATATTTTCTTTTTAGGTAGTTAGCATTTTATGACAGGAAACAATGATAGCATATTGTAAACATCTTTTGCCTACCTTTGTATTTTAATAGTTCAATATAACCACATTTCTCCAAAGGCTCATTCTATTATTGAAAGGTAATGGTGGGAACCAACTTAAGAACATGTAAAATGCAAGATTTTTTAATCAATGAGAAGCTATTAATTTAACCAACCCTTCCTGTAATAATATTGAGACAGACTGTCTGCCTGTTTTTACATTACAGCTAGCTTTGCAATCTGTGTAGAATTTAATGAGGTGTGTAATTTTTGTGAACTTATTGATTCTGAGAGATTCAAAAATTGTAATGCTACTGAACTTTGGTATTTTCACCTTTCATTTATCTTAGATAAAGAGAATTATATTTTAGTGCCAGCTGTTGATCCCTTTGTACTGCTCTTATTATACATGAAGTACTTTTCTCTAATGTACATGGAAAATATCTTTGGAAGATTATACAATGGAGTTTGCTCCTCTCCCTGTTAAAACTCTCCCCCATACTTCTATCTTCAGATATTTCATAGTTCCAATTACTTTTTTCTTTTGAGTTACATCATTGAGTACTCCGAGATTTTCGTTTAGATCATTATGTCTTATTTTTGCTGTGCAAGAACCACATATCTTGCCTCTTGACAGTATTTTTGTGCTCTGGAACGTTAAGAGAGTTTCTGAGCCATTTAAGATGCACCCAACTAAACAGAACAAACCATTATACTCTATTAGTTTTAGTAATCTAAGAGGTCTGATATAGTGGAATATGTCAATAAATTATATTAAAAATAAATATCTCATGTAATCTCAAAAGTTATAGAGCACTGCATATTGTACATTGTAATAAGCAACAGCACAGTATTTAATGGTAATTTATCCAATGCAAACTATATTATTTTGGTAGTATTTCCTTTGTTTTATAACAGATATTTGGATGTAGGAAGATAATATCTATGATATTTTCATATCTATAACACCCATGAATATATATACTTAAATTATTTGAGGAAAGGCTACACAAATTCTTACTCACAGGCTGCCCAAAATTAAACTTAGTGGCTGCATAGCACTCACTTATTTTGAAAGGTTTGAAAACCTTTGGATTTGCAAATATTGATACCTATTTTTATTCCTTGGGGATCCATAAATTAAAGCTAGAGTAAGAAGTCCAGAATGCATACTTAGATACAGATGGCCAGCAAACTGAAAACCCCACATGTGCTTAATGGAGAGTTGATGGTTTTTATGTTCGTTTCCTACTTATAACCAAACATTGCCCTCTATTTCATATTGACTCAGTATGATCAATAACCGTTAGTCTAGGATCTCATCTAAGGTATTTTAAAAGTCAGAGAAAATTGCAGCTACTTTTCATTCTTCATGTGTCCAACTGTACAATTTTTCAATATTCTTTAAGTATATTTTTTTCTTAATGGAATTAGATTATATATTTTCTTAACAAGAATTACGTACTCTTACTCATCACTGTTTAATGAACTCATAGTTCCACATGGCTGAGGAGGCCTCACAATCATGGCAGAAAGTAAAGGACCAAAGGCACATCTTACATGTGGCAGGCAAGAGAGCATGTGCAGGGAAACTGCCCTTTATAAAACCATCAGATCTCATGAGATTTATTCACTAATTCCCAAGAACAGCACAGGAAAAACCCACCCCTATGATTCAATTGGTTACCATCAGGTTCCTCCCACAGCACGTGGGGGTTATGGGAGCTGCAGTTTAAGATGAGATTTGGGTGAGGACACAGGCAAACCATATTGTTTCACCTCTGGCCCCTATCAAATCTCATGTCCTCAGATCTCAAAACCAATCATGCCTTCCCAACATTCCCCAAAAATCTTAACTCATTTCAGAATTAACTCAAAAGTCCATAGTCCAAAGTCTCATTTGTGACAAGGCAAGTTCCTTCCACCTATGAGCCTATAAAATTAAAAGCAAGTTTGTTACTTTCTAGATACAAAGGGGGTACAGGTATTGGTACATACAGCCATTCTAAATGGGAGAAATTGGCCAAAACAAAGGAGCTACAGGCCCCATGCAAGTCCAAACTCTGGCAGGGCAGTCAAATATTAAAGCTCCAAACTAATCTCCTTTGATTACATGTCTCAAATCCAAGTCATGCTAATGCAAGAGTTGGGCTCCCAAAGCCTTGGAAAGCTCCACCCCTGTGGCTGTGCAGGGTACAGCCCCCCTCCCAGCTTCCTTTGCAGGCTGGCATTGAGTGTCTGAGGCTTTTCCAGGTGCACTGTGCAAGCTGTTGGTGGATCTACCATTTAGGGTCTGGAGGACAGTGGCACTCTTCTCACAGCTTCACTAGGCAGTGCCCCAGTGAGGACTCTGTGTGGGGGTTCGCACCCCACATTTTCCTTCAGTACTGTGCAAACAAAGGTTCTTCATGAGGGCTTCAACCCTGCAGCGAACTTCTGCTTGGACATCCAGGTGTTTCCATACATCATCTGAAAGCTAGGCAGCGGATGCCAAACCAAAATTCCTAACTTCTCTGCACCTGCATGCTCAACATCATGTGGAAGCTGCCAAGACTTTGTGCTTGCACCCTCAGAAGCCAAGGCCCAAGCTGTACCTTGGCCCCTTTTAGTCACAGCTGGGATGCAGAGCACCAAGTCCTAAGACTACACAAAATATCAAGAGCATGGGCCTGGCCAACGAAACCATTTTTTCCTCCTAGGCCTCTGAACATTCATGGCTGCCATGAAGACCTCTGATTTGCTCTGAGACATTTTCCTCATTGTCTTGGCGATTAACATTTGGCTTGAAACTTATGCAAATTTCTACAGCTGGCTTTAATTTCTTCTCAGCAAATGGATTTTTCTTTTCTATCACATTGTCAGGCTCCAAATTTTCCTGACTTTTATGCTCTGCTTGCTTTTTAAACATGTTTCAATTCCAAACCATATATTTGTGAATGAATAAAACTGAATGTTTTTAAGAGAACCCAAGTCATGCTTTGTTGGTTAGAAATTTCTTCTGCCAGATACCATAAATTACCTCTCTCAAGTTCAAAGTTCCACAGATTCCTAGTGCAGGGGCAAAATACTGCCAGTCTCTTTGCTAAACATAGCAAGAATCACCTTTTCTCCAGTTCTCAATAAGCTCCTCATCTCCATCTGAGACCACTTCAGCCTTTACTTTATTGTCCATATCACTATCAGCATTTTGGTCAAAGCCATTCAATAAGTCTCTAGGAAGTTCCAGACTATCCCACATTTTCCTGTATTATTCTGAGCCCTCCAAACTGTTCCATCCTCTTCCTGTTACCCAGTTCCAAAGTTGCTTCCACATTTTCAGGTATCTTTACAGCAGCACCCCAATCTACCAGCACCAATTTACCATATACAGTTGTTCTCACACTGCTAATAAAGATATACCTGAGAGTGGGTCATTTATAAGGAAAAAGAGGTTTAATGTACTCACAGTTGCACATGGCTGGGAAGGCCTTACAATCATGGCACAAGGCAAAGGAGGAGGAAAGGCATGTCTTACATGGTGGCAGATAAGAGAGCATGTGCAGCGGAACTGTCCTTTATAAAACCATCAGATCTCATGAGACTTTCTATCATGAGAACAGCACAGGAAAAACCTGCATCCCATGATTCAATTACCTCTGACTGGGTCCCTTCCACAACACATGGAGATTATGGGAGATACAATCCAAGATGAGATTTGGGTAGAGACACAGTCATACCACATCAGATGTCTTTAGTCACCTAGATTCTTCTGGGAAACTGACAGGTTAGAATTCACCATGACTACTCAAATGTATCATGTATAATGTATCATATTGTTCCAAAATTTGTTTTATTTTAATGATGCAAAAAAGGATGAATACATAAGAGCTCTGAATTGGTTATTTTGATTTTGGGAAACCAGAGAATGCTTCATGGAGGGGGTAGCCCATTAATGTTTAATTTAGTTTGTCTTACCCTAAATGAAACAGATCATGATATAAAAAGCAGTGGTTCTAATCTTTATGCATCAGAATTCCCTAGAGGGCTTTTGAGAACACAGATTACTAGGCTATACTCCTAGAATTTGTTATTCAGCAGGTTTGGAGTAGAAATCTAATAATTTACTTTTTTATCAGTTTTCCAAATGATGCTCATACTGAACATCTGGCTGCCACACTTTGAGGACCATTAGCATAAAGACAGACAATGAAGTCTATCTTTTATATATTTTAGACTATATTATCTAGTTTTAATTCCTAGGAAAATTTAGGCTTAATATTCTCAAATGGTCTCCTAATTCATTTCTATTTTTCTCCCCTGTCATATCCAGAAAACCAAGTCTTTACTTGAATTCTCTTGAATTGTGACATTAGTCCTCTTTTGGTTTTGTTTTCCAGTTTACTCAAATATTTTTGTTATTTTTTTCTAATGACAGTTGGTATTACTTGTATCATGTCATACTATGTTCTTAACCATAGGTTCCTAGATGCTAAGCTAAGAAGAAAAAATTATTATTTTTTTGGCATCAAATCAAAGTAAAGACCTACACTTCTTCATTACAACTGTAATACATACTTGTCTTGGCCTGGTTTGCTAAGAAAGCAGAGCCTGAAGCAAGAGAAAGTGTTACTCCTTCATTACAGAATGCCAGAATGCTGCCCCAGGAACAGAAAAGGGGGAAAAAGTAAATGTGGCCCAAAACGGGGAGAGCAAGTAAGAGAATATGTTTTCATCCTGACCACCACGTGGGTATCAAGCACAAATTCTCAGCCTCCTGGCACCATCTTCTGTGAGGTATCATACATGACTAATTTTCAGGGAAGTCAAGAAAAAAGCAGAGGAAGGAAAAATAATATAATCATCAGCTCCTTTCTGCCACTGGTCGAAATGAGCCCACAGGGAATTAAGTTCCTCTGCACTCCCTAATTGTGCACATGGGAGCACCAAAGGTTTCAGTGATCGTGTGCTATTGTCAGTAAGGAAACCCCAGGCCCCAGGACTGTTCTTTGTGCCACAGAAAGCTCATGGAGAAATAGGTTATTCCTAATGGCCGATAAGAATACAAATGGCCAAATGCCCAACAGACAGTTTAGGCCAAAAGAATCTGAAGTGGTTAATAACAGGGGTTATAATACTGTTCACTGTAGAATATTCATGTAGTCGGGATGATAATTTTTTAAAATTTCTAGAATCTGTTTAGTTCCTTCCACCCTCATTACCACAGCCTATGTGAGTCACCATCATGTCCAGATGAGATTACTGCCAGAGACTTCTAATTGAATGACTTTCTTTTAGAGTCCTTTTTTCTTTTCCGTTTTTGAGAGGACTCGCTCTCTTGCCCAGGCTGGAATGCAGAATGAAGTGACATAATCATAGCTCATTACAATATTGAACTGCTGGGTTCAAGCAATCCTCTTACCTCAGACTCCTGAGTAGCTGGGACTATAGGTGGGGGCTACCATACCCAGCTAATTATTTCATGTGTGTGTGTGTGTGTGGTGTGTGTGTGTGTGTGTGGTGTGTGTGGTGTATTAATTTATTTTTTAGAGATGGGGTCATGGTATGTTGCCCAGGATTGTCTGGAACTCATGGCCTCAACCTATCCCCCTCCCTTGGCCTCCCAAAGTGCTGGGATTATGGGTATGAGCCACTTCACCTGGCCTAGGATCCCTTCTTACTCCAATTCTAAACATTCTTCAATTGTTCCCTGTGGCCCTAAGGAAGAAGAGCAAACCTGCAAACCTTTCGACCTGTTTTTACATTTTTTTTTGCTTAATTATTTATCTCATTCATCCACCATTCCCAGAGAGTTGTTCTGAGCCTCAATCAAATTAAATGATATTCAGTTCCCTGAATCTACCACACTCTGACTCACCTTCAGGTCTTTGTGATTCCTTTTGCATGAGCCAGCATGAACTTCACTCTTTACCACACTTATGCTTATTGATTCTTTAAGATCCATTTTTTATTTTAAACAGGTCCCACCTTAACTGTCCCATGGCCAGCTCAGATTTGCTATTCATTCTTCTTGCATTTGTGTGTTGTTTTAATTTGTTTGCCTACATTGCACTGTGCCTACAATAATCAAAGAAGACAGCTAGGTAGTCTGTATTCTAATCTGCTATTTATTATCCATAATTCTCATTTAAACTATGAATTCTTCGATGACTAGAGCAGCCTTGTATGTATATTCAGGTTCATAAATGGCCACTATGTATTTGAATAAGCTAATAACTTAATAGTCACATTCACTGACCAAGTAATTTGCTACATATACTGGATGAGTTATTGCATATTATTTCCTTTTTTGGCTGAAGAAACTGAGGCTCAGAGAGTATAAATAATTTGCCCAAAGCCAAACAGCTAGTAGGTGACACAGCCAGATTCAGCATCAGGCATATCTACTTCCAGAATATTTGTCTTTACTATAGAGCTATATTAAAAGTGCAAGAATTCAAATTCCAACTCTGTCTCTTGCCAATATAAGGCTTTATTTGACTCCTCTTAAAAGCTGTGTCTCAATCTGCTGAAATGGATGGTAATACAGTGCATGTGATGTGATTTTTTTAAGATAAAATGCGCAAACATATCCTTCCAGCTTGTAGTTTTTAAAAAACATTTGTCATTATTCTTATTATTTTACTTATTTACTTAAATATCAGAAAGAAAACATGAGAAGCATAAAATGTAGACCACCTGGGATATCATGAATAGACATAAAAATTCATATTTCATCAGGATTTAACAGAACAATAATCCTCTACTTTCCTAACAATGTGGTAAGTGAATACAATTGTATCATGAAATATTATATGCATTAGAGATATTTTATTTGAAATTTATAGGAAATTACTGTGGAAAAATAATACTAAAGTGGGGAATCTTCAAAGACAGTGGATCTTTTTCTTGTAACTCAACACTTACAGATGAACTGACAAAAACAAAATTGTGTTACATTTACCTGGGTTGAGCACCAAGGGGGGGCAGTAAAATAACATTTAACATGGAAGGCCTGAGGAAAACCACCTAAGGCTGCCTTGCACTTTTTATTTATTCTTGATATGTTTTTCTTAGGAGGGCGAAGAGTAATACATTGTACTGTTAGTGATTTTCAACAACAGTCTTCTCTTGAAGGATTAAGTATACATATATATGAACCATCCAACAACATATGATAAGTTAAACATATTTAACAAGCCTAATTTTCTTTCTGATTTAATAAGACACAATAAATGGAAACTGTGCAGTCAGAATAATGAAAAGAGGACATAATTTATCTCATTCTGTTGGTGTCCTTTCTATGTTCTTTTGTCCTTTGATTGCACTGGTGGATAATATTATTTTGTTCCCAAGGAAATATGTCCCTTTGATTAGGTTGTAGATATTCTCTCATTTGTCACTGTTCTATCAAGCTATGCCATGTAACAGCAGGAACTCTTGATTATTTAATTGCTTGTAAGAACTCATTAAATCTGACTATCAATCATGGGACATATGGTAAACATCACCCAATAGCGTGAGAGGTTGTAGCAATGATCTGTCACTAGGGCAAACCTTTTTTACAGCAATGCAGACTTTGGTTTAGTTGTCTGATGGTGATTATTTTTAATTGATATTGATTTACAAGGGAGGGTTCATCTATAGTAGTCTTAATCCACACTTTCAAGTTAATAATATAAGCATTTATAATTTTATTAGAAACATACTCAAATGAATCTTTTCTGCTTTGTACCTGATTTTCTTCTGTAATAATTGAATTTATTCTTTTATAAACAGTGCATAACAAATTTTGAAATCTATATTTTCTCTTGATAGGATTCAAATAGTACTCCTTAATAAATAGAATTTACAAAGTGATTTTATCAATACCTGGATATCATCAGTTGTGGGGAAACAAATCTGTACAAATTATTTCTGAAATGGTCCCTTTCAAATTAGAGAAAATCACAACAGCTATGTTGCTAGGAGCAAAGTTGTGTGGTTTAAACTATTCTATCTTCTATTAAATGAAAATAATTTTTAATAATGTGGATTTACAGTGAATCATCTAGCAATCCATTGTATTGTCTTCAGAAACTAGGTATAAAGCTAAATTTAAAATTACATTCTGTATCATTAGTCTGTTTCTTAGAAACTCATGTATTTGATGGTTATCTAAATCAGCTGCATGTAGGGGTGAGAAAAAAATAAAGCTTCAATCTTCCTGTTTAGATGAATTAATACACTTTGAAGCCATCAGAAATTTTAACTCTAGCAGCCTTCAGAATTACCTCCCAAAAAGAGAGACATGCAGGACCCAGTTTGGATTCAGTTTTGGATGTCCTCAAGACCTCCTTCAGCAAATCTCTCTGATTGCTACTTAAATTGCAGGAACAGTTCAGTGTGGTTTATCAGACCCTTCTAGGGAATTAAAAAGCTTAGAAGATATTATAATTCTTTGTCCAGGCATTCTGGCATAGAACTGATTACTGTGGAGGTGAATTTGGTGCAACGGGATTGATAGGCCCATAATATCAGAATAATATATACAACAGCTACTTATGTTTTTTTCCACACGGGAAATGATCATATGTAAATTGGTTAAAATTGTGGGACTAAGGTTCTATGAGCATAGAAGCACCACAAGGGCAAAAATTTGGCCAAAATTTCACCCACAGTATTTAGAAAGATAATATAGTAGGTATTTAATAAATATTTATAGCATGAATGGATAAATGAATTATTCTCATATCACTACACCTATACGTAAAAGTTTTGCCTTGGGAGAAGAAGGATGTTTGTTTCTAAATTTCTGTACATAATACTAATCGACTATTAATCATTTTTCTTTATAGTAGGCCAACACTTTAGAACAATATCTCATTTAATCTAGTCAATATTGATAGAGTGATTATATGTGCTAGGTACTGTTGTAAATACTTTCTCTGTATTATCTCATTTCATTATTACTATAAGCATATATGGAGTATGTACAATGATTTTTTTTCTGTTTTACAGGAAAGGAAACAGTGGTTTTGTGAGATCAAGCAATTTATTTAAAGAAGCACAACTAATAAGTGATATCTTAATCTTGCCAACAATTCCATAAGATATAAAGGAAAAATGTTTCTGCCATCATTGAGTGGATTAGAAGAATAAGACTTCAGTAGTTTAAATGGCTCACCAGTACTGATAGGTTGGAAACCAATAACCAGAATTCAGGTTATTCAAGTCCTGTTTATGCCTGTTTCCATTATAAAACAATGTCTTTTTTAATTCAAGGATACATTGAAGAAGATGAAAGGTTAATACTAGCTATTGAGTTTTAAATGTGCATCAGGAACTTCCAGGTTGGAATCCGAGTCTGCCCGACTCTTAAATCTTCACTCACAGTTTCTTTTCTAGGGAAAGCAAATGTGGGGCCCTTGCACTGCTACTCTCCTCTTTCACTCATTGCAGATTGGTTATGCCACATGTCCTCAGAGTCCTTTTCAACACAGGGCTCCAGGTAGGCAATACACTTTGTATTGTGAGTAAAACCATTTTGCCATCTGTATGTTATTCTCCATCACCCTTAACCTCTAACAATACAGGCACAGCTGCATTTATCAGTAAGACATGCATAGAAAAAACATAATTATAAAGTAAATGTGACAAACAAAGATAGCTAATCAAAGTAATGTATGCAAAAACATGAGTGGCTGGACTTCGTCCACTTTCTTTGTAACATTGGGATCCCTGAATATACAGGACACGTAATAACCATTTCTCAGCTCACATCAGTTAAGGGTTGAGCCTAGAGAAGAATTCTCAACTGTGAAGCACATTTTGTCTTAACCAATTTTTGTTAGTGAGTTGTGACTAAACACATCCCTGTGTCTGAAAGAGCTTATTTTATTCCCTTTCTCTGATTGCTGAGAAAAGTATTAGGCTTTTCCTTTGAGGAGAATAATACTTATGTTCTATTTTTTGTTTTTCCCTTTACATTGATCCATGTGTCACCTTATCAGTTATACTAGAAAATTTACTGTTATTTATCTATAAAGTTAGTTCCAGCGTTAATAAGAGTTTCTCATTTTTGTGCCCTTACAAAATGAGACTTTTTTTCTTGTCACAATGATATTATTTAATCTTCTATTATAATTTATACCTTTGTGTGTCTGTCCCCTCTAGTAGACACTGAACTTCCTGAGGGTAAAAAAATAAAAAATAAAAAAAATGTCTTGCCCATATTTGTACAAGTTGAAAAATCTAAATTTCATTTTGTAAATTCTAATATTCTTTGATTAAATGAATGAATTAGTGGCACAACCTGGTGTATGCCTATATTCTATGAGTCCATTTTCCACTTTTTATTTCAGTTCTGTAAATAACAGTTTACATGTCACCATCCTATCTTTAGATTTTACATAGCATATGTATACACACACACACATATATATATATATAAAACAATAAGCAAATGTTCATTAAATTAAATGAAAACTATTTTTTGCTCATTGATCCAAATATTGAATCTGTCAAACTTCTGGATGAGTTATTTAAGTCAAATATGCAAGTCCCCCACAATTCCCAGATATCTTTTTGTTGACTGCACAGAACTATTCTGTAGTTATAACTAAGAGCATTTGAATTGCTGGGGGTAACTGGTATTCTTACTAGAACTAAGTAGTACAGTCTAATAAATCTATATAAGTTCTCTATCTGAAACAAACTTACAGTTTACAGTATCAAGAAGCAAATGCTGCCATATGGAACAAGTGAAAATGACAGAAAGAATACAAGGAGGTCCTGTATTCATAGCACAGTTACTCTGTGATGTACTTGTCTTTTTATGATTAATTTAGGCATTTTCACTAATAGATTCAAAGATAATTGCCAGATAAACAGCTGTGCTATCCCTATAACAGGAGAGGAAATGAGTAAGGGATATTAAATAAGGAAAAATGTTTCTCAGGTGCATTAATCTGGAAAACGGAGCTCATTGTAAGATGTTCTGTCTTCCTTGGTATTTGGATTTGAAAATTGGAGTATTAAGGTTTAAGGAGATGATAGGGCACCATAAGAAGGAATAATCTCCTTATGAAACCAAGTGATTATAATAATATGATTATTTATGAATAAAATATTTTTGCCTTTTAATTACTCAGTCTTTTACTAAAACCCATGTTATACGTAAGAGGAAAAGTTTAAAATAATTTTTCTGGAAGTGTATAAATCCTGAATCAAAACAACATGTTTTAGAAAATATTAGGAATACAGAACAATAAAAAATAGAACACTCATAGTGTCCTCATGCATTTTAACTCATTGCTTTCATTAATCTTAATTCTTTTTAAAATTTGAGGTAGAAATATTTTTGGTTGACTAAGTATAAAGTACTGAAACCATCAGTAACTTCAAAATAGTTTATTTTATAATCTTTAATTTTTTCAATCAAACTCCTATAAAATACATCCTGTTTGTAAATCTGGAAGAAGCAGTCTGTACCATCAAATTTTTAAAAGTTGATTTGATGCCAAATGCAACTAGACAATTAAATTCAGTAGTTGCCGTAATAGATTCAGTAAGAACTTAGATGCTTTGTTAACATCTATATATAACTGTTTTCCAGTTGTAGCTGTTTGCTTCACTTTTCATGAGTGTAGTGAATCACTGTACTTTTAACAATCTTTGCTCATGTAAACTATTAACTCAGATCCTTAAAGACTTAGTGTATTGATGGGAACTGCATTATACTAATTTTATGGCTTTCAGATAGGCTAGTGCCAGGGAGGTCAGCTCAAGAGTAATGAATGCCATTTTAAAATACCAAGAAGCATGATTATTTTCACACTGATACTGCCATGGAAAAATACCAAAGAGGCTGTGAGATTATGCCACAAAGTACAGAAACTGTTCCAGGAAGTAAGTGCATAAACTCGGCTGTGCAAGTGTACAGAAAAACCCATTAAAACCCATTAAAAGGACCCAAACTGTAGACAGAAGATAAAAAAGGATTGATCAGTTGCATACATGAAGGCAATAGATTGTCCATTTATTAATTAAAAGTACATTTTATATATTGTGATGTGATAAATAGTTTGACTGTATAGGTTAATTCCCTCAGATCTGTGCCGAGGGCTATTAGCATTGATAAATTATGCACTATGACATTTAACATTTCTGATAGACGGTCTTAAGGAGTGCTGTACCTGCAGATCTGCATCTGGTATTTACACAGCAATTTAGTCCAGCTATAGTTATCTGTGAAGCATTTTGAATACAAGTGGGACTATACCTTAAATAAGCATGTGCTTTTGTGGTTGGGCGATTATAATGCTAGAACCAAAATTAAGTCTCTTGAACCATAACTGTCTTGATCACCACAAAACACAGAGTAATTCTACCTTACATAAACATTATTGAGTCTCATTGGAATAATGAATTTAAATATCCCAACATATCTTGAATCCATGTGCATAATATAGAAACCTATTTTTTATTTTTATAGTAATGGGGTGACAATATCAATTTATTTTTATAAATTACCATAAGGGCATTATTTTAATTTTTTTTCTGCATTTTTGTACTTTCTAGGTTATTTTTTAAAATACGCTTCTTTATTAACTTTAGAAAGATGCTTGGAAAATTTTCTGTGTTAAGTAAAGTTTTAAAAATCTGTCAAAAGATTTATCTATAAGGGACTTTCTTCAAAGGCTTTCTATGTACAAATGGCCCATTTGGGAAAAATGGAACACATAGTGAAGTGTAACTTAAAACAGAACCAAACAAAACATCACCAGGTAAAATTTGAGCATTAATATCACATATATGTAATACTTTTCAATTTACAAAAGAACTTTCACCTTTGATATCTTAATCTTGCCAACAATTCCATAAGATATAAAGGAAAAATGTTTCTGCCATCATTGAGTGGATTAGAAGAACTAATTTTGAGTGGATTAGAATCCATTGAGTGGATTCAGTAGTTTAAATGGCTCACCAGTACTGATAGGTTGGAAACCAATAACCAGAATTCAGGTTATTCAAGTCCTGTTTATGCCTGTTTCCATTATAAAACAATGTCTTTTTTAATTCAAGGATACATTGAAGAAGATGAAAGGTTAATATTAGCTATTGAGTTTTAAATGTGCATCAGAAACTTTATATAGCCTCTTTTATTTAATCTCATAAAGGCCAGATTCATTTAATTAACTATATAAATTATCCCAGTCCATGAAAACTCACTGTTGGACATCTGAAAGAATGGTTTAACCCTGGCTACTCAATAAGACACTCATGGAAAATATAAAGTGTAAATGTGGCGATATACACTTATGGCAAAGATAGAATAACAGGGCCTGGATTAGTCCTCCTATCTGTAACATCTGTAATATAAGACAAAATATATTTTAAAAATAGTTTTCAAGGAATTGGACATCAGACGATTAAGAAAAATGATCCCTGAAATAAAGGACACAAATGGGGGTGTTCCAGCTTAATACCCTCAGAGGTTTCCCAACAAAGAGGGGGATCCAGGCAGAGTCTGGTGGACTCTCTGAGTTCAACTGATGATGCTAAAAGTTCAGCAAAGATAGCTAGTGTTCACAGGTCAGAGTACCAGATAGGAGAGAAATGCATATAGAAAGAATTCCAGGGATTTGGAAAAGGCCCCTTGATCAGGGCATATATGTATGAAAGGCTGGGTAAAGAATCACTCAAAGTATTAGACAGAACAACACTAGGAGTTTCTACAGGGCTGAAAACAACAGCTTTTCTTATTAGCCACACTAAAAAACATAACTCATGAAACATTGGATAAGGAACCAAAAGAGTCCCTCAGTAGTAGCCATGGATTAATGCTCTAATTTCATCTTTAAAAAAATCTTAAAAACAAGGCATTAAAGAA
Source organism: Trachypithecus francoisi (assembly GCF_009764315.1). Lineage (NCBI taxonomy): Eukaryota > Metazoa > Chordata > Mammalia > Primates > Cercopithecidae > Trachypithecus > Trachypithecus francoisi. The sequence continues at coordinate 85,256,555 of NW_022681469.1, read as the reverse complement.
TCATATTATTTTCAAGTAACTTAACTATGTCTTACAAAATGGATCAATGATTTTTTTTAGAAATTCAAAACTATTCAGCAGCTATAATAACAAGGTAAAAGTTGCCATGGCTGTTATAATAAAAAATCAAGGGTCATGCAAAGGAGTAAGAAAATATGACCCACAATGAAAAGATATTATGATAGGAATCATCCAAAATGAAACACATTAAGAGAGCATCAGTAAGCAGTAAGAAAGTTTTATGTGGCCTGATATGGTATTTGGAGTCCTTGGAAAACAGAAGATCAAAAGGCAATGGAAAAGTATTTGAAATGGTAATTGCTGAAAATTTTCCAATTTTGATAAAACCTGCAAACACACAGATTGAAAAGCTCAATGAACCTCAATCATAAGAAACATGAAAAGTACAGGAAAAGAAGTCATTATCAAATTGTATAAAACAAGCATTAAAGAGAGAAATCATAAAAGCAGCCAGAGTGATGTGTGTAATAAGATGCATTATATAGAGAGGAACAAATTTCTCATCAAAGCAATGCAAGTGAGAAGACAGTGGAGCAACATTTTTAAAGTACTAAAAAAAAGGGGGGGTTGTGAACCTATAATTTGTTATCCAGCAATAATATCTTTAAAAATAAAGATAAAGTATTTATCAGACACACAAAAACTGAAAGAATTCATAAATAGCAGAAATGTATTATATAAAATATAAATGGAAGTCCTTCAAGCAGGAAGAAATTTGACATATAGATCAATAAAAGGAATGATGAACATAAAAATGGTAATCACATGGGGAAAATTATGATACTTAAAATATGTATAAATTTTTTAGTAGATAATTGGATGCTTTTTTTAAAAAAAGGCAATGTGGCATGGGGTTTACAACATGTAGAAGTAAAATGTATGACAATGCAAAAACTAGGAGAGGAAAACAAAGAATGTACTTTTAAGGGACTTATGTCATACATAATATAATATTTCTTGAAAGTAGACTGTAATAAGGTAAAGATGTGTGCTACAAATTCTAAAATAATTGCTAAGATAACCAAGTAAGAAGCTTTAGCTAACAAGCAAACACAGGGAGAAAATTAACCATAAATAAACCCAATAAATTCTAACTGAGCAGAAAGAGAGGAAAAAAGGAAGAACAGGCCAAAAAAAAAAAAAAAAACAAAAACAAAAACACACACACACAAATAGCAAGTTGACAGATTTAACCCTAACCATATCAGTAATCACATTAAATGTAAATGCTCTAAATTCTCAAAATTAAAATATAGAGATTGTCAGAGAGAATAAAGAAGCAACACCCAATAATAGGATGCTTATAAAGAAAAAAAAAAAAAAGAAATACAAAGACACAAAGAGGTTAAAAGTAAAAGGAAGGAAAAATAAATACTGAGCTAACACTAACAGAAGAAAAATAGAAAAATTCTAACATCACACAAAGTAGACTTTAGAGCAAAGATTATCACTAGGAACGAAAGGGTCATTTTATGATGATAAAGGGATCAATTAATCAAAGGAATATACAAGTTTTAAGCATTTATGTATGTATCAAACAAAAATCGTCAAGATACAGGAAGCAAACACTGACAGAACTGCAGGAAGAATAGACAAAATCATAATTATAGCTGATTAATTAATAGCTCTCTCTCATAAATGATAAAAATAGACAAAAAATCAGTAAGGATATGAAGAAATTGAACATCACTGTCAATCAATTTGACCTAATGGAAATTTTTAGAAGAGTCTGCTAAACAACCACAGAACACTCATTTTTGGAAAGAGAACATGGACAATTTACTAAGATAAGCTGTACTGTAAGACATAAAACTATGTTTTTGTCTTATTTCATATTCAGAATAATCTGAATAATCAGATATATTTCAGAACAATCAAGTTATATAAAGAATGCTCTGTAGTTATAATGAAATTAAACTAGAAATTAAAAATAGAATGATATCTAAAATGTTCCAAATACTGGAAACTAAATACACATAAATATATAAGTTAAAGAGGAAAATTAAAAAGGTTTTTGTAAGTAAATGAAAATGAAATTACAACACATAAAAATTTGTGGAATGCAACAAAAGCAGTACTTACAGGAAAATTTAAAACACTTAATGCCAATAATAGAAAAGAAGGAAGGTCTCAAATCAAGAGCTTCAGCTTCCACCTAAAAAAACTAGAGAAAGAACAAATGAATTCAAAATAAAGCAAACAAAGAACATAATAATATCAGAACAACATTAATAAAATAGAAAGCAGAAAGACAATAGAAAAAATAAATCCAATATTGGTTCTCAATGAAATGAACAGAATTTGTACACTTCTAGCCAGACTGCTGAGAAGAAAATGAAAAGAAGACATAGGCCGGGCGCGGTGGCTCAAGCCTGTAATCCCAGCACTTTGGGAGGCCGAGACGGGCGGATCACGAGGTCAGGAGATCGAGACCATCCTGGCTAATACGGTGAAACCCTGTCTCTACTTAAAAATACAAAAAACTAGCCGGGCGACGAGGCGGGCGCCTGTAGTCCCAGCTACTCGGGAGGCTGAGGCAGGAGAATGGCGTAAACCCGGGAGGCGGAGCTTGCAGTGAGCTGAGATCCCGCCACTGCACTCCAGCCTGGGTGGCAGAGCAAGACTCCGTCTCAAAAAAAAAAAAAAAAAAAAAAAAAAAAAAAAGAAAAGAAGACACAACATACCAACATAAGATATGAGAGAGATTATGATGTCACTACTGATTCTATAGATATTAGGAGAATTAAAAAATTACAAATAAGTTTATATCAAGAAAATCTCCAGTTTAGCTGAAATACACAAATTCCTTGAAATACACATACTACTATAGCCTACTGAAGATAAAATGGATAACCTGAGTAGCCCTACAACTACTAAAGACATTAAATTTATGGTTAGAAATTCTACAATGGCAACTCTAGGCCCAGGTAGCTTAACTGACAAATTCTAGCAAACATTTTAAAAAGAAATAATACTGAATATGTGTAAAATCTTTCAGAAAACTGTGAAAAAATTATTTCCTAACTTATTCTATGAATCAATACTATCCTGATAGCAAAATCTGAAGATGACTTTATAAGAAAAGACAACCATAGACCAATAACCTTCTGAACATAGATGTACTAATTGTGCACAAATTTTAAACAACTCAAATCCAACATTAGATGAGAGAAATAATACATGGTGGCTAGGTGAGTTTTCTGTCAGGAATGCGGATTGGGTTTAACATTTAAAAATCAATGTGATTCACAATATTAACAAATGATTTAAAAAGTTCACTTAAAAAATGTAAACACATACACATCCTATTAATATAACAGGATGTTATATTATACAATGAAATACTCCTCCCAAATAAGAAGAAATAAATACTTAATTCATACATGAATATTAAAATAAACATGCTGAATTAAAGAAAATTTCCTAAAAGAGAACATATCCTATATGATTTTATTTACCAAACATTTGGAAAATGCAAACTTACGTATAGTGGCAGAATGTATATTAGTGGTTTCATTTGGAAAAGTTGGGAGAGGGGGCATGGGGGGTTCAGAAAGAGCTTGGAGGAATAGGTTGCAAATGGACACAGGGAAACTTTTGGAAGTGATGAATATGTTCATTATCTTGGTTTTGGTGATTGTTTCATAGGTGCATGCACATAAATATTACCATATATGCTGTTCCTTCCATATTCACTGCATTTCAATAAAGCTGTTTTTTGTTTGTTTGTTTTTTAAGAGACAACTATAGAATTGCAATGTCTGTCTGATATGCAGTATCAGAATCTCCAAAATCATGGCATGGACCTCAGTGTTAGCCCCATCTGGCTGAAGGGAGTCGGTCTTTAGCACTCACTCCTCTTGCCCACCAATTTCCAATTGTCTTATCTGATTCTGAGAGGGGAATAAATTTTATTTTCTCAACTTATTTAAATAGCTGTGAGAGTCAAGCTTCAAAACAATCCTTCATGCTTCTTTTGACTCAACTGTTGCACACAAAAATTACTTACAGAAATTCAAGAAGCACAAACTGACTAATAAATATTTATTTAAAAACTTTATGGGAGTGCAGGCACGGTGACTCATGCCAGTAATCCCAGCATTTTGGGAGGTCGAGGCAGGCGGATCACGAGGTCAGGAGATGGAGACCATCCTCTCTAACACGGTGAAACCCCATCTCTACTAAAAATATAAAACAATTAGTTTAGCTAGGGGTGGTGATGGGCACCTGTAGTCCCAGCTACTTGGGAGGCTGAGGCAGAAGAATGGCATGAACTTGGGAGGTGGAGCTTCCAGTGAGCTGAGATCGAGCCACTGCACTCCAGGCTGGGCGACAGATCAAAAGTCAGTCTCAAAAAAAAAAAAAAAACCTTATGGGAAATTCTGGATTGATACAGTGTCAAAGCAATTTCACTCAACACAAATATGTGGACATGGCACTTAAAGAAATGTACAATCATCATAGTGGCGCCAAACTGTAACCAATGTGTCCATTATGTAGCATCGGTAAATAGCAATGTATTTATGCAATAAATTCAGTATGGTAATAAAATACTGTATAGCCACTCACAACAAAAATGGATGAAATTTACAAATACAATTTTGAGGGTATTAAGCCAGCACAAGTGGCATATAACATATGGTTTCCTTTTACATACATTTCAAAAATGAGCAAAATCATATAATAATGTTAAAAATTGAGATAGTATAAGAAGAAAGAGGCTTTAGCGAGCCAAGATGGCTGATTAGAAGCAAGGGTGGCCCATGATGCTCACCAGTAACAAAAATGGCAAGTGAATTGAGTGAATTCTACACCTTCAACTGAAATATCCAGGTTCTCACATTGGAACTGACTAGGTGGTTGGCAGGACCCACAGAGAGTAAGGAAAAGCAGGGTGGGGTGATGGCCCATCCAGGAGCAGCATGGAGCCAGGGGAGCCTCTACCCTCAGTCAAGGGAGGCAGCAAGTGATTGTTTGATTCTGCTCAGGAAAGCACTCTTTTCCTATGGATCTTTGCAACCCGCAAATCAGGAGATCCCCTTAGGGGCCTACACCGCCAGGGCCTTGGGTCCAAAGCACAGTGCTCTGTGGACTCTGGGCAACAACGCGGGCATGGATGAAACCCAGGAGTTTTTTACATACTCCGGCCTTGGGAATTCCTGTGAGGCAGGATATCTATCCATTTCCCTAGAAGAGAGGCTGAAGCCAAGGAGCCAAGTGGCGAGGTTCAGTAGGCCCCACTCCCATTGCACCTCACAAGTTAAGGCTCACTGACCTGGAATTCCAGCCAGCCGGCTGGTGGTAGCAGCCTGGAGACTGCCTGAGATGACTGCCTTCCCAGGTGGGAGGGGTGGCCACCATCTTGGCAGCTCAAGTCAGTACCAGGGAGTCTGGGTGTTCCAGACGGGGAGGAATTCCCCACAGTGTAGCACAGCTGCTATGGCAGATCATGGTCAGACTGCTTCTTTAAGCAGGACCCTAATCCATCTCTCCTCACTGGGCAGGGCCTCCTCATGGGAATTTCAGCAACTCTAGCCAGGGGTTTAGGAACAGAACTCTGATCTCCCTGGGACAGAGTTCCTGGGAGGTGTGGTGGCCTTGGTCCCTGAGGTTCAGCTGACTTAGTCTTTCCTGCCTGCTGGCTCTGGAGAGTCCAGGGGGTCAACGAGGGGGGTGCTCCCCCCAGCACAATGCACCTGCTCCAGAAAGGGGCAGCCAGACTGCCTCTTCAAGTGGGTCCCTGAACCTGTTCCTTCTGACTAGATACGATCTTCCAACAGGGGTCTCCAGACATTTCCTAAAGGAGTGTTTGGGCCAGCATATGTTGGTGACCCACTGGGATGGAGCTCCCAGAGGAAGGAGCAGGCTGCCATGTCTGCTGTTTTGCAGCCCTCACTGGTGATACCTCCAGGTACAGGAGGGGTACCAGGTGATTGGGGTCTGGAGTGGACCTCTAGCAATCCACAGCAGCTCCATGGAAGAGGTGCCTAACTGATAAAAGGAAAACAAACATACAGAAAGCAACAACAACATCATCAACAAAAAAGGCCCCACCAAAACCCCATTCAAAGGTAAGCAACCTCAAAGATTGAAGGTAGAGAAGCCCACAAAGATGAGAAACAATTGATGAAAAAATGCTGAAAACTGGCTGGGCACAGTGGCTCATACCTGTAATCCCAGCACTTTGGGAGGCCGAGGTGGGCAGATAACAAGGTCAAGAGATTGAGACCATCCTGGCCAACAACCCTATCTCTACTAAAAATACAAAAATTAACTGGGTATGTTGGTGCGCACTTGTAGTCCCAGCTACTTGGGAGGCTGAGGCAGGAGAATTGTTTGAACCTGGGAGGCAGAGGTTGCAGTGAGCTGAGATCGCAGCACTGCACTCCAGCCTGGTGACAGAGAGAGACTCTGTCCCAAAATAAATAAACAAATAAAACATAAAAATACAAAAATATTACCCAGGCATGGTGGCACATACCAGTAATCCCAGCTACTCAGGAGGCTGAGACAGGAGAATCACTTGAACCCGGGAGGTGGAGGCTGCAGTGAGCTGAGTTCGTGCCACCACACTCTAGCCTGGGTGACACAGTGAAACTCTGTTTCAAAAAAAATAAAAGTATATATATAGTTGAAAACTAAAAAAGCCAGATTGCCTCTTCTCCAAACAATCACAATACCTCTCCAGCAAGGCACACAGAACTGGGATGATGGTGAGATGGCTGAATCGACAGAAGTAGGCTTCAGAAGGTGGGTAATAATGAACTTTGCTGAGCTAACGAACCATGTTCTGATCCAATGCAAAGAAGCTAAGAACCATGATAAAACATAACCAGAAGCTGATAACCAGAATAGCCAGTTTAGAGAGGAACATAAATGACCTTACAGAGCTGAAAAACACAACAGAAGAACTTCATAGTGCAATCAAAAGTATCAATAGCAGAATAGATCAAGTGGAAGAAAGAATATCCGAGCTTGAAGTCCATTTTTCTAAAATAAGACCGGCAGACAAGAATAGAGAAAAGAGAATGAAAATGTATGAACAAATCTCTGGAAATACGGGATTATGTAAAAAGTCCAAACCTACAACTGATCAGGGTACATGAAAGAGATGGAGGAATGAAAGCAAGTTAGAAAACATAGTTCAGTGTATCATCCAGGAGAACTTCCTCAACCAAGCAAGACAGGCCCAAATTCAAATTCAGGAAAACCAGAGATACTTCATGAGAAGATCAACCCCAAGACACATGATTGTCATATTCTCCAAGGTTGAAATTAAGGTAAAAATGTTAAAGACAGCCAGAGAGACAGGTCAGGTCACAGTGGATCTCTCAGTGGAAGCCATACAAGCCAGAAGAGATTGAAGGCCAATATTCAACATTCTTAAAATAAATTCCAGTCCAGAATTTCATATCCGGACAAACTAAACTTCATAAGTAGAGGAGAAATAAAATTATTTTCAGACAAGCCAATGCTAAGGGATTTCACCACCACCAGGCCTGCCTTGAAAGAGCTCCTGGAGGAAGCATTAAACACAGAAAGGAAAAACTGTTATCACCTACTACAAAACAAACCAATGACACTATGAAGCAACTATAATAACAAGTCTGCAAAATTAACCAGTCAGGATCACAATGATAAGACCAAATCCACACATAATAATATTAACCTTAAATGTAATGGCTAAATGCCTCAATTAAAAGACAGAATGGAAAGCTGGGTAAAAAGACAAGGCTTACTGGTACGCTGTATTCAAGAGAACCATCTCATGTGCAAAGACACACATAGGTTCAAATAAAGGGATGAAGGAAAATTTTCCAAGCAAATGGAAAGCAGAAAAAAGTAGGGGTTGCAATCCTTGTTTCTGACAAAATAAACTTTAAAACAACAAAGGTAAAAAAAGACAAAGGGCATTACATAATGGTAAAGGGTTCAATTAAATACGAAGAGCTATTTAAAATATATATGCACCCAATACAGGAGCACCAGATTCATAAAAAATGTTGGTAAAGACCTACAAAGAGATTTAGAGCCCCACACAATAATAGTGGGTTACTCTGATACCCCATTGTCAATATTAGACAGATAATTGAGACAGAAAATTAACACAGACATTCAGGACTTGAATTCAGCTCTGAACCAAGTGTATTTGATAGATATTTGCAGAACTGTTCACCCCCAAACAACAGAATATAAATTCTTCTCATCATAACATGGCACCTAGTCTAAAATTGATCACATAATTGGAAGTAAAACACTCCTCATCAAATGCAAAATGCTGAAATCATAACAATGCCTCAGACCAGAGTGCAATCAAATTAGAACTCAAGATTAAGAAACTCACTGAAAGTCAGGTGTGGTGGCTCATGCCTGTAATCCTAGCACTTTGGGAGGCCAAGGCAGGTGGATTGTCTGAGCTCAGGAGTTCAAGACCAACCTTGGCAACATGGTGAAACTCCATCTCTACTAAAATACAAAAAGAAATTAGCCGGGTCTGGTGGTGTGTGCCTGTAGTCCCAGCTACTCAGGAGGCTGAGGCAGGATAATTGCTTGAACCTGGGGGGCGGAGGTTGCAGTGAGCCAAGATTGCACCACTGTACTCTAGCCTGGGTGACAGAGTGAGATTCCATCTCTATTAAAGAAAGAAAGAGAAAGAAAGAAAGAAAAAAAGAAAGAAGGAAAGAAGGAAGGAAGGGAGGATGGAAGGAAGGAAGGAAGGAAGGAAGGAAGGAAGGAAGGAAGGAAGGGACGAAAGAAACTCAAAACCACACAAACTTCATAGAAATTGAGCAACCTGCTCTTGAATGGCTCCTGGGTAAATAATGAAATTAAGTCATAAATCAAGAAGTTATTTGAAACTAATGAGAACAAATAGACAATGTACTAGAATCTCTGGAATGCAGCTGAAGCAGTGTTAAGAGGAAAATTTATAGTACTAAATCAAACCCTAAAGCCAGCAGGAGACAAGAAATAATGAAGCTCAGAGCAGAACTTAAGGAGACAGACACACACACACACACACACACACACACACACCCTTAAAAAAAATCAAGAAATCCAGGAACTGTTTTTTTTTTCAAAAAAAAATCAATAAAATAGATAGACCACTAGCTAGACTAATAAAGAAGAAAAGAGGCCAGGCGTGGTGGCTCAAGCCTGTAATCCCAGCACTTTGAGAGGCCGAGGCAGGTGGATCACAAGGTCAGGAGATGGAGACCATCCGGCTAACATGGTGAAACCCTGTCTCTACTAAAAATACAAAAAAAAAAAAAAAAAAAAAAATTAGCCAGTCGCGGTGGCCGGTGCCTGTAGTCCCAGCTACTCGGGAGGCTGAGGCAGGAGAATGGCGTGAACCCAGGAGGCGGAGCTTGCAGAGAGTTGAGATTGCGCTACTGCACTCCAGCCTGGGTGACAGAGGGAGATTCCATCAAAAAAAAAAAAGAAAAAGAAGAAGAAGAAAAGAGAGAAGATTCAAATAAACACAATCAGAAATGATAAGGGGGATACCATCACTGACCCAACAGAAATACAAACAACCATCAGAGAATACTATAAAACCTCTATGCAAGTAAACTAGAAAATATGGAAGAAATTGGTAAGTTCCTGGACACATACACCTTCCCAAGACTGAACCAGGAAAAAGGTGAATCCTTGAATAGACCAATAACCACTTCTGAAATGGAGGCAGTATTAAATAGCCTACCAATTAGGCAAGAGAAAGAAATAAGAGTTCAAATGGGAAAAGAGAAAGTCAAATTATCTTTGTTTGTAGCTGACATAATCCTATATCTAGAAAACACCATCAGTCTCAGCCTAAAAGCTTCTTAAGCTGATAAGCAACTTGAGCAAAGTCTCAGGATACAAACTCAGTGTGCAGGAATTACAAGCATTTCTATACACCAACAGAGAAGCAGAGAACCAAATCATGAATGAACGCTCATTCACAATTGCTACAAAGAGAATAAAATACCTAGGAATACAGCTAACAAGGGAAGTGAAGGACCTCTTCAAGCAGAAATACAAACCAGTGCTCAAGGAAATCAGAGGGGACACAAACAGATGGAAAAACATTCCATGCTCATACAGGAGGAATATATATCATGAAAATTGCCATACTGCCCAAAGAAATTTATAGATTCAATGCTATACCCATAAAACTACCATTGACATTCTTCACAGAATTAGAAAAAATCTATTTTAAAATTCATGTGGAACAACAACAACAACAACAACAACAACAAAAACAGCTTGTATAGCCAGGATAATCCTGAGCAAAAAGAACAAAGTGAGAGGCATCACGCTACCCTACTTCAAATTATACTACAAGTCTACAATAACCAAAACAGCATGGTACTGGTACAAAAAGAGGCACATAGAACAATGGCACAGAATAGAGACCTCAGAAGTAAAACCACACATCTACATTAATCTGATCTTTGACAAACCCGACAAAAACAAGCAATTGGGATAGGATTCTCTATTCAGTAAATGATGCTGGGAGAACTGGCTAGCCATATGCAGAAATTGAAAGTGGACCTTTTCTTTACACCTTATACAAAAATTGACTCAAGATGGATTAAAGACTTAAATGTAAAACCCAAAACTATAAAAAACCTAGAAGAAAATCTAGGCAATACCATTCCGGACATAGGCATGGGCAAAGATTTTGTGATGAAATCACGAAAAGCAATTTGCAGCAAAAGTAAAAATTGACAAATGGGATCTAATCAAACTAAAGAATTTCTGCGCAGCAAAAGAAACTATCATCAGAGCAAACAGACAACCTACAGAATGGGAGAAAATTTTTACAATCTATCCATCTGACATAGGTCTATTATCTAGAATCTACAAGGAACTTAAACACATTTACAAGAAAGAAACCAAACAACCCCATTAAAAAGTGGACAAAGGACATAAACAGACACTTCTCAAAGAAGATAAACATGTGGCCAACAAACATATGAAAAAAGCTCAATATCACTGATTATTAGAGAAATGCAAATCAAAACCACAATGAGGTACCATCTCATGCCAGTCAGAACAGCAATTATTAAAAAGTCATGAATGAACTCCCATTCACAATTGCTACAAAGAAAATAAAATACCTAGGAGTACAGCCAACAAAGGAAGTGAAAGACTTCTTCAAGGATAACTACAAAGCACTGCCTAAGGAATTCAGAGAGGATACAAACAAATGGAAAAACATTCCATGCTCATGGATAGGAAGAATCAATATTGTGAAGATGGCCATACTGCCCAATGTAATTTATAGATTCAATGCTATTCCCACTAAACTACCATTGACATTCTTCACAGAATTATTGCTCTCCACCTGGGAATAACTTGTCTGACTTACAAGCCAAGAATCTTCTTGTATCTGAAAATCTGTCATAGAGTAAAGATTATGGGCCTTGGTTTTTCATGATCACTGCAATGTCTAAATAACAATTTTATCATTGGCATTCATTATTTGTGCATAAACGACTACATAACACCTTTTTTTTTTTTTGCCTTCTCCTGTCATTTTATCCCATTCTACTAACCTCTAGAAAGTTTAAAAGATAAAAAAAAAGATCTGTTTTTTAAAAACTGACACATTTTTCAGTAAGTATAACTTATTATTTTGAAAAATACATGCTCAAGGTTACATGAAGTTTTTTTAACCTTCATGAATCAAACTGGCTGACTTATGTACACTTTTTTGATATAACATTGAGTTTGTGAAAAAAATTAATGTGGAATAATGTTCAGTAAACTATTTTAAATAATCAGCTTGTTTTTTAATAAAGCAGTGTCTTGCAGCAAAACTCCAATAACTACATAAATAATATATACAGTGAAACTATCATGATAATGCTCTCTTCTGAGGGATATGTTCTGGATCATCACTGGTCAACTCATACAGTTGAATATCTCATGCATTCCTCTGAGAATTTAGACGTTATTCTGAAGTATCATTTATCATCAGTTAGCTACCTTTTTCATTGTTAGCAATGAATCATGTCAAAGTTTCATTAGATCCTGACTGGTCAGATTCCAAGGTTCAGACTCAATTTAGCTATTCTTAGAAAAATATATATATTTTTTGGATTTCAAGACAAAAATTACTGACTTTGACTCTATTTTTTAATTGAGCTACAGTTCAGAAAACAATTCTAGATTTTAAAAACTTACTTTCTTGTCATTGGAAATGTCTGAGCATATTGAGTTTCCTATCCTGCTTTAATCTGTTCTTTGCATTTTAGTGCCTTGAAGAGTGGGTCATACTTCAAGAGTGGCCTTGAAGGTGGTGGTAACGATGGGTTAAAATGTCCAGAGTGCTACATTAGGGATCAGTCTCAACATTGTTACTTATACAACAGGCAGCTCATTTCATTTATATAACCTTCAGTTTTCTTACCCATGAAAGTAGAAATAAAATGAGACAAAAGTCAGCTCCTTTCTAGCTGAAAAGTATGAAGTGTTATCTGATTGACATTGTTCCACTGCTCTGAGATTCCTTTGGTGATGAATTTATTGCTGTGCTAGTTAAGTAATGGATGTTGATCCTAAGGCTATGGAGAAATACTTTTCGTCTTTATCCCTGTTCATTTTATTGCATTTATTGGGTTTCAGATAGCTCTCTGGGATGTCAAGACGATAAACTGAGCACCTTTCCCTACATGTTTCAGGGCTCAACCATGCGCATATTCAGCACTAAAATACGCTACATTAGTGCTAAGCACAAGAGAAATCTGGTTGTCCTTATCTTTAAGTCAATGAAAGCCTTTGATACTGACGATAACATTTTGACAGTTTTACCTCCTTTGCTTATCTCCATTTTATCTGTTCTTTATTTGGTACATTCTAGCTCCATTTCTTAGTGGCTCAACTTCTTATAGCTTTATATGACTCCACTTTAAAATGAGGATTACAACATCATTTTTAGAGGATTATTGCATGGACTATATATAGTCACATATAAATTACCCTGTAAAATAACTGGCAAATAATAGTCACTTAGGCCGGGCACAGTCGCTCACGCCTGTAATCCCAGCACTTTGGGAGGCCAAGGCTGGTGGATTACTTAAGTCAGCAGTTTGAGACCAGCCTGTCCAACATGGTTAAACCCCATCTCCACTAAAAATACAAAAACTAATCTGGCGTGGTGGCGCATGATTAGTATATCATCCCAGCTACTTGGCAGGCTGAGGTATGAAAATCCGTTGAACCTAAGAGGCGGAGGTTGCCGTGAGCCAAGATAGTGCCTGTGCACTCCAGCCTAGATGACAGAGCGAGATCCCATCTCAAATAATAATAATAGTAATAGTCACTTAGTAAATACTTAGAACTTCTGAAGATTGAAGGAGACATAGGAGAGAGAAGGAAAGAGAAGAAGGGGATGTGGGAATAGTAACAAAATGGATTATTATTCTAGGATCACAAGAGTTTGTCTTTTTAACTAAGTTGATTTTGAAGGGAAAATTCTTTGTGCTAACACCATGTTAAAATATCCAGAATGTAATATTTAAAATACATGCACAAATGCTCCTTCTCACATGTCACAAAATTCATTTTTAAGTTGATTTAAAAATGTATCTCAAAATACATTTAGGATTTTAGTCTATCTTTTAACCTATCTAATAGGAAAATGGTATGAAATTGTTACATTGGTAGGGGCAATGTAGGTAAGTGATGGGTAGAACTTAACAAAACAGTACTTTATTATTATAAAGCTAACTTTTTTGGCAAAAAGCTATAGGCATTAAAAAGGGGGAAATAAGAAGAAAAGGGAGTAGAAGGAAGAGAAGTAACAATGAAAGGCAGCAATGTTCAAGAGAGCATCCCAGCTTCTATAACAGAAAGAAGTTCTGAAAATCTTGATTTTTGCTCACTCTCCTTTTCACAAGCTCTTTCTTTTCTGTTGATAAGCCAAGTGTATTAACTCCATTTGATTTTTATACAAAACTTGATGAAAAATTGTTTCATTGATAAGCCAGGAAGATATATCTAAATATACACTCGTTCTCTTAAGAGTCTTCACCTGAGTTATTATGTGATATGTCTTGATGTCCATGAAGTGTGTCCTGCTTTGGTTTTATCATAAAGTTCCCATGAAAACTCGTCACATCTGTTACTATTCCTCCAGTTTTAGTATTTATTGTAAAAGTGAAAAATCCACTGAGCTATATGGATTCTATTTTAATTTTAGATAAAAAGTTTTGTTGGAGAATATGAACTTCACAAACCTATATACAGTAGGTAGATGCAACTCTTCAGTTTTGCAATATTTGATAAATTTGGTATTAAAGCATGTAGTCTCAAATAGAGTTCCCTTAAGAATCTGTTTGCTGAAACTAGATGTTGTAAGTCTTTCTACTTTTGAAACTGAGAGGATGTATTAAAAATAAAGAACAAAAAAAGAGAACATACGTTTTTAGCAGCTAAAATGAGCTTGGATTTACATGTTTCATATCTTCTTCCAGAAAAGCAACACAAAGCTACGTATACAGATTCCATCTTTAAATAGTAGAATATTAATGAAACACAGGACTTATTACATTCAAAAATACACATGAAATAAAAACATATATTAGAACTTTAAGAATACATGGATAAAATCACAACTAGATGAAATAAAAATAGATAAATGTTATTTCCAGAAAACTTAAAAAGTAAGTAACAAATGAAACCTACAGATATTCTTGCTTAATGATAAATTTCTCTTAGTTTGTACCTTACTTTAAATGTTGTTCTCCTATGTAGTATGATTCACCATTTCTACGCAGTATTTCAAAAATTGACAGGTTTAAAGTATGGTACTGGTATACTAGAAACTTTTACATGCAATGTTTTTATTCTATATTTCTAAATTATAATGAGTTTTGGACAGTAAGGTGTGATATCATTCAACATTGTGCTATTCTACCAAATATTTATGTTCAGTATCCAATATGCGGTTTTGTTAAAAATTAAGTGTGAATCTCCTGTAGTGGTTACTTATCTGTTTCTAAAAAGAAACAAGCACAATTAGGAAACTTAATAACTCTCCTTTTTAACCTTGTTAAATTATAATGAAATATATACATATAGAAAAAGCCTATAGTATTTGTAAATGCTTACTTTATGACTTTTAACTGTGTGAACTTGATCCCAGAGTCTTTCATTTCTAAAATGAGATTAACAGTATCAAACTTTCAGGTTTTTCTACAGAGTAAGAGAGGTATCATGACAATCCCTAAGAATGAAAATGGTCAAATGATGGAAAGTCTTAGATTTCTGAATTACATTACTTTTTGAGTAATTCCTCAAAATTGGCTTCTAGCATATCCTTATTATAGCTTATTCCTAAAGTTTTGGTACAAAACCTCCTTCCATGGGAGATCCCAGCTGGCGTGTGGATTATGACAGCACTTGATAACCATCAGGCTAACTGCTATTAAAATATATAGGAGTGTGATTCTAATAGAGCTGGAAAGAGTAAAAGACAGTGAATCAGCCTTAGAGTGAGTATTAGGACAAAGACCCTGATAAAGAGGACACTAAAGGCTAGCATTTTTCATATGCAGTGTAACTGAAATAAATATTAGAGTTTCATTTGGCACATTTTTGGCACTATTTCTCCATTCGCTATCTCTACTCGGTACAGAGCATGGCCCTATTAGAATACCATAAGATGTTTTCATAGCACTGGGATGGAGCTCAAGTAGGATTTGAGTGTGAGTGAGGAGTGTTGTCAGTCAAAAAACAAAATGAAGAATTTATTTTCTGTGCATTCATCAAGGAGTTAAAAATAGATCAACATTTATCTTTAAAATTCTTAATTTTTTTGGGTTCCTTTCATGTTCCTTGTTTGGGATAATGTCATTTAAAATGACATCACTACTTTTGATCAGGATAATATATGATATTAAGAAAACTAGATAAAATTCTAATATGCTATAGCTAATAAGTTTTAAATTGTATTATTTTAATATAATTAGTTATATTTACTTCTGGTAATGTGAGATAAATGAAGAGTTTTCACAGTCATCAACTAACATTACAATATTAACAATAATTTTTGTTAGTCTTAATCGAGTAGCATTTAGAATTTAATATGTGCAAAATTTTATTGCATATTAAATGTCTGCTTGGAACTGTTTTATCAAGATCTTGAAGTTTAAAACTGTATAATAATATAACCTAGTATTGCACGCTACATTATATTAATGTCTTTAGAGACATCTTCAGAATTTTATATTGATTGAAAACTTAACAAATATTTATTCATTCACTCTAGAGTATGATGTGATAAACAATGATAATCAAACCTCAAACCTTAAATCTGTTACATAATAATTTCATTTTAATTTTTGAACCTTTATAGTTTATTTCTTTATTTTAGTTGATAAATTAAAATTGCATATACTCATGGTATACAACATATATATGCTACATAATTTGCTGAGAAAGGAAATCTGCAAAAAGAGAAGTGGAGGAAAAGGAAAGAGGGAGAAATAGTATTTTGGGTTTTTTTTTTTTTTTTTGGTGGTCCCTAAGAGTCTGCATTCAGATGAATCCTAGGAGTATACATTATTGATACTGATTTTAATTTAATCTTCCTTTTTTTCTATTGCATTTAAGTGTATATTCAAATCAAGAAAATCCAGAATTTATTATAACTAGAAAATATCTATAATAACTGATTATCAGTATTGCAAATATGACTCTGGAAATTACATATAGGAACACAAAACTTGGTAGAAATATGTTCGCATATATTAACAGAGTGAGTACTTCAAACTTTGTTAAAACTTTCTCTTTGACTTAAGACCATGACATAAAATTGAATATTCTAATATTCTTTGCATCAGTATTGGCAGATGTTACATTTTATAAAACAAAATCATGACACTGCAAAACAGCAAGTAATAAAAAATCCAGTAGAATAATTTGATATATAAATAGTCAATGAATACTTCATAGTGAAAAATTCACTGCATAATTTTAGAAGTTGAAAATTCTTAACAATGATTTGTTAATCTAAATTATTTCATGCTAGTCCAATATTTCTGATCAATGAAAATAAGTCCCTATATATTACTAACATATAAAGACTACTTTTGCATATATGTGAACATACGTGTTTCTATCAGTTTCAATACAGGATATTTGTTGGGTATGAAATTCGATTTTATCTTACTTATAGACTAGTAAGTTAGCCTGTAACTGTTTCATGTATGCTGATAGAGACACAAAACTTCAGACTAAGAGACAAATATTTTATTATTCATGGCACTGAAGTCAGCATGATCATCAACATATTTGCATTGGTTCTTCTTGTCTCAAGTTCCACATAGGTAACATGATATGGCCCAGATGAATACTATATGCACAGTGGATTTCTGTTATAACTCATGGAACACTAAGCTTGGGACATCTATCCCTTCTATTATGAAATAGGAAAGCCTGGTCTTTGTTGGTGGGGAGGGATTGTGGAAGGAGATGTTCACATATTTTTTAAGGTTACCAGCTACATGGACCTCTTCAGAAGAGGCCTGGGTTAAAAAGTAGTCATTCTACTTCTACCAGTTCACAAGAGCCAAATGTTCAAATTTGTCCCAAATCCACATTCAGTGAGATTATCTCAGTGGCTTGAGATGAGCCATGGTGAGAGTATTTACACCAGGGAAACCATTAACATTAAATATCAGAGCTTTCTTATTATTCCCAGAGAACTGGTTGTTAAACTTTTACCAGCATACCACTATACTACTATATGTGTTATTGTTTTTTTAAGACAGTAGTTTAGGGGAGGATGTATTTAATAATAGGTACCAATTCTAACCAATTTTTAAAGACTCTGTGAGTGTGTGTGTGTGAGAGAGAGAGAGAGCCAGAGAAAGAATAAAGGAAGGGAAGTTCCAGTCAAACAACTTAACAACTGACACAAAACTGCATCTCAGAGCGTCTCAAGGAATATTCTGTAGGCTGAACCAAAAGAACAAAGACTTTGAATGGAATAGTTTCTTAGAAAGCAACCAACTGCTTTGGAAGCTGAGAAAAACAAAAATGTTATTTTCAGAATATATATATATGAACTAAAATTTAGAAAGACCAAATTGAAAAGAAAGCAATGAAGAAAACTGGCAACTCTGTAGGTCGTATGGTTTAATGCTGTCACTAACAATCACAGGTAGATCCTCAGGCTCCATTAACTCTTGAAGACATTTTTGGAAGAGTCCCTAATAGTAGAAACTGAATTTTAACAAATCACATTATTCTTTTGCTAAAAGATGTGGGTTCAACACCCATGTTAAGCAAAAAGTCAGCATTATCCTCTAAATTACGTTTAAGAATGAGGCATTCATCAACAAACTATTCTGAAGAGCTAAGGAGATTATTTAAATTTTTTCTTTTCACTACTCTCAACCATCTATCTATCTGTCTATCCCTTGTGTAACCCCATTTCAACTCCTTACCAAAACCTTTAGGATCTCTGTTTTACTAACTACACCCCATTTAACTATTTATATTATTTCAATGAATTCTGGATTCTCCTAAGAAAACCATTCCGCTTTCTTCAGACCATGTATCAGAATGCACCAAATCAAAGTGAGTTTTATTTTGTATCTTGGCTGACCACATTGCTAGCAGTTTGCAACTCAAGAAAGACAGAAATTTTGTTTAAAAACTTTCACTTTTTAAAGAAAAATATGTTTTAGCGGTGCGTGGTATTAAGTAACATAATTGTAGTAGAAACTTGACTTAACACAAAAGCTAGCCCCTCTTTGCTTTCAGTACAATTCTTTGAAGGCCAGTCTGAACTTCTGAGATTGTAGGGGCTGTAAGTATGTGGACAGCAGCTTGCTGGGTTTTATTTTTAAAATCAATATTATCTCAAATTATGAAGGGTTCAAGAAAAGAAATTTCCAAGTGTGACCTGTTTCACTCTCTTGAAAGAGTTTGAATTTTCATAAATTCTACAATGAGTCACTAAGCGTAAAAAATCCCTGATATCTATTGGTCATAGTTTTGGAAAAAGGGGGATCCCCTAAGCAAATCCCAATTCTTTAGAATGCATTGATAAATGTAAACAGGATGTTTCAGCACAGAAAGCATAAAATTGCCTGATATATGCAAGGCATATCTTTAATGATGTTTAAAAAGGAGCTAAACATCTCCCTGGGAATTCTGAAAACATTTATCTTTTAAGCAGTTATTTAGCTTCACAAGTCTTTGTTGTTTAACAAGCTGGAGAAAATAGGTCAGCTAATGTTATATTAATCAGTAAATTAATATTTTAATTTGACTTCTTTTTAGTTAAAATGCTTGCAGCTTTTCCCTTTTGTTTTTCCTACTTCAGCACTGATGTTAAGTGATATCATTATCATATTGTACCTTGGGGTTGTGAGATAACAGGGTCCAGCGATAGCTTTATTCTTAGAAGAGTGAGAGTTTTATCATATCACTTCCACATTTAAAATGACACTCCATGGCTTTTGTGCAACAAAGTGTCTTAGAGCTGAGTCATAGAATTCTCCAAATTATGCTTTTGAATTCATATTCTAAAATCATACCTTTCAAATCTGAGTAGATAATATGTTTTGATTAGCAGAAATCCTGTCTTTATTGTAGGAAAAAGAAGTCTTATTCAAATTACCTGAACAATATAAATGTAAGTTTCAGTTTCTATTTTCTTGTTTCTTGTATCAACCAATAATTCAACCGTAAGTTAGATTCAAAGGGCTTGATGGCCTACTATTTGTATGTGAACAAAGATCCACTAAAGTTTTACAGTAGATATTTAACGTAGACTAGGTATTATTCTATTCTATTTCTCAAAAACACAGAAAACTCTATTCATGTTTTTGTTTACTTATTGAACTTTTTGAAGAATTAAAACATACTAGCAGTTGCATAATTTTGTATGATATTATTTCTGTGGTGAACTTAATTTTCCTTTTATAGCTGTTGCTGAGAAATTTTGAATCCAGATCTGGCATGATTAATGGAGAGATTGGCCATGCTGCCTCAAGACAGATTAGTTGCAGTCAGTGATGGAGAATGTGGCTGAGGTATATACTCGAGTATACTCTAGCATTCTTCTTAAAGAAAGATACAATACTCAGTTATTCTCTGCTTTGCTGTAATTCAGCTGGAGTTTATTTTTAAAAAAAGAATGTTAAGTAATTATATGGTGCTGAAAATACATATGTATTAAATATATGTAAGAGCAGTGAAATAAAATGTAAACATATAGCTAGGAGGTATAGTAAAACATATCAACAGGAAAATCATCTAGGATTGATGTGTTTCCATCTTAGCCTTTATTTTCATGGACATATAAAATTGTGAATCCTAGATATGTAGATCTACAAAGTTGTTAATATGAGCTTTAGCATAACCTAATTGCAGAAAATTGTACCCCAGTTAGAAAAAATATGCTTAATTGGTTTAAATTACTACTAAATGCATTATTTCCACTTTGTCCATATCTGCTCCGTGGTTCTCTGGTGTATATTAAGAAGAAAAGTTTCAATCACTTTGCCAACGTGAAAAAGACCACATAAAATTCTCAAAGAAATATTCAAGCTTATAATCTAAGAGGAAGTATAGTCATTTAACCCACATAAACCTGTTATATAGAGTTATAATATTTTAAACATTATTATTATTGTTTACATTATTAATGTAGACAAATGTTAGAAATTACATGAACAGAATGTTGAATATGTAGAATCCATATGAAATTCATATGGTCAGATGTTCTCTTTAGTCTGGTTCATCTGCTACATCTGGTTTTCATAAGAAAGTTTTAAATAAAAACAATAAGTTAATGGAGATATAGGAAATCAAAGATTGATATTTAGAAAGCATATATGCATAGATTCATAAACATTTACCAACAATGGTAATTAGCTCTGAGAAGGGAAGATAAATTTACTTAATTATGGACCACGTCTTCTGCTAGACACTTAATACGTATAACAATAATAATAACAAAACACCTAATATTTACTGAATGCTTACTATGTGTTGGTTCCTGTTTCAAGCATTTCATGTTTTAAGTAATTAGTTCTCACAATTCAGTGGTTAGAATGTTATTTATTATCCCTTTATGCCTATGAATAAACCAAAGAAAGGCGTTAAATTACTTGTCTAAAGTTCAGTGTATGGTGTAGCTGGGATTAGATGCAAGTTCTTGCTGTGATCTACATGATGTTAAATCAAGTTTAGTCTAAAGTTAACTCCTTACATATTTTAAGTTTCTCTGAAAATAGTGAACTATAACCTAAATGGAAGTATAAACAGACTGTAACCTACCTTTGTGCCAATCACCGAGTTTTGGCCAATCAAAGGAGGCCAACTGCTCAAACTATGTTCAAATAAGGCAAATGTTGAGCTGTAACCCAGCCGGCTGTTTGCGTACCTCACTTCTGTTTTCTGTACGTTGCTTTCCTTTTTCTGTCTATAAATCTTTTTCAACTACGTGGCTGCGGTAGAGTCTCTCTGAGCCTACTGTGGCTGGGGAGGCTGTTCAATTTGTGACTCATTCTTTGCTCAATTAAACTATGTTAAATTTAATTTCACTAAGGATTTTCTTTTAACAATGATTAATCAGTAGACTTTCACTTAATCTTTTTTTCTTTTTTTGAAAATGATGATGAATAAATAGAATAGATGTTAATTTAAAAACGTGACAGTTTATTCCTGAATAATTACAATTCCCTTTGTACTTTTCAGAATTTCTCTGCATCCAAATTTCTGTTTTTTCAGAAATAGAATGTGATTCCTAGGCTCATGCTATGTGTCCATAATTGAGTGAGCCACTCAAATGTGATGAAGGGATAGATCACATGATCTCGTGGACTATCTCTCTGGGGACTCTGCTAAGACAGGATTACTAAGAACTGGGTCCAGGTGGAGAAAATTATTAAAATGTC
The DNA here is from genome assembly GCF_009764315.1 of Trachypithecus francoisi. NCBI lineage: Eukaryota > Metazoa > Chordata > Mammalia > Primates > Cercopithecidae > Trachypithecus > Trachypithecus francoisi. The sequence continues at coordinate 85,234,626 of NW_022681469.1, read as the reverse complement.
TTATACCGAGGGTTTAAAGGAGTTTAGAGAGTTTCAGAAAAGAATTCATGGAAATAACATGTGAAATGAATGTTAGAGAATAAATATCATTTTATAATTCACGTAAGTAAAACTACACAGAAAGAGTTCTTAAGCTTATATTGGCTAATAATCTATATGTGAAAGTAATTTAAATTGTGCCACATACAACTAAGAAAATTGCAGAATAATAAAAAGTCTTGCCTAATCTTGGTCTTAGGGAAGTCTTCCCTAAAGAAGTTGCAGAAAATAATCTTATTTATGGCAAATGAAAACCAGGGATATGACACTAAGGAAAAGTATTTTAAAATATATGTTTGACATGGTAAGGAAGCTAAGTGTATTAGTCCATTCTCACCTTGCTATAAAAAAAAATTCCTGAGACTGGGTAATTTATAAAGATAAGAGGCTGAATTGGCTCACAGTTCTGCAGGCTATACAGAAGCACGGTGGCATCAGCTTCTGGGCAGCCCTCAGGAAACTCACAGTCATGGAGGCAGACAAAGGGGAAGCAGGTCTGTCTTACATGGCAGGAGCAGGAGGAAGAGCGGGAGGGGAGGTGCCACACACTTTTAAACAACCAGATCTCTAGAGAATGCCCTATTCAGTAACAAGGGGAGATGATGCTAAACCATTTATAAGAACTCCACCCCCCAAATCTATTCACATTCCACCAGGCCCCACCTCCAACACTGGGGATTACAATTTGGCAAAGTATAAGGCCCCAAGCCACAACAGTGAGAGTTAGCAAACTTCTTCAAGCTGTACATCCAAACATACGAATCATGTGGACAGTTTGAATTATCAAATACAGAAAATAGCATAAATATATTTTTAGTTATAAGTAAAGAAATAAAAGGAGGCATTGGTAGTGTTATGAAAGACAAATGATTATCAAAAATATGCCAGCAGATTTTTTAAAAGATCCATTTATAAAACCCCAAATGAAAAAAATATAATCATTGAAATGCAAAAGATGAGTTAAACCGCAGATTAGACACTACTGAAAAAAAAGATTTGGTGGACTTTGAATAAATTATCTGAATAGGACCTTAAACAAAAATTACAGTAGCCTTGATTAAAACACACACACACACATTTAATGAATTTCTGGGCTTTAAATAAGTAAGAAAATCTCCCCAAATATCTCAACTGTACAAAATCCTGAGCTGACACTAGAACATAGATGTAGAACTGTGAGGAGATGTGAAAGGCAAGGCTGCTGGAGAGAAGAGCCCATGCAAGCATTGCAACATGGAGAGTCCACCTTGACTCAGCTGTAAAAAAGAAGATACACCCTTTTCCTGATAAACAAATGCTGAGAGAATTTGCCACTACCAAGCCAGCACTACAAGAATGGCTAAAAGGACTCTAAATCTTGAAATAAATCCTTGAAATACACCAAAATAGAAATTCCTTATAGGATAAATGTCACAGGACCTATATAACAATAACACAATTAAAACAAACAAACAACAACAACAACAACAAACAAGGTATTCAGGCAACAAATAGCATGATGAATAGAACAGTACCTAACATCACAATACTAACATTGAATGTCAATGGCCTAAATGCTATACTTAAAAGATACAGAATGGCCGAATGGATTAGAATTAACCCACCAACTTTCTGCAGTATTCAGGAGACTTGTCTAATACATAAAAAGTCACATAAACTTAAGGTAAAGGAGTAGAAAAAGATATTCCATGTGAATGGACACCAAAAGTGAGCAGGAGTAGCTATTATTTTATCAGATAAAACAAACTTTAAAGCAACACTGGTTAAAAAAGACAAAGAGGGACATCATATAATGATAAATGATAATAACTAGTCCAACAGGAAAATATCACAATTCTAAACATATAGACACCTAACACTGGAGCTCCCAAATTTATAAAACAATTACTGCTATAACTAAGAAATGAGACAGATAGCAACAGAATAATAGTGGGGGACTTCAATATGCCACTGACAGCACTAGAGAGGTCATCAAGACAGAAAGTCAACAAAGAAACAATGGACTTAAACTATACCCACAAGTGGACTTAACAGATATTTATAGAACATTTCACCCAACTACAGAACATGCATTCTTTTCATCAGCATATGAAACATTCTCCAAGATAGACCATACGATAGGCCACAAAACAAGTAAATTTAAGAAAATTGAAATTATATAAAGTATTCTCTGAGCCCACAGTGGAATTGATTTGGAAATCAACTCCAAAAGCAACCCTAAAAACCACGCAAATACATGGAAATTAACCTGTTCCTGAATGATTATTGGGTCAATAATGAAATCAAGACAGAAATTAAAAAAATATTTGAATTGAATGATAATAGTGACACAACCTATCAAAAGCACTGGGATACAGCAAAAGTGGTGCTAAAAGGAACATTTATAGCATTAAATTCCTACATCAGAAAAATGGAAAAACATAAATAGACAATCTAAGTTCACACCTCATGGAACTGGAAAAACAAGAACAATCCAAACCCAAACGCAGTGGGAGTAAAGAAATAATGAAGATCAGAGCAGAACTAAATGAAATAGAAACAAACAAACAAACGAACAAACAAAAAATGAAACAAAAGATAAATGAAACAAAAAGATGATTTTTCTTTGATAAAATAAATAAAATTGATAGACCACTAATGAGATTAACCAAGAAGACAGAAGATTCAAATAAGCTCAATTATAAACGGAAGAGTAAATACTACTATTGATACCACAGAAATACAAAAGATTATTCAAGGCTACTATAAACACCGTTATGCACATAAACTAGAAAACCTAGAGGAGATAGATAAATTTCTGGAAATATATATCCATCCTAGATTAAACCAGGAAGATACAGAATCTCTGAACAGACCAATAACAGGCAGTGAGATTGAAATGGTATTAACACAATTGTCAACAAAAAAGGTCAAGGACCAGACGGATTCACAGTTGAATTCTATCAGTCCTTCCAAGAAGAATTGTACCAATTCTATTGACACTATTCCAAAAGACAGAGAAAGAGGGAATCCTCCCTATATCATTCTATGAAGCCAGTATCACCCTAATACCAAAACCAGGGCAGGACTTAACACAAAAAAGAAAACTACAGACCAATAATCCTGATGAACATAGATGCAAAAATCCTCAACAAAATACTAGTAAACCAAATCCAACAGCATATCAAAAAGATAATTCACCATGATCAAGTGGGTTTCACACCAGGGATACAGGGATGTTTTAATATACGCAAGTCAACAAATGTGGTACACCACAGAAACAGAATTAAAAACAAAAATCAAATGGTCATCTCAACAGATACAGAAAAAGCATTTGACAAAATCCAGCATCCCTTTATGTTAAAACTCTCAGCAAAATCAGTATAAAAGGGACATACTTTAAATTTATAAAATCCATCTATGACACACCCAGAGCCAACATCATACTAAATGGGGAAAGGGGAAAGCATTTCCCCTGAGAACTGGAGAAGGACAAAGATGACCACTTTTACCACTTCTATTCAGCATGATACTGGAGGTCCTAATCAGATCAATCAGAAAAGAGAAAGAAGTAAAGGGCATCCAAATTAGTAAAGAGGAGGTCAAACAGTTGTATTTGCCGATGATATAATCATATACCTAGAAAACCCTAAAGAATCCTCCAATAAGCTGCTAGAACTAGTAAGTAAATTCAGCAAAGTTTCAGGATACAAGTATGATGTACACAAATCAGTAGCCCTGCTACACAACACAGTGACCAACCTGAGAATCAAATTAAAACTTAACCCCTTTCACAATAGCTGCAAAAAATAAAATACTTAGGAGTATACTACATGTGGAAGACCTCTACAAGGAAAACTACAAAACACTGCTGAAGGAAGTCATAGATAACACAAACAAATGGAAACACAGTTCATGACCATGGAAGGGTAGAATCAATATTGTGAAAATTATCATGCTGCCAAAAGCAATCTACAAATTAAATGCAATTCCCATCAAAATAACACCATCATTCTTCACAGAACTATTTTAAAAATCCTAAAATTTATATGGAACCATGAAAGAGCCCAGATAGCCAAAGCAGGACTAAGCAAAAAGAACAAATCTGGAGACATCACATTACCCCCATCAAACTATAAGGCCATAGTCACCAAAACAGCTTGATATTGGTATAAAAATATGCACATAGACCAATGGAACACAATAGAGAACTCAGAAATAAAGCCAAATACTTACAGCCAACTGATATTCCACAAAGCAAACAAAACATAAAGTGGGAAAAAGACATCCTGTTTAGCAAATGGTACTGGGATAATTGGCAAGCCACATACAGAAGAATCAAACTAGATCATCATCTCTCACCTTATATAAAAATCAACTCAAGATGAATCAAATACTTAAATCTAAGACCTGAAACTGTGAAGATTCTAGAAGATAACACCAGAAAAAGCATTCCAAGACATTGACTTAGGCAAAGCCTTCATTACTAAAAATCCAAAAGCAAACACAACACAAAGATAAATAGATGGGACTTAATTAAGCTAAAAAGCTTCTGCACAGCAAAAGAAATAATCAGCAGAGTTAACAGAAAATCTTCTCTATCTATCTATCTATCTATCTATCTAAACTAATATCCAGAGTCTACAAATAACTCAAACAAATCAGCAAGAAACAAACAGTCCCCTGAAAACATGGGTCAAGGACAATAATAGACAATTTTCAAAAGAAGATATACAAATGGCCAAAAAGCATATAGAAAAATGCTCAACATCACTAACTATCAGAGAAATAAAAATCAAAACCACAGTGTGATACCACGTCACTCCTACAAGAATAACTATAATAAAAAAATGTAAACAAATAGATGTTCGTGAACCCAGGAGGCGGAGCTTGCAGTGAGCTGAGACCCGGCCACTGCACTCCAGCCTGGGCGGCAGAGCGAGACTCCGTCTCAAAAAAAAAAAAAAAAAAAAAAAAAAAAAAAAAAAAAAAATAGATGTTGATGTAGATGTGATGATAGAGGAATACTTTTACATTGTTAGTGGGAATGTAAACTAGTATAGCCACTATGGAAAACAGTGTGGAGAGTCCTTAAAGTACTAAAAGTAGATCTACCATGTGATCCAGCTATCCCACTAGTAATTACTACCCACAGAAAAGAAGTCAAAGTCACTGTATGAAAAAGATATTTGCACATGCACATTTACAGCAGCACAATTTGCAATTGCAAAATATGGAACCAGCCCAAATGCCCATCAAACTGTGGTATATAAAGAAACTGTAGTATATATGTATGATGGAATACTACTCAGCCATAAAAAGGAATGAAGTAACATCATTTGCAGCAACTTGGATGAAATTGGATACTATTATTCTAAGTGAAGTAACTCAGGACTGGAAAACCAAACATTGCATGTTCTCATTCATATGAGAGCTAAGCTATGAGGATGAAGAGGCATAAGAATGATATATTGGACTTTAGGGACTTGGGGGAAAGGGTGCAGGGTGGCAAGGGATAAAAGACTACACGCTGGGTACAGTGTATACTGCTTGGGTGATGGGTACACCAAAATCCCAGAAATCACCACTAAAGAACTTATTCATGTAACAAAACACCACCTGTTCTCCAAAAACCTATTGAAATAAAAATAAAAGAGAATTTTTTTTTTTTTTTTTAAAGGAAGAGCTAAAGTGAGATACCCACAGCAAGCCATTGCCCTGGAAGACAGCCAGAATGTTCCCAAATCGGCAATATCCTTTTGGTTCCTGACAGAAGTAAATGCAAGTCCTTTCTTCAACAAAGCATTCCTAATTTGCCTTTAGAATTTCTGAGGGTTTAAACAAACACACAAACATACATAAATAATTAAAAGCTCACATTAAAACATCAGAAAACACACAAAAAGGTCAGTAGCTGCAAGGGATTAGCAAGGAGAGAGGATTAAATCGGCAAAACAGAGGATTTGGGGGCAGTCAAAATACTCTGTATGATGCTATTTATAACATGTAATTAAACATTTGTCTAAACCTATAGAATTTACAATGCTGATGAGCTTGAACCCTAATGTAAACTATGAACTTTTGATGATAATCGTGTGTCAAAGTAGGCTCATCAGTTGTAACAAAGGTATCACTCTGGTAGGGGATGTTGATAATGAGGGAGGCTATGCATTTGTACCGGGCAGAGGGAGTATGGGAATTCTCTGTACTTCTGCTCAATTTTGCTGTGAACCTAAAACTGCTCTAAAAAAATAAAGTTTATTTAAAAAATTAGCAAACACACAGCAAGGATATAGTAGTTATACCCTTAAAGATTTCATATGCTGAAATGAACACATAATAGAAAAAATAATGTCTAAGTAGAAGTTGAACTTAGTGGTGCATGCCTGATGTCCCAGCTACTCAGGAGGCTGAGGCAGGAGGATTCTTTGAGCCCAGTATTTTGAGAACAACCTGGGCAACAAAGCAAGACCCCATCTCTAAAATAAATAAATACATACATACATACATACATACATACATACATATTTTAAAATATAAGATGGAGTCACAAAAATGAACAAAAAATGGCGATATATAAAATGACCAGGCAGATTTGAAGTGGAATGATTTCAAACTTTTAGAATAGAAAATGCAATTTTTATAGCAGTTATTTAACAATCGAAAAAAAGTCTTAAAATAAGATCAGCTGCAGATCAGACAGCTGAAAAGAAAATCAAGAGTTACAATGTGTTGGGATACAACCAAAAGGAAATTAAGAATGAGAAGGACTAACATATTCATCGTCATCATTCTGAAGGAGATAGTAGAGTCAGTGGAGGAGTAAGGACAGTAGACTATTTGAAGAAATAACCATTAACACTTTTCCAGATGTTAGCAAAATATGTCACAGGTATAGTATGCAAAATATTCAAGATGATTAATAAAATGAATTTATTCATGGATCCCTTGTAGTAAAACTACAGAAATCTTTAAGATAAAAAAAAAGAGAAAAATATTAGAAGTGTCAGGAAAGAATAAAGAGATGACTAGAAAGGAGTTATAAGCAAATTTACAGAATACTTTCTAATAGCAGCAATGGAAACCATTTGGCAATGGAAAAATCCACAGACCTTAGAGAAAAGTATCAATATAAAATTATATATAAAGCAAAATCATGTTTAAGAAAAATTCAAAAACACAAACATAAACTAAATAATTATCAACTTATTCTTATAGAAATTTCTCAATGATATATTTCAAGAAAAAATGGGTACAGGGAAGTATCAGATGGAAGAGGGAATACTAAGCAAATAAATGTTAAACAAGCTGTGAAATTTAACTATTGGTTGTAACATAATAACTACATGTTTATCTTGTTCAGTTAAAACTGAGATCTAAAAATCTTGAAATAGTACAATCTAAAGCAGAAAATTCCATTAGATTACACTAAAGTCCTTAGAGGAGGGTAAAGGTTTATTTGATTAAAATGATCACCTTACAATTTCTAGGGAAATTAGTAAGAACATAGAAATAGATTGCTGAACTTCGTACCTAATACAGAGGGGAAAATCTAGTAAGGAAAAGAAATATGAATGAGTAAAACCAAAATTTAAGTGGGGAAGATATAGAAAGTAATGACAATCTTTTTTTATAATAAAATATTGACTTTAAAGATTGTCACTTTGCTTTCAAATATTTGATTATATTTTGTTTATAATACACAAATTTACAAAATAGGCAGGCTGAAAGAAGTGTGTGAAAAATAAAGACCAGGCTAATTAATACAATTACTGGTGTAGCAATTAGACAAAAAGATTTTATAGCTAAAACAGCATAACAAAAGGGTATTAATATATTTTAATGGAAGCTCAAATTCATTGAGAAGACATAACAATTCTAAACTGGTATGTGCCTAATAACATAGGTTCAAATCATATAAAAACCTGACAAATATACAAAAAGAATTTGAAACATTCACTATCAGAGCATATAATTTAATGCAACTCTCTTCCTACTTAACATATTAAACTCAAAAGAAGAAAGATTTTAATATTGGAAATATTAATCTTAATCCAAAAGTCCCATATAGACACTGCACTTAAATGATAATATGTTTCTTAAAACACAGAGTACTTTACCAACATTGACTGCGGAATAGTCCATAGAGCAAGCCTCAGCAAATTTCAAAGGATACATTCCTATATTATAGCAAAATTTAATTATAAATCAATAAAATAAAATACTATAAACATTTGGAAATTTAAACATACAATTCTTAATAAGTCAATAACAAAGAAGAAATTACAGTGGAAATTATTCACAATTATTTAGACCATCAAAATAACGAGACACTACAAATGACTCTCAGCCTTGCCCTCTCTCTCTATATATACATTTATATATACACACACATATATACACACTCTGTGTCTGTCTCTGTGTGTGTGTGTGTGTATATATATATATATACACACAAACACACATTCACATGCATGCATACATATATAAAACTGACATTTCAGATCATAGGTGAAAAGATGATAATTGTATTAAATAAGAATTCAGTAAAAGGAGCTTCGATGCTTGTTATTTTTTGTATTTATTTATTTATTTATAGACAGAATCTCCCTCTGTTGCCCAGACTGGAGTGCAGTGGCACTCTCAGCTCACTGCAACCTCTGCCTCCCGAGCTCAGGCAGTCCTCCTCTCCTCAGCCTCCCAAGTAGCAGGGACCACAGGCACACACCACCACTCTCAGCTAACGTTTTGTACGTTTAGTAGAGACAAGGTTTCACCATGTGGCCCAGGTTGATCTCGAACTCATGAACTCAGGCAATCTGCTTGCCTCAGCCTCCCAAAGTGTTGGGATTACAGGCGTGAACCACCGTGCCTGGCAGGCGCTTGTTATTGTTGTTTATCCTTCTTGAAAAAATAAACCAATAAAAAGGAAATTGGATCCTTGTATCATACAATAGAAAACTCTTCAAAATATTAAGCATATCTATGTGGAAATTAGTACAAGAGAATATATGAGAGGATCTTTATGACATTAAGATAGGAAGCATGTTTTTAAAAAGATATAAAAAATCCCAATCCATAAAGTAAAAGATTGGTGCTGTATATTGACTAAATAAAATCTGTACATATTAGTTAAGCTCATAACTAATTGAAAGGCACGATGAAGAGAATAAAAGAGAAGCCACCACTTAGAAGATATTCTTTATAGTAATCAACAAAAGATTAGTATCTAGAACATGTAAAGATTTCTAACCAACCAATAGGAAAATAAATTAAAAAAAAAAAAACTAAAAGTATATCAGTCAAAAGACACAAATAGGAAACTTGAAGAACTATGAATGATAAATAATTTTAGGAATGCCATTCAAATCTAATTTTTAGAAATCAGAGAAATGCAAATAAAAACTGCAATATATTAGCATTACATACCCACCTGCTTTGAAAACCTTAATTTGGACACTATAAACTGTTGATAAGGACATGAATAAATAAGGATTCTCATACATTGCTAGCGGGGATATAAATTTGTACAACCACTTTGTCAAGTATATATTCAATATTATCTATATTGGTGTTTGTATTACTGTTAAATAATTTATTACATAAGTGTGCATTATTCACTCTTTTTTCTATGGTATATTTTACAATGTGAGCTAAGATATTGAAGGATAAGCAGGAGTTAGCTAAATGAAAGTTGGAGCCACACTTGTAAACAAATATTTGCAGTAAACAAAGCCAATGACTGAAATTTATTATAAACATTTTTATAATATATGAGCTATATAAAAATATTATATATAATATAATATTTATATTATATAAATAATATAGGATGTAATAATATATGATGTAATATAATATGTTACATCACTTAATCTTTTCTGCAGCCCAAAGAGGCAGGTAATAGTTTACTTACATTCCCAGATGAGGTAACAGAAGCAAAGAAAAGTCAAGTAACTTGCCTAGGAATATACCACATTTAGGTAGTAAAACAAGAATGAGAACTCAGGTGGTCTGATTCCAGAGTCTAATCTGTTCACCTCCTCTTTTTGCCTCTCAAAGGAGTGCTCAGTCCCCATGCTACCAAAGTTTTCAACAGCTACACTAGAGAATGCGAGTGTGAGTGTGAGCCATAGTGCATGCTTAGACAGTTCTTCTGAGTCTCTACCTGGAATATTTCTCTGCATCACAGGTTTATGGTTCTTATCCAACTAATGTCACAAAAATCTCTCCGTGTAAGACAATACTGACTATATAAATATATAATTTCAGTGTCTAGGATTTTTTTTGTGGCTAAAGTATCTGCTTTCCAGTTTTATGATACCTTGGAAGATAACTAGTAATTATGTGGTTGTTTGGTGATCATGAAATCAGAGTGAATGCAGATAGATATTATTGAGGGATACTCCATCCATGCCATCAATGAGCAGGTGAAAGATCTACTGATAGAGAACATCACTCCATTCACTGCAGTGCTTTTCAAAGTATCTGTGTATTGACAGAATTTTAGCTTCAAGGTCAAGTACTGAAAGAAACATTTGCTTATACTCAAGGTTACATTTTCTGACTGTTCATTCTCTATCTCTAGGACACAACATAGAGCCTAGCATATGGTAGTTACTCCATAAATATGAACAAACACCCATGCTCTTCCTCTTTTGTCATCCTATAGAGTTTTGGATTTAAAGGAGACTTGTCTCTCCATCTCTTCATCTATTGCTCTTTCTTTCAATAACACATTTTTTTTTTTTTCCTAGTGGGAACCATATCTTGATAATCAACTTTAATCTTTTTTAATAACAATCAAAATCCTGTTTTGCTTCCAGGTGCTCTGCCACTATTACCTTGCATAGACGTCCTCCAAGCTTCCCAAGAACACACTAATGAATTTTCTTTTAAGACTTGGTTATTGTCATTCACCAAGTGGCCATGTTTTTCAAAGCTGTGCCTTAAAAATCATCCTATCCCTTTGGCAGCCAGATAATTTTAGGAATGCAGTGTGAGGTCTGGCTGGAAGCAGTAGAGCAGAGCTATGCATTCAGAAGAGAAATGGTGTTGAACCAGACAGACAGACATTTCTGGAAGCTTGGGGGCCCAGTTCTAGATCAGAGAGACTTTAGAAGCATTGTTAATACAATGCTCACTCCCTAGTTGACCTTCACAAATATTTGTCTCATAAATTCATGTTTTGATATGAATTGGAAAGTTAGACATGAAAGAAAGTGCATCACAATCAGGCAGAAACATTTAGAGGCATGGGGAAGCAGAGGAAAATGACACAGCATTTGACTCAGAGAATGCCGAAAATACCAAGAGCTGAAAAGTATGTTGTACATTATATAGAATGAAATATAGTTCACTGGTACTTGTGGTTGGTAATGTATGGTTACTTGACATCACAGGCAACCTGACCGACGCATAATGGGAACTGACTTCACAAGATCAACCACAGGTCAACAGTGTAGTTTCATCTTCTAGGTTCCCAAACTTGTTCTTAGACAAAAGGGACACTTGTGTCTAAATTCTACATTGACTCTTTGATCTGAATCAGGCTATTCTCAGCAGGTCCTTGCACCCCCACTATGAGAAAATGTATCCTTTACTGTGTTTGAATTCAAAGCAAAGTGAAATTTGAGTGATAAAAAATAAAAAGACCCTTCCAGCCCCACAGTGATTTGAGATTCGTACTTTTCAGGCTACTACATGCCATAACTAAGTCAATATGTGATAAAACACATGGGCAAAATTCTTAAAAATATCTATTGTGCAAAGATGCTAACAAGAAAGATAAATGATCTACTTAAGACAACTGTGGCTAATCTATTAATAAAAATAAAGTTGGAAATTATTTTGATATAATTTTTGTTCTTAAACAAGAGATGTACTGTTGTGTTTGCCATTTAAAAAAACATTCATTAAAGTTGATACTAAAATCCCCTATTTCCTGGCTTCTGCATCACTCTTAAATAATATAAAAAATAATATCCTTGTACTTTAATTTGTGGTTGAAAAAACTGTTTAACTCACTAAGGTTGAATGTCAGGCAATTTCATTTAATGTTCACTTTTAAAAGAGGAAAGGTGGAGAAAGATTTAGATGAAAAGTAGAGTGTGTGACCTTAGAAATGTATTTATAAAGTCTGACTGCAGCAGCCAAAAATAATAACCATTGAACTTAGTGAATAATTTAAGGCCAATGAGCTAACAGTGATCTTTGCAATGGGATATTAATACGTAAATATTTTAGTCAGCTTTTTCACACCCAGCATAAAAATGCCTTGTATTTTATCTACAATCTCATTCTAAGTGAAATTTCTGAGAGACTTTATGTTCTCACTGAAGTCTTCATATACACATTCACACATTATAATTAAATGATTTTACTACGCAAATACATTCAAGAAAAAAGATTATATTTTCTAAAATATGCAGTGATGATACCTAAGGCCATGTTTCATTTCACACATTGGGACACTGTGATGACTAAATTTAGTTCCTTTATCTGGGTCTATTTGCTGTGACAGTGTAATTTGTTGAAGATTAGAACCATTTGCTTTTTAACCAACACCTAGCCTTAAAGAAATATTTCTAAAGTTGATCAACAGGTATAAATATTTCTGAACCTGCAAAACCTATTTGCTACTCACACATCCATAGTATACAGATAAATATTCATGTAATTATATCCACATACAAATTAATATGGGTTAATTCCTTTGTGTTTATTTGATATTAATAAACAAAACAATGACTCTAGTTTTCAGGCAAATGATTTATTTTTATCAATGTGTTTACTTGATAGTTACTTTAAGGTAGGAATATTTGATAGAAACTTAAGATGGGTCTCTACTACTGTACATGGGAGAGTGGAAAAACAAACCTAGAAAGAGCATTACTAGGGGAAAGTCTAGAGGTTTAAATTGTGGCCCTGCTCAGTCACAAATGGAGCAAGTTACTTCATCTGTCTCAAATCATTTTTCTCACCTTAGATGCAAAGCTATCTCTGGATAATTTACAAGGTCCTTCAAATTGCAATCATGAATGAATAAACAGTGATGACAACCAAGTCCCCCCGAAAACTGTAAATGAATGGAACTTTGAACATGCAATCATACTTTAATGGCTATTTAAACATAATGCAATGTAGACTATGAATTTTCATAGGCCATAAACATGGCCATATAGAAAATGCAACTGTCTTTATTTAAATCCATAACCAAATTAAGATCATAGAAGCTGAAGTAGAGGAAATGTTTTTTATCAATGTAGAGTTTTTTCCATCAAACAGGTTTGTCTATGTCCATCCACATTTTTCTTACCTAAAAGAGAGCCCAGGTACTAGTTCAGAGAAGCACCTGCTGAGTTACCTTACCCAGAATTGCTTGAGCTATTTACATCAGTTTCCTGAGATCCAGTTATTAGGTCCTTATAGGTTACTACCTTTTCCTTAGTCTACCCAACCTCTTCATGTCATCAGATCTCTTTGTTCCCTTTTGATTTCTTTCTCAGAGCCACAAATATATACATATATATAATACATATACATCTATACATATATATTCATAGTCTGCAGAATTGTTTGGGAGCTACAGGGAAGCAGCATGTTCTATTTCAATCCACCTCTGATTAGGTACACTATCCCCATGTCAAGTCTATAGCTGTTGTACTGCATTTGAGTCCTGGGAACTCTGTAAGGCTTGTCATGAACCCTAGACTTGTTCTGGAAGTCAAAAAACAAGTTTCACTCCTTTTAGGATCCCAGATATTTGAGGATTCTATTTTCTATCCTCTCTAAAAACTTGAGCCTGGAGGGAAGAGAAAATTAGAGGTCTCTTATCAAGGCCCTGCCATTGTCTAAGTTTTATTTTTCCCTTCAAATAGTCCTTTCTCTCCCAAGACGAGAAAATTTACTCTTTTCTGGGTAAGTGCAGCTTTCCATCTACTGTCTTACATCTCTTTTTATATCTTTCAGGTCTTAGCCTTTTGAAACTCAGAACTAGGTTCTTGTAAACCAAAGTGTTTCCTCTCAAAGGTATAGTATCTTTCTTGACTTTCAAAGATTGTTTTTGAATCCAAAATCGAATAATTTGACTTCTTCCTTCTCTCTGGATTTCTGTGTGCCTTCCTTCTTTTCCTTTGTCTATGTACTATGCTGAATCACTGGAGGAGTCTGTGATAACCATGATCTATACTTCACACTTGTGTGACTCAGAAAAAGACAGTACCTCTGGGTGGATGCAATAGAAACCACACATCATCTGGGTAGACAGGCCTTCTATGTACAATGCTTGGCAATGGGACGCTAGCTTTTTTTTTATATATAAAAGAGTGAAGGATTTAATTTCTTAATAGTTTTAGTTACATATGTCAGAAAATGGAAGTCCACTATCATATTTATTTCATTTTTTAAACATTATAGTATCTATCATTTAGATGAATACATTGCCAAAAATGAAAACTTTTATTATTCTGAGCAAATAAGGTCTGTGCATCTGCTGCTTAATTTTTAATAGTCAATTGTTACTTAGAATTAAAAGTTCATGTAGTCATATATATGAACAAATATTAGTGGTATTCCTTAGCTTTTAGCAAGGAAAAATTCCCTTCCTCCCAGTCATTGTGGTCACAGGTGAAAGGATTGGTGAGTGACTTGGTGAGTAGGGTAGGGACCAGATTCCATTCCACTCAGATTCTTCAGTTCCTTTGTACAGGGCCCTATAACACAGACATAAACTGTACTTTCAGAGATAAATAGAATGCAAGAGGAAAAGCATTTCTAGCAATATTTTAGAAATGTATCCTGCTATCTATATTTGGTGAAGGTAAGGTTAAGTTTGTTGTTATTAGAGCCCAGGTAGTAATACACAATTGTGATTTAGAACATGTTGTAAGAAATGTAAACTATGTCCCACTGAAAAATGAAGCCATAATTTATTTTAATGAATGCTCACAGAAACAGGAAAATTTATACAGATCTTAAATTGTCAATTACTCAAATATGTTAAACAAATGCAGTCAAATTTTTAAGTGGTAGAAATAATATAATTTTCCTATCCTCTCTCATCATCTTCAATTGTTTAAATATTATTCTGGTTTAATTTGGTCACATTTGCAAAAACACATCTGCCAATACTTATTAGATAAGGAAAACATTTTTGTTATCTTTTAGTGTTTGTGGCATTAGTAACTGGGCTATACACATCATTAAGAATGTATCTAATATAATTAAGTAAGGAATTCTGAAGCTAGATGCAAGCAATATTTACAACTCAGTATGAAGTTATACACCACATAAATATATCACAGTCTCCTTCACTTTCATAACGTACAGTTTTGAAAAATGACACATGAGCTTTAGAATATGCTCCTTGAGCGTGTGCCATTAGGAAAAATACTTAAACCATGTATATAGATCAAAACAATTTGTATAGAATTTTATTTCATTGATCATCAATCCACTTTATTTGAGCAGTACTGACTAAGATCAAAATCATTTTGCAAAAATGACTGTAAACCTGATAAAGTAGTAGCACTAGAGCACTGTGTTACATTGAAAGTATATTTAAAAAGTGAAAGTAAATCAATAATAATTATACCTCCCCAAATAAATTATATTTTCTTATTAATACTGTGATTGTAAAAAATATAGTACAGATGGATTTTTTAAAGAACACAATAATCTATTAATTAAATTTGTCAAAAGTATGTTTTTCCACTAATTTTCAGAAGTCAACTTCAATTTTTAATAAGTGAGAGGAGGGCTTAGAAATAAAGCAGAAGACAACAATTAAATAAAAATGAGAGGTTTAAAAAATTATTTTGCTAGTGTTCTAACTTTTTTCACAATTAGTGAATGAATAAAATACGTTAAGCAAGGCATTAATTATAGGATATAAAGATACATCAGCATGTGATTTTATTGAAGACATATTAAATAACTCAAGAAGTGGATTAGTATCTGTAAACTTCTTGAAAATTTCTAAACCATCTATTTCTGCATCCTTACTTGCATTGATCGCAATCAGTTGAATCAGTAGTTTATGTTCATTTCCTTTCATTTGCTATTATTTTACACAGGGGAATATTTGCATTTGCATTGTATTCCTGACATAAGTAAAACCCACTTCAAAATTCATACCTGCTTTAATGTACTAGTATATTTGTATGCAATTACGACCTCTAGTAAGTCGTCATTGTACAGGAATGTTGACTCTAAGAATCTTATTTTAACAATCCAACAATAGTTATTTTAAAAGAGCAATAGATAAATAAAAGAACTAAAAGTGAAACCTGGCAGTTAAAAAGAATTGTATTACTTTTTACCTAAATATTAATCTCTAGGGAGAAAAAGAAAAATGGAGACACTATAGATTAAGAAGTGCATTAAGGGATTCATTAAAAAGGCATTTAGTGAAACAACCAGAATCTCAAACACAAAACCACTCAATAATTCTAGTCTTGCTGCCTGGTCTAATGTAATGCTGTAGATGAGACTGAGGTGATGGGGAGGAAGTGTCTACACCACATGTTGAGCAAAATGAAAGGACCTAAGCTTCCCTGGCTTTCATTTAGTAACTTCCTGAGCAGAGTAGACATTTGTTATTCAAATCAACTGTTCTATTAAAATTATTTTCTTCATAGTTTTTGTTTTTATATCTGATGGAGGTATCATTTTTTGTACATGAAATATAAAGGAGTTAAATGCTTTGTGGCTAATTAAAGTACACATTTGTTGTTTTAGGTTCCTGGAGATAGATTTCTTTTTTGTCATTTATTTTTGTTTTTTTTTTTAGTGTCAAAGTGCTATCTATCGTAAAGCTATGTAAAACTTACTCTGTTTTGATGGAAAGTTATTATTTTTAAAGTGCATATATACTGCTAGTGAAAATAAATACATTCTTATTATCCAGTCTAATTTACAACATTGCAATGCTCAGTTCATATTTTTGAGTTGAACTGGTTGATATAAAGAAATTTACTCATCTTTTTTTCAATCCCTGTTTTGTATAGAATTAACAAACATAACAACATTCATACTAGGAGTCTTAAGATTTACAATTGAATATTTTGCATTGCTCATTTTGAACATGTTTGTCTATTCTATCAGATTGAAGACTAACTTGTGAGATAAACGGGCAAGCCTAGATAACCTTGAAATCCATCTAACTCATCAAACTGCTTCTCAAACTCTAGTGGGATACCAAGTCCCTACTTTGAACATACCTAATTATAAGTAAATTTATTTTCTTATGCTGCGAAATAATCTGAAATTTCATGCAATGAATCTTGTTCTTTCCCTTGGAGTCTCAAATCCCCTTTTCAAACAGCATATTTTTAGGAGTTTAAAAACAACTTTTGCATCCCCTAGAAATGTTTTCTTGATCAGGCTAAATATTTCCCATTTTCTCAAACTTTCCTGATACAGAATTATTTTTTAAATTTTCTTCATTATCTACTATACCTGCCACCATCATTGTTCACTACACTTGCTCTACTTTATTATATTAGTTTCTAAATGTGTTATCGGAAATATGTAGATGGGATATTTTAAATGTGCATTATGATATCAAGTATAATATCAATTTCATTTTCTAGCTCCCTCATTATAATTCAGAGCATTGTTGCATTATAATGTCATTTTCTGCAGTGCTATCATTCAGATAGGTTACTATGAACTTTCTAAAACCCTCTTTTTTATAAATTATAACTAAACCATTTATCTTTTTTTTTTTTTCTTGAGACAGAATCTGGCTCTGTCACCCATGCTGGCGTGCAGTGACATGATCTCAGCTCACTGCAACCTCCACCTCCCGGGTTCAAGCAATTCTGTCTCAGCCTCCTGATTAGCTGGGACTACAGGTGCATGCCACCATGCCTGGCTAATTTTTGTATTTCTTTTTCCTTCTTCTCTTTTTTTTTGTAGTAGAGATGGGGTTTCACCATGTTGGTCAGGCTGGTCTTGAACTCCTGACCTCAGGTGATCCGCCCACCTCGGCCTCCCAAAGTGTTGGGACTACAGGTGTGAGCCACTGTGCCTGGCCCATTTATCTCGTATCTGATTTAATGTAGCTTGTACTTAGGAAGCATTAATAAGTTATTTCTGGGGCATTTATTGCTCATTGAAAGTGAGTTTGTACATTACTTTTTTATTTCTAGTAAATGTGGTCCTGATAGACTCAGGACCTTGATAGAAAATTAAGTCTTTTAGTTAGAGCTAACAACTTAAAGAAGGGCTAAACAGGTAGGGAGGCATTTGTGAACTTTTATTTCTGAAATCTTGCCAGTTCTGTTTGAGGAAGACCACAAATTAGGGTAGTACTCTTGGAACACAAAACTAGACAGTTTGCTATTCTTTTTGGTTATAGGTAAGATAATTATTATTCAGCTTCTTTATACAATTATAGTCTGCTATGCAAGCCAACATGAACATCAATCAAGTTACATTCATTAGGAAAATAAGAAACAATACGTTGTGACCAATAAAAACGGGCCCAGAGCAAAGATAAATGCCCTCCTATTCCCTACTCCCTCTGCCTCAGACAAAAACAAAATTACCACACTTCTTCAAGTGGGGGTCGTGTGTTTGGCTAAGGACATAGGAAACTGGGATGAAGGCATTGAGGAAAAGAGGGTGATCAAGCTTTTTCTTTAGTAGTGGAAGGAAACTTTCTAAACGTGGCTCAGGGATGTAGGTACAAACATTTTTATAGTTTTGGTGTTTTCCCAGAAGTTCAAAGTGGCTGCTGGATTGAAGAGACTCTGAGCATTGCCTGAGAACACTGACTGTGAGGACCATGGGGGTCCAGTGGTAACACATCAGCTGAATTAGCTTCATTTTCCCCCAAATAATGAGATCTGGGTTCTACGCAGAATTAAAAGTATGGTTGTATTTTCTTTTGTTTTTAAACAGGCCAAATTGAGTTATCTTTTCTAGTACTTCACTAACCTATTTTTTTTTTTTTCACTAACTCTAAACTCACCACTTTGGAGGAAAAAAATTACCTTTTTTCCCTCTTTCTCATAAAGATTAAAATCCTTAATGTAATAGTTTCCCAGAGGCCTTGTTGTTCTCATTTCAAATAATATCTGAAGTCACTAGTAGCTTCACTCTAAAAAATTTTGCAGATAATTAATGCTCACAGGCCTGAAGTTATATTTTGTGCTTTATATGTCTTTAGTAAAAAGCAAGCTATGTACATTTTTCTTTAAAGATCTAGGCAAGGGGGAACTTCTATATGTCTATTTTGGATCACAGAGAGACATGGAAGCTTATTCAGTTTGTTTTCCTCTAGGCACTGTCCTTATCCAAATATTTACCTCACCATCCAAAGCATTCACACTTCAAAAATGTTTAACTTAATTATGTACAAATTTGTTTAAAACCTAACATTCTTGAAGAGTAAATACCAATGAAAATAATAAAATATATATATATATACATATCTGGTATAGAATAACTAGAAGGAGGCCGGGCGCGGTGGCTCAAGCCTGTAATCCCAGCACTTTGGGAGGCCGAGGCAGGCGGATCACGAGATCAGGAGATCGAGACCATCCTGGCTAACATGGTGAAACCCCGTCTCTACTAAAAAAAAAAAATACAAAAAAAAAAAAAACTAGCCGGGCGAGGTGGCGGGCGCCTGTAGTCCCAGCTACTCGGGAGGCCGAGGCAGGAGAATGGCATAAACCCGGGAGGCGGAGCTTGCAGTGAACTGAGATCCGGCCATTGCACTCCAGCCTGGGCGACAGAGGGAGACTCCGTCTCAAAAAAAAAAAAAAAAAAGAATAACTAGAAGGAAACTAGACAATATTTCAAATATTTCCAAACTTATATTCCATTATTATCTTTAGTACAGAAGGGTACTAGGAAGTTTTCTCATAAAATAAAATCATAGTAGACAAAGTCTTCCCATTTTTAACTTTTCTTGTAACAAAATTTTCCAACTTGTCTTAGACGGTATGAATGAATTAGCTATTCACATGTGTGCCTACAAAAGTAGACAAAACTTTCATGTTTGTAACCATAGTCCTTTAAGTATTAGGTCTAATTAATTTTAAAATATTATAATAGTTGTAAAACAAGGCAATTAGGCAATTGAAGATATATTTCAGGTCAGCAAACTTTTTCTGTAAAGAGCCAGATAGTAAATATTTTCCACTCTGTGGGCTATATGGTTTCTGTTGCAACTACTTAACTTTCATTTGTAGCAAGAAAACAGCCATATATAATACATAATGGAGTGGATTGGCTGTTTCCCAATAAAGCTTTATTTAAACAAGCAGACATGGGTGGTAGGAGGGTCGTGGTACATTGAGATAGGCCTCAAGGTAGCTGATATTGTCATCAGAAAAACGTCTCAACATTTTCAGTATAACTTCATAGGTATTCTGTTGTACCTGAATACAGTTTAGATTCCATATGGGGCAATAAAAAATTCATTTTCAGTTCGTCATTATGTATTTTGATGTGAATAATCACTTGTCTTAAATGTGAATTGAAATGTGACAACCACACTTTTGTATTTTTAAAATTAAATGAAGTCTGTGCTGAATGATTTTTTGAAACACAGAGATCAAATTTTGCTTTATCCTTTCTTTAAAACAGACTATTTTTGCTTCATATTTATTCCATTTCCTCTTTTCTGTTCCCAGTAGACTTACTCATTTTCTTATGCATAGTAGGGGCAGATAAATAATCATCCTAAAATTATTCATAAACAGATTTTTAAACATTATAATTGATTAAAATGTTTTATTCTGGGGGAGGCAAAATGGTAGCAGATTGGAGTATTTTGATATTCATAGGAACAGTAGTCTTAAGTTTCAATCCCATATTTAATTCTGGAGAACATATATCATTTTATAAGAAATACACTGATTAATTTTATTTTCCTTTCCCACACATAGGTATCATATTCTTTGAAAAATTAATAAGTATCTATAGCACTCTGCTGTAAACTCTGAGAAAAGGGAACATGATTCAGGCAGTTAAAATGCATTAAATATTTAGAAATGTGATTTTAGAGACAAAACAAAATCAGACTATGGAACAGAAATGCCTGAAAACAAATGTCTAAAGGATATTACTTGTGATGGGGTTAAATTTAATGTGGAGATTTTTATCCTGCAAAAGAGTACTGGAAGCCATTTTCTTGTTGAATTATACTCAAGGAAATAAGTTCTCTGGGTTTTTTTTTTTCTTTTTTCTTTTTTTTTTTTTTATTATACTTTAAGTTCTAGGGTACATGTGCATAATGTGCAGGTTTGTTACATATGTATACTTGTGCCATGTTGGTGTGCTGCACCCATCAACTCGTCAGCACCCATCAATTCATCATTTATATCATGTATAACTCCCAATGCAATCCCTCCCCCCCCCCCACCATGATAGGCCCCAATGTGTGATGTTCCCCTTCCCGAGTCCAAGTGATCTCATTGTTCAGTTCCCACCTATGAGTGAGAACATGTGGTATTTGGTTTTCTGTTCTTGTGATAGTTTGCTAAGAATGATGGTTTCCAGCTGCATCCATGTCCCTACAAAGGACGCAAACTCATCCTTTTTTATGGCTGCATAGTGTTCCATGGTGTATATGTGCCACATTTTCTTAATCCAGTCTGTCACAGATGGACATTTGGGTTGATTCCAAGTCTTTGCTATTGTGAATAGTGCCGCAATAAACATACGTGTGCATGTGTCTTTGTAGCAGAATAATTTATAATCCTTTGGGTATATACCCAGTAGTGGGATGGCTGGGTCATATGGTACATCTAGTTCTAGAGCCTTGAGGAATTGCCATACTATTTTCCATAATGGTTGAACTAGTTTACAATCCCACCAACAGTGTAAAAGTGTTCCTATTTCTCCACATCCTCTCCAACACCTGTTGTTTCCTGACTTTTTAATGATTGCCATTCAAACAGGCAACCTACAGAATGGGAGAAAATTTTTGCAATCTACTCATCTGACAAAGGGCTAATATCCAGAATCTACAAAGAACTCAAACAAATATGCAAGAAAAAAACAAACAACCCCGTTAAAAAGTGGACAAAGGATATGAACAGACATTTCTCAAAAGAAGACATTCATACAGCCAACAGACACATGAAAAAATGCTCATTATCACTCGCCATCAGAGAAATGCAAATCAAAACCACAATGAGATACCATCTCACACCAGTTTTCTGGTTTTTGAGTTTCACATCTTTTAAAAAGTTATTTACCCAACTTTTGTATTTATTCTTATCTTTCAGGACAATAAAATTACCATAATTTTTGAATTTCTTTTAGAATATAAAATGCAGTCATAATTCTCTCTAAAGTTTTATGAAAGAGCCATGTATTTTTGTGAGTGAACTAATAAATAAAATTTAGTTAGCTTGAATTTTTAAAAGTTTAAAAATTTTAAAAGATTAAATTTTTTTTTTTTCTTTTGGGAGAATGTTCTTTTAAAGCAACCCATACAGGTTGATGAAAATACTGAAGGCTACTTAAAATCAACTGAATATGGGAGTTCTCCAAAAAATTGAAAAGTAGAACTACCATATGATCTAGCAATCCTACTACTGGATATATACCTGAAGGAAATGAATTAAATATTTTTCAAAGCTATCTGTACTCTTATGTTAATTATAGCATTATTAACAATAGCTAAGATACGGAATCAACCTAAGTGTCCATTGATGGATGAATGAGTAAAGAAAAGGTGGTATGTATACAGAATAGAATGTTATTCAGGCTAAAACAAAATGCAGTCTTATCATTTGCCTCAACATGGATGGACCTGGCAGATACTGCTAAGTGAAATAGGCCAGGAATAACAAGACAAATACTGTACCATCTTACTTATACATGGAATCTAAGAAAATTGAATTCGTAGATGTAGAGAGTAGAATGGTGGTTATAAGGGGCTCAGGGGCAGGGGTTGCAGAGTTGGGTTTGGGAAAAAGCTGGTCAAAAGATACAAAACTTCAGTTGGATAGGAGGAATAAGTTCAAGAGATCTATTGTACAACCATGGTGAATATAGTTAATAACAATATACTGTATTCTTTAAAAATGCCAAGAGAGTAGATTTGAAGTGTTCTCCTGACAAAAATGCTAACTAATAAGGTAATGCATATATTAATCAGCTTGATTTAGCCATTTTGTAATGGCTAAATAATATTTCAAAACATCATGTTGCATGTGATAAATAAATGCAGTTTTGTCAATTTAAGTAGAATTAAGTTTAAAAAATTAACTGAAATCATCAAAATACTTCAAAATAAACCTAAAAATAACATAAATATGAAGTTCCTGACATGAATGAAAAAAAACACAGTAAATAACAAACTTGTTAAAAATATTCTGTAAAATATGTTATAAGAACTTGACTTTGATGAACTAAAATAGAGGAAGAAAACGATGTTGACTTGTTTTGCCATTTATATTTGAATTACTTAGAAAATTGTTATTTTAATAGTAACAAATCATAACATAATAACAGTAGTTTCTTTTTATTGTATGTATTAACTGTCAGGCACTCTACTAAATGCTTTACAGAATTATCTCTGATACTGAGTGAAGTTTAATTTTCCAACTATAATATCATAGTCAAAAGCCCCTGTTATTAAAAAGGACTCCAGGCCGGGCGCGGTGGCTCAAGCCTGTAATCCCAGCACTTTGGGAGGCCGAGACGGGAGGATCACGAGGTCAGGAGATCGAGACCATCCTGGCTAACACAGTGAAACCCCGTCTCTACTAAAAATACAAAAACTAGCCGGGCGAGGTGGCGGGCGCCTGCAGTCCCAGCTACTCGGGAGGCTGAGGCAGGAGAATGGCGTAAACCTGGGAGACGGAGCTTGCAGTGAGCTGAGATCTGGCCACTGCACTCCAGTCCGGGCGACAGAGCGAGAAGACTCCGCCTCAAAAAAAAAAAAAAAAAAAAAAAAAAGACTCCATTTTAATTTTGTAATTATACTTGTCATTTAAGATAAAGCAAATACATTTTAATAGCCCTGTAACAAATAGAGCAACATCCAGTTTCTCGAGAGATGATATCCAAACTTCTGCAGATAATCTAGAATGTCCTGTTTAGAAAACTTCCATCTAAGGATTCTCTTTATTTTTAAATGTACATAATCCAAGTTTCTCCAAGATACTAATATACATTCTTGAATATCAAATATTGTTGAATGGAGGCCATTACCTCAGTGACTCACTCAAAAGAGAATCCCTATAAATCAGTGCAGTCGATTGGCTTGGAGAAGGGCTGTTGATTTTAAAATCCTTTCTTCTTTCTATGCAAATGAGATGTTATCTGTTGACTTTGAATACAAAGGTGGTGGAAGGCTGAAGTTGAATTAGGTGCTATTTTAGGGTAATATCAGGGTCTGTAGTCCTTTTTATTATGCTTGCAAATACATGTTCTATACCAAGTGCTAATCCTCATGAATGGGGTTGTTCTTAAAAATTTTTTTGTATTATACTATCTGGAAATAACCTCATTTTTAAAAACAGACTAATGACTCAATCAAAAGTTACAGCTGATCCCTCCTGAAATTTCTTAAGTTCTATCACTATAACAGGACCACTTTTAAACTGGACTCAGACTCAGATGACATATGATCACTGCCAGCTGCATCAAGTGGCAAAGTCTGGGTAAAAATAAGTTATTTGACCAGAACAGCCGAACAAAGCTGAAAATCTTCTGACACCTGATCCCCTTAGCAGCTGTGGAAATCTATTGAAAGGGCTCTCTTTCTAATGTATTTGTCAGAATGCTAATTGGAAAAATGACTTCATGTTATGAGTCATACAGTCACCTCTATGGACCTCATTAGACTTAAATGAGCACACTCAAGTCCATCGCAATCATTCAGTTCAGCCATATGTTGGTAAAGAAGATCTCTCAGTAGTTGGGCTCGTGGCCAACTGTGAATGTTGTCAAGTGAAGAAATGAGGGGAAAATTGAATGGAGATGTTTACGGCAGATATAGATATAAGGCATTATACTTCCCTGAGTAATCCAAAATACGTGCTTGGATCTATAAGAAGTTCAAACAAGCTAAGCCAAAGACATTAGACCAAATTTTATGGCACACCTAAAACATGCTCTGATGCAGAGGGAAATACAAAATTAACTAAGACAAGTACTTAGGCTCTCACAATTTAGAAGGGCAGATAACCACAAACATAGGTAAATGATAGGAAAGTATGAAAAATGTTTAACAAAAATGTGCCACTTAAGTTTCTAGAGGAAAGTCTGGAAGTAAGGGATCAATTATGATTGTGTTAGGTGGGGAGGAGTAGAGGCTGGAGGAATGAGGAAACTTATTAGAGCAGGCAAAATGTGACCTAGGACTGCAAGAATGGAGACAAATTCTGGAAGCACATGTGGGCATTGGTAGATAAGAAGGAAGCAAATGGGAAGGCTTTTGCAGTAGCAGATACTGCCAGGGAAACGACAGCATTGACAGGGAACACATGATAGACAATTGTGACTGTCATAGAAAGTATAGGTTCAAAGCAGCTTTTTTGTTGATAGGACAATAATGGCAGAAAAGCTTTTAAATGTCAGCCTAAGAAACCTCTAGAATAAAGCTATATAATTGCAAAAGGTTTAACCAATGGTTTTAAATGAAAACCAATTGTCTCTAAATGTATAGAGAATAGCATTGTTAGTTTCTCTACAGGTAAAAGAATGCTTACAGTCTCTTCATAGGTATGTATATATGCAATGCAAAATGTACCACATCAACAAATCAATTAAACACTTTGTTATACTCTTTGCTATCAAGAAGGATAACTGTTTATTTAAACTTTTTTAAATTTTTAATTTTTGTGGGTACATAGTAGGTGTATATATTTATGGGTTACATGAGACATTTTGATACAGGCACGTTTAATAATCACATTAGAGTAAATGGGGATATTCATCACCTCAAACATTTATCCTTTGTGTTACCAGCAATCCAGTTATACTCTTTTAGTTATTTTTAATTGTACAATTAAATTATTTTTGACTATAGTCACCCTGTTGTGCTGTCAAATATTAGGTCATATTCATTCTTTCTATTTTTTTTTTTTTTTTCACTCATTAACGGTTCCCACCTTCTTCCTTACCCACCTCACAGTCTCTGGCAAACATCCTTCTACTCTCTGTCTCCATGAGTTTATTTTAATGTTTAGCTCCCACAAATAAGCAAGAACATGCAAACTTTGTCTTTCTGTTCCTGAATTAACATAATGACCTCCAGTTCCATCCATGTTGTTGCAAATGACATGTCTTATTCTTTCTAGGCTGAGTAGTACTCCATTGTGTATAAGTGCCCATTTTTCTTTTTTTTTTTTTTTTTTTTATTTTTTTTTTTTTTTTATTTTATTTTTTTTTTTTTTTTTATTGATGTATTTATTTATTTATTTTTTGAGACAGAGTCTTGCTCTGTCGCCAGGGCTGGGGCAGTGGTGGTGGATCTCGGCTCACTGCAAGCTCTGCCTCCGGGGTTCCCGCCATTCTCCTGCCTCAGCATCCCGTTAGCTGGGACTACAGGCGACCGCCACCTCACCCGCAATCTTTTGTGTTTTTAGTAGAGACGGGGTCCACCGTGGTCTCGATCTCCTGACCTCGTGATCCTCGCCTCAGCCTCCCAAAGTGCAGGGATTACAGGCGTGAGCCACCGCGCCCGGCCTAATTTGATGTATCTTTTAAGTTTCTTTTAGTCTTAGGTTTCCCTCTTTATTTTTTTTTTTTTTTTGACCTCTTTTGTATTTCTTTGTTGAGGAAACCAGGTTGTTTTGTCCTGTAGAATTTCCTATGTTCCGTTCCGCATTCAGGAATTTTGCGACTGTATCTGCTGCGTTCTTCTGTCATTGTATTTGCTATAAATTGAGTTGGGTCTAGAGGCTTTAAACAATTCGTTTCGATTTTTTTTTTTTTTTTTTTTTTTTTTTTTTTTTTTTTTTTTTTTTTTATTATACTTTAAGTTCTAGGGTACATGTGCATGACGTTTATATCATGTATAACTCCCCAATGCACCCTCCCTCCTCCCCCCTCCCCATGATAGGCCCCAGTGTGTGATGTTCCCCTTCCCGAGTCCAAGTGATCTCATTGTTCAGTTCCCACCTATGAGTGAGAACATGCGGGTTTGGTTTCTCTTCTTGTGATAGTTTGCTAAGAATGATGGTTTCCAGCTGCATCCATGTCCCTACAAAGGACGCAAACTCATCCTTTTTGATGGCTGCATAGTATTCCATGGTGTATATGTGCCACATTTTCTTAATCCAGTCTGTCACAGATGGACATTTGGGTTGATTCCAAGTCTTTGCTATTGTGAATAGTGCCGCAATAAACATACGTGTGCATGTGTCTTTGTAGTAGAGTAATT
This sequence comes from Trachypithecus francoisi, assembly GCF_009764315.1. NCBI lineage: Eukaryota > Metazoa > Chordata > Mammalia > Primates > Cercopithecidae > Trachypithecus > Trachypithecus francoisi. The sequence goes on along the minus strand of NW_022681469.1, from coordinate 85,207,247 downwards.
TATAATCCTTTGGGTATATACCCAGTAGTGGGATGGCTGGGTCATATGGTACATCTAGTTCTAGATCCTTGAGGAATCGCCATACTGTTTTCCATAATGGTTGAACTAGTTTACAATCCCACCACAGTGTAAAAGTGTTCCTATTTCTCCACATCCTCTCCAACACCTGTTGTTTCCTGACTTCTTAATGATTGCCATTCTAACTGGTGTGAGATGGTATCTCATTGTGGTTTTGATTTGCATTTCTCTGATGGCGAGTGATGATGAGCATTTTTTCATGTGTCTGTTGGCTGTATGGATGTCTTCTTTTGAGAAATGTCTGTTCATATCCTTTGCCCACTTTTTGATGGGGTTGTTTGTTTTTTTCTTGTATATTTGTTTGAGTTCTTTGTAGATTCTGGATATTAGCCCTTTGTCAGATGAGTAGGTTGCAAAAATTTTCTCCCATTCTGTAGGTTGCCTGTTCACTCTGATGGTAGTTTCTTTTGCTGTGCAAAAGCTCTTTAGTTTAATTAGATCCCATGTGTCAATTTTTGCTTTTGCTGCCGTTGCTTTTGGTGTTTTAGACATGAAGTCCTTGCCCATGCCTATGTCCTGAATGGTACTACCTAGATTTTCTTCTAGGGTTTTTATGGTATTAGGTCTAACATTTAAGTCTCTAATCCATCTTGAATTAATCTTCGTATAAGGGTAAGGAAAGGATCCAGTTTCAGCTTTCTACTTATGGCTAGCCAATTTTCCCAGCACCATTTATTAAATAGGGAATCCTTTCCCCATTTCTTGTTTCTCTCAGGTTTGTCAAAGATCAGATGGCTGTAGATGTGTGGTATTATTTCTGAGGACTCTGTTCTGTTCCATTGGTCTATATCTCTGTTGTGGTACCAGTACCATGCTGTTTTGGTTACTGTAGCCTTGTAGTATAGTTTGAAGTCAGGTAGCGTGACGCCTCCAGCTTTGTCCTTTTGACTTAGGATTGTCTTGGCAATGCGGGCTCTTTTTTGGTTCCATATGAACTTTAAAGCCGTTTTTTCCAATTCTGTGAAGAAAGTCATTGGTAGCTTGATGGGGATGGCATTGAATCTATAAATAACCTTGGGCAGTATGGCCATTTTCACGATATTGATTCTTCCTATCCATGAGCATGGTATGTTCTTCCATTTGTTTGTGTCCTCTTTGATTTCACTGAGCAGTGGTTTGTAGTTCTCCTTGAAGAGGTCCTTTACATCCCTTGTAAGCTGGATTCCTAGGTATTTTATTCTCTTTGAAGCAATTGTGAATGGATTCATTCCTGATTTGGCTCTCTGTTGTCTGTTACTGGTGTATAAGAATGCTTGTGATTTTTGCACATTAATTTTGTATCCTGAGACTTTGCTGAAGTTGCTTATCAGCTTAAGGAGATTTTGGGCTGAGACGATGGGGTTTTCTAAATATACAATCATGTCATCTGCAAACAGGGACAATTTGACTTCTTCTTTTCCTAACTGGATACCCTTGATTTCTTTCTCTTGCCTGATTGCCCTAGCCAGAACTTCCAACACTATGTTGAATAGGAGTGGTGAGAGAGGGCATCCCTGTCTTGTGCCAGTTTTCAAAGGGAATTTTTCCAGTTTTTGCCCATTCAGTATGATATTAGCTGTGGGTTTGTCATAAATAGCTCTTATTATTTTGAGGTACGTTCCATCAATACCGAATTTATTGAGCGTTTTTAGCATAAGGGCTGTTGAATTTTGTCAAAAGCCTTTTCTGCATCTATTGAGATAATCATGTGGTTCTTGTCTTTGGTTCTGTTTATATGCTGGATTACGTTTATTGATTTGCGAATGTTGAACCAGCCTTGCATCCCAGGGATGAAGCCCACTTGATCATGGTGGATAAGCTTTTTGATGTGCTGCTGAATCCGTTTGCCAGTATTTTATTGAGAATTTTTGCATCGATGTTCATCAGGGATATTGGTCTAAAATTCTCTTTTTTTGTTGTGTCTCTGCCAGGCTTTGGTATCAGGATGATGTTGGCCTCATAAAAAGAGTTAGGGAGGATTCCCTCTTTTTCTATTGATTGAAATAGTTTCAGAAGGAATGGTACCAGCTCCTCCTTGTACCTCTGGTAGAATTCAGCTGTGAATCCATCTGGTCCTGGACTTTTTTTGGTGGGTAGGCTATTAATTGTTGCCTCAATTTCAGAGCCTGCTATTGGTCTATTCAGGGATTCAACTTCTTCCTGGTTTAGTCTTGGGAGAGTGTAAGTGTCCAGGAAATTATCCATTTCTTCTAGATTTTCTAGTTGATTTGCGTAGAGGCATTTATAGTATTCTCTGATGGTTGTTTGTATTTCTGTGGGGTCGGTGGTGATATCCCCTTTATCATTTTTTATTGCGTCTATTTGATTCCTCTCTCTTTTCTTCTTTATTAGTCTTGCTAGCGGTCTGTCAATTTTGTTGATCTTTTCAAAAAACCAACTCCTGGATTCATTGATTTTTTGAGGGTTTTTTGTGTCTCTATCTCCTTCAGTTCTGCTCTGATCTTAGTTATTTCTTGCCTTCTGCTAGCTTTTGAATGTGTTTGCTCTTGCCTCTCTAGTTCTTTTAATTGTGATGTTAGAGTGTCAATTTTAGATCTTTCCTGCTTTCTCTTGTGGGCATTTAGTGCTATAAATTTCCCTCTACACACTGCTTTAAATGTGTCCCAGAGATTCTGGTATGTTGTATCTTTGTTCTCATTGGTTTCAAAGAACATCTTTATTTCTGCTTCATTTCGTTATGTACCCAGTAGTCATTCAGGAGCAGGTTGTTCAGTTTCCATGTAGTTGAGCGTTTTGATTGAGTTTCTTAGTCCTGAGTTCTAGTTTGATTGCACTGTGGTCTGAGAGACAGTTTGTTATAATTTCTGTTCTTGTACATTTGCTGAGGAGTGCTTTACTTCCAATTATGTGGTCATTTTGGAATAAGTGCGATGTGGTGCTGAGAAGAATGTATATTCTGTTGATTTGGGGTGGAGAGTTCTATAGATGTCTATTAGGTCCGCTTGGTGCAGAGATGAGTTCAATTCCTGGATATCCTTGTTAACTTTCTGTCTCGTTGATCTGTCTAATGTTGACAGTGGAGTGTTGAAGTCTCCCATTATTATTGTATGGGAGTCTAAGTCTCTTTGTAGGTCTCTAAGGACTTGCTTTATGAATCTGGGTGCTCCTGTATTGGGTGCATATATATTTAGGAGAGTTAGCTCTTCCTGTTGAATTGATCCCTTTACCATTATGTAATGGCCTTCTTTGTCTCTTTTGATCTTTGATGGTTTAAAGTCTGTTTTATCAGAGACTAGGATTGCAACCCCTGCTTTTTTTTGTTCTCCATTTGCTTGGTAGATCTTCCTCCATCCCTTTATTTTGAGCCTATGTATGTCTCTGCATGTGAGATGGGTCTCCTGAATACAGCAGACTGATGGGTCTTGACTCTTTATCCAGTTTGCCAGTCTGTGTCTTTTAATTGGAGCATTTAGTCCATTGACATTTAAGGTTAATATTGTTATGTGTGAACTTGATCCTGTCATTATGATATTAACTGGTTATTTTGCTCGTTAGTTGATGCAGTTTCTTCCTAGCCTCGATGTCTTTACTTTTGGCATGTTTTTGCAATGGCTGGTACCGGTTGTTCCTTTCCATGTTTAGGGCTTCCTTCAGGGTCTCTTGTAAGGCAGGCCTGGTGGTGACAAAATCTCTAAGCATTTGCTTATCTGTAAAGGATTTTATTTCTCCTTCACTGATGAACTTAGTTTGGCTGGATATGAAATTCTGGGTTGAATTCTTTTCTTTAAGAACGTTGAATATTGGCCCCCACTCTCTTCTGTGGCTTGTAGAGTTTCTGCCGAGAGGTCTGCTGTTAGTCTGATGGGCTTCCCTTTGTGGGTAACCCGACCTTTCTCTGGCTGCCCTTAAGATTTTTTCCTTCATTTCAACTTTGGTGAATCTGGCAATTATGTGTCTTGGAGTTGCTCTTCTGGAGGAGTATCTTTGTGGCGTTCTCTGTATTTCCTGAATTTGAATGTTGGCCTGCCTACTAGGTTGGGGAAGTTCTCCTGGATGATATCCTGAAGAGTGTTTTCCAACTTGGTTCCATTTTCCCCCTCACTTTCAGGCACCCCAATCAGACGTAGATTTGGTCTTTTTACATAATCCCATACTTCTTGCAGGCTTTGTTCATTTCTTTTTCTTCTTTTTTCTTTTGGTTTCTCTTCTCGCTTCATTTCATTCATTTGATCCTCAATCGCTGATACTCTTTCTTCCAGTTGATCGAGTCGGTTACTGAAGCTTGTGCATTTGTCACGTATTTCTCGTGTCATGGTTTTCATCTCTGTCATTTCGTTTATGATCTTCTCTGCATTAATTAGTCTAGCTGTCAATTCTTCCACTTTTTTTCAAGATTTTTAGTTTCTTTGCGCTGGGTACGTAATTCCTCCTTTAGCTCTGAGAGGTTTGATGGACTGAAGCCTTCTTCTCTCATCTCGTCAAAGTCATTCTCTGACCAGCTTTGATCCGTTGCTGGCGATGGGCTGCGCTCCTTTGCAGGAGGAGATGCGCTCTTTTTTTGAATTTCCAGCTTTTCTGCCCTGCTTCTTCCCCATCTTTGGGTTTTATCTGTCTCTGGTCTTTGATGATGGTGACGTACTGATGGGGTTTTGGTATAGGTGTCCTTCCTGTTTGATAGTTTTCCTTCTGACAGTCAGGACTGTCTGTGGTCTGTTGGAGATTGCTTGAGGTCCACTCCAGACCCTGTTTGCCTGGGTATCAGCAGCAGAGGTTGCCGAAGATAGAATATTGCTGAACAGCGAGTGTACCTGTCTGATTCTTTCTTTGGAAGTTCCTCTCAGGGGTGACTCCACCCTGTGAGGTGTGGGGTGTCAGACTGCCCCTAGGGGGGATGTCTCCCAGCTAGGCTACTCAGGGGTCAGGGACCCACCTGAGCAGGCAGTCTGTCCGTTCTCAGATCTCAACCTCCACGTTAGGAGATCCACGGCTCTCCCCAAAGCTGTCAGACAGGTCGTTCGCGTCTGCACGGTCCCCGCTCTTTCCCCTAATGGACTGCAGTGTGCGCTGTCCGCAGAGGTAGAGTCTACAGAAACAGGCAGGCTTCCTTGAGCTGCTGTGAGCTCCACCCAGTTCGAGCTTCCCAGCGTCTTTGTTTACCTACTTAAGCCTCAGCAATGGCGGGCGCCCCTCCCCCAGCCTCGCTGCTGCCTTGCGGATAGATCGCCGCAGACGGCTGTGTTAGCAGTGAGGGAGGCTCCGTGGGCGTGGGACCCTCCCGGCCAGGTGTGGGATATATTCTCCTGGTGTGCCTGTTTCCTTAAAGCGCAGTATTGGGGTGGGAGTTACCCGATTTTCCAGGTGTTGTGTGTCTCAGTTCCCCTGGCTAGGAAAAGGGATTCCTTCCCCCTTGCGCTTCCAGGTGAGGCGATGCCTCGCCCTGCTTCAGCTCACGCTGGTCAGGCTGCAGCAGCTGACCAGCACCGATTGTCCGGCACTCCCTAGAGAGATGACCCCAGTACCTCAGTTGAAAATGCAGAAATCACCGGTCTTCTGTGTCGCTCGCGCTGGGAGTTGAAGACTGGAGCTGTTCCTATTCGGCCATCTTGCTCCGCCCCCCAAGTGCCACATTTTCTTTATCCATTCTTCTGTTGACAAACATGCAGGTGGACATCAAATCTTGGCTATTTTGAATAGTGATGCAGTATATATGAAAGTGCAGATACCTCTTTAATATACTGATTTCCTTTCTTTTGGGTATATATTCAGCAATGGGATTGCTGGATCATATGGTAGATCTATTCTTAGTTTTTTGAGGAACCTCTAAATTGCTCTCCATAGTTATACTAATTTACATTCCCACCAACAGTGTACAAGGGTTCTCTACATCCTTGCCAACATTTGTTACTGCCTGTCTTTTGGATAAAATACATTATAAAAAGGATAATATAATTCACTGTAGTTGCAATTTGCAACTCTCTAATGATCAATGATGTTGAATACCTTGTCATATACTTGTTTGGTGATTTTATGTCTTCTTTTGAGAAATGTCTATTCAGATCTTTTACCCATTTATTAATTAGAATTGGATTATTAGATTTTTTTCTTATACAGTTGTTTAAACTCCTTATATATTCTGGCTATTAATTCTTTGTTACATAGGTAGTTTGCAAATATTTCCTCCCATTCTGTGGGTTGTCTCTTCACTTTGTTGATTTTTTCCTTTGCCATATGGAAGTTTTTTTAACTTCATGTGATCCCATTTTTGCATTTTGGTTTTGGTTACCTGTGCTTGTAGAGTATTACTTAAGAATACTCTACAAGGCCAGTCCAATGTCCTGGAGAGTTTCCCCAATGTTTTCTTTTAGTAGTTTCGTAGTTTTCAGCCTTAGATTTAAGTCTGTAATCCATTATAATTTGAATTTTACATATGGTGAGAGAATAAGGGTCTAGTTTCATTCTTTGACATATGAATATCCAGTTTTCCCAGCACCATTTGTTGAAGAAACTGTCCTTTCATCAATGTATGTTCTTGGCACTTTTGTCAAAAATGAGTTCACCTTAGACATACGAATTTATTTCTGGGTTCTCTATTCTTTTCCCCTCATCTATGTGTCTATTTTTATGGCATTACCAGGCCTTTTTTGATATTGTAGCTCTGCAGAATAATTTGAAGTCATGTATGTGATTCCTCCAGTTTTGTTCTTTTTGCTTACGATAGTCTTGGCTATTCTGGGTCTCCATATAAATTTTAGAATTTTTTTATTTCTGTGAAGAATGTAATTAGTTATTTGTAGAAATTGCATTGAATCTGTAGATTGCTTTGGGTAGTATGGACATTTAAATATTAATTGTTACAATCCATGAACATGGAATATCTTTCCTTTTTTGTGCCATCTTCAATTTTTGGCATCTGTTTCATAGTTTTTATTGTGGAGATCTTTCATGTCTTTAGTTCAGTTCATTCCTAGGTATTTTATTTTATTCACAGCTATTGTAAATGGGATTATTTTATTGATTTCTTTGTCAGATCGTTTGCTATTGGCATTTAGAAATGCTACTGATTTATGTTGATTTTATATCCTGCTATTTTACTGAGTTTGTTTATCAGTTTCAACAATTGCTAAGTGGAGTCATAGGATTTTTCCAAATACAAGATCATATCATCTGTAAACAAGGATAATTTGATTTCGTCCTTTCCAGTTTAAATGTCCCTTATTTCTTTCTCATGTCTGATTGGTCTAGCTAAGATTTCCACTACTATGTTGAATAACAGTGATAAAAGTGGGCATCCTTGTTATGTTCCAGATCTTAGAGGACAGGCTTCAGATTTTTCTCATTCAGTATGATACTAGCTACGGGTCTGTTGTATGTGGCTTTTATTACGTTGAAGTATGTTCTTTCTATATCATGGGTTTTTAGGGTTTTTCTTCTTCTTTTTTTTTTTTTGTCATGAAGGAATACTGAATTTTCTGCATCAGTTGAAATCATCGTATGGATTTTGTTCTTCATTCTGCTGATATGCTCTATCACACTGATTTATGTATGTTAAACTGTTCTTGCATGTCTGGGATAAATCCCACTTTTTCATAATGAAGGATTTTTTTAATGTGTTGCTGATTTTGGTTTGCAAGTATTTTGTTGAGGATTTTGCATCAATATTCAACAGTGATATTTATTGGCCTGTAGTTTTCTTTTTGTGATCTTTGTCTGGATTTGGTTTCAGGATAACACTGGCCTCATAAAATAAGGTTGGACCTATTCCCTCCTCTATTTTTCAGAATAGTTTGAATACGATTGTTATTAGTTCTTTAAATGTTTGGTAGAATTTAGCAGTGAAGCCATTGAGGCCCAGGCTTTTCTTTGCTGGGAGATTTTTTATTATGCCTTCAATCTTGTTCCTTGTTACTTGTTGTTCAGGTTTTGGATTTCTTCATGGTTCAATCTTGGTAGGTCACATGTGTCTAGGAATTTACCCACTTCTTTTAGGTTTTCCAATTTATTGGTATTTAGTTGCTCATAGTAGCCACTAATAATCCTTTGAATTTCTGTAATATCAGTTGTAATGTCTTCTTTTTCATCTCTGATTTTATTTATTTGGATCTTCACTCTTAGTAAGCCTGACTAAAGTTTTAATTTTGTTTATAATTTCAAAAAAACAAGCTTTTGTTTCATTAATCTTTTGTTTTGGTTTCTTCATTTCAATTTTACTTGTTTCTGTTCTAATCTTTATCATTTCTTTTCTTCTACTATCTTTGGATTTGGTTTGCTCTTGTTTTTCTAGTTCTTTACAATGCACTGTTTATTTGAAATTTTTTTCTTTTTTGATGTAGGTGCTTATAACTGTAAACTTTCCTCTTAGTACTGCTTTTGCTGTATCCCATAGGTTTTGGAATGTTGTGTTTCCATTTATCATTTGTTTCAATAAAATTTTCAATTTCCTTCTTAATTTCTTCATTGACTGGACAGTCAGGAGCATATTTTTTAATTTCCATGTATGTGTATAGTTTCCAAAATTATTCTTGTTATTGACTTTTAGTTTTATTCCATTGTTGTCAGAGAAGATGCTTGATATTATTTCAATTTTATTGAATATTGTAAGATTTGTTTTGTGACCTAACATATGATCTGTTATTGGGAATAATCCACGTGCTGAGGAAAAGAATGTATTCTGCAGTCATTGGATAAAATGTTCTGTAAATATCAATTAGGTCCATTTTGTCTACAGTGCAGATTAAGACTGATGTTTCTTTTTTGATATTCTGTCTGGAAGGCCTTTCCAATTCTGAAAGTGGTGTGTTGAAGTCTCCAGCTATTATTGTATAGGGATCTATCTCTAACTCCAGTAATATTTGCTTCATATATTTGGTGTTCCAGTGTTGGGTGCATATATATTTACAATTGTTATATCCTCCTGCTACATTGACCCCTTTGTCATTATATAATGACCTTTTTTGGTCTCCTCTTATGGTTTTTATCTTGAAATTTATGTTTTCTGATATAAGTACAGCTACTTCTGCTTTGTCTTGGTTTCCTTTGGCATGTAATATCTTCCTTCATCTCTGTATTTTCAATCTACATGTGTCTTTATAAGTGAGGTGTTTTTCTTGTTGGAAACAGATCATTAGGTCTTATTTTTTGGAATCATTCAACTACTATATGTCATTTGATTGGAGAGTTTACTTCATTTACATTCAGTGTTATTATTGCCGTTTTGTTATTTGTTTCCTGGTTGTTTTGAGGTGTTCTCTTTCTTCTTTCCTTTTTTCTTGTCTTTTTATTGAAGGTGATTTTCTCTGGTGGTATGATTTAATTTCTTGTTTTTTGTTCTTTGTATATTTGTCGTATAATTTTTGATTTGAAGTTATAATGAGGCTTTCACATACTATGTTATAACTCATTATTTCAGCTGATAACAGCTTAACACTGTTTGCATAAGCGAACAAGCAAATAGAAAGCTAATAGAAACTTTACAACTGAACTTCTTCCTCCTGCTTTTTAACTTTTTATAGTTCCTATTTATATCTCATTTTACTCTCCACGTCTTGAAAAGCTGTAGTTATTATTCTGTATTGGTTCATCTTTTAGTCTTTCTATCTAAGATAAGAGTAGTTTACTCACCACAGTTACAGTGTTATAATATTCTGTGTTTTTCTGTGTACTTACTATTACTAGGGAGTTTTGAACCTACAATTTGAGCAATATTTCTTATTGCTCATTAACCTTTTATTTTTCTTTTGGATTGAAGTATTCCCTTTAGCATTTCTTGTAGGACAGGTCTGGTGTTTATGAAATCCCTCAGCTCTTGTTTGTCTGTGAAAGTCTTTATTTCTCCTTCATGTTTGAAGGATTATTTTCATCAGATATGCTCTTCATTGGTAAAAGGTTTTTTTTCCCTTAGCACAATAAATATGTTATGCCACCACTCTTTCCTGACTTACAAAGTTTCCACTGAAAAGTCTGTTGCCAGACATATTAGATAGGTCTGGACTAAATGCTCCCTCTGTGGGTAGGCATTAGCTGAATTCAGCCTGGTTTTGCTTGTGATAGGACAGCACTGAGTTCAGTGCAGAATCTCACAATTATTACACTCTCCCTCTCTTAAGCACAGAGATTCTCTGTCAGCACTATGTGGCCATTGCCTATGGATGGGAGAAGGGTACTGTAGGCAATTCAGGACTATCTTTCCTATCCTCTTCAGTGTCTTTTTTAGCGATATAAAGTTAAAACCAAGTAGTGTGAGTGCTCACCTGATTTTTGTTTTTTATGAATGTGCTTTTGTTTTGTGTAGATTGTTGTTAAATTCAGTGATCCTCCAAGGGAGGGGGGTTGTCAGTCAGTGGAGTCTTTTGTTTGGACATCTTGATTTTCCTCTTCTAAGATGGAATACATCAACTACTAAGAGCCCCCAAATTCTAGTAAGAACTGTTATTTCTCTTCATTATAAACAACTCAAATGAGCAAACATTTGTTGAAAGATTATTTTTGTCAAAATTTTATGTGTTAGGGACATAAGGATGACATAAGAAGGAATACAAACACATAAGGTAACAACTGCTGCCTTCTGTGTTTGTTTTTTGGTCTTTATTGCCCTAAAGTATGGTCTAAGTCCAACCTATTAATAAGTCCCAATAAGTTGTCAATTTGGAGAAGAATGCTACCATCTCTTTCTGATATCCATGGCTGTCACCATTAGTCACAAAGTCATTATGTCCCAGACTATGCCACTTCTTTATCCTGATCCCCTGGCTTTTTGGATATACTGGTCATTTCAGTACTTCTGAGTATGCCAATGTTGTTCACCTACTTTTAGATGGCCTATGTATTACCAGTAAAGGGCTGGCTGGAGGGCAGAGAACTTGACTATATGGTTTAATTTAATTTTTTGGCAGGGTGTGTATATCCACTGTTATTCTCATGTTCCACTATTTTCTCCTCAACTTGACTTTTTTACAAAAGAAAACTATTTAAATTAGGTATAACATAAGTAAACATAGGTACATAAAGACTGTCACATAGATGAAGTTTCATACGGTGAACAAGACCATGTAACAATCACTCAAATCAGAAAATAGAACACATCTAGTACTCCAGAAGTCTCTCTCCATACTCTCTCCCATCCCTACATTCCACCTTAATTCCTCTACTTTGCTCACAATGTAATTCCAATCCTGACTTCTACAACTATAGTCAAGTTTTCACTGTGTTTGAACTTTATATTAACATAAATGAGATCCGATATTGTATACTCTGTTGTGTCTGGAATATCTTGCTCAAGTTTATGTTTGTAAGATTCATCCACATTTTGTGTACAGTTATCATTTGTTCAGTCTCCTTTCTATATGTACACTATGTAGTCATAGGAATATATTATAATTTTGTGTCTTAAATTTTTTTGCTATTATGAACAATGCTATAGTGTATATTCTTGTCTATCATTTTTGGTGAACTTATGCAGTCTTCTATACTCATAATTAGAATTGTTGAGTGACAAGCCTATGTATTTTGAGCTTTAGTGCTCACTGCAAAACAGAAGACCATCATTATACTCATTTACACTCCTAACAGTATGTTTGAGAATTCCAATTACTGCAAGTCCTCTTCAAATTAAATATTGTCAATCTTTAACTTCAGCAATTCTGATGGGTGTGGTGGTATCGCATTACAAATATAATTTGCATTTTTCCAATTATTAATAATACTGGACATAGTTTTTAGATTTAGATTACTTGGAAGTATGTTGCTTAATTTTAAATTTCTAGTTCTCTTTTTGTTACTGATTTCTAACTTAATTCCTCTGACGTCAAACAACACAATTTAAATCATATAAAATCTGTTGAGATTTTCTTTATGGCCCAGCATATGGTAAATGTTCCATGTCCATTAGGAAGTATGTGTTTTCTCTGGATGTTAGCTGAGTATTCTATATAGCTTTATGGTCCACGTATTCAATGATGTTCAAATTTTTTACAGCCTTACTGACTGTTTCCTGTGTCAGTCAGTTATACTTTCAGTTAATGAGAGAAACGTGGGAAAAATCTTCTGGTATAATTATACTTTATCTATTTGATATGTATTTTTTCTCTCTTAAAGATTTTCAAGAATACAACACATTGTTACTTATTACAGTAAACATGTTGCACAGTACATCTCTTTCTATTACAGTATTTCTTATTACAGTAAACATGTTGCACAGTACATCTCTTTCTATTCTATCAAATTGAAATGTTCTAGCCTTCAACCAATAAGCATGTATCTTTTTACTTGTTTTATATATTTTAAGAGTAATTAATTTACTATCCTGAATTAATTGATGTTTGTGATTGTAAAATAATAATTTTCATCTTCAGAAATCTTTTTAGCTTAAAGTTCACTTTGTTGAATATTAGTGTAGCTACAAGCCCTATTTTGTTTAATTTTTTACATGGTGTATTTTTTTCCAGTTTCTCACTTTTATGTGTATGGATATTTTTGTCTATTTCCTTTCTAAACAAGGTATACACTTTTTCAGTGTGATAATCTTTATTTTAATTGGATATTTTAACTCAATCATGTAATACAAATACTGATAAACTTGTTTTAAATATATATCTTAGTACACTATTTCTGGAGTTTCTGCTTTGTTTTTATTTCTTTTCCATTCTTTCTAGCCTCATTTTGTTTCATGATTTTATTATTCTCAATATTCTCTGTTTGCCACTTATGAACTTTTGATGTTTTTTGTATGTTTACCCTGGAATTACGATATGTGTCACTGACATATAAATGTTTCTTGTTAATTTTGTTAATTGGTACATTTGCCTCTTTTCTGACAATAAGAGATCTTGGAACATTATAATCCATTTATTTCCTTTGACTTATTACTTATGTTGGGCTTACTTATTTTGATTATATTACTATTATTGCTTGATAAAGCCTATATTTATTCATATTTATGATTACAATTCACATTCTCATTATACCACATTCCTTTCTCAAGGAATATTCAAAATATAACATTAGTTATATTTGGGAGGTAATTTTTTCTACTTTTAGAAATAACCCTGGATATCTATTTTCCATTGGCTTTTTAAAACTTAATTAAGGATAATTTTCAGGTTATATTATTGAGAAGTCAAATCTTTTATGAAGGCAACTTTCCTTTCCTACTTTTTACATGTCCTTTGTCATTGTATTTTCAGTAGTTGTGGTAAGATGTGCTTAAGTGTGGTTTTCTTTGCATTTACTCTGCTTGGGGCTTGAAGGTTTCCTTGCTGGTGTGGTTTGATGTCTTTCATCAATTTTGGAAATTTTCCAGCCATGTATTTTTTTAAGAATTGTTTTTTGCTCAGATGTCTCCTCTTAGTTCGAGACACCAATCATACACACATGAGATCCTACTTTTTTCTCTGATTGTTTTCTGTTTTTCCTATTCGTTTTATTGCTATGCTAAATTCAGAGTTTTCTTCTGATATATTTTGCAGTACATCAACTTTCCCTTCAGCTAATTTAAATCTGCCCTTGAATCCATCTTCTGAGTTCTTATTTCAATTTTATTTCTTGAGTGTATGCTTGGTTTTCTTTCAAACATGCTAAGGTCTTCTCAAAAAATAATTTCCAGTTCTCTAATAAAATTATCAGTCTTGCTTATTTCTTTAAATATTTTAAGAATATATTTTTCAGTTTTTGACAAATTCCAATCTTAAAATCTTGTTGGCCTGTGTTTATTATTTGTTTGTTCTTCTAGTTAGTGTTCATGGTGACTGGTTTCCTGCTGTGCATAGTATTCTTTTTTTCTACAGTTTTTGTTATGTGAAGTTTTCAGGGCTTGGTGTGGTGGTTCGTGCCTGTAATGCCAGCACTTCGGGAGGCTGAGGTAGACAGATTACTTGAGGTGAGGTGTTGGAGACCAGCTTGACCAAAATGGTGAAACCCTGTCTCTACCAAAAAAATAATAAAAATTAGCTGGTCATGGTGGTGAATGCCTATAGTACCAGCTACTTGGGAGGCTGAGGTGGGAGAATTACTTGAATCCGGGAGGAGGAGGTTGCAGTGAACCAAGATTGTGCCACTGCCCTCCAGCCTGGGCAAGAGTGAGACCCTGTCTCAAAAAGTAAATAAATAAATAAATAAAGTTTTCAGCATAGGGCATGTTAAAAGTTTGTTACAGTAAATACACATATACACACTACCTATATTTCACTATTAACATTTTATTTATTTTTTTATTTTTTTATTTTTTTATTTTTTTATTTTTTATTTTTTTATTATTTTTTTTGAGACGGAGTCTCGCTCTGTCGCCCAGGCTGGAGTGCAGTGGCCGGATCTCAGCTCACTGCAAGCTCCGCCTCCCGGGTTTAGGCCATTCTCCTGCCTCAGCCTCCGGAGTAGCTGGGACTACAGGTGCCCGCCACCTCGCCCGGCTAGTTTTTTGTATTTTTTAGTAGAGACGGGGTTTCACAGTGTTAGCCAGGATGGTCTCGATCTCCTGACCTTGTGATCCGCCCGCCTCGGCCTCCCAAAGTGCTGGGATTGCAGGCTTGAGCCACCGCGCCCGGCCCACTATTAACATTTTAATATGTTTACCTGATTACTATCACATATCTACCATTTCATACATTCCTCTTATGTCTGTAGCTTATTTGCTATCAATTATAAAGTTGAAAATATCAACATTCTACTCCATTATATTTTTGATATACATAAAGTTAACTATAGTTTGATATTTATTTATAGATTTTATATTCTTTTTGATAAGACTCTAACATAATAAAATAGATTTATTTTGAGATTTGTTTTTAAAAGTGTCCCACATAACTCAAGCCCATATCAAGATATGTAACACTATCATCTCCCCAAAGAGTGCCTTCATGACCCTTCCAAATCAATTCTGACCCCATTTTAAAGCTAAAATCATATTTTGTTTTTATTCATAATACATTTGTCGTAGTTTTTTGGAACTGTATAAAAATAGAGCCATATAATATGTATATTTTGTGTTAGAAGGCTTGTATCACTCAGCTTAACGTTTTTGAGTTTCATCCATGTTTTTACATGTATCAGTAGTGTATTCCTTTTTATTACTGAGTAGTATTCCATTGCATAGGTATATATTAGTTAATCTGCTCTCCTATTGACAGATACCTTTATATAATTAAGGTTTTGGAAATTATGAAAAAAATTGCTGTGAACTTTTGTCTCAAGTTTTTCTGTGGACATGTTTTAATTTTTCTTGTTTAAATTCCTAGACTTGGAATCATGTGCTTTGGTTTATAAGAAATTACCAAGCCTTTTTCAGAAGAGTTTATACCATTTTGCATTCCCACAAATGTTATATGAAAATCCTAGTTGCTTCATATCATCACCAACAGTTGGTGTCTACAATCTTTATTTTTATTCATTCCTGTGGATAATATTGTGGTATTCAACTGCAGTTTTAATTTGCATTTGCTTGATAACTAACGATATTAATCATTCTTTCATGTTTTTATTTACAGTATATATGCCATTTTAAAAAATTGTGTGGGTTGTCATTATTGAATCATATATTTTATATTCTTCTTGCTAGTCCTCAGTCATAACCTGACTAATATTTATGTTTTGAAAGGTATTTTCTTCAAAAATTGCTGTAGAAATAATTTAATGCTAATGATGATATTACCTTATTACAGACACAATTTCTATTTGTTCTCTATTAATACTTCGGGCTGTTACAATCTGAAAACAATTTAATGTCATTCTATAGAATAAGATGATTCTAAACTGGGCTGCAGTGCCTGCTAGAAATTATCTTTTGTCATTGATGTTGCAGTAGAGGGTGTCAACCTAAACCGAAAGAGTTGCACCACTAAACCCTCTCTAATACTGGACTTAAACTCTCAGATTTGTCTTGCCTACCCTAATCTCTTTCTTTCTTATTCTCTGGGTTGTACTCAGCTTATTAAGGTATTGTCTTCATCTCTATACTCCCTCTTCTAGACTCTGTTTTGTGATATTGAAATTAGAAATCTGCAAAACACATCTCAGCTCTGCTTCCTGGCTCAATAATTGGCTCTTCCCAAAAGATGCTCCAGAGAAAGACTACAAGCCTGGATGAACAACAGGGACTTGCTTGTTCCTGTTTTTGTGGCATCCTGTGAGCTCTTTATCTGCTTGTAGCTTTGAGTCACTACAGCAATATTTCTTCATCCAAGCAGGAAAAATTTCTTCTTACACCAGCAATTACATCTAGTTTGCCATTTTTTCAACCCTTGCATAATCATTTTCATTTTGTCTCACTCCTAGAGAGACCAACACTAAATAACTTGGTGCCCTATTTTTAGAAGTCAGGATTCCAGGCTTATAAGATTCCAAGATTGGAGACACCAACATTAGCTGTGCAGGACCTCGTTAGCAAAGGTTTTAGTCTTGGCTTCTTAGGGTCCTTTCCTATAAACTTTAATAACTTAAATATAATTTCTCTATCCTTTCAACTCCATAGGTGTTAGCTATTCTTTGTAATTGCTATGATTATGATACTTTAGAGATCTCATTTTAGGCTTTCAGAAAACCAGTTAACAAGTATTTACATTAAGTTTTCTCTTTTCAAATAACTGGTATGGCTTCTGTTTGCTGAATGGACCTAATATAGAAATTGGTATCAGGAGTTGCCCAACAAAGAGACTCCAATATGAAGTTGTAGGATGTAGTTGTTCATATGATTGGGCTTGAAAGTGGGTTGAGCTCCTTTCCAAGGGGAAATTGGCTGTTATTTATCCATGGTAGTATTAAACAAACCACTTCTTGTAGTGGATTGTGCTGAAGTGCCAACTGATGCAGGAGTTTCCGGGAAGTGAGTGGCTCCTATCCCTGAATGTGTTAGTCTGTACTGATGAATGTGAAGATTGTTGTGTGTAATGAGTTATCTGAGTTCTCTAGAATATTTACAAATATAAAATAAAAAGCTTCAGTGTTTAATCTGTGTATTTGTATTGTATATATTAACTATATTCTTTTCCTTCTTCTCTTTTTTAATTCAAGTTAAATTGAAAGCATTGCAATTTGTTCTTTATGTGATAGGATATTTAGATGGGGTCAGGACTGAATTGGGGCAGTAATGAACACAGCTCATTATAATTTATTTTTCTAGGTCGTATACTCTAATGTCCCTGTATCAATTGTTTATTGCTACATAACAAACCATTACGATGTAATAGCTTCAAATAATTTATTAGCTCATGAGCTTGTGTTTTGGCAATTTCCGGTGGTTAATGCCAGGTGTCAGCTAGGTCTCTTTCTCTCTCTCTCTCTCTCTCTTTCTCACTCTGTCTCTCATATATACATGATCTGTCATGTCCTGGTTTTCTACATGGCGGTAGTAGCATTTCAAGAAGGCAAATGAAGAAGCTGTGAGATATCTTGACGCCTAGGTTCAGAAGTTACACAGCGTCACTTCCTCTGCATTCAGTTGGCCAAGGCTAGTCACAAGGATAATCCAGATTCAAGAGGTGAAATAGATTCTGCTTTTCATGGGTGTGGTAATAACTCATATTGAAAATGAGTGTGCATACATAGCTGGAAATAATTTATATGGCCATATTTGCAAATAAACTACCACAATCTCATTCTAAGAAATGATTAACATCAGATTTCTCATTTTTTTTCACTATTTATTATTTCTCCATCTCCTCATTTCCTTTCCTGTGCTTAGATTATAGATTTGTTACTAAAAGCATGCCCTTTGATCCATGTTCAAATGCTTTGTGAATCTCTCCCTCAGGCATACATTCCGAGGAAATCCAAACCCACATTTAACAAGCTTTTTACCTATAGTATGCCTGTATCCAGGAATATTAGTAAAAATATTTCACTATTATTTAATATGATATGACTATTTAGAAAGGATTCCTCTCTATAGATTTTAAATATTATCCTTGACTTCATTTGAGTAAAGTTGCAAAACACACACATACACGCGCGTGCGCGCGCACACACACACCCCTATGCTTTCTCATCTCATTTTCATTCATGACAGCAAATCCCATGCTGTCTGTAAGTGTACTTAGTAATTCTACCATCATTTATTCTTAAACGCTTGAGTTGACTGTTTCGTAGTTGTTTCTTTAACCTTCTGCATCAACCCTTTCAATTTTCCCTTTGTCAGCTGAGAACTTCACTTTTTTTTTATTTCAATGATAAAATAGCAGTAATCAGAAGAGACATATCTTATCTCTTCCAACTCCAGTTAAACTTTCCATTCCTCTTGTTATAATGAATAAATTCTTTCTGCTTCTATCTCTAGCCACTTGTGTACTAAATTAAATTTCTTCTTGTCTCATCAAAGATTTTCCTTATCATTTTTCACTTCTTCCTGTCCTACTAGATTATTTCATCAAAACACAAATATGCTTCAATATATCTTATTACTAAAAAAAAAAAAAAAAAAGACTCACAAAACTTTCCTGAACCCATTTGTCTAAATTCTCTCCAGCTCTTGCCCATTTATCTAATCCTCTTTTTAGCAAAACTCCTTAAGAGAATTTTATACACTTCCTGTTTACTTATTTTCCATCACTTTCTCTTAAGTTCGGTGAATTGGATTTTCTTCTCCACTACTCTAATAAAATTCCTCCAATATAACTGAAAATTCAACCTGTGTTTCTTCTTACATGACTTAACAGATGCAGTTCAATTCACTACTTCTTGGAACACGTTTTTGTTGTTATTTTATTGTCATGTTGTATTGTGTTTTTGCTTGGCTTTTATATTATACTCTGGTTTTCTTCCTGGCTGCAACTTCTTATCTTTTGCTGGACCTTCTTACTAGTTTGGGTCACTAAAGGTTGGAGTGCTCCTGTGCTTAGTTCTTGGGCTTTTTTCTCTTCTCTAACTGTATATACTTACTAGTGATCTCATCTAGCTTTGAGGCCATAAATACCATCGAATGTCATCATCATTGACTCCAAAGAACACATCTTTAGCTCCAATTTCCCACCCTGAGCTGCAGACTCATACAGTAAATACCTAGTAGGCATAATTTACTCTAACACCAGTCTTCCTAATCTGGTAAACAGCACTATTATTCTAGCTGCTCAGGTCAAATTTAGAAGTGATTCTTAATTGCCCTTTCCTTCATCACCCATATATATTACGAAGTCCTGGTAACTACTTTCAAATGATTTCTGACATGTCCATCATGCTTCATCTGTAAGAACTTCCAGGTTCTGCATGTATCCCTATAACTTACTCTTCATATCGCCATATAGTAGCCAGACAAATCTCCAAAAATTCTACTTCAGATCTCATCACTCCTCGCTTTATAAGTCTCCAGTACTTCTCCATTACATTTAAAATAAAATCCAAGCTCCTTAACAAGAGCCACAGGAGCCAAAATGAAATCACCCAGCCTACTCTTTGGATCAACTCCCATCAGTCTTTTCTATTCTCATAGTTCTTGAGGTACTGCGGAATTCATATTGTTCCCTAAAAAATCCAAACTAATTCCAACCAAAGGTGCTCATACCTGCTGTTCCACCTGCCTTCCTACTTCTTTATATTTTTCATGTCTCTTCTGAAATGTCACTCTACAAAGAAAACTTCCCTGAATGGCCCGTATAAATCATATAGAATTGTTCCTATCTTCCATATATTTTTCACAGGGTCCATATTATTGTTATTTAGCTGTTCATTTTCTTGTTTATATTCCATATCTTTCTTAAAATATTTTTCCTCTAAGATTAGTATTCTGTATTTTTTGCTGTGGAACCTACACATTAAATGCTAGCACACAGTAAATGCTAAATTAATATTTAAAATGAATGAAATAAATATCACAGCTTGAAATTACAATTGAAATGTTAAGGAATTTTTAAATAAGCCCTAATTAACTTTATGTTAGAGTTGCAATATAAATGATTTTCAATTCTTTTTCCCTCTTCTATTTCTGTGTTGTAAAGCTACATGGTCCAGCTTATTTTCTGTAGGACTTTACTATCAAAACATTATTATTCAGATAGGCATCAGAGTATGCTTACAAATTGACATTTGTAGCCTATAAAAGGAGTTTTAAAAATTCAATATAAAGCTTTTTTTTTTTACAAAAGATATACCTGCATAAAAAGTGGGAGTAAAGATTAACAATATCCACCCAAATCCATATTACCACAATTTTTAAGTAAAATTATTAGTTACTTAAAAAATGAAACATTAACTTAGAACCAAATGTATAACACTTTAACTTAAAGGTTGACTTATTTATTTAACATATTACTGTAGGGCCCATTACATGCTATATATATTTGTTGTTACTAGACAAACATTCTACTAAACATATTTAATCCTAATTTTATGGAGTTTCACACTTAGTTATGAGGAGGCAGACAAACATCAATAAATAAAACTGATAATTTCAGACATTAAAAATTGCTATGAAAATAAAAGGCATCATGTATTAAGATTTTAATTGAGAACATTGGGAAACCTTTAACTTATATTACTAAAAGTTCTTAGTCCTAAGTTCAACTTTTTTGCATTGACATTTTCATATTTTTTTTACACATTATGGGAAATTCAAGAACAATCACTTAGATCTGTGATGTGCTGGCTGTAGCTAGTACTACCTCCTAAGACCCAGGTATACATATCTCCTTCCAATTATAGGGATTTGGTAACTTGAAATTACCCATGGTACAAGTATGTACACCATAGAAACTGGAAAATGATGTAAATAATATGTCATTAGCCTAAGTAGATGTAGGCACATTGTCAATTATTTTTGCAGAGAGATAGATATCGACTTGTTTTGCTTCTTATTCAGTTTATAGATATTTTCAAGGAAGTTTAATGATTGAGAAGCTGGATTATAATTATTTCACAAAAACCCTGTTCTACTATCCATAGAATAAGAATGCTGTTTCATTGACATGTCATTTCTAACTTTTTGGAGAAACTATAACTATTGTTAAATCAGTGGTAGCTTTTTCTTAAGTACGTTTGACTGTGGTTATTTTGCAGGTAGGGTTGTCTTTATTGATTTGTCTAGGTTCAACTTGTACCAACTTTTATGAAAAAAATGGAACTATCAAAACTTCTGTTCAGAGAGTATACCCTGAAAACAAATCTTCAGGCCTCAAAGAAAAAATAATATAAAGTATAAGTAGCCTGTGAATCACACAGGAATTTTTTTTTTTTTTTTGAGACAGGGTCTTGCTCTGTTGCCCAGACTGGAGTGTAGTGGTGTGACCTTGGCTCACTGCAACCTCTGCCTCCCAGGCTCAAGCAATTCTCCTGCCTCAGCCTCCTGAATAGCTGGGATTACAGGTGTACCCCACTATGCCTAGCTAATTTTTGTATTTTTAGTAGAGATGGGGGTCTCACCATGCTGGTCAGGCTGGTCTCAAACTCCTGACTTCAAGTAATCTGCCTGCCTCGGTCTCCCAAAGTACTGGGAATTTTTTGAATTGATTAATCACAAAAGATATGATAACATCCATGGCAAGCAAGAAAACTGCTTCTGGATGGGAAGAACATCTTGCTAGAACTGTTAGCTTCACTTATCTGAGAATATTACTTTGACTTTTGTGAAGCCATTCAACAGCAGGCTTGCTGATTTTGTATAGTTCCTTCCAATAACAGAAAGCATTTGCCTGATGCAAATGCTTCAGGCATCAGAAACAGAGTTAAGACATGTTAAGACTACCCATTTCTGGAAAAAAGAAAAAAAGTAGCTAGGCCAGGGGAGACATTAATAGCTGCAGAAGAAACTTGAACATCAAGGCATATCAAATAAAAAGACAAGAACTCTATTGTTTGTGCAGAAGCCGACAGTCTTCTGTGAGTTGTGGGAACCTTCGTAGAAGGCCACATTGATATAGAAAAAAGCTGCCAATTAGGGTGGAATATTTTTACTTTTCCCTTTACTTTAAATATATTATTTTTCTTTTGATTTAAACATGCATACGTCATGTTAACCATAGTGTTAATTACAGTGTTTCTTTGAAATAGCAAATGTGCAGAACAGTTTTATGCAGATATCGTTGCCTTTGTATTTTACGTCTGAAAGTGCAAAAGCTACACCTGGAGAACTCTCACACTAAGCTATTTTTCTCCTTCTTCTTCATTATGCCAAGAATCCATAACATGCAAAGAATTCTTTGAAATGATTCTAACTGTATGTATGTGTGTATGCTTGCACATGTGTATTTATATATACATATGTGAATATAATGTATACGTATGTCTACATTTTAATAGTTATGAAATTCTAATATACCAATAAGTTATAAATTCATTTGCATAATTTCTTCTATAAGGAGTTGTTACTAAATTGTCACATCTTATAATAAATGATATTTTAAAAATAAAGAAAATGTATTATTCCTCTTTCTTTAATGTGTCTTAACCATTCAACTCTTATTTTAGTGACACAGCAATACAATTATAATTTTATTATTTGTATTTAAATTTCAAGCATACTAAGGTCATTATTATTATTATTATAGTATCATGAGGTATTTAGGAATATTTTTAAAATAGCTGTTTATTTTGCTTGGCTAGCATATCTGGATAAATATTTTGATTTTATAAATTTAGAAACTGTGCATGTTGTAGTAAGTAGGGTTAAACTTTAAAGATATTGTGTAAAATGAGAAACACTAATTGAGAGAATTATTTTTGTTTGTGATAAAGGATTTGACAAGAAATATCTTCTCATCCATTACAAATTTCATGGCTGAGATGCCTATAATGAAAGACATATTAACAAGAGAAAAGCATATGAATTTATTTAGCATAAGTTTTATGTAACACGGGAGGCTTTAAAAATGAAAACACCAAAGAAACAGGGAAAACTGTACTTTTATAGATATTTGTGCAACATGATTGGAGGACAATGGTGTGATATAATGGTAATAAATTGCAGGGGCACTTAGGAAGTCTTGTTTGTTGAGAGTCTCTTCTCCGTGTCCCAGTGTCTTCAGAGATAAGAGTATTCTTTTCCTCTGAGTACAGAGAGGGCCCCTCTGGGATGAACTATTTCAGAAAAAGGTCAGTCAGTTTTTATTGCCTGCTTCAGGAAAGAAAAGTGGTTGATTGAGAGTGGTGGCTCATGCCTATGATCCCAGCACTTTGGGAGACTGAGGAGGGAGGATCGCTTGAGGTCAGGAGTTGAGACTAGCCTAAGCAATGTAGCAAGAACCCAGCTCTACCCAAAAAACTAGGTGGGTGTGATGGCATGTGTCTATACCTCAGCTACTTCGGAGGCTGAGGTGGGAGGATTGCTTGAGTCCAGTGAAGCATGATTGTGCTATGACACTACGGCCTGGGTGACAGAGTAAGACCTTGTATCTAAGAAAAAAAATAAAAAGGAGAAATGGATGGAAAAAACGTCAGGAAGACTATCCAGCTTCTGCAGTTTTCTGGACCTCCTTTGGCTTAAAATACTCAGTGTGCTAAGGTATCATATTTTGGGGTAGCATGTCCTAAACCCCATCAGTGGACATTCCTCTTTGAGAAATGGTTTCTATAACTATTCAAAAAGCTAACTAGTTTGATCTCCAACAAGTACATCTAAAATATTATGAATAAAGCTTCAAAGCTATGTTTTCTCATCTTTATCTATTAGGTCACCCAAGGCACATATTTCCTCCTGTAACTCTGATGTTTATAATGAAGACAGCAATTTCATAACTGACAAATACTAAAACAGAATCAGGAGAGTAAAATAATAAATGTCTCTATTTTTACCTTGTTTTTCTGAGCCAGTAAGAGAAGTTTTCATACTATAATATGGTTTCCCCTAAAGTCTATTTAGATTATGTTGCCCAACATATAGCACAGAAAACTGTTACTAGCAAGTTTATAACTACTTTTAAAATAATTGATCAAGTTAGAATGTCTTTTGTGGATTATTACATTTAACACACGACCTAAATAGTGGCTCTATCAAACTAGGACATACTTTTCCTGACTCCCCATAAATGGCAAAATATATTAAATTTTTGAAAATATAAGCTTTTTGCATGTTTCATAATAGCAAATCCCAGCCCATATATATATATAAAAGAATGGAGAGAGAGAAGAAAAATAAAACAATTCCACAAAATTCACAAAACAGTTTGTCTTAAATACTTATTATATTTAAATAATTGTATTTGTCTAGTATTATGGCTATCTGCAATTCAAGGAATAGAGAGATGAAATAAATTATCTATTTTCTTAAATACTTACAGAAGAATATTGTACTTTGTCTACCCCACCACCAAATGTGTATTGACTCTTCACAGCATTTTTTTGACAATTGATCTTCTTCACATAGCACTGTTTTGGCCTCAGGCCAAAAAATGTCTTCACTGCCTTCAGAACTAGGTAGTTTCTCTTTTGTTTCATTTCTGCTTTTATTTCATTTGTATACATTTACAAAGTATAATAAAGCTAACGCCATATATTAACCTTCATTAACATATTTCCATCAGAAAACTCATACCATGTAATGACAACACTGTATTCTGTCAATTTTAAAAGTTCAGAACTGTAAGAAATTGCCATAGCCCTGCATTAATGTGGAAAATCCTCTTGAGTGCACTTAGCTATTAAACCAAAATTTCAGCTCTATGCATTGAATTAAATGATAAAGAGTGGTAAATCAATTACCACAGAAGAGCTTTTAGTAGATCACATGACTACATCGTTTTGAATGAGAAGACAAATCACTGACTTTATAAAGCACTGATCAAACCTGAGATACTTGCAGGGTGAAAAAATGAGAAAGCAAATGCAGGTAGAAATGGGTGGTACATGTAATCCCCTGTCAGATGAAGACCCAAAGTGGAAGATACAGCAGGTTGGTATTATATGCAATTTTACATGCTAAGGTTTAAATATGATTATTAAGTGAAACACACAGTGCAGTGCTCAAACACAGTAGGTACAACAGCCCCAGTGAATG
This sequence comes from Trachypithecus francoisi, assembly GCF_009764315.1. Lineage (NCBI taxonomy): Eukaryota > Metazoa > Chordata > Mammalia > Primates > Cercopithecidae > Trachypithecus > Trachypithecus francoisi. The sequence goes on along the minus strand of NW_022681469.1, from coordinate 85,182,331 downwards.
TGAATAGATGTGATTAGAGAGGAAATTGCATAAAAATCTGATAGAAAGCAAGAGAAAAGTCCAATTTGCCCCCCTAGGCCTACTTCAGTGACTTAAATACCAACCATCAGATTAATTCATTGTTTTCAGGGGAACAAAGGTCAGAATTCAAATGTGCTACCTGGGCTTCAGAACTCTAAGAAACTGCCATAGCCCTATATTAATGCAAACATTACCAAGATGACAGGCTTCACCAATGAAGATATCTGCAGAGTTGAAGATGGAGGAAACAATAGAGAAAGGTGCTTGTAAAGGAAACTTCAATAAGAAAAGGCACTCTCTGCATAAAGGCATTCTGTAAACCCATTGCCTTTATAAAGCCCAATGGCCCTTTGTGCTCTGACATGCTCCATCTTCCCATTTCCACATTTTGCTTTCCCTTAAGCTACACTTTCTTTTTCCTCCACAAAAGTTATTCTCAAACAGCAATGGAACCTTAGTTTACATGCGAATTGTATGAAATACAAGTAGGAGAAAAGAAAGTATAAGAGGGGAAATATTAGTAGAGAAAAGAAGGAAGGAGAGGTGGTAGAGGCTGCAGGACAGGCTGACAACTGAACAAGTCAGAAAATGTGTTTGTAGAGCCAAAGTCAGCAAAACTTTCTAAAACAATGATTTCCCCCTGTTTTCCTAAAGTCCTACACTGTGTGGCATGCAGCTAAGCACACACTACTTAACCATCAAAATCCTTTAGTAAGTCTCTCCTTCCCCAGACTTGTTTTTCCCTCATCCTTATTTCCCCCGTCATTTTCTGGAAAATTCTTCTTATAATCCAGTACCCTTAGTGCTACTCATGCCACCCTATATGGCGTTAGTCAATGTAAGAAATCAAACTAACAAAAATTATCCTTAAAAAGAGGAGGAGGAGGCAAGGGAAGGAAGAAGAAAAGAAGCACAAAGAACTATATTAATTTTCATCTTTGTTCTATATTCCCATACTCAACATGATTACTGTTTGGATGAACGGAGGCAAGATGGTGCACTTCCGGGTTCTTCATCCCCCCAACTTTTCCGCGCGCGAAAATGCAGCCGGCGACCCGGGAAGGTGCAGACCAACTAGGCATGCGGCCAGGTGATGTCAATCCGAAGAGACCAAGATTTACCTGGTCGCACCTGCGGAGCGCCCCCGACACGCCCGTGCCCCGCCTATCGCCCTCCCACTCCTAGAAAAGCCGCTCCGGAGGAATGCCACACACGGACTTCCCAGCTTCCCCACTGCGGTCGGGACTGTGGGAACTCCGTCCGAGAGCTACACGGGCGACTCTGTGGGCCTCATTTGCCGGAGGCCGACAGACCTCTCCCCACCCACCTTCTTCCCCTGAAGCTAGGTGACCAAAATAAACTTGCAGTTTTGCTCCTACACTTGCCTAGTCGCTGGTTCTTTTGTGCCCGCTCTGGTGGTCTTAGAAAAACAAGTCAATTACCTTCAAATTAATAATAATAATAATAACCACAGTGAAGAGAGTTTTCTAGCTTTTAGTGTGTTTGCATTATTCATTTGGTTGAGGTTCCTAAATTTCTTATTTAGTATGAAAATAGTTTAATATTTTTGAAGGTGTGATTGTTCGATGGTGAGAAAGAAAATTTGTTATGATTCTATATTTAATTGAAATTATAGTAATCTGTAACAACACAAGAGTTTGGATAAAACAAAAATAATCTGGTTATGACTCATATTTTCCCATCAAAAACTAGTATTATAATTTAGTGCTACTATTAATTTTTAGAAACACAAGGGAGAACAATTAGCAACATTTTTAGTGTTTATTTACATGTATGTGTTTATGTATAATGTGTATGTATATATGTATATGTACATGTTTATATATACATACTTTTTTAAACTTCTCTTTTAATTTTAATTCAATAAGGCTACATTGAATATTTCCTGTCTAAATTCTCAAATAATTCAGTCTTTTATACACAGAAGGAACTCAAATGTTGGTCTACATAGTATTAGCAAATTTTACTTTCAATAGTCTACATCAAAAGGAACTTTTTATCTAAAAATTAAATCAATTTTTAGGAATGCAAGTTCTGCTTTTAGTGTTAAATCTACCATGTAATAAGTTCAGAACTATTTAAAGTCATCTGTTTCAAAATTTAACTATCAGTCAAAACTTGTTTTGAACATCAACATTATTTTTAATATATTGCTAACACTACTTAGAATGCTTTGTACAGCACATTATGGATGTATCTCTCATAGTGCATCATCTACCACACAAAATTGATCGATGAAAGTGGTCTCACTGCTTTAAATATCAATAAAAGTTGACTTTGGTTTAGACATTCTAGAACTGTGAACTTTGATGCAATTTTATTTTTTTAGTTCAATTAAACCATTTGCCTATATTCCCTCATGTGGTATTAACCACTGCTGCACATCATTCCAAGTGCATTTTCATATAGCTATTATTCTAGTTAATTTATCTTGTCTTCTGGAGAAGAATTAAATATTTATCCACTTGATATTTCAGTTAACTTGCATTCTCAGAAAGGATATGTAAGGTTATAGCAATGCCTACCTGTTTCTCAGAAATCTCTCATAAACTCTTTCCAGTATCATGCAACAAGTCATAATATGTAACCATGTTCTTTTGCCTATGTAATATTGATAAAGTCTTGACAACTGAATACTTCTTCACAATAATTTTCTGATAATTTTATAACTTTGTAGTTTAATAATGTTGTTTGTGTTTTATATAATTGATTATAGTCATCTGTTTGAATGTATTCTCATTTTTTGTCAAATTACTCAAATATTAACAGATTTCATGTAATTAAATGTACATTTACCCTTTAAGATGGAATTAATCATGCATGCATTGAAAAGACAGTTCTGCAGATATAAATAGTAATTATGTTTTATTAAAAATTTGAGATAAAACTAACAAGATTGTTTTGATATTTATTGTCTCATGATTAGATAGCAGAGTTAAATTCAACAAGTATAATGACTATTCAAATTCATGGAGTATTACACTCATAGCCAAAGTCTAGATGCTTTTTGGTTGGAAAATTGCAGTCTCAATATGTGTTCTTGGTATTTGATGAATCCTTGTTTAAGGATCTAAGTCAAATTTACTTTGAAATTCAAAAAATCTGAATATATATTGAGAATTGGCAGCACAGATGTTCCAAAAGTTTCTTACAATAAGCTTCTTAATTAATGGCAAATTGCTATTTCCAAGGATAAAGATTCAGAATTGGTGGGAGTGGGGAACAATATTCAATACGGCAAGATGTTTACTATTCAGATTGTCCCACGCTTAAGCTTCCATTGATAGTTGACTTCTAATGTAGAAATCTCCAATAAACCTTGATAAAAAAATTAATGAACTCTTTGACTAAAATTTAACCAAAGATAAGCTCCTGAAATTGGGCATGAGTACTCACAACACTATGCTAGTGTGTCTCTCCTAGTTATTAAAATCATACAGGAAACATGTAGCATACCTTTTTGGAAGAAACAATTGCCACTTGACATAAAGCAATTTAAAACATTATTTTAATATGAAAGCATTACTCTTTTATGGAACAGAATAAACTTTGCATAGATTTTAAGATAAAGCAAAGCCCACAGAAATCGTAGTTGTTACTTGCCTCTGGTTGCAAGAATGTGTCAGTAGAAAAGTTTGAGGGGCAGTGGTCAAGATTAAGAATATCAAACAGCCAACAATGCTGCCGGTAGCAAACAAAAGGTATATTGCTGAATAAGGTTTGATGCAAATTCATTAAGACAATGAACAGATTGAGATGAAGCTGCTTTCAGCTGAATCTGTTGGGAAAGTCGGCAGTATTCTTTTGTGATTTTAGTGATCTAATGCATGACTTTTGCAGCTATATTATGAACGTATAGGATCTTGTATACTGGAAGTCAGACAAAAGAGAAGAAAAATTTACTTCACATGCTATGCTAAAGAAACAGTTCAAACATACAAAAAAACAACCAGCAGTCAGCGGCTGACAATTGAGGGACTGAAATTTAGGAGCTAAAAAACACAAACTGTTAATTTTATCATGGCCTTTCATTTCCTTTAAAGCTTATGTGGTCCACAGCAACACAGGTTTCACTCATAATAGCAAATAAACATTTACCACTGTGGATGCAGTCACAAGCATTGAGATAATTTTGTTATAAATAAATTCAAATATGCACAGATATATCTTTCCTTTATCATATTATCACAAAGCATGTGTACATTTTATGTGAAAATCATCTTTTCATTAGAGAGTTAATTCTGCAAAACTGAATATCCTTTTTTTCTCATTCAATTATTTTATTTATTTGACACTAATGTTAGGCACCTATCATGTGCCAGGCTCTGAGGACAAAAATAAATAAGTAAATAAAAAATAAACAGAAAAGACAAATCCTTGAATTCAACAACTTTATAGTAGGGATACAGTTAATTAGGCAGAGGGAAATCATACAATTATAATTGTCTCAAAAGGATATGCCAGTAACTGAGAAAAGTTAACAAGTGGTCTTAAATTTCACATTCTCCTGGCTAGCAGCTGAGGACAGCAACACCTCTTGGTGAACAACAATAGCTCTTAGAAGAAATAAGCAAGCAGACAGCAAGAAAGAAGATCTACACTTGATAATTAAGCATCCTTTACTCCCTAGTGTTGGAAAATATGTGTGAGGCTGTACTTCCACTACAGCTATTGGGTATCTCAAATGTGAAAAAAAGACATCTTCTTGACTTTGGGAGAAACTATTCTTACATGCAGACAATGACAGGGAAACATGGAAGTACTTAGTCTGAAAAATGTATTCTGTGAAATACTCAGCAAGTTTGAAAATGTGTGTACTATAAAAATGTCTATGATGAGTTATTTGACAGCTATCTTATCACTGATAGAGAAAATTAGTTAAAATCCATAGCTTCCAATCTACTACAATTAAAATTCCAAATAGAAGTTAGAAGATTTGGATTTTAAACCCGAGTTTATTATCAAACTCCCTTCTAATATTTGGTATTTTTTTTAACCTTTTTGGTCTCAAGTCTTCTAATTTTCTGAATTCTAGATCATTATTAAGAAATAATGAGGCCTAGATTCCATAGCTAATGTAAGAATGTTTCTGTAAAGATTTGATTACAAACCCAGTTTTGGAAAGATTTGGTCAATAGTAATAAAGAACCAATGTATCTGATAAAAACATTTTAACTATTCAGAACTCAAATTCAGAACTTGCCCAAAAACAAGCCTAGAGCCAGGATAAAATCAGGAATTCATACTGTCCAAATTATAATACTTACGAAAATAACTTATATTTACTAAAAGAAGTGGTTGTTAGACTTTAACGTGCATCAGAATCACATGGAGGCTGGTTTAAACACAGATTGCTGGAGACTGTTGTCAGAAATTTTGATTCAGGCCGGTAGGGATGGAGACAGACTGGGAACTAACAAGTTCCCAGGGGTAATGATGTTAATGGTCCAGGATCCACACTTGAGAACCTCTGAGTATTATTGGTAGGTTCTCAGCTTACTTTGTGCAATTAAAAACAAACAAACAAGCAAAAAAACTTAGAATACAATTATTATTTGATTTTCTCTCTATATATCTATTTGAATACAGGTACATGCCACATATACTATATACGTAAGTATACATATTTGTGTTTATAATTTTATATATTGTACTTATTTGTTTCAATTTTAACCACTCAGGGACTAATTCCTCTGAGGTTAAAATATATACCTTCAGTTAATGTTTGTTGTTAATTAAAATAATTCATGAATGTAAGGGTCATAAGAGATACTTGCCTTCAATGACATGGAACTGCCATGAGATGCAATTCAGTGAGTCAAGAAAACACCAATTCTTATTTCTCATACCGAGAGTTTAAATATAACTTGACTACCTGAAAATATCAATCAGGTGGAAGACGAGAAAATTTAAATGCTAGTATTTATGTTTCTGACCTTGGGAATTTCATTTTTTCATAAATCCAATCACATCTATGCTATTCTAAAAGGTGTGACTTTTAAAGTAACATTGAAATAAACCATTTGTCAAAATTGATTATCTATAATTGATCATTCTGTTAATGACTTTAGAACCTTCAAATTTTTGTATATAGAGTTTTTATAGAATGAGACACTCATATATTGGCTTATTGACATAACAAAAAGTTTAATATAATTACAAATTTAGAGTAAGTGCCCCAATTTAGTCATATTTAAAATTTTTCCTGAGCACTGGCTTAAAAAATCTTATGCTTTAAATCTGTTTGCATGTTTGTGCATGTATTTCATATATGAAGTATATATCCATGCACTTACATAATTATACAAACAAATGAAAACAAAAAATAAAAAACATATTTGAAAATCTAAGAAGTCTATTTAGATTGTAATATAAAACAGTGTGTCAGAAGTATCTCCTACCTTTCTAATTTTCTTATGTTTGTTCCTTGTCTTATTTTTCATATCAGTAGCTGTGATTTAGCCATTTAACATTTTTATGATATTTCTTTTTTTGTCATTTATTATATCAGTATATATTGGGGGAATATTTTCTTTGGACCTTTTTTTTAATTGACTAGATTTCATCTCGGTTTGTTAAAGAGAACCAGCTGTTTTCTTGAAAGATAATTTTCTGAAGCTGTTGTGTGCCATAATTACACTGCAATTACACAGCAATATTCATAAAAGCAGATGAGGATTCTATATGTCCTTTTACCTCATTAGAAGTTGCAAAAATGATAGATGCAGCCATCCTAGATTGACTATTGCCCTCTATTGGCAAAATCAATTTTTGGCATAATCCAAAGGATAGCAGCAATAAAAACAGAGATAGACTTTGCTTGTGTGATTTCGCTTTGTTTCGTTTTCAAACAACAGTAGTATATTGGGTCACAAGTTAACATCATCAAATATTTCAAAAACTTTTTTTTTTACAATTATAATTTAAAACATACCTTTACAACCTAGCTACTTAAAATTACTTAAACTAGTGTTGTGTGAATTGGGGCTTTTTTCCAGCACCAAACTGAATAGCACTAATATTTTCTTCCTCACTGGAAATCTACTTGATCATATCCATCTTTTCAGTAGAGAATCAGTTGGATCTTTTCCTTGTTCCCAGCATGAATCCTCCTCTTTGAAGCAATACTCTCCAAGAAAATTGAGATTTTTTTTTTTTTTTTCTGAGACAGAGTCTCACTCTGTCACCCATGCTGGAGTGCAGTGGCACGATCTCAGCTCACCGCAACCTCCGCCTCCCAGGTTCAAGCAATTCTCCTACCTCAGCCTCCTGAGTAGCTGGGACTACAGGTGCCCACCACTAAGCCCGGATAATGTTTGTATTTTTAGTAGAGATGGGGTTTCGCCGTATTGACCAGGCTGGTCTCGAACTCCTGACCTTGTAATCCCCCCACCTCAGCCTTCCAAAGTGCTGGGGTTAGAGTGGTGAGCCACTGCGCCCTGCTGAAAATCGACATTTTTAAGTCTCTTACTATTTCCAAAATCAGCAATTAATCATACCTTTATTATCACCGTGACAAATAAATATTTGGTTATCTGAGGAAGAAAAATTCAGTTCAAATAAACCGCTGAGAAAAAGAATTTTCATTTTAGGATGGGCAATAATATTTTCCATATTATGATTGAGAAAGAAGATGTGAGAAAACCAACTTCACAAAGCAGCTGAAACTATCTTGAGTATTGCATTTAATGTGAGTTCTATGGTGGGAAAGGTGCACATGTACAAATAAACATCATCTTTCATGGATCTTTGATTCTGACTGGCAGATGGGGAATATAGTATTTTAATAACATTTATTTTGGCAGAAGTAGAAGGAAGTAATCTAGTTTCGTAACCAGTTGGGCAACCAGAAAAAACAAATCTTCTGAGTCCTTTTATGACCTTCTAGGAATGAGAACTTTTGAAAGACTTGAACATTTTTAAAGGTAAAAATAAGTTTTTTTTCTAAATTTCACTTTTCACACTTATACCAGGTAGACTGCTGTCTTCCCATGTGACATTCTTAATGTAATTATCGGCTGTGCAGCAAACTTAGATAAGTTTAGTTGCAAAGTTTCTGGACTGATGTCAAATTTAGGAGTTGAGAGAATTAAAATTAGTTCATTTCTTTGCCAGCACTAACATAAATCTTGGAGCACATTTCCTCAGATGCACTAAAACGGTGACAGCTTAGTTAACCACTGGGGAAGTTTTCTGTATGAGAGCTCATATTCATTTAACAACTCCAGCTTAGCATGATCCCACCTCAGTTGTCCCTTCCTTTGTGTAATTAATAACACCATTGGCTTTTTAGAGAAGAGGATTTATCTTACAAAACAAACAAATTTCAGGCAGAACCTATCATACTACAGAAAAGAAAAAGAAAAATTGTACGCCTAGAATGTCACGTCTTGTTTTTTGTTCAACCCTTTTGCCAAATGTCTGTTTGCAACTACACAGCATTTTTGAAGTGGAACATAACTGCATAATTGACAGGCTTTTTTTTTTTTTTTCTAGCAATTTCAGTCACCGACTGCAAACCGCTGTTGATCAGTCTTTAACAGTTGACAAAACTATGTGCACATTCAGAAAATAACCTGACAAGTACCTGGTAATATATAGAAATGGACTCTTTATTATTTAACCTGTTAGTAGAGAGAGAAAAAAAAAAATCCCTTTCCTCTCGCTTTCAACTACTTCACTGGCTTATTTTCTTAATGCTAATATTTCTAATCCACATTTCAAGGATTTTTTTTTATCCCTGATCATTGTTTCTCTTTATATAATGATATTATGATTAACTAAAAATGTCTCTTGCAAAATATATAATTATTATTTATTCATAAATAAATATGTATTGAGTACTTACTGTGAGTCAGGCACCATTATACATGCTGTGGATATATCCCTGAACAAAACAGAAAAGATTTTCTGTCCACAGATAACTTACTTTCTACTAGAGGTGGTCAGAAAATAAATACTTAAGCATTAAATCCTTACCGCATCAAGTGGTTCTAGCTCTTATAAGGAAAAAATAAAGCAGAGGATACCTGTTAGGACTCAAGCAAGAAAGCAGAACCACTATGAATGATATAGAATCCAGGAGCTTATAACAGGAACTTAACGCAATAATTGACCTAATGGAATTGCAGAAGCCGATAAAGAATCTGTTCAAGGCTGTTGCCTTTGCATCTGGTGGTGGGCCTGAAGTTTCTGTTGGTCTTCAGTGCTAGCAGCTGAAGAAAATGTGGATTTGAAGCAGGAGGGAGCAAGGACACACTGGAACTCAAAAGAACATACCAGAATTAGAGTTTGTCTCTCAGTACCTTCAGCCCTGATCACCAGCAGGAGATCACCAGCTGGAGAAGGTCACACTCTTCTCCATGGAACTGTACTCCTGTCTGGCCCAGGACACAAGGAAAATCTAAAAGTCACAGTGACAGGGTAGAAGTCGGGAGCTAGCTTCAGTGGCCCTGGTTTCTTCTGCAGACAAACAAGATGAGGCAGGGCTATATGAAAAAGGGGTGACAGCCTTTATACTTGTAAGGACTGTGTTGCACCACACACAGACCTCACAAATCTCACAAAAATTTCTCTGAGTCCAACCCAAACTCAGAGTCATACAGGTAAGGGAATTCTGGGAGATGTGGCCCTAGTTTAGCTCAATTGATATAGTATAATCCAAAATCACATGTAGGCAGTGATGTCAAGTAGGCAGGTGAGTTTATGAATGTGAACTGTAGCAAAATTGTCTACCTGAACACATAAATGTAGCAGTCTTTAGCATAGAGATAGTCTTCTAAGCTATAAGACTGAGATCATCTATAGTGAGTTGACAGTGGCAAAAATAATAGAGTCATTTGTGATATTTCAATGTTTAGCAGTCAGGGAGCTATGAAGGAATTGGTAAAGAGACTCAGAATGGTAACTGAATGGATAAGCGGAAAAATCTGAGAGTAGCTTCAGAAAATAAGAGAAAAAATATGTTTCAAAAAGGAAGGAGAAAGAGAACCTCTTCCAACTGTTGATGATGGGCTAAGTAAAATGAGGGCTGGGCTGGACATTATGACCGGGCAATGTGAAGTTCATTGGTGGTTTCGTAAACGCTCCTTCTGCATATGCTAAAACTGATTAGGTTGGGTTCAAGAAAGAATGGAAGAAACGATAAGTCAAACAATTCATAGTCAAGTATTTTGAGGACTTGCTTTTGGTAAAACAAGAGAGAAATGAAATAGCAGAGAGAGAAATGGGACCAAAGATTTTGTCTGTATGTCTGTTTTGAGATTGGATAGTTGCATTAAATTGCAATGTTTGCATGTTAATGAGGATTTACCAGTAAAGAGAAAAACATTGATGATACGCAAGAGATGAAGACAATTTTAATGGTAGGATTATTTATTCTAAAAGAATTTTTATGTCAAATGTATAATATTGAGGAAAATAGCATCCATGTTTTAAAAAAAGGAAATTTAGTTTATGTCAATATTATTTCCAATCCTAGGGAAACCAGAGAGATATTAAGAGACAGAGACAGAGGGGGAGAGAGACAAAGAGAGAGAGAGAGAGAGGGAGAGAAGGAGAGGGAGTGAAAAAGACACATGGGGGTGAAGGAGGAGAGGGAAAAAGAGAGACAGCATTTAAATGGTGACAATGATGAAGTGCTGGGAAATTCTGTCGTGAAAGAGATATTTGGGGGAAGAAGGGTGTCTTATTGAAGAAAAGCCAACTGGAGAAAAGGAAGCCTAATAGATAACTTCAGTATATGAGGACTGGCACATGGGAAGGAGTACGTGATATGGACACACAGAGAATGAAGCAACCAAAAGTGGGAATCTGAAGAGTGGTGGTAAAAGAAACACATAGTGATGAGTTAGAGCTCTCTTACAAGGTGCCTTAAATTGGTGAGCTGCCACTCAGGAATATGCGCCAAGGAAGAAGCTGAGGGACCTACTATATTGCAGCCCTGTACTTCTATCATTAATTTGTTTTCTTTTCATTTATTTTTTTCCACACAAAGTTCAGGTTTTTTTTTTTTTTTTTTTTTACCTTTCCTCAGATAACCTTTATGCTAGTACTCTAAGTGGTTTTTCCCTGTCTCCTTCCACATCTCACATGACTGTCAAAGTTTGTTTTTGGAAGCACTGCTCTTATTTTATCATCATTCTGCTACATACATTTCAGAAAATTTTCTTCCTTTACACCAGAGTCAACAAACTTCTTCTTAAAGGGCTAGATCGTAAAGGTTTTAGGCTGGTGGGCCATGTGTCACTGTGACTACTACTCACCTTTAATGCTAGAACCCAACAGCAGCTTAGACAATAGATAAATGAATGGGGTGTCTGTGTTCCAATAAAAATTTAATTAAAAAATGGAGACAATCCACTGGCCATGATTAAACCCTAATTTAATCAATAAAAATTCAAATGACATAGATTCTTATTAAGGCATCGTCATTGGTATCCAATTTATCTTTTCAACATTACCATTTTACTGCAGTATGAAACAATACACAATCACTGATATGAACACCATTTCAAAGACCTACTGAAATCTATCTCAAATGCAGGATTAGAAATTCTTTACTATTACATAGAATTGATGGGTATCTATTTTTTTTTCAAATTGTACAGACATACCATAATAGAAGGATAGCAACAGTCAACATAAAAATCTCCTGTCATTCACATATTGTAGTGCTATTAATATCCCCAAAGAAAGACATTTTATATGTAAACACGATATTCCTGGTGTGAAATATATTTGGCCTTGATATGTTGAATTCATAATAAAGAAAAAATAATTAGCAGAGCATGGTGGCTCATGCTTGTAATCTTAGCATTTTGGGAGGCCAAAGCTGGAGAATCACTTGAACTCAGGAGTTTGAGACCAGCCTGGGCAATGTGGTATGATCTCATCTCTACAAAAAAAAAATAACAATAAAAATAAACTAGCTGGGTATGGTGGCATGTGCCTTCAGTCTCAGCTACTCAGGAGGCTGAGATGGGAGAAATGCTTGAATCAGGAGTCTGAGGCTGCAGTAAACTATAATTGTGCCACTGTACTCCAGCCTGGGCAACAGACCAAAATTGTGACTCAAATTAAAAAAAAAAAAAAAGAAGAAGAAGGAATAAGGAAGAAGGAGGGAGAAGGAGAAGGAGAAGGAGAAGGAGAAGGAGGAGAAGGAGAAGGAGAAAGAAGAAATGTCCCCTCTAGGAGTGTGTGCATGTTTGTATATGTGTTTGTGTAAGCATATTTGTGGTTGGGAAATATTATGGCTCATTAGAGACAATGAGGATTTTTGTCACTGTAGAGACTAAAGCTAGAATCATAATTCTATTACTCTAATTATTTGTGATCTTGGCCAAGTAATTAATCATCATTTAACTTTAGTTTTCTCTCTATGAAATAATATTGTTTTAAAGATTACATGAAGGAATTAATGAATTTATTTTTATATGTATTTTGTTATTTGCATAGTGCATATTATATGATAGATAAATAAATACGATATTAATTATATATAGTCAAACGATAAGCAGGAACCTTAAAAACCCTGACTTTTATAAAACTTTTATTCTGTGTTTTGATACCATGATTATGTGTAGTATGACTAATAATGTTGAAATCCTTCAAAAATCTTTTCTCAATATGTAATACACTTATCATTAAATATTCTCTTTGGATATTTAATGACAAATTTATTCTCTCTCTGAAACCTCTATATCAGCTGTTCCTTTGCTATTATTTCCTCTGTTAATCAGGGTAATTAATACAAGCTGCCAAAACATGCAAATGTCATAATGCCAGTGACTTTAAACTGCCAATAGGATTCTTCTTGCACAGCTTTCCTCCAATCAGCAACCAGAACCCTGAGTGATCCCATCTTGCAATCCTGCCATCTCAGAACGCTTCATTTTCAGTCAAATGGACAGGAAAAAGCACACGATAAAACCACACTGCTGTTGATTGTTTTAGATTTGATATGATGTATCATTTCCCTTCATCTTCTTGAAACTCAGTTACACAATACCAAAATGTCTACTAGGAAAGCTAAGAAATGTAGTCTTATTGGTGTCCAGTAAAAGAAAAGAGAGTTAAGAACACTTAGAATTTGTTATAAAAATGATACATATGTTTAAAATAAAATGTACACAAGTAAGGAAAACCCATTATAACATAATAGTTGGAAACTTTGTTAAATAAATATGTGAAATTCAGACAGTTGTGTAATCTTGAAGATTTAAATTTTATAGACAAAAGATTTACAAAATTATTCACACAGAAACAAAAAAATTGACTAAGGTAAAAAGCATTTCATTTAAAACCTTACAACATAGAACTAACGTAAATATACTTAGAAATTATTCTGTATTAGATTAATTGGGATAGATTCCCAAAAGGCCCAATGGGTCACTTATAGGTCTTTCTGCATACACTTTCATTAAAATATTCCTTAATATTAGTTCTTGGTCTCAACATTCTTGATATATTTTTGCTAATTATAAACTACCAATGCCCCAATACCAAAGAGTTTGAGATTATTAGCTTCTTAGTCATTGAACACGTTTGAAGCTAGCTCTGTGGTCTTTCCTTTAGCCTCAGAATATGACCTTTTAGTCTAATGTCCCTTGCAACAGTAACTGATGGAATTTTTAAAAGTATACAGGATCTAACTTAAATTCTATGTACCAACACCAAATTTGTAACTTAATGCACATATTGGGTTTATTTAATAATCTAATTGACAGATGTAGGCTCTCTAGAGAGTGGGAATTAATCATGCACCCCTATGGGACTGTGATTAGCAAGGTATAAAATCTGAAAGGGGCTCTGAACCATGGCTTTCCTGAACTGAGTTCATCCACATCATTCGGTATCATCTCTCATGACCTTTCACATTTCATGTGAAATGACAAGTTATTTGGAAACTGAGCCTGAGTGACAAGAGACTGTTTCTATCTTATTATTGTACATGGCAATTTACCCATCCTCTATTTTTCCAGAATCTAAGTGAGCATGGTGTTGGGTAAAGCCTGCTGTCTCTTGTGATTTTGAATGCAATATTATTCCTCCTGGTTGAACAGAGTGCATAGTGAACAGGTCAGTAGGCACAAAAAACAATAAGCAAGATCAGAACAAAGTAGCATATTATATAGTATCAAGGGCTAAAGAGAACAAACACAGCAGGGAAAGGGAATATGGGAAGTCACAGTGGGGCATTAAACTTTTAGAAGGTAAACAGCAAAAGCCTCACTAACAAGAAAGACCTAAAAACAATGAGAGAACAAGCCATGTAAATTGCTGAGAAATTTCTTTCTGGACAAATACAACCCAAAGTACAAAGGCCCTAAGGTGGGAGCTTGTCTCCTGCTTTTTTGCTTTTGCCTTTTGCCCCTGCTGCTGTTCGTTACTGTCCCAATGCAGTCAGTAGATAATTCTTCAAACGACTGAGAGCAGAGGATTTTTTTTTTTTTTTTTTTTTTTTTTAAGTTTAGGAAACTTCAGTGGAGTTCAGGGAAAAGCCATGACTTTAACTCTTGGTAGATTTTTAATTTGACATATATACACAAGACCCTTAGATATTCAGTTCTGAAGACATGAGATCTATGTTACATCTAAACGTTGAAAAATTTTACATTAATTTTACAACAGTCATATAAATAATGTTCAAAAACCATTCATCTATATAAAACAGTGATTTTCTCTTCAATAGTAGCATCATACTCATCCATAGTAGCAAGTAGTTGTTTGAACTTCTCTTAGCCCACCTATTAATCACCAAGCAATGATATTAAAAATGTGATGGTATATATGAAAGCGTTGACTCTAGAGACTTTTTATCCAGGAGCGAAAGCAAAATTAAGTTAACTTCTTAGTCATTTGCATGATGTAGATTTTTAGATCATGTAAGCAAGTCTTTAGGCACCAACAAATGAAATAAAGAAAAAATGGATTCATTGAATAATAGTACATTTCATTTAGAATAATTGAATTTCATTTATACTTGACTGATTTTTTAGGTTTGTTCTGACATCATTTCTGCCCTTAGACTTTGTATTAGCTTCCAATTGGTACTGTCACAAATTACTGCAAACTTAGTGTCTTAAAACAACACAAAATTATTATCTTTTATTTCTAGAGGTGATACGTCCAAAATGGGTTTTTCTGGGCTAAAATCAAGGTGTTGGGAGAGCTGCTTTGCAACCCTTGTTGGGAGTGATAGGGGAAAATCAGTTTTCTTGCTTTTTCCTCTTTTTTAGAAGCTGCTTGCTTTCCTTGCCTCATCACCCCTATTTCTCTACATTCAAAACTAGCGGGATCAGGCTACATCATATTCATGCTGCTATCTCTCTGGTTTTCTTTCTTCTGTCTTCCTTTTTTTTTTTTTTTTTTTTTTTTTTTTTTTTACAATTGTTTATAGCAGTTATATTCATAATAGCCTAAAACTGCAAACAACCAGAATATCCATCAACTGATGAATAAATTGTTGTATATCTGTGTAAGAAATACTACCCATAGGCCGGGCACGGTGGCTCAAGCCTGTAATCCCAGCACTTTGGGAGGCCGAGACAGGCGGATCACGAGGTCAGGAGATCGAGACCATCCTGGCTAATACGGTGAAACCCCGTCTCTACTAAAAAATACAAAAAACTAGCCGGGCGACGAGGCGGGCGCCTGTAGTCCCAGCTACTCGGGAGGCTGAGACAGGAGAATGGCGTGAACCCGGGAGGCGGAGCTTGCAGTGAGCTGAGAGCCGGCCACTGCACTCCAGCCTGGGTGGCAGAGCAAGACTCCGTCTCAAAAAAAAAAAAAAAAAAGAAATACTACCCATAAATAAAACAGTAATAAAATACCGATAAATTCAACAGGATGCTTAGATCTCAAAAGCATTATGCAGCATGCAAGAAGCCAGATACAAAAATGGTACAATGTATAAGACTCTCTGGAAAAGGAAAAGTTCTGGCTCTCGGCAGCACTGATTGGCATAATCTTAGTTGCTCTTTATTATATGAAGGAAGACTCCTTTCATTATTTTTGTTAGATTTGTAAAAATTAAAGGGAAAAAACTATAGGGAGAGAAATTGGGTCACTAATTGACAGGAGGTGGGGCTAGGGGCAGGAAATTGATTGAAAAGAAGAACAGGGAGACTTCTTGAGGTTAGGGAAATATTCTTTATCTTGATTGTGGTAGTGGTTAGAGAACTACATACATTTACCAAAACTTATTAAACTCTATTCTTTAAAAGGATGAATTTGACTATGTGCACACTTTGTTAAAGTAAGCTTGACTTTTAAAAAGTATTAAAAATAGTGGTCTTAAATGAAGACCATTAAGTTGCTGCAACAGATAATATTAAATCAACATTTTCAAAAATAGAAGGTATGGTCAATCACTATGTCCTAACCAAAAATATTATTGATAATAATATTTTAACTCATCCATTTTCAATTTCTCTTGTGTGTATGCCTATATATTATCATGTAATATATGAACACATGAGTACATGTGTATAATTTACACACAAATAACTGGCTCTGTAAAGGATATGCATGCAAAAATTTTGTATAAACTTAAGGCATGCACATTTAGATATTTTGGATATCCCTCATAATTACTTCCAATTTTCTTTATTTTAATAACTAATTCTCAAACTAATATATCTGTGCTTGGAGGTTTTATCGTCATTTTGGATTTTTTTTTGTATATAATTTTTATTTAGAAAGATGAGAGGAACCGGATGCCTACCTGGTGCTTTTTGTACATTGACCCAAGACAAGTATTCACGGCTGCATTTGAAGAGCATGTCCTTTTCTTTTCTTTTCTTTTTCTATTATATTTTATGTTCTAGGGTACATGTGCAAAACGTGCAGGTTTGTTACATATGTATACATGTGCCATGTTGGTGTGCTGCACCTATTAACTCGTCATTTACATTAGGTATATCTCCTAATGCTATCCCTCCCCCCTCCCCCTATCCTACAACAGGCCCTGGTGTGTGATGTTCCCCACCCTGTGTCCAAGTGTTCTCATTGTTCAGTTCCCACCTATGAGTGAGAACATGCGGTGTTTGGTTTTCTGTTCTTGTGATAGTTTGCTGAGAATGATGGTTTTCAGCTGCATCCATGTCCCTACAAAGGACACAAACTCACCTTTTTTTATGGCTGCATAGTATTCCATGGTGTATATGTGCCACATTTTCTTAATCCAGTCTGTCATTGATGGACATTTGGGTTGGTTCCAAGTCTTTGCTATTGTGAATAGTGCTGCAATAAACATACATGTGCATATGACTTTATACCAGCCTGATTTACAATCCTTTGGGTATATCCCCAGTAATGGGATGGCTGGGTCAAATGGTATTTCTAGTTCTAGATCCTTGAGGAATCGCCATACTGTCTTCCACAATGGTTGAACTAGTTTACAGTCCCACCAACACTGTAAAAGTGTTCCTATTTCTCCACATCCTCTCCAGCACCTGTTGTTGCCTGACTTTTTAATGACTGCCATTCTCACTAGTGTGAGATGGTATCTCATTGTAGTTTTGATTTGCATTTCTCTGATGGCTAGTGATGATGAGCATTTTTTCATGTGTCTGTTGGCTGGATGAATGTCTTCTTTTGAGAAGTGTCTGTTCATTTCCTTTGCCCACTTTTTGATGGGGTTGTTTGTTTTTTCTCGTAAATTTGTTTGAGTTCTTTGTAGGTTCTGGATATTAGTCCTTTGTCAGACAAGTAGATTGCAAAAATTTTCTCCCATTCTGTAGGTTGCCTGTTCATTCTGATGGTAGTTTCTTTTGCTGTGCAGAAGCTCTTTAGTTTAATTAGATCCCATTTGTCAATTTTGGCTTTTGTTGCCATTGCTTTTGGTGTTTTAGACATGAAATATTTGCCCATGCCTATGTCCTGAATGATATTGCCAAGGTTTTCTTCTAGGTTTTTTATGGTTTTAGATCTAACATTTAAGTTTCTAATTTATCTTGAATTAATTTTTGTGTAAGGAGTAAATAAGGGATCCAGTTTCAGCTTTCTATTTATGGCTAGCCAGTTTTCCCAGCACCGTTTATTAAATAGGGACTCCTTTCCCCATTTCTTGTTTTTGTCAGGTTTGTCAAAGATCAGATGGTTGTAGATGTGTGGCATTATTTCTGACGACTCTGTTCTGTTCCATTGGTCTATGTCTCTGTTTTGGTTACTGTAGCTTTGTAGTGTAGTTTGAAGTCAGGTAGCATGATGCCTCCAATTTTGTTCTTTTGACTTAGGATTGTCTTGGCAATGTGGGCTCTTTTTTGGTTCCGTATGAACTTTAAAGTAGTTTTTCCAATTCTATGAAGAAAGTAATTGGTATCTTAATGGGGATGGCATATAAACAGAACCAAAGACAAAAACCACATGATTATCGCCATAGATGCAGAAAAGGCCTTTGACAAAATTCAACAGCCCTTTGACAAAATTCAACAGCCCTTCATGCTAAAAACTCTCAATAAATTTGGTATTGATGGAATGTATCTCAAAATAATAAGAGCTATTTATGACAGACCCACAGCCAACATCATACTGAATGGGCAAAAACTGGAAGCATTCCCCTTAAAAACTGGCACAAGACAGGTATGCCCCCTCTCTCACCACCCCTATTCAACATAGTGTTGGAAGTTCTGGCCAGGGCAATCAGGCAAGAGAGAGAAATAAATAGTATTCAATTAGGAAAATAAGAAGTCAAATTGTCCCTGTTTGCCGATGACATGATTGTATATTTAGAAAACCCCATCGTCTCAGTCCAAAATCTCCTTACATTGATAAGCAACTTCAGCAAAGTCTCAGGATACAAAGTCAATGTGCAAAAATCACAAGCATCCTTAAACACCAATAACAAACAAAGAGCCAAATCATGAATCAACTCCCATTCATAATTGCTTCAAAGAGAATAAAATACCTAGCAATCCAACTTACAAGGGATGTGAAGGACTTCTTCGAGGAGAACTACAAACCACTGCTCAATGAAATAACAGAGGACACAAACAAATGGAAGAACATTCCATGCTCATGGATAGGAAGAATCAATATCATGAAAATGGCCATACTGCCCAAGGTAATTTATAGATTCAATATAAAGACTCTTAAGATTACTTTGAGCCATTATTTGCAGGGTCCAGGATAATCTCCCCACCTTGAGGTCAGTTGATTAACAACCTAATTCCATCAGTAACTTTAATTCTTCTTTGGATGTATGTTAACATAGTCACAAGTTCCAGGGATTAGGATGTGGAGATCTTTGAAGGAGCCATTTTTTTTTTTGCCTACCATAGCATAGTCACCTTGATTCAAGCAGTACTTGATAAAATAAAATGATATGCTTCCATTTGCTATCTGATAGTGTGATTTTTGAAATATATACTTGATCTTTGATACACACCCCTTTCCTGTTATAAAACTTCTAAAATTCTTATAATCTCCAGGCTGGGCATGGTGGCTCATGCCTGTAATCCCAGCACTTTAGGAGGTCAAGGTGGGTGGATCACCTGAGATCAGGAGCTTGAGACCAGCCTGGTCAACATGGTGAAACCCCATTTCCACTAAAAATACAAAAATTAGCCAGCCATGGTGGCAGGTACCTGTAATCTCAGCTACTCCAGAGGCTGAGGCATGAGAATCATTTGAACCCAGGAGGTGGAGGTTGCAGTGAGCCAAAATGGTGCCACTGTACTCTAGTCTGGGTAATACAGTGAGATTCCATCTCAAAAAAAAAAAAAAAATCCTTATAATCTCCAATGTTATGTTTGTTTGTATGCTAATGAGTTGACTGATGTCTGGCAGCCTCTAGGTAGTTTCAGGATGGGGGCTGTTCACAAGAAACACCAATGCCTGATTAGAAGGTTAGGACTTTCAAGAGCTGCTCACCTACCTCTTAGGAGAGAAAAGGAAAGAGAGACTGAAGGTTAAATTGATCACCGGCGGCCAATGGTTTAACCAATCATGCGTATTTAATGAAGCCTCCATAAGAACCCAAAAGGACAGAATTGGAGGACTTCCTGATAGCTAACCACATTAAGATTCTTGGAAGATGGCTAGTTCCTTCCACATGCCTTGCTTATTATGCATTTTTCTATCTGTATCCTGTACAATATTCTTTATAACAAACCAGTAAACATCAACTATTTCCCTGAGTTCTGTGAATGACTCTAGCAAATCAAACCCCAGGAGGGGTCATGGAAACCCCGATTTATAGTTGGTCAGTCAGAACCACAACAAAAACAATCTGGGGCTTGAGATTGGCATCAGAAGTAGGAGGCAGTCTTGTGGGGTTGAGTCCTCAACCTGTGTGATCTGACAGTACCTCTAGATAGATAGTATTGGAATTGAATTGGAGGACACCCAGCTGGTGTCCACTGCAGAATTAATTGCTTGTTTGGCGGATGGGGAAATAAAATCCCACAAATTTGGTCATAGAAATCACTGTGTTAATAGTCGTGGAGAAATTATGTTCATGTCCTTTGCCCGCTTTTCAATGAGGTTGATAATTTTTCTCCTGTACATTTCTTTAAGTTTCTTATAGGCACTGGATATCAGACCTTTGTTAGATGCATAGTTTGCAAAATATTTCTCTGTAGATTGTTTACTCTGTTGAGTAATTCTCTGTAGATTCTATAGACTGTTTACTCTGTTGATGGTTTCTTTTGCAGTGCAAAAGAATTAGAATTTAATTAGTTTAAGAATTGAGTTTAATTAGATACCACTTGTCAATTTTTGCTTTTGTTGTGATTTCTTTTGGTGTTTTTGTTATTAAATCTTTGCCCATTCCTGTGTCTAGAGTGGTATTGCCTAGATTGTCTTCCGGGGTTTTTGTAGTTTTCTCCTTTACATTTGTTTTTAATCCATCTTGAGTTGGTTTTTGTGTATGGTGTAAGGAAGGGGTCCAGCTTCAATCTTCTGCATATGGCTAGCCAGTTTATCCCAGCACCATTTATTGAACAGGGACTCTTTTTCCCATTGATTGTTCTTATCAGATGGTCACAGATGTGGGGTTTATTTCTGGGATCTCTATTCTGTTCCACTGATCTATGTGCCTGTTTTTGTACCACTACCATGCTTTGTTATTGTAGTCCTTTAGAAAAAAGTCGGGTAACGTGATACCTTCAACTTTGTTCTTTTTGCTTAGAGTTGTCCTGGCTATTCAGGCTCTTTTTTGGTTCCATGTGAATTTTAACATAGTTTTTTTCTAGTTATGTGAAAAATGGCATTGGTAGCTTTATAGGAATAATATTAAATCTGAAAATTGCTTTGGGCAGTATAGCCATGTTAATGATACTTGATTCTTTCTATCCATGAGCATGGAATTTTGTGTGTATGTGTCTTCTCTGATTTCTTTCAGTGGTGTTTTGTAATTCTCATTGTAGAGATGTATCACCTCCCTGATTACCTGTATTCCTGGGTATTTTATTCTTTTTGTGGCAATTGTGAATGGTATTGCCTTTCTGATTTGGCTCTCAGTTTGACTGTTGTTGTATAGGAATGCTAGTGATTTTTGTACATTGATTTTATATCCTGCAACTTTGCTTAATTTATCAGCTGGAGGAGCTTTTGGGCTGAGACTATGGGGTTTTCCAGATATACAACCATGCAAACAGAGGTAGTTTGACTTCCTCCCTTCCTATTTGAATGCTCTTTATTTCTTTCTCTTGCCTGCTTGCTCTGGCTAGGACTTCTGATATTACATTGAATAGGACTGGTGAGAGACGTCATCCTTTACTTTTGCTGGTTTTCAAGGGGAATGCTTCCAGCTTTTGTCCATTCAGTGTGACGTGGGCTGTGGGTTTTTCATAGATGGTTCTTATTATTTTGAGGTAGGTTTCTTCAACACCTAGTTTATGGAGAGTTTTTAACATGAAAAGGTGTTGAATTTTATCAAAAGTCTTTTCTGCATCTATTGAGATAATCATGTGTTTTTTTTTTTCTTTTTTATTCTGTTTATGTGATTAATCACATACATTGGTTTGCATATGTTGAAGCAACCTTGCGTCCATGGATGAAGCCTACTTGATTATGGTAGATTCGCATTTTGACGTGCTGCTGGATTTGGTTTTCAATAATTTTGTTGTGGATTTTTGCATTGATGTTCATCAAGGATATTGGCCTGTAGTTTTCTTTTTTGTTATATCTTTGCCAGCTTTTGCTATCAAGATGATGCTTACCTTATTAAATGAGTTGGTGAGGAGTTCCTCCTCCTCAATTTTTTGGAAATGTTTCAGTAGGAATGATACCAGTATTCCTTTGAACATTCGGTAGTATTTGGCTATGAATCCATCAGGTCCTGGGCTTTTTGTTTGCTTGGTAGTCTATTTATTAGTGATTCAATTCCAGACTTGTTATTGACCTGTTCAGGGAAACAATTTCTTCCTGGCTAAGTCTTGGGAGGATGTATGTTTTCAGGAATTTATTCATCTCTTCTAGGTTTTCTAGTTAATGTTCATAGAGGTGTTCATATTTTCTGATGATTGTTTTTATTTCTGTGGGGTCAGTGGTACATTCCCTTTATTATTTCTAATTGTGTTTATTTTGATCTGCTATCTTTTCTTCTTTATCAGTCTAGCCAGTGGCATATCTTATTATTTTTTCCAAAAAAGAAAATCCTAGATTTGTTAATCTTTCAAATGTTTTTCCATGTCTTAATTTTCTTCAGTTCAGCTCTGGTTAATGTTATTTATCATTTTCTGTTAGCTTTGGGGTTAATTTGTTTTTGCCTCTCTAATTCTTTCAGTTGTGAAATTAGGTTGTTAATTTGAGATCTTCCTAACTTCTTAATGTGGGCATTTAGTGCTATGAATTTCCCTCTGAACACTGCCTTAGATCTGTCCCAGAGATTCTGGTATGTTGTATCTTTGTTTTCATTGTTTTTCAATAACTTCTTGATTTCTGCCTTAATTTCATTATTTATCCAAATGTAACTCAGGAGCATATTTTTAATTTCCATTTAATTGCATGGTTTTGAGGGATTTTCATAGTCTTGACTTCTATTTTTATTGTACTGTAGTCCAAGAGTGTTTGGTATGGTTTTTGTTCTTTTACATTTGTTGAGGATTGTTTGATGTCCATTTATGTGGTTGATTTTACAGTATGTGCCATGCAGTGATTAGAAGAATGTATATGTTGTTATTTTTCGGTGGAAAGTTCTGTAAAGGTCTGTAAGATCCATTTGGGCCAATGTTGAGTTTGGGTCATGAATATGGTTGTTAATTTTCTGCCTTGATGATCTGTCTAATACTCAGTGGAGTGTTAAAATCTACCACTATTATTGTGTGAGAGTCTACATCTCTTTGTAGCTCTCTAAGAAGTTGCTTTATGAATCTGGGTGCTCATGTGTTGGGTGCATATATATTTCGGATAGTTAGGTCTTCCTATGGAATTGAATCCTTTACCATTATGTGATGCCCTTTTTTGTCTTTGTTGATCTTTGTTATTTATTTATTTGTTTATTTATTTATTTTTTGAGATGGAGTCTCACTGTGTTACCCAGGCTGGAGTGCAGTGGTGCAATCTTGGCTCACTGCAACCTCCACCTTCCAGGTTCAAGCAATTCTCCTGTCTCAGCTTCCTGGGTACCTGGGACTACAGGTGCACACCATCAAGCCTGGCTAATTTTTGTATTTTTAGTAGAGATATGGTTTCACCATATTGGTCAGGCTGGTCTTGAACTCCTCACCTTAGGTGATCCACCCACCTCGGCCTCCCAAAGTGCTGGGATGACAGGCATGAGCCACTGCACCCAGCCAATCTTGGTTGTTTTAAAACCTGTTTTGTCTAAAATTAGAATTGCAACCCCTTATTTTTTTGTTCACCATTTTCTTGGTAGCTTTTCCTCCATCCCTTTATTTTGAGCTTATGAGTATCATTACTTGTGAGATGGGTCTTTTGAAGACAGCATACACTGAGTCTTGCTTTTTTATGCAGCTTGCCACTCTGTGCTTTTTGAACAGACACTTCTCAAAAGAAGATATACCTGCAGCCAAGAAGCATACGAAAAACAAACAAACAAACAAACAAACAAACAAAAAACTCAACATCACTGATCACTGAGAAATGCAAACCAAACCACAAGATATCATTTCACTCCAGTGGGAAGGGCTATTATTAAAAAGTCAAAAAATAACCAATGATTGTCAGGTTGTGGAGAAAACGGAACACTTATACACTGTTGGTCAGAGTGTAAATTAAATCAACCATTGCAAAACACAGTATGGCAATTCCTCAAAGAGCTAAAAGCAGAACTACCATTTGACTCACAATCCCATTACTGGGTATATCCCCAGAGTAATATAAATCATTCTACCATAAAGACCACATGCATGTGAATGTTCATTACAGCAGTATTAACAAAAGCAAAGGCATGGAATCAACCTAAATGTCTATCAATGACAGATCGGATTAAGAAGATGTGGTACATATACACTATGGAATACTATACAGCCATAAAAAAGTGTCTTTTGCAGGAATAGGGATGAAGCTGGAGTTTTATTATTCTTAGCAAACTAATACAAGAACAGAAAACCAAATACTGCATGTTCCTATGAGTGGGAGCTAAGTGATAAGACATTATGAACATGAAGAATGAATAACAGAGACTGGGATCTACTTGAGGGAGAAGGGTGCAAGGGAGGAGAGGAGCACAAAAGATAACTATTTGGTACTTGGCTTAATACCTGGGTGATGAAATAATCAGCAACACAAACTCTCATGACATATGTTTACCTATATAAAAAGCCTTCATGTGTACCCCCAAACTTAAAATAAAAGTTAAAATAGTTTTAGAATGAGAGCAGAGGGGTATATAAGTTTGTTGTGAAATACTGAGGTCTGTTTCTTATATTACATCATTTTCCTAGTCAATCCACTTAGTGTTACCTAGCTAACATTTTCGTTCTTCATAAAGCAGTGCTATAACCTTCCTGTATGCACTTCTCAAATGTATATTTAATTATTTCTGTCACTTTTTTCCTTCAAACAGAGAGTATACGTTTCAGTAGCAAAACAGCTACCAGTGTGTTAGCCATAACTGAGTTGCTTGATCATGATACCTCAGAGCAGAGCACTTGGTTTTGGCATCTACAAAATCAACAGATCAAATCTTAGCATGAATAATGTGCCATGTCTTAAAAGAAATTTTAGGGACTAATTTCCCTTAGTCTCCACATCCTGTATTATTTTTTTCTGGAATGTTAGAAATTATGATGATTTTAATTGGTCCTAGAAATACTTCCCCACAAAATGGCTCAAAAACAAACAAACAAAAATTATTGGACCTAAAGAAAGCACAAAATTTTAAATGACATAGGCTTGCTTAGAATATAAAAACAACTAAGCTTGATATGAGTCTGGATTTTGTAGTTTCATTAGTTGGCTGTCAAAGGATAGATTATAGAAAACTGCTGTTGCTTTGAAGATGCTCTGCTTTGCTTCCTTAAAAGTAAGTTATTTTGGTTTATTTATCCCATCCTTGGGCTGACCTACTGCTCACCACACTTGACTGAAGAAAGAGTGTCATTTATAGGGCAAAGGAGGAGGACAGAAATCAATATCTGTCTTAAATGTAAATCATCAAAGAGATTGTATATAAATGATAAGGAGAAGGTGAAGGATTTTATTAGTTTTAATCATCGGCTTTAAGTAAACAGTGATTTATCTTACAACCTGAAAACTTGATTTTCAATAATTCGAGAAGAGATAGGTTGACAGTAGTGCATCTAGGTAAATGCTATTGATTATTTAACTACTGAATTATTTTGAACTGAACAAAATCCTTTGCTTAACACAATCAGAAAGTATTTTAAATTATTCAGCAGATAGAAAACATAAATTTCCCAAAGAATTCCATCAGTGGTTTGTATGAAGCAAACTTGATGAAACAAAATGCATTATTGTATAGTGTTTCTGTTTTTCAGAGATATTAGTTATATTAATACTTTTTAAATTAATTTCACTTCAGAGGTCTTATGAAGATAACATAAATATTTTACAGATAACAAACTTAAAACACTTTAAAAAGGACTTCAAAGTACAGAAAAAGATAGGTCAGTTGACGGTAGGGATGTTTTCTCTGAATTCTTTAAAAGTATCTAGAACTCTACTCTCAAAGATGAGAGCTCACCTTTGAACTGCTGTGCCCTCAGTGACCCATCTAACATGCATTTATGTGAGGCACTATGAAGGTACAAAGAAAAATAAAAGGTCTTACTTTTAAAAGTTCAGATCATGGAGAGTGGAGAAAGAAAGAGATGAAAACAAACAATCATATTAGAATCTTACCAATACTATAATGAAAAGCGGGGCACAGAGATGAAGTAACTCAGAGAAGCAAATGGTAACATTTTAGGAGTACATAGCTTAAGTTAAAACACACAATGGAAATTACCATGGGAATTCTTTCCATCCACCCCTCAAAAAATTGCTATATCATGTAACTCTGAAAACATTCTGTACCTGTAATTTAGACTAGGTCAGCAGCACATGGTCTAAAGGTATGATAGTAAGAACTTTCTAAGCCTGTGTTAATTTGATCAGATGACTTCCAACTGATGACATTGAGTGCGCTGCAAAATATATTTTTAATACTGTGATAGGCTCAAAATCAAACAGACATATCTTTTTAAAAAAGTGTTATGAAGTGTAATTTTTCATAGGTAAATTGTCCATTGGAATGTGATTATCATGAGCCTCAGACCCTAAACTGAAAGGGGTCATCAAGGAAAACAATAAGCTCCCTTTTACTGAACTCTAGGGAATGAGTGTTTGTAAAATAAAATCAGACAGCACTAACCAACAAATAAAAGGTTTGTATTCTAAATGATATAGTAATATGAGGCTCAAAGCGAAAGGACTGGTTGTTAAGAGTAAATATATAATAAAAGCTAAAAATGACAAATTTGGACAAGCAGACTTTTGATTTTTGTGTGTGTGCTGTACTCTCTCACAACAGAGGAGACTGTGGGCTTAAGTAAAACCTTTGTTAGAATACTGTGCACACTTTACACTACTTTTAATTTTGTTCCATAGTATGTGCAGGTTGTGCACTGCACAACCCTAGGGACACCATTCACTTTGCACAATTCACTTCATAGGATACTTTTCCAGAAGACAGCAGTGAGGTTTCATGTTTCAGCACATCACTGCATTTCAAAAGATGGAAGTAGTGTTTGGAGGAAGGGATGCTTATTTATATTTTGCACACAAGCCCCAAGTTACTCTTCAAAGGAATTTCATAGTATTCAATTAAATGCTACAGGAAATGTTTCCTTTTATTATTTTTGCTTTGATGTCAAATTGATAAAAACTTGAAAATAGATTGGAAAATAAAGTGGACAGTTCAGCCTTGACAAGCACACATATCAGAAAAGAGTTTGTCTTAGCATCAAGGGAAATGTGGAAACCGAAACCTCTCTAACATTTTAATGTGGCATTCACAGAAGAATAATCCAGAGAAAAAATTAAAAAGAAAGAAATAGAGTTAACAATATATATTAGGCAAAAAGTTTGCATAAAAATCTTCTGAAAAAGGACACTTCAGAATTTTCTTGTCTTATAAAGACTTGCTGAAAAATGCTCAAAATTTTAAAATAGAGTCTATGTTTAAATAATACTATTGTTATATGTATATCATATATAGATGAAACACCATGCAATGTATCCATCTTCTATGACATACTGTAATACACATTATATGGCATATTATAGGCTTTGTAAGGGTCTGCAACAATGAAATCCTTAATAAAACCCGTATTTCTAATATTATTTTTCTTTACAATATCTTTTGCCTCCAAAGATCCACCTAGTCGCATCCTGTGGAAGAAATGATGTGTGGAGTTTGTGTTGGAAAGCACAGTTTTCATGAAATTCTACATAAAAGAATATAGATTCTATATGAAAAATCTATGTATAGATTTAAAGTATCTCATCAAATATATCTGGCCATATTTATTTATATTTAAAGAGTTAAACCTAAGAAAATGTAACGGATATAACTAGGAAGAAGGACACTGACTTGAGAGGTGGAAAGAAAACTATTTTTTATTTTAATCATTTTGGACTCTTAGCCATCTTTGCCATTAGAGGCTGGGTAAAAGAACTTCCACTTAATTAACTGACATTGTTGATCTGAATTAATGACAAGATTCCTAGCACCTGTTTCCAGCTTTCTCCAGGGAGCCAGTTGAGGGGAAAGGGCAGATTGAGAGAGTCTCAGTAGGGTAACTGAATCCAGGAGGTAGAGAAGAGGCTAATTTCTACTATAAGACCTTCATTAGTCATCTGTTGAATGTCAGTTACTGAGCTTGGAATATTGCTTTAGGAAGAGGTGAAAATACCCTTTTTAAAATAAATCTGCTCAAATGTGCATGACTTAAGTTTCCCTTTAACAAGAAACACACTTAAAATTTCAGCTCGTTCAGTCAAGTAGCAATGAAATAAATGTGAAAGCCAGCAGATTTTGGTCTCAAAAAAATCTCATTGTGCAAAAATTAAGAAGGAGGAAAATCAGTGTTGTTTAAAATGTATTTCAAGACTATCAATATGACAGAGCCCAAATTCTGACACTGATTCTCTTTTTCATTCCTTGTAATTAATTCTACTGATGGTAAGGACACATTCTCTTTCTACAGAACTCTAATTTTTTTAATGCCAAAAGACTGATGCTTTACTCACTTGGTGGAGTTAAAAATAACTAAAGATCCAAAAAATATCTCAATTGCCTTCTGTAACCTAAAAATAATTATTGACTGTACCTCAATTAAAAAGCAAAACAATGAGAGAGACAGAAATGGTTTATGTCCTCAAGCTCTTCCATAGTAAGAGCTCATTGCCATTTTTTTAAAGCAGTACTTATTGGCATAGTAAAGACTGCTAGTGTAAAAGAAGTAATTAAATACAAACTTTTGAGGCATCAATATAGGGTTAGCTGTTTAAAGATTATTTGCCTTTACTATGTATAGTTTAAAAAAATTTATAACTGTTAAATTGCCCAAGGATATTCCCATCTATAATGCCAGAGGGGAAAAGATAGTGTTTTCAAAAAGTAAATAAAATTCCAGGAAACATATAAATCATAATAGGATAAGATAATTTACAGTAATTTTAGATATCAGTAGAAATAATTAGTATCAAAGTACTTTATTTTGAGATTGCAATATTTGAATAATTTTTAAATCAAAATGTTAATTTAGTTTTGGCCACTGGCAGTAAAGCAAATTAGATATTATAACAAATTATTTCATACACAAATAACTAGTATTTACATAAAATTAACATAACAGTTTGCATTCTGTTGCCGATCTGCTTATAAATGGTAAGTGTAATATAAAAGAGCCTCTTCATTCTTCCCTATAAAATAAGACAGAGAAAATAATAGACTAAACACAAGCTGTGAATTCCTGTGAAGTTCAATTTCTCCTAAGGGCCTATGTGGTGCCAATCTGCAGCTGGCTCCTAAAATAAAAATTCCCACATGAAGCTGTGGATCCTGAGAGTGGCCAAAGAAAGGCCATTTTAGTGATAGATACTTCCTGGTCCCTGGTGAAAAAAAAGGTAAATAAATTTTGGTGTGAAACATCTTTAAGATAGGCTCCCAGGAGTTTTACTGATTAAACAAAGTCATCAAGTACCCAAGGGAAAGTCAACATTATTTAGACTAAGCAAACAATATTAAAATCAAATAATATTAAACCTCCACTCCCCCAAAATGAAGATTGAGTGGGACAGCAATGAATGGATTAAATAGCAAATGAGATGCAACTTAAGAGAGAATGAGTTATCTGGAAGATAGAGCAGAGTGACCCAAAAAGTAATACAAAGAATCACTAGACGGAAAAATAAAACGTTTAAGGAGATATGAAGTTGTATTGTATATCTAATCATGGCACCAAAAGAAGAGAAGAGAGAAAATGAGGAGAGGCAAATTTGAACAGAAAACAGCACACAAACTGGGCATGGTGGCTCACAACTATAATTCCAGCACTTGGGGAGACTGAGGTGGGAGCATCGCTTGAGACCAAGAGTTTAAGTCTGGAGTAAGCCATGATCTTGCCACTGCACTCCAATCTGAGTGACAGGGTGAGATCCTGTCTCTTTAGGGGAAAAAAAAAAAAGATAATTGAGATTTGTTCAAAAGAACCCATAGATATTGAAGTAAAAGTCAAATTAATAAATCCATATTAGATACAATTCTGTGAAAGTACAGAATATCGATGCAAAGAAAAGATTTTAGTAAGCTCCTGAGAGAAAATACGGATGAATTTCAAACAAACTACAATAAATTAACAGTTGATTTTTCAAGAGTAGTTAGAAGCCACTGGAATAATAGTTTCATTATAAGAAAACAACTGTCTACTTAGAATTGTGTATCCAGGCCAGGCACGGTGGCTCACACCTGTATTCCCAGCACTTTGGGAGGCCAAGGCGGGCAGATCACCTGAGGTCAGGAGTTAGAGGCCAGCCTGGCCGACATAGTGAAACCTCATCTCTACTAAAAATACAAAAATTAGCCAGGCCTGGTGGTAGGCACCTGTAATCCCAGCTTCTTGGGAGGCTGAGGTGGGAGAATCGCTAGAACCTGGGAAGCAGAAGTTGCAGTGAGCAGAGACCATGGCAGTGAGCAGAGACCATGCCATTGCACTCCAACCTGGGCAACAAGAGCGAAACTCTTTCTCAGAAAAAAAAAAAAAAAAAAAGTGTATCCTGAAAAACTTATTTTGTTTAAGGCAAACACAAAATTAAAATTAAGAGCTTACCAGTAATAACAGATTTAAGAAATTTTTGAATGTTATTCTTGAGGCAGAAATAAAATGATTTCAGGAAAAGATCAGAGATTGAAGTTGAAATGTTAAGTGAAGAAATACGTAAGTCTGTAATCTAAACATACCATTGCTGCATAAAATAATAATAACAATGGTTACTAATCTGTAGGATTTTACAACCGCAGAAGGCAGATAAAAACATCAAATGACCATAGCATGTAAGTTGAGAGACAAGACGCTGCTGCTGTTAAAGTGGTCTGAGGTACTTGAACTTTTGGGGAGAGGGCTGTAATAACTTTAGACCTTCTTGAGTTAAAGGCAGTTGGTAAAATTAAAGGCTAACCAATTATTGAAATAATAGAATATAGTATATACATTAAAAAACATATGGGGGGAGTTAAGATTAAAAAATAAAAATCAACATAAAAGAGGCAACAAAAAGTCATAGAAATCAGTAAAATAGAAATAAAATATAACAAATTAGTTGAATAAATACAATAAATTATAATCAATGTAAATTTGCTATAATAATTACATTTCACAGTAAATAAATAGCCTCAGCTAATGAGCAAATGTTCTAGTTTACAGAAGAATGTTACGCTAATAAATATGCTAACAGTAATAAAAGAATGAAAGAATAGGACATTTCTATAGTGCCAAAGTGGCATCAT
The DNA here is from genome assembly GCF_009764315.1 of Trachypithecus francoisi. NCBI lineage: Eukaryota > Metazoa > Chordata > Mammalia > Primates > Cercopithecidae > Trachypithecus > Trachypithecus francoisi. The sequence continues at coordinate 85,150,866 of NW_022681469.1, read as the reverse complement.
GACACTACACAGGTTAATTTCTGATTACAAGAGGAAAAATGCAACTTTACATAAAAAAGATTAGTCTGTTGCTACCCTAACCAGTAAGTACCTAATGGTAGGACCCCAAAACATGATACATCTCCTGATATGATGCCATACAAAATTTTAAACATTAGCTCTGATAAATTCTTGCCAAAACTGTTGTTGATCTTCAATTGAATGAAGACTTTATCTGTAACATCTAGAACATAACAGGCGTATAGGAAGATCACCAGAAAGTAATCTATTAATTCTAGAATGTGGGACGATTGTGCAGAACAACTGTTAATATTTATTCAGCAAATTGGTATCATAGAAAAGATTACTCTAGATTAAAGAGGGTTGTGGGACATAACAGCCTGATTCAGGGCATACTCCTGAAGTGGACACTGACTTAAACATTTAAAGGACACAGGGAAATCTGACTAAGAGCTGGATGTGAGGTAATATAGAGGAATTTTTTTTTTTTTTTTTTTTGAAACAGAGTTTCACTCTGTTACCCAGGCTGGAGTGCAGAGGCACCATCTCAGGTTCACTGCAACCTCTGCCTCCAGGTTCAAGCCATTCTCCTGCCTCAGCCTCCCGAGTACCTGGGATTACAGGTGTGCGCCATCATGCCCGGCTAGTTTTTGTATTTTTAGTACAGATGGGGTTTCACCATGTTGGCCAGGCTGGTCTCGAACTCCTGGCTTCAAGTGATCCACTCACCTCGATCGCCCATGCCTGGGATTACAGGCATGAGCCACCGCGCCCGGCCATATTTTATTAAATATATTACATGGATTTTTAGTCCTGGTTTACCAGAGAACTAGAACTAATTAAAGATATAGCTATATCTATATTATCTATATCTGTATGTATATCTATGTCATCTATATCTATATTGAGGTAGAAAAAACAGAGTGAGAAGAAAGAAAACAGAGAGAGATTGTGTTTTTTTAAAGGAATGGTTTTATGTGATTGTAGAGGCTGACAAGTCTGAACTCTGTAGGGCAGGCTGGCAGGCTGAAAATTCTGGAAAGAGTTGATGTTACAGTCTTGAGTCTGAAATCCGAATGGTAGGCCAGCAGGCTGAAACTCAAGCAAGGTTTCTCGTCTCTTCTCTCTTCTCTTCTATTTATTTGAGACAGAGTCTCGTTCTGTTGCCCAGGTTGGAGTGCAATGGCACGATTTCGCTCACTGCAACCTCTGCCTCCTGGATTCAAGCAAATCTCCTGCCTCCCAAGTAGCTAGGATGACAGGCACCCACCACCATGCCCAGCTAATTTTTTGTGTTTTTAATAGAGACAGGGTTTCGCCACATTGGGCAGGCTGGTCTCAAACTCCTAACCTCAGGTGATCCACGCACCTCTGCCTCCCAAAGTGTTGGTTACAGGCATAAGCCACTGCACCCTGCTGCAAGATTTCTATATTGCTGTCTTGAATTTTCTCATTCAGTCTTTGTTCTTAAGACTTTCACTGATTGAATGAGGCACACACATATTGAGAGGTGATCTGCTTTTACGTTAGGTCAATTGATTGTGAATCAATCATATCTAAAAAATATCTTCACAGTAACATCTAGACTAGCGTTTGACAAAACAACTGTGCACCATAGTTTACCCAAATTGACACAAAAAATTAAGCATCACAGGTGTTGTCCTAGTCAACACTACTATACCAAAATACCGTAAACTGGGTGGCTTATGAACAACAGAAATATATTTGCCATAATTCTGGATGCTGAAAGTCTGATATCAAGGTGCCAGCATGGTTGAATTCTGGTGAGGGCCCTCCTCTAGTTTACAGACTGCCAGCTTCCCACTGTATCCTAACATGGAAGAAAGAGAGTGAGAGAGGCCTCCAAGGACCGTTTTATAGGAGCACTAGTCCCATGCATAAGCACCCCATTCTCATGACCTAATAACTTGTCAAAGACTCTACCTCCTGATACCACTCCATCGAAGGTTAAGAAATTAATGTATGAATTTGGGAGGCACACAAACATTCAGTCCATAACAGGTATAATTTTTTTTTTGCATATAAAGAATGTTTTTTGAGATCTACATTAAGGAATGTTGTAGTGGAGTATGCTGTTTGCTATTTTGTTTGAAGTATCCCAGAAAAGTAAGTGATTTTTTTAAAAGATTGAATTTTCAGATTGGTTTAATACAAATATATCTATATGGTATTTATAAAAGATACTTCTAAAACATATGGCATGGAAAGGTTTGAAGTAAAGGATTAACAAGATATATAAAGGATATAAGTAAAGGATTAACAAGGTAAATAATAATCTAAAGAAAGCTGAGTTAACTATCTTAATGTAAGACAAAATAGATTTTAACTTAAAAGCATTATTATATACAGAGTCACATCATGTAAAGGACTTGATCTGGTAATACTATAATAACAATTATAAGCTTATAATTACCTAATAAAAATAACCTCAAAGTATACAAAGAAAAATTGGAAAGAATTACAAAATGAAATGGACAACTTCTCTATCAAGGAAGGAGATTCCAACACATTTCTTACAGTCACTGATAGATTAATAAGAGCAAAATTAGTAAAGATATGGATAAGATAAGCAAAATTATAAGCTTTATTTATTGAATACAGAATTCTCGGTACAAGGAATATATGTCTTATTGTTTCATTCAATTTGAAGTTTCTATGAGAGAATTATCATATTTGTTATTTAAGGATACTTTCGGATCTGATACTACTGTTCAAATAGACCATGATTAGATATACTCAAGATCTTAGAATAAAGATTTAATAATTATTCTATATTAAAATTGAGTTTTCGGGTTCCCTCCTAGGAGGTGAGCTTCAAAATCAGGGTCAGTTTATGAAATGGTTTCATATAATGTATTATAACTTTGAAAGAAACATTTCTAGACTTAAAATCATTTTGTTCTGAAGTTACATTTGTAAAACTTCCTTTATTTCAAAATTAGATTATAATATCAGCCCAGGATAAGTGGGCATTGATCATTTGAACCTAAATTTGAATCTCTAAATTATATTGAATCTTAATAAGACTCAAGACTTCATTAATTTTAAGGAACTTATAAAATTACTAAGCATTTTTGGCTTTATATGACTAAATAAATGATTTATATCTGGACTCAAGACTCCACTAATCTTAAGGAACTTATAAGTTCCTTAAGCATTTTTGGTTTTATATGACTAAATAAAATATTTATATCTGGATTTTGGTAATTAATTTTTTCATCCAATAAGGATCAAAGTAAGTGTTGGAATATTGATAGTGGGAACTATCGTTTCTAATTCTTTCGCATGGTTTAATATGTTTTATTTTCCAATGAATGGCAATATTGTGATGCATCAGCATGTTTTCCCACAGGAAAAGCATTATTTGTGGAATGCCCTTTTCTTCATCTTGATTCCAAGGGTCATTCATTCTACACTTTAGAAGTGCTAAACATTTCAATTTCATGAAGTGCTAAATATTTAAATTTCATGAAGAAGCTGTGTATGTATAAGTTTAGGTGTGCCTGAGTAAATGTATTTGTCTAATTAATAGCATTTTACCTATGAAGAAAAGCCCACTTTAGTATTTTAGGGTTTTCCTTGATTATTAAAAAGTATAGATTTCTTACATAATGATTCCAATAAAGACATAGTGTATTTTGTCTATAGACACATAGATTCCTATATATCATTTTTGTCAAAAGCTTTATATTTGTTCTTATTTTTAAAAACATAGAGTTTTTCTTATCTAGATTAGATACTTTCTTAATTTCTAAGGTGGTTAAAAATAAGTCTTATTCACTGACTTCTGTTTCAACACTCGGCACAGTATAAGAGCTTAAATAAAAGGTTGATGTGTTTTTTTGCCACCACTCAAAGAATATGAAGATATTTCCAGGTGACTCACCTAGAAAGGAAGCACAAAAATTCTCTTGCAATCTGTTACTCTTTCTTTTATCAATATTCTACATTTATAAAAATTTGATTTAACTTTTTAATCTAACTTGTAGTGCCATTCACTGTTCTTATGAGTTCAGCATAGCATTTGAATTCAAGAGTTAATACTCGCAAGCATGTTTTTCTTTTTTTTTTTTTTTTTTTTTTTTGAGATGGAGTCTCGCTCTGTCGCCCAGGCTAGAGTGCTGTGGCCGGATCTCAGCTCACTGCAAGCTCCGCCTCCCGGGTTCACGCCATTCTCCTGCCTCAGCCTCCCGAGTAGCTGGGACTACAGGCGCCCGCCACCTCGCCCGGCTAATTTTTTATATTTTTTAGTAGAGACGGGGTTTCACCGTGTTAGCCAGGATGGTCTCGATCTCCTGACCTCGTGATCCGCCCGTCTCGGCCTCCCAAAGTGCTGGGATTACAGGCTTGAGCCACCGCGCCCGGCCAAGCATGTTTTTCTTGATGCCAAGAGTATAACTCATAAATTTATCTTCAGGATTATAGCAATTCAGTATACTAAGCCTACCTTTAATGTTCATATTATAAACAATAAACTAATTATTCCTTTCCCTTATTTTATTTAGTAATGATCTTCTAGCAGCTTAGCAAATTATAAAAATAAAAGAAATCTGTAATCTGGGTTACATTATGCAACCATGTTAAATCACATTTTAATTTAAAAAGAAGCTCTCACTGTGTTTATACAATTGGAAATTGCTACAAAAGAGGGAAAGATGAGCAAAGAGGGGTCACTGTTTGCAAGGACTTCTAGATGGAAAGGCAGACATACATAAATCTATGCAATCGCAATCATTAGTAAGTAGCTCACTTATAAGAAAGAGACATTAATTTGATATAGAGGAGCAGAAAAAAATTATGGAGAGAGGGGTTTCCATTAAAATTTTGGATATCATGCAAAACTAGCTTCAGTTTTACATATCGACATGAGAAACAGAGATCAATATTTTGGAATATTTCCAGTGAGTAGAACTTAGAATTAAGTTGAATATGCTTATTTGTGCCCTTCATACAGCATCTAACTTTTCTCGGTTTTACTCATAAATCATTCTAATCAAAGTAATATGCTTTATCTAGTAAAATCTCAAGCAGAGGAGTCATTTCTCCTGCTGATATTCTGTTATTTCCCTTAGACTCGGCTAATGATGAACCAGAGATATATCCTAAAATTTGTTAGCATAATTATAAAAAGTAAGTTTTCACTATCTCACAGCTGTAAGTAACTCATTAGTTTCCAAACTTTGAAAATGGGATTTTGATATTTTTTATTTCTAAAAAGAGACTCATACCCTAGTATATCCTAGTATATAATATTTCATATGCCTTTTATATATGTTTCAAATCTTGTGGAAAGAGAATATAACTTTATTCTATTTGTAATATCTATAAGTTTTTACTTTTGTAAAGTTGAGTCTTGTAATAGACTAAATTGTGACTAAATGGATCACAGAAATACAAATTATGCATCTCTGTTTCCCAGATTGAATGAAGGGGGGATTTGCAATGATTTTTGATTAAATATAAGTTACTTTATATTTCACACACAGAAATCAAAATTTTGAGAATTATATCACAGTAAAATACAAGGCAATATCTCTCATAATTAAAATTTGATCTTTTCAGAAAGTAAAGAATCTTTAAGAACATGATCATTTTATAGTAGTTGACATATATTATTGTACATTTCTGGGGATGTTACTGGATGCCCTTTTTAAAAAATAAATCATGGGTTTTTGGCTATTCCAGTGGACTAAGCTAAATGATACAGGAATCTCTTCAACTGCCTCCCCCGCTTTTTTTTTTTTTTTTTTCCTAAGACGGAGTCTCGCTCTGTCACCCAGACTGGGGTGCAGTGGCGCGATCTCAGCTCACTGCAAGCTCCGCCTCCCGGGTTCACGCCATTCTCCTGTCTCAGCCTCCCGAGTAGCTGGGCCTACAGGCGCCTGCCACCTCGCCCGCTAATTTTCTATATTTTTTAGTAAAGACGGGGTTTCTCCGTGTTAGCCAGGATGTTCTCGATTTCCTGACCTCGTGATCTGCCCACCTCTGCCTCCCAAAGTACCTGGATTACAGTTGTGAGCCACTGCGCCTGGCCTCGCCTTTTAATATTATAGAGAAATATTATAGAAAACATAGTATTTGACTATGTCTATAAAAGTTTACAAAAATAAGGAACACTTGGATTAAAAAACTGAGGAATAAGGAAAGCCAAAATGGCAAGTTTGAAATGTTACTTTTGAAGTCTCTGGGAATTTTAGACATAGAGTCTTGCAAGAGGCTGGAGCTCTTGCTTTGGCTATGTGGTCTCTTTTTTGATTCCATACACATTTTAGAATTGCTCTTTTCTAATTCTGTGAAGAATGATGGTGGTATTTTGATGGGAATTGCATTGATTTTGTAGATGGTGCTTGGCAGTCTACATGGTCGTTTTTACAATATTGATTCTACCCATGCGTTTCCACTGTTTGTGTCATCTATAATTTCTTTCAGCAGTGTTTTGTAGTTTTCCTTGTAGAGGTCTTTGGACTCCTTGGTTAGGTGTATTCCTAAGTATTTTATTTTATTTTTTTTTTGCAGCTATTGTAAAAGGGGTTGAGTTCTTGATTTGATTCTCTGCTTGGTGTCTGTTGGTATATAGAGGAGCTACTGACTTGTGTAAATTAATCTTGTATCCAGAAACTTTGCTATACTTTTATCAGTTCTAGGAGCTTTCTGGAGGAGTCTTTAGGGATTTCAAGGTAAATAATCATATTATCAGCAGACAGTGACAGTTTGACTTCCTCTCTATTGATTTGGCTGCCTTTTATTGCTTTCTCTTGTCTGATTGCTCTGGCCAGGACTTCCAGTACTAAGCTGAAGAGGACTGGTGAGAGTGAGCATTCTTGTCTTGCTCCAGTTCTCAGAGGGAATGGTTTCAACTTTTCCCCATTCAGTATTATGTTGGCTGTGGGTTTGTCATAGATGGCTTTTATTACATTGACATATGTCCCTTGTATGCTGATTTTGCTGAGAGTTTTAATCATAAAGGGATGCTGGATTTTGTCAAATGCTTTTTCTGCATCTATTGAAATGATCATGTGATTTTTGTTTTTAAATTGTTTACGTGGTGTATCACATTTATTAAACCATCCCTGCATCCCTGGTATGAAACCCTCTTGATCATGGTGAATTATCTTTTTGATATGTTGTTGGATTCAGTTAGCTAGTATTTTGTTAAACATTTTAGCATCTATGTTCATCGAGGGTATTGGTTTATAGTTTTCTTTTTTGGTTAAGTCCTTTCCTGCCTTTGTTATTAGGGTGATGCTAGCTTCATAGAATGAATTAGGGAGAGTTCCTTCTTTTTCTATCTTGTGGAATAGTGTCAAAAGGATTGGTACTAATTATTCTTTGAATGCCTGGTAGAATTCTTCTGTGAATCCATCTGGTCCTGGGCTTTTATGTTGTTGTTGGTAATTTTAAAATTACCATTTCAATCTCACTGCTTGTTATTAGTCTGCTTAGGGTATCAAATTCTTCCTGATGTAAGCTAGGAGGGTTGTATTTTTTCAGGAATTGATCCATCTTTTCTGGGTTTTCCAGTTTGTGTGTATAAAGGTGTTCATAGTACCCTTGAATGCTCTTTTGTATTTCAGTGATGTCAGTTGTAATGTCTCTTGTTTTGTTTCTTAGTGAAGTTATCTGAATTTTCTCTCTTCTTTTCTTGGTTAAGCTTGCTAATGGTCTATCACTTTTATTTATTTTTTCAAAGAACCAGCTTTTTCTTTCATTTATCATTTGTATTGATTTTTTGTTGTTGTTTCAATTTCATTTAGCTCTGCTCTGATCTTGGCTATTTCCTTTCATCTGCTGGATTTGTTTTTTTTTTTTTTTTTTTTGAGGCGGAGTCTCGCTCTGTCGCCCGGACTGGAGTGCAGTGGCCGGATCTCAGCTCACTGCAAGCTCCGCCTCCCGGGTTTACGCCATTCTCCCGCCTCAGCCTCCCGAGTAGCTGGGACTACAGGCGCCCGCCGCCTCGCCCGGCTAGTTTTTTTGTATTTTTAGTAGAGACGGGGTTTCATCGTGTTCGCCAGGATGGTCTGGATCTCCTGACCTCGTGATCCGCCCGTCTCAGCCTCCCAAAGTGCTGGGATTACAGGCTTGAGCCACCGCGCCCGGCCCATCTGCTGGATTTGGGTTTGGTTTGTTCTTGTTTCTCTAGTTCCTTGAGGCTCAACCTTAGAATGTCAGTTTGTGCTCCTTCAGTCTTTTTGATGTAGGTGCTTAGGACTATGACCTTTCCTTTTAGCACTTCCTTGGCTGTATCCCAGAGGTTTTGGTAGGCTGTGTCGTTACTGTCATTCAGTTCAAAGAATTTTTTAATTTCCATTTTTGGTCCAATGCTCACTCAGGAGCAATTTACTTAATTTCTATGTATTTGCACGATTTTGACGGTTCTTTGTGGAGTTGATTTCCAGTTTTATTCCACTGTGGTCTGAGAGAGTCCTTGATATAATTTCAATTGTCTTAAATTTATTGAGGCTTGTTTTACAACCTATCCTATGGTCTATCTTGAAGAGAGTTTCATGGGCTATCGAATAGAATGTGTATTCTGCAGCTGTTAGATGAAACGTTCTGTGTATATCTGTTAAGTCCCTTTGTTCCAACGTATAGTTTAAATCCATTGTTTCCTCGTTGACTTTCTGTCTGGATGATCTGTCTAACCCTGTCAGTGAAGTATTGAAGTCCCTCACTATTACTGTGTTGCTGTCTATCTTATATCTTACATCTATTAGTAACTGTTTTATAAATTTGGGAGCTCTAGTGTTAGGTGAATATATGTTTAGGATTGTGATATTTTCCTGTTGGACACAGCCTTTTACCATTATATATGTCCTTCTTGGCCTCTTTTAACTGCTGTGACTTTAAAGTTTGTTTTGTCTGATATAAGAATGGACACCTGCTTGCTTTTGGTGTCTTTTGTTTTTTGGTTCTTTTGTACTTTGGTTTTTTTGTTTTTTGTTTTCGCTTTTTAACTTGTATTTTTGTTTTATAGATCCTGTGTAATTTATGCTTTAAAGAGGTTCTGTTTGATGTGTTTCCAAGAATTGTTTCAAGATTTATAGCTCCTATTGGCAGTTCTTGTAGTGATGACTTAGTAATGACAAATTCTCTCAGCATTTATTTGTTTGAAGAAGACTGTATCTTTCCTTCATATATGATGCGTAGTTTCGCTGGATACAAAATTCTTGGCTGATAATTGTTTTGTCTGAGGAGGCTGAATATAGGGCACCAATGCCTTCTTGCTTGGAGGGCTTCCGCTGATAAATCTGATAGGTTTTCCTTTATAGGTTACCTGGTGCTGCTGTCTCACAGCTCTTAAGATTCTTTTCTGTGTCTTAACTTTGGATGATCTGATGACAATGTGCCTAAGTGATGCTCTTTTTGTGATGAATTTCCCAGATGTTCTTTACGCTTCTTATATTAGGATGTCAAGGTCTCTAGCAAGGCTGGGGAAGTTTTCCTTGATTATTCCCCCAAATACATTTTTCAAACTTTTAGAATTATCTTTTTCCTCAGGAACACCGATTATTCTTAGGTTTGGTCATTTAGCATAATCCCAGACTTCTCAGAGGCTCTGTTCATATTTTCTTATTATTTCATCATTGTCTTTGTTGGATTGGGTTAATTTAAATACCTTGTCTTTGAGCTCTGAATTTCTTTCTTCTATTTGTTCAATTCTATTGCTTAGACTTTCCAGAGCATTTCACATTTCTAAAAGTGTGTCCAAAGTTTCCTGAATTTTTTATTGTTTTTTCTTTAAGATCTCTATTTCCTTTAATATTTCTCCCTTCACTTCTTGTATTGCTTTTTGGATTTCCTTGCATTGGGCTTCGCCTTTCTCTGGTGTCTCCCAGATTAGCTAAAAACTTATCTGCTGAATTCTTTTTCAGGTAAATAAGGGATTTCTTCTTTGTTTGGATCCATTGCTGGTAAACTGGTGTGATTTTTTGGGTGGGGGGGGGCGGTGAAGAGCCTCGTTTTGTCATATTACCAGGGTTGGTTTTCTGGTTCCTTATCATTTGAGTAAGCTCTGTCAGAGGGAAGGTCTAGTGCTGAAGGCTGTTGTTCAGATTCTTCTGTCCTACAGGGTATTCTTGTGATGTAGTACTCTCCCATTTTCCTATGGAGGTGGTTTTCTGTCAGTCAAACTGCAGTGATTGTTGTCTCTCTTCTGGATCTAGCCACCCAGCAAGTCTACCCAGCTCTGGGCTTGTACACTGGTACTGGGGATTGTCTGCACAGAGTCCTGTGCTGTGAATCGTCTCTGGGTTTCTCAGTCATGGATACCAGCACCTGTTCTGGTGGAGGTGGTGGGGGGCATTCAATGGACTCCATGAAGGTTCTTAGCTTTGGTGGTTTAATGCTCTATTTTTGTGGTGGTTGTCCTCCTGCCAGGAGGTGGTGATTTCCAGAGAGCATTAGTTATAGTAGTATGGAGAGTGATTGTGGTGGGCAGGACCCTAGAACTCCCAAGATTATATGCCATTGTCTTCCACTACCAGGGTGGGTAGGGAAGGACTATCAGGTGGGGACAGAGCTAGGCATGTCTGATCTCAGACTCTCCTTAGGCGGGTCTTGCTGCAGCTGCTGTGGGGGATGGGGGTGAGGTCCCTGGAGTTCTGTACATAGGTGGATTATGGCTGTCTCTGCTGAATCATGCAGATTATCATGCAGAAAGCTGGCAGTTACAGGTTCCACCCAGCTCCCACACAAACCAAAGGGCTGGTCTCACTCCCACCATGCCCCCCACCAACAGCCCTGAGTCTGTTTCTAGGCAGTGGGCAAGATGGACTTGAGAACTTGCCCCAGGCTACCCACCTCCCAGCTGTGAAAGAAAAGGGCTTGGTTCTTCCCCTGCCTGTGGTGTCTGGACACCAGATTTGCACCTTCCCTTGAGTTCTGGCCAGGTGGCTTCTTGCCCCTTTCAAATTGTTACGAAGTTCATCTAGAGATTTCATTCTCCCTGTGGAGTTTTACCTGTGGCCACCCTCCTGATGGATCCCTGGGGTACCAGACAAGAATGGCCTGCTTGGGGACCCAGCAAGCTCCCAGGGCCTTTCCACTGCTTCCTCTACCCCTGCATTTCACTCAGCTCTCTAAATTGATTCAGTCCCAGGTAAGGCCAGAAACTTTTCCTGCAAACAGACCTTTAGTTTCTCCAGTGGGAGTGTGTGTTTGGGAGAGGAGGGTCTCCCTTTCCCAATTCTGCAGCTGGGGCCCTCACAGTATTTGGGGCGTCTCCTGGGTCCTGCAGGAGCAGTCTGCTTCCTTAGGGGGGTCTGTGGGTCCTCTCGGGATTGCTGGTTTGTTCTTGCAGTTGATCTGGAGCTAAAATTCACAATGCAAGCCTCTGCATGCTGCTCTGTCTGGAGCTCCCCTTTGCTCACTTTTTAATGGGGTTGTTTATTCTTTCCTTGTAAATTTGTTTAAGTTCCTTATAGATGTCCAATATTAGACCATTGTCAGATACACAGTTTGCAAAAAGTTTCTCCCATTTTGTAGGTTGTCTGTTTACTATGTTGATAGTTTATTTTACAGTGCAGAAGCTCTTACATTTAGTTAAATCCCACTTGCCAATTTTTGGTTTTGTTGTGGTTGCTTTTGGTGTCTTTGTCATGAAATATTTGCCCATTCCTATGTCCAGGATGGTATTGTCTAGGTTGTCGTCCAGGGTTTTTACAGTTTTGGGTTTTACATTTAAGGCTTTAATTCATCTTGAGTTGATTTTTGTGTATGGTGTGAGGAAGGGGCCCAGCTTCAATCTTCTCCATATGGCTAGCCAGTTATCCCAACATTATTTACAGAATACAGAGTTTTTCATCATTGCTTTTATCAGTTTTGTTGAAGATCAGATGATCATAGGTATGCGCTCTTATTTCTGGGATCTCTATTCTGTCCCACTGATCTATGTTTTTGCACCAGTACCATGACATGTTGGTTATGGTAGCTCTGTAGTATAGTTTGAAGTTGGATAATGTGATGCTTCCAGTTTTGTTCTTTTCGCTTAGGATTGCTTTGGCTATTTGGGCTCTTTGGTTCCATATGAAATTAAGGATAGGTTTTTTTTTTTTTTTTTTTTTTCTAGTTCTGTAAATAATTTCCTTATTTGTTAGGAATAGCATTGAATCTATAAAATTGCTCTCAATACTACGTCCATCTTAATGATACTGATTCTTTCTATTAATAAGCATGGAATGTTTTCCCATTTGTTTGTGTCTTCTGTGATTTCTTTGAGCAGTGTATTGTAATGCTCATTACAGAGATCTTTCACCTCCATAGTTAGCTGTATTCCTAGGTATTTTATTTTTGTGTGTGGCAATCATGAATGGGATTGTCTTCCTGATTTGGCTCTCACCTTGACTGTTGCTGGGGTATAAGAATGCTAGTGATTTTCTTTCTTTCTTTTTTTTTTTATAGGTAACTTTATATACTCTTTTTTTTTTTTTTTCATTATACTTTAAGTTCTAGGGTACATGTGCACAACATGCAGGCTTGTTACATATGTATACATGTGCCATGTTGGTGTGCTGTACGCATTAACACATCATTTACATTAGGTATATCTCCTAATGCTATCCCTCCCCCCTCCCCCCTCCCCACAATAGACCCTGATGTGTGATGTTCCCCTTCCTGTGTCCAAGTGATCTCATTGTTCAATTCCCACCTATGAGTGAGAACATGTGGTATTTGGTTTTCAGTTCTTGCGATAGTTTGCTGAGAATGATGGTTTTCAGCTGCATCCATGTCCCTACAAAGGACACAAACTCATCCTTTTTTATAGCTGCATAGTATTCCATGGTGTATATGTGCCACATTTTCTTAATCCAGTCTGTCACTGATGGACATTTGGGTTGATTCCAAGTCATTACTATTGTGAATAGTGCGGCAATAAACATACGTGTGCATGTGTCTTTATAGCAGTATAACTTATAATCCCTTGGGTATATCCCCAGTAATGGGATGGATGGGTCATATGGTACATCTAGTTCTAGATCCTTGAGGAATCGCCACACTGTTTTCCAAAATGGTTAAACTAGATTACAGTCCCGCCAATGGTGTAAAAGTGTTTCTATTTCTCCACATCCTCTCCAGCACCTGTTGTTTCCTGATTTTTTTAATGATTGCCATTCTAACTGGTGTGAGATGATATCTTATTGTGGTTTTGATTTGCATTACTCTGATGGCAAGTGATGATCAGCATTTTTTCATGTGTCTGTTGGTTATATGAATGTCTTCTTTTGAGAAGTGTCTGTTCATATCCTTTGCCCACTTGTTGATGGGGTTGTTTGTTTTTTCTTGTAAATTTGATTGAATTCTGTATAGGTTCTGGATATTAGCCCTTTGTCAGATGAGTAGATTGCAAAAATTTTCTCCCATTCTGTAGGTTGCCTGTTCACTCTGATGGTAGTTTCTTTTGCTGTGCAGAAACTCTTTAGTTAATTAGATCCCATTTGTCAATTTTGGCTTTTGTTGCCGTTGCTTTTGGTGTTTTAGACATGAAGTCCTTGCCCATGCCTATGTCCTGAATGGTATTACCTAGGTTTTCTTCTAGGGTTTTTATGGTTATAGGTCTAACATTTAAGTCTCTAATCCATCTTGAATTAATCTTTGTATAAGGGGTAAGGAAAGGATCCAGTTTCAGCTTTCTACTTATGACTAGCCAATTTTCCCAGCACCATTTATTGAATAGGGAATCCTTTCCCCATTTCTTGTTTCTCTCAGGTTTGTCAAAGATCAGATGGCTGTAGATGTGTGGTATTATTTCTGAGGATTCTGTTCTGTTCCATTGGTCTGTATCTCTGTTGTGGTACCAGTACCATGCTGTTTTGGTTACTGTAGCCTTTTAGTATAGTTTGAAGTCAGGTAGGGTGATGCATCCAACTTTGTTCTTTTGGCTTAGGATTGTCTTGGCAATGCAGGGTCTTTTTGGGTTCCATAGGAACTTTAAAGCAATTTTTTTCCAATTCTGTGAAGAAAGTCATTGGTAGCTTAATGGGGATGGCATTGAATCTATAAATTACCTTGGGCAGTATGGCCATTTTCACGATATTGATTCTTCCTATCCATGAGCATGGTATGTTCTTCCATTTGTTTGTGTCCTCTTTGATTTCACTGAGCAGTGGTTTGTAGTTCTCCTTGAAGAGGTCCTTCACATCCCTTGTAAGTTGGATTCCTAGGTATTTTATTCTCTTTGAAGCAATTGTGAATGGGAGCTAATTCATGATTTGGCTCTCTGTTTATCTGTTACTGGTGTATAAGAATGCTTGTGATTTTTGCACATTGATTTTGTACTCTGAGACTTTGCTGAAGTTGCTTATCAGCTTAAGGAGATTTTGGGCTGAGACAATGGGGTTTTCTAAATATACAATCATGTCATCTGCAAACAGAGACAATTTGACTCCTTCTTTTCCTAACTGAATGCCCTTTATTTCTTTCTCTTGCCTGATTGCCCTAGCCAGAACTTCCAACACTATGTTGAATAGGAGTGGTGACAGAGGGCATCCCTGTCTTGTGCCATTTTTCAGAGGGAATGCTTCCAGTTTTTGCCCATTCAGTATGATATTGGCTGTGGGTTTGTCATAAATAGCTCTTATTATTTTGAGATACATTCCATCAATACCGAATTTATTAAGAATTTTTAGCATGAAGGGCTGTTGAATTTTGTCAAAGGCCTTTTCTGCATCTATTGAGATAATCATGTGGTTTGTCTTTGGTTCTGTTTACATGCTGGATTATGTTTATGGATTTGCATATGTTGAAGCAGCCTTGGATCCCAGGGATGAAGCCCACTTGATCATGGTGGATAAGTTTTTTGATGTTCTGCTGGATTCAGTTTGCCAGTATTTTACTGAGGATTTTTGCATCGATGTTCATCAGGGATATTGGTCTAAAATTCTCTTTTTTTGTTGTGTCTCTGTCAGGCTTTGGTATCAGGATGATGTTGGCCTCGTAAAATGAGTTAGGGAGGATTCTCTCTTTATCTATTTCTTGCAATAGTTTCAGAAGGAATGGTACCAGCTCCTCCTTGTACCTCTGGTAGAATTTAGCTGTGAATCCATCTGGTCCTGGACTTTTTTTGGTGGGTAGGCTATTAATTGTTGTGTCAATTTCAGAGCCTGCTATTGGTCTATTCAGGGATTCAACTTCTTCCTGGTTTCGTCCTGGGAGAGTGTAAGAGTCCAGGAATTTATCCATTTCTTCTAGGTTTTCTAGTTTATTTGTGTAGAGGTGTTTATAGTATTCTCTGATGGTAATTTGTATTTCTGTGGGGTCGGTGATGATATCCCCTTTATTATTTTTTATTGAGTCTATTTGATTCTTCTCTCTTTTCTTCTTTATTAGTCTTGCTAGTGGTCTATCAATTTTGTTGATTTTTTCAAAAAAACAGCTCCTGGATTCATTGATTTTTTGAAGGCTTTTTTGTGTCTCTGTCTCCTTCAGTTCTGCTCTAACCTTAGTTATTTCTTGCCTTCTGCTAGCTTTTGAATGTGTTTGCTCTTGCACCTCTAGTTCTTTTAATTGTGATGTTAGGGTGTCAATTTTAGATCTTTTCTGCTTTCTCTTGTGGGCATTTAGTGTTATAAATTTCCCTCTACACACTGCCTTAAATGTGTCCCAGAGATTCTGCTATGTTGTATCTTTGTTCTCGTTGGTTTCAAAGAGCATCTTTATTTCTGCCTTCACTTCGTTATGTACCCAGTAGTCACTCAGGAGCAGGTTGTTCAGTTTCCATGTAGTTGAGTGGTTTTGATTGAATTTCTTAGTTCTGAGTTCTAGTTTGATTGCAGTGTGCTCTGAGAGACAGTAATAATTTCTGTTCTTTTACATTTGCTGAGGAGTGCTTTACTTCCAACTATGTGGTCAATTTTGGAATAAGCGTGATGTAGTGCTGAGAAGAATGTATATTCTGTTGATTTGGGGTGGAGAGTTCTATAGATGTCTATTAAGTCCACTTGGTGCAGAGTTGAGTTCAATTCCTGGATATCCTCATTAACTTTCTGTCTTGTTGATCTGTCTAATGTTGACAGTGGGGTGTTAAAGTCTCCCGTTATTATTGTATGGGAGTCTAAGTCTCTTTGTATGTCTCTAGGGACTTGCTCTATGAATCTGGATGCACCTCTATTGGGTGCATATATATTTAGGATAGTTAGCTCTTCCTGATGAATTGATCCCTTTACCATTATGTAATGGCCTTCTTTATCTCTTTTGATCTTTGATGGTTTAAAGCCTCCTTTATCAGAGACTAGGATTGCAACCCTTGCTTTTTTTGTTCTCCATTTGCTTGGTAGATATTCTTCCATCCCTTTATTTTGAGTCTATGCGTGTCTCTGCATGTGAGATGGGTCTCCTGAATACAGCAAACTGATGGGTCTTGACTCTTTATCCAATTTGCCAGTCTTTGTCTTTTAATTGGATCATTTAGTCCATTTACATTTAAGGTTAATATTGTTATGTGTGAACTTGATCCTGTCATTATGATATTAGCCGGTTATTTTCTTCGTTAGTTGATGCAGTTTCTTCATAGCATTGATGGACTTTACAATTTGACATGTTTTTGCAATGGCTGGTACCTGTTGTTCCTTTCCATGTTTAGTGCTTCCTTCAGGATCTCTTGTAGGGCAGGCCTGTTGGTGACAAAATCTGTAAGTATTTGCTTGTCTGTAAAGGATTTTATTTCTCCTTCACTGATGAAACTTAGTTGGCTGGATATGAAATTCTGGGTTGAAAATTCTTTTCTTTAAGAATGTTGAATATTGGCCCCCACTCTCTTCTGGCTTGTAGGCTTTCTGCCGAGAGATCTGCTGTTAGTCTGATGGGCTTCCCTTTTTGTGTAACCCGACCTTTCTCTCTGGCTGTCCTTAACATTTTTTCCTTCATTCCAATTTTGGTGAATCTGACAATTATTTGTCTTGGAGTTGCTCTTCTCAAGGAGTATGTTTGTGGCGTTCTCTGTATTTCCTGAATTTGAATGTTGGCCTTCCTTACTAGGTTGGGGAAGTTCTCCTGGATGATATCCTGTAGAGTGTTTTCCAACTTGGTTCCATTTTCCCCATCACTTTCAGGCACACCAATCAGACGTAGATTTGGTCTTTTCACATAATCCCATGTTTCTTGGAGGCTTTGTTCATTTCTTTTTACTCTTTTTTCTTTAGACTTCTCTTCTCTCTTCATTTCATTCATTTGATCTTCAATCGCTGATACTCTTTCTTCCAGTTGATCGAATCGGTTACTGAAGCTTGTATATTTGTCACGTAGTTCTCGTGTTATGGTTTTCATCTCTATCAGTTCTTTTAAGGTCTTCTCTGCCTTGATTATTCTAGTTATCCATTCATCCATTCTTTTTTCAAGGTTTTTAGTTTCTTTGCACTGAGTACCTAGTTCCTCCTTTAGATCTGAGAAGTTTGATCGACTGAAGCCTTCTTCTGTCAACTCGTCAAAGTCATTCTCCGTCCAACTTTGTTCTGTTGCTGGCGATGAGCTGCATTCCTTTGGAGGGGGAGATGTGCTCTGATTTTTTGAATTTCCAGCTTTTTTGCACTGCTTTTTCCCCATCTTTATGGTTTTATCTGTCTTCGGTCTTTGATGATGGTGACGTACTGATGGGGTTTTGGTGTGGGTTTCCTTTCTGTTTGTTAGTTTTCCTTATAACAGTCAGGACCCTCAGCTGTAGGTCTGTTGGAGTTTGCTTGAGGCCCACTCCAGACCCTGTTTGCCTGGGTGTCAGCAGCGGAGGCTGCAGAAGATAGAATATTGCTGAACAGCGAGTGTTGCTGTCTGATTCTTGCTCCGGAAGTTTCGTCTCAGGGGTTTACCCAGCTGTGTGAGGTGTGAGGTGTCGGTCTGCACCTAGTGGGGGATGTCTCCCAGTTAGGCTACTCAGGCATCAGGGACCCACTTGAGCAGGCAGTCTGTCCGTTCTCAGATCTCAACCTCTGTGCTGGGAGATCCACTGCTGTCTTCAAAGCTGTCAGACAGGGGCATTCACCTCTGCTGAAGTTTCTGCTGCTTTTTGTTTAGCTATGCCCTGTCCCCAGAAGACTAGTGTACAGAGGCAGGCTGGCCTCCTTGAGCTGCGGTGGGCTCCACCCAATTTGATTTTCCTGGCGGCAACGGCAGGTGCCTCTTCCCCAGCCTCGCTGCTGTCTTGCAGTTAGATCTCAGACTGCTATGCTAGCAATGAGGGAGGCTCCGTGGGCGTGGGACCCTCTGGGCCAGGTGTGGGATATAATCTCCTGGTGTGCTGTTTGCTAAGACCCTTGGGGAAATGCAGTATTAGGGTGGGAGTTAACCGATTTTCCAAGTGTTGTGTGTCTCAATTTCCTTTGGCTAGGAAAAGGAATTCCCTTCCCCCTTGTGCTTCCCAGGTGAGGTGATGCCTCGCCCTGCTTCAGCTCTCGCTGGTCAGGCTGCACCCACGGACCAGCGTCAACTGTCTGACATGCCTCAGTGAGATGAGCCTGGTACCTCAGTTGAAAATGCAGAAATCACCCGTCTTCTGTGTCACTCACACTGGGAGCTGGAGGCTGGAGCTGTTCCTATTTGGTCATCTTGGGCATGCCTACTAGTGATTTTCATACATTGATTTCGTATCCTGCAACTTTTCGAAAGCTGTTTATCAGCTGAAGGTGCTTTGGGGCTGTGGCAGTGGGGTTTTCTAGATATAGAATCATGTCTTCTGCAAACAGAGGTAGTTTGAATTCCTCTCTTCCTATTTGGCTGCCCTTTACTTCTTTCTATTGCCTGATTGCTCTAGCTAGGACATCCAATACTATGTTGAAAAGACGTGGTGAGAGAGGGCCTGCTTGTCTTGTGCCAGTTTTCAAGGCAAATGAAAGCTTTTAGCCATTCAGTATGATGTTGGCTGCGTGTTTGTCGTAGATTTCTCTTGTTCTTTTGAGGTATCTTTCTTCAATACCTAGTTTGTCAAGTTGTCGAGAGTGTTTTTTTTTTTTTTTTGAGACGGGGTCTTGCTCTGTCGCCCAGGCTGGAGTGCAGTGTGGCCAGATCTCAGCTCACTGCAAGCTCCGCCTCCCGGGTTTACTCCATTCTCCTGCCTCAGCCTCCCGAGTAGCTGGGACTACAGGCACCCGCCACCTCACCCGGTTAGTTTTTTGTATTTTTTAGTAGAGACGGGGTTTCACCATGTTAGCCAGGATGGACTTGATCTCCTGACCTCATGATCCGCCCGTCTCGGCCTCCCAAAGTGCTGGGATTACAGGCTTGAGCCACCGCGCCTGGACTGTTTGTCGAGAGTTTTTAACTTGAAGTGGTGATGAACTTTATGAAAAGAGTTTTCTGCATCTATTGAGATAACCATCTAGTTTTTCTTTTTGTCTGTTTATGTGAACTACGTATATTGATTTGCATATGTTGAAGCAACCTTGCATCCACAGATGAAGTCTGCTTGATCACAGTGGATCAGCTTTTTCATGTGCTGCTGATTTTGGTTTTCAAGAATTTTGTTGAGGATTTTTTCATTCATGTTCATCAAGAATTTTGGCCTGAAGTTTTCTTTTTTTGTTGTGTCTCTGCCATGTTTTGGTGTCAGGATGATGCAGGCCTCATAGAATGAGTGGGTGAGGAGTTCCTCCTCCTCAATTTTTTTGAATTGTTTCAGTTGGAATGCTACCCCCTCTTCTTTATACATCTGGTAGGATTTGACCGTGAACTCATCATGTCCTGGTTTTTCTTTGTTTGCTAAACTATTTATAACTGATTCAAGTTTGGAGTTCATTATTGTCTGTTCAGGGAATGTATTTCCTTTTTGTTCAGTCTTGGGAGGGTGCATGTGTCCAGGAATGCATGCATCTCTTCGTTTTCTAGTTTGTGTTCATAGAGGTGTCTGTAGTAGTTTCTGATGTCTGTTTTTATTTCTGTTGGGTCGGTGGTAACATTCCCTTTGTTATTTCTAATTATATTTATGTGATACTTCTGTCTTTTCTTGTTTATTAGTCTACATAGTGAACTATCTACCTTATAGTTTTGAAAACAGGAACCCCTGGATTTGTTGATCTTTTGAATGGTTTTTTATGTCTTGATTTTCTTCAGTTCAACTCTGATTTTTGTTATTTCTTGTATTCTGCTAGCTTTGGGGTTGACTTCTTGTTTGGTTAATTCTTTCAGTTGTGATGTTAAGTTGTTAATTTGAGAAATTTCTAACTTTTTGATATGGGTATCAGGTGCTATGAATTTCCCGCTTAACACTGCCTTAGCTGTGTCTCAGGGATTCTAGTATATTGTACCTTTGTTATCATTATTTTCAAAGAACCTCTTGATTTCTGCCTTAATTTCATTATTTGTGCAAAAGTCATTTAGGAGCATGTTGTTTGATCTCCATGTAATTGCATGGTTTTGAGTGATTTTCATATCCTTGACTTCTATTATTATTGGACTGTGGTTCAAGAGTGTGTTTGGTATGATTTTGGTTCTTTTGTATTTGCTGAGGATTGTTTTATGTTCAATTATGTGGTCAATTTTATTTATGTATTTGTTTGTTATTGTATTTATTTAGTTATTTGGAGACAAGGTCTCATTCTGTCACCCAGGTTGGGGTTCACTGGTGCAGTCTTGGCTCACTGTAATCTTTGCTCCCCAGGCTCATGCGATCCTCCCACCTCAGCCTCTTGAAGTAGCTGAGACTATAGGCACACACCATCACACCTGACTATTTTTTTTTGTATTTTTAGTAGAGACAGGGTCCCCCCATGTTACCCAGTCTGGTCTCGAACTCCTGAGCTCAAGAAATCTGTCCATCTTGCTCTCCCAATGTGATGGGTTTACAGGCATGAGCTACCACACCTGGCCTTATGTGGTTGATTTTAGAGTATGTGCCATGTGTGGCAATGAGAATAATGTATATTCTTTTGTTTTTGGGTGGAGAGTTTGTAGAAGTCTATCAGATCCATTTGGTCTAATCTTGAGTTCAGGTCCTGAATATTTTTGTTGATTTTCTGCCTCAATGATCTTTCTAATATTGTCATTGGAATGTTGAAGTCTCCCATTATTATGGAGACTATTAAAAATTCAAATGCTGTTTTTTGACTTTCTGGTAATAGCCAGGCTACAGAGGAAAGGGAAGACTGCAGAGGAAAGGGAATGCTTATAAATTTCTAGTGACTGTGGAAAGCAGCTTGGAGATTTCTCAAATAACTTAAAACAGAGCTACCTTTTGACTCAGCAATCTCATTACGGGATATACACCCCAAAGAAAAGACACATGCACTTGTATATTCATTACTGCACTATTTACAATAGCAAAAACATGAAATCAACCTAGATGCCCATCAATGATAGCTTGGATAAAGAAAATGTGGTACATATACATCAAGGAATGCTAAGAAAAGTTACCTTTTACCACACAAACCATATCACAACACTCCCTCCCTTAAAATTCTTCAACTATTTTCTTATTTTACTTAAATAAATATCAAACTTGTTTCTGTAGTTTACCACTTCCCATGTGTTCCCCTGATTTCATCTCTCATTCTGCTGCTTCGCATCCACTCTCTAGCAACTCTGGCATTCTTGTTCCTCTAGAATTTATTTATTCGTAGGGAATTTCCATTTGCTATTTTTCTCTGCTTGAATTTGTTTTTCTCACCCATTTAAATGGTTGGAAGCTATTCATTATTCTTTCATATCTCTACTCAAATGTCATCTGTTTAAAGGGATTTTTGACCACCCTGTATCCTAGTTACCTTTTATTCATTTAAATAGAATATTATCTTTATAGCACTTGTCATGATCTACAGCCTTTGAAAAAATACTTGTGTTAATCTCCCTTTCACATAAAGTACAAGTTCTATGAATGCTGAAACTTACTCACTGATATATTCTCAGAGTCCAGAGGCATCCCTAGCTTAATAGTAATAAAAAAGAAAAATAGGTGTTCTTTTATGAATAAGCAAACATAAGTAGGCATTTCTGAATTTAAATACTGGTTAAAATTGGACTTTTAACATAACTTTGGAAATCTTATAGACTATACAAAACAATGTAAATCAATTTTCATATAGTCTGTGCTTCGTTTAAAAAAATACAGTTAAGTTACCCTGGTTCATCAATGACATAAGAAGAAATAGCCTTTCACTGGCTATAAAATGTCACAAAGTTTTCAATGTATTTATTGTCTACCTAAGACAAGAGAGAAACTCATTGGTAATTATAATCCCGTATTTCTAAAATATCACCTGGATTTGCCAAATATGTGAAATTAAAGCTGCATATCCCTGTGCAAAACAATGATATTGAGACAAACAGAGGCTCACTGTTTCCTTTCAACCTGTCCTTGAAAACCAGGCAAAAAGTTGTTAACCCTGCTGTAAAGGTGCCGTAGAATACCTTGACAATTAAGCCACTCAAAGCTGAAAATAACAGTGAAGTTGACTGATTCATCAGGATATCACTCTTCCCAGACAGGTGTGACCAAAGTAAGAGTTTCTGCAAATCTGTTGAGGAGGATGCATTTTTCCATTGTGAATGACTACATCAAATGTTGCCTCAGAAGGGGAAGATAAAGAAAGAAATTTAAATATTCTAGATACAGGATAATGATTTATTCACATTTGGAAAACCTATAGTTATGCTGAGAAATGGGTTCCTATGTTTTGGTTACAGAAATTAAACATATTTTCTCATCAAGGAAATACTTTTAAATTCTGGCACACCAAGCACACTTTGGTAAGGACCAACTCTTCATATTATAGTACGAGAAATACACAATATATACACTACAGAAGCTGATCCAATTATGTGGCCCAAACTCAGTGAGTCTGTCTTTGGTTATATATGCTAATTTTAGTTTACCACATATTTATTTAGCATCTACTGTTCCAAGCATGGAGGATATGGAGGTAAATAATGCCATGTCCTTTTACTGGGAAGTTGTTTCAAAAGGGATCATTTAACTACCATGCAGCAAGTACCAAAACAAGCGTTTGATTGTCTTGAATAACAATCAACATATATGGAGGAGTCAAAAAAGATATCCTGGAATAGTAAACACAAGAGAAAATACACAAGGTTTGAGATAATATTCCAGAACAAAACACTAGCCTTGAAACATAAATCAACAAAGAAGAAAAGGGTATTCTAGGAAGTGGTAATAACATGCTCAGATGCCTAATGGGTCGTCAGATTTAATAGTGAATTAATCATTTGTACACCAGTGAAAGATGGTGTACAATTTCCATGTGATGCAGTGAAATAAAAAGCTTCCATACTGTTGGAAGGTAAAGTTCTCAGCAGAGTTTAGTGGAACATGAGACTTGACTGATAATCTTGGGTAAGTCTAAAAGGCCATTACACATTAGTTGTGAGTAGTGGGAGAATCAAAATTATTGAAAAACCTCCACTTTGGAAATCTGGTTGTTATCCACCTGTAACACCATATCCTAGTCATTTGTTGTTATAAACTTAGTTGCATTGAAGTGGAAGTTCTTAATCTTATAGCTAAGGAAAGAGAACACTTGGTCATGGCTGATAAAAAAGGAGATAGCTGGCTGGCTGCAGTGGCTCACGCTTGTAATCCCAGCACTTTGGGAGGCTGAGGCAGGTGGATAGCCTGAGGTCAGAAGTTTGAGACTAGCCTGGACAACATGGTGAAATACCGTCTCTACTACAAATACAAAAATTAGCCAGGCATAGTGGTGGGCGCCTGTAATCCCAGCTACTCAGGAGGCTAAGGCAGGAGAATCGCTTGAACCCGGGAGACGGAGGTTGCAGTGAGCTTAGATCACACCACTGCACTCCAGCCTGGGTGACAGAAGGAGACTTCCATCTCAAAAAAAAAAAAAAAAGGAGATAGCTTGACAGGACAATGATTCAAAGGGCATACCTGCCTACCACTATCCTGTAGCAAGTTGAATTCCCTGCAAGTTGAATTCCCTGCAAAGTTGAATTCCCTGCAAATGAAGCCCACAGACAGTCAAATCAGGCTTTATGAGATAGTAGTTCCAGAAAACTCTAAGACTGGTAAATAAGAACTCTGCTATATTTTTTAATAGACGATAAAACTCACTGAGGGTAGAGACTGTGGATACTTTGACCACCATCTTATAACTAGTACCTAAATCAATACCCAGCATATTATAAGTGCTCAGAAAATAATTGTTGAATGAATGAATAATTCAAAGATCTTCTAAATGAAATTAAGTTGAAATTGAAAGATAAATAGGACATTTTGAGCCCTCTGTCAAAAAATAAAGTATTGGTAAATTTCTGGAGGTGAGAGACAGTAAATATAGAGGGAATTGTGAGATCAGTACAATTCTAGTGGTCTTAGACATTTCAGGAGAGGAAAATATGTTTGTAATAAACACTACAGAAGAAAAAACAGAGGTTCAGTATAAAACAGAACACTTGGTGCCACTGTGGTAGTATGGAGGGCTTATGGAGATAATAAGTACGAAAATGTAATAATCTTCATAGATGTATGACTTTTCCTCACAATACTCAGTAGCCTAGATATGGAGAAGAGAGTTATATTCAAATGATTCAAATTTGTTCTAACACTGTTTCCATTTCAAAATTCTAAGAAGTGATTACCAGAGGTATTTAAATTTGAAAACATGATATTAGTATTATGTATTTTAGATTGGTAAAATTAAAAAAATAATTTAGCAGAAAAGTAAAATGCTTCTTCGATACAATTGTGAAAAGAAAATCTTCTGGCAAATTACATTTAAATAAGTTTAATTGATCAATGAACCATTCACGAATTGGGTAGACCTCAGAATTACAGCAGATTCAGCCAGACTCCCATGCAGCCATGTGGTGGAAGAAGATTTATAGACGAAAGAAGGGAAGAGACATACAGAAACTGGAAGTGAGGTATAGAAACAGCTGGATTGGTTACAGGTTGGCATTGTCTTATTTGAACACTTAGCAGTGTATGAGTGGTTGAAGTATGGCTGCGTCAATTGGCCAAGACTCAGCTATTGTCACAGGCACATACTTCTAAGTTAGGTTTTCAATCTTGTCTGCCTATTAAGTTAGGTTACAGTTCATCCACAAGTACTTAAATATAAAGGTACAGAGTCCTTCTCAGGCCATATTTAGTTTGCTTTAACACAATTTATTTTAAATAAATGTTTAGGAATGAGAAGTTTATTATTAAAGAACTTAAGAACTTCTAAAAAAGATTATCTTATGCTTTTACTTTATTTATTTGTAGCCTATGACTTTATTTCTTAGAATAAAAGATTTATATTTCCTTAAAAAAAACTGGAGTACTATTGTATACAGTAGATACAGTAGGAGTGATAAATGTTTCCTTGAATATAATTGTTTAAGTGCAATTTTTTAAATCTTAAAAAAGTATTTATTTTACATACTGTTAAAATAGACATAATATTAGGAAAGATGTGTATTAGGTTTTTATGTCCTTTTTATGCAGTTGTACTTGTACTTCGGTAGTTTTTAAAAAGTTGGTCCTGTGGCTTGCTCATGTCATAAGATTTAATAGTGAATTAATCATTCGTACACCAGTGGAAGATGGCTTAATCAATATCAGAAATATAGCCTTTACTAAAACAACGTACACTTTGAATAAACCCCTCTTATGAACTGAGAGTCATATTTCTTAAAACATTAAACCAACAGCATTAAATTTGGTTTGGAATTAGAGTGATCTCAGAATCATATTTGACCAGTCTAACCCAAAATGTGCCCATCTATACATTCACATCTATGCAATAAACTCATCTAATACATTATTAACACAGGTTGAAAATAATAATGGACCAAGAATTAATTTTTTATGTGCAATATGAATCTTCAGTCTTGTACTTCACAAGAAGCAAATGAAATTTTCTAAACCAGTCAAGAGATTGGAGACAAAAATGATAAAAAGGAATCTAATTTCAAAGAATTTCTTAGTGAAATCAACTTACTCAAATGGTTCAGAACAATAATGATGCTTACAAATGTGTGGTGAATAGAACAATAAGCACAAAGGAATCATCACTTTTAACACTGGTTTGCTTTTTGAGCAGCTTTTGAGCAACATTCTGCTTTGTTGAATCCTATCTTTACAATGTAGGGTCCACTTCCCAAAGTTCTTAAAAGAGGCAATTAAGATGCTGGAAGAAAGTTCAAATACTTACAACTAGACAGTTGTTTGCTATTTTAAAGTCTTATTTTGATAAAAATTAATGCTTACCGTTATAGTATTTTGCAAACCCTTGTCTCCATTCTTTAGCCATAAGAAAGCATAGGAATACATGTGATATCCCCGAAATCACCACTATGGGAGGGTTCTTGAAACATAGTCCACATTTTCTTTATTGAACTGAGAATTATTTCTATTTAAAAAAAAAATGAAAAAAATACACACACACACGCATGCACACACAAGAGAAACACAATCCTCATCTACATACATATGTCTATGTAAATAAGTTTTAGAGAGAGCACACTGCTGCTTCCAAGCACAAACTTTAGAATGTTTCTTACATGGCAGCAAGAACCACAGGATCCATGAAAAGGTAAGGCTTTCTGTTGGCTGTGTCATATGTTCCCAGTGCTTTGAAGAATGAGTGGTATGATCTAGTCCCTTTATAAGGATTCAATTATTTTTACTAAATATGTCTTCATTTGGATGCAAGTAACTGAAAACCAAAGAGCATCCAGTTTTCGTCATTTTTGTTTGACCCACTATATATAACCCTAATCCTCTTTTTGGAAAAGTTATGTTACCAGAAGAGTCATGCAATGATTTTTCTAAGAAATAAATTTTTGAGTTGTGGTTCATGTAGAAATCACTTGTCTTGAACACTTTGTACCCTTTAAATGTATATATTTTGGAGAGTGCCTTAATACTTTTTTCGAGAGTAGATTTGTCACTGGCTAGTTATGATATGTGCTCTTAAGTGAGACATTTCTCTCCTTGACCAAACTTAAGCCAGGCTTTTCTGAGCCCTTTTCTTGACTAGGCCTCCACCTTTGCTATAAAGACTTGAAAAAAACATTAGCATAGATTCTAATAGCTCACGGCCACATCTCTAACATAATTCAAGCCTCCCTTAAACTGTCTGCCTGAAAAGACTCAAGTCTGACCCCAAAATTTTACAGTTGGTTTCAGCCAACCCCTGAGGATAGGGCCTCTGTCTTCCATTCCCTGTGTGAGGATAGAATACTAACTTTGATAATTGCCTGCTGGCACACACAGCTAGCTTCATACCATTTACTCTCGGTGACCCTTTGTAATTCTTCACTTCCCTGATTCAACTGATCCCTTACTCTCTCCTCTCCCTAGTTCCTCATTCTTAATTTAAATACTCAGTAATCTCTACACAAATTGAAGCTGAGTTCAGTCTACACTGGATACATTTTCTTCTATACAAATTAAAGCTGAGTTCAGTCTACACTGGACAATTTTTTCTATTGCAATAGTTATTATTGATTAAAATCTTTCCATATCACTTGAGTGTGCAGATTGGTGTATATTTGAAACAAATTTAACATTTTAGAGTCTCAATTTACTCATTTGTAAAGTGTGGATACTAATTACCAGTTACAGTTTTATAGGATTGTTGAGAGGGTGAAGTAATACATGCCATGCACCTTGTCTAGTTTTCAAACAGAAATTAGAAATGCTTTCACCATTTTCCTTTTTCTTTGCCCATGGTGATATGTTTTATATGACAATTCCAAACATGAATTTTCATAAAACCAGACAGTAAGTAGTATGTCCAACTGGCTTCTAGAATATTGAAACAATACATTCCATACCATACACTCAAATGCATTTAGATCGTCCTGAGCACATTTTCATATTTTCTCACTAATGAAGTAAGTGCCTGTCTCTCATTCTCCCCCTACCACCTTTATGTATGGTCATAGTACTACACATTTTCAAGTTTCATATGCTAGGCCTAATGCATCATGTCTTTTGCTCCTTAACAGCAGAATAAATATTCAGAAGCAGGATATATGCCTGAATTTCCAAGAGCATTAAAAAATAACGATCACATAGAGAAGGTCATGAATGTGTTCTGAGCCCGGAGCCCCCCCATTGAACTACTGGGCAGAACAAGTGTGCTAGTTCTGTCTCCCTAAACTCAGAAGAGTTGTCTGTAGACAACACCATAGATGGCATCTTAAACAATCATGTATGGTAGACAGCATGGACTGTCTATGAAATTGCTTTAGGTAGACACGCACCCACTACTTGCCTCTGACTCTCTTCTCTCATATTGCTGACTTTGTATCCTAGCTTCTGATTTCTGCTTTTGGACTCTTAAGATTTCAACTTCAAGTTATGCTTCACTCTGTTCTCTACTAGAATTCCCATTCAGCATGATGGACATTGCTTATGTTAATGTTCCCTCTGCACGGACTTCCTTTAACAGCCTGAAAATGCGGACTCTTTGTCTCCTCTTTCAGAAGAAAAAACTGAGACAGGAGTAGATGAAGAGCTGTGATGGACAGAATAATCATTTTCTGATTGTGATTTTCCTAAACTTAGATGATAATAGTTAGAGGGAAAGAAGAGAGAAAATAGAAGTATGTAAAGGCAAGCACCTGGATAGTGCACAGGAGAAATGTGAGAATGCCATGATTGATCCCACAATCATCTAGCAATGAGGATTATATAATGGTGAGGAGACTTTCCCTTTGCACTGTTGTTATTTAAATAGTTAACAACTTTTATTTCATATTATATTATTTGTATTCCATAACGCTTTTGGAAATTTAAAATCCGGATATTTATTTATAAAGGAATACTTATTCTTCACCTACAAACAGGGTTGATACATCATATTGTAAAAAATATTAGAGTAAAGGCTTACTGGCTTCTATTCCACTTGTTTAGAGTTTTTTGTTTTATATTGTTGTTTATATAGTTTCTCTATATACATAGATCATCCAGTGATTCAGACACAGTGAATGAAATGGGAATCTAGTTATCAGAATTGGGGTAAAAGTATGTTGTGAACAGATAACATTTTATTATGAGGGCTAAGGCACAAATTTAAAGACTGTTTAACGAGTGGTAGCTGAGTTTCAGATTATTGGGTTAAAATTCTTTCAGTTCCTATTGAATTTGACAGGCTATAATAAATTGAGAGAGGGTGTGGAGCATGATAGGGAATGTGCTATGACTTGACCTCTGCTGTAGACAAGAGATGGTATTAATGGGAACACAGAAAATCCTATCAATTTTCTATGAAATGTGGAAGCAAATCATGAAAAGCATTAATAAACATAATTCCAACTGCATATATTCACTTTGTATCTCTGTGTTATATTTTGGTAATTCTTGAAATATTGCAAACTTTTCATTATTATTGTATCTATTATGATGATCTGTAATCAGTGATCTTGATGTTACTATAATAATTGCTTTGGGATGCCAGAAACCATTTCCATGACAGATGGCAAGCTTAATCAATATATGTGTGTGTTCTGATTGCTCCACCAAGTGGCCATTTCCCTGTCTCTCTTCCCTCCTCGGGCCTCCCTATACCCTGAGACACAACAGTATTGAAATTAGGACAATTAATAACCCAACAATGGCCTCTAAGTGTTCAAGTGAAAGAAAGAGCTGTACATCTCTCACTTTCAGTCTAAAGCTAGAAATGATTAAACTTAATGAGAAAGGCATGTCAAAAGCCAAGACAGGCCAAAAGCAAAGCCTTCTGTGACAAATATTTAGCCAAACTGTGAGTGCAAATGCACAGTTTGTGAAGGAAATTAAAAGTGCTACTCCAGTGAGCGGATGAATAATAAGAAAGTGAAACAGCTTTATCGCTGATATGGAGAAAGTTTTAGTGGTGTAGATAAAAGATCAAACCAGCTACAACATTCCCTTAACCAAGGCCCAATACAAAGCCTTAACTTTGTTTAATTCTACGAAGGCTAAGAGATGTGAGAAAGCTTCAGAAAAAATGTTTGAAGGTAGCAGAGGTTGGTTTATGGCATTTAGGAAAACAAGCCATCTTCATAACATGAAAGTGCAATGTGAAGTTCCAAGTGTAGATGTAGAAGCTGCATCAAGTTATCAAGAAGTTCTTGCTAGTATAATAGATGAAGGTGACCACTAAATAACAGATTTTGTTGTAGATAAAACAGCCTTATATTGGAAGAAGATGCCATCTAGGACATTCATAGAGAGGAGAAGTCAATACCTGGCTTCAAAACTTCAAAAAACAGGCTGACTCTTTCATTAGGGATTAATACAACTGATGACTTTAAGTTGAAGCCAATGCCCATTTATCATTCAAAAAATTCTAGGGCCCTTAAGAATTATGCTAAATTTACTCTACTAGTGCTCTCTAAATGGAAGAACAAAGCCTGGATGACAGTACATCTGCTTACAGCATGGTTTACTAAATATTTTAAACTCACTGTTAAGACCCACTGCTCTAACAAAAAAAAAAAAAAGATTCCTTTCAAAATAGTATGCTCATTGACAATGCAATAAGAGACCCAAGAACTGTGATGAAAATGTACAAGGAGATTAATGTTGTTTTCATGCCTGCAAACAAATTATTCATTCCGGAGTCCGTGGACTGAGGAGTGATTTTGACTCTCAAGTCTTATTATTTAAGAAATCAATTTTATAGGGCTACAGCTGCCATAGACAGCAATTTGTCCGATGAAACTGGCAAAACAAATTGAAAGCCTTCTAGAGAGGATTCATGATATCTAAAATATATTTTTAATATCATTTAAGAATATTTGTGATTCAAGGGGGGAGGTCAAAATATCATTAACAAAATTTGGAAGAAGTTGATTCCAACTCACATGGATGACTCTGAGGGGCTCAAGATTAGTGAAGGAAGTCACTGCAGATGTGGTGGAAATAGCAAGAAAACCAGAATTAGGAGTGACCTGTGGAAATGTGACTGAATTGCTGCAATCTCATAACAAAACTTGAATGGATAAGAATTTCGTTTGATGGAGGAGCAAAGAAAGTGATTTATTGAGATAAAATGTACTCCCAGTGAAGATATTGTGAACATTGCTGAAATTTAGAACAAAGGATTTAGAATATTACATAAACTTAGTTGACAAAACAGCAACCAGGTTTGTGAGGATTAACTCTAATTTTAAAAGAAGATCAACTGTTGGTAAAATGCTATCGAACAGCATCACCTTCCAGGGAGAAATGTTTTGTGAAAGGAAGAGTCAATTGATGTGGCAAACTTCACTGTTGTCTTATTTCAGAAATTTCCATAGCCACCCCAACCTTCAGCAACCACCATCCTGATCAGTCAGCAGCAATCAACATAGAGGCAAGACATTTTGCCAGCAAAAATACTTTGACTCACTGAAGGCTTAGATGATCATTAGCATTTTTAGTAATAATGTATTTTATAATTATAGTATGTACATTATTTTTAGACATAATGCTATTGCACAGCACACTTACTAGACTGCAGTATAGTGTAAGCATAACTTTTATATGCACTGGAAACCAAAAACTTTGTGTAATTCACTTTATTGTGGTGGTCTGGAACTAAACCCACAATATTGCCAAAGTATGCCTGTATATGTACTATAATTTCTTTACCCATTTATACATTGGTGGCTACTTATTTCCATATCTTTGCTAGTGTGAATAATGCTGCAATGAAAAAGGTGTTGCAGATATCTCTTCAAGATACTGATTTCCTTTGCTTTGTATATATACCCAGTAGTGGGATTGCTGAATTGTATGGTAGTTCTATTTTTAATTTTTGAGAAATCTCTATACTGTTTCCATAATGGCTGTACAAAGGTACACTTCCATAAACAATATATAAGGATTCCTTTTTCTTCACACCCTCACCAGCACTTATTATCTCTTGTTTTCTTGATAATAGCCATCCTACCATGTTTGAGGAGATAGCCCAAGCTTTGTTCTTTTTCCTCAAAATATATTTACCTATTTGGTGTCTCTCGTGGTTTAAAAATATTTTTAGTATTCTTTCTAATCTGTTAAAAGTCTCAAAAAGTGGGCAAAGGATATGAACAGACACTTCTCAGAAGAAGACATTTATACAGTCACTGGAATTGTAATAGGGATCGTATTGATCTGAAGACCCCTTTAGGTATTATGGAAATTTAACAATATGATTTCTTCTAGCCCATGTTCATGGCATATTTTTCCATTTATTTGAGTCTTCCTCAGTTTCTTTTTAATCAGTGTCTCATAGTATACAGAGCTTTCTCCTCCCTGATCAAATTTACTTCTAAGGATTTCATTGTTTTTGATGTCATTATAAATGGAATTTTTAATCTTTATTACTTTTTCAGAGAGTTCATTGTTAGTGTAAGGAAACAAAAGTAATTTTTGTATATTGATTTTTATTTATTTATTTTTTTGAGATGGAGCCTCGCTCTGTCGTCAGGCAGGAGTGCAGTGATGTGATCTCGGCTCAGTGCAACCTCCACCTCCTGGCTTCAAGCGATTCTCCTGCCTCAGCCTCCCGAGTATCTGGGATTACAGGCACAAATCACCATGCCCAGCTAATTTTTGTATTTTTAGTAGAGACGGGGTTTCACCATGTTGGCCAGGATGATCTCCATCTCTGCTCGCCTCAGCCTCCCAAAGTGTTGGGATTACAGGCGTGAGCCACCATGCCCGGTCATATTGATTTTTTTACCTGAAACTTCCTGATTTTATTAGTTCTAACAGTTTTTTGATGGACTCCTTAGGATATTTTATACATAAGACTATGTCATCTGCAAACAGGCGATTGAACTCCATCCTTTTCAATGTGGATACCTTTTATTTCTCTTGCATAATTGTTCAGACTGGGACTTTCAGTATCATGTTGAGTGAAAGTGATGAGAGTGGGCATCCTTATCTTGTTTCTGATGTTGGAAAGATTTTCAGCTTTCACCATTGAGTGTGATGATAAGTGTGGGCTTGTTATATGTAGCCTTTATTATGTTGAGGTAAATTCCTTCTATACATAATTTGTTAAAATATTTTTATTATGAAAGGATGTTGAATTATGTCAAATACTTTTATTGAGTCTATTGAGATGATCATATAATTTTTATACTTCATTCTGTTAATATGTTCTATCATATTTATTGATTTGCATATACTGAACCATCCTTGATTCCCAGGAATAAGTCCCACTTAATCATGGTGTATGATACTTTGAATATGCTGTTGAATTTTGTTTATTAGTATTTAATTGAACATTTTTTGATCTATGCTCATATGGGATACTGTCCTGTAATTTTCCTGTATAGTTTCATTACCTGGCTGTACTTTGAGAGTAATGCTGGCCTCATAAAAGTTAGCTTGGACGTGTTCTCTTTTTGAATGTTAGACCCTTCAAACCTCATGTTGAATTTTAAGCCCCAATATGGCAGGGTTAGGAGGCGGAGCTTGGTTGCAAGTATTTGGATCATGAGGATGGATTCCTCATATATGGTTTGTTGCCATCTTGAGGTAGTAAATTCTTACTCTCACAGACTGCATTGGTTCTTTGGAGGAAATGGATTAGTTCTCAAAAGAGTAAATTTTTAAAAGGAGTCTCACACCTCCCCACCTTTATCTTGGTTTCTCTCTTGCTTTGTAATCTCTGTACATAAATGCTTTCCTTTGCCTTCCTCCATGAATAGAAGTAGTCTGAGACCTTTGCCAGAAGCATATGCTGGCACCATGCTTCTTGTACAGGCTGCAGAACGTGAGTCAAATAAAGATCTTTTTTTTTTTTCTTTTGAGACAGAGTCTCGCTCTGTCACCCAGGCTAGAGTGCAATGGCACAATCTCGGCTCACTGCAACCTCTGCCTCCTGGGTTCAAGCAATTCTACGGCCTCAGCCTCCCAAGAAACTGAGATTACAGGCTCCTACTACCATGCCCCGCTAATTTTTCTTTTCTTTCTTTTTTTTTTTTTTTGCATTTTTAGTAGAGATAGGGTTTTGCCATGTTGGCCAGGCTAGTCTCAAATTCCTGACCTCAGGTAATCCATCCATCTCAGCCTCTCAAAGTGCTAGGATTACAGGAGTGAGGCACCACACCCAGCATCATCTTTTCTTTATTACCCAGCTACAAATATTCTTTTACAGTTACACCAATTGATCTAAGACAATTCTTCAATTTTTTGAAGAGTTTGAGAAGGATTGACATTAGGTTATCAATTAAAAATTCAGTTTAAATGTTTGGAAAAATTCAGCAGTATAGCCATCAGGTTCATGTCTTTTCTTTGGTGTGAAGTTTGTTTGTTTGTTAAGAGGAAAATTTTATTGTCTTAGATCCAGAGGTTAGAAGACTGAGATCAATGTGATGGTAGGATTGGTTCTTTCTGAGGGAGGTGAGGAAGAACCTGTTCCATGTTTCCCCCTTAATTTCTGGTAGTTTATTGGCAGTCTTTCTTTGGTGTTTCTAGACTTGCAAAAGCATCACCTAATCTCTGATTTCCTTTTCACGAGGTGTTCTACCTGGGTTCCTATTTCTATATCAAATTTTTATCATTTTATAAGAACTCCAGGAATACTAGATTAATTTATAATTTTTCTTTAAATCAGGGATTCATAATTTTTTCTGTAAAGTTAGGTCATAAATATTTTAGGCCTTGTAGGTATCATTTGGTATCTGTGGCATCTTCTTAAAAAAAAGTTCTCAAAACATATAACATTCTTACCCTGTAGGCCATTCAAAAACAGGCTCCACTGGTGACATTTGGCCTGAGTGCCATGTAGCTTGAGGAATCTGCTCTAAACTGACAGTTTGCATTTGTCATTATTTTGTTTTAGATTATTCATTTATGGTTACTAGTGAGATAGATAGCCAGCAGTTTTTTTCTCTTACTGTGCTTCTCTGGTTTTAACTTCAAAATTAAGTCAGAGAGAAGGAATAAGATGTAGTGTTCAGTAGAACATAGAATGACTATATTTACTAATAATTTAGTGTATATTTCCCACTTACTCTGATTTGATCATTACACTTGTAGAAAGCAGATAAGGAGAGAAGAATTAAAATCTATCACTATGAGAATTAAATAAATCACAAAGGAATACAGAGAGATTGGAAGAAAGAAACAACAGAACTATAAAGCAGTCAGTAAACAATTAGAAAAATAACAATCGTAAATCTTTACATATCAATAATTACTTTATATGTAAATGGATTAAATTATTCAATCAAAAGACACACAGTGATTATGTGGATTAAAGGAAAAAACAAAACAAAACAGGATCCAACAGTATGCTGCCTACAAGAGCCTGCTACTTTAGCCTTAAAGTTGCATATAGGCTGAAAATAAAGTGATGATAAAAGTTATTCCATGCACATAGTAACCAAAAGAGAGTGGAGGTAACTATACTTATAAGCAGACAAAACAGATTTTCACTGAAAATCTGTTACAAGAGGCAAGGAAAATCACTGTATGATGATAAAGGATTCAATTCATTATAAGTTGTAATAATTGTACATATATGTGCAATATATATAAGATATATATAATTGTACATATATGTACAATATGTACAAAATGTTGGGAATATATATACACATGTATATGTACAATTATTGTATTGCAGCACCTAAATATGTAAAGCAATAGTAAGGAACTTTAATACCCCATTTTAAACCTATAGATCCCTTATTAATTCACTGTTTTCTCTCACGTACTGTTCAACTGCACTAATGACTGAAAATTCATCTTGTAGTGCCTTATTGAATATGGCATTTACTTTAGAAGATCATCCACAGTCTTTCAGCTTAGATTCAAGCATTTCCCAACTTATAAAATATTTTACCAAATTACAGCCATATCTTCTGATAATTAAAGTGGTAATGCATTCATTTGTGGTCTCTTGAAGAGCTCAAAATATTTGAAAATGTATAGTATTTCTGTTCATTCTCAAGTTACTGATTTCCCTAAAACAATTAAACTTTTCATCTGGGCTAACTAAAATGGTCACTGTATGTTATTTACTTGTAAATTTAAATATATGTGTCCCAGTTAGTTTAATAATTAACATTGGTTTAATGTTAAAGTCTTAAATTTCCTTTCTACAAACTATATGTTTCTTTTAATAAAAATTTCTTGATGATAAGTAATTTCATATTGGAAATGTGAAAAGCAGCATCTGGTAAGCCAAGCATAGTCACATCAAGTCAAAAACAGTTCTAGAACCAAATCTCACTTAAAAACAAGTATTTAAAATAAAAAAGAGGCTGGGCGCGGTGGCTCAAGCCTGTAATCCCAGCACTTTGGGAGGCCGAGACAGGCGGATCACAAGGTCAGGAGATCGAGACCATCCTGGCTAACACGGTTAAACCCCGTCTCTACTAAAAAATATAAAAAACTAGCCGGGCGAGGTGGTGGGCACTTGTAGTCCCAGCTACTCGGGGGCTGAGGCAGGAGAATGGCGTAAACCCGGGAGGCGGAGCTTGCAGTGAGCTGAGATCCGGCCACTGCACTCCAGCCTGGGTGACAGAGCGAGACTCCGTCTCAAAAAAAAAAAATAAAAAAAAAAAAAAAATAAATAATAAAAATAAAATAAAATAAAAAAGAAATAAAAACAGAGTAAGGAATTTCAGTCATTTGTATGTTGCTTAAAATTTCAGATGGATAGAATAAATAATGTTTAATATTTTCAGTGGAAAGTAATATAACATTTTGTAAGACAATTAACAATTTAACACATTTATATTAAATGTATTGTTTCTATTAAAATATAACTTTTTGTTTTCTATCATGTAAGATCTAAATTCTCATTACTAGGTTTACTATCTCTTGGAAACCCAAACTGCTTAAGTCATTTTGCACAACTATTTTTCTTATTAAAAAAGAAGTAAGTGCTTACCTAAAAAATTTAGAAAATTATAAGAGAAGAAAATTTACCTGTATATTCTGTCACCATTCTAATACTATTAAAATGCAGGTATGAGACCTAGCATAAGTCTGATAGGTATACATCCTACTAGAATATTTTCTGGTTATAGTGTAAATATTTTAACATTTTTTCTTACCTTGTTTTCTTTTAAAAGATAATATCTACCAATAATATTTTCCATATTTTAGCATATTTATTTAAAATATAACAATGTATGGATATAATTTTATGCTATAGAAATACTTACACTTACTTGCTAAACCTGATCTCTAATTTGTGGGAGACCAAGATATTTCCAAAGTTCTACTCTATGAAAATGTGATACATTGTTGCCTCATGATTAATATAATTTACTCAAGAAAAATGACCAAAAGGGGGATGCTGAACCATAAGTTATCAAAAAATCAAAACCTTTTGTTAAACTTTACTAAATTATTTTACAGAAGAGATTCTGCATTTATTCAAGGAAGGTTACGTAATTTCTTGTTTTTCTGCCTTTGTTATTACCATTATTTTTAAAATCTTTGGCAAATTAGTATGTCAAATATGACATCTAATCTTTGTCTTAATTTGCATTTCTGTGAATATTGAGGATGTTTTACATACTTATTTTTATGTGTTTGTATATGTATTTAGTTTCAAATTAATTTTTTCTTTCCATTAGCTTATTTTCCAATGGTAAATTTATATGATTTGAAATTCATCTGTGTATGTAATAATATTGAAAGTTTCCTTGGTGTATGTTTTTCAGTGTAGTTTTTCATTATTCTTGTTACTTTAAAAATTTTAAGTGTAAAAGCATGAGTATACTTTATGTGGCCAAATCTGCTGCTATTTTCTTACAACAGTAAGTGTAACAGTGCCTTTATTGTCATATTTGGAAAGGCACCATCTAATCTATCTGAGATATTTAAGTTCTCTACATATTTTCTAGTAAGTTATTTATTTACAAATATTTAAATCCTCATCTACTTAAACATTTTTTGGTATGAATATGATTGTAACTTTAAAAATGTCCTTACTTCTATGGTATGAATATGATTGTAATTTTTAAAATGTCCTTAATTCTAATACCATACAAAAATCATATTATCCCATCCATTTGGAAGACCACATTGTCTTATAAAAATATTTAATTAATTTACATCTAATTATATACTTTTTAGTGTAGGTTTTTGCTTTATCTATGCCTATGCCATGCATATACTATTTTCATTCCTATAGCTTCCAGGATATGTTCCTTCTCAATTACCTTCTTCAAAATTTATTTGGTGCTTTTGCAGTTTTCTCCCCTTCTAGGTACATTTGAAAGTTATTCTAATACATTTCATGAATGTATTTTTTGACTATCTTATCCAGCATTATAATATATTTATACATTTACTTGAGATAAAGTGATATTGTGATAATGTTGTATCTTCTCAAAGGAGAATATTGATTATACTTCTCTAAACATATTTTACAACTAGAATATTGAGTCTCAGTGACTAAGTAACTTTGGAATACTTTTATATAAAGAAAGGTACATTTTTGACTCATGTATATTATTGAGTATGATTCATTATAATCCTTAATATTGGATTTAGTACATTTTGCTTCCAAACAGAAACCTGTTAGAAAAAGCAAAAGATTGTCCCAGTTTTTTGAGAAATATAACTGTTTCTGTCTAAGAAAACTAAAGTTTGATTAATAAAATAAATCCAAGGACTTAAACGTTATTGTTAAATAAAGAGTAAATCAATGAACAAATATTATTTAAAATCTCTGTCATGAGGTTTTTCTAATATTAAAAATTTGGATTTTTGCTCTAAGAAAAAGTATGTTAGGAGACCTAAATATGCTTTATTTAAGATGTATTCTCCATATTACTTTCTGATCAGTGATTAAGGAATGATTCTGAGTGTCGCTTTTTTAGTCGATTGGTATCGGTGATGAGCCTAGTCAATGAGACCTGTACTAATGAAGACGTCTTGTTATTTGCTAATCACGAGACTAAGTGAAAAATGAGCATTCATTCAGTGGAAAGTTGTAATACAAATAATTCACCAGTGATTTTATTATTGAATGTTTAAACACAGTCTTTTCATCAGTTCCCATCCATACATGTATAGAAGCATGAAAATGGGTGTGACATATTCTATATATAGGATTTGCAACTTCTGAACTGCGCATATTTGATTATGAGAATGACTGATGATTTTGTATTTTCCAAAAAAAGTAAATC
Organism: Trachypithecus francoisi; assembly: GCF_009764315.1. Lineage (NCBI taxonomy): Eukaryota > Metazoa > Chordata > Mammalia > Primates > Cercopithecidae > Trachypithecus > Trachypithecus francoisi. The sequence continues at coordinate 85,111,845 of NW_022681469.1, read as the reverse complement.
ACTATATCCATGAAACTATATACTTTTCGTGGATTATTTTGAAATGTGTGGTCCTTAAATTTTCCAGACACAGTTTTGCTCTATTCTTTATTCTAACTGAAATTAATTCTTAAACTTAAAAATTGATATTAAATAAAAGCAAAGTTAGGAGATCCATATGTCATTCTTCTGCAAAGTATTTCTTAAAGTCTTGTGCTTGAACATGCATTCACAAGTAGATATAACAAACTTAATCTGAAGTGTTTTAACCAATTCAAAGTTTCCTGTTACATAACTATTTTAAAAGGTTATATAAAACCATTTTGTTGCTATAGATTTTGAATTCACAAATCACTAAGTTCCACTACAGTGAACTTGTATTATCACTTCATAAAACTCATTCAGCTTCATCATTCCAGCAATGGAATGATCAGTAGGTAATAAGACAGATAATTTAACTGTACAAGCTCTAATTGGTCTAATTCACTAACTGACCTCTCACCACTTGATTCACTAGTACAATTGAGCTCTGATAAAGCCTTTAATTGTAAATTGCACACAGCTGTGAGCTGCTTCTCACGCTGGCACAAAAACACTATCATCGACTGTTTCATCTCTGCGACCTGCTAATTTAGAGCATATGTAACTGTTTTTAATGGTGAAGGCTTGACATACCACAAACAGCAGATGTTGCAGCTGCCCCTGAGACGCTTTATTTAATTCAATTACGTCTTTTGGAGATATGTAAAAAAGCTAGGCAAGATGAGAGAGGGCAGGAGAATGTTAAAAATGGAGCCCCTGGTTGAGGCCCAGGTGGCTCGATAGGCAAATGATTGGGTGAATGTCTAAATGATCTTTTTAATTGAGTAGACTGACGGCTAATCAGGGTCATGAAGTGTTATCACACTGATGAGCTGAGTGGAGCCCTGGGCTGCTCTGCAATTAATGCTGCTTTTGTGAAAGGAGAAAAAAGAAAGATAATGTATACCATCTGGCAATTGTTTATGATAAAAGCAGCAGTTTGCTGCAAATTCAAGTTAAATGCTATTCATAACATTATTTCTGCTGCTGCTGAGGGCAAGGACACGAATCCCAGGCCTTTGTCTTACTTCTCACTCTGATTCTCAACCAAAATATTCATTTTCTTTCACGTGTGTTATTATTAATTACTTGGCTGCTTGCTAATGTATGGCCTGAATGCTTCCCTGTTTGATATGCCAATAAAAAGCCCAGCGAATACTTTTGGAATCTATTTCAAGTAGTTTCGTGCCAATGTATCTGATTATAATAAAACAAAGCAATGGCTAAAGTCACAGCCAAAACCAAGAGAAAAACAGTGAGGTGTTGTTGTTGTTGTTTGTCCTAAAAGATTTGTCTCTTTAGTATCTCTGAGATTAATAAAAAGAGGGGAGGATGAAGTTTTAAAAACAATGAAAAAATGTCAGTGTGAAGTGATTTTTTTCCTGCCTCTAGGAGATCAGCATTTACAAACTTTAAAGCATATAAGGATTATTCAAAAACTGCTTATTTTTTTCTCTCTTTATCACTGAAGATATATGCAAAAGGAATCTCATAAAAATTGATATAAGGCTAAAAACTTAAGATAAAATATTGATTGATTTGCTAACTAAACATGAGGGTTATACAGGAGTTTGTCAGACACAACCATACAAAAAATAGGTCGGCTTTTTATCTTGAATCATCAACGAGACCAAAAGCTGTAGCAAGCTCAACTATGGTTTAGAAAAGAAAGAAATGTACCATTTCTTTCAAGCACATAGATACAAGACTTTTGCACCACTGTCACCTCAAATTATCAAAAATTATAAGAGCATATATATTCTGGAGTATAACGTGAGAAAATAAAATGCAATCTAAGATCAAGGAATTAGCTTGAAAGTGGTAAAGTAGATGTAGAATTTAAATACATAAATATAGTTTATGCAGCCAGATTCCATCATTTGGAATTTCTTTGGTTGCCTCAGATATAGTTGAAATGAATGCTGGCTTTAACTGTTATCTATTAGTTGGAAGAAAACATAGTGCCTGACCCAGAATCTACCTTCAGAAAGATAAAAGTATCACCAAGTATAATTTATAAAGCATTTATGAAAGTTTCCTATGACATTCTGGACTCTGTGCTAAGTACTGGGAAAACAATGATAATAAAGACACAGAAATTGCCATTAAGAAAGTAAAAGTCTGGTGGAGGAGAAAAGATAAATCAGCAATATTCACTGTAGAGTGCCATGAGGCAAGCAAGGGGCTATGAGAATTCACAGGTGTAAAAACCGAATCCAGACTTTGAAAAAAGGTAGAGGTGGCTATTAGGGAAAACTTTCTAGAGAAGATAACACCAAAGGTGGGTGATAAACAGTTGTTAGATTCTGTAGAAGGCTTCACTTTTCTTCAGAATGTGTGAGAAATTGAAAAAAAATGTTATAGAAAAGTTTTCTTACAAAAGAAACATAAAGTGATGTGACAGAAAGGTCTTCCTGAGACAACCCTAGAAAGTCTTAATAAATACTTGCTAAATAAATAATGGATACATTTATATAAAGTTAATGTACATGTGACATCAGAGAATAATTTATACTCACAGTTCTCATCTGGGGGTGCAGAGACTTGTCTCCCACAAAGATGACAAAGAAGAGCATTAGTGAATATAATCACTCTACCACACAGAATTACTAGAGATATACAGTAAGATTGTCTGTGTCAATTTTGTCACCTCCAGTAGATTGTGACCTCCATAAAAGCAAGAATGATATTTACACTTTTCCATTTCTTCAATTGTTTCTGAAATGACTTCCATAATATTATAGTTGTGGACATGTGATGACTACCTGCACAATATTAGCAAAAAAAACTTGGTGATGGAGGGGCCAACCATGTGGCTACGTAAAGCTGTCTGTTTTCTTCAAAGGGCAGGCTTGTACTTGATGATGATCATGGAGAGGGAAAGGAAAGGGAGCAAACACAAAAATCATTCACCAGTCTCAAAGTTACTTAAGATAAAGTCAGATCTACTGCTGCAGAAGATTTTTAGGAAAAGAATGTGTATCCAGTTGAAAGTAGCAAAGAAACAAACAAAACACACACCCTACACAGAAAAAAACAGTCATTTTGATTTGAAAGAGGCATTAGACCTACCACGTCATATAAATGCAAATGAAAGCTGGATAGTTTCCTTTTAGGAAAATCAGGCGGAACAGGCCCTCACTATTAATAAAAGAGTCAGCTAGTGGACATAGGGCACTTCTTATATACAACAGGACTGGAAAGGAAAAGAACAGAAATAAAAGGTTTCAGGGTTAGAAGTCAACCTCTGGTGCTTGGAATTATAAAAGGCAAGTTTATTTCAAATTATCTGAGGGAACATAGTATTAATTTGAATAATATCCATTAATATCAATATCAATCCTTATTATTTGCCAAGGGTTGTGCTAAATGCTTTATTTATACTATCTGATTTGATCTTTACAACAGCCTTTAAGATAGATGTATTATCTCTAAATTTCTTTTTTTTAAACTTATTTTCAGTTCAGGGGTACATATGCAGGTTTGTTACACAGGTAAACTTATGTCATGGGGGTTTATTGTATAGATAATTTCATCACCCAGGTATTAAGCCTAGTACCCATTTCTTATGCAGAAATAGAGACACAGAAAGGTCCTATAACTTAGGCAGATTTATAAAGTTAGTAAAGGAAGGAGCCAGGATTTAAACCAACTTCTGACTCCAGAAACCGATACTCTTTAATATGCTTTAATGCTTATGTTGGGAAGTGTTTAGACATCTGAGAATCATTCTTGAGCTAAAACCTGTTTTTATTTTCTTTATGTAGATGTAAATGAGTATTTCAAAATTATTTTATTAGTATATTTGGTAATATTCTTTAACTTTTGGCAATACCTGTCGGTTAACCATAAAATATTTATTTATGTAATGCAGAATATAGACCTTCTCATGCTCTAAAACTTCCAACAAAGGAAACTCAAAAGATTGCCTGAACAAGGAATCCAATTCCACTGAAGCTTTAGAAAAAGTAGTGGTTTTCTTTCTTTTTCAAAATAATCTATGAATCTAATGGAATAATTGTTACTGTACCGACAAAGCCAAATAATTTTTTAGTCTATGCTATGTTTTTTTTCATGCCATTATGCATTTATTAAATACCTATTATGTAGCAGGTACAGGAAGTAAAGAGAAAGAAATGATTTTTTTTTTCCTATTCTCGAGGGATTTCCAGTATAGTTTAGGAGACAGATAAGTAAAGGAATAGCAGTGATACAAAGGTAACTAATACCGTCTACCTAAATTTGTTTGAAATGTGTTCATGATTCCCACATGAACGGATCTTGCTGCTCCAGCTAAGTTCCTAAGCAGTACTTGAGGAAATGTCAGAGTTGTGTTTCAAGTGAGAATCGAGCAATAAAAGGCACATGTAGAAAGGGGTGGACGCTGGGGAAGAGTCCCAGAAAAGCATCCAAAAGCAAATAAGAAGTCAACCCAAGGAGTCCTGTACGGGAAAAGCACATGAAAACAGATTTCATAAATCTCAAAGTCAGTGAACCAAGTGATAGAGAGGGAAGAAAATGAAAGATAGAATTTACACAACATTTTAATGTTCTAGTTCACTGCAGAGGATTGACAGGGGAGCACAATGCTGAATGTTACAATGGTATGTCACAATAACAATAGGGACTCTATGGGCAAATCATCTAAATTAGGATCCAGTGACAAGAAGCTCTTCCTACTCTTATATTACCTTCATGGAATTATACATTTTGACTAGAAAGACTGAGAGTCAATAAATATATTACGTTCAAACACTATAAGTATTTTTTTCTATCTATATATCTTTGTCACTTTTATTGTTAACCTTTGCACAAATGTGAGGCGATTCTTCAAGACTCGTAATTTTACCCACAAAATGCTGTGGGAATCAAGATTCAACTCTGGTAGAATTGTATTAATAACCCAGGAAGTGAGTGATTATTTTTAGGCTATGAGACATACAGAGCCTTTTGGTACTAGGAAAGAAGATGAAAAAAAGAAGCCATACTGGTGTGGACTAAATTTCAAAGGGAAGGTGGGCTTCAAGTTGATCTTTGAAAGCTGGGAGCACAGTGGGGAAGAACAAAGGGCTTCGAGATAGTCCTGCCTAAACTTACACTGGCTGTGCTACATGCATGCTGGGTAACCTTGGACTAGTTATCAATTATCTTTTGTCTCAATTTCCTGATCAATAAAACAGAAAAAATAAAATACCTACCTCATAAAGTTGTTTCAAGGATTAAAGTTGCTGAGGCATTAAGGCTGTCAGCATAGTGGCTGGCAAGTGATTAGTGGCAATAAAGGCTAGTGATTGTTTTTACCCTTATAAGGATTAACAGGGGGAAAAAAAGTCTAGTTCAGGTGGCATAAACTAAATGTGCAAAACTGTTCATGTAGAATAAGAATATGATCTATACAGGGCAGCAAGGAGATCAGACATTCTAGTGGAGGGACTACATTGAGATTGAAAAGAAAAGAAAGCAGATGGAGGCTCAGAACTTTCAGCGGACACATGTGTCTCATCTCTTCCCATAAATTCCTAACCCTCCACAAATGTCCAAATAGATGCTCTCTTTTAGAAGGCCTGTGAGGAAATTTTACAAGATTTCAGGATATCCCAATTCTTCACTTATTTGAGATATTTTACACAATCAGTGATTTTATGTCACATGATCTAGGCATAGTGAATGAGACTTCACATTTTAGTAGGTTAGGTAGACATTTAAAAACATGAAAGAACATGAGATTGAGGTAATTTCAGAGAGTGGTAACTTCCATGAAGGAAACAAAGTGACTAAATCTAGGGTGGTTGGGGAATGAGGAAAAAGTAGGTAAGTTCACATGGTCAGGGGAGGCGTTTTTGAAGAGGCAAACTCTGAATTTATATCTGAATAGTTGAAAAAGGAAGTAGCTGTGGATTATCTGGGGATGAGCATTGGATTAACAATAAGAGCACAGACTTGGAGAGGAGAATAAATTTGGTCTGTGAAGCAACCTGAAGTCAATATCATGGCTGGAGAAAATGAGTGATTGGGAGTGTTGAATGACATGAGACAAAAAGAGACAGGGAGTGATCAGTTTATATGAAATCTATATATACAATGATTACATAATATGTAATTATACAGATGATGTATACATATATATGTAGAGGGAGACAGAGAGAATGAGAAAGAGACAGAGACAGACAGAGACACACACAGAGAATTTCAAACATTTTAAAAACTAAGAAGAGAAAGAACACATATAAATTCCATTTATTGAACTGCCATCACCTGACAGCCAGTCTACGAATGCCTCACACAAGTTATTTCATGTATATATCATAATGACACCATGAGGTAGTATTATTGTTATCCTTATTTTACAAATGAGAAAGCTCAGACATAGAGAGTGTAAGCAAATATTCTAAAGTCACATGTTCAATTCCAAATACATTTCTCAAAGTCAGATTTATCTGACTCAACCCATATGCGAATAGTAGTGTATCCTTTATCTACTAGTTACAAATATTTTAATTTGTTCCCTTCCAGAAGAGTTTCTAAGCAGCATATATCACTCACTGTTGATGCGGTTGTGATATGACTTTAAGGAACAAAGTGATATCATAGATATGTTTTATGTTAATTACAACAATATCAACCTCAGAGGTACAATCACTGAGCACACAGGCCTATTAATATGCTGAACACTGCCAGTTACCTAACAGATTTGGCTGACCTGATGTAGCCATGATCCTAAAATATCTTTGATTATGTCTTCTCACAAAGGGAATGAAAGAAACTAGGTTTATTCAATTTAGGTTGATCCATTATTGTGCAGAATATAACAATTTGGTAATAAATGCATTTTGAGTACTCCTTATAGTAAATAACACAAGCAGATTTTAAAAGTCATTGAAAAACTAACCAAAAGCCTAGTTCTCTTATCTTACACTTTTTTTTTTTTTTTTTTTTTGAGACGGAATTTCTCTCTTATTCCCCAGGCTGGAGTACAATGGCGCAATCTTGGCTCACTGCAACTTCCGCCTTCCAGGTTCAAACATTTCTTCTGCCTCAGCCTCCCAAGTAGCTGGGATTACAGGCTTGTGCCAGGTTAATTTTCTATTTTTAGTAGAGATGGGGTTTCTCCATGTTGGTTAGGCTGGTCTCGAACTCCTTACCTCAGGTGATCCACTTGCCTCTGCCTCCCAAAGTGCTGGGATTACAGGCGTGAGTGACCGCGCCTGGCCATCTTATACTTTAAACATGATATAAGAGCATTTGTAATCCAAAATTCCAAAACCCAAATGCTCCAATATTTGAAACAGCACTGACATGATGTCCAAAGTAAACATTCACTGAAGCATTTTGGATTTTGGATTTTTGGATTAGACATGTTGAACCAGTAAATATAATGTAAATGTTCAAAAAAAAATCAAATATCTGAAATAATTCTGGTCTCAAGCATTTCTGATAAAAGATATTTAACCTGTATAAACCACTTAGAAAAGAGAATATTATGTGTGCCAGGAATTAGCCATGAGCATTATAAAGATTATTTCATTTATATCTCCCAACACACTATGAGGACATTTTTAGCCATTACATAAATAATTTATGATTCAGTGAGGTTAACTGATACAGAGTCAAAAATACTGTAGACAGTAAGTCAAGGAGAAATATGTTTCCTTGAGTTTGAATCACATAAGCTTGTCTTTTTACCACTTTATAAAATAAGCTATATTAGGACTAAGATAATAGAGTAGAAGTCTTTCTCATCGTTCTTGTTTTTTCTATAAGAACAGAAAACCATCCATTCTTTTATTAAAGCAACAATATGTCATGAGAATTGAAAATGATATCAGGAATAAATGATCAATTTATTGCCTCTCAGCTCCAAATGTATCCTTTTTGCCTACTCTGTGAAAATAAATTGGGGCCCTTTAAATATTTTTCCATTGCCAGCTGGCACAGTATTAATTAAGCTTTATCACTAAAGGGAAAAAAAGAGTTTTCTTTCTGGCTTTGGTGTGTTCAGTAGCAAGGCCCCACAGAGCTTGGCTTCTCCAACACCAGGTTCTTTTAGGGTAGGGAGATTCCCCAGTCTTGGCTCCCACAGCTTCCCAGTGCCTGGCTCCTGCAGTGCATAGCAGCCAGCAACACCAGCATCCAGAAGTTTCCCTAGTCATCTTCAGAAGGCTTTGTTGCCCACTGCCTCTGGTGAAATACCTTCCTGTGAACACTTCCCAGTATCTGAGAGGGCTGATTTTCAGCAAGTTCTGTGGGCAGGACACTGTTACAAGTGCTCTGTCCACCAGTGAGCTACAGCTGTGCCCTCCACAGCAAGGTCTTAATTTCAGCCCTAGAGCAGAGTGGGGAGATGCCTCTTCCTAAGGAAAATGTCTTCTTATATCTGCACTTATTATGTTCCTTAGAGTTCTCCTTACTTCTCACTAGGCAATCTCTCAATATTTTGATCCTCTGCACTAGTCAATAATTATTTTTATTAAACTTTCCTTATGGAAATTCCTGTGTGGTTTCTCTGTTCTGATTTGACTTACACTAATACAGAGATCAATGTATTTTTTTAAATTAGAATGTCAATGTGGCTTTAAATGCCATTTCTAAATAAGTATACACATTATTATGATGTTCTAAGTGTCATATTCATCCTCTCATTTGCTCGTCAAATATTTCTTGTGCACATTCTAAGTGCTGTAGATAAAATATATTAACTGTGATATACTCCTAAACTCAAAGAAGGGTCTGGGTTTACCCCAGAATAGCAATTATGTGGTGTGATCAGTACTGCAGAAAAGGCATACAAATTGCTATACAACTCAGTGATATAAGGTTTTCTTTTTTTTTTTTTTTTTTTTTGACAGTCTCGGTCTGTCACCCAGGCTGGAGTGCAATGGCGCGATCTCAGCTCATTGCAACCTCTGCCTCCTGGGTTCAAGCGATTCTCCTGCCTCAGCCTCCTGAGTATCTGGGATTACAGGTGTGCCCCACCACGCGTGGCTAATTTTTGTATTTTTAGTGGAGGCGAGGTTTCACCATGTTGGTCAGGGTGGTCTTGAACTCCTGACCTCATGATCCATCTGCTTCAGTCTCCCAAAGTGCTGGGATTACAGGCATTAGCCACCATGCCCGGCCAGAAGTCTTACAGTTCACTTATTTAAGCAAATCACCTACAGGACATAGAAGGTAGTATGTAGTAGTAGGAAAGCCCTGAAATAGGAGGCAGAATGTTTAGGTCTCAGCTTCTTGTGTGGACTCAGATAAGTCTCATTATCATCTTTGCTTTTTATCAGTCAAGTGGGGATAATGTATGGGCAAAATTAACTTAATATAGTATTATATTACATAGAAATTACCTGTCACAGCATCTGCCTATGATGCAACAAATATTAAAAACAAACAAATAAACTTACCACTCCCCAATAACATTACAAATTTGTGAGACTCCAACTAAAATAATAATATATTTGAAAATACTTTGTACAGTATAAAGTACTATCTGAAGGGATGACAGAGTTATTCCATATATAATATTAAATAAAATGCTGTTACTTCATTGGAGTTGGCTGGACAAATGTAGGGAACAGATAATAGCAAGAAGACCTGGCAAACACCGCATGATGAGTTGAAGAGTCACTACAGAAAAGAGTTTAGGGACAAAACTTTTTCCAAGGCACACTGAAGTATGCCTTCAAAGACAAGGCAAAGATGTGAGTGGCAAGGAAAAACAGCAGCGGCAGACAGCTCAACCTGGTATTTGGCAATCAGTGGTGGGTGACTGTTTGAGAACAAGGGCTCTGAAGAGAACACGAAGCAGAGGCATAAATAGTGCCAGGCTCTGCAAGTAACAGCTGCAGCTGCAAACTCATGCACACTGTGTGGAAAAGATTATACGTCACATGCCAGTCTCTCAAATACACGTGCATTGGCTATTATCATCACTAGCTCTAGCCTTCACACACATCACATCAAGGAAACACATATATGTTTCTTATAAACAAATGTCATTACTTTTAGTGTGTTAAAAATGATTTCATTAGTATTGAACATTTGGAAGAAAACTTGAGAAATTATTAAACTTTAGCAGTTTTTGGAAATCAGGAAATGTGTTTCTTATTTAAATAAATTCATGGTTTAGTCTGGTTTCCCTAAGTTTGATGAGAACATGAGCATTTATTTGTAGAGGATCTAATAAGATATCAAATATATAAAGCAAATGAAAAAGCCAAAGATCCTTATTAGTGATTTTTAATTTTATTTTAAATGACATTAAATAAGACCTACTAAATGCAGAAATATGTTTTTAAATAGGATGACTCAATGTTACAAGGATGACTATTCTCAATCTTTAGATTTGTGGCAGATTAAAGATAGCCATGCATTCTCTGACACTCCTTCCACAGACAGGTGAAGACTATGTCCCTCAATTTAAATCCGGGTCAGCTTTATGGCTGCCTTCCTTGTCTGATCAGGTATGGTGGAAGTGACACTCAGACAGCTTCTGGGATCACGTCTTAAGAAACTTGCAGCTACCACTGCTACTCTCTTGAAATATTCCCTGTGAGTATCCTAGTCTGACATACACCTTAATCTGCCATGTAAGAAATTCAACTATCTTAAGACACTTATGCTGAAGAAGCCCCATACAGGCACTTTGGTAATGGCTAAATTCAGCCTTTCAGACATCTCCACCAAGACATCTGACATGAGTGAAGCTGTCTTGGATCCTCTGACAGTCCATCCACAGAATACTGCAGGTAACATGTCAAAAGCACATGGAGCAGATGTATCATCTAATTCAGTACTGCTTGAATGCCTGGCCCATATAATTGTGAACTTAAAACACAATTACTGCTTATTTTACACACCTAAGTTTTAGAATAATTTTCTATGAAGCAATAGATAATTGGGCTCAATGCAATTTCAATAAAATTTTTTGTGGAATTTGTTATGCTGATTATAAAATTTATATTCAGAGTAAAGGATGAAGAATAAAAAAGTGACACTTCTGAATAAGAACCATATAGAGCTAATTTATTTTATGCCATATCAGGATTAAACAGAATTCTTCAGATAATGTGGTATTGATGCAGATAGATAAATAGAGCATTGAAGCCAAACAAGGAACCCAGAGCAAACTGCCTCTTACTTTCGTTCTCATAGACACACATACACACACACACACACACCACACACCTACACCCACACCCACAAATATAACAAAGCCCTAATTGTTGATCTGTAGGGATATGTAACTATATATGGTGTGGGACAGCGGTTTTCCATAAAGAAAAGAATGTTGAAAAAGTATTATTTCTTTTTATTGTGGCATAAAAGTAATTTCAGACGTATTAGAAACTTAAACATGAAGTCCAGAATTTTTGTTTGTTTTTTTCTTTTTGGTACTGTCACCCAGGCTGGAGTGCAGTGGCACAATCTTGGCTCACTGCAACCTCCACCTCCTGGGGACAAGTGATTCTTTTACCTCAGCCTCCCAAGTAGATGGGATTACAGGTTCCCACCACCATGCCTGGCTAATTTTTTTCTTTTTTTCTTTCTTTTTTTTTTTTTTTTTTTTAGTAGAGACGGGGTTTCACCATGCTGGCCAGGCTGGTCTCAAGCTCCTGACACCATGATCCACCCACCTCGCAGAATTTTAAACTATTAAAAATATAACCTTATGTCTCTGTTGATAAAAAGGATATTTTAGCTAGAAAATTTGACATTACGAACATTTATTTACAAGATAAGGGTGAGAAGCAAAACCTTTAAGTAAAAGAAGATATTTGTAACACATGTAACCAATAAATGATTAATAAATAGAATATATAAATAATTCCTATATAAGAATTTTAACAAGACAAGCAAATAGAAAAATGGGCAAAAGATATGAGCAAATATTTACCTAGAAGAGGAAACACTAATTACCCTTAAATTACAAAAAGATATTCAACTTGATTAATCATTAGGAGATGCCATTAAAACTACAATTTGATAACATTTCACAACAGATTGCCAAAAAAAGAAGAAAGAAAACAAATTAGCACATATCAAGGAAGATAAAGAACATTTCAAGGGTAAGCATAAACTAAGTAATCACTGTAGAGAATATTTGCTTTACCCATCATCTTTTTTTGGGCAGGGGAGCAGGGGACGGAGTTTCGCTTTTGTTGCCCAGGCTGGAGTGCAGTGGTGCAATCTTGGCTCACTGCAACCTCCATCTTGCAGGTTCAAGTTCTCCTACGTCATCCTCCTAAGTAGCTGGGATAAAAGGTGTGCTCTCCACCACGCCCAGATAATGTTTTGTATTTAGGAGAGATGGAGTTTCACCATGTTGGTCAGGCCTGCCCCAGCCTGCCAAAGTGCTGGGATTACAGGCATGAGCCATCACACCAGGCCTACTCATAGTCTTAAATATGTGCATATGCTTTGACCTAGCCATTCATCTCTCAGATAAATCCTTGCATGTATTCATCATAATTCCTGTATAAGAATATCCACAGCAGGGTTAGCAGAGAGTTTTAGCTGTTTCCCATTATCTGTTCTCATCACTTTCTAAAATACTGAAACCCCAGATTATTGGCTGTGCGCATAGTCAACCAGAATAAAGACTACTGGTAGGCATGGTGAAAGACTTAGTTGTATGCAGTGGGATTTGAGCAGGAGTGGTGTGTGTAACTTCTGGTGAGTGTTCTTTAAAGGATGATGTGTGCGGTCTCTTTCCTTCTTTTTTTCTTCCTGATGGCTGGGCTGCCAACATGATGGTTGAAACTGCATCTGCAATTGTGAATATGAAGCTGAAATTGGGATTGGAGGCCCGACATGATGAAACAATATGATAAAGGAAGCCTGGGTTCTTGTCAACATGGAGCACAATATAGGCCCCAAACTGCCTCTTTTGTTTTTATATGGAGGAAACATAAATTTCTATTTTGTTTAGGCACATTTATTTTCTGTTACTTTTCTGTCAGACAGTTTTCTGTCACTTTCAGCATAACTTAACCCTAATTACTACAGCAGACTTATTCTAGTAAGAACAAATAAAAAAACCTAAAGATACTGGCATGAACTAAACATACTGGCATGGATGAATTTCCAAAGAGCATAATGTTGGATAGCAAAACCAAGTCATAAAAGCATATGCATAATTTAATTTGTAGAAAATAAAAACAAAACAACTAAACAATATAGTGAATACATACATGCACATGCACTAAAGTGAAAAAATAAAAAAAAAGAGAATGTTTAAAAATATATTTGAGAGAGGAAGAAGAATGAATTTGAGACAACTGTATGAGGAGGCTTCAATTACTAATATTTGAGTTTTTAGGCTGGACAGTGAGCATATTGGCATTTGTCCTATTTTATTCTGTAAGCTATACATATACTTTGTACATATGCTTCTGCACATATACTTATAAGATGATATATTTTAAAAATAAATTTATAATAGAAGCTGAGGACATAGATATAAATATTGACACAATCTCAATGGAATTCAGCTCTAAGAATGAGCAAAGGAACATAGTTGTAACTCTAGGCAGTTACGGCATCAAGGGATGGTATTTCCAATAGCATGAGACATATCATCCACTGGAGAGGGAAAGACTGATAAGACAAAACAGGTACACTAGTTTGCAAAGTGTTTCAGGCAATATTTACAAGTTCTCCATCTATACTATGTTGTGTCCCAGATAATTTAGGTTAAAGGAGCTATGTATACCTAGCAACCATGAAGACGCAGCAAGTGGGTATACATGTATCTTTTGGGTCTAGAAAGTATGGAGACTAAAAGCAATTGGAAAATAATAAACTTCAGGAATATAAGTTGAGCCAGAGACTGAATGTGATCCAGCTGTCTGCAGACTAAAATTAGCCTATCTGTTTTGTTTGGGTTGGCCAAAATTTACCAATACAGAGTGTAGGAAAAAAAAATACATCATTTAGTCCTAACCAGTAAATTCAACGCAATCCAATGATTTAAAAGGTCTCCTATGTAATTTTGTCTTTCCTTGGATTTTTAATGTAAAATTATATTTTTCGAGAGTTCTTCATCCTTCTCTTACATCCCTCTCAATCTGGGTCTCAGTTGAGGGCTGGAAAGGAGGAAGGTAGAATGTATATGATCTTCTGGCACATTGGGTAGCAGTTCTCATCTCGGCAGTGTTGTCTGGCTCTTCTCACCTCCATGACTGAGGACAATTTTAGTCCAGGTGCTGTCTGCTCTGTTGGCATTTGGGGATGAATTCAGTCAAAAAGCATCAACAGTGAACCAGTCACTCTGGTGCTGAATACCTGCCTGGGGTCTGACCATGATTTCTATTTGTCTGGCCTAGGATGTCTTCTACTGCAGCTAAGGTTATTCCCGCTCCTCTTTTGTAGCCCCCTTTAATATATCTGTATTTTTTGTTTTTGTTTTGGAACACTGTCTTAACCTAGTCTTGAGGCCCTGGCTGTAGGCCAATCGGTTCCCTTTCTTAAGCAGTTAAGTATACATCCCAACTACTTCCCTTGTTGGGCTCTCACACTGTGGGCTGCTAAATACCTGAGCTAATGACACCAGACAACTAGGGAGAGCCCTTATGCTCCAGAGTCCATTAAATAATTCCAATTAGACAATCCACAAGGAGCCTGGAAACCTAGCTAACCTCACCCCATTTTCTACACACAAACTGTCACCTACAGATCCAGTTTGCTGTTACCCTGTCCTCAAGTGCAAACCTTGTTTGGTGACCTTTCCTGGTTTGGAGCTGAAAGTAACAATGGGAGTTCATAGACTGTATGGATGATATTGCCACCATCATAAATGATGGAACTCAGTGGAATGTGGCTGGTTTCTATCCCCTAACTGGGATGCTTCTGCTAAAGGGCAAGACCCAAATGTTCAGCACGATTGTCAAACTTCAGGCAGTCTTCTTAACACTGGATGCCCTGAACAACAAATGGCTCCATCTGCACATTTTTACAAACTCTTGGGCCATTGCCAAACAGTTGTCCCCTTCAGGATAAAGAATTCTGGAAATAGTTTGCCTCATGGATACCCAAACTATAAATCAAGGTCATACACATTTCTACATATATTAAGGCCATAATATAAGGCCTCCCAGACACTCCTTATCCCTTTTCGAGTTCCACACACTACTTATCATTATCAAGGAACACACTTTGCCTCTTAGAATCCAGTGTTGGGCTCATTCAATGGAACTTTTACCTCTCCAATAGGTTCCAGACAGCTGGTGTAATTTAGAACCTAAGGAGCCCTTCCACGAACCCCTATTTTACAAAATGACCAAGGGTACCCCTAAATGCATCTTTATTTTGCCCCAGTTCTTATCCTCTCTTAATTCAAGGTCACTTGACTGACTCATACCTCAGACTAAATTTGAAGAAATTTCCCATCATTTCCTATGAACATGTCTTGCCTCTATGTATATAAGGATTCATAATACATGAGACCATTTAAAAATGTTTTATTAGTCTGTTTTCATGGTACTCTAAAGCTACTATGAGAGGCTGGGTAATTTATAAGCAAAAGAGGTTTAATTGACTCATAGTTCTGCATGGCTGAATAGGCCTTAGAAAATTTACAATCATGGCAGAAGGCAAAGGAGAAGCACGTACCTTTTCAAGGTGGCAGGAGAGAGAGAGCACATGCAGGGGAAACTGCCATTCTTAAAATCTTCAGTTCTCATGAGAACTCACTCACTATCCCAGGAACAGCAGAGGGGAAGCTGCCCCCAGGATCTAATCCCATCCCACGAGGTCCCTCCCCTGACATGTGGGGATTACTATTTGAGATTAGGTTTGCGTAGAGACACAGAGCCAACACATATCAAATGGGTATTTTTTTGATATCTTTATGGATATTTTTAACTTTCCCCCATCCCATAAAGGTAGGCCAAATTGAGCATTTACTTCCCTGGTACCTATTCACCATAGATTATCCAATGGGCCAGGCACTTTTTCATCTAGTATGTAGGACCCATTTGAGCCTGAATTCCTACTATCCAAGAAAATCTTCCTCAAAATTTGCATCGTAAGAGGGTGGATAACTAATCCAGGCTCTCCCTCCAATCTCCTCTAGGAAACTACAATTAGTTGTCCAGGGTCATTCCTACTTAGTGTGGACTACCAAAAAGGGAGACATAAAACTTTGCTTAGTAAATTAAAAATTACATTTGGAGATAATAAAATTAACACCATATCTCATAATGGTGACAGCAGAAAACCCGCACTTGGCAATAATAAAAGGTGGAGAAAAATCAACATCAGACAAGGAACACCTGCCAAATGCAGCTACATAATATTCTGCTGACTCTTGGTCTTGTTACTGTTGGTCTGGCTGTGTTCACTGGTTTGCAACCCAGAGACCCCAAACCCTCCAAGTAGGCCATTTTTCAATCACATGTGGCAAATCCTGAGGCCTGCATTCACTGAGTTGGGCTCATGCAGGCTGGGGACCCCAAAGACTTCAATGGCTGGTGATACGGTTTGGCTCTGTGTCCCCACCCAAATCTCATGTCTAATTGTAATTCCTACCTGTCAAGGGAGGGACCTGGTGGGATGTGATTGAATCACGGGGGCAATTTCCCCCATGCTGTTCTCATGATAGTGAGTGAGTGAGTTCTCACAAAATCTGATGCTTTAAAAGTGGCACTTCCCCTTCATTCGCTCTCTTTCCTGCCACCGTGAGAAGACGTGCCTTGCTTTCCCTTTGCCTTCTGCCATGATTGTCAGTTTCCTGAAGCCTCCTCAGCCATGCGGAACTGTAAGTCAATTGAACCTCTTTCTTTTATAAATTACCAGTTTGGGGTAGTTTTTTTATAGCAGTGTGAAAATGGACTAATATAGCTTGTCTGTAATCAACTGAACCAACAGCTAAAGCAAAGAGCTCATAGTAATTGGGAAAATTGGAGGGCTTGCCTACAGATTAATGCTGGAACTCTACTCTCAGCCACAGATACTTTAATTGGCAAACAAATTGGTACCCTATTGACAACATATCAGGCCATATGATTTAAAACCTATCTGCAGCAAAACTCCTCTCATTATCTATATGGGCAAACTTTGGACTGTTAGGAGCTTTTAGATTTGGCAACCCTTAATTAGAGCTTTCATTGTACAAGTAGTATTCTGATGCTTTACTCCAATTACAGCAGTATCACTGATGCTGGCATCATCTTTATTTACTTTGTGCCCACCAAATCCCTTGACTATAAAAATATTTGCAAGTTGGGCAGGGCGCAGTGGCTCACGCCTGTAATCCCAGCACTTTGGGAGGTCGAGGCAGGCAGATCACGAGGTCAGGAGATTGAGATCATCCTGGCTAACATGGTGAAACTCCATCTCTACTAAAAAATATAAAACATTAGCTGGGCGTTGTGGGATGCGCCTGTAGTCCCAGCTACTCAGGAGGCTGAGGCAGGAGAATCGCTTGGACCCGGGAGGAGGCTGCAGTGAGCCGAGATCGCACCACTGCACTCCAGCCATGGTGACACAGTGAGACTCCATCTCAAAAAAAATAAACAAATAAAAATAAAAATATTTGCAAGTTAATATCTCATGCCCAGTGTTGTCTTCAAATTCCATGACTAACTCAGCCTCATAAAATACCATAGAGCGACCTAAAAATAACGCACATCAACTCAAGTGGGTATCCACTTCCCAGATGACATCACCTCAGCCCAAGACTTTGCTGTTGGAGATGTTTTCATTGCTGCATTAGAAATGGCTTAACTCCAGACACTGAGAATACTGCCCCAGCAATGTCCATGGGCTGCCTCTCCTAGGGCAGTAGCAAATTAGACATGGGATATTTATTGCTTTTTTCCTTTGATATTAGGGATTCTATTACATTTCCTGAGCTTGTTATTTGCTCGGCCCATGATGCCAGTATACTTCTTACTTTCTGCAAGACTTATATCACTATCCTCTCATTACTAAAGGAAAACCTTTTAGTATTATTATTGTAATCACTAATTGGGAAACAATAATTGTATATATTTATGAGATATAGTGGGATCATTTAATATATATATACAATGTGGAACAGTTAACGCAAGCTAATTAACATATCCATCACTTTACTTATTTTATTTCTTTTTTTTTTTTTTTTTGCTGTGAGACATTTGAAATCTCTCTTGGCAATTTTGAAATACAGATTTCTGTTAACTATGGTCATTATGTTGTGTAAAATATCTCAAAAACTTATTCCTCCTGTCTAACTAAAACTCTGTGCTATTGGAAGAGCGTCTCGCCATTCTCCCCTCACCATCCCCAACCGCAACCCAGAGCCTCTGGTAATCACCATTCTACTCTCGACTTCTGTGAATTTGACTTTTAAAAATTTCACATTTAAGTGAGATCATGCAGTATTTATCTTTCGATGCCTGGTTTATTTCACTTAATGTTCCCAAGGTTCATCCATGTTGTTGCAAATAATAGAATTTTTTTTTTTTTAAGAATGAATAATATTCCATTGATATATGCCCAGAAGTGGGATTGCTGGATCATATGGTTGTTATATTTTTAGTTTTTTGAAGAACCTTGATCCATTTTTCATAATGGATCCATAGCCATAAATGGCTATCCTATTTAACATGTCCACCAATAGTGTACAAGTGGTCTCTAAAGGAGAATCTTGTGGAGGTTACTACTATAATTGCCATTCTAAAAATTAATGGAGATTATTGCTTGTTTCAGTAGGTAACTGCCTCATACTGGTGTACCATTTAACTGGA
Organism: Trachypithecus francoisi; assembly: GCF_009764315.1. Taxonomy (NCBI): domain Eukaryota; kingdom Metazoa; phylum Chordata; class Mammalia; order Primates; family Cercopithecidae; genus Trachypithecus; species Trachypithecus francoisi. Next base: position 85,093,063 of record NW_022681469.1, on the reverse strand, counting down.
CTTCCCACTCCCAGAGCTTTTTACTGCTCCCCCCCTAACATGCCACCACAAGCTCGCACTCTGTGTCTCTGACCATGACAATCACTTGGTCACAAACAAATAGTACTCAATTTTAAATACCTTACAGAATTGTAATTCCATATAATTCAGTAATATAACTGTTGTACCTGCCACCTTCAATTGACCCAATAAGTACACCAAGATATTATTGTCATAAATAATGTAACTGATGCTGTAATATATCTTACAACCTCACCGAAATATTGTTAGAGACTCTAAGCATTTTAAATTTGTTTTCTTGACTAATGCCATCTAAATGGGACCTTAGATATAGGGCCAGCCTACCAGGAGTCCTTAGACTTTTCATTCCTTTCCACTCTCATACAAAATTATTTCTATATTATTTGGGGTAACTTAAGTCCTACACTCTAAAAGTTTCCTCTACTACTTGGGCCACTCAAATACCCTAAATAATCAAGCTCAAAACTGATGTCAAGCCATCAAGGAGTTAAGTATAATGTATTTTGTTTCATTTTGTTTTGTGAAGTGTCATCTTAACCCAGTTTTAAGGCCTGGCTACAAGCTTATCAGCTCCCTATCTTGAGCAGTTGATTAAATACACACCCCAAACACTTCTGTTATGAGGCTCTTGTATTCCAGGCCACTATGCACCTTCCCTAGTGGTCCTGGGACCAGATCCCAGACAAAAGGGACACCTGTTATGTCTCAGAGCCACAAAATTATTCAAATTACTCAAGCCACAGGAATCCTGGGAAATCTAGGGTTACTACTTACTTGCCATAAGTTAGCTGCCTTCCACAATTCCAGTTTGCTGTTACCATGTCCCTGGGTACAACCCTCTATGTGGCAGCATTCGCTAGCTCAACGTTGTAAGTAATGAAGACTTCTGACTTTCATCTATCTGAAAGTCAGTATGTTGTGTCCCACCATCAAAACAATCCTTAAATCTTATACAACACTCTTTTGGCTATCTCTTCAGCCAGATTTAGCTTCATCTGGGTTCTGTGCAAGCCCACCAGAACTAAGGATGTCCCAGAAAATGACAAAAAACGTCTCCTTCTGCCACCCCTACTACTTGCTAGGTTTTCTAAGAAGCGATGCCTCAGGCTGATTGCCTAAAAGATGATCAAACATGAGAGAGCAAGATCTTCTTGGCTTTCATGTACCTGGATGGTTCTAAACACTTCCCAGTTTCTGTCTGACCTCAACTCTAGGTATATAAAATGGATGGGGAGCAGAGTAGGAGGCAGAGATGGAAGGTAGGAAGAATAACCAAGAAACTCCAAACTCCTGGCAGCTGTTTCTCTCTTTCCCTGATGTCTGGTTTTCTCCCTTGTCTACCTTGCTCTTCTTACTATATCCCCCAAAGTGGGAGGCTTTTATTTTGTTCTCAATTAATTTTGGTATTGAACACAAAAATTTGTATTTAGGAGTCACGGGAGTGTGATATAGCAGCTATTTCAAGAGATCTCTTTGAAGTTTGACCTGGTCAAAGAGGTCAACTTGAAGTAAGCACTGTGTTAATGGCATACTTTGAGGATATCTTTTGGGCACTCCCATGATTTCATGAGTACCTCTGTTACACTGAAGAGTCCTGAATGTATTAAAATATCAGCCTGCATATGTATTATTTTTTCCAGTACAGAAGAATAACTAATTTTTGCTTTGATCAAAAAATTCTATTTTTACGTTCTAAACATCATCATGTTCGGCTGACCAGATAGCTTTTGAAAAATCTCATATACTGTATTGGGCAAAGTAGGCAAATAAGACAAAATAACAGGGTTACCAACTGGGTAGTAAATACTTCAGATGGATAATGTTCATATAAAATTTGTTTGAGTGACTTGAAGTTCAGCTGCTTTTATTTTCTTTAGAGGATGTGCTAAGCAGTTGAAAAACAAAATCAAACTATCTAGTACACCCTCAATATATTGGATTGTGATAGTTAATAACACATAATAATCCTTTACAATTAGATCTCTTTGCAGTTTAAAGTAGTTTTACACATATTTTTAATTAATTATTTCAGGCCGGGCGCGGTGGCTCAAGCCTGTAATCCCAGCACTTTAGGAGGCCGAGACGGGCGGATCACGAGGTCAGGAGATCAAGACCATCCTGGCTAATACGGTGAAACCCTGTCTCTAGTAAAAAATACAAAAAACTAGCCGGGCGAGGTGGCGGGCGCCTGTAGTCCCAGCTACTCGGGAGGCTGAGGCAGGAGAATGGCATAAACCCGGGAGGCGGAGCTTGCACTGAGCTGAGATCTGGCCACTGCACTCCAGCCTGGGTGACAGAGCGAGACTCTGTCTCAAAAATAATAATAATAATAATAATAATAATTAATTATTTCAATAGACAAAATTGCATATATTTATGCTATATGACATGATGCTTTATATATAATTTTAATAACATATATTCATGTAACGTGCTATGAATTATCATAACATATGATCATAAAACCTGTCCAATAAGATAGACAATGTTTGCATTATTATTGATACTTGACCAAAGAGGCTCAGTAAATTGAAGTGATTTATACAAGAATGAGAAATCAATATACATAAAATATATTTTTAAGTAATTGGAAGCTGATTGCTCTTTCTGCTGAAAAATGAAAAACAGGTTTATTAAAGGATTAGCAAATCATAACAAGTGTTAGCACTGAGTTCTCAAAGATATCCATTCAAGAATTTGGATTTTGGTGCTATAATTAATCTCCTGTATCCTCCATTCTAAATATTAAACACATCATGAACTTAGTTTAAAACTTGAAAACATATCACTGGATAATTCTTTATAGATTCCTGGAAGTGACTTGAATTTGTCCACTTATGTATATAAAATATGTCATAGTGAAAATAACCACCTAAGAAATCATGTTTATCTTCAAAATCTATGATTGCACTACAGGTTCACATGACAATCTAAATCTCCTGTAACTCATGCAGGATTATGTTGAAATGCACTTCTAGAGAAAACATTTATATAAACACATGCTCTTTATAAATTTGCAAAGAAAAAAAATTGTATGGCACTTAATCAAGATTAATATTAAAAATTTTAGCTTTAAATATTTTTTAATTCTGAATGCAAATGAAAATATAAAATTAGAGAATAGAACAAATTAATCTGCAGCATCTCAGTGAAAGGATCCTTGCTTGTAACTCGAATTTATTGGTCTTCTATAAATATGGCAGTGATTAAATTATAAGCTTCTCCATGAACAGAGAATTATTTCTAATCAAAGAATTTGCAAATATTTGTAACCAGCAACTCTGACTGGAAAATAAGGTTGTGAGTTTCAGAGTGCAATCTGTAAAATTCTGATTAAATTGAGAATAAAATCCTTGTAGTGCAGAGTAGTCTTGCAGAGCTGGTAGTTATTTGTTTTGGTTTGGCTTCTTTTTAGTCTGTCTTGAATGTGGCTATAATTTCAAGGAAGGAATACTTACTATCTATAAGTTACTGTGAATACTGCTGTTTAGAAAAATATATGAGAAAGGAAGATCTTTCTTCTTATCAAACTATTTTTTGTCCTTATATATAATGATTTTTAGCAAAATTTGTCAAGGGTACTTCATATATTTCATATCTGAATTATATTGCTTTAAGGTTACTAAAAAGAATAACACCAATTTGCTGCCTTTGGTGTACAGAGCACATCAACAAATTTTTTTTTTCAGATACTTTCAAGGTAGACAATAAGATAGTATGAGCAGTCTTTAAAATTTTCATTTTTGTAAAAGAATAAACTAAGATTAAGATGAGATTCAGATGTGCCAAAGGCCATAAACCTCATTTGTGATGAAACCAGAAACACACATTTTACAAACCCCAATTTGACTTCTCTTGTCTACTCTTCCATGTTGCCCTACTTAACCATCTTTGGCATTATTAATTTTAAGAATACATTTTTTAAAACACAGAGGAAAATTTAAGTAGTAATGTACAAAAGACAATTCAATTTAAAGAAACCTCTGTTTAGGACAGTTTTTAAAATAACTATAACTATATAAAAATATCCAGTAATGACACCTTTTAGAAATATAGAAAACATTAATTCTATGTTATATAATTATAGAGATATAGGTAAAGACTAAAAGAGGAAGAGAGTGAAGGGATAGAGAGATGATAGGATATGCACCAAAATTTTAAGACTATCGGTGATTTTATATATGGGTGTGTGTCTGTGTATACAAAATGGGTGATTTTTACTTTCTGATTTTTTTCTATAATACAAAAATTTAATTTAATAAGAATTTTTTTATCTTCAAAATAAAAAATGTTTATTTCATTTTAAATAAACACAAACAGCCTTTCTGCCTAAGTACATAATATGTGTATGTGTGTATATACACATATCTACATGCATATATGTTATGCTCAATATTTTTAAAATGTGAGTAAATATTGTATCAAATATGTACACACACATTTTTGTTTAATATATCTGTACAAAATGTGAGTAAGTATTTAAAATCCTTCATTTATACTTCTCCAAAATTGAATTTTAAAATAGTGATAGAACTCACAGAGGTCTACAGAGGTAAAGTGATTCATTCGGGGTCTCATTGTTCTACCAACATCAGAATTGGAAACAAGATCTTTCAATCTCCACCCAGTGCTCTTTCTCTGCTCTGTTAACTTCTTATTTTCAAATACCACTGAAAACTGTTATTAGGTTTATTTTTATTCTCTATGTCTTTAATTCTGTATGGCTTTCAAAGTGTGCAAACAATTTATATACTTATTTTATATAATAAGGTTGAGAGAGGGAGACCACACAATCGTCTCAATTTTAGAGTAAGATATGTTGGTTAGGCACATTAATGTCAGTGGCAGAATGAGTAAGAGTCCTTTCAGAAAAGAAATGAAGGCTCTTTTAGTTATAACAATGACTTTGGAGATAATTTTTATAATATTCTTCCTCTCCGCATCTGAGTCTAAGCTACCTGGGAAAAATAAGGAAAACACATAATGCGGATAAGAGGAAAGGTGAGGCCTTGGGAGATGGAGTTTACATCTGGAGGCAACAGAATTTCCCAATACTATAACCCAGAAGTGGAAAGACTTGTCTACTCTGGCCTAACATGGGCTCTCCAGCATGATGACATAGTAAAGCAGAGTAGAATATGTGCCCTCTCTGCAAAAAGGAGAGAAAGAAAAGGCTAGGCTGATATCCTTGTTTCTCCTTCCAAACCAGCCAATCACTTTAAGTCACTGATCCTTCCCTGGAGAGATGGAAGTGAGTAGACTTGAGGATGACCTAGAAGATTAAGCAAGGAGAACTTACACAACATCGAGGAACTATTAAAAGAGAAAAAGTGTTCTCTGCCCTCACCCAACCCAGAAACACACACTAATGTATTCTTATTTGTGGACTTTATATGATTGGAATGAACGTATGATTTATATGCTTAGCTGCTCACGGTCCTAACATTATTATCCCATATGTACATACACATACATTCTATGACAAATACGGTCTTTGAAAGTATATGAGTATATTTCATTAGTTGTCCCCTACTATGTCAGTTTCCTCTCAAAGAGAGAAATTAGGCTTAATTTTAACCCAGGCAGCTTCTAATTAGGGACACAAAATTTGCTGAAACAATATGCTGAGTACAAAGTTAAAAACAATCTCATTCATTTACTATCTTTTCATTTGTTGTTCTTTATCTGGCTTTAGTTCTTTTTAATAATTTAGGATACACAGTGTTGTTGGTAAAAATATTTTATTATTAAATGAGAATAAGCATGGATATGTCCTCCTCAGGTAAATTTTGAAAAACCTGGAGTTTTCTCAGACCATCAATGGAAATACCAGGATGTGATGAAAAATACCTTGAAACAGCTTATCGTTGTAATGTAGATCTTGTAAAATTTCAGGAAATAGAAATAAAAAAGTGATTTTCTTTCACATATAGTATTTCTTATGTGAGTAAGATGGCCACGTAGCAATTTTAGAACTTAGGTTGGGGCATTTAGAAAATCTACACAGCCTATAAAAGTTTTCAAGAAGAAGAAAATAAAGGTTGAATAGGCTTTCAGACAGAGTCAAGAGAAATGACACTGTTCTTGGACTATAATCTACCATTACTTTAACAGTACTAGAGAAAACGAAGACCCAGAATGTACAAGAAAGAGTGTTGTCTATGTGGAACTAGATGAGTGCAATTGAAGTGGAAACAGAGGCCCACGTTGAGTAGGAAGGCACTGCTGGAAAATCGCAAGGTTTTTGAGAGTCTGTAGAGTGTCAGAAGAGAAGGAGCTTGGCACCTATTACTATTTCTGAAGTTATGTGTTGATTTAGTAATGAATACTTGGTTGCATATCTATGTCCATATTCATTTCCATAACTGTGTCTATGTCTACATCCACAGCAATTTATCTGTATATCTACCTGTGCACATATCTGCTATATTTCCTAATGGAATGTTAAATGTTTTTGTACATTCATCTTAAATAGCATTATGAGAATTTTTTTATCAGCTACAAAGTTACCACGTCCATGAAGCATTTTTAAAATTTGCATAATATTCTGCATCTGAATGAGGAAAATTATTACCTCCAATGGCATAGATTTCCCTTTTTCAGCAAAACATATGGATTTATGTCACTCTCCAGTTGTTCTTACAGTTCAGGCTATTAATATTTTCTTGAAGATTTTTACTGAGGACAGTATTAAAATCACCTGGTTCAATTCATTATATATCTATTAACAATTTTAATTTGGTCCTAAACATATCTTTGCAATTTACCTCAATATGAAGCACCATTAATTTTTTTTAAATACTTGTCAGGTCACATATGAAACACACTGGCAGAGTTTAAGAGGTGCTATTGTAATTGCAAACACATTGCATGATTAGTCAACATAGTGAGTCTTGCACCCTAAGGCACAGATGTCTTCTGGCTGGACCTCCTGGGCAGTTGGCATTCTGGCCATTTCTATAGCTTACTATTAACAAGAAGTCTATTGTGGAGTTGTATATGCTTCATTATTTTATGTGAGACAACTATAGAAACCATGTTCAAATTTTATATTCTTCAACTTTTTTTAACAGAGGAAAGCATCACTTTCTCATATAAATACATTTTTGGAGTTAAATGTGAAAATAAAAAAAAGGAACAAATTAAAAAGTTAATGTCATAGGACTCATTAGTAATGTAAACTCAGGTATTTCTAGAGCCCAATTTTGTGTGGTGTAGAAGATTTTTTTAAGTAAAAACTAAACTATGTTAATTGACACAAGTGGAAAGTACAATGCAGAAGGCATTTTGATGTTTGGAAAACTATTACAGTTTTTCAGGTACTTCTGACTCATCTGTTAGCTGGAACTTTGAATCTGTCATTGCAATCTAGATGTTTAAAACGCATTTTTGAGGATTAAAGAAAAAACCTGTAACTGATAGATAAAGAGTATGGAATTTTCATTATTATATTGGATTGTGGTAGTTAATAACACATAATAATCCTTTACAATTAGATCTCTTTGCAGTTTAAAGTAGTTTTACACATATTTTTAATTATTTTAATAGACAAATTGCATATATTTATGCTATATGGCATGCTTTATATGTAATTTTAATAACAGATATTCATGTAACTTGCTATGAATTATCATAACATATGATCATGAAACCTGTCCAACAAGATAGACAATGTTTGCATTATTATTGATACTTGACCAAAGAGGCTCAGTAAATTGAAGTGATTTATACAAGAATGAGAAATCAATAATTAACAGAATTGATACCATAATGTCAAGCTTATGTCTCCAATATTCTTTTCATTAATATACTCTTGAATTATTAACTATTTAATTGACTCTTATTTACCACTCATTTATTGAGTATTCAGAATGTAAAATGCATTTCTTGTAGAGGCACAAACACAAAACATGATTTTTATCTTCAAAGAAATCATAGTTTATTTAGTGTCATGGACGTTTAAAAGAATATTATTTAGAACGATTGATGTGAAAATAGAGAAAAATATGACAATAAAAGTGATGGCTTAAGGAGAACATAATGAACTCTGTAAGACTGAAATAAATACTTTTTTTTAGAGTAAAGATAAGTGAACGTGGTGTTGAAGAATATATTGGTGTTTCCTTGTAATGTAAGGCAGAAAGGACTTTCCATTTATACAAGAATCAACGTGGGCTCATGAAGCAACCTGGGGTTTACAAAACTGTCAGTAATTCTACGGCTAGTTGGACAAATAGGATGAGGCTGAATCATGAAGGGCCTTCTCCTTTCAGAAATTATTTAGAGTAATATGCTCAGAACACTTCAGAACTAGAGATTACTGAGATTACCGAGTCCACTTTCTTTATCTTACCGATGAGAAAATTTACACTCTTAGAAAAACTAAACAGTCTAAGATGCAACTGGTTAGAAGGAGGCAAAAGTGACCCACTGAGCAAGACCCGGCTCACTCTAGTCTGAGAATCAGGTCATTTTGGATCACATCTGTAGGCATATTTATAAAAAGACAAGGAAAAATTACATGAAGATGATATGTGTGAAATATATTTTTTCAATCTACTGATTTTGAATGCTTGACCCAGGGAAATAAAAATGCTATTCTGCCTCTGGCTTAGTGGATTCTACTACACAGAGGACCAATGTATTAACATTTTTTTTTGTATTTTCACTAAAGAGATTGGATGGCAACTATTTAAAAGAATACACTTCACCCCACATCTAGAAAAGGTTCAAAAATTAATTCATGACTTAAAACCATTCAATTTCTAATCATCTTCTAATACCTTGGAGGGCAAATCAGTTGTTGGAAATTCTCAAGATGCCATTATTATCATTGTGCTGAATTATTAAATACTTGTATCAAAGCACTAGATTAAATTGCTTTGGTCTTATGTAAAAATCCTCTGATCTTTGGCAATCATTACTTATTTATAGCTTCCGTAATTTTCCCCTTTTGCAAAAACAAAACAAAAAGGATTGCTAACTATAGCTACAAGGCACTATTTTACTTTTATAGTAAAAACTGTCTCTAACATGAAAAAGTTAAGACAAAAACTATAGTCTCTAAAATTTAGAAACAAGATTTTCTATGTGAAAAGCAGATTATCTAAACAGTTTCTTTCCCTGAGAGAGATATTCATAATATTTATTGTAAAATATAAATATTAGGTTTCTTGCTTCATGTGAACTATTAATAGGTATGGTAAATATAATTCTTCTAAAACAGACCTAGGATAATAGCAACAGTTAATGTTTACATTTATTGAAGGACATGTGAAGATTACTTTAAAAAGTTAGAAAATTAAATAAAAATTTCCCATATGACAGGAAAAGAATATTCAACATGTGATGTTGTGCTGAAATTGGCTGCACTTTCACATTGTGGCTTTAAACAGAACATGTCTATGCTAAATCTGGATGTTTTTCTAAAACCTGGGATTGGGTAAGCTTGTACAAGAAAAATTGTGCTAAATATTCTGGTTTACATGTTGATCTGTAGCAACAAATTTGTCTTTAGCTGAGAACTATCATCTACTATTACCCTGGCAGCCTTAAGCAACACCTTAGATAAATAATAATGAGGGTGTTTTGTTTGTATGTTTTGTTTTTGAATGTGTAATTTTTCATTATTGCTAAAGACTAGCAGGAAGTCTTTATAAGATTAGAATTAAAAAATTAAATAATATAAATTACAGTTACAGTTTGGTATCTTTCACCTAAATGGAAAACCAAATGTCTTGGGATATCATTAGTCCCAGAAACTAAAACACTTTCGATATCTGATTATTTCTGTAATATCTGTGATTTTTGGCCAGTAGGATGCTATTAACAATAATGCATTTTTATTAATAATTGACTAAGATTAAATTGACCTTTAAATGATTGAAGAAATTTTGTTGTTTTCAATAGGGATAATTAACAATAGGGATAAAAACAAGCAGTAAACTATGAATAAAAGGTCTAAAAGCATTCAAAGTAGCGTGCAATGAGTGTCATGCTGTAGTATTCTCTATTCTCTCCTTCCTCCTTCCCTGGATAGGAGACATATAACATGGGAGGAAAAGCATCTGGGTAGAAAGAACTTAATTTAAGTCCAATTTTGTGCTAAATTAGTAAGTTGAAATTCAGGTAAGTCAAGACTGAACTAAGTGTATTTCTTTTGCTGTAACTAGGAAAATAATGCAACTTAGAATAGCTAATATGCCATAAAGTAGATACTGTTACTATGCCCATTTTAAGAGGCATAGATTAAATGTTGACACACAGTTTCAAATCAAGTCATAACAGGTGCCCTTAAACACTATGAACTACCGACTCAGATGAGCTGTTAACTTTCATTTGATGGTTGCTTATACATTTTAGGGACTTTGTGAATCACAAAGGTCTTAGTGAATTAAAAAGCATCTTCCAAATGTATCACAGAGTATTTTATTATTTCTCCAAGTGATAAGATCATTTTGTTCCTAAAAATCTATACTTTTCTTGGGAAATTTGAGTAAAGCATCTAGTCTAGTTAATCTAGTGTGTCAGTGTCATTTCCTAGTTTTGATATACATAACCATAAAATTAGGAGAAGTTGGATGAAGAGCACGTTGAACCTCTCTCAGCTATTTTTATATCTTGTAAGTTTATAAATATTTAAACATAAAAATGCCTAAGAATGGATGTTTTCTACAGTGTCTCTATGGAAAGTGCACAAGATGTTCCATTAAGATATAAAAAATTAAAACCTCTATTTCTATTATTTTGAGGTATGTTCCTTCTACACTCATTTTGTTGAGAGTTTTTATCATCAAGGTATATTGAATTTTATCAGTTTTTTTAGCACCTATTGAAATGGTCATGTGGTTGTTCTTCATTATGTTAATGTGATGTATCTGGATTATTGATTTGCATATGTGGAGCCATCCTTGCATCTCTAGGATGAATCCCACTGATCATGGTGAATGATCTTTTTAATGTGCTGGTGAATTCGGCTTGCTAGCATTTTGTTGAGGATCATTTCATCTATGTTTTATTGGCCTGTAGTTTTCTTTTTGTTGTGTCTTTGTTTTTGGTATCAGGGCAATACTAGCCTCATAGAATGTGTGGAAGTATTCGTTCCTCTTCAATGTTTTGGAATAGTTTGAGTAGGATTGGTGTTAGTTCTTTAAATGTTTGGTAGAATAGAGGAGTAAAGTCATCAGGTCCTGGGCTTTTCTCTGATGGGAGACTTTTTATTATTGCTTCTATTTCATTACTCATTGTTGGTTTGTTTGGGTTTTCTATTTATTTATGGTACAATCTGGGTAGATGTCCAGGAACTTATTTATTTCTTCCAGGGTATCCAATTTGTTGTTGTATAGTTGATCATAATATTTTCTAATGATCCTTTGTATTTCGTGATAACAGTTGTGATGTCTCCTTTGCCATCTCTGATTTTATTTATTTGAATCATCTCCCTTTTATTTAGTCTAGCTAAAGATAAGCCAATTTTTTATGTTTTTGAAACACCAACTTTTTGTTTTCTTATTTTTATATCTTATTTTCATTTATTTCTGCTCTAAGCTTTATTATTTTTTCTACTAATTTTGAGTTTGGTTTGTTCTTGCTTTTCTAGTTTTTTAAGGTGTATGGTTATGTTGTTTCTTTGAAGTCTTTCTACTTTCCTGATGTAGGTGTTTATTGTTACAAACTTTCTCCTTAGTACTGTTTTTGCTATATCCCATAGGTTTTGATATGTTGTAGCCATAAATTACAAACCCACAGCCTATATTATACTGAACAGGGAAAAGCTGAAAGCATTTTCTGTAAGAACTGGAACAAAAAAGGATGCCCACTTTCACCACTTTTATTCTGCACAGTACTAGAAGTCCTAGCCAGGTAAATCAGGCAAGAAAAGGAAATAAAGGACACTGAAATTGTAATGAAATAAGTCAAACTGTCCTCATTTGCAGACAACATGATCTTACATTTGGAGAAATCTAAAGATTCTAAGGTAGAAGGTGGGACTTGATTCCAGAGGTGGGACATAAACTCTGGACCAGATTGAAGACTAGCTGAAGCAGGGAAGGGGTAAAAGCACCTCTCTATAAGACAAAGCCACCAGTGCCATGTCAGTTTAGCATTGCCATAGTAACATCTGAGATGTTACTGTCTCTTCCCATAGCAATGACCCAGAAGTACCACCCTTTTTCTAGAAAATTCTGAATAGCCTGCCCCTTGATTTGTATGTAATTAAAATTGGGTATAAATATGACTACAGAACTACATCTGAGTTGCTGCTTGGGGCACACTGCCTATGAGGTAGCCCTGTTCCGCAAGGAGCAGTAACTTTGCCGCTGCTGTAAACTGCTACTTCAATAAAAGTTGCTGTCTGACATCACTAGCTAATCTTTGAATTATTCTCTGGATACAGCCAAGAACCCTCCCAAGCTAAGCCCCAATTTAGGGGCTTGCCTACCCGGTGTCAAAAGCACATGCAACAAAAACAAATATTGGCAAACGGGATCACATCAAATTAGAAAGCTTCTGCACAGAAAAGAAAACCATCAACAAAGTAAAGAGACAATTTACAGAATGGAAGAAAATATTTTCAAACTATTCATCTGACGACAAGGGATTAATAACTCAGAATACATGAAAAACTCAACTCAATAGTCAAAAAAATATATATATCTGATTTTAAAATGGGCAAAAGATCTAAATAGACATTTCTCCAAAGACGACAAACAAATGGCCAGCAGGTATATGAAAAAATGCTCAACATCACTAATCATCAGGGAAATGCAAATCAAAACCACAATGAGATATCTCACAACAGCTAAAATTGTTATTAAAAAGACAGAAAATAACAGATGATAGCTAGGATGGAGAGAAAGGAGAACAGTTTTACACTGTTGATGAAGTGTATAGATTAGTATATCTACTATGAAAAACACCATGGAGATTCCTCAAAAAACTAAACCTAGAACTAACATATAATTCTGCAATCCCATATTTATTGCAGCACTACTCACAATACTCAAGATATAGAATCAGCCTAAGTGTCCATCAGCAGATGAATGGATAAGGAAAATGTGTACACAAGGAAATATTACTCAGCAATAAAAGAGAATAAAATCTTGTCATTTGCAGTAACAAATATGAAACCGGAGGACACTATGTTAAGTAAAATAAGCCAGGCACAGAAAGATAAATATCACATTTTCTTACTCATACATGGGAGCTAAAAGAAATTGAGCTCATGGAGGTAGAGAGTAGAATGATGGTTACCAGAGGCTAGAAAGTGGGGGTGGGGTGAAGAATGAAGAGATTGGTGAATGGACACAAAAATACAGTTCAAGAGAAGGTATAAGTTTTAGTGTTCAATAGTACAATAGCATGACTACAGTTAACAATAACTTATAATGTATTTCAAAATAGCTAGAAGAAAAGATTTAGAATGATTCCAACAAAAAGAAATAATAAATGTTTGAGGTGGATATTCCAGTCATCCTTATTTGATCATTGCATATTATACGCATGTTCCAAAAAACACACAGATGTACACAACCATTACCTATCAATAAAAAATAAATTTTAAAATCCCTCTGGCGTTTTTCATCCTTTCAAAGTTTCTATTTTTATGTTGTTTTATAATGTATGTAATGTATTAGAATACATATCTATTTGAAAGTATATACATATTGAGGATTCTGGATTAAAATTATTTTTTATCATTATAGATATGCTGTGAAAACTTTAGAGACTTCTGCTTTAAAGTTATGGTGGTACCCTAGAACTTAAAGCATAATAATAGCTGGGCGCGGTGGCTCAAGCCTGTAATCCCAGCACTTTGAGAGGCTGAGACGGGCGGATCACGAGGTCAGGAGATCGAGACGATCCTGGCTAATACGGTGAAACCCTGTCTCTACTAAAAAATACAAAAAACTACCCGGGCGAGGTGGCGGGTGCCTGTAGTCCCAGCTACTCGGGAGGCTGAGGCAGGAGAATGGCATAAACCCGGGAGGCGGAGCTTGCAGTGAGCTGAGATCCGGCCACTGCACTCCAGCCTGAGCGACATGGCGAGACTCCGTCTCAAAAAAATAAAAAAATAAAAAAATAAAAAAAATACAAATAAAGTATAATAATAAAAATACATACATACATACATACATACATAAAGTTATGGTGGAAAGAGAATATATTTTAGAGCCAAATTTGGAATACAATTTGTGTTATAATCCAGGCCCTTTCACTGATTAAATGATGCAAGACAGATTACTTAATTTCTATAAGTCTCAGTTTCCTCATTTGAAGAAAAAAAAAAAAAAAAAGATGGGCCAGGCATGGTGGCTCACGCCTGTAATCCCAGCACTTTGGGAGGCCGAAGCTGGCAGATCACCTGAGGTCAGGAGTTCGAGACCAGCCTGGCCGACATGGTGAAACCCCGTCTCTACTAAAATTATAAAAAAAAAAAAAAAAATTGCCAGGCGTAGTGGCTCGTGCCCGTAATCCCAGCTACTCAGGAGGCTGAGGCACGAGAATTGTTTGAACCTGGGAGACAGAAGTTACAGTGAGCTGAGATCACACGACTGCACTCTAGCCTGGGTGACAGAGCAAGACTCTGTCTCAAAAATGAATAAATAAATAAAATAATTTTTTTTTAAAAATGATGGTAACAGTACCAGTTACTGTGACATTTATGTGAGAACATTTGTGTTTTGTGCTTAACATATAGTAAGACTCCAGTAAATGTTTGTTTTTATCTCCGTTTGAGAAAACTGTGACTTCTACATATTTATTTTCATTTAACTCTCCTGTATTAGAAGTATTTGGAGAAGCTGGAGGTTATTAGAGAGAAACGGGTCTACACAACTACTTACAAATTGATCAAAATTGCCCAAATCATGAAATTCTTGCTTTGGGAAAAATCATGGTTTTCAGCCTGAGTTGCAATGCATTTCAGTAGCATGGAGGTAGTAATTTCTTCCTAAGGGAAGCCAAATATATTAAGAAAAAGCAAAAGTTTTGCCAAGTTTTCCAAAGTATGTTTTTAATAGTTTCTCAATATTAATGTCTTATTTCAGACTGTCTGGAACTGATTGGGTAGCATGTCAAATTCTAAAAGAGCTGAGCTTTGTTATATAAACTGATATTTGTATAAGCACTTATGTATTGGCTTTAAGGACTGAAAGACTGCTTTTCCACTCTGATGCACACGAACTATTCATTGCAATATGTTCAAAATTTTGAATTCAATACTTTCATTTCTGATATTTACCCAAGTAATTGACAATGTCTTAGTTGCGTTTATAGACTTAGATACCAAATACTTTTTGATAAAAAATTTTCAATCAATGGTACAGCTTTGGTAGAGAGAAAGATTAGCTTAATGCTGGTGTCCTCACCAAAAATTTTATTTGAGACCTTGCATATCCCAGCAATCTCAGTGTTATGTTGGAACCCTATGAGTACTTCTGGCCAATGAGGAGTGAACAGAAGGGATAGGTGTCACTACTGGACAGAGTCAACAAAGAGTTACTATGCTTCTTTCGCCCTTCTGCTGCTGTAGTGGCTCTAGAGAACATGGGTTTCAGATGTTATGGCTACAGGCTGAAAGAGAACCAGTTGACCACATTAGATGTCATCTCAAATGAGAAGTTGAGTCTCTGAGATTTCAGAATTTGATTATTGTGGCAGCTAGCTACCCTGATTTAAACAGTGATTTGGCTATTAAAAAAATTATATGCATATATTAACTTTTATATGTGTAAATATATATTGATTAATATATAAATAAAAAATAAAATTTATGTAATGATTAATAGATTTAATATATATTAAATTGATATATAAATATGTTTTAAAATATATAAATTAAACATAATTTATAAATTATGTTTAATTTATATATAATATATAATTAATAATAATTATAAATTATGTTTAATTTATATATAATATATAATTAATATATAAATTAAAATTTATATAAATTTTAAAAACATAATTATATGGTTATATGTAATTAAGTTTCTAATTATAGATATAATATATAATTTGTATATTATATATTTATAAATATATTTTATGTAATAAAATATAATTTATATGTAAAATATAACATATTTATATATTAAGTTATATATTACTTACCTATTATATATATTTATACAAGCTTATATACACACACACACTCTTACAATGACTTTTATTTTAGGTTCAGGGGTACATGTGCAGGTTTGCCATATGCAGAAGGTTGAAACTGGACCCCTTCCTTACACGATATACAAAAAATCAACTCAGGATGGTAAAATTTATGTTTTTGAGAAGCTAACAAATTGTATAAACCATCTAAAGACTAATTTTAGTATCATTCAGAGATTGTAGTTAATTGTATGTTAAATCACACTTTTATTAAAACACAAGTAATATATGAGTTAAAAATATAATGAAGGCTGAAATATTTTTAAAATTTATTCTCAATTATCAATAAAGATGCTTTCATTCAAAAGTGATCTCCACATACAGCTCCTTTCATGCTCAGATACCTTCTAAAGTTCTCTAGAATGCCCAAACTGAGCGCAAATTATCACAGCAAAAAGGAACTCTGTCTATACTAGTTCTTTCCGACTTAAGATGAATTGTCTTCTCCAACTAAATGTAGACCTAAGTGTACTCTATGATGAGCTTTGTTCTTTGAATAATCAGTAAATGAAGAAGGTTATCTTCAATTGCACATAAGATGCTATTAGCAATTTTCTAATGTAAGTATCAAAGCTTTGTGGAATAATTCTTGCTATTTAAAAACAAAATGTTTCCAAAAGGTGTAGTATTAGTAGCTGTACTTGAAGATAAAAAAGGTAATCATTTACTTCATTGTGAACAAATGTTGCTTCCAGGTGAAAACAGCAAAATCTACCCCAGAAAGTAAAAGTTTTAAGCTTAAATACAGGAGAGAAAATTCCCTTGTCACCTAAGCAAAAAGTTTCTCTGTAGAAACATGTAGCATGTCACTGGAGCTTTTAAACCTGAGACCTATGAGGAAACCAGACAACTAATTGTCTCTATAAGAAATACTCAGAATTTAAAACCAACTGCTAGGAGTGACAGCTAATGAAACACCATTTAATTACTTTGTAGTCATTTTAGCTATAAAAAAAAAGTTAAAAAATCCTAGTATAATGGGAAAGTTCTGAAAATTCTGTAGAAAATCATTTGGATTTGGATACATTCTTTTTACTGAATTTGCCTAGCTTTCCAAGGCAAACATTCTGAGACGTTTGTAAATAGCCAAGGAACCTCTGATGCTCCAAAGCAATCAGAACCTCAGCTATGCAAACCATTCCAAATGAAGCAGAACTTCCTAGAGAATTGCAGAATTACAATTAATATCAGGATACCGGTTTTGAAACCATAGCTTCTTCACAGTTGAATAGTAAAGGCAAGCCCATTTATTACATATTTATTTTCTGTAATGGTAAAAATAAACAACCAAGCTCTATTTAGATAACAAAATATAAGGGGTCCTTTTCTTTTTGTTTTTTCCACATTGAAGCAAATTTAGCCAAATTTCTTAGAGAATGGCAAAATAACAATATCAGGATACTGATATTTAAATTGAAGGAAATTTAGCTGAAAGGAATATTAAGAAATGTGATTTTTTGGAATGCATTTAATTTTAAATATGATTTTTAATACTAGATTATGCAACATTTTAATTTGTAATAAGGTCAAATAACTTAAATGTATAGTAATGTAATATTTCAGCTTTAAGTCTTAATTCCATGGAAGAGAAAATGACACCAGCTAACTTAAGCAAAGGAAACTTATTAGGAGGATTGTAGGTGGCTCACAAATTAATTAGACCCCCAAGTTAAGAAATGGCCAGTGTACTTAATAATAGAGTATTTCAAATTGCTGAGAGTAAATTTCAAATATTCTCACCACAGAAAAAAAGTTAACTGTTGACATGATGGATATGCTAATTAGTTTCATTTAATTCTTCCACATTGTACACACAAATTATAACATCATTTTGTACCCTATAAATATATACAATTATAAGTTGTCAATTTACTTAAAAAAAGTCAAGGCACAATATATATCTGGAAGTTCAGTCAGCTTAAAACACAACAATGATCTTATAGAACCAATAGTTTAATGAGAAACTTGCATATGTGATGACTGCTCTGCACCTGAAAGGCAACTGCTTCTTTTATGTTTACATCATAGTCAAAATTCTGGAGAAATGTGTGCCATGGGTTTAACTCATGGCATATTTTGCTCTCTTGGATGAACTAATATTTTTATTGCTTTGGGGAGACAGAGAGAGAGAGAGAGAGAGAGAGAGAGAGAGAGAGAGAATTGTCCAATACACTGCACTTCTTTAACTATTCAACATTCTTTTAAACCCTTTTACATATTTGCATTTCCAAAAGTGACTGTTCAATATAATTTTTAAAAATTCACTACAACAGCTAAAAACACAGTTACTTCATTTGTTACTTATTCTTTAAGCCCAAATAGCTATTCCTACATTGGTGATACTCTGTGTATCTAGTATGATTGTACAGCGGATTGAATATCTCTCTTCCTACCTTAGCCAACAAGAAAATACACATCCAATTTTAGACATCTAAAATGAGCATATCAATACCAAAGACAAGTGTTGAAAAATATATGAATATGCTTCCCAGTTCCTGCAGAGATAAATTTCATATAATTGTATACAAATTGAATATTGTTATATTTGAAGACATTCCCAAATTTTAAAGCATAACATCTTGAATAAGACCCTCTACACTCATTCATTTGTAGGGTTATTTATTGTTCACCTAAATTTCATATGACACACATCTTTCTTATTAAATAAAGCATTTGTATGTTAATATCTTTCATTAAATATTCAATTATTGTTTAAGCATTATCAGAAGCTTTAAAAGAATTTAAATGTTTTTCTTTGAATAATGTTGAGTCAGTCAATAAGTAATATGCAAATTGACACAGCATGCCTGTCTTAGCAAGACTTTAACAATGGATTCTATCCCTGGCATTATTCTATTCTCATCCTATGTGTACTAGGAAGGTTCTACCAAAAAATGTGGCTTCAATTACTACTTTTCTGTGAGTATTTTTCTAATTACATAATAAAAGCTGTATGTTTTCCTGGACTTGAAACCTATGCCTTCAATGGTGTCCTATCAATGCCCCAGGCTCTTTCCAGTCAATAAACCAGAAAGAAAATTCATCTACTTCTTTTTAAATCTAATTTCTCCTGGTATTTTTGTATTAGTGAGTAGAACAGGTCACATTTAGAAATGTGGAAGTATCTGGGAATCATCTTTTTTCATATTCAACCTATATCCAGTTTATCAAATCAAATTGATTAAAACCTTTAAACATTTTTCTGATTACTCTTATCTTTTTCAATTTTGCTGTCATTCACCTAAAATACTAAATATTTTAACCTTGATTATTAGAATAAATTCTAGTTAACTTTTAGATTCCTTCTGTTTCATAGTCATATTTTATTTTTTTACTACAGCAAATTTTTAATAACTAATTGAGAGAGGTTATGTTTCTCCCTTATACAAAATCCTTCAGTTGTCTTCCCTTGCATTAAGGACAAATTTAGGGATATTTTGTAATGTCACATAAAAAAGGTCATGCCTAACATTCTAGCTTCCTCTCCTATCATCGCTATATACCTTCCTTTCTTTTAATTGTAACAACCCATTTAGGTCTTAATATATGTCTTCTCTTATCTTTGATGCCTTTATTCATTATCTGTTCTCTATCTAAGACCACTGGATAACTTCTCTTTTCCTTCAAGTACCTGCAACACATGGATGACAGGCTGAGACGGGCACGCCCTCTGGATTTGTTTCTTCTCTCTCTTCCACTAGTTGTTGAGTTCCATGGATCTAATTTAATTGAATGTCATTAAGATCACTCACAGCTAATGAATTAACTTTCACAACAGAATAATACCAGCCTCAAAATATTAATATTTATAAACATTTATTGAATTCTTACTAATGAAATACTAGGCTTAGTAGTCTGCATATATCATGTCACTTATCCCACAAGAGTATTTCTAAACTGGCCATTGTTTTCACAGATTACCTCTGTTTCCATTTGTATTAATTATCCAGCAGCATTTTAGCACCGTTGATTACAATCTTCTTCTTGAAGCACTGCTCTTTTCATTCGATTTCCAGATGTCACTATCTGTTGATTCCATCCCTTCCTTATGGAAACATATTTTCTCTCTAATTCTTTCTTATATTTATTCCTATGCATTGAAGTGTACAAGAACTTGCTTTTAAATATTTTCTCTACTTTCAATCATTTCCTAGGTGATCTTGTTCAGTTTCAAGTTTGAAAGTATCCCTTCTTTTTGTATATGTTGAAAGAGTTGAAGAAGGTTTTTATTTATGATTCAATCTCCTATTCATTATTGTTCTATTCAGATTTTCTATTTACTTATGAATTATTCTTGGTAGGTTGGATGTCATTGGGCATTAATGTATTTACTTTAGATTATCCAGTTGTTCGTGCATAATTGTTCATAGCAGTCTTTGTTATTTCTGTGTAACCTGTGGTAATGCCTTCGCTTTCTGATTTTTAAAAATTTTCCATTTTTTCATAGATATTCTAGCCAAGGAGTTGTCAATTTTGTTTATCTTTTGAAGAAAACGGCTAGGTCTCATTCCTTTATATTGTCTTTTTAGTCTCTATTTTATTTATTACCACTATAATCTTTTATTATTACCTCCACCATGCTAATTTTGGGCTTAGTTTGTTGTTCTTTTTCTAGTTCCTTGATATGTAGAGCTAGGTTGTTTAAGATCTTCCTTTTTTAATGTGGATGTTTATTGCTGTGAACTTTATTTTGGTACTGCTTTCGTGGCAACTTGTAACTTTTATTGTGTTGTGTTTTTGTTTTCAAACAATTTTAAATTTCCCTTTGCATTTCTTTTATGACTCACTGGTTACTCAAGAATATTTTTTAAAATCTCGACATATTTGTGCATTTCCCAGCTTTTCTTCATTAATTTCTAGTTTCATTCCATTGTTATTGGGAAATATATTTGAAATGATTTCCGTCTTCTTAAAGACTGAAATGTTAAGACTTCTTGTTGAGATATGTTTTGTAACCTAGTGTGTCATTTATTTATCCTCCAGAAATTTTTGTGTTTGCTGGAGCAGAATGTGTCATCTGCTGCTGTTGGGTAGAATGTTCTGTAGGTGTCTCTTAGGTCTATTCAGTCTACAGTATTGTTCAAATTCATTGTTTCTTTATTGATTTTCTGTCAGAATGTTCTAGCCATTATTGAAATTGGCATACTAAAGTCTTGTGCTACAACTGTATTGCTATCTATTTCTCCTTTCAGTATTATCAATATTTGCTTTACATATTTAGGTGCTCTGAAATTGGTGTATATGTACTTATAACTGTTATATCCTCCTGGTAAATTGACACTTTTTTATTAAATAATATCCTTTTGTGTCTCTTCTGACAGTTTTTGACTTAATGTCTACTTTGTTTGATGTAAGTATAGACACCACTGTTCTTTTTTGGTTATGATTTGTATCTCTACCTTTTTCTAGTCTTTCACTTTCAGTCTACGTCTGTTCTATAAAATGTAAAGTCTCTTGTAGACAGTTCATAGTTGGATCTTGTTTATCTTGTTTTTTTGTTTTTTAATCCAAACTCTGTCTTTTGGTTGCTGTGTTTAATCTGTTCATGATGAAAGTAATTTGATAGGTAAGAACTTACACCTGCCATTTTATTGTCTTCTGTCTGTTTTGTAGAACCTGTTAACTATTATCTTCATTTCCTCTCTTACTGTTTTATTATTTGTGGATTTTTTGTACTTAAATGCTTTTATTCCTTTCATTTTTTTGTGTGTGTGCATATTCTATACGTATTTTCTTTGTTATTATCATGAGGCTTACATAAAACATAGTTGTAGCACTCTAAACTGGTAACAACTCCAATTTTCAAAACAAAACAAACAAAGAACTCTACACTTTTACTTCACCATACTCACACTTTATGTTATTGAAGTTGCAATTTACATGTTTTAATACTGTGTATCCGTTAACAAATTGTAGTTATAGTTATTCCTAATACTTTTGTCTTTTAACTTTCATATTACAATTAAAAGTGACTTACACACTGTCACTACAGTATTACAATACACTCTATTTGTTTATATATTTACCCTTACCAGTGAGTATTATACTTTCATATGCTTGCGTTGCTGCTTAGTGTCCTTTTGTTAAATTTGAAGAACAAAGGCAGATATAGTGGTGACAAATTCCCTCAACTTTTGCATGTCTTTGAAAGCCTTTACTTCTCCTTCATTTTGAAGGTCAGTTTTCCCAGGCTTTGTATTCTTGTTTGACAGATTTTTTTTTCTTTTAGTAATTTAAGTATATCATCTCACTGCCTTCTGGCCTACAAAATTTCTGCTGTGATATCCGTGAATAGTCTAATTGGATCTCACTTGTACATGACAAGTCACTTTTATTTTGCTGCTTTCAAAGTTCTTTATCTTTGACATTTAACAATTTGATTACAGTGTGTCTCAGTATAGACTTTTTTGGGTTCATCTTACTAGGTGTCTTTGAGTTTCATGTATCTAGATGTCTATATTCCTCCTTAGAGTGGGAACTTCTCAGCCATTCTTTTGTAAAATAAGATTTCTTTTCCTTTCTCTCACTTTTGGGACTTTTATAATACATAGTTTTCCCTTGATAGTGTTTTCTAATTCACTTAGACTTTCTTCCACGTTATTTATTCTTTTTTCTTTTTGCTCCCCTGACTGAATAATTTCAAACGACCTGCTTTTGAGTTTTCTGATTCTTTCTTTGTCTTCCTGAGAGCTGATATTAAAGCCCTCTGGTGAATTTTTAACTTAAGTTATTATATTTTTTCAGCTCCAGAATTTTTTTTTTTGTATAATTTTTATATATTGATAACTCTCCTTTGGTTCACATATTACTTTCCCGATTTCAATCAGCTGTCTGTGCTCTCTTGTAATTTACAGAGTTTCTTTAAAATAATTATTTTGAATTCTTGATCATGAAATTTATAGATCTTCATTTTGTTGTTGTTGTTGAGTACTGGGGATTTATTTTGGTCCTTTTATTGTGTCATGTTTCCTGAGTCTTCAGGTTTCTTGTAGCTTGTGTTGGTTTCTGCACATGTTAATAAAAGTCAGTTTGGTCAGTCTCTTTATAGATTGGCTTTGATGGGGAAAAACTTTAACCAATTAACCTAGAACAAAATTCTAGGAAGTTCTCTAACCTTTCCTATGGATGTGCATTCTCTGAACTTGTGTGTGTAGGTTCTCAGTTATAAGAATTTACTGCCCTTTACTTTTTCAAGGGCCTATAAGCTCTTGCTTCTTCTTTTATGAGACTGTAAACTGTAAGTCAAGACTAGTAGCACACTCCACTCCTTCCTTCTGTGTGGAGAATATATGACCTCTGCACTTTCTCCAAATTTTACAGAGCCATGCTAGATGTAGAAAGCTGCAAATTCTTTTTCTTTCATGCTTAGCTGTCCCTCCAAACTATACCAGTTTTGTCAGCACCCTAGGTGAGAAAAAAATGCCAGCCAACCTGTTGAACAGTACATTGAAATGGCAGGACACTAGAAGCATACTCCACTTCTCTCCATCCCACCCGAGGGAGGAGACTTTGGTTCTATACTTTCTCTCAATCTGATGGAGCTGTGCTGGCTGCAGCATGGTGTTTGCCCCTTTTCTTTTTTTGTAAATGCCCCCAGCCATTTGAGCAATACCAGTCCCATTAGCCAGTCCCATTAGCATCCCATGTGAAGTGAGGAAGAAACTGTCCCCTTAGGCAACAAGCTAAAGGCCAGAAACTTAGAGGCACGCTCCACTCTGTTGCTCACCTTAAAGCAGAAATAATGGCTAAGACAATTTCTCTAGGTGTTGAACTATGCCAGCTTGGTGGAGGGGCTGACACAGGTAAAGCAAAACTGCTCTTATTAGTTTCAATGTGGCTGTTCTCACTTTTGTGCCCATCTGGAATACTACACCTTCTTAACTGGATTCTGGACCTCTCATAAAATTTCTACTTTTTGGTACATATAAAATTATTAAATCTGCGTTTCTGTCAAATATCAAGGGGCGGGACTTCTTATTGTGCCATCTTGCTGATGTCACTCATCTACTTGCCTCTTGATATGCTAAGCTACACCCTTACCTGACTCATGGCCTTCACATTTGCTGTTCCCTTTTCCAAATATCTGTAGTTTTCTGCATCACTTCCTTTAGGTTTCTACTCAAATATCATCTTATCAGTACAATATTCTATGCTTTCCAAATATATTTTTTAAAAATCTCATAAGCAACATTGCCACCTTCATCATTTTATGTACTATTCCAGTTAGCCTACTTTCTGTTTTCCTAACAACACCTACCACTCTATGATGTATTATGTATTTCCTGCCTTTTTGTTGTCTCTACACCCACCTTATCACCATCACTGTAATTTAAGATCCATGAAGTCCAGAAAGTTGGAATTTTCTGCTTACTGCTTTAATTGCTGAATTAGGAATGATGCTTGACACTTCAATGGTGACTGGGTAAGCACTTTTACTGCTCAAAGAGAGTCAATTTATTTGGACAGAATGTTCTTTCCTAACATTCTAAAGTTAGATTGGGACATATGACATACTTTTTCAAGAAATGGGAGTGAAAATGCTGCATGTTACTTATAGATACTTGAATCTAATTGTTGACTCAAATTGTCAGCCATCGTTTTCCCCTTGTGTGAAAATCTTGGAATCTCATGTTCACATGGCAGTGCCAAACAATTGAAGCAGCCTGGAATGCTGAGTGTATATTCGGAGGACAACTGTTATGGAGAGCTGCCCAGACCTAGAGTGGATTTTTACAACAGGAAAGTAAATTTCTGGTGTGCAGCCACTGAAAGGGAGTTTATCTTACCATGGCATAACCCAACCTATCTTGGCAGATGTAATAATCTATAAAAATGTATTGAATAAATGAATAAATTATCACTATTTTTTTGGATGTGGAAGCAGAATCACCGTGAGGGTATGTAGTATAATTATCATTAGGTTGTCATTGAGAAACTGGACTCAAAACCTGGTCATTTATAATATTTAAAATATGTAGCAATCATTTTAACCAAGAAAGATAAAGTTTATTTTACAGTTACCTGTAATATAAATAATTGACAAACAGATCACAATCCAGTAACTGGCTTAAAACAATGTTGACAAAGATATGCTATGTAAAAAATATCTAGCTTTTCCAAGCTTTTTCTTCATCTTCTTAAATCATTTAAAACTAAATGCCTGGGACTCTGTTATCTTGGTACCTGGAAGACTAGTTCAGTGTCCCAAGACTTAGTTTAGTATAAATTGCTCTGTCTTTACAGATCAATGCAAAATTCATAAGACATGATTTTTCTATTTTATGCATTCACTTTTTTTAAAGGAATGTGTTGTGCATAATAATTCCTCATGTAAGGACTTTGTAATTATTACTTGAGATTAATTACAGAAAAAGTTTTTATTTGCAGGCAAAAATGTTTGCGTTCTTTTAGGAGACAGTAAAAGTTAGCTAAGACAATATATTGCCTACTACCTTGGCTTTCAGTTCCTGAAGTCAGTCTCAGAATGTTAGCATAGAAAGGAAGGCCCTTAGTAATATTTATTTCCTTATTCTAGATTTTTAGATTCTAGTTCTCTTTCTTTCCCACCCTTATTTCTTTAAAAATTTCGATCTGACTTATTTTGGACTACATTCTATGTTCTATGCCTTATAAACCTATTTCAAAATTAATAAAATGTTCATTCCAAATGGGTTTTTTACAGTTTATATAATTAGGAAGGAAAATTTTAAGTTGTTAATATCTTACAAACCAAAGATAAGAACTTACATTTTACCTGCTATACATACCACTGTAATGTCTTTTTATTTTCCCCTTTTATATGTCAGTAGAGAATTACTAGAAATTCACTTTGGTATCATTGGAAATTTTATAAATTTATAATATATTTTATTTTCCTCCTACATTAGTAGAAAGTTATTGGAAAACATTAAAAAGAGAACAAACAGAGCAATAATCACTCACAAACTTCACACACAAATATAATCATGGGTTACATATTGGTATATACATGTTCTTGTAGTATTTGGAATCTATATACATTTGTAATAGCTAGATATTTTTATAGAAATACCATACTCTATCATATATATTCTGTGTTTGTTCACTATAAACAATAAATTTTTGAAAGTGAATATCAAGAAAGAAAAGCCAAAGTCAAGAAAAGGCAAAAGAAAAAGTCCTAAATACGCACTTTAAGAATACATAAGTACCATAGCCTAGTAATACTGGATTTGAAAGGCATGTAGAACTGTTCAGATATTGTTATTAGCTATTGAGAGTCATATTTTAAAAATCAAAACAGGCCAGGTGTGGTGGCTCACGCCTGTATTCCCAGCACTTTGGGAGGCCAAGGCGGGTAGATCACGAGATCAGGAGATCGAGACCATCCGGGCTAACACGGTGAAACCCCATCTCTACTAAAAATACAAAAAATTAGCCGGGCATGGTGGTGTGCACCTGTAGTCCCAGCTACTCAGGAGGCTGAGGCACGAGAATGACGTGAACCCAGGAGGCGGAGGTTGCAGTGAGTCGAGATTACGCCACCACACTCCATCCTGGGTGACAGAGTGAGACTGTCTCAAAAAAAAATAATAAATAAAAAACATATCAGAATTCTATTCTGTGTGAGACACTGGAATTTAACTAGATTAATTGAAAAGATAATTCATTTAAATAAAATATGTCAAATTATTTTAAGTAGGTAAATTAACAATAATTATGTTATTAGTCTATTCTATATTGCTCTACTATATGACATTTATGAGACTTTTAAAGTATCCCACTTTTCTCTCTCATTTTAACAGATTTTCTTTCTTTGAAATTGTATAGAGAAGAGGATTTCACTACAGGCTTTTAGAATTTAATTGCTATAGATCTCTGATAATGTTGATTTTTAGCAACTTATAAATCTTTTAGCCTATTTGGCATAAAAACCAAATATATTTCTATTAAATAAGATTTATTATTTTTGACATTTTTTATAATTGCAAAATATTTTATTTAAAATAAGTAATAATACATATTGTAAATGTGTATACATGCTCTGTTTATTCATATATATCTAAAAAACCTCTTCATTTTCATACATCTGAAAGACATACAGACATTCTTTTAGAGGTTTATCTTAATAATTTAACATTAAGGAGTCAACAGCATAAAAATAATAGCTTCTCATCCTTATGCCAACATTGTTCACTAATACATTTATTTTTAAATTTAATTAATAATGAAAAGACCATCAGTCTTTTAAAAATGTTTGTCTTCTTTTTATTCGGAAGTCGTTTGTAAATTTTTCAAGAATACTCATGCATAAAATTTTCCTTGAAAGTCACATGTTCAACAGTCATGTGCATGTGTACACTTGAACACTGAAGTGACAGTTTGGCTGGGTATAAAATCCTGGTACTATACTTCTATTTATTTTTTTCTTGAATATATTTTTTTTCTTCTTTGTTTTTGAGACAGAGTCTTGCTCAGTCGCCCAGGCTGGAGTGTGGTGGCACAATCTCAGCTCACTGCAAGCTCCACCTCCTGGGTTCACGCCATTCTCCTGAGTCAGTCTCCTGAATAGCTAGGACTACAGGCACCCACCACTACGCCCAGCTAATTTTTTTGTATTTTTAGTAGAGACGGGGTTTCACTGTGGTAGCCAGGATGGTCTCAATCTCCTGACCTCGTGATCCACCCGTCTCGGCCTCCCAAAGTGCTGGGATTACAGGCGTGAGCCACTGCACCCACTATTTTTTTCTTGAATATTTTAAAACAAAAAATAGTGCTGCACTCTTTGCTGAAACTCAGTGTTGCTACAGAAATATTTGATGTCAAATATTATTTTCTTTCTTTATAAGTGACTTACTCTTTATGCTTAAAAGCATGGGAGATTTTTCTTTTCTTCAAAGTCTAATTTTACTGAACTATTTCTCAAGTTGACCAGGTCAATTTTTCAAGTATAACTTACACCATACATCTATGTAGAGCTGATCAGTTTAATCAGCAGAGAGTTTAGTGACTGTTTTAGTTTGTTTGCTTTTTCAGGTTTTTTTTGGGGGGGGCGGGGGGTTGTTTTTTGTTTTTAATGTTAACTGTTACTTCTACTGTTTTAATTTTCTTATTTATGAAGACAAATTTTCTAACTCAGGAAAAAGTAAATGTTACATTTAGTGGGTCATTTTATTTATATTTTCTCTTTATACTTCTCTTTTTATTTTGGCTTGTTTCAATTTGCTTCTCTATGTTCCTTACTATAACTTACTTAATCTTTGCTCAGAAAATTCTATATTCTACAATTTATTATGCAGTTGTTTCTTTCCAGAGTTTTATAATTTCTTGTTTCTTATTTTCTACTTACTTATCTATCCGGTCTTTGCTTTTCATTTATATTTTTATTTAATAAATTTCTTTCATATATGTAATTTTTATCAATTTATTTTAACTCATGTTAATTT
The DNA here is from genome assembly GCF_009764315.1 of Trachypithecus francoisi. Lineage (NCBI taxonomy): Eukaryota > Metazoa > Chordata > Mammalia > Primates > Cercopithecidae > Trachypithecus > Trachypithecus francoisi. Next base: position 85,064,447 of record NW_022681469.1, on the reverse strand, counting down.
TTTTTGCTCTCTTCTCCTTCATGGTATGATTGTTTTATTTATTACTGCCAATTTATTTTATTATTATTGTCTCTTCCTTTAATAACTATTATATGGATGCTACGGTTTTATATTTGAAACTTGCTTTTTATATTTGGAAGTTGAATTGGTCCAGATTATCTATTAATGGTGAGGCTCCTGGTACCTGGGTAGAAGAATGCTCAGGGTAGACTTATGAATTTCTTTACCAGGAGCTTATGCTTTTTATTATCATAGCTTACCTTGGTTCATCTATAGCTCTTATATTACCAACCCGATTCCCTTCTCTCATTACTGGCTGTGTTTTTATAAGAGAGACTGCTGGCTTCCAAAGTTCATCCTTTTCTTTCTTTCAGAAGCAGTACCTTTAGAAAACTGCTGTTCTGGGCTATAAAATGAAAGTTCATCTCTGACTTAAAGTTGCAATTAACCACATTCTACATAGAAAAGCAAGTCACAAACCTGGGTTCAAAATAAAGGGAGTAAGAAAAATTGTTGGGTACCTCTTCCATGTTTAGATTTCTTGTCTGGATTACCAGGTGCCCATTAAAACAGTTAGATTAATATATTTTCACTGTAAGGGTTGATCATTACATATTGCTAGGACAAAAATGAAAGCTTTAGAGAGATGTATTAAGTAAGATTCCCTTTTTATGTATCTGAAAGTATTCAAAAATGAAGTTATTATTATGAATTTCAATATGCTAGGTACTATTCTAAATCTTACATGCCTTAATTTATGCTTAAAACAAACCTATAGTATAGCTATTATTATTATCACTTTGCTGATAATAATACTGAAAACCAGAAGTTAAATAACTTGCTCAAGGTATGATACATCAAGTAACCATCACAGCTAAAACATAAGTTTTGTCAGGGTGTCCTCAGAGTCTGCAATCTCAAATCTTAAAAGGTATACCAGTCTTTCTCTGTGTGTGTGTGTGTATGTGTGTATTTATATTACTTATAATTATTTGGATAGTAAATTTTTTTTTTTTTTTTTTTTGAGGCGGAGTCTCGCTCTGTCGCCCGGACTGGAGTGCAGTGGCCGGATCTCAGCTCACTGCAAGCTCCGCCTCCCGGGTTTACGCCATTCTCCTGCCTCAGCCTCCCGAGTAGCTGGGACTACAGGCGCCCGCCACCTCGCCCGGCTAGTTTTTGTATTTTTAGTAGAGACGGGGTTTCACTGTGTTAGCCAGGATGGTCTCGATCTCCTGACCTCGTGATCCACCCGTCTCGGCCTCCCAAAGTGCTGGGATGGCTCCCACTGAATTCCTTGATTTTTGTGACTTACTATGACTAATAAAATTCGTAATAATAGAATGTGACTTCTAAGATTGGGCCCTACAGACCTTGCCGATTCTGTTTTCACCTTCTTAGAGTGCTTCCATCATCATGGAAAGATGTCTGTTACAACTTTTGGCCTATGAGAAATCAGGTGGAGGAAAACCAAGGTCACCTGACCAATGGCCTCCAGAGCTTTACCAGGCATGTGCAGGAGGCTATCCAGGACAATCAGGCTCAAGGTGCTGTTACAGCTAACCAAAAAATGCATGACTGAGGCCATCCAGCATCACGTGATACACAGAGGAGTTAACCCAGACGATTCCTACCCAGATTGCTAATCCATAGAATTATGAACATAGATATGGTTATTTATTTAAGCCACAAAGTTTTGGTGTAGTTTGTTATGCAGCAAAAGATAGCTGCAACAATATAAATTTATATTTGCCTAGAGAAGGAGAAGAAAATAAACACATCAAATTATACACTAGTTAATTAAAGGAAGAATAAATTATCATTTTTTAAGAAAAGCTTTATGTCAGGAGCAAATGCTTATCAGCCACTTTTGCTCCTTGCTTCTATGTAAAAGTGCTCAAATAGTGGGACCCTCTTTTGCCTCCTATTTACTCATTCCACATTAAGGGATGTAATAAAAGTTTTCTGGAGAATAAATGGGTTGGCTTGCCAGACCACTTCCATTTTCCATCTTCAAAGTTTGCTGACTCACAGCAGCAGCCCCTTTACCTATCGCACTGCAAGGGCCGATTCTCTTCTCTGAATAACAGAGCAGGATCTGGTGAGATCTGCTGTGGTCATACTCATATGACTACATAGGTGGGTTTGTCTAATGCAGTGGTTCAATATAGAAAAGTCACATTCTCTAATGATAATAATGGTTCCCCCACTGTGATATCACTTTCTTTTGCAGTTGGTTCAGAAATATGTATTGTTATAATAAACATTGTAGTATAACATAACTGAAAATTGCATAGTTTGAAGATGCATTCTAGGATAGATTATTGTCATAGCTAGGAAAAGAATCAGTATCCTGCTAGGCAAAGTGGTATGATATTTTGTTAAATTGATTTTTCAAATATATATATGTCTTAATTTTTTTTTTTTTTTTTTTGAGACGGAGTTTCACTCTTTGCCCAGGCTAGAGTGCAGTGGTGCGATCTCGGTTCAAGGCAACCTCCGCCTCCTGGGTTCAGTCTCCCAAGTAGCTGGGATTACAGGCATGCGTCACCACGCCTGGCTAATTTTGTATTTTTAGTAGAGTCGGGGTTTCTCCATGTCGGTCAGGCTGGTCTCAAACTCCTGACCTCAGGTGATCCGCCCGCCTCGGCCTCCCAAAGTGCTGGGATTACAGACAGGCATGAACCACCACACCTGGCCTTAATTTTTCTCTGAAATTTTCAATGACCAGGTCAATGTCTAAAAGGGTAATCCATTTGCTCATCTTTTTTTTTTTTTTTACATCTGTAGAATTTGCTAAGAAAGAAACAATAGATAAAATGTGTTTATTCATTTCAATTGTATTTTGGGCTCCCTTGGAAACAACACAGAATAGCCATCTAGAGTGATTTAAGTGTAATTGATCTTTTAGATTGCTCACATAACCCTTTGACTTTGATTACTATATACAGCTGCAGACTTTCCCAAAATATTTTTGTATCATCATGTTTCATTTATTTTAGAAAAGTATGCTGCACCAAGCCAAACTAAATGGAAATGCTTGAGTTTACAGAAGCATTCTATACTATGACCTTTAAGTCACCTGGAAGAGGGCTCAAAGCACCTTTTACTGCTTAATCAAATTATAAACTTCTAAATTTCACTTCTTTCCCAGAAAGAAAATACACAACACTATTATAAAATAGCTCATTGTTCTATAGATCTAGCTATAATATAGAACAAATTCAGTCCCCTGATTATATATAGATCCGCATTCTTAAAAAGCTGACATAGCAAGTTCAGCCAACATCTCTCCTATTGACATGAAATGACTCAGTGTAACCACAATAGCCGTGACTGAATTTGGAAAAACTTCTCATGTCCCTGAATAGGTCTACTTGATTTAGGAAATAATGTAATCATCTATTGTGATCAAGCCAGGTAGCTATTTAGCCAATCTTTAAACACTTCCAGGAAAAACAGATTTTCAGCATCAATTTAAAGTTAGCAAACACCGATTGTTTGACCCTGCAATGACCGGCTCCAGTGTTATCAGACTTTAAGAGACAGAGTAACTTAAAATAGAACAAGAGTGCAGCCATCTGGAAACCAGTGCAGCACAGTGTATATCAAATCTACCAAGACAGCAGGAGATACACCTGCAGGCTGAAAGATCGCTATGGCAGTGTATTGCAACACCTTGCAAAGTCTAGCACAAGCCCCTCATGCAGCACACATGTTCACAATGAAATTTGGTTTTAGGAAAGCAATAAAGAAAATATGCTGCTGGTATGTCATTCACTTGGAGGCAAATATTCACTTAGGGTAATTAGCTTGAATAGTGAGATTTTAATCATTTCATTCTCAACATAAATATTTGGCTAATCAATATGAAAGGTATTTATTTTCTCTATAGTTGGCTTTGCTTCTCAGCATTAGTACTGTGTGACAGATGGCTGATGTCATCTTTGCTTGGAAAAACTAAGTTGGCAATATTAGCATGGCATATTTCTGGGGACTTGTGATATGCTATGAGATGATAAAAAATAAAAGGGTCCAAAAGGGAATTCCCCAAAGCAAATATATTTATATGATTTGACACTATATTTTACTAATCCATCATACAAAGATATATATCCCATTTAATAAATGTTTTATTGAAACATATTCTGGTAAATATTAACAATGCTGTTGATCTTATTTTTTGAATGCTGGTAGTTCACAATATCATAAGGTTGTTTATATTTTCTTTGTCCCTATATTCATCTAGTATATGCAGACAGAGCAGTCTCTCTATATTAGTAATTGTACCCTCAATTATACCAACAATAATCAGTTTATAGCAGTGAAAAGATTGGGAGTGTGCTGTGAAAAAAAAGTTGACTTTTAAAGTTCTCATCTGATGAGTCTAAAGTGATCCTTATTTCTTGGTCCTAGGTTACAAACTTTGTAACTGCTGTAAAGGGTCCATTACTATGCTTTTCACTCTACATTCCCTTTCCCTTATGCTGTCTGTAGCCACTAAGTGGCATCTGTCAAAACTTAGGCTTTTGAAAAGGAGGAAGCATATGGGGTCAAAACTAGGATGCTTAGTGGGGAGACTAGAGGAGGAAAGGATATGAAAATTTTAATTTTTTTTAATGGGAGAAGGGTCTTTAATAGTGAAATGTTTACTATTTTCAAGAACTCTTCTGGGTATTTTACATGTTAACTTATCTGTACAAACCAGTGAGGTATGAGTTTATGTCGTTTCTGTGAGAAAACTGAGGAACAGAGACCTTAAAAAACTTTCTTAAGGTCTCAGAGCTGCTTTGTGGTGGAGTTGGGTTACAAGCTGAGGTGTTTTGGCTCTAGAGTCCGTGTTCTAGTTCTTATGCTAGAGACAAGAAAGCAAGAGTCATCTGTGAAAGGAAAGGCAGAATAGTAATTGTTAGAGCCTGACTTCTATCAACAAATATTTACATATTTGGTTTATAGAAAAACATGCCTCCTTGAAGAAAAGGAGTATATTTTACACTTTGTCTCTTTTGTTTTTTTTCACAGAATGCTTAAAGTGATGTTACCTTAAAAAATAAATACAAGTAATGACCATAACAGTAAGGAAGTGATTTTACAAATTGAAGGACAATTCAGAACAAAAATTGCAAATTTACTAGTGTTTATAGGAAAAAGCAAAAGGTCAAAACAACAACACTTAATAATTCCTTTAAGAATGTGATAATTTCCTATAAGACATTATTATTTCTTTGAGGTTCTGCATATGCCATATATACAATTGATGGGACTATTAACTAAAATAAACTGAAAAGTTTCCTGAATTAATATTAGATATAGTAGTAATTCTTGCTTTAAAAAACATACATAGACCGGGCGCGGTGGCTCAAGCCTGTAATCCCAGCACTTTGGGAGGCCGAGACGGGCGGATCACGAGGTCAGGTGATCAAGACCATCCTGGCTAACACGGTGAAACCCCGTCTCTACTAAAAATACAAAAAACTAGCTGGGCGAGGTGGCGGCGCCTGTAGTCCCAGCTACTCGGGAGGCTGAGGCAGGAGAATGGCGTGAACCCGGGAGGCAGAGCTTGCAGTGAGCTGAGATCTGGCCACTGCACTCCAGCCTGGGTGACAGAGCGAGACTCCGTCTCAAAAAAAAAAAAAAAAAAAAAAAAAAACCATACATAGTCAAATAATCAATACTTTTTCTCTTTTTCTTGTCTTAATGGCTCCGACCACTGGAATACCTCTGAAATATTTCATTTATTGATATTATTTTAATTTTTCTAAGAATCTCCCAAGTGTAATACCCACAGTCATTCAGTAAAAAGGAAGTAGATATCATATATTTAGTTAGTTAATCTGCTTTGAAGAGTTTTCTAAGATTTCAAATCCCAATTATTAAAAACTAATGACAATTATATAAAATTTGACCAAAAATGTTCCTGTTTAAATATATGTTTTTCAGGTATCACAGGAGTTTATTATTAACAATTTTAATCTCAGACTATAAAGCTAAAAAAAGTTTATATATATATAATTATCAGAGATACTATAGGTACTATTTCTATATTAATGTGAGATATTTAGCAGATGTAACATAAAGGTGACTAGTATCTTGAGACATAAGCCTTTGTTGCCAAGATTTAATAATCTTCATGTACCAGTGAAGGATACAAATAAAACATGGTCATGCCACTTATAAGACAATGTTCTTATCATTTTTCTTGTTTGTTTTTTAAAAAGGAATATGGTAAAATTATCACGTGACATCATTAAGAAAAGTTTCATGTTGATCTATTATCTGATAACATTATAATCAGCAAATTATAATTAACGTATGATACTTATGAGTACCTAAGTCGGCTTTGACCATTATGTCAGCAAATATGGAACAGGTCAGCCTTATAATGGCAACATAAAGGTGTCCCATTTCACCTCGTTTATGTTCACTGTGCTTTGCAGACAAACCCAGCTACAGCAACTGAGAAATGGAAACTGACAAGAAAACATTAAAACTGATTTAACAGTGCTGTGTGTTTCTTCTCTAAGTATGATTAAATAATCATAAGAACTTCTCTAAGGGCTAACCTGCTATATTTTCCAGATTTTCACCTTGGGGACATATTGTCCCTTGTTACTGAAACCTCAGGGACAGAAGGGGACGCCACAGGGTGGCACAGCAGGAAGCTGAAACACTGATGAAACAGTGTTCAGTTAATGAAGGCATGGCCCATGGCCTCCGCTGCTCTGCCATATGTTTGAAGAAATGCTAATGACTACAATTCAAATACCTTTTTCATCTTAACTATATGTAAATGTGTTTATAAATGCTCTCTTATAAATATACGATCACATTTTTAAAAGCCAAGTGCTAATGTTGCTTTCAACATCTATAATACACAATAATTAAAACTTAAGCAATTCTGCTTAATTATACCTTATGGGAAACTGTACAGTAATTTATAGAAATTAAGCAGAAAAACAAAGATCAACAGAAATAAAGCAGCAGTTGAACAACTGAATAATAAATCACTTTGGTCACTAATTTACAACAGCAAAATCATTGTAAGTAAAAGACTTCAATTCTCATTCTTAAACAGCTGACATGTGAAAAAGAAGGTGTTAGAAATTTGAGTATTCCTTTTCAGAGCACAGCTTGAACTGATGGTCTCACTGTCTACTTTGTTACTTTATTCTTATGCTGCCCCCTAAAATCAAGTGGTAATTTTTAGTTGAAAACTTTCATTATTCCAATTCTAATGTGAAACATCTATCCTCGTTTTCTTACACTTTTCCTCAACATTGCAGATAATTATTTGCTGGTACATGGTCTATTTTACAACAGATCCATTCTTCAGTGAATGTGCAGCAGCTCTACAACAGCCGCTCATTTAAAAGATACAGTTGATACACAGTTTGGGATATGTTGCACATTACATAATTTTTAAAACAATCCTAAAAGCTAAGTTGACTAGATCTATAAAACTGTAGATAACTATACATTCCAATCAGTAGAAATGACAAATTCTCACACCCTAAAATGTTCCCGCTAAATACCACAAATGATAGTTTATGGCTTAAAATTTTCATTAATTAATTAGATCAATAAACTTATTTAAGCATGAATTAATAGAAAAAAAACTTTTATGTTTGAATTAGCCATTATTTTGAGACATTTCAGTAGAGTTGCCATTTTCCGCTATTTGTTTTCATTTCTAAAACAAAAATATTTGCTCAAACTTTATACTCTACCTCTGACTTTTGTCAGTGGAATCTTTTTAAAAATTTTATATAATTAATTCTTTTATTGTCTTTAATAGCTGCTAAATTTCTAGCTTTCTTGTTCTCCCATATGGAGGTTATGAAACTATTACTTTCATTTTCTTCAATGCTTTATGGTTTCCATTTTAATATTTATAGCCTTAGTCCATTTGGATTTTAAAAAATAGAGAAGTAGGGATCTAGTTTTATATTCTTTTAAATAGAGAGCAATTCTTTTCAGACTTTTTTAAAACTAATAGTTGTATGTGTTCATGGGGTACATAATGATATTTTGATACACTTAATGTATAAACAAAATTTTCAACACTTTATTATATGCATTTCTCACCAGATTTATATGTAAATCTCATCATATATTCCATATGCATGCATGGATTTATCTTTTTCTGAGTTCTCTATTTTGTTTTTCTCATCTATTTGTTAATTTTCTGCTTACATTTTAAACTTGTATTTCTGAAGATTTATGATATATTTAATACACAGCAGAACAAATCCCTTATTCCTTGCATGGTCTCCTTTTTACCCAAAATTTCTTGACATTTATCACTATAAATTGTAGAAATTTTGTGTCCTGGTGCACACCTATCTCACTTTGCAATATTACATTTGATTCACAAAAAGAATAGATGAAAAGTTATGAATCAGACAAATAGAATAATCACCCTGAATTTAAGATTCACCTTCAGAGCTGGCCAGTTATAGATAGGGTTACATCTACCTATCCTATAGGTTTTCTATATCCTATATCCCATCATTCTGCTTTCACCTCCAAGGTAACCACCGTTTTGAAGTTTGTATTTATTATTTTATTTAGTGTATAAATGCTCATAAAGAACATGAAATTCTTTATAGAAATTTTTAAAGTTATCATACTTTAGTAGTCTTCCTGAACTTTTTTCCATCAACATTATGTATCTGACTCATTCATGTGATTACACAGAGTTTATTCATTTTTACTGCTACATAACATTTCCTTGTGTGATGTGCCACAGTTTATTTTTCTATTGTTTATGATAGAAATTCAAGATTATAACGATTTTCAAAAGTTATAACCAGTGCTGGTATGAACATTTTATGCATATCTTAGTTCACACATGCAAGAATTTCACTAAAGTACATACCTACAAATGAATTACCTGAGTCACAGTGTAGGTGAATATTCACCTTGACAAAGTAATGCTGTATTGTTTTCTAAAGTGTTTGTAACAAACATCGATGTCTTTAATATTATGTTTTTCTCTGTGTATTTATATGCATAATGTTTCTTTCTCTGTAATATTTTAGATCTAATATGGATTAAATTATTTCCATATTATTCCACAAAATACAGTGATAAGAAACTTTGGTCCAACCCATTTTGAAAAATCTTTAATTGCTACTGTCATCATAACAATGTGACCTTGAATAAATTATTTAATAGATGTAAACTGTTTTTATTTTAGAGAAATGAGTAATAGAACCTAATTTATTTAGCCATTCCTGAAATAAAATGAAAGAGATAGTTCAAGAAAGTACTTTAGTAGGTTGGAATACAGGAAATGTTCAGTAAATGTCAAGTGCTTATTATTATTGTAATCGTTGTTGTCATTACATGCTGAATAAAATCTCTGGGCCTCTTTTGATCAAAAAGTCAAAGATTTGAGGACAGTAAACCATTTGCATAAGTTTAGTTGATCATGTGAACATTGGGGAAGGTGAAAGATTAACATATGTAATTTTTAATATTAAATAACTGTACAACCCATTCTTCAATGAAAATCTATCAGTTACCCAGATGGTAAAAAATAAAAAAAATTCTGGTTAGATAAGAGGAATCAATTCCAGAGATCTATTCTATCACATGGCGACTGTAGTTAATAGCAATATATCATATTTGTGAAAATTTCTGTGTGGATTTTAAGTTTTGTCACCACAAAAAAATGGTAAGTATGTAAGGTACTACATATGTTAGCTCAATTTAATCATTCCACGATGCATATATACTTCAAAACAACCAGCTGAGCATATTTATAATTTTAATTTGTCAATTAAAAAATCAACTACCCAGATATTTTAGCTATATATACTCAACCACAAAATATGACTATAATATTTATATTATAGTGGATGTGTATGACTCCTAAGATAGATTTGGGCAAGATTTCCAGTCCCTCCAATGGTCTATTTTCCTTATAAATTAAAAAGTTTATTTGGTCAGGAAGGCAAAAACATTATTTTAAAATGTTCAAAGTTAAAATGGAGGTAAGGGATGACTGTCTAACATATGTTTAAAAAAGCAAACAAACAAGACAGAAGACAAGAGTTAAGCAACTTCCTCAACGCAGCCTAAAAAGTGAATGTTGAAAAGCCATTAGACTGATTTTGCAGATCTAGAAAATAAAGGTCAGTGATAAATCCCCAAATGGGCTTGGCCACAAATATATCAGGATGCATTTTAAAAGAAGCAGATGCATTTGTACCCCTCACTAGGAATATCTCAGCTCTGCTTTGCTTTAAGTACATGGTAAGGAATTCTGATTACATGGGTCAACCAGTCCTTTTTCAAACAAAAGCCTCTTAGTAAAGAAATGTTACATGGTTCAGAAAAAAACTGACAAAAGGGTAAATTCTCCTTCTCCTCTCTTCATTGAAGTTGATTACAGGGTGGAATATATTCAAAGACCAGAACGTCTTGAAATTCATTTCCGAGACAAGAATCACAGCAAAGAAATACAAAATGATCAGTGATAGAACTAGACATTGTTTACCAGTAAATCATTTGCATAATGTTTACATATGAATGTATTACTGATGAATATAGACTTTTCTCATATTATTTTTTCTTAATGAATTTGATTTGGTTTTTTAACAATGACCAGTGCCTCTTGTTCTACCTCTGTCTGGTACTATTCCCGGTTGTTGCAGACTCTTGTCAATCTATTTTTCCTCTTACGGTCATTTAAAGATGGAAACATTATGCATTTATCCTGGGGTTTGTGAAATGATTTAATGATGCAAAGCATATGGAAATGCTTCCAAATAATGTGTAATAGCAAGCTTAGGAAGTGAAGGCTGTCTTGAATTTTGATAACTTACTAAGGGAAATATTGATGATTGGGAATGTTGGATGTTTAAGGGGAGAAAGTGAATAATTTACCTATGTTACCTGGACTCTTGATACCTATTTCTTGGACCTCAGGGAGGACCTCTGATTCTCCTTTCAAAAAAAAAAAAAGCAATCTTCTTTATGGTTCCTTTTCTATGTGGTGAACCACACTTGTGAGTGATACGTTTACCACAAAATGAAACACAAAACTATGTCAGCACACTTTGAACAAGTAGAGATCTTGGGAGAGGGACAGCTTTCCCTGCATAAGGATAGAATTTATGTAAACAACTCTAATGAGAACTTTATATAGCATTCCCAATAATGAAATCCAATTTACTTAAAGTGAATAAGAGAAAAGTGGAGTGCCATGTACGGGAATATTCTTTGCTAGTCATTGAAACTAATCTTAAAAGGAATGCGGGCTTCCTCATCAAACTTCCAGGTGGGAAAAGTGCTGCCATCTTCCCATCACTCTCACTCTCACAGTAGTCTTGTCCTTTTAACTATTAGCCTCTTTCTAGATGTGATTTCTCTTCCAGAGGTTAGCGAAACCTCAGCCTCTTTGATCATGGACTCTGTGACACGTCATAATCAAAAGCTTTTCTGTTTGAGGGTGGGGGAATTGAAATTTCAACGGTAGAAAAATCATGGAAACGATTCTATATATTTCTGTGCAGTATTTTAAAATTATGGTTCACCTATTTAAAACAAGAAAAAGAAAAACTCCCCCAAACACACACAAAACAGAAATATTTTGTTGAGAGGTAATCTTTTGCCAAAGGTATTTCCTAAGTCTAAATAAAAAAATGATAAATCACCGAGTTGCACTGATCCATTGTTACCATTGCAGTGCAATAGACTGAAGGATTAAAATTCCTATTCATTTTACCAAGGGACTGGGGAAGTAAGACCTCTCAATTCTAATCAACTGTGTAAAAATTGGGCCTTCCCTTTAAATAAATAATTGATAGCTCTTTTATCCCAATTAGTTATCAACTCAAATGTCTTTGAAGGAATGAGGATGAAAACACAAAATACAGAAAGATTACATTTTGTAGATGTTTGGTCTCTTTTTCATAGCGAAGTCTATGCTTTTTTATTGTTTTCTAATAACATTTATTTATATTTAAATAAACTAGTATTTAACAAAGAGTTTGCCACAAAATGATATTTGAGAAAACAAAGTTAAATATTGGTCATGGATATTCTTTTAAAATTATGGTTCAAAATAATAGATAAGACTGTACTCTAAAGTATGTATTCTAAGGGACAGAATGAGCCTTCAAATGTCAAACTTTGTGTCTAGTTTTTAAAAATATGATTAGCCATAAGAAGAAGTAAATCAGTGAGCATGCATTTTTTTTAACAAAGACAAAGGTCAAGCCCATAAATAGTATTGCCAAAAAACTTAGTTTTGTAAAACTATGTATATTGATGCATTGAATATTTTATTTACATTAAATCACTTATGAGGCCACAATATAGCAGTGTACTCTAAACCACAAGAGCCAAGAATTTTAATAGGAAAATATGGCAGACTTGAACTTTAAAACTTGAAATGCTATGGAAGAGGCCAACTTTTATGATTAATTCAATTTTTTTTCAATGTGTTAAAGTTTTTGCTTTTAGAACCTTCCAAACATATTTTCAATACATATTTGTGAACATAGGATGGCAGTTCATCGGCCAGATTCATCAAGCAATTAACCATGTTTGGGGAAAGGTAACGATTAATCAGCTTAATTGATCAACATAAACTATTGAATATCAAGTAGGTTTTAAGGCATTATTATAAACTTCCTTATTTAGTTCATTTAATGCCCATTTGTAACAAAATATATTTAGTTATGCATTCTCAGAATGAAAGTAATGAGATATGGGTAAACTGTTCTTGAGCTCCCTCATTTTAACAACATGAGTTAAGACTCAGATTTATAAAAAGCTAATACATGTCAGAAACAGGATTAAGTCCAAGTCTTCCATCAAGTTGTATGGGTATAAATAATGGCATTTCTTACTCATTAGAAACTATCTTTTCATTTCAAGCAAGGGGTATAAATGTTGTTTTTTAGCCTAGGAAGTGACTGATATTGCTAGAAACTGTAAAAAGCAGTGTGGAAAATGAGTATCCAACTTTGAACACTTTGAAAGTTAATTTTAGGGTAAGTTATTTTCCTCATTTGTGAGCCTCACTTTCTGCACCTGTAAATTTGAGAATTTGAAGAGTTGATTTCAAGTAAAATTTTATAGTTAAAAATAAAAATATCAAATGTCTATTGTCTATACATTTAGCTTATAGCTGGAATTGATGCTTCCCATAACTGACACACTGTGAAGGTTTTGGTTTTCTGTACCATTAGGCTATTTTCTTCTATCTGAGTTTACTATGACATATGACTGTTAGCTGGTCATCATGCCACCATCATTGTCTCTATATGCACTCTTTTATTTTACATTTCCTAGGTGGTACAGATAAATCTTATAACATAAAAATATTTTTTTTCTATTACTGATGCTGATTTTCATTAAAAATCTTCATTTTCCATATGGCTGAAATTCTATTTCAATCAACTTAAAGGTCCTCAACATCTTTCCAAAGGATTATTATGAGGTAGGTAAAAGTTACTTGGTGCCATCTTACGGGGATGAGGATGAATATTTAGCCTCAGTCAATGACTGTTGACCATGATCACTGTCCTTATACCAGTCTATTACAGTTACATCACGCACATCACAAAGGTCCCAGTTACATCAACCTTTGCACTCTTTCAGTTATAAGTCTCTCTCAGTTTCCACCCATGTTCTATTTTCTGAGTCAAACACTTTCACACCCTTGATCCTAAGGGCATCATGAGAGCTCCCATGCTATTCTTCAGCACATACAAAGTATTTCACTGTTCCCATGCCATGTTTGGGGTATGAACAAATCAGGTGATATTGTTTCAGGCTATCTGCCTATATACAACAGGCAGCCTTTATTGTTTTTTGTCATGGCAGTTTTCTGGGCTTTTCTCAGAGAATTGGAGTGCAAGTCATCTTCATGTTAAAATCCATTCCTGTTTGAGTTTTCATGTCTTATCTCTCTTCTACATTATGGATGAAATCCAATCCCAATATTTTCATGGATTCACTCTTCATTCTATATGGCTGTATTTCTCTATCCATTTTGCTTAGTCTTTATCTAGGCTGGTGCCTAAGTTAACGTGTTCTCTTTATTTTGAGTATCATGTGGGATCTACGCTATTGATAACAAGAAGCACTTTTGATATTCTAAGATCTAACAAAGTTTTGCTGAAAGTGAATATCTCATGATCTAGCTTCCTAAGTGGGAAAAACATTAAGCAAATGTAAAGGGCAAAAAAGTTAATGTTTCAAAATATCACCCTACTAAATTCATATTTACTCACTGCACACTGAAGAAAAAAATCTGGGCAAATTGGACATTCACATTTTATTAACCATTTGAGACTACACACCAAAAAGGAGTTGCTGTTATTGGTTGTCTAAATATGCAGGCTATTAAAAATTACTCTGCATACCTTTTGATTAATCTTTGTACTTTAGCTATCATAAATGCTAGTATTTGGCATAATCTTGTTAAAACACTGTTTATGTAGTTTTTTTGGGACAAGACTTATTAAGAAAGCATTCCCTTAAGCATAATCACAATATAAAGGAGTATATTCATTGAAAATCATTCATCCATTTCATTTAATTAATGTGGATTTACTGAAAATGATTTTTTTCTAAATAATTATTGGTGGAAATTTTATTCTTTAGGAATTGCATATTTTGTGATTATCATCATTTCACTAATCAAAAAATAAGTACAAATAGAGTGACCTAGAATGTTGGTTGGCCTGGGAAAGTCCTGGTTTTTGTCTGCCGCCCTGTGTAATTATTTATAGTGTCTCCTTTTACTCTGAAAAGAATGTTTGTTTTGGACTATAAATTATTTAGTTCCTTAGTTGTCACAGATTATATCTGCCTTACATTTTTCAACACAGGTCATGAGTAGATTTAGTGGTTTGAAAGTTTCTGTTAGACAGAATACACCAATCCTTGCTGATGATGCTTCTGGAGTGTTTATCACTTTCCATTCCTCCGGATTTCTAAGAAATAGTTTTTCTACTGTTTACAGATAAGGCCAATCATTGAAGAAAAGGAGACTATTTCAATGAAAAAGGAATTTTGATATCAGGAGTTATGGGTAGTAATAGCCTCAGGATTCATTAAGCTTAAATACATGATTTTCAAAATCCTTTTATCACTTGCATGTCCCTTGGAGGTCTGACATGGAAGCAAAGCTTTAGCCATCAGCCAAAATAGTAGTCCTTCATAACCTTAAGTTGTAGAAACAGCAATCTTTTATCTGACTCTTTAAAACTCAGTATCAACTAAATCTTTATTAAATTTCATAGAATTTTAATCAAGTATCCTACTTGTGGAATAAGATTTTAGTTTCAACTATTATTCTCCATTTTTGTTGTCTGTATTACATAATAAAATATTGTTCAAGAACTTGAAAATCTGCCATTTTTACTCAACTGATTTTGTCTTTATACACAAGCCAAGTTGTGGAATCTCAATATTGATTTGAACCTTTAAACATTCTTTTGGAATAATATATTACATTACTATCCTAAGGATCATGGTGTTCAGGAATAATCTGATAGTGCCAGGTCCTAGTCTTCTTACTATACTGTTTAAACAACACTTGTCCAACATTATGCAGTTATTTTTGCTCTTGTCCATAGCAGCCCAGAAGCAAGTATCTTTTCATGTGTTCCAAACTGTATTCTAGAATCAGCCTTTGAGACATTATAAAAGAGAGTTAAACATTACTTTTATTAAAGCTCAAAGCATTGCTTTTAGAAAAATAGATCCTAGTGTTCAGATGAAATATAGTAAACATACACATCCAATAGGTTCTTACATTTGGTTATGTAAGGCTTAAATTGGTCACTAAGATATGAGGAAGTTGTTATTATGTTGTTGTTATTATTTACTTTTTAGTTATGTCCAAAATTAAATTTTATATCACCAATATTAACAACAATTTTCACTCTTTTAAAGACCTTATAATCATCAAGATATTGTTTTCCTACCGTATAAAACTAAATTTTGGAATTTTAATAGAGAATTAATACAATATTTGAACAGAACCAAAGGAACTTTTTGAGTAAAATTAAGTCGCACACTATTCTTCTTATAAAAGTGGGGTATTCTTCAATGTTTTTTCAAGAAGGCACATTTAAAAACAAATAAAGCAAACAAAAAACAAAGTTATGGTTTCTTACCACCATAATCCAACAATAAAAAGACACCTCAATGTGAATGATTTAGGTCACAGTCTCAAAGTAAAATATCCTCTTAAATAAATTACAACTTTGAGAAAATACTAAATTGTCATTTTTTTTTCAGATGATGCAGGTGATTAAAAAGATGATCATGAAGACACACTCTTTAAATGATTTGGGGAAAGCATTAGACCAAGGGACATGGTAGTCATTACTCAAAATTCTTAAATATTTCTCTTTCTATTAAACCTCATTATCAGAAAGCTAAGCTTATAAATGTACTACTCTGGCCAGTTATAGAATCATCTTAACCAATATTTAATTAGTCTTTTTATTGAATAACGCAGGATCTTGTATATTATTATCAAATCACTATCAAGTGTACTGCCTACTATGGTGCCAATATGCTTAAAATATTCTGAGAAATAATATTTCTCTCAATTTCTTACATGAAAAAAGTCAGTTTTTGCCTTTATTTTTAAGAAGCTTAAAGTTAATTTTTACTGCAAGTTGACAACTTTCACTAGTCTGAGTTTGGGGACACAGTTCTATTTTCTTTTTCCTTAACTACTTACTAGCAGTTGTTTGTTTTGTTTTGTTTTCATATATTATATACATATTTAATGGTAAGGTAGCCCCAGTTCTTTTTGGAAGTATGAAAGTCAACAAATAGCATGCTTTTGATTAGAAATTAAGTGCCCTGTATCCAGAGAATTTTGTCCCCTGAATAAGACTTCTGCAATTAGACTAAGTAGTAGCTTGGTTTCTCATGTAATTTGAGCCATTAGGTTAGGGTTGCATACTTGCTTGTTTGTTTGTGGATAAATACCACACTATTAAGTGTGTTATGCCATTAAGTGTAAATTGTATTCACCCTTCCCATGCTAAAAGACACTATGATGAATTCTTGCTTCTTATTTAGAAATGAGAAACTAAACTAGGAATCATTGTACACAGCCTTCAATACATGCATTTTATGCCAAACACTCTCTTTTTTTAGGGGATTTAATCTGGGAAAAGAGGAAGAGGCACAGATTCTTCTTGAGTCACAAAGATCAAGCAGATATGCAGAAATATCTTATCTTAGCTTTACATGCTTTTCATATGTACTTGCATAATATATTACATTAAAAACTTGTCTGGTTTTTCCTTTGTGTGTTTATGTTATTGTTGCTGTGTGTGACTTCTGGGTCATGAGATTTTGAAGTCCCAAACTAACAACATAAGATGTTGGTAAGAATGGCAGGTGAACAGTCACCTGTTTTCTTCGCACTTTCAAGTATTGTTTCGATTCTTATAATAAGACTGTCTCTGGATTGCTCTCAGGATGTAGCAATGGAGTGAAACCTGAAGCATGTTTTCTCTGGAAATTCTACTTCATTCTGATTTGAATGAACTTGTGTGAACTTAAAGCATCATTCAGCTTTGAGGTTCCTGTCCCATGCAGAAACCTAACATTTGTTGAGTTCCACAGAGAGAAGAGAGATTTAAGCTCTTATGTATTTCTTAGTTTTCTCATCTTGGAGCATAAGATACTGTAGTGGAGTCACGGATGGATTAGTGGCAGTGAGGGACAAGTTCCATATTCAGCAGTCTGCTTCTCTGCTACCTTAGAATCCATTTGGATTAGGAAAAGAACATTTTTGATTACAATATGTTTGTTTGTTTATATTTTTTTCTTCTGAGATCCTTGCATTTATCTGATTTAAAGGCATTTTCCTGCTACTATTCCTAAGAGTCATTGCTAAAACGTAGTTCATTTTATTATAGAAACAGAGTAAGCTAATTATCTCCTGAGAACTTGCTATAATTTTAAGAGTTATGCACAAGATGTTAACTAATCACACAGCTTCCAGATATTTGTAACATGCAGTGTGACTCTGAGGTTGCATTTACATGAGTGCTAGGCATGACTTATGATGTGTTGTTTCTGGTGCTGCATGGAAGAAAAAATAGTACATTATGCAGGGTTAAATTCACAATACTGTACATGTGTTATTTCAGATAGAAAAGAAGTATATATTATTTTATCACAATTCAACAATTCACAGCATTTTCTAAAAATTAATATTTTTGGCCAGGAACCGTGCCTCACGCCTGTAATCCCAGCACTTTGGGAAGCTGAGATGGAAACATCATGAGGTCAGGGGTTCGAGAAAAGCCTGGCCAATATGGTGAATCCCATCTCTACTAAAAATACAAAAATTACCCAGGCACAGTGGTGGGTGCTTGTAATCACAGCTACTCGGGAGGCTGAGGCAAGAGAATCGCTTAAACCCGGGAGGTGGAGGTTGCAGTGAGCTGAGATTGCACCACTGCACTCCAGCCTGGGTGACAGAGCAAGACTTCGTCTTGGAAAAAAAAAAAAAAAGGGAAATCAATACTTTTAGTCTAAAAATATTTATAAAAGATAAATTAGTTGCCAGTTGCAAATATAATGTAAACTAATGCAAACTAATATGAGTTAATATACACGTGTTAAAATAAATATCCTTTCAAAATCAGATCTTAAAATAATGTCAGTTAATGTGAATAGGGAAACCTGAGGCTTATTTTTTCAAATCTTATGTTGAAGTCAATGTAATTGCTGCTAGTAATAAGAAGTCTATTAGAACTGTTCAGAATTGTCAGATTAAAATGAAAAATATGTAGATCTGATGTATTTGATTTGCAGACCTGTTAACTAGATATCTTTATGTCAAGGGTAGTTCTTTTTTAATCTGTACATTTTCTTTAGAAGATGTCTACATTTACTATGTTTATTTAGTCACTATCTATGCATTCTTTAATGCTTTTCGTTTCACATATTCTAACCAACTATTAAATTTTTGCTGCTTATAGTCCTAATAATAAGTTTCAAGGTCTTAAATAAAACAGGATATGAATCTCTAGCCATTACCCTCAAAAATCTATCTGAAGCTTGATATGGCTACTTTCCTATTTTCATTGAAAACTTCTCTCAAAATATGTGTTATATTTTCTTGTTTCTTTACCTCCATCTCAAATCATGTTTTCTCTAAGTATTTTCCATTTTTAAAAATGTTTTTATGTCCTCTTTCTCTCTAGAAGACAAGTACTCTATCTTTTGTATTCTTTTTTGTTTTTATCCAAAGCACTAACTACACTAGCTTGCAAATAACACTTGTTCAAAAATTACTCATGGGTAGAAAAAGAAAGACAAAGATCTTTCTGCTTTGAAAGAATTTTGGCCTGATCTTGGTGAGGTTTAAGTCACTTTGGGTACTGCTTTAGATTCCTAGTTGTGTCCTCAAAGAACCGAAGATCTTTCTTATTCTTCAAATATGTTATTCAGGAATCACAGAATCCAGAGAGAAATCACATCTCTTCACTTAAATGGCTTTTTTTCCTTTTATCTGAAATTTACTATAGCTTTTTTGTTGTTACTAATACAAATAATTGCTTGTAATTTTAAAATGAATTAGAAAATTATTTTTTATTCTTCAATAAAACAGTATTTTATCAAGCATATGAGATCAAAATTCTACATTGGTTTAGTAACATACCTTTTCTCCTGCCTATTTTTAAACAGAGCATTTTTGTAGTGTATACATACGAGAGTCAATTAGGAAATGTAATGCGGAAGTATAACAATATTATTTACAAGTATAGTAATGTACTTATGGCTCAAGTAAATACACTGAGAAAGAATCAGATAATTTATTACACTAAGGCAAATGTGTACTTACATTTCCTCTTTTATCCTTCATAAAAATGTTCAAAAATGTTTGTATTAAGAAAAATATTCAGAGTATACCTTCATCTAAAGTAAATCTCTTTATTTAATGTTCCTTTGAGGCTTCCTGTATGTAGCTTAGTATGTCCCCTTAGAAGTATATATACTGCATGGATTATAAGATTTTAATATGTTTTTCACTTACAAAAATGATATCTTACTTTTTCATCACGCTCACTTTTTTTAAATGAGGAATTTGGCATAAAGTCTTTTCATCTTGTTAATGTCTATGACATGGAGACTACGCGAAGTTATTCTAGATATAACTACAACGAGGAACCATGTTGCCTAAAACAAACACAGACTTACGTTTAAGTCTTTAATCCACCTTGAGTTAACTTCTGTATAAGTCTGTAAGGAAGGGGTCCAGTTTCAGTTTTCTGCATATGGCTAGCCAATTTTCCCAACACCATTTATTAAACAGGGGATGCCTTCCCCATTGCTTGTGTGTGTCAGGTTTGTCAAAGATCCGATGGTGGTAGATGTGTGGTGTTATTTCTGAGGCCTCTGTTATGTTCCATTGGTCTATATATCTGTTTTGGTACCAGTACCATGCTGTTTTGGTTACTCTAGCCTTGTAGTATACTTTGAAGTCAGGCAGCATGATGCCTACAGCTTTGTTCTTTTTGCTTAGGATTGTCTTGGGTATATGGGCTCTTTTTTGGTTCCATATGAACTTTAAAGTAGTTTTATCTAATTCTGTGAAAAAAGTCAATGGTAGCTTGATGGGGATAGCATTGAATCTATAAATTACTTTGGGCAGTATGGCCATTTTCACAATATTGATTCTTCCTATCCATGAGCACGGAATGTTTTTCCATTTGTTTGTGTCCTCTCCTATTTCCTTGAGCAGTGGTTTGTAGTTCTCCTTGAAGAGCTCCTTCATAACCCTTGTAAGTTGTATTCCTAACTATAAGAGCTTCTGCACAGTAAAAGAAAAATATCATCAGAGTGAACAGGCAACCTACAGAATGGGAGAAAATTTTTGCAATCTATCCATTAGACAAAGGGCTAATATCCAGAACCTACAAAGAAACAAATTTACCAGAATAAAACAACCCCATCAAAGAGTGGGCAAAAAATATGAACAGACACTTCTCAAAAGAAGACATTTATGTGACCAACAAACATATGAAAAAAAGTTCATCATCACTGGTCATTAGATAAATGCAATTCAAAACCACAATGGGATACCACCTCATGCCAGTTAGAGTGCAGATCATTAAAAAATCAGGAAACACCATATGCTGGAGAGGATGTGGAGAAATAGGAATGCTTTTACACTGTTGGTGTGACTGTAAATTAGTTCAACCATTGTGGAAGACAGTGTGGCAATTCCTCAGGGATCTAGAACCAGAAATACCATTTGACTCAGCAATCCCATTACTGGGTATGTACCCAAAGGATTATAAATCATTCCACTATAAAGAAACACACACACATATGTTTATTGCGGCACTATTCACAATAGCAAAGACTTGAAACTAACTCAAATGCTCATCAAAGATAGACTAGATAATGAAAATGTGGCACATATACACTATGGAACACTATGCAGCCATAAAAAGGATGAGTTCATGTCATTTGCAGGGACATGAAGCTGGAAACCATCATTCTCAGCAAACTAACACAGGAACAGAAAACCAAAAACCACATGTTCTCACTGATAGGTGGAGTTGAACAATGAGAGCACATGGACACATGGAGGGGAACATCACACACCAGGGCCTGTCAGGGGGTGGGGGGGCTAGGAGAGGGATAGCATTAGGAGAAATACCTAATGTAGATGACGGGTTGATGGGTGCAGCAAACCACCATGGCACATGTATACCTATGTAACAAACCTGCACGTTCTGTACATATATCACATAACTTAAAGTGTGTGTGTGTGTATTTATATATATAAAACACAGACCTCTGGGAAGATCAGTTTACAAAAAGCAAAACAACATAACTCAAAACAAAAGACCCACAACTAAATCTGCTCACAACTCCCTTCTTTTGCACTATGCCCACCAAAACCATTCCATGTTCTAGCTTCAGTTTAAGTAGGGCAATTTCAGTTTCAAAAGTGATTCATTTATTATTCAAGGCTTCATGTGCTACTTCATTTTTTTGTGCTAATTCTGTCCACAATTACTCCGTAAGCAGCTCCTCATTATTTCTCTTTCCTATTATCACCTAATCTAGCTACATTATGCCAAAAATAACACAAAACTGGCTTTTATATAATTTTCTGTGTGTTTTCAGAAAATTGACTGACATTGCTACCTGCAAACTGTCTGTTGGTTTTGCCCAGTTCTTAAACAATGGCCAAATGTTCACCCACCCAAGTATGTGCAGGTGCTTTGAAAAAAAGCAATGGCAATCAGCTTGCTTTAAGGCCTTCAAATTTTACAGGCATATAATGAGGCAGAGGTCAAACCATATAGGAAATGTCCTTCAGTTTGACAGTGCAAAGGGAATAGATCTTTCACAAACTGGTTCAACTGATGATTAAATACAAGGTGACCAGATGTATATCTGTTTACTTTACATTTCCCAGCTATTTCCATGTCCTATGACAGGAATGGATGGCAAGTTTCATGTTATGTTTTGACTTCTACTAAATTAGTCCTACTGCTTCTGGAAAGAAGTCTTTTTCCCTCCCAGAAAAACAAACAGACAAACAACAACAACAAAAATACATATTTTAACTGAGAAAGAAAACCGGAGCTAAGCCAAGAGCAGGATGAAAACAGCACAGTGGTTATAGATATCACTGTGTAAATATTTGAAAAATCTCCTTCAAAATTGGGTTAACTTGATTCATGCTTATAAACCTTGGATACATGTATCCCCAGATATATGCAGTATTTTGCAGAAGCATATACAGATCCATGGTGTAAATGTGGAATGCATCGTGGGAGAATCAGGAAAACGAAATTTATGGAAAACTGGGCAATTTTATTGGTAATCTGTTTAAAACACTTTTAAAAATATTTTAAAAATAAAAATTAGCAAAGATATGATGCCCACAAGTGGATTACTGAAATACCATCACCAAACAGGACATCAGGTATGCATAATGTGAGTAAGTAATAAAGTTCTCTTCATGACTGAGGCAGCCCTGTGGTGTTTTATAATAAAATAATTAGGTTCTGGGTAGCCTTGTCCTGTTTTCACTCCTCTCTTTAAAAATTTGGTGCAACTCTGACTTTAGTCATCCCTAAGAAAGGAGAAATTGGACATGGCCAAGCCTCTGGGAGTTTCCAGTGACCTCCACTGATGAGATTAGGAAGATTTATTTTGGCATCTCTGCTTTTCCCTTTACAGTGACCAGTCAGAAACTGGTGTCTAGAAGACTATGGTGACGATGAAGTAGGAGACCTCTCGTCACTGCATTTCTAGAGCCTTTATGTTGCTTCCTCTTCCTTAGTGGCTTATAAGCAGGGAGACTGTTCATTCTGTGGCAGATGGGGGAGTGAAAGGGGTGCAGGGCCAACAGAAATGTCCCAAGAAAGCTGGACCCAATTTTCATAATAGGTAACAGGGAAGTTTGTAAAGGAAGAATTAAAGTTTGAGTTAATTTGATACATCAGTTTTAAGGGTGCTTCTTGGGGCAATATATGTGAGAATACAAGAGCCTGATTTCATACAGTGTATCAGTCGCCAAAGCATGTAGCAGAAAATGCCAAATTTACATCAGGCTTAACGTAGGGCACATAATCTCAAAAACATTAAGCAATTTCCCTGGGAGTATTTTAATTTACTTTTCCAAGACTTGGGGTTGCTCTTTTACTCTCTTTTACCTTTAGGAGTTTCTCAATGAGAATTGTACATATTTAGAAACTTCTGGGAGAAAAAGGGTGACTCCTACACTGCTGTATGTCATCAGTGGTTAAATAACTCATTAATGTAGCCTTTGCATAATTATAAATGGGCAACTGGTCATTTGAATTAACGTCTTCACTATTTGGTTAAAACAGAATTAGTTAAATAATGAAAGTTCCTTTCAGATACCATAAGGCAATAAGAAAATTTTTACAAAAGTAAATTTTGATATATTAATGTTTAATTAATGAAAAGTTAAGAAAACAAAAGCTATGACTTCTTTTTCTGGGAGCAGAATTAAAACACAAAAATTATAATTTCTCTTTATATATATACATTATGATATTTTATTTACATATAATTTCAGACTTACAGGGAAACTATTAAATATATATATATGTAATGCTAATTTGTGTGTTAGTCTCAGTACAGCTGCTTTAAACATAATTTTTATGCAGCAGTACCACATACAATGTGTTGATAATTTATTTTTCTAAATTACACATATAATATACAAAATAAGTTTACTTCAAACTGCTTTTATTTCTTCCTCATCTCTGTATATTGTCCTTTGTTATATTTTTAAATTTAATAATTTTTCAAACTAAATTTACTTTCTTCTTGAGATAATAAAGGTATCAAATTGAGTATAAAGAATATTCTTTGTGGCCGGGTGCGGTCGCTCGCGCCTGTAATCCCAGCACTTTGGGAGGCCGAGGTGGGCGGATCATGAGGTCAGGAGATCAAGACCATCCTGGCTAACACGGTAAAAGCCCATTTCTACTAAAAATACAAAAAAAAAAAATATTGCCAGGCATGGTGGCAGGTGCCTGTAGTCTCAGCTACTCAGGAGGCTGAGGCAGGAGACTGGCGTGTACCTGGGCGGCAGAGCTTGCAGTGCGCCACTGCACTCCAGCCTGGGCGACAGAGTGAGGCTCCACCAAAAAAAAAAAAAAAAAAAAAAGGATTATTCTTTGCAAATGATCTTAAATAATTCAAGAAAATTCAGTTTGGAAAAATGAATATTAGTTAACTACTACAAATATTTTATAAGTAAACCTCTAAGGTTCTCTGAACAATTCCAAAAGGGGACTTGTATAAAACAAGTGCTTTCTGACATTTTTCTAGTTTCAGTTTCATCACCTGTGAAATTGAATTAAACATTTTTACCTCATAGGATCTGGTTGAGGGGCTGGTGGAGAGATACAGGTCATTATTTTTATATCTGACTTAATGGTCATTTTGTAGCTGAATCAGTGCCCCGAGGAAAAGGAACTGGTATAGATGGAAGTTATTGTTGTTAGGAGAAGGTTACAAGTTTGGAGTCATGGGGCATTAAAGTGGGCATCCTTTGTACATGTTATTCCCTTTGCCTTGATGCTTTCTCCCTTTCCTTCCTAGGCCAACTCTGACTTATCCTTTAGTTTGGCTGAGGCATTACCTCAACTGGGAAGCATGCTCTTGTGAGATAGACTGTAGTAAATTAGTTTGTATGTGTGCCTGTAGTATGACATGTATTCTCCTATCACAACATAGCGGACGTATGTCTTCACAATGTTTACCATACGTGTTGTGCTTACCTCAATTAGAATCTGGGCTCCATATTTTACATTGCAGGATTTTCAATTCTATCACCAAAATGTAGTGCCTTAATTCTGAACTATTTTAAATTCCATCATTCTAATAACCAGTGAGCTCCTTCTATGTCAGACACTCTACTAGGCTCACTGCACCTGATAAATCCAAAGCACAGACTAAATCTTGGTGTTGGTGAAGAAGTGTATTATAACTACGTAGAACAATAAAGATAAAACGATCATACTAGTGACCTAGAAGTGAGCAGGACAGTCCCCAGTGCTGTGAAATTGCTTCTCATGGACTCACGGAATTCCCAAGCAATCAGAACACACATATGCTACAAACGAGCAGCAGGTGTTCCCCCCTGCATATCCCTACCAAGTGAGCACATTTTAATGTTCTTTTTTCTCTCCCTCTGCCTCAAAATAGGTTATTTTTTTTCCATCACAGTAGAATTATGCCTTCCAGAGAAGCCCTACACATGAAAGAATTAAATACAGGATAAGTGCAGGTTGTTAAATGAATCTGTACTTCAAAAACAACATGAGGTGAGATTTCTGCCAAAAAGAAGCACTAAAAACAAAACAGAAAACAACTAGGGAAACTTCATACAATGTTTACAAAGTTTAAAGTTGAAGTATTACTGTGTAATATATTTTCTAAATACAATAATCAAGGTAGAAATAAGTAAGATCATGTAGGTTAAGATTTGTGCATTAACTTTTAGAGCTTTCATTACTTGTCAAACTTTCTAGAATGTTTCTTATTGCACAGAATGATCTATGTGGAAAATAAAAAATTTGTAAAATATGGCTTATCAGGTCCAAAATATATTTTTTAATAATATGATATGCTTACGGTAGAAAACTTAGAAAATTCAATGAAAAAAATGCCTATATTCTGACCACACAAAACCAATTACTGTTAACACTTTTGTTATATCAAATCCATTAATTATTTTCTATGCATAATATTTGTTTTGATATTTTTACATAGTTAGTTTCTGCCCACCCAAAGGTTCATTACATGTTTGAGTTATATTATGTTTAATTATAGAGAGCTCAAATATTAACTACACTTACCAGAGATATTACAGGCTGCAGAAAATGTTAAACTTTCCTCCCTCATTGAGTACCAATGTACATTTGAATAATGGTTTTACATTTTTTTTTTATTTTGACTTATTTATTCTTCATAAAAAATCCTTGAGAAATAAGAACATCCCCTTTCTTCAGGTGTGTCTACAGAATCAAGTGACTTACAAAGATCACTCATTCTAGTCTAATAGGTAGAGTAAGAGTGTATGTATTGTCCCCAAGGTCCTCCTTCAGAGTTTTCACTGCTATTGCACAGATTTATTTTTTTTCTTTTGGATCCTATAAGTCTTATATTTTCCTTTCTTTAAATTATATTTTAAGTTTTGGGGTACATGTGAAGAACGTACAGGCTTGTTACATAGGTATACACATGCCATGGTGGTTTGCTGCACCCATCAATCATCTGCATTAGGTATTTCTCCTAATGCTATCCCTCCCCTAGTACCTCACCCCCGAAAGGCCCTGGTGTGTGATGTTCCCATCCCTGTGTCCATGTGCTCTCATTGTTCAACTCCCACTTATGAGTGAGAACATGGAGTGTTTGGTTTTCTGTTTCCATGTTAGTTTGCTAAGAATGATGTTTTCCAACTTCATCCATGTCCCTGCAAAGGACATGAACTCATCCTTTTTCATGGCTGCATAATATTTCATGGTGTATATGTGTCACATTTTCTTTATCCATTCTATCATGGATGGACATTCAGGTTGGTTCCAAGTCTTTGCTATTGTGAATAGTGCCACAATAAACATACATGTGCATGTGTCTTTACAGAATGATTTATAATCCATCGGGTATATACCCAATAATGGGATTGCCAGGTCAAATGGTATTTCTAGTTCTAGATCCTTGAGGAATCGCCACACTGTCTTCCACAATGGTTGAACTAATTTACAGTCCCACCAACAGTGTAAAAGTGTTACTATTTCTCCACATCCTCTCCAGCATCTGTTATTTCCTGATTTTTTAATGGTCGCCATTCTAACTCGAGTGAGGTGGTATCTCCTTGGGGTTTTGATTTGCATTTCTCTAACAACCAGTGATAAGCTTTTTTTTCATGTGTTTGTTGGCTGCATAAATGTCTTCTCTTGAGAAGTGTCTGTTCATATCCTTTGCTCACTTTTTGATAGTTTTTTTTTTTTTTTTCTTGTAAATTTAAGTTCCACGTAGATTCGGGATATTAGCCCTTTGTTTAACAGATAGATTGCCAAAATCTTCTCCCATTCTGTAGGTTGCCTGTTCACTCAGATGATAGTTTCTTTTGCTCTGCAGAAGCTCTTTAGTTTAATTAGAGCTCATTTGTCAATTTTGGTTTTTGTTGCCATTTGCTTTTGGTGTTTTAGTCATGAAGTCTTTGCCCATGTCTATGTCCTAAATGGTATTGCCTAGGTTTTCTTATAGGGTTTTTATGGCTTGGGGTCTTATGTTTAAGTATTTAATCCATCTTGAGTTTTTTTTTCATAGTGTAAGAAAAGGGTTCAGTTTCAGTTTTCTGTATATGGCTAGCCAGTTTTCCCAACACCATTTATTAAACAGGGAATCCTTTCCCCGTTGCTTCTTTTTGTCAGGTTTGTCGAAGATCAGATGGCTGTAGATGTGTGGGATTATTTCTGAGGCCTCTGTTCTGTTCCATTGGTCTATATATCTTTTCTTTTACATTTTCTAGTTGAATAAAAACATTTCAGATTAATATCCTTTCAGAACTAGAATACGATGAAGTCTCCACAAAACGACGGAAGTCTTAAAGTTGAAAATGTCTATTTTCTATTCAGTAGTATAAAAAATCTACCATTTAAACATTTGAGATACTTGAGATTAAAGTACACATTTGGAAAATCCTAAGATACCAAGAGTTCAGAGGGGCTAGATGGGATCTGAGAACTGCTAGGACAAAAGATGAAGATTGCTAGCGCTCGCTCCTGATCATGTGTGAGTGCTAAAACCCTTCCTTCTTTGTCATTTGTGTGAAAGTGGCTAAAATATTAACATAGAACTGCTGTGAGTACACTTGGTAAATTATCTTAAGATCGGAACCTATATAACCTATATCAAACCTCCTATTTCCGAGGAGATATTAGTCTGGAGTTCTGTCAGATTTCCACGGTATGGGGAATTACATGTGGTAAATAAACCGTCTGAAGATTCTATTGGACAATGATCTCAGTTTTCACGTATATCACTTTTATTATATTATTTATATCAGAACCTAGAGTACAAAACAGCAAGGCAGCCATGGACAAGTCAAAACAAATATTATATCTTCAATATTGTATTTGTTTTCTTACTTATCATGATGAGATTTACATGAACAACAATTTATGAACTAGACACAGCCAAAGCTTCTTGTTCATCTTTCACTGGAGGGGAGGGAAGAGGGGTAGTAGATACCAGTCCTTTGTGTCACACTGAATCCCAACACCTGCCATGTTCTGCTACCTCAGCGTGTGTTTTTGGGTTATCCTCAGCCCTGCCTTCATCAGTGGATGTAGGTCCAATCTGTATATATAGAGCGATGTAAAGCTTCAAAAAAAATTGGCCCCCTATCTTTTCTGCAACTTTAGCCTTCTTGGTTATGGGAATACCAGAGGACTGGGCCTAAGTCCTGTTTTAATTCATTTGCCATGGCAGACTTGTCAATTGATCTGTCACCTCAGCATTCTATTGGAACTGATTGCCTTAAACATTAGGCTGAAAGAAAAGCAGCCTGGGAGGGGTATTTTATCCCTCCCAGGACAAAAAAATGTCATTGGCTATTCTCCCTTCTGGTGAGTATAAACTTTGTGTGGAGTTGACTGTGGCTGATAGTATGACTATAAGGCAATGATCAAGAGAATGCTAATCAAGACATGCAGTATTGCTTCAATACCTCTTTCAATGACTAGAGAGCCTGGAGGTACAGGGAACCTGGAAAAAGAGGAAGAACAGTCCTCCATGGCTTATTCAATTACAGATCCTAGAGTCCATTAATATCAGTTAGTTTCATTAGTGGATATTTTATAGAGTTGCTCAATAGAGTACATCAGAAGGCTCAGGGGCACCATGATCAGGATGGTTGTCTTAGTCTGTTTTCTGTTGCCGTAACTGAGTACCTGAGATGGGTAATTAATAAGGAAAAGAGGTTTATTTCTTACAGTTCTGGAAGCTGGGAAGCCCAAGAGCATGGTATTGACATCTGGTGAGGGCCTTCTTGCTATGTTATAACACAGAGGAGGGCATCACATGGTGAGAGGATAAGAGTGTGCTTGTCAGCTCAGATCTCTCTTCCTTTTCTTATAAAGCCACCAGTCAATCATGACCTTATCTAATACCGATTTCCTAATTACTTCCCAAAGGCCCCACCTTCAAATACCATCAACATGTAAATTTAATGATTATGTTTCCAACATATAAAAGTTGGGGGACACATTCAAATCATATGAGCGATATCACAGGACACACTGGGATGATGAACATCTTTACCTGTGTAACATCCAGTACTAAATGGCAGCCCTGGAAGTCTGAAAGATGATCTAAAGAGGCCACTATCTATGAAAGATGCCCTAAACTATTTGCAAAGCCTCGGTGATAATCCTTCTGAAGGGATCTAATGTCAAGATAGTAAGTGCGTAGCTGTTTCACACCTTCAGTAGTTTTAAGTTTTCCCTTTATGTAAGAAAAGGGACTATTTTTTCTATTTCCAGAAATAGCTATAGCATCTGGCTTATATCCCAAACTAACTCTTTGCTAGAGACCCTGGGATTCTTCTGTCACTTCTGTAATCTCCTACCTCCCCTATGGTTTTGTGAAATTGGAGTGCATTCATCTGTACCCTTTCCAGGTTTAGGATGGACAGCACTGTTTCAACTGACATGTCATCTGGATACACAGGGGTTGGATAAAGTAACTTTAGTGATTGTGTTGTCTCATAACAGCCAGCCAGAGTCAGCAATGACTACAGATATGCATCCCCATGGTTCACAGAGTACATTCTGGACTTGCAGACTTCAAAGGGTGTCAGGTTAGTAGGAAGATAAGAAACATAATGAGGGCAAGAGACTGATTTCCCAGCACTGTGATTGTACCGTGCACTATTATTAAGGAAGG
Organism: Trachypithecus francoisi; assembly: GCF_009764315.1. Classification (NCBI taxonomy): domain Eukaryota; kingdom Metazoa; phylum Chordata; class Mammalia; order Primates; family Cercopithecidae; genus Trachypithecus; species Trachypithecus francoisi. The sequence continues at coordinate 85,033,982 of NW_022681469.1, read as the reverse complement.
CTGGTGACCAAATAGGAATTTTCATGATATTCTTGTATTTGGGCTCAGAGAGCTTTAAGCAAAAAATCCAACTAGCTTTCCAAGTGTTCTCTTTGTTTTTACTTTCAGTTTGACTATGATGTATTTAGGTGTGGATGTTTTTATATTTATCCTACTTAGAGTTTACTGAGCTTCCTGAACATGTAAATTAATGTTTCTCATAAAGTTTGGCATATTTTTAGTCATTACATCTTCAATTCTTGCCCTACCCCTCTTTTTTTACTATCTTTTCTCCTCTCATTTTGTGCATGTTAGTATGCTTGATGGGGACTCACAGACATCTGTGGCTCTGGCCATTTTTCTTGAAACTTTTCTTTCTTTCTCTGCTTCAGATTAAATGATCTCTACGGAAATATTTTCAAGTGTGATGACCTGACTCTTTCTTCTGCCATCTCAAGTATGATTAGCTCTTGTAGGAACTTTTCTGTTTCAATTATTATGTTCTTCAACTCCAGACTACTTCTTCTTTTTTTGTTTTTAGATAGTGTCTTGCTCTGTCACCCAGGCAGGAGTGCAGTGATGTGATCATAGCTCACTGCAGCCTCAAACTCCTGGACTCGAGTGATCCCACCACTTCAGCTTCCTGAATAGCTGGGACCACAGGTACATGCCCTGAAGCCTGGTTAAAATTTATTTGTTTGTTTGTTTGTTTGTTTATTTATTTATTGAGACAGAGTCTCTCTGTTGCCCTGGCTTGTCTCAAGTTCCTGGCTTCAAAGTACTCCTGAGTTTGCATTTGATTTTGTTTTATAATTTATACTCCTTTATTGAAACTTTCTGTTTGATGTCTCATTTTCAAACTTTCATTTAATTACTTAAAAATAACTTTCTTTAGTTCTTGAACATATTTATAAAAGCGTCTTTGAAATTTTTGTTTGTTAAACCTAACAATTGGGTTCACTCAGAGACAGTTTTTATGTTTGCTCTTTTCCCTTGGCATAGGATATACTTCTTTGTAATAGGTCTTAAGTTTTTTTTTTGAAAACTGAAACCTTTATATAAAATATTACAGCAACTCTAGATTCTGATTGCTCAGGGGATTGTTGTGTGTTTTCTATTTTAGTTTGTTTTATGCTAAATTGCCTAGACTAATTCTCTGTGATGTTATGTAGCATCTGAAGTCTCTGTTCCATTTTTTGTTTTTCTTAGTTTTAGTTTTAAGCCTACATTCTCGGGAGTTACTCCTCTGTCAGCATAGTTTAGTGTTCAATACTTGGATTATTATTAGTATTAAATACATATCTTGATATATTAAGGCATGCAGTCTTTGCTGATGAATCTGTGTGCAAGTCGAGGAGCACAATTAGAGTTCAAGCAATTTGCAAGTCTTCCCAACTTATCACATTGCACTGGATTCTTTCATATTTCATATGCAAATGCAGAGTGTACCACATTTATCCAGGGATGTATGGATGGCTAAGGCCCTCTCCATTCTCTACTAGGTGTGCCATATAGTTTTCCAGACCACTAGAGATATTCAGAAGTGTCAAATCCTACTTTGTTGGCCTCCTTTTCCAGATAACCCAGTTAAATGTCTGGAAGGTCTACCAATCTGCGGTTTTCCCTACCAAGGTTTTCAGTGTCAGAGTGCCTGTAATATTGACTTTATCTGTTCATTTGCTGCTGAGATGACTACTAGCTCTGACAACACCTAGGTTTTTCTATGCTTTGCCTAAAATCATATCAACTCCCTCTGTGGTAATGTTCTCATATTAAGGGCTTGCCCTACCCTGTAGGGTACATTTTGTCACACTTGACAGAAGTAGGGTGAATGGGGAGGCAAATGGGAATAGCACTATGCTAAAATCCCACAAAATCTCATAGTTAGTACATAAAGTTTAGTAGATATTCTTAAATATCTTTTCAGTTATGTCTATGCTTTTGATCAATATCCAGAGTCCTGAAATGGTTGCTTGTGACAATGTTTTTTAATTGTTGCTTTTTTGAGAGAGGATTTACTGAGCTACTTAAGCCGTCATTCGAGAAGTTCTGTCTTTGGTTATTTTTAAATTGTAAATTGACAAATTATAGTTGTATATTTTTTATGTTTTAATTATAGTTGCATATATGTATGGTGTTATGATTTATAAGCACAATGTAAGATAACTAAATCAATCTAATTAACACGTCCATCACCTCAAAACCTTTTTATTCAATTCTTTACAAATTGCTTGACTTTTATTAGCTTTTATTTTAAGTTCAGGGGTACACGTGCAGGTTTGTTATGTAGGTAAACTTTTGTAAGATGTTTTTGGTGCTAAAAGAGAAATTCTGCTTGCTGTATCAACTGTCAAGGTTCAGGTAACCCAAGAACATGTTCACCAAGTGCTCTGAAATAGCATTTCCTGGGAAAAATTCATGGCAACAGGAACAATACCTGGTTTAGATCCCCTATGACTTATTGTATTATGGAGCAACACACACAGAAGCTGGCTAGATATCTGACTTCAGTAGAGGGACCCCAGATAGTTTCACAAAATGCTGCTGCTGTTTCTTCATCATCTTCTCTTAATTTTTTTAAATTAGGTGCTGGAGACAGAATTATAGAATTAACAACGATGAACATCTTTAGGTCTCTAGAAAAATGATATTAAATTGCAAAAGAGTTTTATTAGTGTATAGCCTTCCTATCAGTAAATTATGAAAGTGTTTATTTCAATAGGCACAAACCAGCTGAGACTGACAAAACAGGAAGGGATGTGACACATCCAATAGGCCTAAAGAGTAACTTTTAAATTTACGTTCCTTTGATTTGTAGTAAGAATAAAACCCAAATATTTGCCCTAGTTGCATTTTCTTTTCTATGATTATTCTATTTTTCTTTTGTCAATTTCACAGTTAATTTTTAAATTTACCATCCTACTAGATTAATCCTCTTATTTTTTTGCTTTGTAAATCTGATTATTTGGAAATTTTCAAGGTTAATTATACCAAATGGCCCACATTATACATTAATCATAATATTATTAAAATATATCTCAGCATGTAAAAACAAGGTACAAAAACATTTAAGTGCTTAAATTCAAGTATTTTTACTTGATTAGTATTAATTAGTCCATACTAATCGGCTGCTCTCTATTTCTGACAATAGCAGAATAAGATAAAGGAACAAATAGAATCTATCTTGCTATATGGTAATTAGATTCTAGTAGAGATTAATTTATATAAGAGTCTGTGATATGACCTTTAAATATCTTTAAAACTCTTTTTTCCTTGTTCTACCAGTGGCGTTTTTATTCTAGTAGGAGCTCTAGCACAGAATAATAAACGTTTAGAAATACCATTTTATAAATTAATCAATAATTATCAATTGCAGCTAAATTTCACTGGTACAAAAATATTTTCTGTTACTGTTGTAAAATCAACTAATTTCATTTTCTTGGCTTCCACTAAGGCCTTTACACATATGCCACTAACCTATGATTCTTCAATTTTTTTTCTTTTCATTTCTCACTGTCTATAAATACGCAGTCTGCTTTTACAATAAACACGGTGTACATAAATTATACGCCTCATTTTTTTCCAGTACATTTAACCCATATAATTTATATAAATGTTATAATATTTGCAACAAATGTTATTTTTCTTGATGTCTAACGTGGACATCTGCTTTACTGTAGAATCAAGGGGGCCAAGACTTTGGGCATTCATCACCCCTACTGACTTGAAAAGGAACATTTAAAACTCATCCAAGAACATAATTTAACTCATGAAAATGGAATAGCTAAGAAGGTTTAGACCTTTATATTTGTGTGTCAATTTTTATTGTTTTATCAATAGCATAAACATTGAAAAGAAAAAAACTGGGACTACAGAAAACATGCAAATGATTACTATTTTAACTTATGATTAACTATTTTTTTTTTCTTTTAGTGATGTTTCTACTCAAATGTCTCACTATCCTTAAGTCATATGCTATACCTATTTTATTATATTACCTATTTTAAATTGAGGGAAAATAAATAAAATAATTATTTTAAGTTTTGCTCTGATTATTCTTTTGGAAACAAAGTGTTTTCATAAATTTACCACCTTCCTTTTACATTTTTAATTAAAAAAAAAAGATTCTATATAAAAGTCCCTTATATTTACAGCAATAATTTGTTAAGTCTGTTTGGATGTAATCACTTAACTAGGTGTAGTTATTTGATTTTTAGTTATATTCTTTCTTCCTCCTTCTCTTTTGTTTTTCTCCTTCCCTCCTTTGCTTGTTCTGAACATACTATTCTATATCTGAGTACTTAATTTGATATCATTCTCCACAGGAATTATGGCATTTGAACGATACATTTCTTAACAGAAACAGCTTTACAAGCAAGAAAAGTAAATAAAGTATTTTTTTGTGCTTTTGTTTACCTACCCATATGTTGACTGGATGCCCTGATGTTATAAACAGATTGGATTCCAGTCATCTGCTAGATGGCTATGTGAAACTCAAAACTGCATTTTTCTCAGGTCTGAATTCCCAAGACAAGCTATAAATTTAATTTAAGGTAACCACACCTGGGAACAGAACTGATTTTAGCTATCCATAACCATTTTTATTACACTGTTCTTATCTCTACCTTTACATCTTTATTACATAACATAGTTATGTATTGTTGTATTTTCTTTGGAAAAGAAAGGTAAGTTGCTTCTATGCAGGATGGAGCTCTCAATTCAGACCTTCTTGGTACTTGCTTCCATGAGTGGTGGGATATCTTATTGAGATAAGGGAAAGTGTTTTCCCTGGATAGCTCTCTCTTCTGCATTTATTTGCCTTATGAATGATTTTGCAGGGTTTATTTTACAAAAAGATACATTTTAATTTGATAAAAGTCTAAACTCATGAAAAAGATCACACCTGGTGTGTATGGGTATGCAAATGACATGTAATGAGAAAATATGCCTTGAGGAAGGAAGGAAGAGAATGTTTTCAGGGACCAGTGTTCATGACTGGGGAAGACCATGTTCTACTCTGTCACAGCAGTTTGGACAATTAGAAAGAACTCAGAGAAGATGGCAGAATAAAGCAAGGAGGTTGACCCCTGGGTTAAACCATAGTCTCAAGAACCAGGTAGGGTACACTGCCACCAAAACTTTGGACTGTGATAACAGACACTTTATCATCAACTACTAACAACTGTCCACTAAAAAGCCTGCTTAACTTTCAGCACTGCCTAATATCCTGAGACTTCGGCATAATCCTAAGGGAAGCGTCAGCAAAAACTGAGAATAACTTGTCAGCATCTGAGGCTGCACAATTCCCCTTTCAATTAAAGAAAAAGCTTGTTATGCAAAAAGTAAAATTTTCTGACAATGACCCTGGGAACTCAGTTCATGTTTTCTGCAAAACTGAGCAGGGACCTGGAAGTGATGCTTTCGTTTTTCCCATATGAAGGCATAGGCACTTCAGCTCAACTTCCCATGGAATGTATGAAAATCACCTACTGGAAGAGGTGCCACTTCTTCCAATAACCTCTAATTTCCCCCAGATTTCTCAAATACGGGACAACTAGCTTTTCCATACAACTATTATAAATAGCTGGTAACAAAAACCCTGGCAGTGACAATCTGATCATTGTTGCACTAACAAGGTTGTTATTATGCTTGCATTGTGAAAGAGAAAACAGCAAAAGTGAAGGGCTTCAATTCTTGGCACAAAATCCATGCTTGATCTAGGTCTGACTTGCTCCCTATGAAAAGCAACAGGCTGGAGTTTTGATGGAACTCTGTTTTTCTGAACTTCACCTTATGAGTTTTCTTCTTCCCTAATAGAGCTAAAGCCTTGCCCATGTCCTGTGACATTGTACAAGTTCTTCTAAATATTTTTCATGTCCCAGATAAAACATACGATAAATGGCATTACTTCAGTGTTGTATTTCTGGTATAGCTTAATTTATGGACTGACATTTATCCTTGATACACACACACACACACACATATATACACACACATACATATGCATATATACATATGCATATATCGTGCTTAAATATACATGAAATCCGTAAATCAGAGTCCACCTAGTGGCTACACAAACGCATACATTTTACTAATTGGATAGAGAATCCATTAAAACTCTTAAGAGATAAAAACTGAAAATATTTGTAGACAGACGACAATCAGCCAATAAAACTGAGGTATTTACTGAACCTTTAAAATAGAGATTGTCGGGGGCGGAGCAAGATGGCCAAATAGGAACAGCTCCAGTCTCCAACTCCAGAGCGAGCGACACAGAAGACTGGTGATTTCTGCATTTTCAACTGAGGTACTGGGGTCATCTCACTAGGGAGTGCCGGACAATCGGTGCTGGTCAGCTGCTGCAGCCCGACCAGCCAGAGCTGAAGCAGGGCGAGGCATCGCCTCACCTGGGAAGCGCAAGGGGGAAGGGAATCCCTTTTCCTAGCCAGGGGAACTGAGACACACAACACCTGGAAAATCGAGTAACTCTCACCGCAATACTGCGCTTTAAGCAAAAGGGCACACCAGGAGACTATATCCCACACCTGGCCGGGAGGGTCCCATGGCCACGGAGCCTCCCTCATTGCTAACACAGCAGTCTACGATCTAACCTAAACGGCAGCAGCGAGGCTGGGGGAGGGGCGCCCGCCATTGCTGAGGCTTAAGTAGGTAAACAAAGCCACTGGGAAGCTCGAACTGAGTTCACAGCAGCTCAAGGAAACCTGCCTGTCTCTGTAGACTCCACCTCTGGGGACAGGGCACAGATAAAAAACAACAACAAAAAAGCAGCAGAACCTCTGCAGATGCAAACGACTCTGTCTGACAGCTTTGAAGAGAGCAGTAGATCTCCCAACACGGAGGTTGAGATCTGAGAACAGACAGACTGCCTGCTCAAGTGGGTCCCTGACCCCTGAGTAGCCTAACTGGGAGACATCCCCCACTAGGGGCAGTCTGACACCCCACACCTCACAGGGTGGAGTACACCCCTGAGAGGAAGCTTCCAAAGTAAGAATCAGAGAGGTACACTCGCTGTTCAGCAATATTCTATCTTCCGCAACCTATGCTGCTGATACCCAGGCAAACAGGGTCTGGAGTGGACCTCAAGCAATCTCCAACAGACCTACAGCTGAGGGTCCTGACTGTCAGAAGGAAAACTATCAAACAGGAAGAACACCTATACCAAAACCCCCTGAGTACATCACCATCATCAAAGACCAGAGGCAGATAAAACCACAAAGATGGGGAAAAAGCAGGGCAGAAAAGCTGGAAATTCAAAAAATAAGAGCGCATCTCCCCCTGCAAAGGAGCGCAGCTCATCACCAGCAACGGATCAAAGCTGGTCAGAGAATAACTTTGATGAGAGAAGAAGGCTTCAGTCCATCAAACTTCTCAGAGCTAAAGGAGGAATTACGTACCCAGCGCAAAGAAACAAAAAATCTTGAAAAAAGAGTGGAAGAATTGACAGCTAGACTAATTAATGCAGAGAAGATCATAAACGAAATGACAGAGATGAAAACCATGACACGAGAAATACGTGACAGATGCACAAGCTTCAGTAACCTACTCGATCAACTGGAAGAAAGAGTATCAGTGATTGAGGATCAAATGAATGAAATGAAGCGAGAAGAGAAACCAAAAGAAAAAAGAAGAAAAAGAAATAAACAAAACATGCAGGAAGTATGGGATCATGTAAAAAGACCAAATCTGCATCTGATTGGGGTGCCTGAAAGTGAGGGGGAAAATGGAACCAATTGGAAAACACTCTTCAGGATATCATCCAGGAGATTCCCCACCTAGTAGGGCAGACCAACATTCAAATTCAGGAAATACAGAGAACGCCACAAAGATACTCCTCCAAACAGCAACTCCAAGACAATAATTGCCAGATTCACCAAAGTTGAAATGAAGGAAAAAATCTTAAGGGCAGCCAGAGAGAAAGGTCGGGTCACCCACAAAGGGAAGCCCATCAGACTAACAGCAGATCTCTCGGCAGAAACTCTACAAGCCAGAAGAGAGTGGGGGCCAATATTCAACATTCTTAAAGAAAAGAATTTTCAACCGAGAATTTCATATCCAGCCAAACTAAGTTTCATCAGTGAAGGAGAAATAAAATCCTTTACAGATAAGCAAATGCTTAGAGATTTTGTCACCACCAGGTCTGCCTTACAAGAGACCCTGAAGGAAGCACTAAACACGGAAAGGAACAACCGGTACCAGCCATTGCAAAAACATGCCAAAATGTAAAGACCATCGAGGCTAGGAAGAAACTGCATCAACTAACGAGCAAAATAACCAGTTAATATTATAATGGCAGGATCAAGTTCACACATAACAATATTAACCTTAAATGTAAATGGACTAAATGCTCCAATGAAAAGACACAGACTGGCAAACTGGATAAAGAGTCAAGACCCATCAGTCTGCTGTATTCAGGACCCATCTCCCATGCAGAGACATACATAGGCTCAAAATAAAGGGATAGAGGAAGATCTACCAAGCAAATGGAGAACAAAAAAAGCAGGGGTTGCAATCCTAGTCTCTGATAAAACAGACTTTAAACCATCAAAGATCAAAAGAGACAAAGAAGGCCATTACATAATGGTAAAGGGATCAATTCAACAGGAAGAGCTAACTCTTCTAATATATATGCACCCAATACAGGAGCACCCAGATTCATAAAGCAAGTCCTTAGAGACTTACAAAGGGACTTAGACTCCCATACAATAATAATGGAGACTTCAACACTCCACTGTCAACATTAGACAGATGAACGAGACAGAAAGTTAACAAGGATATCCAGGATTGAACTCATCTCTGCACCAAGCGGACCTAATAGACATCTATAGAACTCTCCACCCCAATCAACAGAATATACATTCTTCTCAGCACCACATCGCACTTATTCCAAAATTGACCACATAATTGGAAGTAAAGCACTCCTCAGCAAATGTACAAGAACAGAAATTATAACAAACTGTCTCTCAGACCACAGTGCAATCAAACTAGAACTCAGGACTAAGAAACTCAATCAAAACCGCTCAACTACATGGAAACTGAACAACCTGTTCCTGAAGACTACTGGGTACATAACGAAATGAAAGCAGAAACAAGATATTCTTTGAAACCAATGAGAACAAAGATACAACATACCAGAATCTCTGGGACACATTTAAAGCAGTGTAGAGGGAAATTTATAGCACTAAATGCCCACAAGAGAAAGCTGGAAGATCTAAAATTGACACTCTAACATCACAATTAAAAGAACTAGAGAGGCAAGAGCAAACACATTCAAAAGCTAGCAGAAGGCAAGAAATAACTAACATCAGAGCAGAACTGAAGGCGATAGAGACACAAAAAACCCTCCAAAAAATCAATGAATCCAGGAGTTGGTTTTTTGAAAAGATCAACAAAATTGACAGACCGCTAACAAGACTAATAAGGAGAAAAAGAGAGGAATCAAATAGACGCAATAAAAAATGATAAGGGGATATCACCACCGACCCCACAGAAATACAAACTACCATCAGAGAATACTATAAACACCTCTACACAAATCAACTAGAACATCTAGAAGAAATGGATAATTTCCTGGACACTTACACTCTCCCAAGACTAAACCAGGAAGAAGTTGAATCCCTGAATAGACCAATAGCAGACTCTGAAATTGAGGCAATAATTAATAGCCTACCAACCAAAAAAACTCCAGGACCAGATGGATTCACAGCTGAATTCTACCAGAGGTACAAGGAGGAGCTGGTACCATTCCTTCTGAAACTATTCCAATCAATAGAAAAAGAGGGAATCCTCCCTAACTCATTTTATGAGGCCAACATCATCCTGATACCATAGCCTGGCAGAGACACAACAAAAAAGAGAATTTTAGACCAATATCCCTGGTGAACATCGATGCAAAAATCCTCAATAAAATACTGGCAAACCGGATTCAGCAGCACATCAAAAAGCTTATCCACCATGATCAAGTGGGCTTCATCCCTGGGATGCAAGGCTGGTTCAACATTCGCAAATCAATAAACGTAATCCAGCAAATAAACAGAACCAAAGACAAGAACCACATGATTATCTCAATAGATGCAGAAAAGGCTTTTGACAAAATTCAACAGCCCTTCATGCTAAAAACATTCAATAAATTCGGTATTGATGGAACGTACCTCAAAATAATAAGAGCTATTTATGACAAACCCACAGCTAATATCATACTGAATGGGCAAAAACTGGAAAAATTCCCTTTGAAAAATGGCACAAGACAGGGATGCCCTCTCTCACCACTCCTATTCAACATAGTGTTGGAAGTTCTGGCTAGGGCAATCAGGCAAGAGAAAGAAATAAAGTGTATCCAGTTAGGAAAAGAAGAAGTCAAAGTGTCCCTGTTTGTAGATGACATGATCGTATATTTAGAAAACCCCATCGTCTCAGCCCAAAATCTCCTTAAGCTGATAAGCAACTTCAGCAAAGTCTCAGGATACAAAATTAATGTGCAAAAATCACAAGCATTCTTATACACCAGTAACAGACAAACAGAGAGCCAAATCATAAATCAACTTCCATTCACAATTGCTTCAAAGAGAATAAAATACCTAGGAATCCAACTTACAAGGTGTAAAGGACCTCTTCAAGGAGAATTACAAACCACTGCTCAGTGAAATCAAAGAGGACACAAACAAATGGAAGAACATACCATGCTCATGGATAGGAAGAATCAATATCATGAAAATGGCCATACTGCCCAAGGTGATTTATAGATTCAATGCCATCCCCATCAAGCTACCAATGACTTTCTTCACAGAATTGGAAAAAACGGCTTTAAAGTTCATATGGAACCAAAAAAGAGCCTGCATTGCCAAGACAATCCTAGGTCAAAAGGATAAAGCTGGAGGCGTCACGCTACCTGACTTCCAACTATACTACAAGGCTACAGTAACCAAAACAGCATGGTACTGGTACCACAACAGAGATACAGACCAATGGAACAGAACAGAGTCCTCAGAAATAATACCACACATCTACAGCCATCTGATCTTTGACAAACCTGAGAGAAACAAGAAATGGGGAAAGGATTCCCTATTCAATAAATGGTGCTGGGAAAATTGGCTAGCCATAAGTAGAAAGCTGAAACTGGATCCTTTCCTTACCCCTTATAAGAAGATTAATTCAAGATGGATTAGAGACTTAAATGTTAGATCTAATACCATAAAAACCCTAGAAGAAAATCTAGGTAGTACCATTCAGGAAATAGGCATGGGCAAGGACTTCATGTCTAAAACACCAAAAGCAACGGCAGCAAAAGCCAAAATTGACAAATGGGATCTAATTAAACTAAAGAGCTTCTGCACAGCAAAATAAACTACTATCAGAGTGAACAGGCAACCTACAGAATGCGAGAAAATTTTTGCAATCTACTCATCTGACAAAGGACTAATATCCAGAATCCACAAAGAACTCAAACAAATATACAAGAAAAAAACAACAACCCCATCAAAAAGTGGGCAAAGGATATGAACAGACATTTCTCAAAAGAAGACATTCATACAGCCAACAGACACATGAAAAATGCTCATCATCACTGGCCATCAGAGAAATGTAAATCAAAACCACAATGAGATACCATCTCACACCAGTTAGAATGGCAATCATTAAGAAGTCAGGAAACAACAGGTGTTGGAGAGGATGTGGAGAAATAGGAACACTTTTACACTGTTGGTGGGATTGTAAACTAGTTCAACCATTATGGAAAACAGTATGGCGATTCCTCAAGGATCTAGAGCTAGATGTACCATATGACCCAGCCATCCCACTACTGGGTATATACCCAAAGGATTATAAATTATTCTACTACAAAGACACATGCACACGTATGTTTATTGCATCACTATTCACAATAACAAAGACTTGGAATCAACCAAATGTCCACCTGTGACAGACTGGATTAAGAAAATGTGGCACATATACACCATGGAATACTATGCAGCCATCAAAAAGGATGAGTTTGCGTCCTTTGTAGGGACATGGATGCAGCTGGAAACCATCATTCTTAGCAAACTGTCACAACAACTGAAAACCAAACACCGCATGTTCTCACTCATAGGTGGGAATTGAACAATGAGATCACTTGGCTCGGGAAGGGGAACATCACACACTGGGGCCTATCATGGGGAGGGGGGAGGGATTGCAATGGGCGTTATACATGATATAAATAATGAATTGATGGGTGCTGACGAGTTGATGGGTGCAGCACACCAACATGGCACAAGTATACATATGTAACAAACCTGCATGTTATGCACATGTACCCTAGAACTTAAAGTATAATAAAAATAAATAAATAAAATAAAAAATAAATAAATAAATAAATAAAACAGACATTGTCAGAGAATGGTTTCTAGATTTTTAAAGTTAAAAAAAAAGAGGAGGAGAAGGAAAAGAGGAAGAAGAAAGAGGAGGAGGAGAAGAAACATGGATAAAGATAAAATATGGCCCAAAAAGTCTAAAATATTTATCATCTGCCTCTTTACAAAGTTTAGCAAACCCTGCTTTAAAATAAAGAAAAACATTCTCATTATTTTAGATAACAACTTAGTATTTTCATAGGAATATATACGTGCATTTCATGGGAAAAATATTGATTATATTAGATGTAAAAAACTGTAACCTCATCTTATAAACATGAGAAACTATAGAGCAAAATGGACCATGCTGTGCAGAGCAGGTAGTCAACCTTAACTTTGAAAGCTAATTGGAGTTTCGTTAACAAATTCAAGCAGTGTACCCTCCAACTTTATAGATCTTCTGAAAATCATCAAAGCTCAGAAAGGCTCTCTCTTATGACCGGTGTGTAGATATTTTAAAATGCTATCTTGAAAAATCATGTTTCCCAATTATCATTCTTACAGCAATTCAAGGAATCTTTGGAAATATTGGGAGACATTAGCCTAGTTATGTTAGTTACACTTGCAACCAGTGTTTAAATCTAGCTTTAAATGACCTGGAGTTGATGTTAAAATAGTTTCTTAAGCTTTCAAAATGTTTTTGTCCTGCTGGTTTGCTTGATAGTATCATCAGTTAGGATCTCCGAATGTGGTTCTTATCTGTTTCCCCACCTCCATTCCCACTCTCCTAACCTTGATGCTCCTTAAAGGGTAGGCTAGTTTCTCACACTCCATTTATTATAATTAGTCCCAGGAAGCTTTGTTTCCAAATTACTAGACTAAAATTTTCTCCTTTATGTTTCTTTTGGGTGACCGGATCTGATAGCAAGGAAATACTCAAGTGAATAAACAGTTTAGTGTCTATCATTTGATTAATCAGGTACAAAGTTGAAGAATGATTTTATAGAACAATGACTCATGAATTAGAGTTTTTGTAAAATATTGCATCACTTTAAAATCTGAAGTGTACTTTTTATTTAGAATAGTTTGGAAACACGTTGTTTGCTAAATAAAATTCAGTAATTACCCAGCTGACAAGGGATTACTAACACGAATATATAAGGAACTCAAACAACTCTATAGTAAAAAAATCTAATAATGTGATCAAGAAATTGGCAAAGGATTTGAATAGACATTTCTCAAAAGAAGACAAACAAATGGAAAACAGGCGTATGAAAAGGTGCTCAACATCATGATCATCAGAGAAATGCAAATCAAAACTACAATGAGATATCATCTCACCTCACTTAAAATGGCTATATCCAAAACCCAGGCAATAACAAATGCTGACAAGGATATGGAGAAAAGGGAACACTTCTACACTGTTGGTGGAAATGTGAGTTAGTACAACCACTATGGAGAACAGTTTCCAGGTTTCTCAAAAAACTAAATATTGAACTACAATATGATTCACCAATCCCACTGCTGGATATATATCCAAAAGAGAGGAAATCAGTATACTGAAGAGATATCTGCATTCCTATATCTGTTGCAGCATTGTTTACAATAGTTGAGATTTGGAAGCAACCTAACTGTCCATCAACAGATGAATCAATAAAGAAAATGTGATACATATACACAACGAAATACTCTTCAACCATAAAAAGAATGAGATTCAGTCATTTGCAACAACATGGATGGAACTGGAGATTATTATTTTAAGTGAAATAAGCCAAGCACAAAAGGCAAACATCGCATGGTCTCATTTATTTGTGTGACATAAAAATCAAAACAATTGAACTCATGGACATAGAGAGTAGAAAGATGATTTCCAGAAACTGGGAAGGGTAGTGGTGAGGTGGGGTTGATGGAGGTTGGAATGGTTAATGGCTATCAAAAAAAGAAAAATTAGAAAGAATGAGTAAGACCTACTATTTGATAGTACAATATGGTGACTACACCCATTAATATCATACTTGTATATTTTAAAATAACTTGAAGAGTATAATTGGATTGTTTATAACAAAAAGGGTAAATGCTTAAGAGGATGGGTATCCCATTCTTCATGATGTGATTATTATACATTGTATGCCTATATCAAAACATCTCATGTACCCCTAAATATATACACCTACTATGTGCCCACAACATTTTTAAAAATTCAGTAATTGCTTCAGGCCAAAAGTGTGTCATCAATGGTCATTTATTTTAGTACACAGAGTACTTTAATAGATTATTATAGTAATAGCTTTTAAAGTCCTTTCACATTTCGAGGTACAGATTGTGTGAGTACTTAAACATATTTTTGATAAACAGAAAGTGAGTCATTGTGATAGAAATTGACTCATTAAGTCCACTTGGAAGATCAAGAACTTAACTCTGGAAGTTTAAAATTTGGTTCATATTTTTCCTCAGAAAAAGATGTTAAATATTTAATTGAGATTTAGCAGATATTTCAGTTTAATAATGTATATAATTTTGCCAGTAAGGAAGTTGGATTGTCACAGTTTTCTATAAGTCAGTCAGTTAAAACAAAATTAAGTCAATTAATAACACTGAACTTTTAAATATTGTCTCTAGGTTGAGACTATAAATCCAATTGACTCACTGTAAATGAAAATGCAGGTTTATGATGTCAGTGCCATTCCAGAATTCTCCACAAACTTCCAGATTTGCTGTACATCAGGTAACATAAAACTGTTCTTAAATTTGAGGGTGAAGATCAAATATTTTGTATTTTTGGAACACTTTCGATACTATATTAACCCAACACAGGAAGAGGTGCTGATTTCACAAAATATTTACACAGTGTTTCCAGTATCCTATATCTGTAGAGTACTTAAAATTATTTCATTTTAACTATTTCATTTGATTCTCACAAAAGCTTTCTAAGGTAATCAGGACATACATTATCTCACTTTGCAAACATGTTAAGGCAATGCAGTACAGGTATATATGCTGAGTCTCATTGTTTTTCACTAAACTGTCTTTCTCTGAAATGTTTCCATTGTTTTCTTTCCTTATTAATCTGGACAAAACTAAAATTTGAAAAGTTTAGTATTTTTGTTATTTGAAAAAAATGTAGCAATGTGTATTATAGATAACTACAATTTTTATTAAAATCAGAAGGAATGCATTGGGAAAAACGTTAAAGTTGGGAATATGAATGTCAGAAGTATTTAGCTAGAACACAATGGTGTTAGCTGTTAGGTGTTAAAGATTAAGAATTTTTGGAACTGAAATATAATATATACTTTATAGATAACACATATTCATATTAAATTATAATATTAATAAACATATTTTTCAACACATTATTTACAGGAAGCTTGACAATGCTTACTTTAGCAAATCCTTAATCCCAGAAGGACAAACAAGAAAAGGTATTCATTAAAATAGAAGAGATTCTAATAATTTACACCAAGTCGCCAATCACTGTACACTATTGTGTGAAGAAATAAGATTAAATGTCTTTCCTTGATGGAATAGATAATTCTCACACCTTTGACAAGACAGGACAATGTCATCAACTGAATGAGAGAAGACTATGAAAAATTAGAAAGAAGTTGAATTTTCTTAATTTGGAATGACTTCAGGAAGCATTGCAAAAATAAAGCTTGTACTTTAGATTTTTTGAAGATTGCAAAATGAACATACAGAAGAAATTTTGTAATTAAATTTATGCGGGCCAAGCCTATGCTGAAAAGAATAGCAAGAAATAAAAATAACCTAAAGCAAAGGCACATTTCAGCAAAATGAGTGTCAATGTTTTAAAAATACAAATTCTCAGCACACTAGTTAAGAAGATAAAAATAAAAAAGAAAAGTGGGTTTATATGTTACTTATCAAAAATGAACATGGGCTGTTAAAATACATAGGGGAAACCATATGTGTCAAAAAACCCAAAAGAACAGCATGGTTAATAGAATAAAACTTTTGGAATAGTTGGTTATTTGCCATCTCTCACAGTATACATGCAGCTAAAAGAATAAGAAAGTCCTTAGACACCTGAATTAATAATGCTAACAAAAAGCAATTACATTTTTTCTTCCTTAGGTTTGCTCACTACAATAGGTTGTTCCTTCATTTCAGCTCTGTCTAATATGGTAGCATTTGCTTCTATGTAACTATTGAACTTTTAAAATGAGGCTAGTGTGTTGGAAAAATAACACTTTAAGTATTATTAAATTTTAATTACTTAAAATTTAAAATGTCACATGTGGCAACTGGCCAGCATATTGAACTGCACAGCAAGGCTTTAAAATGGACCCCTTTTGTTGAATTTAAAAAGTTGATATTGTATTAGTTCATTTTCATGCCACTATAAAGAAACACCTGAGAATGAGTAATTTATATATTTAAAAAAAAAAAGTGTACTCACAGTTCTGCATGGCTGGGGAGGCCTCAGAAAACTTACAATCATGGTAGAAGGCACCTCTTCACAGGGTGGCAGGAGAGACAATGAATGCCAGGAAAGGAAATGCCAGATGCTTATAAAAACATCAGATCTCATGAGAACTCATTCACCATCACCAAAACAGTATGGGGGAAACCACGACCTTGATTCAATGACCTCCACCTGGCCCCACCCTTGACATGTGGGGATTATAGGGATTATAATTCAAGATGAGATTTGGGTGGGGACACAGCCTAACCATATCAAATATTTTACCACTTTTTAAAAATTTTCATACAAATTAATTTCTGACCCTTTTTCATTGTTTTCTCCTGAAGTAGGTTATTCAAAGTGACATAAATCCTAAAAACATTATTATTATAGTCACTTGTTTTAAGTATTGTTTCAAATTTGAGTCACCTCTTTTCCCCAGATTAGAAATTCTTTTTTTTTTTTTTTTTTGAGATGGAGTCTCGCTCTGTCACCCAAGCTGGAGTGCAGTGGCCAGATCTCAGCTCACTGCAAGCTCCGCCTCCCGGGTTCACGCCATTCTCCTGCCTCAGCCTCCCGAGTAGCTGGGACTACAGGCGCCCGCCACCTCGCCCGGCTAGTTTTTGTATTTTTAGTAGAGACGGGTTTCACCGTGTTAGCCAGATGGTCTCGATCTCCTGACCTTGTGATCCGCCCGCCTCGGCCTCCCAAGTGCTGGGATTACAGGCTTGAGCCACCGCGCCCAGCCAGAAATTCTTAATAAATATTACCCTAATATATATTTAGACTTAGCTAGTTTTATCTTTTGAAGGATAGTAAGAACAGATGGATGCAGAGACTTATTAAAGCAAATATGCCAAGGACAATGAGAAAAATGTGGTGATAAAGCAATATCTGAAGAGGGTCCATCCATTCCATCGTCTCTGCCTGCCCCCAACTGTCTGTGGGCCTCAGCCTGCTTCTACTCTATTTATTTTTTCAGTATATGCCACATACATTGGTGGGGAAGTAAGTCAGTGATGTTTTTCTGCCATCAGCACTCCCTATGTAGCCTTGGATAGATTATTTAATCTTCCTGCCTTTAGTTTCTTTAATTTCACAGTGAAAAAGTAGGATTAGATCTATGGTTAAAAACCAAAAGATGTATAGTAATAGAGGACTGTGAAAAACGATATTTGGAAATATATGTCCTATCTGCAGGCCCTCAAAATCACAATGAAACAACAATAAGCAAGCATATAGAAATGACATCAGCAAGATGGCAGATCAGGAGGCCCAACCTTTTCCTCCACCTACAAACACACCAAATAAACAACTACACACAGATCAATTTCTTCCTTCTGAGAAATCCAGAAACTAGCTGAGAGATTTCTACGTACCAGGAAACTAATTAAATGCACACATTTAAACTAAAGGCAGAAAAAATTGACACACATTTGCAATAAATCTCATCCACCGCACAGTATCATGAAATTGGGAGAGAACCCCTAACTCAGTTTTTCTCTTAAGATCCAGTGGTTTGGATTATACATCTGACACCCCAACTATTATGGTTTTTATGGAGGAGATTGGCCCCTAACTTGCCTGTCTCTGGAAGTGGAAGGGGCCCCACATTTGCCTGTCCCCCAGGACCACAAAAAAAGAGGTATTTTTAAATAGGAACCTAAGCAATTCCAACACCTCTTCCCCTGTCTCAGGGCAGAGCTAAAACAATTAAAGCAAGCTTCCACTGGAACAGGTTAGATTATACATCTAACCTCCTAACACGTCCAGCTGCTGCTGTCCAAGGGTCTGGCTTGTAACTACCTTGCAACTTAGAGCTAAAAGAGCAGGCAATCATAAGTCCTCTGGGAACTTGGCCAGGTATGTTGGCATTTCCCTTGGCTTCTCCTTCCTGATTTGATCCAGTGATAAAACCAAGCCTTCAGCTTCTTCCTGGCAGGAGATCCCTAACTTTAATAGCTGCAGCCTGAAGGACTGGCTCCTAAATTGCCTATCCCTAGGAGCTGATGGGGCCCAGCATTTGCTAGTCCCCCGGAGCCACAAAGAACAAATAAGTGTTTTTAAATGGACACACAAGCATATTATGGCTCTTCCCTCCAGATCAGTAAACAATGAATACAGGCCATAAAGCACACCTCTCAGGTTCTCCCCAGAAGGAGTTAGACTGCACATCTAATCTCCCAACTTTTCTGGCTACAGCCCAAGGGTCTGCCTTCTAACTTCCCTGTCTCCAAGAACTGATTTGGTTTTCTGAGTATTAGCCCTTCCTGTGTCTCCTGCTCCAGCTTACTCCAGTGATAAAACCAATCCTTCAAATTTCCCTCAGAAGGAGGTGGACTAGACATCTAGCAGCCTGACTTTTCTAGCTGCTATTCAAGGGGCTGACCATTAATCCCCCTCTGTCTGAGAGCTGATGAAGCCCAGCATTCTCTAGATATCTATGGGTAATGGAGAGCAAAGCAATAGTCTGAAATGACATGCAGTCTGAATGAGTGTAAGGCTTTTTTCACAATGTCTCTCCCTGGAACAGTGCGTAACAAGTAGGTGATAAACCCTGGCTCTCAGTTTCTCCCTGATGAGAGAAGGAATTGGGCTACACATCTAGTGCTCCAACTTTTTCAGGTGATACCAAGTCTTGAAACACTGACGGGATTTGGCTCATTCTAGTATTTTGGGAACCATTAAGAACAAAGACAGCAGTCTGAATGAGCACAAAGGTTTGAGAGACACCTAGAATCTCTGGCTGGGATCATTGCTGTCTTATCTCCTACATAAGACCAGACTGTGAAGACTAGGAAAAGTGGTTGCTTTATTTAATGTGCAGACATCAATACAGAGAGCCGAGGAAAATAAAGAAAAAGGGAAATACAGTACAAATAGAAAACAAATTACATCTCCAGAAGAGATAAGTTACTGGAAGAATCATTTAACATGACAGTCATAAAGATGATCACAGATATCAGGAGAACAATTTTAGAACAAAGTGAGATTTCAACAAAAAGATAGAAAATATAACAGAAGTACCAAGCAGAAGTCATAGAGCTAAAGAATACAATAACTGAAGTACAGAAATCAATAAAGTTGTTAATAGCAGACTAGATTAAGTAGAAGAAAGAGTCATCAAACTTGAAGACGTATCACTAAAATATCCCCCAGTTTTTATAGGATACCATCAAGAAGACTGATATAGGAATAATAACCATGCCAGAAGAAGAAAGAGGAAAAGAGACAAAAAGTGTACTCAAATAAATTACATCTGAATATTTCTTAAATATGCAGAAGAAAATAGATAGGCAGATCTAGTAAGCCCAAATTATGCCAAATAAGAAAAATCTAAAGAAACCCACACTGAGATAACATTATAATCAAATTTTCAAAAGTTAGAGAATTATGAAAGAAGCAAGAGAAAGAGACTCTTATATACAATAAAATTACTATAAGACTATCAGCAGATTTTTCAGAAGAAATCTTGCAGGCTAAAAGTGACTGAGATGGTATATTCAAAGTGCTATAGGAAACTGTCAACCAAGAATACTATATACAACAAATCTATTCTTCAAAAATGAAGGAAACATAAAGGCTTTTCCAAACAAAAACTAAATGATTTCATCACCACTGGACCTGTTTTACCAAAAATGCTAAAGCAAGTCTTCAAGTTGGAACAAAAAAATGTTAAACAGCAATATAAAAGCATAAGAAGTATGAAACTCTTTGTAAAGGTAAAGAGATAGATAAAACCAGAATATTGTATTACTATAATAGTGGTGAGTAAATTGCTGTTAATTTTAGTGTAAAAATTAAAACATAAAAAATATTAGAAGAAATAAGACTAAGTTAAAGGGTACACAACATAACTAGATGTAAACTGTGATGTCACAGCATATAATGTGAAGGGAGGAGAAATATGATTATAGAGTTTTTGTATGCTAGTTAAATTAAATCATTATCAGCTGAAGTAGATAATTTTAATTATAAGAAATTTTATGCAAGCCCCATGGTAACCACAAAGAAAATACCCATAGAAGTTACACATAAGAAAGAAAAAAAATGAATCAAAGTTTGTCATTACCATCAAAAACAAAACACAAAGAAAGTTAGCAAGAGAATAAAAGAGGCAAAACAAGAAACCAAACAGAAGACAGGTAACAAAATACTATTTTGTTATTTACCTATCAATAACCACTTTTAATGAAAGTGGATTAAACTCTTCAATCAAAAAATGGATAGAGTGACTGAATGGATAAAAAAGTAGTATCTAATTATATGATATTTACAAGGATATCACTTAGATTGAAGGACACACGTAGGCTAAAAGTGAAATGACAGAAAAAGATACAGAGGTAAATGGTAAACAAAAGAGAACAAGTTTGGCTATGCTTATATCAGAGAGTATAGACCTAAGCCAAAAACTCTCTCTAATGACAAAAGACTTATTGTATAATGATAAAAGTGTCAATTCAATCAGAAGATATAACAATGGTAAACATATGTGTGTATGTACCCAATATTAGAACATCTAATTATACAAAGCTAATGTTGTTAGCTCTGAAAGGAGAACTTGACAGTCATACAACAATAGTAAGAGATTTCAATACCCCACTTTCAATAATGCATAATGCATCCAGACAGAAAATAAATAAACAGAGAACTTGGACAATACTATAGTCCAAATAGATGTAACAGAAATACACAGCACGTTCCACCCAATAGCAGAATATACATTCTTCTCAAGTGCACGCAGAATATTCTCTAAGATAGATTATATGTTAAGTCGCAAAACAAGTCTTAGCAAATTTAAGATCAAAATCATACGAAGTACCTTTTCTTTTTTTTTTTTTTTTTTTTTTTTTGAGGAAGATTCACTTATTTATTCAGCAAACACTTATTCAGTATTACTCGATGGCCAAATAGTAGAGAAAGAAAGAAAATAAGTAGGAATGATACCTACCATCATGGATCTCATACTGTATAAGAAGCAATGGCAATTAATAAGCAATTGCAAAAAATTCCAAAATCCCACTTTGATAAGTGCTATCAGAGAAAACTGCATTCCAATAGTGATCCTAACGCTAATTTCAAGGACTTGTAATACACAAACTATGTAATATTTTCTTTCTTTTTTCTTTTTTTTTTTTTTTATTATACTTTAAGTTCTAGGGTACATGTGCATGACGTTTATATCATGTATAACTCCCCAATGCAATCCCTCCCTCCTCCCCCCTCCCCATGATAGGCCCCAGTGTGTGATGTTCCCCTTCCCGAGTCCAAGTGATCTCATTGTTCAGTTCCCACCTATGAGTGAGAACATGCGGTGTTGGTTTTCTCTTCTTGTGATAGTTTGCTAAGAATGATGGTTTCCAGCTGCATCCATGTCCCTACAAAGGACGCAAACTCATCCTTTTTGATGGCTGCATAGTATTCCATGGTGTATATGTGCCACATTTTCTTAATCCAGTCTGTCACAGATGGACATTTGGGTTGATTCCAAGTCTTTGCTATTGTGAATAGTGCCGCAATAAACAAACGTGTGCATGTGTCTTTGTAGTAGAGTAATTTATAATCCTTTGGGTATATACCCAGTAGTGGGATGGCTGGGTCATATGGTACATCTAGTTCTAGATCCTTGAGGAATCGCCATACTGTTTTCCATAATGGTTGAACTAGTTTACAATCCCACCAACAGTGTAAAAGTGTTCCTATTTCTCCACATCCTCTCCAACACCTGTTGTTTCCTGACTTCTTAATGATTGCCATTCTAACTGGTGTGAGATGGTATCTCATTGTGGTTTTGATTTGCATTTCTCTGATGGCCAGTGATGATGAGCATTTTTTCATGTGTCTGTTGGCTGTATGGATGTCTTCTTTTGAGAAATGTCTGTTCATATCCTTTCCCCACTTTTTGATGGGGTTGTTTGTTTTTTTCTTGTATATTTGTTTGAGTTCTTGGTAGATTCTGGATATTAGCCCTTTGTCAGATGAGTAGGTTGCAAAAATTTTTTCCCATTCTGTAGGTTGCCTGTTCACTCTGATGGTAGTTTCTTTAGCTGTGCAAAAGCTCTTTAGTTTAATTAGATCCCATGTGTCAATTTTTGCTTTTGCTGCCGTTGCTTTTGGTGTTTTAGACATGAAGTCCTTGCCCATGCCTATGTCCTGAATGGTACTACCTAGATTTTCTTCTAGGGTTTTTATGGTATTAGGTCTAACATTTAAGTCTCTAATCCATCTTGAATTAATCTTCGTATAAGGGGTAAGGAAAGGATCCAGTTTCAGCTTTCTACTTATGGCTAGCCAATTTTCCCAGCACCATTTATTAAATAGGGAATCCTTTCCCCATTTCTTGTTTCTCTCAGGTTTGTCAAAGATCAGATGGCTGTAGATGTGTGGTATTATTTCTGAGGACTCTGTTCTGTTCCATTGGTCTATATCTCTGTTGTGGTACCAGTACCATGCTGTTTTGGTTACTGTAGCCTTGTAGTATAGTTTGAAGTCAGGTAGCGTGACGCCTCCAGCTTTGTCCTTTTGACTTAGGATTGTCTTGGCAATGCGGGCTCTTTTTTGGTTCCATATGAACTTTAAAGCCGTTTTTTCCAATTCTGTGAAGAAAGTCATTGGTAGCTTGATGGGGATGGCATTGAATCTATAAATCACCTTGGGCAGTATGGCCATTTTCACGATATTGATTCTTCCTATCCATGAGCATGGTATGTTCTTCCATTTGTTTGTGTCCTCTTTGATTTCACTGAGCAGTGGTTTGTAGTTCTCCTTGAAGAGGTCCTTTACATCCCTTGTAAGCTGGATTCCTAGGTATTTGATTCTCTTTGAAGCAATTGTGAATGGAAGTTCATTCCTGATTTGGCTCTCTGCTTGTCTGTTACTGGTGTATAAGAATGCTTGTGATTTTTGCACATTAATTTTGTATCCTGAGACTTTGCTGAAGTTGCTTATCAGCTTAAGGAGATTTTGGGCTGAGACAATGGGGTTTTCTAAATATACAATCATGTCATCTGCAAACAGGGACAATGTGACTTCTTCTTTTCCTAACTGGATACCCTTGATTTCTTTCTCTTGCCTGATTGCCCTAGCCAGAACTTCCAACACTATGTTGAATAGGAGTGGTGAGAGAGGGCATCCCTGTCTTGTGCCAGTTTTCAAAGGGAATTTTTCCAGTTTTTGCCCATTCAGTATGATATTAGCTGTGGGTTTGTCATAAATAGCTCTTATTATTTTGAGGTACGTTCCATCAATACCAAATTTATTGAGCGTTTTTAGCATAAAGGGCTGTTGAATTTTGTCAAAAGCCTTTTCTGCATCTATTGAGATAATCATGTGGTTCTTGTCTTTGGTTCTGTTTATATGCTGGATTACGTTTATTGATTTGCGAATGTTGAACCAGCCTTGCATCCCAGGGATGAAGCCCACTTGATCATGGTGGATAAGCTTTTTGATGTGCTGCTGAATCCGGTTTGCCAGTATTTTATTGAGGATTTTTGCATCGATGTTCATCAGGGATATTGGTCTAAAATTCTCTCTTTTTGTTGTGTCTCTGCCAGGCTTTGGTATCAGGATGATGTTGGCCTCATAAAAAGAGTTAGGGAGGATTCCCTCTTTTTCTATTGATTGAAATAGTTTCAGAAGGAATGGTACCAGCTCCTCCTTGTACCTCTGGTAGAATTCAGCTGTGAATCCATCTGGTCCTGGACTTTTTTTGGTGGGTAGGCTATTAATTGTTGCCTCAATTTCAGAGCCTGCTATTGGTCTATTCAGGGATTCAACTTCTTCCTGGTTTAGTCTTGGGAGAGTGTAAGTGTCCAGGAAATTATCCATTTCTTCTAGATTTTCTAGTTGATTTGCGTAGAGGCATTTATAGTATTCTCTGATGGTTGTTTGTATTTCTGTGGGGTCGGTGGTGATATCCCCTTTATCATTTTTTATTGCGTCTATTTGATTCCTCTCTCTTTTCTTCTTTATTAGTCTAGCTAGCGGTCTGTCAATTTTGTTTATCGTTTCAAAAAACCAACTCCTGGATTCATTGATTTTTTGGAGGGTTTTTTGTGTCTCTATCTCCTTCAGTTCTGCTCTGATCTTAGTTATTTCTTGCCTTCTGCTAGCTTTTGAATGTGTTTGCTCTTGCCTCTCTAGTTCTTTTAATTGTGATGTTAGAGTGTCAATTTTAGATCTCTCCTGCTTTCTCTTGTGGGCATTTAGTGCTATAAATTTCCCTCTACACACTGCTTTAAATGTGTCCCAGAGATTCTGGTTTGTTGTATCTTTGTTCTCATTGGTTTCAAAGAACATCTTTATTTCTGCTTTCATTTCGTTATGTACCCAGTAGTCATTCAGGAGCAGGTTGTTCAGTTTCCATGTAGTTGAGCGGTTTTGATTGAGTTTCTTAGTCCTGAGTTCTAGTTTGATTGCACTGTGGTCTGAGAGACAGTTTGTTATAATTTCTGTTCTTGTACATTTGCTGAGGAGTGCTTTACTTCCAATTATGTGGTCAATTTTGGAATAAGTGCGATGTGGTGCTGAGAAGAATGTATATTCTGTTGATTTGGGGTGGAGAGTTCTATAGATGTCTATTAGGTCCGCTTGGTGCAGAGATGAGTTCAATTCCTGGATATCCTTGTTAACTTTCTGTCTCGTTGATCTGTCTAATGTTGACAGTGGAGTGTTGAAGTCTCCCATTATTATTGTATGGGAGTCTAAGTCTCTTTGTAGGTCTCTAAGGACTTGCTTTATGAATCTGGGTGCTCCTGTATTGGGTGCATATATATTTAGGAGAGTTAGCTCTTCCTGTTGAATTGATCCCTTTACCATTATGTAATGGCCTTCTTTGTCTCTTTTGATCTTTGATGGTTTAAAGTCTGTTTTATCAGAGACTAGGATTGCAACCCCTGCTTTTTTTGTTCTCCATTTGCTTGGTAGATCTTCCTCCATCCCTTTATTTTGAGCCTATGTATGTCTCTGCATGTGAGATGGGTCTCCTGAATACAGCAGACTGATGGGTCTTGACTCTTTATCCAGTTTGCCAGTCTGTGTCTTTTAATTGGAGCATTTAGTCCATTGACATTTAAGGTTAATATTGTTATGTGTGAACTTGATCCTGTCATTATGATATTAACTGGTTATTTTGCTCGTTAGTTGATGCAGTTTCTTCCTAGCCTCGATGGTCTTTACATTTTGGCATGTTTTTGCAATGGCTGGTACCGCTTGTTCCTTTCCATGTTTAGGGCTTCCTTCAGGGTCTCTTGTAAGGCAGGCCTGGTGGTGACAAAATCTCTAAGCATTTGCTTATCTGTAAAGGATTTTATTTCTCCTTCACTGATGAAGCTTAGTTTGGCTGGATATGAAATTCTGGGTTGAAAATTCTTTTCTTTAAGAACGTTGAATATTGGCCCCCACTCTCTTCTGGCTTGTAGAGTTTCTGCCGAGAGATCTGCTGTTATTCTGATGGGCTTCCCTTTGTGGGTAACCCGACCTTTCTCTCTGGCTGCCCTTAAGATTTTTTCTTTCATTTCAACTTTGGTGAATCTGGCAATTATGTGTCTTGGAGTTGCTCTTCTGGAGGAGTATCTTTGTGGCGTTCTCTGTATTTCCTGAATTTGAATGTTGGCCTGCCCTACTAGGTTGGGGAAGTTCTCCTGGATGATATCCTGAAGAGTGTTTTCCAACTTGGTTCCATTTTCCCCCTCACTTTCCGGCACCCCAATCAGACGTAGATTTGGTCTTTTTACATAATCCCATACTTCTTGCAGGCTTTGTTCATTTCTTTTTCTTCTTTTTTCTTTTGGTTTCTCTTCTCGCTTCATTTCATTCATTTGATCCTCAATCGCTGATACTCTTTCTTCCAGTTGATCGAGTTGGTTACTGAAGCTTGTGCATTTGTCACGTATTTCTCGTGTCATGGTTTTCATCTCTGTCATTTCGTTTATGATCTTCTCTGCATTAATTAATCTAGCTGTCAATTCTTCCACTTTTTTTTCAAGATTTTTAGTTTCTTTGCGCTGGGTACGTAATTCCTCCTTTAGCTCTGAGAGGTTTGATGGACTGAAGCCTTCTTCTCTCATCTCGTCAAAGTCATTCTCTGACCAGCTTTGATCCGTTGCTGGCGATGGGCTGCGCTCCTTTGCAGGGGGAGATGCGCTCTTATTTTTTGAATTTCCAGCTTTTCTGCCCTGCTTCTTCCCCATCTTTGTGGTTTTATCTGTCTCTGGACTTAATGGAATGAAACTAGAAATCATTAACAGTAAGAAAATGAGAAAATTCAAAACAATACAGAAAGTAAACAATATACTCTCGAACAATCACTGGGTCAAAGAGAAAATCAAAAAATAAATTTAAAAATATTTTAAGATGAAAACAAAAGCACAATATACCCGTACATGTGGGTAACAGTAATTTCAGTACTTAGGGGAAAATGACAGTGTTAAATGTCTATCATAAACAGAAGACAGATATCAGTATCCCACTTCAGAAAACCAGTAAAAGAAGAGCAAACTACCCCCAAATTAGCAGTTTTTTTTTTTGAAAAGTATACAAAATTGACAAACATTTAAACTGACAAAGAAAAAAAGAGAGAAGACTCAAGTAAACAAAATCAGAAATGAAATAAGAGAGATAACAATAGGGGACTCAGTGGAAAGAAGATCATAAGTGATTATTACAAGCAAATATATGTGAACAAATTGCAAAACCTAGAACTGGATCAATTCCTAGAAACAAACAACCTACCAAGACTCAATCAAGAAGAAATACGAAGCCTGAACAGACCAGTAACTATAAAGGAAATTGAAACAATAATCCAAAACCTCCCAACAAAAAAAGCCCAGGACCTGATAGCAAGGATGGAACAAAAAGGGAACTCTGATACAGTGTTGGTGGGGATGTAAATTGGTACATTCATTATGGAAAACAGTATAGGTTTTCCTAAAAAATTCAAATCAAACTATATTATGATTAAGCAAACCCATTATTGGCTACATATCCAAAGAACACATAATCAGTATGTCAAAGAGATGTCAGCCCTCTCATGTTCATTGCAGTATTATTCATAATAGCAAAGACACAGATACAACCTAAGTGACTACCAACAAGTGAATGAAGAAATTGTGGTGTACTTATACAATGGAACATTACTTATCCTTAAAAAAAATAAGGAAATCTTTTCATTCATAACAACAAATGACATTATTTATTATGCTAAGAGAAATGAGCCAGATATATAAAAAATAAATACTGCTTGATGTCAATTACATAAGAATCTTAAAAAATCTTAAAACATCTTAAAAAATCAGTATCATAAGAGAAGGAAATAGAATGGTAGCTACTAGATGTGATGGGTTGGGAGTGGGAAATATGATGAAATGTTACTCAAGGGGGAACACGGTTTCAATTCTGTAGGATGAATAATTTCTAGAGATCTATGTACAGCATAGTAACCATAGTTAATATTATACTATGTACTTGAAATTTACCAGAAGTGTAGATCTTGTGACGTCACCATACACACACACACATACACACAAAGATAAATATGTGAGGAGATGGTATATCAGAAAAGGAACCATGAATAAATGGAAAAATAACATACTGTCAAAAAATGACCTTTAAAAACATTCTGTCAATAGGTATTAAGTTTGCTATCCTAGAAGTAAAGATTATATCCTATTTTTCAGTTTTAAAACTAGGTTAATTATATTTTTCCATAAAACATTACACTATTCCAAATAACGCTAGAAAATAAATCCCATTAATGGGAAAAATAATAATATATTATTTTTTCCTTAAAAAAAATTAAGTTTTCTGTGCTTGAGTCACATCTTTTAAATAATATAGGAAAGATACTGAACCAGGGGACTGGGAGGAAGTTAGACTATTTAATGCTTGATTCATCATATAGTCAAATAAAGACCAGTACAAAATAACATGGTTGTGCTCTTGCTGAGGCACTGCATAGACAAAAGTTTAATTTTATCAGAAAAGACATTATTTAGCACAAGAAAAATCTATGTAGTCCTCAGCTTCACCATTAAAAAGTACTTATACGTTGTCTCCCACATAAACTCAAATATGTTGAGAGTTAAGTAGAAAATTTAGTATGTATATGTGAAGGAGAACCCTTCGCATTTTCAAGTTCACAATGAGTGCCAGTGGATTTAGGTTAAGAACAGTTTATTCCTTCTATTGTGTCTCAAATATGATGGCATAGCTCCATATAGGACCTATGAGTTCTTGATTTGAACTATTTACTCAAATCAGATAGCGTATATTTTTGGCTTTCCAATTATATTGATTTTATTTAAAATGGTTTTTCAAAATTATATTTGTTTTAATTTTTTATATAGTAAATATTATTGATTACTAAAATGAAAGCCAAATTGACATCACAACTGTCCTTTTAAAATAATATTGTTTAAGTGGTGTTTTATGGGCTGAAGAAACATTTTTCATGCTGGAATCATGTCTTTATGTATGTTTTCATCATGTCATCAGTTATTTACTTCTTGAGGATAGAGATAGAGAGAATAGAGGGAAGACACAGAGAGGAGAGGGAGAGGGAGAGGGGGAGAGAGAGAGAGAGAGAGAGAGAGAGAGAGAGAGAGAGAGAGAGAATGAGCCTTCTTGGGGATGGGGAAGGGGGAGCATCAGGAAGAATAGCTAAGGGATGCTGGGCTTAATACCTAACTAATGGGTTGATCTGTGTAGCAAACCACCATGGCACACATTTACTTGTGTAACAAACCTGCACATTTGGTACATGTACCCCAGAACTTAAAAGTTGAAGGAAGAATATATATATATATATATATAATTTTAAAAAGGAACGAGAATATCTTCCATACTGAGATACTGATGATGATACACTTAGTGAGTTTATGAACATTTAATGCTATTCATATGATGAACATTTGATGGAATGTGCCTAATATATTGTTTACCGCTTTAACAACTTTTTCTGATTCTGATATTATTTTTCTGATATTATCAAGAATTTATTAACTTAGTGAAAACTCTTCTGATTTTAAGTTTTTAGTCAGTTTTAGAATTTTTTAAAAATAAAAGTACATTAAAATCATCAGTGTCTTCACAAAAATGAATAGCATCGTAGTTTCTTCATAAATAAAGTTAGAGAAGAAAGTGAAAAACATGTTGACATTAAGTAAGGGAAATTAAATGAATTCTAATTTGCCAGATATGGTTGATTTTCTAGTTTACAGTAATCGTTTATGATGGCTGCTCTAATTGTAATTGTGAAACATTGAAGATCTCATATAATCTTAAGACACTTTCATTTAATCAGGACTGTTTTTATACAAGTCGCTTTATGTAGATGCTGCACAACAGTCTCTTTTTGTGCCTTTTTCCTTCAATAACTACTGAAGTCTTCATTTACACTGAACAAATTATCCTGAGGAGCAGGTAGAAGCAATCAGCAAGGTGCAGCTGGAAATAGGTCTATTTTCATTATGAGTTGGAAAGGGCTAGGGGCCATGACATTTGTCCAGCCTGCCAAGGGAAGACTCTATTAAGCCAAAAATAAATAATTAAATAAAATACAATCAAAGCAGAAAAAATACACCCACTGTTGACCTATTGTCTTAATGAGAACACACGATAAAGTAGAATTTTTAAGAATACATAGTTTATGTTGTAAACATTTTCTGCTATTGCATATGATGACAAATAAATTGAAGATGAATCGTTAAGTATGGCCTTTTAAGGCATATTTTCTTTTTTTCTATTCTTTCTAGAACAATTTTCATTTATATTTCTCTTTGGAGCTCATCAAATTACATTTATATAAGTAAACAGAGAACACACATTTCTGGGAAAACTGTTCAGAAGTTGGGAAGAACTGTTCAGAAGTTCATAAGAAGCTGGGAAAAATATTCAGAAAAAAATTGGAAAAGAATATCTTTTTAAATTATGGATAGGAAGGTCTAACCCAGCAAAGTCTCAGTGATGGTGGCCACAGGGTGCTTGTGTCACCCCTCCCCAAGCTCCAGGCAGCTCAGCACAGAAAGAGAGACTCCATTTATTCTGGGAAAAGTAAGGGAAGAGACCAGATATTCTGCTTGGCAATCCAATGACTTCTCCCAGATCTTACCAAAGACCACCATGGTAGTACCTCTGTGAGTGGGTAAGAGAAACAATGTTATTGGGTTTGAAGTACCCCCTGATGCAGATACAGCTGCAGTGATCAAAGACTTAGATCACAACACTTAATTCCCTTGGAAAACCTGGAAAACCTTCTTAAAAAGGATGGGTACAGACAAGCTCAGACTGCAAAGACTACTATAAATACCTAACTCTTCAGTGTCCAGGGATTGAAAAACATCCACAAGTATCAACACTATCCAGGAACATGACTTCACTAAACAAACTAAATAAGGCACCAGTGGCCAATTCCAGAAAGATGGAGATATGTGACTTTTCAGACAGAAACTTCAAAATAGCTGGTTTAAGAAAGCTCAATAAAATTTAAAACAATATAGAGAAAGAATTCAGAATTCCATCAGATAAATTTAACATAAAGATATGAATGATTTTTTTAAAAAATGAACAGAAATTCTGGAGCTGAAACATACAATTGACATATTGAAGAATGCATCAGAGTAAACAGCAGTACTGATCAAGAATAAAAAAGAATTAGTGAGCTTAAAGACAGGCTATTTGAAAATATACAATTGAAGGAGACAAAAGAAAAAGAATAAAGCAAGCCTACAAGATGAAGAAAATTTAAGTTATCTACCTTAAAGAGGAGGTAGAGTTAGAGTTCAGAGTAGAAAGTTTATTCAAAGGGATAATAACAGAGAACTCTCTGTATCTAGAGAAATATGTCAATATTCAAGTACAAGATGATTATACAACTCCTAGAGGATTTAAACCATATAAGACAACTTCAGGACATTTAATAATCAAACTTCCAAAAGTAGAGAATAAAAAAGAAGTCTAAAACCAGCAAAAA
The DNA here is from genome assembly GCF_009764315.1 of Trachypithecus francoisi. Classification (NCBI taxonomy): domain Eukaryota; kingdom Metazoa; phylum Chordata; class Mammalia; order Primates; family Cercopithecidae; genus Trachypithecus; species Trachypithecus francoisi. The sequence continues at coordinate 85,002,262 of NW_022681469.1, read as the reverse complement.
AAAAAAAAAAAAAAAAAAGAAACAAATAACATCCATAGAGATCCAGTACATATGGTAGCAGACTTCTCAGTGGAAACTCTACAGGCCAGGAGGCAGTGGTATGACATATTTAAAGAGTTGAAGAAAAAAAAAAAGTTTTATCCTAGAATAGGATATCCAATGAAAACGTCATTCAAACATGAAGAAGAAATAATGACTTTTTCAGACAAACAAAAGCTGAGGGATTTTATCAATACCGGACCTATCCTGCAAGAAATGCTAAATGGAGTTCTTCAATCTTAAAGAAAAGGATGTTGACAAGCAATAAGAAAGTATCTGAAGGTACAAAAGTCATTGCTAATAGTAAGTATATGGACAAACAGAGTATTACAACACAATAACTGTGCTGTGTAAACTACTGATATCTTCAGAATGACTAAAAGATGAATATATCAAAAAGAATAACTACAACATTTCAGTGCATAGACAATATAATAAGATATAAATATAAACAATAGAAAGTCAAAAAGAGGGGGAATGAAGTTAAAGTGTAGCATTTTTATTAGTTTTCTCTTTGCTTGTTTGTTTTTGTAATCAATGTTAAGTCGACATCAGTTTAAAATAATGGCTTATAAGATGTGATTTGCAGGCCTCATGGTAACCTCAAATCAAGAAATCTACAAGAGATACACACACACAAAAAAGCAAGAAATTATACCACCATAAAAAAATAACCTTCACAAAAAGCATAGGAAGGAAGGAAGGAAGGAAGGAAGGAAGGAAGGAAGGAGGGAGGGTGGGAAAGAAGGGGAAGAAGGATGGAGGGAGGAAGGGAGGGAGGCAAAACAACCAGAAAACATATAACAAAATGGCAGTAGTAAGCCTTTATCAAAAATTACATTGAATGTAAATACACTAACCTCTCCAATCAAAACACAGAGTGGCTGAATGGATTTTTAAAAATAAGGCCTGACTGGGTGCAGTGGTTCACTCGTAATTCCAGCACTTTGAGAGGCCGAGGCGGGTAGATCATGAGGTCAGGAGTTCAAGACCAGCCTGACCAATATGGTGAAACCCCATCTCTACTACAAATACAAAAATTAGCCGAGCGCAGTGGCAGGCGCCTGTAATCTCAGCTACTTGGGAGGCTGAGGCTGGAGAATCACTTGAACCTGGGTGGCAGAGGTTGCAGTGAGCCAAGATTATGCCACTGTACTCAAGCCTGGGTGACAGAGGGAGATGCTGTCTAAAAAAATAATAAAATAAGCCGGGCACGGTGGCTCACGCCTGTAATCCCAGCACTTTGGGGGCCCGACATGGGCGGATCATGAGGTCAGGAGATTGAGACCATCCTGGCTAATATGGTGAAACCCCGCCTCTACTAAAAATACAAAAAATGAACTGGGCCTGGTGGCAAATGCCTGTAGTCTCAGCTACTCAGGAGGCTGAGGCAGAAGAATGGCCTGAATCCGGGAGGCGGAGCTTGCAGTGAGCCGAGATCGCACCACTGCACTCCAGCCTGGGCGACAGAGCGAGACTCTGTCTCAAAAAATAAATAAATAAATAAATAAATAAATAATAATAATAAAATATAAAATAAAAAATAAAAACAAGGCCAATTATCTGTGATCTACAAGAAACATGCTTCACATATAAAGGCACAAATACTGAAAATAAAGGAATGGAAAAGACACCCCATGCAAATAGAAGCCAAAAAAGAAGAGAAGGAGCTATACTTATATCAGACAAAATAGATTTCAAAGCAAAAAGTATAAAAAGAGACAAAAAATGGCATTATATAATGATAAAGGGGTCAATTAAGAGGATATTACACTTGTAAATATATATGCACCCAACACTGGAGCACCCAGATATACAAAGCAAATATTATTAGAACTAAAAAAGAGAAATAGAACTCAATACAATAATGGCTGGATACTTCAACACTACACTTTTAGCATGGGAGAGATCATCCACTCAGAAAATCCACAAAGAAACATGAGACTTAATCTGTGGCACAGACCAGATGAACCTAGTAGATATTTACAGACATTTCATCCAATAGCTACAGTATACATATTCTTTTCCTCAGTCCATAGATCATTCTGAGAGGAAGACCATACATTAGGCCACAAAACAAGTCTTAACAATTGTTTTTAAAGATTAAATTAAGTATCTTCTCTGATCACAATAAAACTAGAAATCAATAACAAGAGAAACTTTGGAAACTATACAAACACATGGAAATTAAACAATACCCTCCTGAATGGCCAGCAGGTCAAATAAGCAATTAAAAATAAAATAAACTTATTTTTAAAACAAAGAAAATGGAAACACAACATACCAAAACCTATGGGATACAGAGAAAGCAGTACTAAGTTGAAACTTTATAGCACTGTCTCCATGAAAAAAGTAGAAAATCTTCAAATAAGCTAATAATGCATCTTGAAAAATTAGAAAGAACAAACCAAACTCCAAATCTGTACTCATAAAAATTAAAAAACTAAAGTAAAAAGTAAACACTTTATATTGTATTAACGAAGATGCAATAAAACTATATAAAATTAAACATAATTCTTGTGTTAATACCTGAATTTTATTTTATAAATTAATATTTTACATATACACCATGTGATACTATGCGACCATAAAAGGGAACAAAATCTTGTCTTTTGCAGTAACATGGATGTAGCTGGAGGTCGTCATCCTAAGTGAACTAATGCAGAAACAGAAAACCAAATACTGCAAATTCTCAGTTATAAGTAGGAAGTAAACATTGAATACTTGTGGACACAAAGATGGGAACATAGACGCTGGAGACTACTTGATGGGGGAGGGTAGGAGAGGGTTGTATGTTGAGAAACTTCCTATAGGCTTCACTCACTACCTAGGTGAAGGGATCATTCGTACCCCAAACTTCAGCAACGTGCAATTTACCCATGTAACAAACCTGCACATGTACCCTCTGAACTTAAAATAAAAATTGAGAGAAAAAAAAGATTTTAGAACTCTGTAATTTTCCTCTCATAAAACATTTTTATTGTGAAATATTTCACTCATAAATGAAACAAAAGAAAATGTATGGTTCAATAAATTTTCACAAGGAGAATACCTTTGAACCACCACCAAAACCAATAAATCATATACTGTATAACTTTCTACAGATTATAGGTTTACATGAACATATACATTTCTAAACACTACGGAAACTATACAAACACATGGAAATTAAACAGTATTCTGCTGTTTAATTTTGCCACTTTTCACATTTTATATACCTGACACCTCACAATATGTATTATTTTGTATTGGTTTCATTCATCCCATATTTTAAGAACAGCCATGTTACTTAATGGAGATGTAATTTGTTTTTCTTTAAATTGTTTCATTGAATTGCTTCATTGAATTTCTAATAAATTATCCATTATACCATTTGAAGACTTTATAATTGTTTCTAATATTTGATTATTATGAATGAGAAAGTTTTGAAACTCCTTGTATTTGGATACAAATAAACAACATTTCTGTTGTTTATAAAATTGAATTGCTAGGCATAAGGAATGTACATGTTATATTCAATATAGAAGACCAAAAGAATTTTAACGATTGATTGTACCAATTTGTACTTCCACCAAAAGATAGAGCAGTTACGGGGGGTCGGAGCAAGATGGCCAAATAGGAACAGCTCCAGTCTCCAACTCCCAGCGCCAGCAACACAGAAGACCAGTGATTTCTGCATTTTCAACTGAGGTACTGGGGTCATTACCTCACTAGGGAGTGCCGGACAATCGGTGCTGGTCAGCTGCTGCAGCCCGACCAGCCAGAGCTGAAGCAGGGCGAGGCATCGCCTCACCTGGGAAGTGCAAGCGGGAAGGGAATCCCTTTTCCTAGCCAGGGGAACTGAGACACACAACACCTGGAAAATCAGATAACTCCCACCCCAATACTGCGCTTTAAGCAAATGGGCACACCAGGAGATTATACCCACACCTGGCTGGGAGTGTCCCACGACCACGGAGCCTCCCTCATTGCTAGCACAGCAGTCTGCGATCTAACCGCAAGGCAGCAGCGAGGCTGGGGGAGGGGCGACCACCATTGCTGAGGCTTAAGTAGGTAAAAAAAGCCACTGGGAAGCTCGAACTGGGTGGAGCTCACAGCGGTTCAAGGAAACCTGCCTGTCTCTGTAGAATCTACCTCTGGGGACAGGGCACAGTTAAACAACAACAACAACACAAAAAGCAGCAGAACCCTGTGCAGACGCAAACGACTCTGTCTGACAGCTTTGAAGAGAGCAGTGGATCTCCCAACACGGAGGTTGAGATCTGAGAATGGTCAGACTGCCTGCTCAAGTGGGTCCCTGACCCCTGAGTAGCCTAACTGGGAGACATCCCCCACTAGGGGCAGTATGACACCCCACGCCTCACAGGGTGGAGTACATCCCTGAGAGGAAGCTTCCAAAGTAAGAATCAGACGGGTACACTCGCTGTTCAGCAATGTTCTATCTTCTGCAACCTCTGCTGCTGATACCCAGGCAAACAGGGTCTGGAGTGGACCTCAAGCAATCTCCAACAGACCTACAACTGAGGGTCCTGACTACTAGAAGGAAAACTATCAAACAGGAAGAACACCTATACCAAAACCCCATCAGTACGTCACCATCATCAAAGACCAGCGGCAGATAAAACCACAAAGATGAGGAAAAAGCAGGGCAGAAAAGCTGGAAATTCAAACAATAAGAGCGCATCTCCCCCTGCAAAGGAGCGCAGCTCATCACCAGCAACAGATCAAAGCTGGTCAGAGAATGACTTTGAGGACATGAGAGAAGAAGGTTTCAGTGCATCAAACTTCTCAGAGCTAAAGGAGGAATTACGTACCCAGCGCAAAGAAACTAAAAATCTTGAAAAAAGAGTGGAAGAATTGATAGCTAGAATAATTAATGCAGAGAAGGACATAAACGAAATGACAGAGATGAAAAGCATGACATGAGAATAAGTGACAAATGCACAAGCTTCAGTAACCAACTCGATCAACTGGAAGAAAGAGTATCAGCGATTGAGGATCAAATGAATGAAATGAAGCGAGAAGAGAAACCAAAAGAAAAAAGAAGAAAAAGAAATGAACAAAGCATGCAAGAAGTATGGGATTATGTAAAAAGACCAAATCCACGTCTGATTGGGGTGCCGGAAAGTGAGGGGGGAAATGGAACCAAGTTGGAAAACACTCTTCAGGATATCATCCAGGAGAACTTCCCCAACCTAGTAGGGCAGGCCAACATTCAAATTCAGGAAATACAGAGAACGCCACAAAGATACTCCTCCAGAAGAGCAACTCCAAGACACATAATTGCCAGATTCACCAAAGTTGAAATGAAGGAAAAAATCTTAAGGGCAGCCAGAGAGAAAGGTCGGGTTACCCACAAAGGGAAGCCCATCAGACTAACAGCAGATCTCTCGGCAGAAACTCTACAAGCCAGAAGAGAGTGGGGGCCAATATTCAACGTTCTTAAAGAAAAGAATTTTCAACCCAGAATTTCATATCCAGCCAAACTAAGTTTCATCAGTGAAGGAGAAATAAAATTCTTTACAGATAAGCAAATGCTTAGAGATTCGGTCACCACCAGGCCTGCCTTACAAGAGACTCTGAAGGAAGCACTAAACATGGAAAGGAACAACCGATACCAGCCATTGCAAAAACATGCCAAAATGTAAAGACCATCGAGGCTAGGAAGAAACTGCATCAACTAACGAGCAAAATAACCAGTTAATATCATAATGGCAGGATCAAGTTCACACATAACAATATTAACCTTAAATGTTAATGGACTAAATGCTCCAATTAAAAGACACAGACTGGCAAACTGGATAAAGAGTCAAGACCCATCAGTCTGCTGTATTCAGGAGACCCATCTCACATGCAGAGACATACATAGACTCAAAATAAAGGGATGGAGGAAGATCTACCAAGCAAATGGAGAACAAAAAAAAGCAGGGGTTGCAATCCTAGTCTCTGATAAAACAGACTTTAAACCATCAAAGATCAAAAGAGACAAAGAAGGCCATTACATAATGGTAAAGGGATCAATTCAACAGGAAGAGCTAACTCTCCTAAATATATATGCACCCAATACAGGAGCACCCAGATTCATAAAGCAAGTCCTTAGAGACTTACAAAGAGACTTAGACTCCCATACAATAATAATGGGAGACTTCAACACTCCACTGTCAACATTAGACAGATCAACGAGACAGAAAGTTAACAAGGATATCCAGGAATTGAACTCATCTCTGCACCAAGCGGACCTAATAGACATCTATAGAACTCTCCACCCCAAATCAACAGAATATACATTCTTCTCAGCACCACATCACACTTATTCCAAAATTGACCACATAATTGGAAGTAAAGCACTCCTCAGCAAATGTAAAAGAACAGAAATTATAACAAACTGTCTCTCAGACCACAGTGCAATCAAACTAGAACTCAGGACTAAGAAACTCAATCAAAACCGCTCAACTACATGGAAACTGAACAACCTGCTCCTGAATGACTACTGGGTACATAACGAAATGAAAGCAGAAATAAAGATGTTCTTTGAAACCAATGAGAACAAAGATACAACATACCAGAATCTCTGGGACACATTTAAAGCAGTGTGTAGAGGGAAATTTATAGCACTAAATGCCCACAAGAAAAAGCTGGAAATATCTAAAATGGACACTCTACCATCACAATTAAAAGAACTAGAGAGGCAAGAGCAAACACATTCAAAAGCTAGCAGAAGGCAAGAAATAACTAAGATCAGAGCAGAACTGAAGGAGATAGAGACACAAAAAACCCTCCAAAATATCAATGAATCCAGGAGTTGGTTTTTTGAAAAAATCAACAAAATTGACGGACCGCTAGCAAGACTAATAAAGAAGAAAAGAGAGAGGAATCAAATGGACGCAATAAAAAATGATAAAGGGGATATCACCACCGACCCCACAGAAATACAAACTACCATCAGAGAATATTATAAACACCTCTACACAAATCAACTAGAAAATCTAGAAGAAATGGATAATTTCCTGGACACTTACACTCTTCCAAGACTAAACCAGGAAGAAGTTGAATCCCTGAATAGACTAATAGTAGGCTCTGAAATTGAGGCAATAATTAATAGCCTACCAACCAAAAAAACTCCAGGACCAGATGGAATCACAGCTGAATTCTACCAGAGGTACAAGGAGGAGCTGGTACCATTCCTTCTGAAATGATTTCAATCAATAGAAAAAGAGGGAATCCTCCCTAACTCATTTTATGAGGCCAACATCATCCTGATACCAAAGCCTGGCAGAGACACAACAAAAAAAGAGAATTTTAGATCAATATCCCTGATGAACATCGATGCAAAAATCCTCAATAAAATACTGGCAAACCGGATTCAGCAGCACATCAAAAAGCTTATCCACCACAATCAAGCGGGCTTCATCCCTGGGATGCAAGGCTGGTTCAACATTCGCAAATCAATAAACGTAATCCAGCATATAAACGGAACCAAAGACAAGAACCGCATGATTATCTCAATAGATGCAGAAAAGGCTTTTGACAAAATTCAACAGCCCTTCATGCTAAAAACTCTCAATAAATTCGGTACTGATGGAACGTACCTCAAAATAGTAAGAGCTATTTATGACAAACCCACAGCCAATATCATACTGAATGGGCAAAAACTGGAAAATTTCCCTTTGAAAACTGGCACAAGACAGGGATGCCCTCTCTCACCACTCCTATTCAACATAGTGTTGGAAGTTCTGGCTAGGGCAATCAGGCAAGAGAAAGAAATCAAGGGTATTCAGTTAGGAAAAGAAGAAGTCAAATTGTCCTTGTTTGCAGATGACATGATTGTATAGTTAGAAAACCCCATCATCTCAGCCCAAAATCTCCTTAAGCCGATAAGCAACTTCAGCAAAGTCTCAGGATACAAAATTAATGTGCAAAAATCACAAGCATTCTTATACACCAGTAACAGACAAACAGAGAGCCAAATCAGGAATTAACTTCCATTCACAATTGCTTCAAAGAGAATAAAATACCTAGGAATCCAACTTACAAGGAATGTAAAGGACTTCTTCAAGGAGAACTACAAATCACTGCTCAGTGAAATAAAAGAGGACACAAACAAATGGAAGAACATACCATGCTCATGGATAGGAAGAATCAATATCGTGAAAATGGCCATACTGCCCAAGGTGATTTATAGATTCAATGCCATCCCCATCAAGCTACCAATGACTTTCTTCACAGAATTGGAAAAAACGGCTTTAAAGTTCATATGGAACCAAAAAGAGCCTGCATTGCCAAAACAATCCTAAGTCAAAAGGACAAAGCTGGAGGCGTCACGCTACCTGACTTCAAACTATACTACAAGGCTACAGTAACCAAAACAGCATGGTACTGGTACCACAACAGAGATATAGACCAATGGAACAGAACAGAGTCCTCAGAAATAATACCACACATCTACAGCCATCTGACCTTTGACAAACCTGAGAGAAACAAGAAATGGGGAAAGGATTCCCTATTTAATAAATGGTGCTGGGAAAATTGGCTAGCCATAAGTAGAAAGCTGAAACTGGATCCTTTCCTTACTCCTTATACGAAGATTAATTCAAGATGGATTAGAGACTTAAATGTTAGACCTAATACCATAAAAACCCTAGAAGAAAGCCTAGGTAGTACCATTCAGGACATAGGCATGGGCAAGGACTTCATGTCTAAAACACCAAAAGCAACGGCAGCAAAAGCCAAAGTTGACAAATGGGATCTAATTAAACTAAAGAGCTTTTGCACAGCAAAAGAAACTACCATCAGAGTGAACAGGCAACCTACAGAATGCGAGAAAATTTTTGCAATCTACTCATCTGACAAAGGGCTGATATCCAGAACCTACAAAGAACTCAAACAAATTTACAAGAGAAAAACAAACAACCCCATCAGAAAGTGGGCAAAGGATATGAACAGACATTTCTCAAAAGAAGACATTCATACAGCCAACAGACACATGAAAAAATGCTCATCATCACTGGCCATCAGAGAAATGCAAATCAAAACCACAATGAGATACCATCTCACACCAGTTAGAATGACAATCATTAAAAAGTCAGGAAACAACAGGTGCTGGAGAGGATGAGGAGAAATAGGAACACTTTTACACTGTTGGTGGGATTGTAAACTAGTTCAACCATTATGGAAAACAGTATGGCAATTCCTCAAGGATCTAGAACTAGATGTACCATATGACCCAGCCATCCCATTACTGGGTATATACCCAAAGGATTATAAATCATGCTGCTATAAAGACACATGCACACGTTTGTTTATTGCGGCACTATTCACAATAGCAAAGACTTGGAATCAACCCAAATGTCCATCTGTGACAGACTGGATTAAGAAAATGTGGCACATATACACCATGGAATATTATGCAGTCTTAAAAAAGGTTGAGTTTGCATCCTTTGTAGCGACATGGATGCAGCTGGAAACCATCATTCTTAGCAAACTATCACAAGAACAGAAAACCAAACACCGCATGTTCTCACTCATAGGTGGGAACTGAACAATGAGATCACTTGGACTGGGGAAGGGGAACATCACACACCGGGGCCTATCATGGGGAGGGGGGAGGGGGGAGGGATTGCATTGGGAGTTATACCTGATATAAATGACGAATTGATGGGTGCTGACGAGTTGATGGGTGCAGCACACCAACATGGCACAAGTATACATATGTAACAAACCTGCACGTTATGCACATGTACCCTAGGACTTAAAGTATAATAATAATAATAATAATAATAATAATAATAAAAAGATAGAGCAGTTACGTTTGTGCCAGAGGTTTTCTAATATCTGATGCTTTGGTATATTAATTTAGTCATTCAAATAACTGTTGCAGTATTTCATTGTAGTTTTTTATTATTTCCCTGATTACTAATGCTGTTAAACCTTCTATGTTTATTGTCCATATTGATATTATCCTTTGTGAAGTGTCTGATCAAGACCTTTGCCATTTTTCTATTGACTAACCTCTTTTTCTTATTAATTTGTAGGTGATTTCTATACATTCTCAACAAAAATACTCTGCTGGGTATACATTCTGGCAATATCTTCAGCATGTGTACTGTATGTCTTTTGATTATTTTAATGGTGTATACTGTGAACAGAAATTCTTGGCTTTAATGAAATATAATTAATCAGTCTTTTCCTTTAGATAAATGTTTTTATGTTACATTTTGAAAGTCTTTCTCTAAATTAAGCTCGTAAAGACTTTTATTTTGTATTTTCCTCCAGACACCTAGTTTTTTCTTTCACACTGTAATTAACGATCTCACTAAAATTAAATTTTCTCTGATATGTAGAAAAGATTATGCTTCATATTTTTCATATGAATATCCAAATTCTTCTGTAACATATATTGAAAATTCCATCATTCCCCACTAATCTGCAATACTACCTTTGTCATAAGTAAAAGGTGATTATATCTGGTGTCTGTTTTCAAACTCTTTCTTCTATTTCCATGACCTATCTTTCTAATCTTTATTATCCTTATTGTTGTAGTTATACAGCTCTAATGAATGGAGGAACAACAGGTTCTTGTCTTGTGGGATTTAGAGAAAACAACATGGACACACGTGGAGTGGTTTTAAGGAGCGAAGAGTTTAATAAGCAAGAAAGAAAAGAGAAGGCAAAAGGAAGAGGTTCCCCCATACAGAGACAGAGGAAGGGGGGCTCCAAAGCCGAAAGAAGAGACCCCATGTCCCACAGATACCAGCCAGGTATAAGAAGAGGCTGGAGGAGGCGGTGTTGGATTTGCACAGGGCTCAGGGGATTGGTTTGACAAGGCATGTTATTCACACAGCTCTGAAAAAACTGGCCCTCCCACCCTAGCCTTTTAATATGCAAATATAAGGCACCATGATGTTTTCCATATCTGGAGATACGTGGGGACAGCCATGTTGCCAGGCACATGTGGGGAAAGGGCAAGAAGGCCATGGGAATTGCCATGTTTGGGTGGACCCAGTTTCTAATGTCCGGCATTTACCTATTATCGGTTGCCTCCCTGGCTTTAAGAGCCAGGACTTTGCTTCTAGACAAGAAACGTTTTTGGAGCTGCTTTAAAAGAAACAAAAACTTTTCCTCTCTATCTGCCTAAAATAGTTTCTTAATAACTCCTACCACAGTAGTTATAAAAAGTCTTGGCTGGGTGTGGTGGATCATGCCTGTAATCCCAGCACTTTGGGAGGCTGAGGCAGGTAGATCACGAGGTCAAGAGATTGAGACCATCCTGGCCAACATGGTGAAACCCTGTCTCCACTAAAATACAAAAATTAGTTGGGCGTGATGGTGCGTGCCTGTAAATCTCCTGCCCAGCTACTTGGTAGGCTGAGGCAGGAGAATCGCTTGAACCTGGGAGGTGGAGGTTGAAGTGTGCCAAGATCGCGCCACTGCACTCCAGCCTGGTAACAGAGTGAGAATCCGTCTCAAAATAAAAATAAAAATAAAAATAAAAAAGTTTTGTTATCTGATAGGTCAAGACCTCTCACCTTGTTTTGTTCAAAAGCAACTTGGTGTTCTTGGTGATTTTATCTATCTATCTATCTATCTATATATATTAAATTCACTTCTTAAGTTCAAAAATGTTTGAAGACAATATTGCTTCTTTAAATCTACAAACATGGCATGTTCTATCACTTACATGGGTCTTTATTACTCTTAATATTTTATATACTTATTCATATATCTTATGTATTATTTATTAAATTTTCATGTATAGTATATATTTGCATGCTGCTTCAAGTATTAGTTTTTTAATGGAATTTTCTGTTACAAGTAGATAGAAATTCGACTGATATTTTTATAATGAATTTGCAACTTTCAGTTATGATAAATATGGTCATTAATTTCAGTACCTTCTTTGTTGATACTTTTAGCATTTTATGTGAATGATAGCATTTTATTCAAATGATATCAATCCTGTTTATTCCTTTTCCATTTTATTACTATTTCTTTTTTCTTGCCATATTACATTGGGTAGCATCTCCAGTATAATGTTACATGGAAGTGATAAAAGGAGACATTGTTGCCCTTTGCTTAATCTCAAAGGAAATATTTCAATAATTTGGGATTATTTATGTTGATGATATGGCCTTTAAAAATCCTTTTTATCTACAGTTCCCTTCTATTCCTAGTTTTGTAAGAGGCTTTGCATGAAAGGTATTGGCTTTATAAAATGGTTTTTTTTCTACATCTATTAAGATGTTGTATATGACTTTCTCCTTTATTCAGTTAATGTAGATAATTGTTTTTATTAATTTTGAAAGTTTAACCAACCTTACATTTCTGAAATACATATTATTCGGTTGTGAAGTATTATTTCTCATTTCACAAAAGTAAGAATTGAAATCAAGGATATGAAATGATTTACCAGTTAGCGTTTGAGAGATAGTACAAAAACATACATCTGTTTCTTAATTTTATGCTCATTTTACTATTACTTATTATAGTAAAGTGAGTGGTATCTTTGAATCAAAATTACATTGAAATTTCAGATTCATATTTCACATATATTATTTCATCTTTCCCAGACTAGTTTTCTCTTTAAATTGGTGTTTGCTATTAGTATTAAAGATAAATTTTTGAAAAGGACAAATACAGTACTTAAGAATGGTAGATCTTTTAAAAATGTCTTAATTTATTATGTTATAGTGATTTTCATTTTAAATGTAGATTTTTGATTTTTAATAACCTAGGAATTTTAGACAACAAAATATATTTTTTACAAATGTTAATGCTCTTACCATGAATTTTAAATTATACAATGTTTTTACTCCTGACTTATGCCCAGATTTTTACTATGTCATATTTCTGTTCTTCATTATAAAATTACAGTATCTTACATTATATGTCTAGAACTGTTTTATATCTTTTACAGTGAGCTTGTACTACTTGTGTTATAAACTGTATATTAGACAATTTAAAACCAAGTATTTTTGGATAAAATGGAAAGACAGAAATCCTGTGTAACAGCCCAGAGAGGCAAAACAAGATGAAGGGGGTGCAAGGACTAGTCAGGTTCATTGATTGGCCACTTAAAAATGTTAAGGTGTCAACACTCTACAAGGTGATCTATAGATTCAGTGAGATCCCCATGAAAATTTTAGATGCAGTGAACCCCCAAAATTTTTGACAGGTCTCAGTTAATTTAGAAAGTTTATTTTGCCAAGGTTGAGGATATGCACCTGTGACACAGCCTCAGGAGGTCCTGATGACATGTGCTTAAGGTGGTCAGAGCACAGTTTGGTTTTAATCAACATGTGTAAAATGAACATTGGTTTGGTCTGGAAAAGTAGGACAACTCAAAGCAAAAGCAGGACAATTCAAAGAAAAAGGGGGCTTCCAGATCACAGGTGAGAGACAAATGGTTGCATTCTTTTGAGTTTCTGATTAGCTTTTCCATAGGAGGCAATCAGATATGTATTTATTTCAGTGAGCAGAAGGATGATTTTGAACAGAATGGGAGGCAGGTTTGCCCTCAGCAGTGCCTAGTTTGAATTTTCCTTTTAGCTTAGTGATTCTGGATGCCCAAGATATTTTCCTTTCACAATGCCTATTTTGTAGAAATTAACAAACTGATTATGATATTTATATAGAAATGCAAGGGATCTGAAATAGTCAAAACAATCTTAAATATGAAAAACAAACTTGGAGTATTCACATTTCCTGGTTTCAAAACTAAGTACAGTGCACAGCTATAGTGATCAGCACAGAATTGATTAGAGAGAGTGGTACTGGCATAGGATAGACATGTAGATCAATGGAATACAACTGAATCTCCAGAAATAAAGATATAAATTGATGGTCTAATCATCTTTAATAAAAGTGTTAAAATAATTTGATGGGGGTAAAACTCTTTTGAACAAATGGTATTTGAACAACTGGATATACACATACACAATAATGAAGTTGGACCCTACCTCACACCATTTATACAAATTAACTCCAAATGAATCAGGGGGATTTAATTTAAATAAGAATTTAAACTGCAAAACTCTAAGAAGAAAATATAAGAGTAAATCATCAAGACTTTAGATTAGGGACAGGTTTCTCAGATATGGCAATAAAAGTACAGTGACTAAAGAAAATAATTGACCTTTATCAAAATTAAAAACTTTTCTGCTTCAAAGCATATGATCTAGAAAGTGAAAAAGCAATCCACTGAGAGAAAATATTTGCAAATTATATATCTGATAGGGCATTATGGCCAGAATTTATAAAGGACATAGGCCAAGGGCAGTGGCTCACGCCTGTAATCCCAGCACTTTGGGAGGCCAAAGCAGACAGATCACGAGGTCAAGAAATCGAGACCATCCTGGCTAACTAGGTGAAACCCCATCTCTACTAACAATATAAAAAATTAACTGGGCATGGTGCCGTGTGCCTGTAGTCCCAGCTACTTGGGAGGCTGAGACAGGAGAATTGCTTGAAGCCTGGAGGCAGAGGTTGCAGTGAACCAAGATCACACCACTGCACTCCAGCCTGGCAACAGAGCAAGACTCCATCTCAAAATAAATAAATAAATAACATTTATAACTTAATAAAAATACAAACAACTGATTTTTAAAATGGCAGAGAATTTAAACAGACATAACTCCAGATCAGATCTATAAATACCCAGTAAGCATAAGAAATGATAGGAATCATCATAAGTCATCAAGAAATTGCAGATCAAAACTACAATGAGGCCGGGCGCAGTGGCTCATACCTGTAATCCCAGCACTTTAGGAGGCTGAGGTGGGCAGATTGCTTGACCTCAGGAGTTTGAGACCAGCCTGAGCAACATGGCAAAACCCATATCTACAAAACATGTGTGTGCACGTGCGTGCGCACGTGCACACAAACACACACACTTATCTAAGTATGGTGGTGCATGCCTAGAGTCCCAGCTACTCAGGAGGCTGAGCCAAGAGGATCACTTGAGCCCAGGGGATCGCACCATTGTACTCCAGCCTGGGCGACAGAGCAAGACTATCTCAAAAGCAAAAAATAAAAGAAAAAACTTAGGCCCAGCATGGTGGCTCATGCCTGTAATCCCAGCACTTTGGGAGCCCGAGGTGGGCAGATCACAAGGTCAGGAAGTCAAGACCATCCTGGCTAACATGATGAAACCTCGTCTCTATTAAAAATAAAAAAATAATAATAATAAAAAAAAAAACTAGCCGGGTGTGGTGGCAGGTGTCTGTAGTACCAGTTACTCAGGAGGCTGAGGCAGGAGAATGACATGAACCTGGGAGGTGGAGCTTGCAGTGAGCTGAGATCGCACTACTGCATTCCAGCCTGGGCAACAGTGCAAGGCTCCGTCTCAAAAAAAAGAAAGAGAAAAAAAAAAACCTACAATGAGATTGCACTTTGTACCCATTAAGATGGCAAAATGAATAGATCGAAAATAAAAAAATCTTGATAGATATAGAGGAAAGTTGTTGGTGGAATTGTAAAATGGTACAAACACTTTCAAAAACAGTTTGGGAATTCCACAAAATGTTAAATATAGAGTTATCTTATCATTTGACAATTCCACTCATATTCAACATAATTGAAAATATGTATTCATAGAAAAACTTTCACAGAAAATATAGAAGTATTGATACAAGCTACAATGTGGACGAGCCTTGAAAACATTATTGCATTAAGAAGCCAAACACAAAAGGCAACATGCTGTGTGATTTCACTCACTCAAAAGAAATACTCATAATAGGCAAATCCACAGAGAAAAAAAGGAAATTAGTTATTGCCAGGTGTGAGGAAAGGAAGAAATGGGAAATAACTGCTAATGTGTCTGGGTTTATTTTAGGGGCAATGAAAGCATTCTACAATGTGCTAATGGTGATGATTGCACAGCTTTGTGAATATAGTAAAAATCAATGGCTTACTTTATTTGTTTATTTATAGATAGATAGATAGATAGAGAGACAGACAGACAGACAGACAGATAGATAGATAGATAATGGTCTCACTTTGTTGCCCAGGCTGGAGTGCAGTGCTGTGATCATGGTTCACTGCAGCCTCGAATTCCTGGGTAAATTTTATGATACATAAATTACATATCAGTAAAGCTGTTAAAAAAAAAAAAAAAGCAAGTACAGCAAGGGTAGGAAAATATAGACTTTTGAATTCAAAAATTTATTTCACATTCTAGATCTCATTTATCATAAATCAACACTGGGCAAGTTTATTGATATATATTTGTTTTAGTTTCTTTATAAAATGATACAATGTCTACAGCATAACTTGAAGTTTAAATTAACTCTTCTCAGTTTTTCTCAAACTCACTTGGTCAAAAAACTCAACTCTAACAATTGCTAAATTACACATTCCTAGACCTCTACTCCTAGGGTCTGATTTGGTAGGCCTTGAGGAAGGCTTATAATTTTCTGTTTAAACATGTATCTTAAGAGATTTCTTATGATCAAAGTTTAGAAAAATAATCATAGCTGGCTGGATGCAGTGGCTCACTCCTGTAATCCCAGCACTTTGGAGGTCGAGGCAGGTGGATCACGAGGTCAGGAGTTGGAGGCTGGTCTGATCAACATGGTGAAACCTCGTCTCTATTAAAAATACAAATATTTGTCAGACATGGTGCCTCATGCTTGTAGTCCCAGCTACTTGGGAGGCTGAGGCAGGAGAATCACTTGAACCTGGGAGAGCTAGGTTGCAGTGAGCCAAGATCAGGCCACTACACTCCAGCCCAGGCCACAGAAGTGAGTCCCAGTCTCAAAAAGAAAAAAAAAGGAGGGGGGCGGGGAGACAGAGAGAGAGACAGAGAGAGAAAGAAAGAAAGAAAATAATAATAATTAATAATAGCTGAGAGTTTTGCTAAATGGGTGCTTAATAAATATTAGTTTTCCTCTGTCTTCTATGCCAGTACTCCTTTAAGGGAATGTTTGTGTATGTGATGGGAGCGGTTTATAACGTATATGATTATATATGACTATACACGCACTCATATACATCAGATTTCTCATTTCAAAATTTCTACAAAATGTATGCCTTAGCTGCTTAAGAAATTTCAACGTTTAAAATGGATTTATGCAATTCTAGCTAAAATTTTTCAGATTCCACATAATGGAATCTGATGTAGATCAACATTAGAAATATAATCATGACTTGTCACTGATACATTTTACCTTTTTAAAGAAAGTAAACAAATCTGTAATAGGTTATAAGCACAGTGACCTCAGTCTATTCCTTCATAGAAATTTGTCTATCTTCCCAACTATGCAGTAAGGTTGTCAGTCTTTGCACAATAGATGACAAGTAATTAAGTAGCAGTGGTATTACATATTTGCTATGAAGATGTGTGTGGGTAGATCTGTGTGAACAAGCCTGGAGAATAGCCATATGCATTTTTCCTAACTGTAGGCAGGATTATCAGCATCACAAACTCTTATTAGCACCAAACTTAAGAAATTTATTTATATGTCATAAAAGATACAGAGCCAAATATAAATAGACTGAAATAAACATCTGCGATTACTGAAATCAACATATTTTCTCTATTAAATAAGCTTTCCCTAAGGAAAGTCTTCCTACAGGGCAAGAAAATTATTCCAAATTCCCTTTTGGCTTGCATTTGAAGAAGTAGTCTCTGTCTTTTCTGAAAGATGTTTGAATGTCTACCAAAAACAGTATTTTCTTTTTTAAAGAACAAATAAAAAGTAATGTTTCCAAGAAAGTAGACTATGGGGAACGTTACAAAGAAAAATATGCAGTATTTTTTTTTTTTAAATTCATCATATTATATCTTTTAATTAACTTTATTAATTAATACAAACAGAAGAGTCTGGAAGCATAGAACAGCTACTCATTAACATTTAGTATTCACCCATTCCATGGCTTGCTTAGCTTCTGCCATTTGGTTAACAACCACTTTCCTTTGCTTTCACCCTCACCTCTAAAATTGTCCAGGATTTTGTGATGGTTGCTTGAAAACATTGAACCTGAAGTCCCATAAAAACCTGTACTTTAGAAATAGTATAGAATAAGGACAAGAGAATCATATGGAAAATTTTACAAGTTTTCTTTCTTTTCTATTCTGAAAATTGTCTGAAAATCTCAATAATTTTACAGATTTCAATTATTCACAACATAATTTTTCTCTCTGAATTGGCAGATAGTCTTTGTCATATGGAAACTCAGAATACAGGTACTGAAAATTATTAAATCAAGTTTTACATTATTTGTAAAATATATTTGTACATATATGTACATATGTACCTATATATTTATATTATTGCTTAGTCAATTTTTATTTTACACACAATAACATTTACCTTTTTGGTGTTCAATTCTGAGTTTAGACAAAGGCACATATGACAAAAATTACAACTCAGAAGAGGTCTATTACCACTTAAAAAACTGTTATGTTGCTGCCCCTTTTAATTTTTGTTTTTGAGACGGAGTCTCGCTCTGTCGCCCAGGCTGGAGTGCAGTGGCGCCATCTGGGCTCACTGCAAGCTCCACCTCCCGGGTTTACGCCATTCTCCTGCCTTAGTCTCCCGAGTACCTGGGACTACAGGCGCCCACCACCTCGCCCGGCTAGTTTTTTGTATTTTTTAGTAGAGACAGGGTTTCACCGTGTTAGCCAGGATGGTCTTGATCTCCTGACCTTGTGATCTGCCCATCTCGGCCTCCCAAAGTGCTGGGATTACAGGCTTGAGCCACCGCGCCCAGCCGCTGCCCCTTTTAAATAAGCCCCTTTCTTGCCCAGCTCCTGACAACCACTAATCTGTTTTCTGTTTCCATAATTTTGCCTTTCCCACAATGTCATATAAAGGGAATAATAAAGTGTGTAGCCTTTGAATCAACCTTCTTTTACCTAGCACAGCATACTTGATATTAATTTATAGTATTGCATGTATCAACAGTTAATTACTTTTTTTAATATTTGAAGAAATTTATTGAGCCAAATATGAGTGACCATGGCTCATGAAACAGCCCCAGGAGATCCTGAGAACGTGCCCGAGGTGGTCAGGCTACAGTTTACATTTTGGGGAGACATAAGACATCAATCAATACATGTAAGATGTACATTGATTTGGTCTGGAAAGGAAGGACAGCTTGAAGCCGGGGTTTCCAGGGGAGAGGTAGCTGAAGACCTGAAATCAATAGAAGGGAGTATCTGGTTAAGATAAGAGGTTAAGAGTATCTGGTTAAGATAAGAGGTTGTGGAGACCAAGGTTCATATTATGTAGATGAAGCCAAGTTAATTGCTTTTTTAAAATCACTGAGTAATATTCTATTGTATGTATGTTCCACTATTTATCATTTTATTTGTCGAGGGACATCTAAGTTTTTTCAAATTTTTGATGACTAAAATAGAGCTGCTATAAATACACTTGTACTAGTTTTTGTGTGAACAAATATTTTTATGTCTCCCACTGTAAAAACCTAGGAGAGGGAATATTGCATTATATCGTAATCATGTGCCTAACTTTATAAAAAATGAAAGTTTTGCTGTACGATTTTACATTCCAACCAGCAATGTATGAAAGCTCCAGTTGTTCCCTATCCATGTCAACACTTGGCATTGTCAGTTTGCTTCTTTTTCATTATAATAGTTGCAAAGTGGTATCTCATTGCAGTTCTACTTCCATTTACCTAATGACTAATGATACTGAGTATCTTTTCACATATTTATTGATCATCTGTAACTCTTGCTTGGTAAAGAGTCTATTCATGTCTATTGTCTATATTTTATTGGGTTGTTTCTTAGCTGTTGAGTTTTGAGAATTTTTTCTATATTCTGTATATAAGATTTTTTGTGATACGTGATTTGCAATTCTTCTTTCCTAACCTGTGGCTCATCTGTATTCTGTTAATTATCTGTTTCATACAGCAGCACTTGTCAATAAATTTTATGTAGTTTGATTTATAATTTTTCTTTAATAAAACATATTTTTGTCTCATATGTAAGAAACATTTGACATAAAGTTATAATTTTCTTCTATGTTTTTCCATAAGTTTTATACTTTTAAGTTTATTGTAACACTTACATTTTAATTTTTATATAAAGGGTGAGGTATGGATTGGGTTGCATTTTTACCAGTACAAATATTCAATAGAGTATGTAGTTAAATTTTTCAAAGGTACAGAGAGAAAGGAATAAACACATATAACAAATAACTGAATTCCTAGTCTCACAATTCAGGTTTAGCATCCCTTAACCACATGTAATATTTGTTTCAGCAACTTTATTTACTAAAGATGTATATTTTACAGATTATGCATGAGACCACTATTTTTCCCTTATGAATCCCATTCCCTGAGAAATGACTATTTTCTTAATCTGTTTTTTAATCAATTCTAATAAATGTTAAATAAATATTTTATAAGAAACATTTTATATAAAATATATTTATAAAAAATACTGTTTTGCATACTTTAAGATTCAATGTCATATTACACCATCGTTATTCTGCAATTTTCATTTATTTTGGTCAACAAACGAGATTTAATTATGCTTATATATGTAGACCTACTGTTTTCTTTGTACTGCTGTACCACAATTTATTTACTCACCCTCCTATTGACAAATACTTATTTAGGTTGTTTACAATTTTTTCAGTAAAAACAAATGTGGTAAGCAGTGTTTCTGTGCATGTTTCCTTGTGCACATGTGCAACGTTTTGTCTAGGTTATATGCATAAAAGTGGAAAGTCTGGATTGTAATATATACATAAATATGTTGAATTGTATTTGATATTAGCATATTATTTTCAAAGATGGATGTAACAATTTACCATCTCACCATGAGGCTATGAGAGTTTTCACTGCTGCACATGGTCAGCAATATATAATATACTTTATTTCTTAAAAATTGTGTTCCATGGACATGGAATTATTGAATATTCCATGTACACAGTGGCCATTTGTGTTATGTCCTCTGTGTATCTATGGTTGATATATTTTGCCTATATATCTATAGAATTTTTCCTTTTTGTGGTTATTTGATATTGAAGGTATTTCTTTAATTAATATCATTACATTTTTTCAAATATAAAATTCTTTGAGTTGCCTTTTAACCTTTAATGTTTATTTGTATTAATACATTTCTCTCCTAATATAATCAAATACATCAATGTTTTACATAATTTTGTGTTCTCCTTTGATTTGATATCATGAAAATATTATTCAATATTTTATTGACGGTGTTAAAACTGTACATTTCAAACTTAGTTCTTAATCCATCTAAAGTGAGTCATTGTATATATGCTGAAACAGTAATTCACGTTCAGTTTTTCCTCATGTGAACAACCAGTTGCCCTAATAGCATTTATTTCATAAAAAATCATTCTCTTCTCATTTTTAATCATGCCTCTGACATATATCAATTTTTCAAATATGCATGGATCTGATTTTGAAATTTACCTTTTGTTCTATTTGTCTGTCTACTTATATGTTGATATCATAATTATCTTAATAACTCTGCCTTAAAATATATCTTGATATTTGATAAAGCAAGCTTTCCCATCTTGTTTTCTTCCTTAAAAAATTCGCAGTTTTTCTTTATCCAATAAGTTTTTTGAACTTTTTAAAACAGGTTTTTGTAGACCATTTTGGAAATATTTGGTTGCAACAACAGTACATTTTTAGATCAATTTACAGAAAATTAATAGGTTTATAATATTGAACCTTCCAACTCATGTTGCTGCTCTTTTTTTTTTTTTTTTGAGACAGGGTTTTGCTTTTTCACCTAGGCTGAAGTACAGTGGCACAATCTGGGCTCACTTACTACAATCTCGACTGCCCAGGCTCCAGCAATCCTGCCACATCAGCCTCCCTAGTAGCTAGGACCACAGGCACACAGCACCATGCCTGGCTAATTTTTGTATTTTTGGTAGAGATGGGATTTCATCATGTTTCCTGAACTGGTCTTGAACTGAGCTCAAGCAATCCACCCTCCTTGGCCTCCTAAAGTGTTGGGATTACACACACACACTATGTGTGTGTGTGTGTGTATATATACATGCTATGTATGTGTGTGTGTATATATATGCACATCCACACATACTATGATTAGACTCATAGTCATTTATTTAAAAACAGGACAGTTATATTTTTGGTAGATATGCCAATTATTAAGCTTTTGATTTCAGCTTCCAATCCACCCAGCTATACTTTGCTTTGTGATGCTAAGGCTGGAACTCTGAAAACCATGTTTCTCCTTTGGCACCAGACTCCTCTTTGGCTCTGTCAATAGAGAGCACTAGAAAGAGCCTGGAAAACTGATGGAAGAAGGGATATGCCCCTTTGTGTTCATTTTCTCATCAAATCAGTTTAGACCTTTCATGGTCTATGTTTAGAGTCTAGCAATATTCACACATTAGTCAATTCCTTTGTTATCTATTTCAGGTATCCCCTGGACTGCTACATATTTTCCTACTGGAAGGATGTTGTTTCCTCTTTATGAGATTCCCTTTTTCCATACACATACACCCAGCTCCAGACATTGCAGTGTGCTGCCTTATGTTTCACTAACACCAACTGGTGCTTGCTTCTCTTTAAGAATTTTACATGTCCTAATAACAGCATACTCATGCAAGACAGATACAAATAGCACAAACTGTCAAGCACACCTGGAGGATAGATGTCTGTCAAGATAATTTCATTTAATTTCTGTTATTTCTGCCCTCTGCTTATAGCAAATAATATATGGGGACTTTTTTAGTACACTTAAGAAGAAAATAGTGGGGCTAGGCACAGTGGCTTATGCCTGTAATCCTAGCACTTTGGGAGGCTGAGGTGGGTGAATCACGAGGTCAGCAGTTCAAGACTAGCCTGGCCAAGATGGTGAAACCCCATCTCTACTAAAAATACAAAATCAGCCAGGCGTGGTGGCACATGCCTGTCATCTCAACTACTCAGGAGGCTGAGGCAGGAGAATCACTTGAACCCGGGAGGCAGAGGTTGCCGTGAGCCGAGATCGTGCCATTGCGCTCCAGCCTGGGCAACAAGAGTGAAACTCTGACTCAAAAATAATAAATAGAGGGGCGGAGCAAGATGGCCGAATAGGAACAGCTCCAGTCTCCAACTCCCAGCGCGAGCGACACAGAAGACCGGTGATTTCTGCATTTTCAACTGAGGTACTGGGGTCATCTCACTAGGGAGTGCCGAACAATCGGTGCTGGTCAGCTGCTGCAGCCTGACCAGCGTGAGCTGAAGCAGGGCGAGGCATCGCCTCACCTGGAAGCGCAAGGGGGAAGGAAATCCCTTTTCCTAGCCAGGGGAACTGAGACACACAACACCTGGAAAATCGGGTAACTCCCACTCCAATACTGCACTTTAAGGAAACAGGCACACCAGGAGAATATATCCCACACTTGGCCGGGAGGGTCCCACGCCCACGGAGCCTCCCTCACTGCTAACTCAGCAGTCTGCGGAGATCTATCTGCAAGGCAGCAGCGAGGCTGGGGGAGGGGCGCCCACCATTGCTGAGGCTTAAGTAGGTAAACAAAGCCGCTGGGAAGCTCGAACTGGGTGGAGCTCACAGCAGCTCAAGGAAGCCTGCCTGTCTCTGTAGACTCCACCTCTGGGGACAGCCCACAGCTGAAGTCCAATAGGGGAAGCAGCGGGGGCCGGTGCAGACGCGAACGACTCTGTCTGACAGCTTTGGGGAGAGCCGTGGATCTCCCAACGCGGAGGTTGAGACCTGAGAACGGACAGACTGCCTGCTCAGGTGGGTCCCTGACCCCTGAGTAGCCTAGCTGGGAGACATCCCCCACTAGGGGCAGTCTGACACCCCACACCTCACAGGGTGGAGTCACCCCTGAGAGGAAACTTGCAAAGGAAGAATCAGACAGGTACACTCGCTGTTCAGCAATATTCTATCTTCGGCAACCTCTGCTGCTGATACCCAAGCAAACAGGGTCTGGAGTGGACCTCAAGCAATCTCGAACAGACCTACAGACAGTCCTTCTGACTGTCAGATGGAAAACTATCAAACAGGAAGGACACCTATACCAAAACCCCATTAGTACGTCACCATCATCAAAGACCAGAGACAGATAAAACCACAAAGATGGGGAAGAAGCAGGGCAGAAAAGCTGGAAATTCAAAAAATAAGAGCACATCTCCCCCTGCAAAGGAGCGCAGCCCATCGCCAGCAACGGATCAGAGTTGGTCAGAGAATGACTTTGACGAGATGAGAGAAGAAGGCTTCAGTCCATCAAACTTCTCAGAGCTAAAGGAGGAATTACGTACCCAGCGCAAAGAAACTAAAAATCTTGAAAAAAGAGTGGAAGAATTGACAGCTAGACTAATTAATGCAGAGAAGATCATAAACGAAATGACAGAAATGAAAACCATGACACGAGAAATACGTGACAAATGCACAAGCTTCAGTAACCGACTCGATCAACTGGAAGAAAGAGTATCAGCGATTGAGGATCAAATGAATGAAATGAAGCGAGAAGAGAAACCAAAAGAAAAAAGAAGAAAAAGAAATGAACAAAGCATGCAAGAAGTATGGGATTATGTAAAAAGACCAAATCTACGTCTGATTGGGGTGCCTGAAAGTGAGGGGGAAAATGGAACCAAGTTAGAAAACACTCTTCAGGATATCATCCAGGAGAACTTCCCCAACCTAGTAGGGCAGGCCAACATTCAAATTCAGGAAATACAGAGAACGCCACAAAGATACTCCTCCAGAAGGGCAACTCCAAGACACATAATTGCCAGATTCACCAAAGTTGAAATGAAGGAAAAAATCTTAAGGGCAGCCAGAGAGAAAGGTCGGGTTACCCACAAAGGGAAGCCCATCAGACTAACAGCAGATCTCTCGGCAGAAACTCTACAAGCCAGAAGAGAGTGGGGGCCAATATTCAACGTTCTTAAAGAAAACCCAGAATTTCATATCCAGCCAAACTAAGCTTCATCGGTGAAGGAGAAATAAAATCCTTTACAGATAAGCAAATGCTTAGAGATTTTGTCACCACCAGGCCTGCCTTACAAGAGACCCTGAAGGAAGCCCTAAACATGGAAAGGAACAACCGGTACCAGCCATTGCAAAAACATGCCAAAATGTAAAGACCATCGAGGCTAGGAAGAAACTGCATCAACTAACGAGCAAAATAACCAGTTAATATCATAATGACAGGAACAAGTTCACACATAACAATATTAACCTTAAGTGTTAGTGGACTAAATGCTCCAATGAAAAGACACAGACTGGCAAACTGGATCAAGAGTCAAGACCCATCAGTCTGCTGTATTCAGGAGACCCATCTCACATGCAGAGACA
The DNA here is from genome assembly GCF_009764315.1 of Trachypithecus francoisi. Lineage (NCBI taxonomy): Eukaryota > Metazoa > Chordata > Mammalia > Primates > Cercopithecidae > Trachypithecus > Trachypithecus francoisi. The sequence goes on along the minus strand of NW_022681469.1, from coordinate 84,976,947 downwards.
TACATAGGCTCAAAATAAAGGGATGGAGGAAGATCTACCAAGCAAATGGAGAACAAAAAAAAGCAGGGGTTGCAATCCTAGTCTCTGATAAAATAGACTTTAAACCATCAAAGATCAAAAGAGACAAAGAAGGCCATTACATAATCGTAAAGGGATCAATTCAACAGGAAGAGCTAACTCTCCTAAATATATATGCACCCAATACAGGAGTACCAGATTCATAAAGCAAGTCCTTAGAGACTTACAAAGAGACTTAGACTCCCATACAATAATAATGGGAGACTTCAACACTCCACTGTCAACATTAGACAGATCAACGAGACAGAAAGTTAACAAGGATATCCAGGAATTGAACTCATCTCTGCACCAAGCGGACCTAATAGACATCTATAGAACTCTCCACCCCAAATCAACAGAATATACATTCTTCTCAGCACCACATCACACTTATTCCAAAATTGACCACATAATTGAAAGTAAAGCACTCCTCACCAAATGTAAAAGAACAGAAATTATAACAAACTGTCTCTCAGACCACAGTGCAATCAAACTAGAACTCAGGACTAAGAAACTCAATCAAAACCGCTCAAATACATGGAAACTGAACAACCTGCTCCTGAATGACTACTGGGTACATAACGAAATGAAAGAGAAATAAAGATGTTCTTTGAAACCAATGAGAACAAAGATACAACATACCAGAATCTCTGGGACACATTTAAAGCAGTGTGTAGAGGGAAATTTATAGCACTAAATGCCCACAAGAGAAAGCAGGAAAGATCTAAAATTGACACTCTAACATCACAATTAAAAGAACTAGAGAGGCAAGAGCAAACACATTCAAAAGCTAGCAGAAGGCAAGAAATAACTAAGATCAGAGCAGAACTGAAGGAGATAGAGACACAAAAAACCCTCCAAAATATCAATGAATCCAGGAGTTGGTTTTTTGAAAAGATCAACAAAATTGACAGACCACTAGCAAGACTAATAAAGAAGAAGAGAGGAATCAAATAGACACAATAAAAAATGATAAAGGGGATATCACCACTGACCCCACAGAAATACAAACAACCATCAGAGAATACTATAAAAGCCTCTATGCAAATCAACTAGAAAATCTAGAAGAAATGGATAATTTCCTGACACTTACACTCTCCCAAGACTAAACAGGAAGAAGTTGAATCCCTGAATAGACCAATAGCAGGCTCTGAAATGAGGCAACAATTAATAGCCTACCCACCAAAAAAAGTCCAGGACCAGATGGATTCACAGCTAAATTCTACCAGAGGTACAAGGAGGAGCTGGTACCATTCCTTCTGAAACTATTCCAAGATTCACAGCTAAATTCTACCAGAGGTACAAGGAGGAGCTGGTACCATTCCTTCTGAAACTATTCCAATCAATAGAAAAAGAGGGAATCCTCCCTAACTCATTTTATGAGGTCAACATCATCCTGATACCAAAGCCTGGCAGAGACACAACAAAAAAAGAGAATTTTAGACCAATATCCCTGATGAACATCGATGCAAAAATTCTCAATAAAATACTGGCAAACCGGATTCAGCAGCACATCAAAAAGCTTATCCACCATGATCAAGTGGGCTTCATCCCTGGGATGCAAGGCTGGTTCAACATTTGCAAATCAATAAACGTAATCCAGCATATAAACAGAACCAAAGATAAGAACCGCATGATTATCTCAATAGATGCAGAAAAGGCTTTTGACAAAATTCAACAGCCTTTATGCTAAAAACGCTCAATAAATTCGGTATTGATGGAACGTACCTCAAAATAATAAGAGCTATTTATGACAAACCCACAGCTAATATCATACTGAATGGGCAAAAACTGAAAAATTCCCTTTGAAAAATGGCACAAGACAGGGATGCCCTCTCTCACCACGCCTATTCAACATAGTGTTGGAAGTTCTGGCTAGGGCAATCAGGCAAGAGAAAGAAATCAAGGGTATCCAGTTAGGAAAAGAAGAAGTCACATTGTCCCTGTTTGCAGATGACATGATTGTATATTTAGAAAACCCCATTGTCTCAGCCCAAAATCTCCTTCAGCTGATAAGCAACTTCAGCAAAGTCTCAGGATACAAAATTAATGTGCAAAAATCACAAGCATTCTTATACCAGTAACAGACAAACAGAGAGCCAAATCATGAATGAACTTCCATTCACAATTGCTTCAAAGAGAATAAAATACCTAGGAATCCAGCTTACAAGAGATGTAAGGACCTCTTCAAGGAGAACTACAAACCACTGCTCAGTGAAATCAAAGAGGACACAAACAAATGGAAGAACATACCATGCTCATGGATCGGAAGAATCAATATCGTGAAAATGGCCATACTGCCCAAGGTTATTTATAGATTCAATGCCATCCCCATCAAGCTACCAATGACTTTCTTCAGAGAATTGGAAAAAACGGCTTTAAAGTTCATATGGAACCAAAAAAGAGCCCGCATTGCCAAGACAATCCTAAGTCAAAAGGACAAAGCTGGAGGCGTCACGCTACCTGACTTCAAACTATACTACAAGGCTACAGTAACCAAAACAGCATGGTACTGGTATCACAACAGAGATATAGACCAATGGAACAGAACAGAGTCCTCAGAAATAATACCACACATCTACAGCCATCTGATCTTTGACAAACCTGAGAGAAACAAGAAATGGGGAAAGGATTCCCTATTTAATAAATGGTGCTGGGAAAATTGGCTAGCCATAAGTAGAAAGCTGAAACTGGATCCTTTCCTTACCCCTTATACGAAGATTAATTCAAGATGGATTAGAGACTTAAATGTTAGACCTAATACCATAAAAACCCTAGAAGAAAATCTAGGTAGTACCATTCAGGACATAGGCATGGGCAAGGACTTCATGTCTAAAACACCAAAAGCAACGGCAGCAAAAGCCAAAATGGACAAATGGGATCTCATTAAACTAAAGAGCTTTTGCACAGCAAAAGAAACTACCATCAGTGAACAGGCAACCTACAGAATGGGAGAAAATTTTTGCAACCTACTCATCTGACAAAGGGCTAATATCCAGAATCCACAAAGAACTCAAACAAATATACAAGAAAAAAACAAACAACCCCATCAAAAAGTGGGCAAAGGATATGAACAGACATTTCTCAAAAGAAGACATCCATACAGCCAACAGACACATGAAAAAATGCTCATCATCACTGGCCATCAGAGAAATGCAAATCAAAACCACAATGAGATACCATCTCACACCAGTTAGAATGGCAATCATTAAGAAGTCAGGAAACAACAGGTGTTGGAGAGGATGTGGAGAAATAGGAACACTTTTACACTGTTGGTGGGATTGTAAACTAGTTCAACCATTATGGAAAACAGTATGGGGATTCCTCAAGGATCTAGAACTAGATGTACCATATGACCCAGCCATCCCACTACTGGGTATATACCCAAAGGATTATAAATTACTCTACTACAAAGACACATGCACACGTATGTTTATTGCGGCACTATTCACAATAGCAAAGACTTGGAATCAACCCAAATGTCCATCTGTGACAGACTGGATTAAGAAAATGGCATTATACACCATGGAATACTATGCAGCCATCAAAAAGGATGAGTTTGCGTCCTTTGCAGGGACATGGATGCAGCTGGAAACCATCATTCTTAGCAAACTATCACAAGAACAGAAAACCAAACACCGCATGTTCTCACTCATAGGTGGGATCTGAACAATGAGATCACTTGGACTCCTGAAGGGGAACATCACACACAGGGGCCTATCATGGGGAGGGGGGAGGAGGAAGGGATTGCATTGGGTAGTTATACATGATATAAATGATGAATTGATGGGTGCTGACGAGTTGATGGGTGCAGCACACCAACATGGCATAAGTATACATATGTAACAAACCTGCACGTTATGCACATGTACCCTAGAACTTAAAGTATAATAAAATAAATAAAGAAAGAAAAAAAAAAAAATAATAAATAAAAAAGAAGTACATCCAATAATAAAGAACTAATCATAGTTCCCGTAACATATACTCACCATCTTTCTATATATTTTTCACACGAGCCTTTCTGTCAACATTTAAATTTACTGTCAAGTCTCAGCAAAAATGCAACCTCTTTGGAAGCTGTTCTTCATTCAGATAGATGTGGGAGTTCTTTTTCTATATGTCCATCACATTCTGTATTTATCACTGATACGGTTTGCATCTGTGTCCTTGCCCAAATCTCATGTTGAATTGTAATCCTCAGTGTTAGAAGTGGGGCCTGGTGAGAGGTGACTGGATTATAGGGGCAGCTTCTCATGGTTTAACACCATCCCCTTTGGTGCTGTCATTGCAACAGTGAGTTCTCATGACATCTGGTTGTTTAAAAGTGTGTCACACCTCTCCCCTTTCTCTCCTGCTCTGACTCTGGCCATGTGATGTGTGTGCTCCCCCTTCACCTTCCACCATGATTGTAAGTTTCTTGAGGCCTCCCCAGAAGCTGAGCAGATGACAGTATTATGCTTCCTGTGCAGCCTGCAGAACCATGAGCCAACTAAGCCCTCTTTCTTTAGAAATTATCCAGTCTCAGGTATTTATTTATCACCATGCGGGAACAAACTAATACAATCACCATTGCAGCAGTCTTGCTGTGTAACTTTTTAAAAAAAGTAATATTGTTTTGGAAAAATTTCCATGAGGATTATAAGAAGAAATTTGTAAAACCTGCAACTATAGGCAGTAGGTTGTTGCTGAAAAATGAATGCTGAAACTCTAAGTAAATGTAAGATGTCCTATAGAGAAGACAATGTAAATATATAAAGACATAATTCAATGTGAGGTAGTTGGAAAGAACAAGTGAGAAGTACGTGTTCTTGCTGGAATTCCACTTCTTAATTTGGCCTCTCATATGAACTCATTTCTTTAATGGGTTCTTCCAGCTAGTGAGAAAAATATAAGGGTTTACATATTTCTGAAGACACAATATAAGCATATTTCCTTTCAAAAAATCCAAATAAAAACAACATTTACTGAGTAGGCGATTACTATGAAGTTTGTCACTTAAACTTCATTTTTTGCTTCAATTATTTAAAAAATGGAATTGTTAGGAAAATATTATCATTCTGTTATATTGAAACAAGGTTACCAGAAATATCCAGATACTCAACCAATTAATATTTGTGATAAAATTCCTTTTAGATATATTTTATAAAATATACAGTAACAGTTTAAACTGAGATTTGAGGGTTTAGATTTATAATTAAAAGAGATATTGTTATAAAAAGAAGATGCAGGTCGAGCGCAGTGGCTCATGCCTATAATCCTAGCACTTTGGGAGGCCGACGTGGGTGGATTGCCTGAGCTCAAAAGTTCGAGACCTGCCTGGGCAACACGGTGAAACCTCATCTCTACTAAAATACAAAAAATTAGCCGGGCGTGGTGACATGCACCTATAATCCCAGATAATCAGGAGGCTGAGACAGGAGAATTGCTAGAACCCAGGAGATCAAGGTTGCAGTGAGCCAAGATTGCGTCACTGCACTCCAGCCTGGGCAACAGAAGAAGACTCTGCCTCTAAAAAAACAGATGCAGATGAAGATTAATATAATTATGGCTTCATTTAGATTAGACCTTGTATTTTTGCCTCATCTTATTTTTTCATTCTTTTATTTAAATTTTATGTTTTAGTATTTTGTAATTTACTCATTTTCAACATAAACAAATCCATAAAAATTGTGAAAATTAATAAAAGTAGAGAAAGGCATAAAAATAATTAGTAATAATATTAGTCAATACTTTGATAAACTTAATGCAACCAGTTATTCCTAGTTCTTCTTTCCATATATCCATTATGTAAGTTATAGACTCCCCTCAAACTAGCTTCATAACTTAGAGTCAGTGGAAACTTCAAATATAGTGTTCATTAGAGAAAGATGTAAACACAATTGTCAAAACCATTGCAAGTCACCCTATTCCTTCTTTTACCACTTTTTAAGTTATGAAGGCAAAATAAAACACAATTAGAATAATCCACCAAGAGGTTTATTTGCCACCTGCCATTCTTGGAATGCCTGCTGATAAAAGTGAGTTTTTAACTTGCAGATTTTCCTTGATAGGCTAGAATTAAGAAAGTTTCTCTCTAAAGTGAGTGCTCCAGCTGCCACATGGGGATAAATATAGAATCAATCAAATCAAAGTTTGGCAATATGGAAGTAAAAAATGCATTTGATCTGTCCCAAAGATTTGTTATTTGCATATAAATGAAATTATTAATCATTTGTTTTTTAAATCTTCCAGAGTTTAATTATGATTTCTCTTACCTCTGGGTAGGAGGACAGGTTTGATAGAGTTGTCTGAGAATTCTGACAATTCATAGGTGGAATAGCCTTCCAGACCCATGTTATAAGAGACAGTAATTTTTGTTTCTTAGCTATGTAACTAGATATTTATCAGAGCCATATGATTTCAGCAGCCCTGGACAGGAACATAAAGACTCATATTAGAGTGAGTAGAAGTATCTCTATTTCTATTTTTCAGCAGCTACAATGTGTAAGTGGTAGTTTTTTAAAAAACATAAATAATAACTCTTTAGTTTAGGTATTGGGACAATATAGTGTCTACAAGGAATACTGGCCAAACTCCATCATTCTTTTCTTTTATTATTATTATTATTATTTTATTTTATTTTATCTTTTTGGAGATGGAGTCTTGCTCTGTCGCCAAGCTGGAGTGTAGTGGTGTGATCTCACCTCACTGCAACCTCCGTCTCCCAGACTCAAGTGATTCTCCTGCCTCAGCCTACTGAGTAGCTGGGAGTACAGGCAGGTGCCACCATGGCCAGCTACTTTTTGTATTTTTACTAGAGATGGTGTTTCACCATGTTGGCCAGAATGGACTCCATCACCTGACCTTGTGATCTGCCTGCCTCAGCCTGCCAAAGTGCTGAGATTATAGGTGTGAGCCACAGCACCCGGCCTCACCATTCTTTAAAAAAATGACTGACTCCAAGATGGTGGATTGGAGGCAGTTTTAGCATGCCTCTCCCACTTGGAAAGGCAAAATAGTGTGTAGATTCATACTATGAACATCATTTTCAAGAAGCAATGCTGAAACTTAAAGGAAAACTGAAATCCACAGATTCTTTGAAAGAAGCAACAGGCTGCAGTTATACCATGAGCCAGGCAAAAAACTGTTAGTACTGAGAGTATGAGGGGGAAGACACTGCCTCTAGGGCATACATCCCCACTGGGGAACCTGGCAATCCAGCCCATGGGGAAGGCCTTAACTCTACCCAGCATTGGAACTGGTTTAGGAAGCAGTGAAAAATATAAAAGTAGGAACTAGGAATGGCAGCAGGAGGACCCTGGCATGCATTCTCAGTCTACTGCGTCGACTGAAGGAAGCCATTCCTTATTTTGTCTCACTGGGACCCTTGTGGAAGTTTGCCAACTAACTCAGGCAGCGGTGGCAGGTTAAAAGAAGCTCCTAACTGAACTTTGCAATGTAACTTCAAGTGGGGAAGAACTCTGTTGGCCAGAACCAGGGGGTGAGTGGGAAGTGTGCTGCAGCCACAAGTATTGGAGCTGGACCCCCAGGTTGTGCAGGTGGACACAAAGGGGCATGACCTGAAAGCTGCAGTTCCTATCTCTGCTAGGAAGGCATATGGCCTGGGGAAGTTCTGAGTTCTGAGCATAGATAGCCTGAAACTTAGCTTACTGCTACTACCGGAAAACAGTGGCTATGAGATCTGTCCTATCAAGTATGCCGGAGCTATTTGGGGTTTTCCACCACCTGCAACTCCCCACTCCGTGAGTGAGCTCTTCTGTGAAGCAGATGCAGTTATGCTTCTCTCTGGAACATTATGCCAGTGACCAGAGAACCACTACCCCCCAACTCCTACAGGGGTTGCTGCTTGCCCCACATGTGCGGAGTCAGAGCACGAACTTGCCTGACCCAGCCCTCCCCTGGCTTTGCTCCTCAACCCACCCTGGTAGCTTAACACAATGGATGAAAACTTTGGGGAGCTTTATGGCCCCATCCACCTCCCGAGAAACTAGAGTACTGCAAAAAACAAGCACAAATCCTGCTACTACTACCACAGCTAGTGCTGTTTTGCTACTACCACCTCCTGAATGGAAGCCAACTGACACAGTCCATTACAACATTCAGGTAAAATAATACTGCACCCGGAAGGAGAAAACTTGTGCATGGCCTCAGCTATCACCATCACCTCTACTACTCTGGCTAACCACGAGGTCCTGAGTCTGTCCATGTGACTGTTCATTACTATCACAACTGGTATTTGAGAATGCCAACACACTAAGACCACCTATATCTAAGAAATCTCCCAGAGTCTATGTGACTCCCCTGTCATTCCCAACATAGCTGGTGCCAGTACCCACTGCTGGGAGACCTGCGGGCAGTTCACCTCTGTGCATTCCTTGTAGACATTCCCCAGAACCAGCCAGGAGTGTGGCAGCCACACTGGATGGCTACACTCAGAGGAGCAACAGTATTCACAGTAGTATGGGTCTCAGGATGTCCTACTCAAAGGGGAAGGGGGAGTGCAACACATCAAAGGAACACCCAGTGGAAGAAGAGAACCTGGATGGCAGGCCTTCAGTCTGAGATCTTTCCACTGGTAAGAAGTTTCTTTCAGCAGAGGTACAGTTGCAGTGCTGAAATCAGCAGGGAAAGTTTGCAGCTCTACCTCAACAGTGAGGCAGCCCTGGTGTTCATTGAAGGGTCATGGAGAAGGGGACTTCTTTTCCCTCTCATCCACCACTGCTGTCATAGCTTGGACTTTTCCCACGGGAGCTCAGCATGGCCCCCAGAACACTTTAGGGTGACTGTATTACAACAGGAGGAGCACCCTCAAGGTGCAGGATTGCACGAGAGATAGAGGTACAATTTCTCTCTACTTGGAACATCAACATTCCTATAGATGAAAAGAGGTCCCTGTCTGATCTAAATAACCAGAACACTGACTCAGGAGTGTGTCTGGGAGGTGATAGTTTTTCTGCTGGCCTGGCAGAGGAGCTGAGGTGGCGCCAGTCCTCTCTGATGAGACCTCAGTACATTTCACTGAGAGCTCTTCTAGCCACTTCTGTCAAGGCTGAAACCTCTGCTCACCATTGGGTACTACATTTATACCTACTTTAACCACAGCCAGTGTCTACTTGTGGATTCCTTCCCTATTGACCTGAAGCCTGAACAATTCAAACCAGTAAATAAAATACTGAGGAAAAAAATAATAAAAAAAGTGCACACTACAGGGAAATGAGATAAGTTTCAAGGGAACTTTGTCATTCCAACCCTATGGGAGACAGTGAACTTGCTCACACATTGAGCACATTGCTACTACAACAAGCAGCTGAGAAAGCCATCACAGAAAGACCCTCTATAGTCAAGGAACTCACACAGTCTTCACTCCTGAAAACACCAAGAGCTGAATTAGGCTACGACAAACTATAAACATTAAAATCACATCCTTAAGCGGGGAAAAGAAAAAAAAAAAAGCAGTCAAAAATAATTTCAACAATAATTAGTAGTAGTCTTACCAAATTAGAAGGAACCAGAAAAATAAGACTGGTAATATGACAAAACGGGATTCTAAAACACCCCCAAGAGATCACACTAGCTATCCAGCAATGGATCCAAACTAACATAAAATTGTTGACATACCAGAAGAAGAATTCAAAAGGTTGATTATTAAGCTACTCAAGGAGATACCACAGAAAGGTAAAACCAACGTAAAGAAATGTAAAAAACAAACAAACAAAAAAAACCCAACAAACAAAATTTTCTACAGGAAGAGGTATCTTAAAGAAAAATCAGTCAGAACTTTTGGTAATAAAAGACACACTTAGGAAATTCTAAACTACAGTGAAAATTTTCAACAATAGACTAGAACAAGTAGAAGAAAGAATGTCAGAACTTGAAGACAAGGCTTTTGAATTAACCCAACCAGACAAAAATAAAGAAAAAAGAATTTAAAGAAATGAGCTGTCTCCAAGAAATATGGGATTATACAAAAGGGTCGAACTAAGAATAATTGGTGTTCCTGAGGGAGAAGAGAGGGCAGAAAAAAAGCTTGGAAAATTTATTTGAGGGAATACTTGAGGAAATCTTCCCTGGCCTCGCTAGAGATTTAGATATCCAAATACAAGAAGATAAAACATCTCCTAAAAGCCAGGCGCAGTGGCTCACGCCTGCAACCCCAGCACTTTGGGAGGCCAAGGCGGGCGGATCACCCTCGGCCTCATCATGAGGTCAGGAGATCGAGACCATCCTGGCTCACATGGTGAAATCCCGTCTCTACTAAAAACACAAAAAATTAGCCGGGCCCGGCGGGGTGGTGTGCACCTGTAGTCCCAGCTACTTGGAAGCTGAGGCAGGAGAATGGCATGAACCCGGGAGGCGGAGCTTGCAGTGAGCCGAGATCGCGCCACTGCACTCCAGCCTGGGCGACAAAGCGAGACTCCGTCTCAACAACAACAACAACAACAACAAAGATTCATTGCAAAGGCCGGGCACAGTGGCTCACACCTGTAATCCCAGCACTTTGGGAGGCCAAGGCAGGAGGATCACAAGGTCAAGAAATCAAGACCATCCTGTCCAACATAATGAAACCCTGTCTCTACTAAAAAATATAAAAAATTAGCCAGGCGTGGTGGCGCGTGCTTGTAGTCCCAGTTACTCAGAAGGCTGAGGCAGGGGAATAGCTTGAACCTGGGAGGCAGAGGTTGCAATGAGCTGAGATTGTGCCACAAACTCCAGCCTGGCAACAGAGCAAGACCTCCTCAAAAAAAAAAAAAAAAAGATTCATTGCAAAAGGCCATCACCTAGGCTTATACTCATCAGACTATCTAAATTCAACATGAAAAAAATAATAATAGAAAGATGGCCGAATAGGAACAGCTCCAGTCTCCAACTCCCAGCGCGAGCGACACAGAAGACCGGTGATTTCTGCATTTTCAACTGAGGTACTGGGGTCATCTCACTAGGGAGTGCCGGACAATCGGTGCTGGTCAGCTGCTGCAGCCTGACCAGCGTGAGCTGAAGCAGGGCGAGGCATCGCCTCACCTGGAAGCGCAAGGGGGAAGGAACCCTTTTCCTAGCCAGGGGAACTGAGACACACAACACCTGGAAAATCGGGTAACTCCCACCCCAATACTGCGCGTTAAGGAAACAGGCGCACCAGGAGAATATATCCCACACCTGGCCGGGAGGGTCCCACGCCCACGGAGCCTCCCTCACTGCTAACACAGCCGTCTGCGGCGATCTATCCGCAAGGCAGCAGCGAGGCTGGGGGAGGGGCGCCCGCCATTGCTGAGGCTTAAGTAGGTAAACAAAGCCGCTGGGAAGCTCGAACTGGGTGGAGCTCACAGCAGCTCAAGGAAGCCTGCCTGTCTCTGTAGACTCTACCTCTGCGGACAGCGCACAGCTGCAGTCCATTAGGGGAAAGAGCGGGGCCGCTGCAGACCCGAACGACTCTGTCTGACAGCTTTGGGGAGGGCCGTGGATCTCCTAACGCGGAGGTTGAGATCTGAGAACGGACAGACTGCCTGCTCAGGTGGGTACCTGACCCCTGAGTAGCCTAGCTGGGAGACATCCCCCACTAGGGGCAGTCTGATACCCCACACCTCACAGGGTGGCGTCACCCCTGAGAGGAAACTTCCAAAGAAAGAATCAGACAGGTACACTCGCTGTTCAGCAATATTCTATCTTCAGGAACCTCTGCTGCTGATACCCAGGCAAACAGGGTCTGGAGTGGACCTCAAGCAATCTCTAACAGACCAACAGACAGTCCTTCTGACTGTCAGACGGAAAACTATCAAACAGGAAGGACACCTATACCAAAACCCCATCAGTACGTCACCATCATCAAAGTCCAGAGACAGATAAAACCACAAAGATGGGGAAGAAGCAGGGCAGAAAAGCTGGAAATTCAAAAAATAAGAGCGCATCTCCCCCTGCAAAGGAGCGCAGCCCATCGCCAGCAACGGATCAAAGCTGGTCAGAGAATGACTTTGACGAGATGAGAGAAGAAGGCTTCAGTCCATCAAACCTCTCAGAGCTAAAGGGAATTACGTACCCAGCGCAAAGAAACTAAAAATCTTGAAAAAAAAGTGGAAGAATTGACAGCTAGACTAATTAATGCAGAGAAGATCATAAACGAAATGACAGAGATGAAACCATGACACGAGAAATACGTGACAAATGCACAAGCTTCGGTAACCGACTCGATCAACTGGAGGAAAGAGTATCAGCGATTGAGGATCAAATGAATGAAATGAAGCGAGAAGAGAAACCAAAAGAAAAAAGAAGAAAAAGAAATGAACAAAGCCTGCAAGAAGTATGGGATTATGTAAAAAGACCAAATCTACGTCTGATTGGGGTGCCTGAAAGTGAGGGGGAAAATGGAACCAAGTTGGAAAACACTCTTCAGGATATCATCCAGGAGAACTTCCCCAACCTAGTAGGGCAGGCCAACATTCAAATTCAGGAAATACAGAGAACGCCACAAAGATACTCCTCCAGAAGAGCAACTCCAAGACACATAATTGCCAGATTCACCAAAGTTGAAATGAAGGAAAAAATCTTAAGGGCAGCCAGAGAGAAAGGTCGGGTTACCCACAAAGGGAAGCCCATCAGAATAACAGCAGACCTCTCGGCAGAAACTCTACAAGCCAGAAGAGAGTGGGGGCCAATATTCAACGTTCTTAAAGAAAAGAATTTTCAACCGAGAATTTCATATCCAGCCAAACTAAGCTTCATCAGTGAAGGAGAAATAAAATCCTTTACAGATAAGCAAATGCTTAGAGATTTTGTCACCACCAGGCCTGCCTTACAAGAGACCCTGAAGGAAGCCCTAAACATGGAAAGGAACAACCGGTACCAGCCATTGCAAAAACATGCCAAAATGTAAAGACCATCGAGGCTAGGAAGAAACTGCATCAACTAACGAGCAAAATAACCAGTTAATATCATAATGACAGGATCAAGTTCACACATAACAATATTAACCTTAATGTCAATGGACTAAATGCTCCAATTAAAAGACACAGACTGGCAAACTGGATCAAGAGTCAAGACCCATCAGTCTGCTGTATTCAGGAGACCCATCTCACATGCAGAGACATACATAGGCTCAAAATAAAGGGATGGAGGAAGATCTACCAAGCAATGGAGAACAAAAAAAAGCAGGGGTTGCAATCCTAGTCTCTGATAAAACAGACTTTAAACCATCAAAGATCAAAAGAGACAAAGAAGGCCATTACAAAATGGTAAAGGGATCAATTCAACAGGAAGAGCTAACTCTCCTAAATATATATGCACCCAATACAGGAGCACCCAGATTCATAAAGCAAGTCCTTAGAGACCTACAAAGAGACTTAGACTCCCATACAATAATAATGGGAGACTTCAACACTCCACTGTCAACATTAGACAGATCAACGAGACAGAAAGTTAACAAGGATATCCAGGATTGAACTCATCTCTGCACCAAGCGGACCTAATAGACATCTATAGAACTCTCCACCCCAAATCAACAGAATATACATTCTTCTCAGCACCACATCGCACTTATTCCAAAATTGACCACATAATTGGAAGTAAAGCACTCCTCAGCAAATGTACAAGAACTGAAATTATAACAAACTGTCTCTCAGACCACAGTGCAATCAAACTAGAACTCAGGACTAAGAAACTCAATCAAAACCGCTCAACTACATGGAAACTGAACAACCTGCTCCTGAATGACTACTGGGTACATAACGAAATGAAAGCAGAAATAAAGATGTTCTTTGAAACCAATGAGAACAAAGATACAACATACCAGAATCTCTGGGACACATTTAAAGCAGTGTGTAGAGGAAATTTATAGCACTAAATGCCCACAAGAGAAAGCAGGAGAGATCTAAAATTGACACTCTAACATCACAATTAAAAGAACTAGAGAGGCAAGAGCAAACACATTCAAAAGCTAGCAGAAGGCAAGAAATAACTAAGATCAGAGCAGAACTGAAGGAGATAGAGACACAAAAAACCCTCCAAAAAATCAATGAATCCAGGAGTTGGTTTTTTGAAAAGATCAACAAAATTGACAGACCGCTAGCTAGACTAATAAAGAAGAAAAGAGAGAAGAATCAAATAGACGCAATAAAAAATGATAAAGGGGATATCACCACCGACCCCACAGAAATACAAACAACCATCAGAGAATACTATAAATGCCTCTACGCAAATCAACTAGAAAATCTAGAAGAAATGGATAATTTCCTGGACACTTACACTCTCCCAAGACTAAACCAGGAAGAAGTTGAATCCCTGAATAGACCAATAGCAGGCTCTGAAATTGAGGCAACAATTAATAGCCTACCCACCAAAAAAGTCCAGGACCAGATGGATTCACAGCTGAATTCTACCAGAGGTACAAGGAGGAGCTGGTACCATTCCTTCTGAAACTATTTCAATCAATAGAAAAAGAGGGAATCCTCCCTAACTCTTTTTATGAGGCCAACATCATCCTGATACCAAAGCCTGGCAGAGACACAACAAAAAAAGAGAATTTTAGACCAATATCCCTGATGAACATCGATGCAAAAATCCTCAATAAAATACTGGCAAACCGGATTCAGCAGCACATCAAAAAGCTTATCCACCATGATCAAGTGGGCTTCATCCCTGGGATGCAAGGCTGGTTCAACATTCGCAAATCAATAAACGTAATCCAGCATATAAACAGAACCAAAGACAAGAACCACATAATTATCTCAATAGATGCAGAAAAGGCTTTTGACAAAATTCAACAGCCCTTTTTGCTAAAAACGCTCAATAAATTCGGTATTGATGGAACGTACCTCAAATAATAAGAGCTATTTATGACAAACCCACAGCTAATATCATACTGAATGGGCAAAAACTGGAAAAATTCCCTTTGAAAACTGGCACAAGACAGGGATGCCCTCTCTCACCACTCCTATTCAACATAGTGTTGGAAGTTCTGGCTAGGGCAATCAGGCAAGAGAAAGAAATCAAGGGTATCCAGTTAGGAAAAGAAGAAGTCAAATTGTCCCTGTTTGCAGATGACATGATTGTATATTTAGAAAACCCCATCGTCTCAGCCCAAAATCTCCTTAAGCTGATAAGCAACTTCAGCAAAGTCTCAGGATACAAAATTAATGTGCAAAAATCACAAGCATTCTTATACACCAGTAACAGACAAGCAGAGAGCCAAATCAGGAATGAACTTCCATTCACAATTGCTTCAAAGAGAATAAAATACCTAGGAATCCAGCTTACAAGGGATGTCAAGGACCTCTTCAAGGAGAACTACAAACCACTGCTCAGTGAAATCAAAGAGGACACAAACAAATGAAGAACATACCATGCTCATGGATAGGAAGAATTAATATCGTGAAAATGGCCATACTGCCCAAGGTGATTTATAGATTCAATGCCATCCCCATCAAGCTACCAATGACTTTCTTCACAGAATTGAAAAAACTGCTTTAAAGTTCATATGGAACCAAAAAAGAGCCCGCATTGCCAAGACAATCCTAAGTCAAAAGGACAAAGCTGGAGGCGTCACGCTACCTGACTTCAAACTATACTACAAGGCTACAGTCACCAAAACAGCATGGTACTGGTACCACAACAGAGATATAGACCAATGGAACAGAACAGAGTCCTCAGAAATAATACCACACATCTACAGCCATCTGATCTTTGACAAACCTGAGAGAAACAAGAAATGGGGAAAGGATTCCCTATTTAATAAATGGTGCTGGGAAAATTGGCTAGCCATAGTAGAAAGCTGAAACTGGATCCTTTCCTTACCCCTTATACGAAAATTAATTCAAGATGGATTAGAGACTTAAATGTTAGACCTAATACCATAAAAACCCTAGAAGAAAATCTAGGTAGTACCATTCAGGACATAGGCATGGGCAAGGACTTCATGTCTAAAACACCAAAAGCAACGGCAGCAAAAGCAAAAATTGACACATGGGATCTCATTAAACTAAAGAGCTTTTGCACAGCTAAAGAAACTACCATCAGAGTGAACAGGCAACCTACAGAATGGGAAAAAATTTTTGCAACCTACTCATCTGACAAAGGGCTAATATCCAGAATCTACAAAGAACTCAAACAAATATACAAGAAAAAACAAACAACCCCATCAAAAAGTGGGGAAAGGATATGAACAGACATTTCTCAAAAGAAGACATCCATACAGCCAACAGACACATGAAAAAATGCTCATCATCACTCGCCATCAGAGAAATGCAAATCAAAACTACAATGAGATACCATCTCACACCAGTTAGAATGGCAATCATTAAGAAGTCAGGAAACAACAGGTGTTGGAGAGGATGTGGAGAAATAGGAACACTTTTACACTGTTGGTGGGATTGTAAACTAGTTCAACCATTATGGAAAACAGTATGGCGATTCCTCAAGGATCTAGAACTAGATGTACCATATGACCCAGCCATCCCACTACTGGGTATATACCCAAAGGATTATAAATTACTCTACTACAAAGACACATGCACACGTATTTTATTGCGGCACTATTCACAATAGCAAAGACTTGGAATCAACCCAATGTCCATCTGTGACAGACTGGATTAAGAAAATGTGGCACATATACACCATGGAATACTATGCAGCCATAAAAAAGGATGAGTTTGCATCCTTTGTAGGGACATGGATGCAGCTGGAAACCATAATTCTTAGCAAACTATCACAAGAAGAGAAAACCAAACACCGCATGTTCTCACTCATAGGTGGGAACTGAACAATGAGATCACTTGGACTCGGGAAGGGGAACATCACACACTGGGGCCTATCATGGGGAGGGGGGAGGAGGGAGGGATTGCATTGGGGAGTTATACATGATATAAAAGTCATGCACATGTACCCTAGAACTTAAAGTATAATAAAAAAAAAAAAAAAAAAAAAAAGAAAAAAATAATAATAATAAGAGCAGTGAGAAAAAAAGCATCACTTCACCTATAAAAGAAAATCTATCAGACTAACAGCATGCTTGTCAGCACAAACCTTGCAAGCCAGAAGGGATTAGAGTCCTATCTCTAGCCTCCTTAAACAGAATAACTGCCAGCCATGAATGTTATATACAGAAAAACTGTTTCATAAATGAAGAAATAGTCATTTTCAGACAAACAAATGCTGAGGAAATTGGTTACTACCAGACCAACCCTACAAGAAATGCTAAAAGGAGTTCTAAATCCTGAAACCAAGGTTGGATATGCACCAAAAAGAACTTCTAGAAAATATAAAACTCACAGGGCCTATAAAACAATAATACAACAACAGAAAACAAAGTATATAGGAAACAATTAACATGATGAATGGAACTGTATATCATATCTCAATATTAACATTGAATACAAGTGGGTTAAACGCTCCATTTAATGATAAAGATTGACAGAATAAATAAAAAGCCACAAATCAAATATTTGCTGTCTTCAAGAGACCCTCCTAACACATAATATTTTATATAAAATCAAAGTGAAAGGGTGGGAAATATATTCCACAAAAAAGGAAATAAAAAACAAGCAGGAGCAGCTATTCTTGTATCAGATAAAACAGACTTTAAAGCAAAAACAGTAAAAAAAATGACAAAGAACCTCATTACATAATTATAAAAAAAAATCAATCCAACAAAAAGATATTACAATTCTAAATTTATCTGCACCTAACACTGGAGCAATCAGATTCATAAAGCAGTTACTACTTGACCTAAGAAATGAGATAACAACACAGTAATGATGAGGGAGTTCAATACTTCACTGATAGCACTAGACAGATCATCAAGAAAGAAAGTCAATAAAGAAGGAATGGGGAAAGAAAAAAAAAAGAAATAATGGGTGGCCAGGAGTGGTGGCTCATGCCTGTAATCCCAGCACTTTGGGAGGCCAAAGTGGGTGGATAACAAGGTCACAAGGTCAGGAATTTGAGACCAGCCTGGCCAATATGGCAAAACCTGTTTCTACTAAAAATACAAAAAAAAAAAAAAAAACTAGCTGGGCATGGTGGTGTGCACCTGTGTTCCCAGCTACTGGGGAGGCTGAGGCAGGAGAATCGCTTGAACCCAGGAAGCGGAGATTGAAGTGAGATGAGATTGTGCTACTGCACTCCAGCCTGGGCAGTAGAGGGAGACTCTGTCTCAAAAAAAAAGAAAAAAAAGAAAAACAGTAGCTGGGCATGGTGGTGGGCACTTGTAAATCCTAGCTACTCAGGAGGCTGAGGCAGGAGAATTACTTGAACCCAGGAGGCAGAGGTTGCAGTGAGCTGAGATTGTGCCATTGCACTCCAGCCTGGGCAACAAGAGTTAAACTCAATCTCAAAAAAAGAAAAAAAGAAACAATGGACTTAAACTACACTCTTGCACAAATTAACAGATATATATTGAACATTCTACCCAAGAACTGAAGAATATACATTATTCTCATCAGCCCATGGTATATTCTCCAAGATAGACCATATTACAGGCTATAAAACAAGTCTCAATTAATTCTAAAACAATTGAAATTGTATCAAGTAGTTTCTCAGAGCACAGTGGAATAAAACTAGAAATCAACTCCAAAAGGTACCACCAAAACTATACAAATAAATGGAAATTAAGCAATCTGCTCCTGAATGATTTTTTGGTTACCAATGAAATTAAGATGAAAATTTTTTAAAAAATTCTTTGAAATGAATAATAGTGACACAAATTGTCAACACCTTTGGGATAAAGCAAAAGCATTTCTAAGGGGAAGGATTATAGCACAAAATGCCTACATCAAAAAGTTTGAAAGATCACAAATTGACAACTTACTATTATAACTCAAGAAACTAGAGAAACAAGAACAAACTGACCCCAAAGCTAGCAGAAGAAAGGAAATAATAAGGATCAGAGCAGAATTAATTGAAATTGACACCAAAAAAATACAAAACATCAATGAAACAAAAAGCTGGTTCTTTGAAAAGATAAACAAAATTAATAGACCATTAGCTAGATTAACCAAGAAGAGAGAAGCTTCAAATAAGCTCAATTAGAAATGAAAATGGAGATATTTACAACTGATACCACAAAAATACAAAAAAAAGATTGTTTGAGACTACTGTGAATACCCCTATGCACACAAACCAGAAAATCTAGAGGAGATGGATAAATTCCTGGAAACATACAGACCTCTTAGATTAAACCAGGAAGAAATCAGAACCCTGATAGATCAATAATAAGTAGCGACATTGAATCAGTAAAAAAAAAAAAAAAAAAAGGCCAATTAAAAAAAAGTCCAGGACCTGATGGCTTCACAGTTGAATTCTACAAGATATTCAAAGATGAAATTGTCCCAATCCTATAGAAACTATTCCAAAAGATTGAGAAAGAGGGAATCCTCCCTGAATCATTCTATGAGGACAGTATCACCACGATATCAAAACCATAAAAGAACTTAACAAATAAAGAAAACTACAGACCAATATCCCTAAGGAACACAGATGCAAAAATCCTCAAGAAAATACTAGCTAACTGAATTCAATAGCACATGAAAAAAGATAATACATCATCATCAAATGGGTTTCATCCCAAGGATGCAGGGATGATTTAGCATACACAAGTCAATAAACGTGGTATATCACATAAACAGAATTAAAAACAAAAACTATATGATCATCTCAATAGATGCAAAAAAGTATTCAATAAAATTCAGCATCACTTAATGATAAACCCCTCAACAAAAATAGGCATACAAGGGCCAAACCTCAAATGAATAAAGGCCATCTATGACAAAACCACCACCAACATCATAATGAATGGGAAAAAGTTGAAAGCATTCCCCCTAAGAACTAAAACAAGACAAGGATGCCTACTTTCACCACTTCTATTCAAACGGTACTGGAATTCCTAGCCAGTGCAATCAAGCAAGAGAAAGAAAGGGCATCCAGATTAAAAAGAAGAGGAAGTCAAACTACCACTGTTTGTGGATGATATGATTGCATTCCTAGAAAAGCCTAGGCACCTCCAAAAGACTCCTATACTTGATAAAAAATTCCACAAAGTCTCAGGTTACAAAATCAATGTACACAAATCAGTAGCACTGCCATACACCAACAACAGTCAAGCTGAGAATTAAATCAAGAATTCAAATCCCTTTTACAACAGCTATAAATAATAAAAAATAAAATACTTAGAAACATATTTAACCAAGGAGGTGAAAGATCTCTACAAGGAGAGCTACAAAACACTACTGAAAGAAATCTTAGATGATACAGACAAATGGAAACACATACCATGCTCATGGTTTGGCAGCCTTAGCCTTCCTAGAGATTTAGATATCCAAATACAAGAAGATACGAAAACCTCCTGAAAAATTCATTGCAAAAAGGTCATCACCAAGGCATATAGTCATCAGACTATCTAAATTCAACTGAAGGAAATTATTCTAAGAGCAGTGAGAAAAAAAGCATCAATTCACCTATAAAGGAAAATCTTTCAGACTAACAGCAGACGTCTCAGCAGAAACCTTACAAGCCATAAGGGATCAGAGTCCTATCTTCAGCCTCCTTAAACAGAACAGCTGTTTATTGTAAAATCGACCATACTCTGTTATAAAAATGATCATATTGCCCAAAGCAATCGACAGATTCAATGCAATTTCCATGAAAATACCAAAATTATTTTTCACACCATCAGAAAAAACGACTCCGAAAATTTGTGTGGAACCAACAAATAATCCAAATAGCCAAATAATTCCTATGCAAAAAAAACAAATATTGGGGCATCACACTTCCAGACTTCAAGTTATACTACAAGACTACAGTTGCCAAAACACCATGGTGCTGGTATAAAAGTTGGCACACAGACCAATGTAAAAGTGTAGAGAACCCAGAAATAAAGACAAATACAACTAACTGATCTCTAACAAAGTATACAAAAACATAAACTGGGGAAAGGACATCCAATTTACTAAATGGTGCCTATATAACTGCTAACCGCATACAGAAGCATAAAACTGGATCCCTATCTTTCACTTCACACAAAAATCCACTCAAGACAGATCAAAAACTTAAATCTAAGACCCAAAACCATAAAAATTCTAGGAGATAATTTTGGAAAAAACTCTTCTGAATATTGACCTAGGCAAAGAATTCATGAATAAAACCCAAAAGCAAATGCAACAAAAACAAAAATATATAAATGGGACCTGATTAAATTAAAAAGCTTTTGCACAGCAAAAGAATCGTCAGAGTAAATAGACAACCCACAGAATGGGAGAAAATATTTCCAAACTCAGCATCTGACAAAGGACTAGTATCCAGAATCTACAAGGGACTCAAACAGTATCAGCAAGAAAGCAACAAATAATCCCATCAAAAAGTGTGCAAATGACATGAAAAGATATTTCTGAAAAGAAGACATACAAATGGCCAAAAAAAAATATGAAAAATGTTCAGCATTACTAATCATCAGAGAAATGCAAATTAAAACCACAGTGAGATACCACCTTACTCCTGCAAGAATGGCCAATACGAAAAAGTCAAAAAACAACACATGTTGGTGTGGATGTGGTGACAGTGGAATGGTTATACACTGCTGATGGGAATATAAATTAGTACAAACTCCATAGAAAACACCATGGAGATTCCTTAAAGAAGTAAAAGTAGATCTATCATTTGATCCAGCAATCTCACTACTGAGTATCTACCGAAAGGAAAAAAAAAAAAACAAAAACAGTAATTATGTGAAAAAGACACATGCACACTTAACGTTTATTGCAGTCAAATTACAACTGCAAAGATAGGGAACTAACTTAAGTGCCCATCAGCCAATGAATGGACAAAGATAATGTGGTGTAAATATACCATGGAATATAACTCAGTCATAAAAATATAACCATGAAATATAACTCATCCATAAAAAGGTGTGAAATAATGTCTTTTGCAGCAGTTTGGATGAAGCTGGAGGCTATTATTCTAAGTGAATTAACTCCAAAACCAAACACCGTATGTTCTCATTTTATGTGGGGACTAAGCCTTCAGTGCCCAAAGGCATATAGAGTGATATAATGAACTTTGGAGACTCAGAACGTGGAGAGGGCCAGGAAAGTGTACAATTAAAAAAACTGCATATTGGGTACAGTGTATACTACTCAGGTGACCTGTGCACTAAAATCTGAGAATTCGCCACTATGTAATTCATCCATGTAACCAAAAACCACTTGTACCCCAAAAGCTATTGAAATAAAAAAATTAAATTAGAAAAAATGATTGCCATACAGACACACATTATGTCTACATCATAAAACTCTATGCTTGAGAGTTGGATTTTTTTGGTTTGTTTGTTTGGTTTGTTTGTTTTTTGAAAACAGGGTCTCACTCTATCATCCAGGCTGGAGTGCAATGGTGTAATCTTGGTTCACCGCAGCCTTGATCGCCTGGATTCAAGCAATCCTCCCCCACTTAGACTCCCAGGTAGCTGGGACTACAGATGCACACTTGTTTTTAATTAAGAAACCACCTCTAAGAGGTAAGCTGTATGATGGTATATGTGACAATTATTTGTCATTTCGGTAGACATTTTTGGATATCGTAACTCATCTCTAGGCTTCTATGCAGAAGATACTCTCGGTTGATTACAGCCAAAATAAAAAGTTGAAATGTTAAATTAGGTTAGTTTTCAATGGGATCAGATATATTGACTCAGAGTTATGTGGAAACTTGGCTACTTTCCCTGCTATTTCTCAGAATATGCTGCTGCTCCTTCACCAAGCTGATCATTATTTCAGGAAGTAACTTTCCCCATATCTCCACTGTGTATGTGTGTGTGTGTGTGTGTGTGTGTATTTACATACCCTCCTTCCCAATCCCTACTCCAAGATAACAGCAAATAAACAACAAAGAAATCTATATATTTATCCTTGGCATTGTCTTTAAATGTCTCAATACAAATTATCTAAATAAACACAGGATGTCACTTTTGAATTATTTTTTAAACTAGCTAAGTACCCAGAGAGAAAGTATTGTGCTATTGTTTGCTGTTTCTGCTGCTGCTCAGTTTTCCTCCTACCATATTGAGATTGTTTGCTGCTTCTGTTTCAGCTATGTGAATAAGAACTCCAGGTTTCTTTCTCAAAGAAAGCACAGAGAAAGAATTATGGTTAGAGAATGGGAGAAGAGAAAGTAAATGAAAAATAAAAAATATGAGAATGTCCTTGGATCAACAGAAATTTCCTCTGAAGTCAACTCTGCTGAGAATACAATATACCTGTTCTCCAGGAAAGAAAACAACAATATATTTTCTGATTCTTCAAGAAATGACATGAGATCTTGAAAAGCACTAATTTCTAGGAGTATCTATCCTGAGATTTGAAACTTGCTTCATAAAGTTCAAGACCTCAAATTTTGTGTAGTTGATCAATAATTCATTTCATCAAACCACTCTACAATAATGATTCAGGTATTCAGTCTTGTCTTCCTGCAGAGACTTTTAATACATGGATTACATTTTATGACCAATACTTATTAATCTTTGCAATAACTATATTCAGTTAACATTATTATCCAAGATTATAGGGTAAGTGATTGAGGGGAGCCTTTGACTTGCTGAAGGTCAAACTGAAATGAGAAACAGAAGTAGGATGAGGTATGAAAGTGATTCCATGACTCTAAGTCCTAAATCACAGTATCACGTAGAAAGGCCTTTTTAGTTTTCAAATTCTTTTTTATTCCGCTTTAAAAATTTGCCCTTATTACATAATTATAGCTAAAATGTCTTTATGCCTTTTTAATAAACTATTAATATGGAAACCTCAAATAGAGCCTTCCTCTTCAATACTAAACATCACTGCAATGTAAAATTATATTTTTCTCTTTGAGTCTTAAATTTTAAAATAGCAGCTACAATACTTGAGATTTTGTATCTAAAATATATGGATATCAGCTTAATTTCAATCCCGTTATTAAAAACGTCAGCTGGTTGCTGCAAAATTTTTATATAGAAAGAAACTAGGATAAATGTAACACTGAAAAAGGGACACAAAGTTGGAGAAAGAAGAAAAAGAAGATGCCATGAATTTCTTTCAAACCTTAAAAAAATGGGTAAAAGTTTCTCTCACTGATGAAATGAGCTCTTTACATATAAATTATATTGTAATAACAGAGCTCCTGGGTGGAAAAGAGTTCCTTCTCCTGCTGGCAAAAATTAAAATAATCACAGATGGCTAATGATCAAAAATACTGACTGACAGCTCTGAAGTATAAGACACAGAGAATATTCTCAGAGGAGTGAGAATATTCACAGTTTCTTAAGCCAACACTCAAATTTGGTTCAAGAAACACACAAAGATTTTCTTACCAGATATTCATGTATAGGAAGGTTTTGTTCTATTTTCAAGACTACTATACGTTCTCATATAACTCCTTCAAGAAAGTTAATGAAATTATTTGTCTATATGATTACATTAATATTTTGGGTAAAATACAGGAATTCACTACGGAAAGAAGGTCTATATTCCTAAAATAGTATGAAAAATCTGTTAAATTCAGGCATTAGGAATCCAGTCTCTTATTTTAAAATATAGGTGGAAAAAGAAAGATCTGCCTAATGAAATTAGCTAAGTCTTCATAAATGTGTCAAACAATATTAATAATAGTAACAACTACACTTGTTGAGGACTTTATGACATTTTTAAGCTTGTTATTAATATATCTCATTTAATTTATCAAACAGTTCTGAAAAATACATCACATTATTATTCACATTTTTCAGATGACGTAACCAAGCGTAGAGAAGTTTAAAACATTTGCCAAGATCCTGCTACAGCTGATAGTTGTAAAACAGGGGCTCAAAGTAGTTTCTAAGCCTGGTGCTTAACCCAAATATAGCTATTATATTAATTATACTAGTAGGATACAAATTCAAGAACATCTATGGTAAGACCAACAACAAAATGTCACATTCTATATATCATGTTAGAGAAATTTACAAAGAATTTGATCTTGCAACTACCAAATAAAACAGTTATGGTGTTACTATAATTGATAATGATTAAACTGTGACTTGAAGTTGACTCATTTATTAATGTATTTTTTTATGAAATTAAAAGAAGACTAATATTTTAAATGCCTGAGTTCTAATTTTTGCAAATGCAAATATATATACATATAAAACATCTTCACTGTCTTTTAAATGTTTATATTCTATGTAATGATGTACACTGCATGTATGTATCAACATTTATGCATATAGATAATTCATATGATGTGTGTGCGCCAACGACTACAGACGCAATGTAGAGAAAATAATCCATGGTGCCTGTGTCAGAGTTATCAAAGAAGGTATGGCATAGATTTTAGATTTTGAGTCATAGCTGAAAATTTATTAGAAAGGATGAAGTTGAAAAAGGTATATCTTGGTGCCTGGAGTAGGTCTGCACATGCTAAACATACTTATTGAATTAATAATTCTATATTTTCGATATTCAACTTGATAAATTATAATCATAAATATGCAGATTCCCTCAGGAGTACAGTAACATTACTAACAAAACAAATATGAAATATCATAAGCCAAAATAGTTTTTAAAGTAATTTTTTAAAAGGATCTTTGCAAACCGAATCATCTGGGTGGATTTTGCAGAACATTTTGGAAAAAAAAAAAAAAAAACCCATAATGTTCTTAGCACTGGCTGAAAGAAACACCAACAACAGGCCAGAGCCATGGCTCACTCCTGTAATCCCAGCACTTCGGAAGGCCAACGTGGGTGGATCACGAGGTCAGGAGATGGAGACCATCCTGGCTAACACGGTGAAATCCCATCTCCACTAAAAATACAAAAATTAGCTGGGCATGCTGGCACGTGGTGGCGCGTCCAGTGTCTTGATTTTGAGTCCCAGCTACTCAGGAGGCTGAGGCAGGGGAATAGCTTGAACTTGGGAGGTGGAGGTTGCAGTGAGCCGAGATTGCACCACTGCACTCCAGACTGGACGACAGAGCAAGACGTTGTCTCAAAAAAAAAATAGGAAAGAAAAAAGAAACACCAACAACAAATAGTTACAGTTAGTAACCATTTAAATGGTTGCTTTTCTATATCCCTGCCAGCATTGCTTATAATGTGGGACATCTCCATTTGGATGTTACTTTTTCCAACCAAAATATTTCCAAGTCAACTCACTGAACTTCACAATACACTGAAATGAGTAGAAGTATTAAAAGCATGCCAGAGGCGACAGAAACTTTGAGGTTAATTTCCATTTCTTCAAGTATATTTGATGAATGATGTGACAAAGGAATCCTAATTAAGGTTGAAATCCTGAATACTAAATAAATCAGAAGTGCCACTACATTCGTCTTCCACAGTGATAATACTGCCACTTCTGCTTCTCTTTAGCCCAGCCCTTGACTTTTCAGGAAACCTTTTTCTGTATACTTTCTTCCTCTATAACTTTTGCAGAGAGTAGACGTGAGTATCCTACCTAGACTTAGTCGAGGCAAAATCTAAAACATCTGTGCCTCTTTGTTTTGTTTCTCACTTACTCTTCTACATCAGTAGCAAGTGTTTATGTTTTACATTTAACCTCAAAAATAGCTCCATTTGTGACATGATGATTCCCGTTTCATCTCACATTATAATATTTCATGGCAAAATTAGAAGATACATCTTTTAACTTCTAAGGAATGAAACATAACACAGAACAGTTGCATAAAAGTTA
Source organism: Trachypithecus francoisi (assembly GCF_009764315.1). Taxonomy (NCBI): domain Eukaryota; kingdom Metazoa; phylum Chordata; class Mammalia; order Primates; family Cercopithecidae; genus Trachypithecus; species Trachypithecus francoisi. Next base: position 84,950,220 of record NW_022681469.1, on the reverse strand, counting down.
GCTGTTTTAATGGTGCCATTTTCATTATTATTATCATAAATTGACAAGTAAGGGTACAAATTCTTTCATTTCTCACTAGATGAGTAATGTTAGGCATGTTGCTTAGTATTTATGTAACTCCAGTGTCTTGATTTTGAGCCACTCTTGCAATTCTTGGTAGAAAACCCACTGACCTTACTGTTCTGGTTGAGTTCTATTTATTTTATTTTGAATATTTGCATCAATGAGATTGTGTTCATTTTCTATTTTATTCTATTTAAATCAGGTTCTAATTTTAAGTTATATTGCCTTCATAAAATACATTTAAGACTTTCTAGTTTTAGCCTGAAATAATTGCAATAATTTAAAATCACCTATCTTTTAAATTTAAGTAGAACTTAACTGAAAATCCATCTAATCTTGGTGAACTTCACCAGTTTGTACTGTGGTAATTGATCCATTCAGATTTTCAACTTCTTATTAGGTCAATATTGACAATTTACACTTGAGCAGAAATTGCTCATTCTTGTGGCATTCAAATTGCCATAGGTTTGCAGGTAATATTCATGAATAATTCATTTAAGTTTCTCTATATTAGAGGTGTTTACTTTTATATTCCAAAATTTGTGTTTTCTTCTCTTTCTCCTTTTTAAAAAAACAAACATCAATATGTATTTATATATCTCATTAATATTTTCAAATACTTTGCATTTGGATTTAGTCACTGTTTTATTTATTTAGCAAGCATTTATACAGTATTTGCTCTGTGCTGAGAACAGCTTTACACACTTTACAAATGTTAACACTTTTGATTTTTATTAATTGGATTTCGATTATCATGGCAATTGTATACATAGATACAAGGGTTTAAACACTAGATGTCAAAGACATTTGTGCTAGATATGTCAATCACTCAAAAGTTAATTCCAAGCAAAAAAAAAAAAAGCCCTGTTTACAATCTTCTCTGAAGCATCAGCCTGAAGAAGTCACGTGAGCCTGAAATTCTTACAGCACTTTGGATTATGGGTGAGGATGAGGCACAAAAGAAGTCAATCCACATACTAATCAGCTGCTCATAAAAAGGCCTGACATAAAAAGTCATGTTGATAACAATTTGCTGAATCCATCAGAATACTAATTTCAGGCGTAAAGAAAATATAGGTCTATAGGTAGTGAGAAGAGAAGCAGAAAAGAAAACTGTCAGGTAAGATCATTAATTAGACATGACAGATAAGGGTGAAAATTTCTTTTCACTTAATTATATAGATGTTGGAACCCTAAAGTGAAGTCACAAAGTTCTGATATTTGAGAATTGACTTGAACCCTGAATAACCATCTGCAAGGTCCCTCTCTATTTTTGTCCTCATCTTGCAGTGCATCAGATTATTTTATCTTGAATTAATGAATTTCCTTCATTATTTGAAGAAATCAAGTCTCTGTTTATTCCAACTTAAATTAGAAACAGATAGGATAAGAAACAATAAGGAAACATTAGACAGAAATAAAAGTCTTAACAGAGTTAATAGAAAACCCATAAAATATGACAATAAATATAAATGGGTTAGGCACTTGAATCAAATGTAAAATTAGCATTTTATTTTTTAAAAAATACAAAATTTGGAGCTGAGCATTCTTACATAATATTAATGACAGCTATTGGACTAAGTGAAATTTGGACCCAAAAGGATATTTTAGAATTCAGCTTCCTGTAATGCAGCTACAGACTGTATCAAGAGAAAGATAGTAGCAAGAGAATTTGGCATGAGGATGTAAGGAATTAGCTATAACTTTTTTGGAGTAAAGTCTGTGGGCTTCCAAAATGTATAGGAAGCAGAACTGCACACAAGATAGCTACTGCAAAACAGAAGCGTCTGCCTCAAATCAAACACAAGTCTCTTCTGTATAGTGTTGTTAAGAATATTGGACATTAATTGGTTTTTTTTTTTTTTTTTTTTTAATTATACTTTAAGTTCTAGGGTACATGTGCATAACGTTTATATCATGTATAACTCCCCAATGCAATCCCTCCCTCCTCCCCCCTCCCCCTGATAGGCCCCAGTGTGTGATGTTCCCCTTCCCGAGTCCAAGTGATCTCATTGTTCAGTTCCCACCTATGAGTGAGAACATGCGGTGTTTGGTTTTCTCTTCTTGTGATAGTTTGCTTTGAGCACTGCTCATGCACACAGATAGTAATCACCATGAGTAAAACAAGAAATAAAATATTTTTCGATTATTGTTTATCACATTTCAAAACTCTTTTCACATTTCTGTGGAGCGGGGGCAAGGGAGCAGTGAATGCTGAATTAGTATCAGAAAACTTTTCCCTTTCATCTCATTATCTAGTTTTGTCTCTTTCTGGTGGGAGGGTAAGGGATGGAGAGACAAAGAGAGAACTTTCACAAGATGGATAAAATATTCACAGAATTAGAGGCCGTGTGTATTTTCGAAGAAACAAGAAAGGCCTTAGCAGTCTCCATGTTAGAGGACTGTCACATTTTTGCTCACAGTTTCAGGACTGGTTGTAGGAAATGCTGTTTCACATTTGATTTGGAAAATAATATTGGACTGTGTGTAAATATGAAACCTTTGAGACTATACCATCTGGATCCAATATTTGAAGTGATTTACACATGTAATTAGAAAAAAAATAGAATCTTCATGAAAAGTGTGCTTAAAAAATTTTAAATAGATTAACTAGATTTATTTACCACCTCCAAATTGTACCTAATTATAAAATAAAATTTATTCCCTTACAATGTTGGCTTTTGTAACAATCATTAAACAAAAATCACTCAGGTTTTAAGATATGTGTCTATCACTTGAGTCTTGCTTTTTGGCATTTTTTAATCATTTGACTGTCTCCTACTTCAATATATGCCTTTCCCATCCCAATACACTCAACACACATTGAGTTTAGTAAATGCCATACATCATGCTAAGATTTAGGAAGCTAATGGTGAATATTTTTAAACAATGGTCTCCACATTTTGGGGATAAGAAATTTGTTGATAAAACAGACTCTAATCAAAGGGCCACAAAAGCAATCACTTATTTTTATAAGAATTTTAATAAAGACCATAATCATTGGTGCCACATATGTTAATCAGAATTAAATGACTATTGAGTAAATAGTATCACTCCAGTGATTTGGAAGATTATGTAAAATATTCTTGGGATTCATTCTACCTCTTCATGTGTAAACTTCCAGGAAAACCATTTGGGATTTCTATGAATCACTATACTTTTTCCAAATTGATTCCCCCTAAATCATGGGTAGTATAGATTTGTGAGAAGTCTGTTTAAGCATCTAAACTGCACAGCCCTTCCACCTTCGTAGTTCCACCCCCCAAAACACATGCACATGCACACACATGAACAAGCACATATACACAGAGAGGTTTACATTTCTTGCCTTGGTAAATGCACCCAGATATTGCAAAGCAATTTTAAAATATTTTCCAGCTGGAATTCCAGAAGTCTAGTATGTTTCAAGCTAGTCTGATCCAGAGGCTCAAGAAAGTATCAGGAACTCAGTTTCCATTCCAATCTTTTTTATGCTTTCCTTAGTATTTGTTTCTGCCTCATGTTGGTTTTTTGTGTTCGTTAAGACTCTCTTCCAATAGTGACTGGAGCTATATATTCTTTTCTTTGGTTCTCATAGGAAGAATAACAAGCCCAGAATAGCAAGGATGAATTCCTAGAATCACCCTCATTGGACCATGTAGGTCCTTGATAAAATGACTATGTCCAAGGGAATGGAACCTGCTGCTTGCTTTAAGGCATCATGCCTACTTCCAGAAACACAACAGTTTCTTCCAGTGTCTTCTTAGGCTACTGAATATTCCTACACAATGGGGAACCCAAACTGACATTTACATGTACTTGTAAATCACTAGTATCCTTTTCTATATGTCGGTCTGCTAAAGACTGTTGGTAGTCAATGCCAGATATATGCACTTTTAACATTTACATTCATAGATTTTAAATCATTTGTTCATTAATTATTGTATCAGCAATGGCATCAGGGATTCAAAACAACCTGTTAATGAGAGTTCCTGGCAATTTTGAATGTCAATGCCCACCCAGTTTTTCAGTAGGTATAAAATAGGATTTATAAAGTACACAAAGTCACTATTTTGAGGAGAATTTCAAGAATATATTTCTCAACTGGCAGAGACCAGATATCTAATCCATTATAGTGTTGCATTCCCAAGGAATAGATCAGTGAATGAATGTATAATACAATAAAATAGAAAATCCAAGGAAGGCCAAGACAGCTTCCAAGTAATACCTTGACTTCATTTAACAGATAGCATTCTTCTTGCAGCAATATTATTTTAGTTAAAACTAAACCAAGAGGACTTAATGATCGTCTTTTATAATTAGTTGCTTATAGTGAAAAGGAAGAAAGATCATTGGTAAATGGCAAAGGATAGCAGGAAAACGATCACACTTGATCTCAGATAGGGAAGAAGTCTTTTAAATAGCAATCTCTTCTATAAGCAATGGCAAATGGACACTATCAAACTGTGTCAATAAGTTGAGTGAGCCTCACAGAAGTAAAGTAACTTGCTGTATAGCTTGTGGATTATAAGTGACAGTCTATAACAATACAGAGACTCAACCTTAGGGTGAAGCTAATTCTGGGGAGAGACAGAAGAATCAGACAAAAATTAAATGAGTTCTACCTGACTCAAAAGTCCATACTTGTGTTAATACATGATGTACATAAATGTTTTGCTCATTTATCAGTCAGTTCAAAAAAATAGACCTTTTAAATAATGTGTCTGCAGTTGTATCCTCTAGAGGTAATCAGCAGCTTCTTAATCTTAACCATAATAACACATTATCACCATTTTCAGTCAGTTAATTTGCAAAACAATAGTAGAGATCCTACCCCACATGTAAGAATTTATTCCTCAGTTATTGGCACTGAATAAATACAGTCACCCTCACTAGAAATGTCAGCGACTCAGAAAACAATAGCAGTACGCCACAAAGGAAGGAGTCAGGTTGAAGAGCTCATGAGGAAGTCACAACTAAAAGCAGGCATGTTCAACCCTTAAACATAAACTGATGGCAATCAGAGCCAGATTTAGAGTTTGGAATGAAAACCAGTTTTATTTTCTTCAGTGTATTGTTCTACTTTACTAAATATAAGATGGAATAAGTTATATAATTAGAGATTTGATCCATAAGCATTGTTGCTAGTAAGTCTCCTGATAGCTACAGAGAAAATGATAATGTATTAAAATATAATAAATATATTGGCTGGGCAAAGTGGCTCACAATATATAATAAATATATTGGCTGGGCAAACCCCAGCACATTGGGAGACCAAGACAGGAGGATTGCTTGAGGCCAGGAACTCAAGATAAGCCTGAGGAACATAGTTAGACCTCATCTCTCATCTCTTTCTCTCTCATCTCTTTCTCTCTCTCTCTCTCTCTCTCTCTCATATTTAAGGATACCACATTGTTGGTTTGCAGTAGTGATTCAATCAATTCATTCTTAACAAGTTGACAGCAGAGATCTTTCTAAATACACACTAAATGAAGTTTGGAAATTCATTCAAATATATTATTTTTAAAGAGGATAGTTGTGCACATCTACTGAGGACAAAGGAGAGAACAGAATACAGAACACAGAACACAATGTAAGACAGCACTTTTGCTGACATAAGGCACAGAGATAACAGATATCGAGTCATCCTGATATATTCTAGAATTTTCTAGAATATTCTAGAGAAGCAGTTATATATTTACCTGTAGGTTTTTTACATTGCTGGCAGACTCTTTTTCTACTATCTTCTTGCTTACTGTTTTCCAGGCATATGATTTCCTTGCTGTAACTCTAACATGCCACATACTTCTCTCTCTCTCATATATGCATATATATATAAGCATATATATATACACACAGAGAGAAGTATATATATAAGTGTATATATACACACACACATATATAAGTGTGTGTATGCATATATAAGTATAGCGATAGAAGTATATAGAGATATAAGTGTGTGTATATATATATATTGGTGTGTGTGCACGCGTGTGTGTGTGTGTATATGTATGTGTATATATGCTTGATCCTCCCACCTCCGCCTTCCTAGTAGCTGGGACAACAGGTGATCACCACCACACCTGGCTATTCTCTCTCTAGAGTCCCAGCTACTAGGAAGGCAGAGGTGGGAGGATCACATGAGTCCAGGATACAGAGGTTGCAGTGAACCAAGATCTCACCATGGCATTACAGCCCAGGGAACAGAGCAAGACCTTTTATTTTTGTTGTTGTTGTTGTTTTGTTTTGTTTTTTATAAATATCAAGCCTACAATTATTATTTTATTCTCATAAATAGTTTTAAATTTCTTTCAAGCTTAACCAAAGAAGTAAGTTACTTAAGTTTCCAGATCATAAGTATCTGTTTTCTATTGGCCTAGACTAAAAGCAAGGCTCTAAAACGATTGGTCTTAAAAAGCAAGTATCTGCCTTGTTTTATAACTAATGGAAAGCTGCTGGTCCTTTGCAAGCCTCTCTACAGACACATGGAACTGAGAAAAATCAAACAAACAAACAAACAAAAACCACCAAAAATAGCAGGATCAGCCTAAGGCTCAACACCTATTCTGTCCTTAGAGCAACATTAAAAGTTAATCATATGGATTTAATTCCCTTCTTACTGATTTTCTCTGATTTACCCAGGAGGTATACACTATTGGAATGCTGACTCTATATCCTCATTTTATTATGGACCAGAGAAAAGTTTGGAAATTCATTAAAATATGTTATTTTTAAAGAGGATAGTTGTGCACATCTACTGAGGACAAAGGAGAAAACAGAATACAAAACACAATGTAAGACAGAACTTTTGCTGACATAAGGCACAGAGATAACAGATATCAAGTCATCCTGATATAGTCTAGAATCTTTTAGAATATTCTAGAGAAGCAATTATATATTTACCTATAAATTTTTTACATTGCTGGAAGACTCTTTTTCTACTGTCTTCTTGTTTACTGTTTTCCAGGCATATGATTTCCTTGCCGTAACTCTAACATGCCACATGCTCCTTTATTAAGACTTTTGCACTGGTAATTCCCCCTGCCTGAGATGATCTTCCTCAGGTATTTACTTCCCAATTCTCTTACATCTTTCAAGTATCTGTTCAAATATTATCCCAGCATGCTGATTACACTTTAATACAGTATCCTGACCTCTCTTCCTGCCCAATCACCAGGTACACTCAAGTCCTCCTAACCTGTTCTACTTTTTCTGTATTCCACAGAACTTATCACCATGTAGCACAATATAATTTATAGTGTTATTCTGTTTATTGTTTATTGACTGTCTCCTTCTGCTGGAATGTGAGCCCTGTGACCGCAAAATCTTCACGTTTTCTTGCGATAATGTATTCAAAGTGCCAAAGCAGCCTAGTGCATAGAAGTCACTCAATAAATATTTGTTAACGGAAGGAAAGAATTCTAGTAAAAATGTGATAGATAAGAGCATAAGCTGCCTGGAAGCAGAAGCACTACTTTACTCAGCAGTATATAGTTAGTGCCTATTGTAGTGCCTCACAAATAGTAGATGCTCCAGTAGTGTGTTGAATTAACAAATAAAATAATAGATAAATAAATAAGTTTATTTTATCTGAGACACAAATGAATTATACATAATAAAAATTAATTTGTATGCAAATTTGAACAATATTCTACAAAACAATAAAATATTTGATCTGAGTTTTAAAGTACTGATACAGAGGAGTTGTTGAGGTTAAAATACTGAGAAAAAGATAATTAGGGGACCCTTTGAGAGTCAAACATATTATTTATAAATCAGTTTTGATTCTAGTAAAGAAATAAGTAAAACAAAACATTGAATTTCCTGCCAAAAGAAAAAAAAAATCCTAAGCATCATATCCGTCCATATCTATTTAGTTTACAATATTTCTAGAGTTATAAGAAGTATGCAACCTGCTATTACTCAAGAACAAATTATAAGTCCTCAGATTCATAAATCTTGAAAATATGTGGAAAAATTAAAATACAATATTGAAGTAAAATAGAAAGCTGAAATACCACATGTAAAAGAAATACACAAAACTGTAAAATATAGTGGGACTTCTAGAACATAACATTTAGGTAAAATTACAACTGCTTTTAAAGAGATGTATTCCAGAACTACTGAGAATACCACATTAAAAAGTATTTCTTGTACAGCAAAGCAACAGTACTTTACTTTTTTTGGAGGCAATATTTCCGATGATTCATGCTTTTTACCCCTAAAACTCAGAAGAAGCAACCACCAAGGCTTTGAGTTTAATATTAAATAAAACTGTGAAATTAGATCATTGATTATAAAAATCTTAAGCCAAAATACTCACCTTTGGGGACTATATTGCTCCTATAAAAAGTTTGAATCCCTGAAATTTGGTATGTAAATTTCTGTTAACACTAAGATTTTTTTAAAGATGATGAGATCAATAAGGGTGGTATGTACTTTCTCAGAAACTAAGTCTATAGAGTAATACTTGGTTATCCCAATCCCAAGACACTTCTATCATAGTATCAGAATCCTTGTTTTTCAAATGAAGTATTTGAGATATACACAAGTCACATCCAAACTATTTACCAATTTTTTTTTTCTTTCTCCCTAGTCTATCTATCACTACCATAGCTACATGCCATTATTATCTATGCCTGGAGAACTGCCCAGGACACCATATTTTTGGCTTACAGTAGTGATTCAATCAATTCATTCTTAACAAGTTGACGGCAGAGATCTTTCTAAATACACACTAAATCATCTTAAATTCTAATTACAACCTATCAACAGTCTGCCAATGATCTCAGAATAAAGCCCATACTAGTCAACATGGCTTTGCAGGTGACCCTACAATTTCTGACTTCATCTTTAAATCATTCCGTCAACAAAGCATCTTTTATTTAATGTGATCACGTCACTTACGAGGTTATAATTTGCTATTAGCTTATTTGCAACAATAAATGTGTACCCTGTTGAAAGAAATGCATATATCTTATTCTGGAGTATGATTAAATACTTTGTACTTAACATCATATGAATAGATGAGGGCATTAAGTGGGAAGAAAAAAAATTGTCATTTAGTCTTTCCCAGCATTTTTATTTCATATAATTCCTGCAGAATGAGAAGACATAAAAAATAAAAGTAGAAGGTAGTAGATAAAAAATCTAACATCCATAAAAATCATAGCACAACCTTAAAATCTGTATTAAAGTTGGAATTACTCTTTTGGGTGTCAAAAATGCTATTTGATTTTACATATCAATATCAATAAACAAGTTACAGAAGTGACAATTTCAGAAGTGTGTATTTGCCATTACTAAAACCTAATCAACACATACAGAAAAAAAAAAAATTCAAAATTTTCCTTTGACGTTACCTTTTCTTCTTACATTGTATTTCTGTTCCTTTTTTTGGAGAAGTACATTGAGGTTTAGTTTACATACTGGGATTAAAAGTGCACAGATTAATGAGTTTTGACAAATGGATTTACCCTTGTTAAGGTATAGAATGTTACTACCAACCCAAGAAGTTTTCCTGTGCCTCTTTCTAGTGGCCCCACTCCTATTTTCAGCTCCACATAATCACAGTTTTAGTTTTTACCATACAGTTTAATTTATTCTAGGAAGTTATATAAATTAAATCATAGAGTATGTATGTTTTTGTACTATTCTTTGTATATACTCTGTGCATGTATTCTTTAATGTAACATAATATTTTTAAGATTCATCTATGATGTTCTTTGTAAGAGTAGTTTTTCTTTTTATTACTCTTTAGCATTCTGTTATTTATCCATTCACACTTTGAGGGACATATAGGTTGTTCCCAGTTGGAACTATTACAAAATAAAGTTACTGTGAATTTCTGTGTATTTGGTGTGAACGTATGTTAACATTCATCTTAAGTAAAAACCAAAGAGTGAAATTTGTGAGTCATATGGTGGGTTTATGTTTCACTATACAAGAAAATCTCAAACCTTTGTTCCAAAGTGACTGTACCACATTATGTTCCCAGCAGAAACTTATGAGAGTTCCAGTTTCTCTACATCCTCACCAACACTTCATAGTGTCTTTTTGTGTGTGTGTTTTAGCTTTTTGAGAAAATAAGCTTAGTGATTTGGATTTGCATTTTTTGGCATTGTGTTTTAATTTGCATTTCCCTGGTATATTGACTAATATTACTGAGCATTTCTGATATGCTTATTGGCCATTCCTATACCTTTTCTTCAAGTTATCAGATAATTTTTTATTGAGCTGTTTATTGTTGTTATTATTGTAGTAGTTCTTTATATATCCTAGGTAAGTCTTGTCAGATATATATGTATTACAAATTTTGTTTTTCCAGTTGCTGTGTTACTTTTTCATTTTCTTAAACAGGACTATTGAAAAGCAGCTTATTTTTCTTTCTAATTTTGATAAAGTCTCTGACCCTATTTTAAACGTGGAATTCTGAGACCCTGTCTTGGAAATACTGGTATTGGTCATAAAATATTCTTTTATTTCTGGAACTAAAATTAGATACAGATCCCTAATTTTTCTATGGCATGCATAATTACCATTATACTTCCAAATTTATTCAGACTTATCAGGATTACATATATGCTTGAATTTTATGAGAAAGAACAACTTAATGACACCAAAACTAAAATCAGCTCCAAGAAGTTCATATAGAAGATTTGAAATTTTCAAAGTTAGATTGATTCCTAAAAGCCAACAGATATTGTATAAAAATTCTAATATATTTAATTAGTTTACACAATATATACATTTTCTTAATAAATTATATAATATCCTCAGCCTAGTTTTTATGTTTTTTTGCTTACAATACTACTAAAAATAATTTTGCATGAAAATTGCAAAATGCCTAAGTATATTAATATACAAGATAAAGGTTGAAATGAGTAGTTTCAGGTAGCCTCAGCATTTATTTAGAGATGGGTAGCTATAGAAAGAATACCATTAACCCATGTTTTATTGCTGCTCCCTATTAACTGGCTATGTGGTCATGGGAGTCCTGCAGTCTTTCTTGGCACTTATTGCTCCTAATTATATAATGAGGGTAGAGAGCCTCCCAGAAACTTATGCCAGGATAATTTTGGTAGTCACATTTTGTAGAAAAATAGCTATTTTGTATTTTGATTATATTTAAATATACTATCAGTTTCTGATACATGATTGCTGTGTTTAGGTAGGTCTTAATATTTAACATCTTTCACAGGGAATTATTAAAAACTCAAATGGCTTTTCTAAATGTACCTGAGTGTATTCTTAAAAAAATGAATGTTTTCACTGTAACAACCCCCTTTAATATGACCACAAGCTGTAAGGCAAATATGCTTGTGAAATTAAAATAGTTTTTTATAACAAATTTTAATATGTACCCAAAAAGCAATGTTTCAGAAAAACAGACATATACAAAACTCAGTGTTGTTATATACACATGCTTTCTCGCCACAGACACTGTTTAATATACATTTCATTATACAATATACCCAATATTCATGCAAGAATATTGTGACTCGAGAAGGAGCGTCTTTATGCCAATCCTTGAGTTTTCAGTTATTTATTAATAATTACAGGAAACATCTTAGAGTTTCCGTATTCTCTTTTTCATACTTAAGTAGATATCCTCTAAGATTACCCTGGAGGACTCTTCTCTTCTTTGAAATGTGTTCACTTAGGCAGTTCAAGAAAAGGAAGAACTCCAAGGTAGAGTGTGCATACTTGAAATCAAAGGTAAGAGGAGTCAGGAGAAATGTCTGTAAGAGGGCTCATTAGGTCAAATATATTTTATTTAACAGGGAAACAAAAATTTCATAATATAGTAAATTATATTATTTCTGCCTGAATATTCCTTGTAATTTCTGTGTCCAAGCAAGGCTTTAACGGTAATTAGTTTTTTTTTTTTTTAATATTACCGATTTCTTATCTAATAATCAAAGCAAAACATTGTATATCACTTCTATACAGAACAAGGAAACATTGGGGGGAGGAAATTTTACTTTGCTGAGGGCCAGAGTAGAAATGAAAGACATTTTAGTATGAGAAGCTAAGCGTTTCTGAAAATGTGAGCTCTTCATACGAAAATGGCAATTGCATAAGAGATTTTACAAATATTACGTACGGCCAGAGGACATAGACTTTGAAAACATTTAAATGGGCAGACCTTTATATGAGATCTTCAAATATTGTCAACAATATTTTAAGAGCCTATATAATTAATTTTATTAATTACATGGTCATTTAATTTTATTTAAAATTAATTAACCAATTAATTTTATGGTCAGTTATGCAATCCATCTGGAAATTAGTTCATTTTAACATAGATCCTGAAATACCATATTTAATATTTAATCACTCATGGTTTCAAAGTTGATAAATCCTAAAGATAAATAACACACAGTAGTGACTGTAGGCTTTCTATGAGGTAAAGATAGGGGGCATTTTTTGACATTCATCTCCAGTTTTTCTGGAGTGAATAGTTGGTGGTAACTCTTAAATTCATCTTTCCTTGAATTCTTGGTTTTAACATCCCCTTGGCTTGGTTGCTGGCTTCATGGAGCAGAGTCTTTGCGTACATTTTCAAAGTACAGCACATGATTCAGGATTTCCCTCAGATTTTCTGCATGGAAGGCTATGCTTTTCTCAATGACATTCCTCAAAATTCTGGCTCTAAGTCTCCAATTCACCAGTTTTCTTCCCACTCTAAAGCTGACTGCTCTCCATCTGCATTCTCTCTGCCAATATAAGCATATATTTGGATAGTAGCAGTAGAAAATAGGTACATGCCATTTGGCCAAATGTGGCCTTTTACTTCTGTCTTACTGCTCCTATAGTACTTTATTCATACCACATATCACATCACTTAATTTCAAAATATATTATAGTCTATTGCTTATGTAAACATTTTCTTTTTTCCTCTAGAACCATGAATTACACAGGACAAGGACTCTTCCCGTTGATCTATTATCTATTGTACTGTTTGGGACTCAGGAACAACAGAACACATATGTTCTCGTGCTAAAGCAAAAAAGAATGAGTACATAGAGTTTCTCAATCTTACTGGCCACAAAATTAGTGAACAATTCTCTTGAAGCCATTGGGAGTAGCTACAATAGATCATAGCTTAGGTTAGAAAAGTTTATTTCATGTCCCTCAATCTCTTCTATTTTATACTTAGACCCCCTGTGAGAAAGCATGATGCCCTTATAAGTTATAATAATTAGTTTTTGAAAACATAGAGATTAGAAAGAAAAAAAAAATCTTCTCTTCTGAGGACAACACACATACATTGAACCTCCTAGACAGTTGTGGCTTAAAGGTGGTGGATGGTTCTCCCATGACAGGGCTCAAAGAAAGAGGAAGCCAGAAAGGAATAAGATTAAGTAGGGCAGATTTACTACAACTTGGTTATGGAGTAAGCAGTTGTGGTCTGTGCTGGAAAGCGGTGAACACAGATGTCTTCATCTCCCTTGCTAACTTGTTTCTTTTGCCCATGTTATAGCTTTGGGGAACTTAGGAAGGGAAGGTATTTTTCCAACATACAAATATGTTTCAATAATGAAGGAAAATCAGGAAGAAAGGGAAATTCTAACTAAAGTAGGTTAAAAGGAAGACTTCTTTCTTTCCTTCCCTCTTCCCTCCCTCCCTCCTTTCTTTCCTTTCTATCATGTCAGTCTGTCCTTCCCTTCTCAGAAATAGTGTCCTATATTACCAAATTCAGCATAAATTATTCATATTGCATAATTATAAAGGAAGGTGAGGTGGAGCAGCAACTGCTAAATCTGTGCATCTAATTTAAACTAAAACTTGCAGACCATCAACACTTTAGATTAGGTCTTCTTTTATGGGGGAAAAAAAGGTACTCATCATATTAACTGAGTCTTTGAGATATTTCCCTAAATGACAAATGGTGGGAACATGGCATGGAATCAAATTTCTAAGGATAGCTTTTCAGCTAATGATTTGTTTGAAAAACCTAAATTGATGTTCAACTCTGAATAGGAAAATAGACCCAGTTTACACTGCAACTGGCTTGTCTGCCCTCCATTCGTTAAACAATGGGCTAGGTTTGAATAATTGATCTATATTGATTTACAATATAATGGCAACATGCCCCAACATCATAAAAGATTTATGTTTTTATTCAGTGTTTATGTTGATATCTTAAGTAGCAAGCACATCACACAGCACATCGCTATGTAGTGACAAGACCAAATGCTCTTTGGCAGAGCTTCAGTATAAAAATGAGAAGGTGTTGATTTCATTACCACTCTGGCAATACATTTGAAAGAGTGTTAATGACTATTAATGGCCTAGTCCTGAGCCAGAAGAACGCCTGAAGTCAGTGAAAGTGGCGTTTTTATCTGCTCTTAAACATCAAAAAGAGAGAGCCTCCTACAGTTGCATTTGTAAGTGCCTTTCCTGCTCTACAAATAATCACATCCCCCACTTAACTGAGCTTTTAAAAATGTTGAAATTCAAGGCAAACCCAATTTCTCCACTCTGGAGGCTTTGCTCTCTTCCTTTTCCTTATAACAACTAAAACATTTTGCTCTTGTCAAAAAGTATTTGAAGGTGAATTTAGAACAAAATTATTTTAAGAGGACCTTTTGTCTCTTTTAAATTTTGCAGTACAGAAACTTCATTGTTTCAGGTTTAACAAGAAGAGTTACTCATTTCCTCTTGTTTATTTTTGGAGACACAGATGAGTCCAAACATTCTATGATGGAATGCACTATGAAGCCCAAATGTTTTCAGGGTTTGATTATTTTCTTCCCTCCAACAAGTTTTCCTTTTTCCTTTTTTTTTCTTTTTCTTTTTTTGGTTTGTTTTTGGTCCCTTGAGGGTTCCAAATCAACAAGTTATTAGATGAGGAATGGAAGCTTCTGTTTCAGAAATCACGACTGCAGCTAGACAACAGAAAACAGATGCCAATTATTTGCCTATGGCTGCTGGAAAACAAAACATTTTATGACATTTACTTTGCCTTAGCAGAACTGCCGCTGATGCCAAAGAAATATAAACTAGTCAAATTATCAGCAGCCGGTTTTGAAATGTGAGGTATTACAATTTAGAATCTTGTTCTACAGTTGGTCATTCTGTGACCTACATATTTCTTTATACACTGATTCCACATGCAATTTGATGTAAAATTCAAGCATTTTAACAGAATAAACAGGGAAAATATGTGTAATATGTATAATTAAATATTTGATATAGTTCAATATCTTATGCATTTTCTTCTAATTCCACTAGTTTTTGATTCAGGGATTAAGATAATGTTTGATGTTTGCTACTCAAAAGTAAGTTTCTTAACACACATTTTTATTTCATGTGGCAAAAGCTTCAAATTAAACATCTTTCTTACACTGAATTCAGCTGAATTATTCATTGTTAATGTGATGTCACAAGCAATGTTTAAATATTTTTCCTAGAGTAGTTAAGAGAGGCTTAATTTAGTCAGAATCAATATCCATCTAGTCCCATAAGAATATACATTTTATACATATTTTTAGATTAAGTGTCTCACCTTTGAGACACATTTCTGAAGCAATGTCATAGGTGGACTTCACTAAAAATAGCAGTTATGACAAATAAATTTCTGCCCGTATAGCCATGATAATGTGCTATGTTGAAGATCTGGATTTGCAAATAAAATCTTTTTAACATCTTATACCATGTGTGCCTAGTTCTCTTGTCATGGTGATTTTGGTTACCTTTTAAGGAGTGAAGAAAGGCAGCCATTAAATTTTACTTGAGAGTATGGATTTACTCACAAGCAATGATTCTATAACATCTGTCATATGAGTGTCTACATTGCCTCAAGAAGCGTCCTGAGTGAGTGAGAAGCAAGCTATATTAGGGATTAGACTTACATCACTCAGGACTGGTTGAATATATAAGATGAAAAGTGATGATCAAAGTAACTGAAAGAATATTTCTCCATTTTTAATTTGCACATGAATCACCAGAGATTATGTCAAATGCAGATTCTGATGTAGTAGTTCTGGGGTGGGGCCTGAGGCTCTGATTTCTACAGCTTTCAATGTGAGGATGTCAATCATCTTGTCCATGGATCATACTTTGAGAGGCAAGAGTGTAGATGATGTGGGGTGGGGCCATTCTCCACTGAATAACACCAATTTTCAGAAGTAGTTAATTATTTCCAACTTCAACATGCAAGGAGGTTGATTAACTTGCAGTCAGGACTGAAAGAACCCTAGTCCAGCCTATTTGATGAGTAATTATTGTCATCAACCACCTGATTCTAGTGTAATGTGTGGAAGCTGAATGACAGGCTACACAAGACTTTCACCATCTCCTTCGTAGATATGATAATGTTAATGTCGTCCATGGTGTATGCTTTTGTGTGTGTGTGTGTGTATGCATGGGGAGAAAGAG
The DNA here is from genome assembly GCF_009764315.1 of Trachypithecus francoisi. Lineage (NCBI taxonomy): Eukaryota > Metazoa > Chordata > Mammalia > Primates > Cercopithecidae > Trachypithecus > Trachypithecus francoisi. The sequence goes on along the minus strand of NW_022681469.1, from coordinate 84,933,792 downwards.
CAAGAACTTAAAATTAGAGGCAAAAGAACATAAGAACATTATGGCATCATTAGAAAAAAGGGAAAATGTAACTGTATCCCTAGGGATGACCCAAACAAGTGGTGCATCAAGTTCCCAGTAGCATGTCTTCCTAACTTCAGCATCAGTCACACTGAACATCTGAATAATCATCACAGCAAAGGAGGGGGAAATCAATCACATTTATCTTTGCTCCCATCCTTTCAAGCAATAGAATCTGTATATGGGCATAGATTCCAGACAATATTTTAGCACCCCTGATGGACATTCATTTGGCTAGCATTTAGCTAAAGTTCATCTCTACCTGTTATACTCCATAAAGTCAAAGGAAGGCTTTCTATCAAATTAAAACCAAAAAGATCATTTCTAGGTAACATTTTCTGCACTCCTATACCCTCCCCATCATACTCCACAAACACCTGGGACAACTTTATGGATGCTTCTTCAGTAGAGAGGAATTTTGTCAGATTTCCTGTCTAGCTAGGGAACACCTAGCAGGATGTCACAGCCAATTAGTGAAAAAACAGCATTTAATATCCTCTTGGAAGATTTCGGACTCATAACCACATTAGATGAATAGATTTTCAACCACATCATACTCCTCCCATCCAACTCCCAGTCCCAAGTACCACTGATCCTTTCACAGATATTTTTCTATTTTTAAAAAATTTTTTGTGTGCTCAACCTGTCCTCACAACCCCATGCCTGAGTGTTGCAGTTGTCTTCTAACTGGTCTGCCCATCTCAGTTTTCATGATTTTAAACAACAGTTTCTCATTAGTTGCCAGCACTCTGCTAGTTGTTGGTTTAACAACCCTTATCAACTTCCTTTAGCTGTAAGAATAACTCTGAATTCCACAATCTGTCATTCAAGTTGTCCACAAAATATATGGACATTTTTTGAAATATATCGACATTTTTTGAAGTCTCAAAAGTTAGCCTCTTTCAATATCCCAAACAATCTATGCTTATCATCATGTCAGCTTAGATTTTACTGATTTCCAGCCACTGACCTGTAATCTAAACACTTCTCCATTAATTTTTCCTTGAAGTCTCTTGACCACACCAATTTTTACTGATTTCTTCCATAGCAGTAATTACCACTCATTTTATTGTTTGTTAATATGCTGCCTTATGTTGTGTTTCTCTTGATATTATTTGATTTTTAAACATTATGTTTATTCTATATAGGATTCTTGTGCCTCCATGAAGTTTGGGAAGGTGGACATCGGAGTCAGTCTAGATTTGAGTCTCAATGAGTGAACAGTAATTGTCATCTGTAAATCAGGGATGAAAGCATTCATCTTTCATGACTATGGTGGGGTTTCAGAGATACTAAGGGTAACATATCTAGAACAGCTCCTGATAATAGTTTTGTTTTCAAATAATGTTACTTTTTCTTAACTGCTCAACATTAAGGACTTTGCAAGATGTGACACATATCCACCATAGTATATACAAGAGGGCTCTGTACAAAGGAGAGATATGAGATACAAAAATCTCTCTTTATTTAATTAAATTGTGTTGAATTAAATGTTAATCTGTAACTAAGGACTATTCTGTGGAATTATGTGATGGAAACCCTGGCAAATTTATTACGAGTCTGATGTTATTTTAAAACACTTCCCCTGTGGCTATATGTAACACATTCATGGCTTCTATCCCTTTAAGATATTATCATTTATTTGATGTAACTGAACCTTTCATAGTCACTCATCATTAGTACACAGAATATAGGATGACTTTAGCAAAATAATTAACTGGAATCAGAAGAAAATCTAAAAATAGATCTCACAAATAGCCTAAATAGGCTAACCCAAGTCTGTTAAGAGGAAAATATAATTTATTTCCACACAAATTCTGCAAAATTTAGCATATGGTAGATGTTAAATAACTTTTCTCTGAATGAGTGAATCAATGAAGGAATAATATTATTCTATAAAAATTTGTATGAATCTCTAGTAATAGCTTTGTCTTATTATTGAAATATTTTTAATCTGAGTGATAAAATAACTTTTTTAGTAACTAGATTTACTATTTACTAAATTTACTATTTACTATTCATTAATAGAATGAATACTAATTCATTCATTAATATAAATATTTAGTAATCCTACCATATGTTAGAGCATATAATAATTTGGAGATATGGAAATTAATGTCTGAATGTTTGCCATCAAAAATTATTTAGCAGAAGTGACAGTGTGTTCCCATCACTGCACCTAGTATATTTTTAAGAGAAAATTCATAAATATTAATATGATTTGGTTTCTTAAAGATTAGATATTATGTTTTATGTGTTGCTGATGTAATTAATTTTGTTTTGTCAAACTCTTATACATCCTGTTCCCTCATTGTAAAGCCAAATTTTCATGACTGGTCCATCAATTTAATTAAAGATATGATTTCTCCTCCATGCAGTTTGCAATACTATTGAATGTAGAACATTTCCAAAGTACTAGAAATTTAAAAGCAGTTTTCTGGAGCCTCTCTTGGAGGACATTATTAGAATTAGATGTTCATGTAAAATTGGTTTTCTGTATCTGACAATATCTTCTAAATGCCTTTTATGACCATATCTTGAAGATTTATTATGAAAGACCTGGTATTAAAAACATACTTTTGACATCTATAGATATTGAAACAAATTAACCTGCCCAGTGGAGCTTATGAGTATTAGTGTTCAAAGCATCCATTTGCCTCAGAACAAAATACCATTGTGTATATTTTGGATCTTTCTGTGAGCAATCTCTCTCTGGAAGATTTGAAGTCATCCTTCATTTCTGTTTAGTAAACTAGAGTGCCATTTTGCTCAAGTCAAACACCTGAATCTAACTGCCTCCCTTCCTCTGTTTACTTCATTAAGATGTAACTTTATTTATGATCAGCATTCTATTTTCTTGAGACAGAAATTAATCACAATAAGTTTGGTGGATTCATTCCATCAAGGGTGAATCCAGTTTCATTATTCTGAAAATCTACAGTGGACTATATAATAATCATCAATGTCAATAAGAATTTTCATTTAATTTTTGAAATCAACATGTGTTTATCTTAAAGGAAAATGTTAAGAGGAATAATATACTGAAAGCTGAAACAGGTAGTGCTAATGTTATACCTATACTATGTCATTCTACTTTTGAGTCCTCAGTACCTTATGTCATCATGTTGATTCATGTTCACAAGTCAAGTTTGGTGTAATCATGGTCAAGGAATTATCATTTCATTTTTTAAAAGCATAAGAAAATGTTAAATGGGGTATAATAATTTCACAAAACTTGACTTAAAATTGGAAACAATATTTGGCATTTGCTACATTTAAAAAGTGAATTTATGATTTTTGGCCAATATATTCCTTTTGACAGCTTGTCTATTATCTGAAATTACATAGGTCAGTGTGGCATTAAGACTGGGAGAGAATGGGAAGTCTTATTATGTGGTTTCAGTAAGATGAGAAACATTAATTTCTCAAATAACCAAGAGTGAAATTCCATTTCAGACTAAATAAAAATCAAGAAGTATGTTCTGATATATTGAATTGAAATTAAGAACCTGGTTATCTTATCGATTCATTATCTCTAAGGTGTGCAAAAATTGTTTCTTCCTCATTTTTAGTAGATCCTGGAAACATTTTAATTCTACTCTTAGGAACTAAGGTGATAGTATGTTGTGAAACTTAGAAGCTCTATTAAGTTAAAAAATTTAATGTGCAAACACATAAACGGATACTGTTATTTACAGCAGGGGTCCCTAACCCACCCCCCTCCCGCCACCATACACTGATATCAGTCTATGGCCTCTTAGGAACCAGGCCACACAGCAGGAGGTAAGCAGAGGGCAAGCAAGCAGAGCTTCATCTGTATATACAGCAGCTCCACATTGTTCTTATTACCACCTGAGTTCTGTCTCCTGTCAGATGAGTGGTGGCAGTAGATTTTCACAGGAGCATGAATCTTATTGTGAACTGCACATGTGAGGAATCGAGGTTGCATGCTACTTACGAGAATCTAATGCCTGATGATCTGTCACTGTCTCTCATCACCCCCATATGGGACCATCCAGTTGCAGGAAAACAAGCTCATGGCTCCCACTGATTCTACATTATGGTGAGTTGTATAATTATTGTATTATATATTCTAATGTAATGATAATAAAAATAATGTGCACAATAAATGTAATGTGCTTGAATCATCCTGAAACCATCCCCCCCAACCCAGCCCATGGAAAACTTGTCTTCTACAAAACCAGTCCCTGGTGCCAAAAAGGTTGGGGACTGCTGATTTAGAGTATATTTGATTATTTATATATATGAGGCGATGTTCAGATTATGATACATTCTATTCTACAACAGGAAAGGGTAATTTGGAATTTCTTCAACTAGTGCTTGGAGTAAACATCTATTATCAGAATTAACACTTTTAATAAAATACTGTGTATCAGTGAAGCTCATTATGAACCTAAGTAAATATATGTTTGTGTGTACTTAATAAGTTTGAATTTCACAAAATGTCATAGATTTAGTGTAAATATTTCATTGGTGTTCCTGTTAAAATTCTGCCTCACTGAAGAAGATTTCTTCTATTTCTCTAATTCACTCTTACTCCATGTGTTGCTTCCCTTGGATTTTCTTTGCAATTTCTGTGTTTTTTTCTTGTTTTTCTGAGTAAATTATTAGTTTTCTAACAGTAGATTTCAGCACTCTTCTTTGATAAGTATCAACAAGCACCAAGTATAATATAGTTTGGCTTAATCCATATTGCAGTACGTATGTAAGTAAGTTCTTGATTGTCCCTGGCAGAGTAGTTGCTTAGTTCAATTATGTGCTGTCATAGAATAGAGGAGACAGAAAAAAAGGAGAAAAAATGTTTGCTAGTAAGGAATGGCTAAACACATGTCAAATTTGATGAAAAACATTTATCTATATATCCATTAAGCTCATTAAATTCCACATTGGATAAATACAAAAAGATTTGCATGTAGATATATCACAGTCAAACTTTGGACAGTTGGACAGCTGAAACTAAGCAGAGGCCAGGCACAGTGGCTCACATCTGTAATCCCAGCACTTTGGGAGGCCAAGGAGGGCGGATCACTTGAGGCCAGGAGTTGGAGACCAACCTGGCCAACATGGTGAAACCCTGTCTCTAATTAAAATGCCAAAAATTAGCCAGGCGTGGTGTTGCATGCCTGTAATCCCAGCTACTTGGGAGGCTGAGCCATGAGAATCACTTGAACCTAGCAGGGTTGCAGTGCACCAAGGAGGTTTGTAGTGAGCCAAGATTGTGTCACTGTACTCTAGCCTGGGTGACAGAGCAAGACACTGTCTGAAAAAAAAAAAAAAAAAAAAAGGCAGGTCCAGTGGCTCACGCCTATAATCCCAGCACTTTGGGAGGCCGACAAGAGCAGATTACTTGAGGCCAAGAGTTTGTGACCAGTCTGGCCAATTTTGCCAAACCTTGTCTCTACCAAAAATACAAAAATTGGCCAGGCATGGTAGTATGTGCCTGCAGTACCAGCTACTCAGGAGGTTGAGGCAGGAGAATCACCTGAGCCCAGGGGGCGGAGGTTGCAGTCAGCAGAGATCTTGCCACTGCACTCCAGCCTCGGCAACAGAGGGATACTCTGTCTCAAAACAAACAAACAAACAAACAACAACAACAAAAATAAAAACAACTAAAAAGAAACCATCAGGCCGGGCACGGTGGCTCAAGCCTGTAATCCCAGCACTTTGGGAGGCCGAGACAGGCGGATCGCAAGGTCAGGAGATCGAGACCATCCTGGCTAACCCGGTGAAACCCCGTCTCTACTAAAAAATACAAAAAACTAGCCGGGCGAGGTGGCGAGCGTCTGTAGTCCCAGGTACTCGGGAGGCTGAGGCAGGAGAATGGCGTGAACCTGAAAGGTGGAGCTTGCAGTGAGCTGAGACCCGGTCACTGCACTCCAGTTTGGGTGACAGAGCGAGACTCCATCTCAAAAAAAAAAAAAAAAAAAAAAGGAACCATCAAAACAATGAGATTAAAAACTATTTAGCACGTAAAAGAGAATTATAATAAAATTAACATCTTCTCAGAATTAATAGAGGCTAGAATGCAGGGAGTTGACATATTTATACATCTAAAACAATGAAGATGTCAAATATTAATTCAATCACCAGTGAAACTACCCTTCAAAATGAGAATAAAAATAGAGACAATCCTTGCCTGTTCTCCAAAAACCTGTACCTAACTGAAATCTATGGAACAGTCCATCTAACAGCAAAAGAATACACATTCTTTCCAAGAGCATATGGAAAATATCCTATGATAAACCATATGTTTGGCCATAACATAGTAATCTATAATCAGCTTTAAAAAGAATAAAAGTATATTCTCAAAACAAAGTTATTAAATTAGAAATCAACAAAAGTATGGAAATTTTAATCTTCGGAAAATAAACCACACACTACTAAATAACTCATAGATCAAAAAATAACTTACAGGGAAAAATAGAAAATAATTTAAAATGACTGAAAATTGAATCACATCATAAAAAAATTAAGCAATTTAGGCAAAGCTGTATTTAGAGAAAGAAATTTTAGCTTTAAATGCTAATGTTAAATAAAATCCCTAATAAATATATTTCTACCTTAAGAAACTAGTAAAATGAGAAAAAAATAAACTCAAAGAAAGCAGAAAAAAGTATTAAAGATTAGAACAGAATTAGTAAAATTGAGAAAAGAGAAAATCAATGAAACTACAGGCAGGTTTGTTGGAAAAATTAGCAAAATTTACAAAAGTTTATATATACTGAACAAGAAAAAAGAGACAACAATTTTTAAAATCCAAAATGAAAAATAGTGTATCATTATAGATTTTACAGAAATTAAAATGTATATAAGGGAATAAGAGCAACTTTATGCTGAAAAATTAAACAAATAAATGGACAAAGGTTAAAATAAAAAACAAGTTATATATACTGATAAGAAAAGATATAGAAAATGTGAATACATGTATACCAAGTAAAGGGGTTAAACTGGTAATTAAAATGCTTCCAAGAAAGAAAAATTCAGATTCAGGTGGTTTTACAGGTAAATTCTATCAAGTACTTTAAAAAGAGGTGACATGAATCATTCATAAAGTGTTAAAGTTCAGAAGCTGGAACAATTTTCAACTCATTGTGACTTGCCCCAATGCTAATTCCAGACAAAAATATCACAAAAAAGGAAACCATGTATCAATATTTCTCATGAATATAGACAAAAAGTCAACAAAACATTTGCAGCCCAAACTCAGCAACATATTAAAAATATTACACATCATGACCAACTGAAATGTATCTCACACAGAATTATCACACAGAGAATTTCTTTCACAAGATTAATTTTTACAACCCTTCCACAACTTGTTCAAACTTTTAGCTTTATCTAAGTTAAAACAATCTTTTAACCCTCTGGTAAAGATTTATATGCCATGACTTCTTATAACCTTTTTTTTTGAGACACAGTCTCACTTTGTCACCCAGCCAGGAGTTCAGTGGGGCAATCTCAGCTCACTGCAACCTCCATCTCCCGAATTCAAGAGATTCTCCTGCTTAGCCTCCCAAGTAGCTGGAATTACAAGTATGTGCCATCACACTGGGTTAATTTTTGTACTTTTCATAGAGATGGGGTTTCACCATGTTGGACAGGCTGGTCTCGAACTCCTGACTTCAAGTGATCCTCACGCCTCAGCTTCCCAAAGTGCTGCGATTAAAGGCTTGAGACAGGGCACCTGGCCGCCTTCTCATAATCTTTAACCAAAAACACATTTCACGCTACTCATACACCTTGCATGTATTAATAAAACTTATTTTCAGTAGTCTTAATTTCATGTTATAATGGTAACTCTTAGGAACTTTTACTTTTGGTGCATAAATTTCCTTTCATCAATCATTTCATGACTTACACAGACCATTTGCAACATGCTTGGATTTTCTGACTTGTCCTAAACAGCCCTCTTTTTAAACAACCAGTTATACTAATTTAGGACACGAATTTACCACATGAAATCCTCTCTTTATATATAGACTCTTTCCTTTATAACCTTCTGGGCATAGCTAGGGGGCATGGCTAATTCAACATGTCCCAAGGCCGTATCTAGAATCTAATGTGTTCATGGTAGATAAACCAAACAATTTTCAAAAATCACAGCAGTTTATGACCTTACAGTCTTTGGCAAACTTAATATGTGACCTGCCTAATTTAGACTAAATGTCCTTATTTTACCAACAATATTTTAAACTTTTTATTTCCAAAAGATTACTAAAGTTACGTGAACTAAAAGGAATTAGTTTTTATTTTTCTTTCAAAATATTTAAGTGCTTATTTTTCTTTAAGCCAGTTAATTAGAGCTCTTTTATATAAACATTACACACACAATACATATATAACTACACAGACAGACAGAAGAAGATCTGGCAATTGTAAGATTTTTGATTTGCCAGTGTTGAAGTTTCTTAATTGGATTACTGGCTGTAGGGAGCATCCTTCAAGAAACAGGGCTAGGAATACATGCAGTGTTTACAATATCTAGAATCTTCAAAGGTAGCTTGAAGACAGAAAATTTCAAGAAGGGAAGACAGAAGTTGTTCATGGAGGAGAAGAGAACTATCAAATGGTAAATATCACATAGATACCAACCAGAAAGTACTCATTTCCTAAGCCAGGATTGAACCTGGGCCACCACTGTAAAATGGCAGAAACCATAAGAAAGTACTGATATATGGTTATAAGGTTAAACTCCCAAGGACATAAAACAAGATGGAGACCTCATCCAGTTTTTCTATTTTTTTCAGAGACCTGCAGCAAAGTTTGCAACTGACCAGCTTGCTGGGCCATCTTGAATAGTGAGCATATGGGGTCCTAAGCTCATGTTCTATACTAATGTACCCCTATTCAAGACAGAATGACACAGAAAGACAAATTCCTAGCACAGAATACACCAGATTCACCACAGTTTAAGACTGGCCTCAGAATCTTCTTTCACATCAATCAAAATTTTACAGAGGAGATAAACAGTGATTTTTATCATTCATTCAACTGGTTTGCACAGAGAAAGAAAGACCAGAAGCCTGACTGGAAGGAAATTCTTACCCTTTTGCCAGCATGTCAGGTTTCTAAGTTCCTCTTCCATGAGCAGCCCTTCCTAGCAACACTGTTTGTCACACCATACCTCTGGGAGCCAAGCTGCATCACAATGGAAAATCATGGAATCACAGGCAAAATCCTCATCATTTTGTAAGACACTGACCAAGGGGCTTTATGTGGTAACCAAATTAACATTTTCCATTCTGGCCAGAGCAAAGTATGTGTGACAAAACACAGACAGTAGCCACTCTGCTTAGCACCCAATATTGAACTGGCAAAGGTCAAATTTGCCCCGGGTTAGGCCCTGCCACCTTTAATCCATTTTAACAAAGAGGCACTTTACTGAGGGGAGGGCTTCTAACCCAATCACATCCTTTACTCAGGTAAAATGTACGCCATTACTTATCCAAAGTCAGCCAATTGGTGTTGCAGTCTATTTCCTTTGGATCAGAATAGTAACTAAGCTACAAGGTCAGTAGATTTAATTTTGGGGAGCCCTCGTTTTTAAATTAACTTCAATGCATTGTTGTTCATTCAGAATGTTCCACTGTAAGTTATCTTTAGTAAGATTTCACCATTTCTATAAGACTTTGCTGTTTCCTGGGTCTAATGTTTAAGTTGAAAGGAAATCAGTTTTTTAGAAATTAAGGATCCCATTTTTAGCTAAAATATTGGCTTTACTCTCAGGTTCCCTTGATTAACTTAGCCAGTGATTTTTCTACCTAAGAATGTAAGAAAAATGAAACAAAGGGGTAGAATACAAAAATCACTGCAAATTTTCCAAAGCCAAACTTTAAAACCCTGACAATATTATTATTTACTACCCGTTTCTTTCTGACCCAGTCAGATGTAAGGGACCTCTAACTATATCCAAGCCAGTTAATTACCAGATCAAATCTGATCCTAGACTCAGTTCAGTTACTTCCAAACCCAGTTTAGAACAGACATTTGCTCAAAGAAACTCAGAAAGCTCAAAACACAAATCCGTGGAGCTCCAAAATCCAAAAGAGAACTTACCTACTGCTCTGAGAGATCAAAGGAAACAAGTGGGTCCTTGCAGGTACCTTGTTTGTTCACTCAGCACTTCTGGGGTTCATTAAAGCTCTCCACTTTGAATGACGCTTCTGACACCATCTGTTAAGATAAAAACTTCAGTCAAATTAAATTTAAAGGAGTTTAATCGAACAATGAACAATTCACGAATTGGGCAGTCCCCAGAATCACAGCAGATTCAGAGAGACTCCCTGCCCTGCATTTTTCTGTATCTTACTTTTAGATCTATTTTGTACTAAATAGGTTATAAAGCAGTTTAATTTTGTAAACATACAAAAAATTTACAAGGATCTTTGATGTTAAAAAATCACACACGTAGAATTTTATTTTAGTTGCTTCAAAACACTCAGTAATCTAATTAGCTGGAAGCACACAATAAAATTTATTCTGTACTTTTAGCTTCCAAGTTATTATATAACCATAATGGCATTCAATTTATCTCAACTTAATATTACTTTTATCAGTATTAATCTCAACATACTGATAATATTTTATTAAATATTTTTAGACATAAATGTCACATATACTTGATAAAGCACTCAGCTCTTCCTAGTGGATAAGCTTTAGCTAATGGTATCAATATTTTCACGTTTTAATAATGTTATTGTTAGCTTTAGGTATGTGCTTAAAATTCATAAAGCATAAAGCAAATGGTGTCTATGAAGTTGAAACCAAATTATGAAAAATATAAAAAATTGCTTTTTAAATAAAATCAGTTGACATTAAGTGGCACTTAATTATCTGCATGTTATTAAATATATTAAAAAGTCATAATGGAGATTTTAACCCATGAGGTATTCATTGATTTTCCACTCATTCTGCTACATTTTACAATTCCTTATCAATGAAAATAAAAAGAAGTAACTGAGAGGAAAAAAGGAAGTACATAATACTGAAACCTAGATTTTTTATAGGTAGGGTACGGAAGATAAGATTTTTAACTATCATATTAATGAACAGAAATAAAATACAAAGTATGATTTGAAAGAAATATACAGAATCAATGGTAGTATTCAGCTTTTTCCGGTGGGTGGGTGACATGCTTGTGAAGGAAAAATGCATTGCCTAAAAACCATACCCATGTGTGATGGAGTGTGCATCTGTTCAATACAGGCCAAGCCAAAATCTGCAGGTGTCAAAATGCCAGTAGTACACACAAAATGATGGAAATGAAGACAAATTATCTTTTGAAAAGTAGCAATGTTCATAAATTTTTTCTTAATTCTGCATGCATGACGATATCATTGGCTTTCTTCCCCTTTATCATGTTGTCTGTGTTGATAAAAGTCAAAAAATGAACAAGAAAAAAATGCCCTCTCTGCAATCAACAAAGCAAGCAAATGACTAGCCTGACATTTCATCAGTTCTTCTAGGAAATCCCTGGGTAACAGCACCACTATCTTCATTTTTGCTAAAAAGTGGATTAGAAAGATGAGGCCCAATTGTTGGCATAAAACTTTTGAGAAATATTTCTGTGAAGTGTGAAAAAAGACTTGTAGGTTTTGTGAATTACTGGTCCTGTGTTTGTGCACTGAAAAGTCAAAGTTACAAATTGCAGATGCCACTCATCCACTTGTTCTCAGGTCTGCAAAATGGCTCTAGATGACCTTCCAAAAATGACAACCTGAATTATGAAAATAATTTTGTCTCTGATAAGTTTCTCTCTAAGCCATTAAGATAAGCACATTGATGGAACAGTGATTTGCCATCATACCAGAACATATGGTTTGTAAATGTGAGTCATATATATTTCATTCAAGTACCTTTTTAATTATCTAATAAATATAATAAACTTCATATTACTATATACTTTAATAAAGTAGTTCAAGTATGTTCATTTCTCAAACAATCCTGTGAAATGGGAAGTCCGACATTTTTATTTTCTGATTACAGATGTGGAAAATTATAATGGCTTGTATACAGTCATGCACATATAAATTGTAGCGGCAACACTGGAACTCAAGTGTTTTGATTTTCATCCTTACACCTCTTCTGTTATGCCATCCTGCTTTTATTGTTAAGAATTTAAAACTTAATTTTTGTAATCCTCATTTGTACCATTCATGGATTGTTCCCTAGTAATACATAAAGCCACCTATTAGATGTACTATGCAAATTTATACCTTGTTTTTCACACATGCACAGGCAATACAAATATACTGTAGCAGTCCATTTACTATATCAGTAAGTCAAGAAGTGGATCTAATTAGCATTAGAACTTAAAAGTTAAGATAATCAAATAGATTATTATAAAATAGAATTCACCAAGGATTTGCACACACCATATAACCAGAAAATACTTACTTGTGTCAGTTTTCTAGTACTGCTATAACAAGGTACCATTAAACCAGGTAACCTAAAATGTAGAAATTTAATTTCTCAAAGTGGTCGAGGCCAGAAGTCCAAAATCAAGGTGTTAGCAGAGCCATGCTCCATCTGAATGGTCTAGAAAAAAATCCTCCCCTGCCTCTTCCTAGCTTCAGGTGACTTCAAGCTTATGGCAACATTACTCCAGTCCTCGCCTCTCTTGTCATGTAAGATTCTTCCCTGTGTGTCTCTGCATATTTGGAGCTTCTCTTTGTATAAAAACACCAATCATACTGGATTTAAGGCACATTCTAATCTCTTATGACTTAATTCTAATTAATTACATCTGCAAAGACTTTATTTCCAAATAAGATCACATTCTGAAGTTCCAGGTGGACCTAAAATTTGAGAGGACAACCTCACCAGCTACCTATAAAAATCCCTACTTCCTTCCACAATACTATAAAGGAAGACTTCCTTTTTTCCTTTATTTCAGAAGCCATTGGAACTCTCACACATTAGAGTTTTTTTTTAAATCTTACTTGATCTAGGGTGTCATGTGGCTGTACTAAGCATCATACATAAAGGACAAGAGAGAAGGAAGAGGAGAAACTGGTTTTAGTAGCACAACTTAATTGTTGGCTCATCACAGTCCATTTTAAATCTTTACTGTAATAGTCTGTTTTCTGGCTGCTGATAAAGACATACCCAAGACTTTGCAATTTACAAAAGAAAGAGGTTTAATGGACTTACAAATTCACACAGCTGGAGAAGGCTTGGAGAAGCAAGTCATATCTTACATGAATGGCAGCAGGTGAAGAGAGAGCTGGTACAGAAAAAGCTTCCTTTTTATATTTCATTTTTTTAAAAATTTTACTTCAGGTTCTGGGATACATGTGCTGAACGTGCAGGTTTGTTACATAGGTATACATGTGTCATGGTGGTTTGCTGCACCCATCAACCAGTCATCTAGGTTTGTGTGTGTGTGTGTGCAGTTGCAAGATGTAATAGAGTGAAGACAGAGTTCCCATACAAAGGGAGGGGACCCAAAGAGGGTAGCCGTTGCTGGCTCAAATGCCTAGGTTTATATCCCAATCATTGTCCCTCCCACTGTGTTCTCAGACAATAGATGATTGGCTATTTCTTTACCTCCTGTTTGTGCCTAATTAACATTTTAGTGAGCTCTCTGATTGGTCAGGTGTGAGCTAAGTTGCAAGCCCAGTGTTTAAAGGTGGACACAGTCACCTTCCCAGCTAGGCTTAGGGATTCTTAGTAGGCCTAGGAAATCCAGCTAGTCCTGTCTCTCAGTCCCCCCCCATCAACAGGAAAACCCAAGTGCTGTTGGGGAGGTTGGCCGATGACTGCTCTAACTGCTTCCAGCTGAACTGGGCCATAGTAGGGGTTGTGCAGTTGAGATTTCCTCAGGAGGGGTGCCTTTGATATCATTAACATCGGAGCATGGGCTAGCAGGCCGGTCCAGGGGTCCATGGTAGATCTTAATAATGGACAGCATCTGGGGTTCCAGTTAAAGAACCATCTGTAGTTTCACAGCTTTGATTCTGGAAGAGACAAACTTAACAAGGAGGTTAAAGATACACGGATTGAAATGCTTGGCCTGCAGTGCAGGGGATTATTTCTTTGGCACACTTCACAGGCCCTGACTATCTGCTTGATAGTTTTGAAAAGGCTGGTCCAGTAAATAATAATTTGGCCTTTTGATGGGTGCTATCATGCCTAAGTGAAAGGTTTGGTGAAGGGTTTTAAGTAATTTCCATTGGTTAGCTGCAGGCAAAAGTATTTTTCCTTTTTCAGTGACTAGCCATCCTGAGGGGAGGAACTACGTCCTCTTGAGGTTCCCCATTCTATTTCTTTTTCTGAGTACTGGGGCTTAGTTTCCCAGAGGGGATTACCCCATACCAGAGGTTCTTCTGTAAGCATTTCTAATGGAGGGTCCTGCCTTGCAGCTCTTTTGGCTTCAATATCCCCTTGGTGGTTCCCTTCTATTTCCCTTTCCTTTCCTTTCTGATGACCTCTACAGTATAAGACTGCCACCTCTTTAGGTTTCTGTACAGCCAATAATAATCTCCTAATGGCTTCCTGATGTTTGATAGGTGTTCTCTCAGAATTCCTTTCTCTCCATATTACCACGAGGGCATGGAGGACTAAGTAAGCATACTTAGAGTCTGTATATATATTTACCCTTTTTTCTTCTCCTAATTTTAGTGCCTGAGTGAGGGCTATTAGTTCTGCCAGCTGAGTGCTAGTTCCTGGAATGAGGGGATTACTTTCAAGTATTCCATTATCACTGACTACTGCATACCCTGCTTTTCGAAGTCCTTTTTCTACACAGGAACTTCCATCAGTATACAAGTTGAGGTCAAGATCAGTCAAGCGAACCTCTAGAAGATCCCCTTGAGTGGCGCAGGTTTGAGCAATTACTTGTTAATAGTTATGTTCTATTTGTGTCTTCATTGTCTGGAAGAAATGTGACTGGATTATGAGTTGCACAAGCACACAGTCGCAGCACTGGTCCTTCAAGTAATAGAGCCTGATATTTGAGCAAATGGTTGTCTGACAGCCACAAGTCTCCTTTAGCAGTGAGTATGCCGTTCACATCATTAGATGTCCACACAGTAGGATCTCTTCCCTGTATCATTTTAACTGCTTCAGATACTAAGGCTGCTACTGCTGCCCCTACCATGAAACAATGAGGCCAACCCTTTGCCATTACATCAATTTCCTTACTCACGTATGCCATGGGTTACAAGCTGGTCCCTTGGACCTGTGTAAGAACTCCTAGAGCTATTCTTGGTTTTTCTGTGACATATAAAGAAAAGTCTTGCCCTGTTGGCAAGTTTAACACTGGGGCTTGGGTTAGGGCCTTCTTTAGGGTCTGGAAAGCTGCTTCTGCTTCAGGTGTCCATCTTACTAAATGGGTGTTGGCTATCTGAGCTTTCTTAATTAGTGTATATAATGACCTGGCTCTTTTGCCATACCTGGGAATCCGTATTTGACAGAAGCCTGTTATGCCAAGGAATCCTCTTAGTTGCTTTAGTGTTTTGGGATAAGGATAAGCCAGTACAGGCTAAATACATTTCTCACTGAGGGCCCTGGTGCCTTTGAATAATTTTAGCCCTAACTATTTAACCTGCCGTGAGCAGACCTGAGGCTTTGGTTTGGAGACCTTGTAGCCACAGGTGGTGAGGAAATTTAAGAGCATTGGGGAGGCTTGATGGCACAAGGCTTCTGAACAAGTGGCTAAAATTAAATCATCCATGTACCAAAGGACAAGAGTGTCCAGGTATGAGAACTGGCTCAAGACTTGGGCTAAAAGCAAAAAGGTAGATTAACTCAAAAATCTTAAAGTATGGGGCTATTCTGTTAGAAAAAGGTAATTTAACACCAACTACTGATAATTCCCTGAGCCCAACAGATTTCCTAACAGGGGATTTAAATCTTAATTACCATACAAAGGTCTGACCAGACCTAGGAGGAACTCCCTTCAGGACAGGAGGATAGATGGTTCCTCCCAGGTAATTGAGGAAAAAACCACAATGGTTATTCTGTAACTGATGGGGAGACTCTTGTGGAAGCAGAGTTAGAAAAATTGCCTAATAATTGGTCTCCTCAAACATGTGAGCTTTTTGCACTCAGCCAAGCCTTAAAGTACTCACAGAATCAAAAAAGACTACCTCAATCCTGATTCAAAAGGTTACCTACACACTCTCTGAAATGAATTTGCATAAGAACTGTTGTTTATGGGAATGCATCTTGATGGGGCAGCTGGATTGTTATGAAATACTCAGGAACCCAGCCCAGCTCTAGGACTCACCCCAAGCACAAAGGCAATGTTGGGCACGCTGGTAAAGGACCACTAGAATCCAGCCGCCCGAACCCCTTTCTTTGTGGTCAAGAAAGTCAGGAAAAGGTGCAGGACTGCTACATCAGTGAACGTAACTAATTCTATAAGCAGAGGTCATGGGTGGTTACGCACCCTGGAAAGGAATAAGCATTAGGACCATAGAGGACACTGTAGGACTAACGCTCATCGGAAAATGACTAGGGGTGCTGGCATTCCTATGTTCTTTTTTCAGATGGGAAACGTTCCCCCCAAGGTAAAAAATGCCCCTAAGATGTATTCTGGAGAATTGGGATCAATTTGACCCTCAAATGCTAAGAAAGAAAGGACTTATATTCTTCTGCAGTTCCGCCTGGCCACGATATCCTCTTCAAGGGGGAGAAACCTGGCTTCCTGAAGGAAGTATAAATTATAACACCATCTTAGTTAGACCTCTTTTGTAGAAAAGAAAGCAAATAGAGTGAAGTGCCATATGTACAAACTTCCTTTTGATTAAGAGACAACTCGCAATTATGTAAAAAGTGTAATTTATGCCCTACAGGAAGCCCTCGAGTCAGGTAGCCTTCCCTACCCCAGTGTCCCCCTGACTCCTTCCCCAACTAATAAGGACCCCCCTTCAACCAAAACGGTCCAAAAGGACATAGACAAAGGGGTAAACAATGAACCAAAGCATGCCAGTATTCCCCAATGATGCCCCCTCCAAGCAGTGGGAGGAGGAGAATTTGGCCCAGCCAGAGTGCATGTATCTTTTTCTCTCTCAGACTTAAAGCAAATTAAAATAGACCTAGGTAAATTCTCAGATAACCCTGATGGCTATATTGATTTTTAACAAGGGTTAGGATCCTTTGATCTGACATGGAGAGGTATAATGTTACTGCTAAATCAGACACTAACACCAAATGAGAGAAGAACCGCCCTAACTGCAGCCCGAGAGTTTGGCGATCTCTGGTATCTCAGTCAGGTCAATCATAGGATGACAACAGAGGAAAGAGAACCATTCCCCACAGGCCAGCAGGCAGTTCCCAGTGTAGACCCTCACTGGGACACAGAATCAGAACACGGAGATTGGTGCCGCAGACATTTGCTAACTTGCATGCTAGAAGGACTAAGGAAAACCAGGAAGCAGCCTATGAATTATTCAATGATGTCCACTATAACACAGGGAAGGGAAGAAAATCCTACTGCTTTTCTGGAGAGACTAATGGAGGCGTTGAGGAAGTATACCTCCCTGTCACCTGACTCTATTGAAGGCCAACTAATGTCAAAGGATAAGTTTATCACTCAGTCAGCTGCAGACATTAGAAAAAAACTTCAAAAGTCCACCTTAGGCCCGGAGCAAAACTTAGAAACCCTATTGAACTTGGCAACCTCAGTTTTTTATAATAGAGATCAGAAGGAGCAGGCAGAACAGGACGAACGGGATAAAAAAAGGTCACCGCTGGCCGGGCGCGGTGGCTCAAGCCTGTAATCCCAGCACTTTGGGAGGCCGAGACGGGCGGATCACAAGATCAGGAGATCAAGACCATCCTGGCTAACACGGTGAAACCTCGTCTCTACTAAAAAATACAAAAAAACTAGCCGGGCGAGGTGGCGGATGCCTGTAGTCCCAGTTACTCGGGAGGCTGAGGCAGGAGAATGGCGTAAACCCGGGAGGCGGAGCTTGCAGTAAGCTGAGATCCGGCCACTGCACTCCAGCCTGGGCGACAGAGCGAGACTCCATCTCAAAAAAAAAAAAAAAAAAAAAGGCCACCGCTTTAGTCATGTCCCTCAGCAAGCGGACTTTGGAAAAGCTGGACAAATCAAATGCCTAACAGGGCTTGCTTCCAGTGTGATCTGCAAGGACACTTTAAAAAAGATTGTCCAAATAGAAATAAGCTGCCCCCTAGTCCATGCTCCTTATGTCAAGGGAATCACTGGAAGGCCCACTGCCCCAGGGGATGAAGGCCCTGTGAGTCAGAAGCCACTAACCAGATGATCCAACAGCAGGACTGAGGGTGCCTGGGGCAAGAGCCAGTCCTTGCCATCACCCTCACAGAGCCCCAGGTATGCTTGACCATTGAGGGCCAGGAGGTTAACTGTCTCCTAGACACTGGCACGGCCTTCTCAGTCTTACTCTCCTGTCCTGGACGACTGTCCTCCAGATCTATTACTATCCTAGGGGTCCTAGGACAGCCAGTCACTAGATACTTCTCCTAGCCACTAAGTTGTGACTGGGGAGCTTTACTCTTTTCACGTGCTTTTCTAATTATTCCTGAAAGCCCCACTCCCTTGTTAGGGAGAGACATTCTAGCAAAAGCAGGGGGCATTACACACCTGAACATAGGACAAGGAACACCCATTTGTTGTCCCCTCCTTGAGGAAGGAATTAATCCTGAAGTCTGGGCAACAGACGGACAATATGGACGAGCAAAGCATACCTACCCGTCCTGTTCAAGTTAAACTAAAGAATTCCGCCTCCTTTCCCTACCAAAAGCAGTACCCCCTTAGATCTGAGGCCCAACAAGGACTCTAAAAGATTGTTAAGGACCTAAAAGCCCAAGGCCTAGTAAAACCATGCAATAGCCCCCGCAAAACCCAATGGACAGTGGAGGTTAGTGCAAGATCTCAGGATTATCAATGAGGCCATTGTCCCTCTATACCCAGCTGTACCTAACCCTTACACTCTGCTTTCCCAAATATCAGAGGAAGCAGAGTGGTTTACAGTCCTGGACCTTAAGGATGCGTTTTTCTGCATCCCTGTATATCACGACTCTCAATTCTTGTTTGCCTTTGAAGATCCTTCGAACCCAATGTCTCAACTCACCTGGACTGTTTTACCCCAAGGGTTCAGGGATAGCCTCCATCTATTTGATTATCTAGGTTTTAAGACCTATGTGCATTAGGTATTTGTTCTAATGCTCTCCCTCCCCCTTCCCCATCCCCTAACTGGCCCCAGTGTGTGGTGTTCCCCTCCCTGTGTCCATGTGTTCTCATTGTTTTCACTCATAAGCTCCCATCTATGAGCGAGAACATGTGGTGTTTTGTTTTCTGTTCCCGTGCTAGTTTGCTGAGGATGATGGTTTCCAGCTTCATTCATGTACCTGCAAAAGACATTAACTTATTCATTTTTATAGCTACATATTATTCCATGGTGTATATGTGCCACATTTTCTTTATCCAATCTATCATTTGTGGGCATTTGGCTTGGTTCCAAGTCTTTGCTATTGTAAATAGTGCTGCAATAAACATACAGGTGCGTGTGTGTGTGTGTATGTGTTTGTTTGTTGTTTTTGTTTGTTTTTTGTTATTTTGAGACAGAGTCTCACTCTGTTGCCCAGGCTGGAGTGCAGTGGTGCAATCTCGGCTCACTGCAAACTCCACCTTCCAGGTTCATGCCTTTCTCCTGCAGCAGCCTTCCAAGTAGCTGGGACTACAGGCGCCAGCCACCATGCCCAGCTATTTTTTTTTTTTTTTTTTTTTTGTATTTTCAGTAGAGATGGGGTTTCACCATGTTAGCCAGGATGGTCTCGATCTCCTGACCTCGTGACCTGCCCTCCTTGGCCTCCTAAAGTGCTGGGATTACAGGCATGAGCCACCGCGCCTGGCCCATGTATCTTTATAGTAGAATGATTTATAATCCTTTAGGTATATACCCAGTAATGGGATTGCTGAGTCAAATGGTCTTTCTGGTTCTAGATCCTTGAGAAATTGCCACACTATCTTCCATAATGGTTTAACTAATTTACACTCCCACTAACAGTGTAAAAGCATTCCTTTTTTCTCCACATCCTCTCCAGCATCTGCTGTTTCCAGACTTTTTAATGACTGCCATTCTAACTAGCGTGAGATCGTATCTCATTGTGGTTTTGATTTGCATTTCTCTAATGACCATATTATAAGCTTTTTTTCATATGCTTTTGGCACATAAATGCCTTCTTTTGAGAACTGTCTGTTCATATCCTTCGCCCACTTTCTGAACTAGAAAAAACTACTTTAAATTTCATATGTAACCCAAAAAGAACCCATATAGCCAAGACCATCCTAAGCAAAAAGGACAAAGCTGGAGGTATCATGCTACCTGACTTCAATCTGTACTACAATGCTACAGTAACCAAAACAGCATGGTACTGGTACAAAAACAGAAATATAGACCAATGGAACAGAGGCTTCAGAAATAATGCCACACATCTACAACCATCTGATCTTCAACAATCCTGACAAAAATAAGCAACGGGGAAAGGATTCCCTGTTTAATAAATGGTGCTGGGAAAACTGGCTAGCCATATGCAGAAAACTCAAACTGGACTCCTTCTTTATACCTTATACAAAAATTAACTCAAGATGGATTAAAGACTTAAACAGAAAACCTAAAACTATAAAAATCCTAGAAGAAAACCTGGGCAATACCATTCAGGACACAGGCATGGGCAAAGACTTCATGACTAAAATACCAAAAGCAATTACAACAGAAGACAAAATTGACAAATGGGATCTAATTAAACTAAAGAGCTTCAGCTCATCCAATGAAACTATCATCAGAGTGAACAGGCAACCTACAGAATGGGAGAACATTTTTGCAATCTATCCATCTGACAAAGATCTAATATTCAGAATCTAAAAGGAACTTAAACAAATTTACAAGAAAAAAAAATCAAAACTTCTGTTTTTAAAACCATCAGATCTCATGAGACTCACTATCACAAGAACAACGCAGGAAAGACCTGCTCCCATAATTCAATCATCTCCCACCAGGTTCCTCCCATGACGTGGGAATTGTGGAAGTTACAATTCAAGATGAGCTTTGGGTGGAGACACAGTCAAACCATATAATTTACTTCTTTACTTGCCACAAATTCATCTTTTTTCATGTCTCAACAACTCTGGAGACCTTATCCTACTCCTCAACATGAGCTAATTTGAAAAACGGCTCAAAGATCCATAAATCTTCTGTATTGATCACAGAGAGAGAGGAACACTGATTGCAATACCAGATAGTGGTAGCTGAAAGAAAAGGAATTGTGCCCGAGGTTGAAAAATAGCATTTATTTATTTAAAAGCAATCAAACAAATACCCAAACACATATACCAATACATCTGAGTGACTACTATGTGTCAAGCAATTGTAATAGTGCATAATGTATTCTCAAGCTGATCTCTAAAAATCACCAACTGAGTTTTCACCAGTTAGAGTTCTATGACAGATGTTACTTTCCAACGTAATGCTAGAAAGATTTTAAAAATTAACTCTCTGGAACCTGCATTTTTAAATTTTTATTCCTCTCATATTCATCACATCCATGATAGAAGCCTCTTATGATAGACATCAAATTGTGTAAAATTCCTGTGTGCTTCTTCCCAAATCTAGTGCATGGGGAGATATGTTATTGGCAGCACAGACTAGAATAGTGAATGGCATTGTCCATGAAAGTATCACTATGGTTTTATAATTCAAGATCATTTTACTTTCAATACTTGTGAGCTAGTCTAGGAATGAATAGTACAATATACTGTGGTGTTTAAGTTTCCATAATATAAGTGACACATTGTTTTGCGATTGCCAGATAGATAGAAAAATAGATATATCTTATTCTTTCTATTCATTTAAGGTATTTGAAGGCAGTATCTGGGACAACTTAGATGCAAATTAGTTTGTTGACAAGTGACTAGAGATTTTAATGTTTCTATTATGTCTTTTCCCAAATAGCAGTTAATGTGCTCCATTCAATTTAATTCTTAGGTACTGTGGTGGTCATTAGGGTTCTTTGATAACTATTAATTGTTCTCCCAACTTCTGGCACATAGAAGGGCTGAAATTAGTGGCCCTTTATGGGTAGGGCCATTTCAATGAGTTGTGAGTAGAAGAGATATGTGTCACTTCTAGACTGGAATATTTAATTGTCCATATAATACTTTGTAGAGCTCCTTTTTATCTGAATAGAACTTCTTGCCAGCATGCATTAAAGGTGTAGCGCAAGTGAGCAATAAACCTTTGTTGTTTAATAGAACAGAGATTCAGGTGGTATTTGTTACCATAAACTTTTCTGACAAATACAAATGCTATTTTGAAGTACTACTTGATAGTATCTAATGTCATATAAGGCATACTAGATTATATACTCATGAGAGTCAATGACAACATTTATCACTTTGTTTTTATTCTTCCAATTGTGACATCTCTACATTGACCCTATTTTGAGAACATTAGTCAAAAGCACTAATGAAATGAAAATATTTTCATAATTTTTCACTTGATCCTGGTAAGCATGGCTCTCTTTGCACTCTTTTCTAGGTGTTTTCTTAAAATTTTGATTTTTAAATCAGCAAATTTAATCCACCCACCCTTTCAGTTTGCCTAAACCTTACATAGTAATGTGGTAAATAAAATATACAGTTCTACTCTGTAATTTTGAGAGAGTCAAAGGGACTTAACTTGTACTTTGTTTCAACTTTTATACCACTCAATCATAATTAATTTTGATGATTTGTGGCTAAATGAGAAGCAATGGGTAGCTCTGCAGGAAAGGAAAAGGATAAGAGCACCTAACAAAGTTCCCTATAGGTAATCCCAATCTAATTTAAAGCACACTTGATATGTAGCAATAGACCCCGGTACAATGGCAGGTGATTCTCCAAACAGAATAAAAGTAGCAGTTGTATCCCTGCCCAGACTCAGTAAATTTGTATGAACATGGTGCTTTTCATTAGGCAATCAATAATATATTTTATTGGTTCCAGAACACTGCACAAAACCCACTAGAAGTCATCTCACTCCACTGTTTTGAGTGTGAACACTACAATTAAGCAAAGAAAAAAATAAATTAGTTTTTCTGAAATCTGGAGGTTTTCTAGTTGTAAAAACCCAATTACAAATTAGCAAGCTGTGAATAATCAGATTAAAAAAATAATCAGGGACAAAGCAGCAAGTGTTTCACTTATAAAAAATCTGCAAAGACTCACAAAGTTAGTTCTATGGTAATTGATGGAAAATGGAAATATCAATGATATTACATTGAATCATAATTTTTTAGCCTCAAATATCAATAGTTTTACTGTATATATACGTATCCTTGAAATTTCTTATTTTCTGTTAAGGAAGTGTAGAGATTTTGTAGGGATGCATATGCCAAATTAAAATCGTTTTTATATGTTTGAAATTCAGATTATTTGCTAACAAAAGATTATGAAGTATTTGCATATATATAAATATAACATGAAATAATATTACAAAACTAAGACTAAATATATTGGTAATATCAGCAAATATCAGATAACCTAATAAAAACACAGCTTTTCAGATTGGCTGAAAATTTTAACATTATACATGAAACACCATAATACAAAGAGATTCAGCACCATTACAGTTAAAAAGTATACCAAAAACAAACACACACATACATACAATAGAAAGAAAGCCAGAATTTTGATGCTGATATCTGATGAGGTAAAATACTGTTGTGAATGCATAAAAGAAAAAAATCACATCTCATGATGCTAAAAGTTACAGATTATAATGATGACAGTTATTGATATTTGTACAGCAACAAGTCGTAGGAGGCCAACACTATACTTACAAAAAGAAATATGCAGAAATATGTTAATAACAGTAGAATTTAACCCAGCTCTTATAATACAAGACTGATTAAGTGGATAAAGAGAAAGTATGTAAAAGAACTAACAATTAATATTACAGGCGTGAGCCACTGAGCCCAGCCAAAATAACTTTTAAAAAACCCTTCCTGCAAAAAATACATTAGACTTAAAGATTTTACAGAGTAATTCTACCCAATCATTAAGACAAGATCATTCCAATGTTAAACTGTTCCTGATAATAGAAAAAGAAAGGCATTTCTCAAATTATTTTATGATAAAAATATGTATCTAAAATATTGAAATAAATATAACAAAATAATATTTACAGAGCCGGGCATGGTGGCTCATGCCTGTAATCCCAGCACTTTGGGAGGCCAAGATGGGCAAATCACGAGGTCAGGAGATCAAGACCATCCTAGCTAACACGGTGAAACCCCGTCACTACTAAAAATACAAAAAAAAATTAGCTGGGCATGGTGGTGGGCGCCTGTAGTCCCAGCTATTCAGGGAGGCTGAGGCAAGAGAATGGCATGAATCTGGGAGGCAGAACTTGGAGAGAGCAGAGATGGCGCCACTGCACTCCAGCCTGGGTGACAGAGCAAGGCTCCGTCTCAATAACAACAACAACAAAAAAAATTACAGCCCAATCCCACTTGTGAATATTTATGCAAATATTTTTTTAAAAAAGAATCAAGAGTACATTAATAGAATTAATCCCCTATTAGAAAGTATTTTAATAAAATCTTTTACATTAATAGAACCAAGAAGAAAAACCATCTGATAATTTTTACAGCAGCAGACCTTTTGCTTGACAAAATCCAACATCCACTTGTGTCAAAAAACCCTGAATTAAATAATTGATTAATAAGTCTTAACAGAATAATATAACTATAATAAATATACCTCAGCCCTGAAGTAAATAAGCATTCTATTTAATGTAGAAAACAAAGGCATTTCTAGTAAAATAAGAAACAATGCAATATGGTATTGTCTCTACTACCAATTGATCTTATCTTGCATTTACTAGTCACTAAAGTTTGACAATAAATGACGTTAAAGACATACATATAAAAAACAATAGATAGAAGTATCTCTATTTGTCTTACCTCAAAGGTGGTATATCTAATAATTTCAAACCATTTACACTCATATCTGTTTTGCTTTTTCAAATGACTATAAGCCCTTTGAGGACTTGAACTGCTTCATTCTTCCAGTACACAACAAACCTAATACATATGATAATGCCTCCATAACTTGTTAACACATATAGATAATGACATTGTTGACTAACATTTTTTACTTTTTATTTTCTGAAATGGAGTTTTGCTCTTGCCACCTAGGCTGGAATGCAATGGTGCGATCTCAGCTCACTGCCACCTCCGCCTCCTGGGTTCATGAGATTCTCCTGCCTCAGCCTCCCAAGTAGCTGCGATTACAGGCGTCAGCCACCATGCTCAGCTAATTTTTGTATTTTTAGTAGAGACAGGGTTTCACCATGTTGGCCAGACTGGTCCCAAACTCCTGACCTCAGGTGATCCACCCACCTCAGCCTCCCAAAGTGCCGGGATTACAGGCGTGAGCCACCGCACCTGGCTGACTAACATTTTTAATATTCCAGAACAAGGACAAAAAAGCAAATATTGGACATTTGATATGTTTGATAAGGACCATAATTACTTTTGTTGATTTTCATGATGATCTTTATTTCTGAGACTGAGAAATTTGAAATATTAAGTATTTTTCATAAACAGCTTAACATGCAGAGATGAAGAGTAAAGAAGGCCTCTCTTTGGAAAGAATGTCTTCTACTAATTAGCAGGAAACCACTTACATAAAAATACCCTAGAAATGTAGTTTTTACTTGAGTAGATTCCCAAGCAGAAGTCCCGCTTTGACTAGATAAAAATGCATTAACAAATAGAATATTTGAAAATTTCAAGTTATTCCTGTATAGCTTTTAATAGCACCTCAGTAAGATACCAAGATCTTGAATTCAGTATTCAGATATTGATAAACTGAGTTTGCCATGCTGTGATTTGAAACACAAGATTTCATAACAGCTCACAGAGGCAAAAAAGACTTAACAACTTCCACATTCTGTTTTCTGTGGTGGAATCTTCTCTGAATATCCCCAGGCCACTGTTCTTGTTTATTTCTGTAAAACAAGATTATTTTAGCTTGTGAGAGAAGAAGAGCTTCACTTAATGAACATCATTTGGAGAATACTGTTGTGAGGTGTTTGATTCCGATTGACTGTAAATGTTTCAGCTAGTCACCAGAGGCTATAGACTCACACACAGCTCCACACATGCACATCTAAACTCCTTGATGAGAACAAATAAAAGAATCCTGTTGTGTTAACCACTTTTTATGAAGAAAGCCAATTACAGTTAATTCTGCATTGCTCATTCTATCGTTTGTGGAATATTCAGGCAATTGTTTAAACACTCGTAAGCTTGAAAATGAAAACACTGGGTTTTAATCCAGGCTCTATCACTTACAGGGAGAGTTTAAGAGGAAGTAAATTGCACAAACAGAACTAGAAAGAGAAATAACACTGATACCCTCAGGTTGGTGTAAAGATTAAATAAGGCATCATGTACACAGTTATTTAAATTTTGAAGCCCTATGCAAGTTTTAGTTATTGTTATTAAAACGTCTTTTCAGCTTTGTTGGAAAGTATGCCAAGA
Organism: Trachypithecus francoisi; assembly: GCF_009764315.1. Classification (NCBI taxonomy): domain Eukaryota; kingdom Metazoa; phylum Chordata; class Mammalia; order Primates; family Cercopithecidae; genus Trachypithecus; species Trachypithecus francoisi. Next base: position 84,907,194 of record NW_022681469.1, on the reverse strand, counting down.
TTTCAAAGGTAAGTACCTATAGAGAGGAGAGGAAGTATCTGTTTGCCAGGACTGCCATAACAAAATAGCACAAAGTAGGTGACTTAACCAACAGAAACTGATATCTTCACAGATCTAGGGATAGAATTCCAAGATCGAGGTGCTAGTAGGGCTGGTAAGGCCTCTGTCATTCACTCATAGATGACCACCTTTCATTGTGTCCTCATATGATCCTCCCTCTGTGTCTACCTATGTCCCATAAGGATCCCTGGCATAAGGATGAGGGTCATATCCCTATGTATTATAAGAATGTCTGTCACATTGGATTAGGGTCCATCCTCATGACCTCATTTTAACTTAACTACCTCTCTAAAGATCCTATCTCCAAAATGTAGTCACATTCTAAAGTACTGGTGGTTAGGATTTCAACACATGAATTTGAGGAGTCTTGAAAGGAGACATGACCAAATTTTGCTCATTACAAAGACTTTCAGGATTATCAGGGATAAAGGAAAATGGCAAGTAAACTGGTTACCGATTCCCTACAAGGTCACTCAGACAACCTGAAGCACAGTTTAGGATTGAAAGCCTTGAAGGCAAGAGCCATACATGGACATTTTTGGAATCTCAAATAGCTTAGAGTGCCGGACACAGAAGAGGCACTCTGCTGCTGCTTGTTGGATGTGTAGAGTCCAAGTAAACTCAGGACTCATTTGGGTAACTGTTCATATATCAATGTATTTATAAATAATAATTGGTCTTTCTATATTAATATATTGATACACCAATATATCATATATTAACAAATATATATTAATATTTACAATTTTTAATATATGATACATGATGGTTATATAGTATCTAACATGCCATGTAATACTATATTAATATACATATATTTATATATGTATATACTAATATGTAGAAGTATAAAGGCCAATTACTAGAAATGTGCCATTTGAATGAGAGATAATAAGTATTTAGCATTTCAAGAAGAGAAAGGGAAGTTTCATTCAAGTAATAGTCGGGAGATAAAATCTGCAAAATTGGAGAATGTTTTGGATATGAAAGTTCATAAAAGTTAAGAATTGCTTCTACATTTCAGGCTTGCATAACTGAATGCATGGATGTGCCATTTCTTAAAATGGAGAACACTGGGTGTAAGTAAGTTGTAGGAAAAAGCTCTTGAGTTCAGTTTTGAACATGATAATCTTGAGATGCAGTTGAGATTACCAAGTGGCTATTTCAAATAAATAATGGTATATAAGTCACTGAAATAACAAGCTCCTCTTAGCTAGAGAATTGTATTTTTAAATGATTATGTATAGTTGTTAATTTTAGGCTTGCACAATTGAACATCTAGTCTGTTCAGGAGTACAGCAATAATTTTAAAAAGTTAATCTCTGGTCTCAGTCTAGTGAGGAAATAGATATTAATCAAATAATCACACAAGTAAGTGTAAAAGGAAACCGGTGATAATAACTGTGAAGTTAGCAAGAAACTGCTTATATAAAAACTGTGAAGCAGTCCATTGGATTTAGTGGGATTAATGTTATTGATGTTATTGATGATCACCCTTCACAAATTCCTCCCACAATGATCACTGAAACTCCCCACGAGCACTGGTGTAGGCTGAAGTAAAGGTAGTAGGTAAAGAGGTGGTTTGTGTACGTATATATACATATGCACCTTTTTGAAAGGTTTGGATTTAAGAATGGGAAGAAAATTGACAGCATGTAGGCAGAAGAGAATATTAGTTCAAATGAAGGAATTATGACTTTAAAAAAAATGGCATGTATTCTGAGAAAGTTTACAAACTCATAGAAAGAACACAGCTGAGAGAGAGAGGAGATATCTACAATAATAGATAGGAATGCTGATAAGTTGTAAAGAGATAGGCTAGAAAACCTAATCGAAGAATTTGGTCTTAGATAGGAGGAGAGGTGCTCCTGTTTGTGGCAGGACAGAAGGAAATTAGTATGGGTGCAGGTGTCAGGGGGCTTGTAGTATCCTTTCCTTTCCAGTGAGCCTTTTGAGAGTGTCATGTGAAGACCTCTATTTTTAAAATTTTTGTTTTGAAATAAGGGTACAATCACAGTAGTTACCAAAAAATCTTTTTACTGTGCTTTGTATTCTTTTAATTCTTTTTTATTGATCCCTGATAGGTGTACGTAGTTTCAGGGTGCATGTAATAAGTTAAATACATTCATATAATTTGTAAATATCAAATCAATGTATTTACAATATCCATCCATCATCTTAAATACGTATTTTCTTTATGCTGAACCATTTAAATTATTCTCTTCTATTTTAAAATACATAATAGGTTATTGTAAATTGTAGTCATAGTACTGATTTATCTAACACTAGATCTTATTTCTTCCATCACACCTTATATTTGTACTACAAATCTTCTCTCTTCATGGGATTGTTTTTTGTTTTTTTTTTTCTTACTTCCCGCATGTGAGTGAGAATATGTGATATTTGTCTTTTTGTGCTTGGCTTATTTCACTTAACATAATGACCTCCTGTTCCATCTACATTACTGATAACGTCTTATATAACCAAAGTACAATGATTAAAATCCAAAAACTGGCATTGGCACAATATTATTAACTAAAATATGGGCTATATTCAGATTTTACCAATTGTTGTCTAGTTCATTCAAATTTTATCACATGTGTAGATTCATTTGAACACCACCACAAACCAGGAAACAGAACTGAGCCATCACCCCAAAGAAACTCTCTCATCCTCCCCCATTGTAGTCCCAGCAACCACCCTTCATCCTAGTTCCTGGCAATCACCCATCTTTTCCTCATTACTACAATTTTGCCTTATTAAGATTATTATATAAATAGACTTATACAATATAAAACCTTTTGAGATTGTTTTTCCACTCAGCACAATGCCCTTGAGATCCATCCCAGCTGTCACATTCAACAATTGTTTGTTGTTTTTTGTTGCTCAACAGTATTCCACTATATGGATAAAGGACAGTTTGTGTATTCATTTACCCATTGAAAAACATATGAGCTGCATTTTTGGCTATTACAAATAAAATTACAATGAACAATGAAAAATTTTGTGTGAACATAAGTTCTCATTCCTTTATGGTAAATATCCAGGCATGGGATTACTAGGTTATATGGTACATATATGCTTATAAAGAGAGTCAAATTGTTTTCTAGTTAAGATGATCTAAAAGTGAAATAGAAGATGGGGGGACAGGATTGTAGGGAAAAATACTTGAGAAGGGTAGAATAGTTTTCAAATATATGCTGGTTTTTATATCAAACTGATATTTACTTTCCATGGAGATTTTCCAAACATTCTTCCATCAAAAACATGTATACACATAGAATATATTCAAATAGTGTCCCATTTTAAGAGGTACATACATGCCTACCGAGAGCTTGTTGTGTGTCTTTGTACACTCATATTTATCACAGTATAAATGCAGAAGCCAAAGAAAATGGCTCCGCTTAAAGAGATATAAATGATTGCAAAACTACTTTCTAAAAATGATACACAGATTTTATTTGTTTATATCGTCACCACATATTTGTGGCACCTAAATATTGTAGCCAGCCTGAAGAACAATGGGTGATGTGTTTATCTGCATATGTATTTATTTGATATATATTATTTAATTACTATAAGATACTATATCTTTTATGCTTATTAATTACATTTATCAATTATAAAAATGATAACTGGGTCAGGCGTGGTGGCTCCCGCCTGTAATCCCAGCACTTTGGGAGGCCGAGGTGGGCAGATCACGAGGTTAGGAGATCAAGACCATCCCGGCTAACATGGTGAAGCTCCATCTCCACTAAAAATACAAAAAAAAAAAAAGTTAGCTGGGTGTGGTGGTGGGCACCTGTGGTCCTAGCTTCTTGGGGGGCTGAGGCAGGAAAACAGCATGAACCTGGGAGGTGGAGCTTGCAGTGAGCCGAGATCACACCACTGCACTCCAGCCTGGGCGACAGAGCAAGACTCCATATCAAAAACAAAACAAAAAAAAAGACAACTGTATTTAAATAATGAGAAGATGTTGAGCTTATTTTAGCCTAACGTCAATTTTTCAGGTACAGCTAAAGCTGTAAACTTAGCAATTAAAATGCTTTCGGGGAAGACAACACTACAAGTGTCCTCAGGTTTAGAATGTGTCTTCACTCAGTGCTCACTGATGCTCAAAAAGCACTTTGCTTTTCAACATGAATGTTTCAATTGAATGTATAAGCAGTTCTTTACCCTGACAATAAGATATATGTTAGGACAATAACCACTTATTGTCTATATTAAAGGCACTGAAGTTTAGAGAAAAAAATTTAATAGCTTTCTTTTATCTTGTTTACTTTTTGTTGATACATATTAGATGTACCTATTTGGGGTAAATGTATAATTTAATACATTCATATAATCAAATCAGGGTAATTGGGATATCTACAAATATTTATATTTTCTTCATGCTAGAAATATTCAAATTATTCCCTTCTAGCTATTTTGAAATGTACAGGGAGTGAGTGGTCACTCCTACAGAGGCACAGTCTTGTACCTTTCCCAGGCTTCTTGTTCTGCTCTCCCCCCAGGCTTTATGTTTACTAACCATCTTGTGGCTCACAGAAATCCTGTTTCCACAAATTTCTCCCAGTCCAAAGTAGTGCAAAATGAAGATTTTTTTCTCATATCTAGAACATTATTCCATGTAAAAATTCATCTTTCTGAGTTCTTCCATAGGACAGAGAAGATTCAATGTAAATTTTGTTTTGGAAGATTCCTCTGGAATTCCCACCATTCCCTAAGGTAGATGTTAAAATTTACATTTATACTGGGAGACATACATATATATGCACCAGGGCATATCCACATACATCTCAACATATTCCTGTGCTTCAGATATGTGTGTCTGTATTAGACTTTAAACATCTATTCAGAATATTTTGCCTTTTTACTATTTTCATTTTTGAAGGGATTTTAATATGTATTTTAATCCTGCAATATCCCAATTGTGGATAAGATGAAACAAAGGTATCTCTGACTAAGAAAAACTTGAACTAAGTTTCTTAATGAGGAAAAAAGTTGATATATATGATGTCATCTCCCTATATCATCTATGCCAACAAGCAGAACAGAAATACAATACAACTCAGGCAGTACTGGAAAGCCATTTGTTAGCTATTTTCAGCTTCAGAGAATGGAGCCAAATCTATGAGGTTGGAATGCATTAGTAAAGTCCTAAAAGCTTCATCAAGAGTTTTGCTTTGACATGAATATTTGGCTTTCCTAATATCCAAATGAAAGGTGAGGGATAGCAATCCAATTGGAATAGCATAATGTAGCTTCCTATATACCCTATATTTACAATTTACTTTGTAAAAGATCTCCTAGCTATTGAAGAAAGAGCAACTAAAATCAGCTTTAGAGTCAAACAGCAGGGGGTGGGGGGTGGTGCGGGGGCAGCAGTAATGTCTATCAGCCAATTTATTATTTGAGGCCAGCTCATTTCCTCTATCTGAAAGGAATGCAGACAGATAATGCAAATAGAAAAATTATGTCTCTATGGATTTTAGAGTCATTGCTAATCTAAATAAGCAACCAAACTTTTGGCAAAAGAAACAGAAGTTTTGAATCTGTGGTTCTTGAATCTCTGCATCATCCATAGATAGGAAGCCAGGAAGCCAGATTCTGGTAGAAATATATGAAAATTCACTGGGTTTGCTCACATACATGCATTTATTTACAGAGAAATTCCAGATTTCCAAAAAGATCTATGATGCAGAAAGTTTCAGAACCATTGCTTTAGAGAACAATTACTATTTCTTTGTTCCTTCCATACTTTGATGTACAAGACTTTCAATATAATTTAAAGTGAATTAAAAAATCATAAACTGAAAGATAAAAGGGACTTTAGCAGTCACTGTAACCAGCCTTCCAAAAGTTTGCTGAATTCTGATTCTCAATTCCGTATTAACTAATCAAGAAATCACTCTAAGATAAAGTCATAAAACTCTTCCTTAAAGGATGATACAGCAAATATTTTAGGCTTTTGGAGACAAGAGAGAACATCAAGGATCTTATATAGATATAAACTATTTAAAGCATAACTATTTAAAATTGTAAAAACAAAAATAGTCAGTGTACCCAATTTTGCCTGCAGTTTATTGGACTCTGCTTTATGAGGACAATTCAACCTTTACAATATTAGAAAAATTTTAGCTTCATGACATACATTGACAGAATTATTTAAATTTTAAAGAAAGAGAGGCCTTCTTTGCAGAACCTTTAATTAAAATTTGTTCAAGTGTCACACTACCTCAAAGATCTTTTTCTGTAAAATACTTACATAAATTTGTATTTTTGCCTGCCTTCCCATCAGATTTATGACTGTTGGTCTATGCTTATTTCATCAGTGTTTCTCTAACACTTGTTACATTGCCTTCCATTCAATAACTACTTATTAAGTGAATGAATAAAATAAACATACCTTTTAATCATAGCTGCAAAATTTCATAAATTTATTGTAGATACCCTATTTCAAAGAAAAGAAACTGATTATGTATATTTGTTTTACAGTCATCAATTTTTGTGTCTCCACATAAATAGAAAAGTAGAATTATGTTTTCATCTAATAAGAAGAATATGTTTTAAGAATGTAGCATAGCCTCTGAACTTACATGACTGGGGTTCAAAATCCATCTTTACCAAGTTGGCTATACAACTTGGGCAAATTACTTATATCCTCTGAACCTTAATTTCCTTTCATAAAATACAGGGATTAAAAACAGTATCCATTTCATAAGATATTGTGAGAATTAATAATATAAAATATAATGACAGTAATTATAGAGCCTGAAACATAATATGCATTCAAAGAATTGCTATTATGCATACTACTGATTTGGTGATAAATTACATGTTTGCATAGGTTTGCCACTGTGATAACTTTTTCTATTTAGGTTTACATTTTTAGAATATATGCAACAAAGAATTATAAAACAGACCAATTAGATACAATCAATGCAGAACTCAAATTTTGTCATAAGCTTTTCAACAAATATTTATTGCATATGTGCACATTAGAACAAGCTCTTTTCTGCAAACATTGTTTCTTGATTTCACTATCTTCATTTTAAAAATACAATTACATGTGTTACCAAATTTGAAATTTTTTCCCTACTGCTGCTACTCACTTTGATAACTTAAATCCTCCATTTGTTTTCCCCCAAATATAAATGGAAAAAAATGGACGCATTCTGACCTCCGTAGAGGCATATGATCGTTAAAATGTAGTTTAAAGTTTAGATACCACAGACATTTCCAAAGACACTTTTTGTCTTTTATGCTGGGGATAGAAGCTTTTTGATGAAGTATTTATTTTAAGTATCTATAGGCTTTTATCCATATGAGTATGATATCATTTTGTTCCTGCTATAACCATTTGTTTATTCTTTTAATTGTTCCACTATGAAAAAATTTGATGAGTGCAAAAAACAAACAAAAAAAAACCCATAAGTTCCTGTATGGCCTCTTGTCCAGAAGTAAAGCCTTGCTTAATCATTGTAATTCACTGAATACACAACTGACAGTGTACCAGGCTGAAGATGTTGCCAAATGATCTATGCATGTTGAAAAGTATGCCAGCTTAAACCTTGATGGATTATTATCAATCCTCTAAGGGAGTACCAAATTTTCAGTGGACACCTGACAGCCATTAAGCAAGTCTAGCTGCCTAGAAATACTCAGTTCCTAAGGCTGATGGAATGTCTGTACTTAGTGGAGCTGATGACATTCTGTGTCTAGCCCATTTTTCATCACTAGTGGAGTGGCACATGATTTCATAATTGGTTCAGTATTATTCACTTTCCCTTATGTGGCTATGAACAGGAAAACAATAAAACAGCTGGAAACTGATTTGAAATGTAATGTTCGTATTCTGAGAAACACTTTACTTCAGTGTACATGCTGCCCCAAGCATCTCTGAAGGAGTCAACCAGGAAATGTGCCTTAGTGGTGATTACTTTGTCTTTATGAAAATGCACATACAGAATAAAGTTGCAATAAACTGGATTAAAGAGTTGGCCAAATATTAGGAGCTGATATATTTAAAAAGAATAAACACACAATTTAGCCTCAAAAGAAAATATTCACACAGAGGTTTAGTTATAATACGAAGATGATGATTAAAATTAAATTTGGCCACTTTTTAGTACTATATCTATGGATGCACTAACAAAGATATGGAAAACTGACAAAGCTGTAGAAACATATTTCGATAGATAGCAGTTTGTTTCTTTAAACATTTTAATCTCCCTCTTAAACTGACATTGAATCCACTCGATTCAATTCAATAAACACATCAAAGGCTTTCCATGTGTCAGGCACCAGTAAACATGTTGGGAGCCAAAAAAATAAAAAGAGGGAAAATTCTTTCCCCCATGTATCCAATTATTAAGGCATCATAAAAATGATACAAATTATATACATAACCCTGAAATGTGAGTGACTAAAAATCAAGGACTACACAAATTTTATGTTAATATATTTAATGTCTAGCAATGAGTTCAAACAGATCCTCAATTAATATCTGTATTATGAAAGAAGAATTATAACTCTTATTAGGAAAAAGATGGTGCTGATATAGACCAAAATCTCTAGAGTTACTTGATTATTGGAGGCTTCTTATACATGGGGGAAATGAGAATGCCACTGATTCAACGGAACAGTCTTTTTTTAGTAATTTCCCCCAGACCCATTCCTCTTGTTTATCACCAACATTAAGTTGATTGTCAGGTGGCCAGGAATCTCTCACTTCTGCAGTATTTTCCTCATAATTCTACATTTTAGCCACTGTTATAAGAAAAGCTAATTTCATAGAACTACTGGGAAACAAAAGACTGTTTTGTTGTTGTTGTTGTTTGAGACGGAGTCTCGCTCTGTCATCCAGGCTGTAATGCATACTGCAAGCTCCACCTCCCAGGTTCACGCCATTCTTCTGCCTCAGCCTCCTGAGTAGCTGGGTCTACAGGTGCCCACCACCACGCCGGGCTAATTTTTTGTATCTTTAGTAGAGACAGGGTTTCACCATGTTAGCCAGGATTGTCTCCATCTCCTCACCTCGTGATCAGCCCACCTCGGCCTCCCAAAATGCTGGGATTACAGGTGTGAGCCACCATGCCCAGCCAAAAGACTGTTTTTGAATTTTAGTGATAGAGAGTTTACTGCCTTCAGCTACTTTAACATTCAATACAGCCAGAGCTTCCCCACTAAACGAGTAGAGCATGGATCCAACAGCCAGGAAGAACACTTGGATTTTGTAGGATATGAAAATCCTGATGGCTGAAGCAGGGTATGTAGGGATCCAGTTGATCATGGATAGTAAGGACAGTGGTAATAATCACTGAGCATATCTTTTAAATATTAGGGTAGATAATCTCAAGATATTTATTTTCCGCTAATGATGTTTTACATAGGATTTTTGTTCCAAAATTTAATGTACTTGTTCAATATATGTAACAAAGCACACACAAATGTGCACATACACACATGCATGTGTACACACACACATACTATGTAGTTGTAGGCTTAATGTCCATTCAAAAAAGAAACTCTTAAAATATATTCACAAATGATAAAAGACTATGGCTTTGGGGACAGCCAGTTTCTCTTTCAAACTTTCAGGTATCATTCTCTAAAAAGCTCTTTGATACCACATATAAACTGAGTTACATAAAGTAATAAAATTAAGGTATCGTTTGAGGATTTATTTTTGGTGGGGGAGGGCAGCCTCCTAAGCCAGAGTAGTCTCAGCGACTCCTTCATTTGGGATTTTCTGATGAAAATGGCAGAATTGTGAAGGGTCATCTGGGGGTAATCAAGTAGTTATTTTGCAAGTAGTCGCTTTATTTGTGGGTGGTCAAATGGATAAAATTCCAAATGGCAAGATGAGAATGGCAAAAGAACTCCTGGCGAAAAAACTATATGAGCATAAGCACAGAGTAAGCAAGAAAGCACGTCATGTTCTGCAAATGTGGATATGCTACCTTGAGTTTCCCAGAAGGTTTGTATTGGGAAATTTTAAGACTGATCATATATGTTAATATAAACTTAAGAAGAACCTAAGTTTGTGAGTTATGGAGTATGGATCTATTGGAAAATAAGTGAGGAGGCATTGAAGGTGGTTAAATAGAGTGCTGACATCATTTAGGCAAATAAGTAAGACAGTAGCAATCAGGATATGTTGAAATGGTTTAATTATGGAAAGATAAACACTTAAACATGTTAAAGCACTATTGAGGGCAACTTGTTATGAAATTACTATTAAATATGCCTGCCTGTTTTTTTTCCTGTATTTAGCTCTTTAAATATTTCACTTATTAGTGAACTATGAACACACACATTTATATGTATGCATAAATAGTACTTTTGTACCCATTAACCAACTCCTTCTTTTCCTCCTCCCCACTATCTTTCCCAGTAACAACCATTCTATTCACTACCCCCATGTGATCATTTTTTTTAACTTCCCCATATGAGTGAGAACACACAAACAACATTTGTCTGTGTCTGGCTTATTTCACACAATGTAATGTCCCCCCGTTCCATACATGTTGCAAATGACAGGGTTTTGTTTTTTATGGCAGAATAATATTTTGGTGTGTGTGTATATATATACACTTTTTCTTTATCCATTCATTCATTGATGAACATTTAGGTTGATTCCATGTCCTAGCTATTTTAAATAGTGCTGCAATAAACGTGGGAGTGCAGGTATCTCTTCAATGTACTGATACACTTTCTTTTGTAGGTATACCCTGCGCTGGCATTGCTGGATTGGTTAATGGGTACAAAAAGATAGAAAGAATAAGATATAGTGTTTTATTACCCAATAAGGTGACTATAATTAACAATAATTTATTATATATTTCAAAGAAACTAGAAGGGTAGATTTGGAATGTTTCTGACACAAGGAAATGATAAATATTTGAGGTGCTTGATATTCTACTTATCCAGATTTGATCATTACACATTGTATGCTTCTATCAAAATATCATGTGTAGCCCATAAATATGTTCTACCATTAAGTATCCATAAAAATTCCTTCTTCTTTCTTGCTTTCTTTCTGGCTTTCTGACTTTAAATCTTACTTTCAAACTCTCCTGCTTTCTTTTTTCCTTTCGTTAAACTCAGCGTCATTCATGGCTGTTATAATCAACTTCCTTTTTAAGTAAATTTCATATCCATCTATGACAGTAAGTTGTGAGATCTGTGGAGACACACTAACAAGATCGTCTTAAAGCTCATTAATGCTCAGTAATAGCCCGTTCTATTATGTTGAAAGTCAGCCATGAGAAAGAGTAACAACAAAGATAACTAGTGCTTAAAAGAAACCAGCTTAGAAATAAAAGTTCTATGTAAATATCATTGCTGTGTTACACATAAATAGTCCTTACCCAATACAATGAAATGCCATCCTCGTCTATTGACATCATTCCTTTCAAACCATTCACATACCTAACATAAGAGAATGATTATTTATCTGCTTGATTCATTGGTGCGAATGTTTCTTAGCCCACGCAGAGGCCAGACTCAGCTGTGTGGTTTCTGAGATTGGTTGAAAATATAACTCAGTGCATGCATTAGAAAAAGAAAATAAGAACATTAAACCACTTGTTTTACCATCTCTGATCCCCCTGAGGCTCAGTGACATTTGGTGCATTTATCTTCCTTGTTAAAAGCAGATTCTCTTAACTCCTTGTAGCAGGTGGAGGAAAGATGTAGCAGAATGTTTACAATAAGGCATATAAATCTGTTACATGTGTGTATGTCTGAGGAAAGGGAAGGTCATTGTTTAAATTTCAGTTTACTTCCTCATTTTTGGTGAAATTTTTCTCTAGTGCTCTGCAAATTAAATGTCTCAGAGGACTTTTTGCAAAAGAAATAAAGAAAAAATAAAAAGCTGAAGCAGAGTATATGGAAAGCAGAAAACCATAATGAGGTAATAGAAAACACAATCTTTACAAAATAAAGACATCACACATACTGCTTTTCGGGGGTTTCATTCCTGAAGTTTTTGGTTCACACTTGTTTGCATTTTAATTTTATAAGTGTTGTTGTAAATTCTTATACTTTGTGGGACCGGCTTGTACTAGGAGAAGTAAATGATGGAGATACTGTCTCTTCTCAGAAATACTGCATTGCATTGGGTTAGTGGAGTGACTGGTAACATTGTCTTTCAAATTCAAGGATGTTGTTTTTCTCATTTTTAATTGTTTGGTGAATTTTGTATATTCTTACCATAAAGGAATGATAAAGAAATTTTAACTGGGCCATGTTTTTTCTTTATGAGTTTAAATGCATATGAATCTGTATTTTTCTCTTCCTCCTATCTACTTAAATAACTATACTCTTCTTAGGGGCTTTCAATTTTCATAGATTTCTCCCTCACTTGCTTTCTGCATATAAATATGACCATGTTATAATTTAAGGAACAGCCTATCTACTATATAGCCCTCACCCACTATTTCTTTCTTTTTATTCACATTCAACTGCTTAAAGGAATCCTCATAATTTCCTCAAATCTGATTCTTTCTAGGCTCTCTCTCATTAATCCAATTTATGTCATAAACTGTTTTGGGGTATGCATATGCTATTTGGCAGTAATTCTGTATTGGAATTCAAGGAAAATCAAATAACTATAGTATAATTTTTTTTTTTTTTTTTAAGACAAGAGTTTTGCTCTTTGTTGCCAAGGCTGGAGTGCAGTGGCGCCATCTTGTCTCACTGCAACCTCCGCCTCCCAGGTTCAAGTGATTCTCCTGTCTCAGCCTCCTGAGTAGCTGGGATTACAGGCACCCGCCACCACGCTGGCCTAATTTTTGTATTTTTAGTAGAGGGGGAGTTTCACCATGTTGGCCAGGCTGGTTTTAGGCTCCTGACCTCAGGTGATCTGCCTGCCTCGGCCTCCCAAAGTGCTGGGATTACAGAAGTGAGTCACTGTGCCGGGCTAGCATGGCATAATTCTTGACCACACAGAATGTTCAGACGTACAAACAGAAAATTTCAATACAATAAGATAAAACCATGAAACAATGGTTCTCAACCTTGGTTCTCTATTAGCATCACTTTGGAAGCTTTTAAGATCCCAATGCTAAGGCAGTAAACTAGTCCAATTAACAGAAAACTTTTTGCTTGGGGGCCAGATATCTTTTCATGATTCAGCGAAGTTGAGAACCACTGTTGTAAACATATGCATAGGAAGCTAAAGGAACACATGGGAAAGTATTGCAAGTCAACTAGACTGAGTTAGAGAAACCCCAGAAGAGGTGGTATCCGCACAGAGCTTTGTAGATTGAGTTGGTCAATTAAAGGTTTGAGCAAAGGATGTTTGGAACAAAAACTGTACAAGCTACAGATGATGTATAACATTTATGTGCTTTTAGGCAATTATATCAGTCATCCTAGACCATAACATCTGAGGCATAACATGGAAGAATATGAGGCTTGAAAAAAATGACAGGGACTTTTACGAAAGAGAGCAATGGGAATGGGAATATCTGAATTAGAATCCTACCTCCTCACAAATTTAAAGTGATGACTTAAAGTCTTCAGTATAGTCACCAAAGAACGAAAAGGAACTGTTCTGGTTCTCTGACATTTCATTGACTTTCAACATCATATGGACTCTCTTCCTGACTATCCTTTCCCTGAAAAGTCTTATTATAGACATGAATGGGACACCCCTAATTTGTAAGTTCCCTGTATTTCTAAAACTTTCCTATCCGGTCTTTATCAACTTGGTGTATGTTTCCAAAGTGGGGCTGTGGAGCTGCTTATTTCAAATGCAACATTTAGATAGTGCTATATAAACAAAGAAAGAAACTTTCTTGTACATTCTTAATACCACTGCAAATGGGAGGAAGATTCATTGTTGACTTGAGAGATAACTTTCTTCTGAGTTTAATTTTGAACAACAAAATAAAATAATTAAATTAGTGGAATAAAAATGTTTGCAGTCATGATGTGTTTGACTCAGTCACAAAATAATCCATTGAAACTTGGCTTTTCTCTATTTGAGCCATTAGTCCTCTTACCAAATTACAGACAGAACTGTACAGGTGAGGGAAAAATATCTAACATGTCACCTATTTTTCTGCTGCAAGCAAATGTAATAGGTATTGTATTGTTTTATTTTAGCATATCCTAACATGAAGTAAGTGTACACAGGAATAAAACTAAAAGGTTAAAATCCAATTTTACAGTTGTGTTTCTTAAATAACTAATAGTACTTTTACTATGGGTTACTACATTCCCACTTCTGTCAAAATTCTAGCAGTCTATGACCATTCAGCATTTCAGAGAATCTTGATGAGGATAAATCTATTAGAAGGGAGAGGGCTCAGACGGCTGGAAGCCATCCCTGTAAGTGAGAAACATGGCACCTCGAATGAATAAAGCTTGCTTGTGGATTTGACAAGTCTGTGTGTTGATTCTCAGGTAGAAACATTTGCATTTTTAGGGAAATTCTGAATGTTTACTTATTCATTAAATAAGTACTCATTAGCTTTTTCTCTATCATAGGTCATGTAAAAGGCACTGGGGATACAACAATGAGAAAATGAAGAATAAGAACAATAATTATGCAATTAAAACAGTATCACTTGCTATTACTGCTGATAGTATCCCTAATCATCTATCTACTGAACTCTTACTAAGATTCTACTTTGAACTATGCCTTGTACTGGGCACAGATGCTACAATGGCAGACAAGGTCTAAACCCTACTGGGAAGAAGTATGGGGCCTAATGTAAGGTTTCCAGGCCTGAATATCCTGACAAACCCATAAGATTTATTAAACTGTAATGTTTACAGTTCTATCCAAGGCATATCTGTATTAAAAGAAAATAAAAATTTTAAAAATCCAGATTATTTTGACAAATTGATAATCGCGAAGTCATTCTCTAGTCTAACAACAGAAGAAAATACTAAACGATATCCTCTTACAGAACTTTGACATTTGGAAAACGTTTACCCTCATATACTTGGGCTCTTGTATGTTATTCCACTTGGCAAATGCAGAGTGTCAATTTTCCTGAGAGATAATATAAAATCAACCTAAATTAAAATAATAAAACATCATTTTAATGTAATTTAGTTTATGAAGGCTTTATTTTTGTACTTGTGTTCTTGAACATTCCAATTTTGTTTTTAATGTAGAGGCTATTGATGGTATTTACTAGAGAGATAACCATGGCAATCAACTCAACTCTGCTATATACATATGGTGTTATGCTTGTAGAACATTGAATTTTCTTGGCAAAAGTTATTTTTCCATTATTGGACAATAACACTGAAAAAACTGCCCCCAAATTCAGCATTGTCCTTGGCACCAAAACTAAATCACTGCCCATTTATTCATAGAGATTCTTCTTTTATTTTTGTCCTGTATAAATTAGTCATCAATATGGCCCCTCAAGATAAACACTTGACTAAGAGGGCCAGAATTAAATCTTAAAAGAGTTATCTGTATTTTGATATATCAAGTTACTGCCATTTGTTGACATAATTTTATGTAATTTCTATAATTTCTGTCATCATAATGACTAGTTGAAGGATGAGCAAACATATTTAAAATAGGTATGTTACCATCCACATAGATCACTGATGTCAAAGTCCAGAATAATTTGCTTAAAATCTGGAAATTAAAAAATGTGAAACCATTATTTCAAGTTCGCTACATCAAAAAAAATTTTCATGATAGTGTTAACCGAGGTGCCATTTGAAACAGTTTGAATAACGCTCTTTTTAAGAGTTAAAACAAAGTGACTTCATTGGAGTTTAATCCTATCCTTCGATTGTTGGATGCTATATTAATTTTTTCACCGGTTCAGCTATTCCAATATAACAAATTGGCTTTATCTTCATTGGTCAGCTTCTTCCTGTAATGCAGACAACTTAATGGATTTTAGTTCTAAATAGAGTATGGTTTGTTTCTGAGTATTAATTTCAACTTTAGTTATTGTGCAAATTGTGCCCTAACTTAAAATTGAACCACATTAACCACTAAAACAGAGAGGTCTAATATATGACCCAAATTAACAAATTTTGCCCAGACAGCAAAGTTAAGTTGGCTTGATTTCCTCATTCTCATATACTATTTCACAAAGCATGTTCTCCATCTAGTGGTTGGAAAGCTCAGAGGACAATCTTATCTCGTTACTACTAATTCACTGTATATTTTTCTACATTTTTAAGAATTAACAAATCACACATATATGACAATTGAGTATTCTTGCCTTCTACACTATTATAGGGGACAGGACAAGGATTTGGTTTTATTAACTTTACGTTAACTGAGAACTTCAACTTGACAAGACAAACAATTCTTTAATTGCTTGAAATAAGAATGAATGAGAAATAACATAGTAAATAAAGAGATTTCTGCAAAGTATAAATAACATAAATGTCATGTATAATTGTCAGTGCTTGTTTTTATTATGGAACCAAATCAGGTAACAGAATTCTGGATTATAAAAGGTATCTCTTGGAATCTATGCTCTTGGCTATATTTCTAGTTAATTATTTGTTTGTTTATTGGGTCTGGTACTTTCTACTGTATCCACATTATGAGCAAGAGCAGCTCATTTTTCCTTTCTTTACAATTACTAATGTGATGGTCCCTTCCATTTCATCACACTACTTCACCTCCCATTTTCTGCTAATTGTCATGTTCTTGGAGTAGTTCTTATCTCAGAAAAAGAAAAAAAAAAACTTTACTTAATCAGTAAAAATATTAAATACTATCAAAGATCATAAGAGGATATTGCCATTTTTATACATATATGCATGTCTATTATTTTTATCTGGAAATTTCAAAGGTTTTCCTTGACTTTGATGAGTGTTGCTTTGGTAAAACAAATGCCTTGGGGAACTAAGCCAACTCTGAAAGAGCTGAAAATCTTCCCTCACAATACCAGAGGGGAATATTTTACAATCAGAAGTGTGTTAGGATTCATGTTCTTGTATTTGCCCATTTTACAAATGAGATAAATGGAGCTAGCACAGAGTAGTAAAAGGATGAAGTTGAGGTTAAGTAGGCTTCAGAATAAGATGTGTTCAAATACTCCATCTGCTACTGTCCAGGTTTGTTATCCCAGGCCAGTGATTTAAACCTGCAGAGCCATGGTTTCTGTTCCATAAAATGTGAATACTATTACCTTCAGTGTAGGTTCATTATGAAGATGAAGCAAGACACAGATGGACAGACAGACAGATGACTGATTGATGATAGATAGATAGCTATTATAAACACTTGACATATATAGCAGTCAATCTATCATCTATCTATGTATCTATGTATGTATGTATGTATGTATGTATCTATCTATCTATCTAAAGAGTTTATAATAGAGCCTGGTACATAACATAATTTTTTAAAATATAAGGTTAATTACATAGTAAATTAAAATGAAAGATCTAGGTCTTGAACCTATCTTAAGCACAGATTTTCCATTGTGCCACACGGCTATACACTGATCTTTTAAAGACTTAATGATAAAATGGTATTCATGAAGCTGAGTGAAGAAAGTGCTTTATAGCAATTGCTGACTTAATAAACTGCTGTCTCTAAAAGTTAAATGATGAGGAGAAAATTAAATATAGCTTTAGCAATTAAACAAATACTTTTTTCTTTTCCATATAGCCTAAAATTGGCAATTTTAAAAATTATAATTGTTATATTTATAACTCTAAAACTATAATTATACTTCTGTAGATATGTAGTATAGTTTATATATTTCTAGAGTATCTGAAAAATGCATCAGAACACCTCTGTCTCCCTCTCCTTTCTCTCAATACTTCATTAGATAAGTTCTCATGTTAAATAAGTAGTTTCTTCAACAAAAAAGTGTAAAAATTATATTAATAATTAACAGATATATAGAACAGTGAGAAGGACTATTAAAGAAACACATGGATTTTTTTTTTCTATTTTAAACTAACCAGGTTTTGCTCACTATACTACTCAATGGCATCAGGTAATTGGCACTCACACTTCTTTTAGGTAAATGATAAACTGGAAGCACAATCCAATGCATGTATTCATTTTACTAACATAATTGTATCTAATAATAATTAACACTAACAAAATCAAATATTTCAGTAAAAAAGTATAGATATCTTACAGAGCTATCACAAAATACAAATGTTTCCCAACAGATTTCTTTTCACTTTATTCGACAAACCTTTGTTCTTCTTATCTTTGTCTTCAAAGTCAATAAACATCTTTCTAATTGAAAGGGTTGTTGTTGTATTTTTTTTTAAATCAAGGCCTATAATATGTAAGTATGGACATACACATGAAAAAAATGTAAAAAAGGCACCTTATTAAAAGATTCATCAAGTAATTTTATATTTTTTCAGTGAATTAGAAAAATATACCATTCTTGAAAAGTGACTCATGAGGACTCACATGTACACTACCTTAGTGTTTAACATTTGTCTAATTTCTGTCTCATTTTCTAAGTTCACCATTAAAACTGAATGAGGGTTCTAACATTCTAAAATAAACTAATATTGTATTTCTCCTTAAATATTTAGAGCTCCTTTTGTAAAATTACTTTTGTAACAACTATAATACATTAAAGCTCTGAATATAAAATTTCACTAAGGCCACACCAAAAATTTCAGGGACCTGTTGATAATAATTTATAAACTTATAAAAGCCAATCTCGCCATCTAGTGGTTATAGATGAGAAATATGAATTAAAAGATTGAAAGTAACCGTTTCTATTTTAAGACATTTCAAATTAGCCAAACATATTTACTTGTGCAGTTTTGTTAAAAGGTACAAAAACAATTCAGTAGAGAAAAGATAATCTTATCAACAAATGATGTTGGATAGATTAGATTTCATTAGCAAACAAAAAGAATATTAGCCTATACCTCACAAATTATATTAACAACAAAAAAGCCCCTGGGAAAAAAACAGATTAAAACACAAACACTAAAAGTTGTAGAAAAAGATGGGACATAATTTTAGAGGTTTAGGGATAAGCAAAAATCCTTAGACAATACCCAAAGCTTGATCCATAAAAGGAAAAATTGAAATGTTAAACCTTATAATTAAAAACCTTTGCTCTGTGAAAGACAGAGGATGTTTCATTCTGTTAAGAAGATGAAAAAAAAAAAAAAGCTACGTATAGACTGAGACAAAAATAGTCCCAAAACACATACTGGAAAAAGGAGTAGCATTTAAAATATATAAAAACTCAAGTAAAAAAAAACAAATAATTTAATAGAAAATAAGCAAAAGATATGAACAGCCACTTCATTGATGACAATATGGAAATGGTAAATAAGTACATAGAAAGATATTCAATATTATTATCCATTAATGAAATGCAGATTAAAACCACAATAAGATAGCATATGCTTTTATTAGAATGGTTAAAAGAAAAAAAAGTAGTGGCCGGGCGCGGTGGCTCAAGCCTGTAATCCCAGCACTTTGGGAGGCCGAGACGGGCGGATCACGAGGTCAGGAGATCAAGACCATCCTGCCTAACACGATGAAACCCCGTCTCTACTAAAAATACAAAAAACTAGCCGGGCGAGTTGGCGGCGCCTGTAGTCCCAGCTACTAGGGAGGCTGAGGCAGGAGAATGGCGTGAACCCGGGAGGCGGAGCTTGCAGTGAGCTGAGATCCGGCCACTGCACTCCAGCCCGGGCGACAGAGCGAGACTCCGCCTCAAAAAAAAAAAAAAAAAAAAAGAAAAAAGTAGTGACAACACAATTACTAGTGAGGATGTAGAGAAACTAGATCACTCAATCACTCATACATTGCTGGTGGGAACATAAAATGGTACAGCCATTTTGGAAAACAGTTTGGCAATTACTTATAAATCTAAATATGTAAACATAAAACTCAGCATTTGCACTCTTGGATATTTATCCCACAATAATATAAATGCATGTTCATGTAAAAACCTGTATATAAATTTTCATAGCAGCTTTATTCATGATATCCCCAAACTGGAAACATCTCAACCGAGGAATGGTTATACAAACTATGATACTTCCATACCATGAAACACAAAGAAATGAAAAAATGAACTATTTACACATGTAACAACTAGGATATATCCTCAGAGAATTGCACTCAGTGGAAAGAAGCTGATCTGAAAGATTATATACTGTAGGCTTCTATTTAAATAATATTTTGGGAAGCCAAACTTATAGACTAGGATAACTGGCAGATTAGTGGTGGTCAGGACTTGGGGATGGTGGAGGTGGTGGGGAAAGAACATGGGTGTGGCTATGAAAGGGCGACCTAAAGGATCCTTGTGGTGATGGAACTGTTCTCTACCTTGACTGTGGTGAATGCATAAACCTACACATGTGATAAGACTGCATGAAATGTAATATGAGAAAACTCTAAAAAGCTCATGGAATAAATGAAATTTAAAAATAAAAATATAAAATATAAACTTTATTTATCAATGTAAGTTCTATCAAGTTCAAGACACTTTTGTAAGTGATGATATCAGCCATTTAGTCAATCCCTATAAACAACTGAGGGTCCTGGGAATTCGACCATGTCAATGCACTCTTTTTTGCTTTATTAACTAAAGAGAAATAAAAAATCTTAAATATTTTTTAAGATTAAAAACAAACACAAGTCAGAGCCAAATCAGGACTGTGAGATGAATATCTAATGCTTTTCTATGAAAACTCTCACAAAATTTCCCTTGTTTGATAACAGGACTGAGCAGGAGCATTGCTGTGGTGGAGAAAGACTCTCTGGTGAAGCTTTCCTGGGTGTCTTTCTGCTAAAGCTTTGGCTAATATTCTCCGAACAATAACAAGGAGATGTTATCCTTCATTAGCCATTCAGAAAGTCAACAAGCAAAATGCCCGGAGCATCCCAAAAAGCCATTTCGGTAACTTTTGCTATTGACTGGTCTGCTTTTGCTTTGATCTCTGAGATAAATCTTGTGCTTTGTCTTCAGAATAGCATTGGTAAGGCCATATTTTATCTCCTGTTACAACTCTACAAAGAAATGTTTTAGAATCTTGATTCCACTTCATTAAAATTTCAGTTGAAAACTCTGCTTGTCTGCAGCTCATCTGAACACAACAGCTTTTGCACTCATCAAGTGGAAAGTTTGCTCAACTTTAATTTTTCAGTCGGAATTGCGTAAGGTGAACCAGTTGAGATGTCTATGGTGGCGGCTATTCTTTGTGTTGTTGTCAGGCTTCTTCCATTAGAGTAAAAACAAGATGATTTTTTTCCTCACAAATTGATGTCGATGATCTGCCTCTATGAACCTTATCTTCAAGATTATATTGTCATTTTAAAAAAAGAATTATAATTTATAAACTACTGATTTCTTTGAGGCATTGTTCCCATAAACTTTTTGTGAAATATCAATGATTTCACCATTCTTCTACCCAAGATTCAACATACATTTAATGCTTGTTTTTGCTCCAAAATTGACAAATCCATGTTGCTGTGACAAATTGACCTATTATCTTTCTTAATGCCTTAAACTAGATCCTGCTCAGAAATGTGATAGTAAGTTACTACAAGTTTATTTTGGTGCAAATCCATTCATAGTTTTTTTTCATAATACATATTTTCCATGAACTTTTTGAAGACCACTTGTATAATCTCCACTCCCACACACACACACTCATGTACAAGTAAAACTGGGAAAATCTGAGTAAGAACAGCGGATTATACCAATGTCAGCCTCCTGGTTGTGATATCGTACTATAATTTTGCAAGATACCAAAGACAGCAAGATACCATGTTAACATTGGGGAAGCAGTATAATGAATGCACAAGATCTTTCTGTGTTATTTCTTCCAGTTGCATGTGAATCAGCAGTTATCTCAAAATAAAATATTTATTTTTTAAGAAATAAGTGATTCTGCCACCTGGTGGCTGCAGAGTAGAAATAAGATTTAAAGGGTTAAAAGAACATAAGAGTTAATTCCTATTTTGGGACAATTAAAATAATCTAACATATTTACTTGGGCATACATTTATAAACAACATCTTGAGAATCCTCATAGAGCACCTGGGAAATTTTTGAAGAAAATTTAGATAGAGGCTATCAGGTTGATATACACATGAATGACCTACCAACCCCCCCCACCGCCCAGCTGCTAGGCATATTAATAAAGTTTATTGAAACCTGTCAGGCCTACAGAACCATAAATGTCACCAAAGAACACATTAACAGCTACTATTTCCAAAGATGCCTAGCTGACCTACAGAAATTGTATAGGTAATAGGTAAGTAATAATCAACATGCCCATGCTTTATATTAGAAGAGTAACTGTTTCACAAACACATTTTCATATATATTATTTAATTTTTTAAAAATTCCAGGGAAATATATGAGACATCAGTCACATGTAATTGTTCAAGAAACAACTGAGGTCAAATTATTTTTTTTTAATTTTCCTTTGGGCGAGAACATCATCTTTGATGATAAAAGTAAATCATCTGCTAACCTCAATACTGCTTAAGATATTATTGTGTCTTTATGTATATAGTTGTTAATTTCAGAAGTTTTAAAATATCTAGCATTTTACCAGAGTATACTAGAAACATGCCATTTTCATAGGTATATAAAATGAGTGTTGGTGGGGTGATATTTGCTGATTCTGCTAAGTTATATTTTGGCATTTAAACTCTATATAATTGTTGCGAATAATTTTAGTTTATTATAAATGTATAGATACTTTAAATTTCATGACAGAATGAGATATCTTGCCTATCTGAAATATCTATTAGAAGAAAACATTTACTAGGGATGATCCACCTCTAGGAAGTATGATACTACTGTCCTACTTTTTGTATTAGCTTAATTAATTCCTGCTTTTGTTTTCTGCACCACATTTATGGTTCTTGTTTGTATTCTTCTCTTTTTAACTGTTTAGAATATGTTTTCTTCATCTCTTTATATATTGTAAGACATCCTAAATTCTTCCTAAACAAAGGGTAGGATAAAGAAATAATTTCACTAAAATCATACTTTGGGGAACTCAACGCCCTAGATAGCTATTGTATTGTTTGAATATGTTGACACTATTTTTTACTAGATAGAAGAGTTTCCTCCAAAGCACATTTAATAGGATAAAATGCAGTGACAATCTCAGTTAATTATAATCTATCCTGGGCACTACCATAATATGCAGTTCAGAGAGTCACACCTGCTATTGTTCAAGGATAAGTTTCTAAAATTTCTGAACTGCTCTGGTGAATGCCCTTCCCAAATAATACAACTCTATGTGTCAAGGAATCAAGAGATGAAAACCAAATAAAATCCCCAAGGCCATACCAAGTACACTCTTATATTGTTAATAATAATAATAATAAAAACATAGCTAGACAAAGTGAGGTGACTACTATGTGCCATAAACTTATCTGGAATTTGAATGCTATTAAATTTCACAAGCATTTTTGAAAGCTTAAGACTTATAATATTAATAGTGACAGCATATTGATTTACATTAATATATTTTTATTAACTGCTAATATTTTGATTATTATAGTATTTACTATATCTAACCCAGGCATTATGCTAGCAAAAAGGATAGAGCATTTACAGTAATATACTAGATACATCCATTGCTAGTATGGAGCTGTTTGACAATGACAAGACAATTGGCATTTCCGATGCTGAATGATAGACAAGATCAAGAGTGCACTCTAGGCATATTTTTCCATTTGCTATGTGGTACTTTGCACTGCTCCATATATCCCTGAAATAATAAATAGATGACATTATGGAAGAGTAGAAAAAGTGCCAGCAACACACCAAAAATTTTGAGGAATTCCTAACAACAAAAAAGCACATAAGAAAGAAGGACAAAAGAAACCACGATCCAAAATGCCTGGAAGAAAACAGCTGTAAATGTGGTTATGATCCTGTAAAATCCCCGAGCACAGAGTCAGTACATGTAAAGAGCTGCATAAGAACTTTGAGTATCCGGAAATCAAGTAGAGAAATGCAGCTGCATCAGTGGAGCCATGAAACCCTTTCTCCTGACCCCATCTGTGCAGAGGAATGGCTGACAGGGTGTTTGCCCAAAGGTTAAAGCACTGAGAATGAATTCTCGGCTGGAGAGGATGATTGTGCTTCCTAGAACCATTGAAGCAAGTCTGCAATGGGAAGGTTAGTAGCACACAAAAGGTAGCTGGGCTAAATTCAGTATTGTGCTGAAGGTATGAGTCAAGGAATACTCCCAAAATACTATGCAAAAGGGGAAAGGAAGCAGATAAGTATTAGATTATTTAGAAGATGGATTCAGAATTTCCAAAGTCCATGGAGTAAAGAAAGAAAATAGAAAGTTAGAAATATTAAAAGAAAATTATCTAGAGCTGAAGACAGATATGTATCTTCCATCAAACTAAGTGACTTACAAGATGAATTTTAGCAATAAATTTACATCTGGACATATCATTTTGAAAGCATAAAGAAAATGTTAAAAGCTGCAGAGAAGTAAAATTAAGAAATGAGAGGAAGGGTTATCTCCAAAGGAATGAAAATCAGATTTACACGAGATTTCTCACAAGAAGAGTGAGAAAATAATTATATTTAAAGCTGTGAGATAAAACAATTTTAACTTAAGTCTGTACTCAACCAAAGGAAAATTTAAGTGTGAGGGGAAAAGGGCATTTTGTAATAATAGTAAATCTTAAATTGGTCCTATGTACTGCCTGGAATATTTTCAAAAAAAACAAAAAACACTAAGAAAAGTGTTTTTTAATCGCTTTTCTTAGAAAATGGTAGTTTTACACATCTTTTTTTCTTCTCATATATTATGACTCTTTCCCACACTGAGCCCACATTCACTGCCTTTATGCTGTGGCTTGCTTCACGAATTTCATTGAGAAACTAGAGGCAGTGAAATGAAATTTCCATATTCTCCTATAATTCATTCAACCATCTTTTCTACTTGAATCAGGATCCTCTTAAAATAAACATTCCCATTCTCTCAAAGGCTACAGGCATTTTTCTTATGCCCTATATCTCTATTCCTCTTGTTATCCCAAGAATATGGTTCTTGTCATTATTCCTTTTTTCTTCTACAACTTCATTATATCCCTTTATAGTGGACGTTTCCACTTAAATATGTTCCAATACCCCTCAGCGAACCACAGCTACCACTTTACTTCCTGTTTCCCTTTACAGCATGTGTTGTCTATAGCCACTGTGTCCTTTCTTACCATCACAATTTACTCTACTTCCCAATGCAATGAATCTCCATTCTGGCCAACTACAAAAATGGTCTTTCGTTGTTATTTGTTTTTGTTTTTCGTTTTGTTTTGTTTTTTTCAGCTCTGTCACCTAGGCTAGAGTGCAGTGACATGATCTCAAGCTCACTGCAGCCTTGAACTCCTGGCACAAGGATTCTCTTGCCTCAGCTGCCCAAGTAGTTGGGATTACCACAATGTCTGGCTGTTTTTAACCTTTTTTTTTTTTTTTTTTTTGTAGAGACAGGGGTCTGGCTATGTTGCCCAAGCTGGTCTCAAATTCCTAGCATCAAGCAGTCTTCCCACCTTGGCCTCCCAGAATGCTAGGATTACAGGTATGAGCCATTTTCTCACCTTCCACCCCCAACACCCTTTTTTCAGTTCTGTAAAATAATGAAGGTCATTTTTCCTCACAGTGGATTCTGTGTCATATTCCTGGTTCTCTAAGTTTGCCTGGCTCTTCCTTTCCAGTCCCTCTTCTGAGTTTCCTCTTGGGGTACACCTCTAAGTGTTCCGATCTTAGATCTGAGTTCCCTTTTCCTTCCACACTGTTCCGTCTGCCTGCAAAGTGTTTCCCCGTTTCACCAGGCACCTGCCTGTTGCCTGCTTATGATTTCATTCTGAGCTAAAATATCTATTCTTCAAAAAAGCCTTTCTAAACACTCAATACCTCTTGTATCATATTGTTTTGTTTTCTTCATAGCAGTTACCACTATCAGACATCAAATTATGGTGTTTCCCATCTCTCTAGAATAAATTTAAAAAACATTTCTTTCAGAAATGAACTCATTCGTAGCATTCACCACCAAATCTCAAGTACAAACAACAGTATCTGGTAAGTAGTAAGCTTATAATCTGTAAATGAATTGCAAAATATGTTGATAATTAATATATAAAGATAACCTCTAAATTTGAAAAAAGACAAATAGTAAGAAAGTTGGAAAGTAATCACAATTAAATGCAAATAATATTAAAACATATGAAAATATTTGCAGCATTATTAGTAACTGGAGAATACAAATTAGGTCTATATTTATTATTTTGAATATTTTTAACATATTAATAATGGCAACATAAACTTCAGGAAAGGTAAACTGACAGCATCAATCAAAATTCAAACTTCATGTGTTCTTACTTAGCATAGTTGCTATAAAGCTATCATGATTCCAACATACAGAGATTTATGTACCAGAATGCTCACTGCAGGAAAAAAAAAGAAATAATCTAAATATGTATTCATAGAAACAGGTAGATCCCTTTCTATCTCTCTCTCTATCCCTCTCTCTCTCTGGATACTTATCTAAGACATCGTTTTAAAATGATCATAGAGAGTCACAGATGCACAGATGTATAAGTTATTTTGCAGTTTAAAACACATTTGATTAATTTGTATGTTATTTGTTTTGTATGTTAGAGGTCTGATGGCATAATGATTGGTTTCTCTGTTCAGGGTATCAGTTGACTGAGTTCTTATCCAAGCCTTTAGTGAAAAATCTGCTTCCAAGGTCATTTTCTGGTTGCAGGAATTCAGTTCCTGTGGTTAAATGACAGAAGTTCTTTTCTCCTTGCTGCCTGATGGCTCAGGGCCCTATCAGCTCCTACAGACCATCTGCATTCCTTGCCATGTAGCCCCATCCCTCTTCAAGCTGGCAGTGGCATCTCAAATTCTCCTTTTATTAGAATCTGATTTCCCCTTGTTACCAGCCAGAGTGAGCTCTCTGCTATTAAAGGGTCATGTGGTATAGCATGCCCACTCAGACAATATGCCTAATTTAAGCTGACCTGACTCAGAACCTTAAGTACATCTGAAAAATCCCTTTGCAGCAAACTGAGATTAGTCTTTGCGTAAGTGGGAGAAGTAGGGGCCAGGAAACTTGGGGAGCCATCTTAGAATTCCACCTGCCACACTGAGACTTCAAGAAGTTATGTAATTTGCCCAAGGTAGAATGGGGTTTAAAATCTAAATACAGTATTTTATAATATCTTGATTTATATATATATAGATAATGTTTTATAAAATTTACAATAATAAGCTAAGTGTAATGTTGCATTTCCTATAGTATGTGGCCAGCAAGTTCTATAACCCAAAAATTCTTTACTTGTGATATTTTTATTCACTTAAAACAAATTCATGTTTTTTTGAGGAATAAGAAGAGAAGGAAAAAGTTAAAAACTTGGATGTATTTAGTACCTACTATGTGGTCTAAATATTCCATATACCTATGAAAATGACATGTCTATAGTATACTCTCATAAAATGCCAGATATTTTAAAACTTCTGAAATTAACAACTATATAGCATGTTGACTCAATAAATTTAAAGCAGTATTGATATTAGGAAATGATTTACTTTTATCATCAAAGATGATGTTCTCTCCAAAAAAAAAAAACAAACAAAATAAATATGATTTGACCTCAGATGTTTCTTGAACAATTACACATGACTGACATCTTATATACTTCCCTGGATTTTTATTAAAATCAAATAATACGTATGAAAATGCATTGGCAAAACACTTTTGTAATATAAAGCACTGACATATTGATTATCTTACATATTATCTGTATAATCTCTGCCGGTAAGCTAGGCATCATTGGAAACAGTAGCTGTTAATTTAATGTGCTCCTTGCTGATTATTTATAGTTCTATAGGCCTGGCAGGTTTCACTAAACTTAGTGGATATGCCTGGCAGCTGGTGCAATTTTTTGGGTGAAGTATTTACTTACTTTGGCAAGGTGTATCTAACACATGTTTAAAAAAAAAAAAAGGTAAAAATTACTCAAGAGGCAGCAACAAATGCAATAGTTGAAACAAACTATGTTAACATGTAATGACATGTATTATGGAAACGTACAGAAAACAAATACAAAGAAACAAGTGTAGTGAAAACGTTTTATCTCTGAGAAGGAGAGAAGCTGTCCTTGTGTGTATCTGTGTGTATGTCCTTGTGTGTATACCTGTGTGTCTGAAAGTAGGGGGATAGGATAGCAAAAGAAAATTCACATTTTACTCTATCTGTCTCTACAACGTTTGAATGTTATGCATACAGAAAGTCCTCCTTGTCAACTGGTTTTTGGAAACTGGCTTTAAGAGAAATTATGTAAAACAAAACTATCCTTTTTTTCATCAACATCATGACAAAATGACTTGAAGAAAATGAAGTTATTTAAGAACTTGCTGTAAGTTGTTTTGCTTAAAGTCATAGTTTCCAAGAACCTATTGACAACATTAAATAAGTACTTACGGTACGAGAGACTGTGATAATGTATAAAAGATGTGGTTTAAAGGGGAAAATAAAACCATAAAATATGGTTGTAGGAGTCACTATAATAATGGTTTTTAAGTGGTGCTACTGGAGAGCAAACAAGAGAGGCCCTAATCCAGTGTGAGCTCAGGGAAATGGCTTCCATATAACAAGTGGCATTATCATTAAATAATTGGATTACTGAAAGAGTAGAGCTCGGGATATAAAAATATAAATCTAGACAGAAATTGGGATTTTGAAGTCATCAGCATGTATTGATACAAATTGGAGTTATCAGATACAATGATCTCAGCACAGGAAAATGGACAAAATGAGACTCCTAAGGAACAAAAACATTTAAGGGTTGGGTAATGGAATACGACCAAGAGAGGGAGGCTGAGAATGAGTACCAAGGTAAGCAGGAGTAAAATCTGAAAAGAATTCCAGTAAAACAACCGTTGCAAATGAGACATAACCAGGATTGTGACTAAGAATTTCTAATATTGTCTAGTGGTTATGCAAGATAAGTATTAAAATCTGTTCATTGATCATCTAACAAAGAAGCCAATGGTGAATGTTGGGGGACAAAGCAGTTTCTGTAGAGACTTATTTAAATATGGACTGAGGTGGGTTATTAAATCCATGTGAATAGAAAACATGGAGAAGGTAAGTGTAGGTCTTCTTTTTTTTTTTTTTTTTTGAGACGGAGTCTCGCTGTCACCCAGGCTGGAGTACAGTGGCCGGATCTCAGCTCACTGCAAGCTCCGCCTCCCGGGTTCACGCCATTCTCCTGCCTCAGCCTCCCGAGTACCTGGGACTACAGGCGCCGGCCACCACGCCCGGCTAGGTTTTGTATTTTTTAGTAGAGACGGGGTTTCACCGTGTTAGCCAGGATGGTCTCGATCTCCTGACCTCGTGATCCGCCCGTCTCGGCCTCCCAAAGTGCTGGGATTACAGGCTTGAGCCACCGCGCCCGGCCAAGTGTAGGTCTTCTTTTAAGAAGCTTGACGATAAACGGAAAAGCAGGGAAAAAGAGAGGAGGTTGGACCTGGCAGTTGAAGGTTTTGGTTGATTGGTGGTTGCTTTTCTGCTACTGTTGTTTTGATAGTGGTTGTTTTTAATTTTTTCAATGTTTTACGATGATGGAGAGCTGTGCATATTTAAATCCTGATAGGGAGAAGCCAAAAATTAGGTTTTTGATATAGGACAGAGAGAAGAATGGACCAAGGACAAAGCGTGGAGATTATCCTCTAATGGATCTCTAATATGAATAAAAGGAAAAGCGAAAGAATCAACTGCTTTTCAGTTCATAAGCAGAAAGTGGAGGTAGTTTTTGGATGAAATAATATATTTTACATATGTTGTCTCTAGTATTCGCAGTACCATATCTAGGGTGGGACACATTTTCTAGATCAGAAGAAAAGGATTTAGCCAGCAATTGATCATTGTAACATACAAGGACAGGTAATATAAGGAAGTGAGTGCATTATGTACTCATGGTTTGTGCTTATCTACTTTTTATTTATGTCAAAATACTGCTTTGTTTCAAAGCATGAAGTATACTTAATTTCTAATTTATAATTAGCAGACATGTTTCTTTAAAAATAGTCGTTTCGTCTTTCATTCTCCCACTAGGTGTCAGGACAACACTACAAGAATTGTGCCTCCATACGGTAATGGTCTGAAATCTGTCAGGACACCTGTTACTAGAAACCAAAAATAACTGAATGAATGAATATATATATATATATATTTGTTCCTGTGCAGATGTTCTCTCCTTCAGCTATTCTCACATGTTTAGGAACTTTCATTAATAAATACACAGTGTCCAAGGAATCTTTCTCTTCTTAAAACTGTGGAGCCTTGTTGAAGAGAAATAGGTTTTACTGAGAGAGAACTAGTAACAGCTCTGTGCTGATGATTCCTTGAGAGAAAATGTCAGTAGAGCATAGGAATGTTAATTTAGTATGGACTACTATTAAGTATCTGAAAATTTTGACTTATTGAAAAGGCCATGGAATCAATATCCTCATTTCTCCTGGCTATATCTCATTATGCCCAAGGAAGCAAGGCAGAACATACTGTCACCAGAACATACTACATTATTCCAGTAAAACAATGGTTGCAAATGAAACATGACCAGGATTGTGAAAAGAACTCCTTTGTCATTCACTAGCTCCAGGATCCAGTGCTATGTTTTGTTCCTTTCTTAGGGCTATTGTTGTGTAGTCCCACATTTAAGGGAGTTAACTCAGTGAATGTCACTTCTCAGTCCTTCTAAATACTGCAGAGTCTAGAATATCTCCATGCCTAATGACATCTAAATCCAGATTTTCTTCATTAGAATCTTATCTTCAGTGCCTAAGGTTTTAAGATCAATTTTGCTTGAGGGAAGTTGCTGGACAGACATTCTCAGGAGAAGATAAAGTCAACCAGCAGTGTGATTTCAGTCACAGATCCCTCTTCTTGAATGGGGTCCTCTTTGACCTTTTGCTATGGACTACATTGTGCCAGGAAGTGTGGGTAAAACATAAAAAAAAAAACATCGTGCTTGGGACTCTTCTCCTGAAAAGGCTTTACCAGGAGCAGAAAGCTGACATTTCAGTCACAAGTAGACTGACTGGTACTGGATCCCAGCCCCATCACTTAGAAATGACATGACTTTGAACAAATTGCTTACTCTTTTTAACTTTCAATCTCCCTTGTATTATTAATTCAATCTATAAAATTGTGGTATAATAAAACCAACCTAAAAATTTGTTCTAAGTAATACATGAACTAATACTTATAAGGAATCCAGAGTTTGAGACCAGCCTGACCAACATGGTGAAACCCCATTTCTACTAAAAATACAAAATTAGCTGGGCATAGTGGCAGGCTACTGTAATGCCAGCTACTTGGGAGGCTGAGGCAGGAGAATCGCTTGAACTCGTGAGCTGGAGAATGCTGTGAGCCAAGATAGCACCATTGCACTCCAGCCAACCTGGTCAATAGGAGCAAAACTCTGTCTCAAACAAAAAAAACAAAAAAAAAACAAACAACAAAAAAAAACCCAGCACGGTGGCTCACACCTGTTATCCCAGCACTCCAGCACTTTGGGAGTCTGAGGCAGGAGGATCACCTGAGGTCAGGAGTTTGAGATCAGCTTGGTCAACATGGTGAAACCCTGTCTCTACTAAAAATACAAAATTAGCTGGGCATGGGGTCATGCGCCTGTAATCCCAGCTACAGCCTGGGATACAGGAGGCTGAGGGAGGAGAATTGCTTGAACCCGAGAGGCAGAGGTTGCAGTGAGCTGAGATCCCACCACTGTAGTCCAGTCTGGGCAAGAAGAGCAAAACTCTGTCTAGATAGATAGATAGATAGATAGATAGATAGATAGATAGATAGATAGTACAGAACAATGCTTTAGCAACTACAGGATTTCCATTGTCAGAAAAGAACGAGATGGGGTAAGTTCAGATATATTTTGAAAATCAGAACTTTCACCACTGATAGCTAAGTATAAACTACATCTGTTAAAAATTATTCCCTTAACATAAAACAAATTAGAGCCAGAGTAAAGGGTACAAATATCATATTGTACATATCATACTTCTCAACATTATATCAGAATCTGAAATTTTAAAATCTAATATTCTGAAAACAAATTACAGCCATACCACTCTGAGCAGTTCTGCTCAAATGACAGGCATGAGAAAGACTGTAATTGTTAGCACTCCACACACAACGATTTTATTTAGAAAGTGTTTCTCCTTAGTGAGCAGCAGGCATTTATGCAGCACTTATAAAGAAATTACCAGTGAAATGGGAGGTGTAACTTAGAAATGAATATGGCAATATGAGTGCCAGGCAAGCACCTTTACTAAACAATGCATTTCTAGGTTCTAGGCACATTTGGCCCAAGCACACTTGGAATTTATACAAGCTCTTTATTTCTCTCTATTTTTTAAACAAATAGAAATCGTATATGTTTATGATATACAACATGCTATTTTACATATTGTGGAATGATTACATGAAGCTAATTATCATATCCATCACTTCGTACACTTATTCTATTCTGAGAACACTTAAGATCGCCCCTTACCAATTTTCAAGTCTATAAACATTACTATTAAGTGTAGTCATGATACTGTACAACAGATCCCCAGAACTTATCTGGAATTGGAAATTTTGTAAACTCTCTAATTACACTTTTATTTAACATATATCTGCCATTATAAAGAATCGTTTGGCCCTATTGTATGTAATAAGGGCTGTCATAGGCCACTGTCATAAGACAAGTTCCCTAGAAGCAGAGCCTGAGACAGATTCTTGTGCAAGGAATGTTTGGCTGAGGGATTGCTCTTAGGAGAAACCTGTAAGGAAGAATATGAAGAAGAATGGGGTAGGGGAAGCAACTAAATAAAATATATTTCAACCTGATCTCGCAGGGAATTTTGAAGGGAAAGTACCCACAAATTTGTTCCCTCAATTAGATCATTGGCTATGTTCTATCCCCAAGGGATCTGCAGAACTCCACAGGAGTCTCTGAGTCTCTAGTCAGCTGAGTGAATTCACCTAGAAAAGTGAAGCTGTGAACCATAAGCAGACAAGAGTACTCCCAAGACTCACGAGTCTGGGAAAGGAAACTGGGCTGGGCACAAACAGCATCTACTGGCCATCACACTACACAGACATTACCAGATAACATGGACAAATTTAGTCATGAGTGAATGACAGCTCATTTCTCTTCATTCTAATTTCCATTGTCTGCTTTCTAGTATCATCTTTGTGCTATTTGGACTTTTATCTGCATTATATTATTATCTTATTTTACCTGCATATAATTTAGTTGCTTATAATTTACTAAGTTATAAGCTGGTAAAATAACAGTTAATATTGTAATGCAGATAATAATATAATTTGCTTCCTTGAGAAGCAAAATAAACATTGATTTTTCAGGGCACAAGGTGACTATTAAGTATAGAGAAACTTACGATAAATTTTAAAAATAATAATAAATGCAATTAACTAGGAGGATACAATTAGATGTCTCTATTTAACATTTAATTATAATAGATATACCAAATCATGACAGTTAACACTAACTAGCTGATGCAGTAGGCTCCTTGAAAGTGAAGAAGGGACAGGGAACCATCTACATTGTGCAATAAAGAAAACATCATCTTTAACACCACTGATAAGACTGATGACATCATCTGCTTTCTAACTCTTCCACCTTTTGTCTTTCACTTGTTTCTTTTCAACCGTTATCTACTACTTTTTCAGTTGAAATGGCATAGTATTGGCCGGGTGCAGTGGCTCATGCCTGTAATCCTAGCACTTTGGGAGGCCAAGGGAGGTAGATCATCTGAGGTCAAGAGTTTGAGACCAGTCTGGCCAATATGGCAAAATCCCATCTCTACAAAAAATAAAAAAAAAATAGCCAGGCATGGTGGCAGGTGCCAGTAATCCCAGCTACTTAGGACGCTGAGGCAGGAAAATCACTTAAACCTGGTAGGCGGAGGTTGCAGTGAGCCAAGATCATGCCACTTCACTCCAGCTTGGACAAAAGAATGAGACTCCATCTCAAAAAAAAAAAAAAAAAAAAAAAGGCATAGTATTATATGAATATGGTACAGGACACAATGATATAGATTTATGTCTCTGCATGGGGTTGGAATACGCAACACATTTTTAAATTGGAACCGTATATTGAGTATTGTCTTTAAGGGCTATGCTTCTCAAGACTCTTATTTTGAGATTTGTCAATGAGTGCCTTAATACTGCACATGGACAGTCACTTATGGAGGAGATCAATACAAATGGTTCAGAAAATCTTGATACCACAGGAGAGAAGAAGGAAAAGATTCTCTATGGATAATTTTAGACTCTTGGTTGAGGGTGCCTAATACTCTTACCATTTATATATTTGTTTATATTAAGTAATATTTTACCCTTTTTGTATATGGGATTTTTAAGATGTATCCGTCTTACTGTTAAGCAACATTTAGTTTAATATATAATTGAAATGTAGATACTTTTGGAAACATATATTAAAGTGGCAACTTTCACATACCACTTTGCTTGCTTGCTTTCCTATCCACCCCCCCTCCCCGCTAACAAATTATTACACAATTTCTTATGCTTATTGAAGTTACAGGCATCGATATTTTCTGACAATTTGACAAGCTAACATGGAGAAAATGAGTTAAGTGACATAGTGTCAGCTGTGAGTTTGTGATGAGATGCCGTCTTGTATCTTCAAATTGTTTATACAAGTTGTATATTTTCTACTAGCATGACTCTATAAAGATCTGATTGATATTCCTTATTTACAAATTGTCTGCATGTTTTCTTAACCTGATTAAAATGC
Source organism: Trachypithecus francoisi (assembly GCF_009764315.1). NCBI lineage: Eukaryota > Metazoa > Chordata > Mammalia > Primates > Cercopithecidae > Trachypithecus > Trachypithecus francoisi. The sequence goes on along the minus strand of NW_022681469.1, from coordinate 84,872,339 downwards.
ACAAGTATAATTTGAATATGGAGTTGACTTTGATTTATTTTGCATTTATTTAACTGCCTTTGCAAAAAGGAAAATGTCAAATAAATGTGGGTGTAGAAAGAAAGGCACAGCCCCACCCAAAATGTTCCCAGACCAAAGCCAAGTTACTTGGTCCTACGGAGAATCAAATGAGGACAAAGGCCTCCAGCGCCTGTGTGGCTATTCACTAGTTGCCTACTTTACCTCACGGAAGTTAAACACTTCCTCACATTTCAATGTAGTCATGTAACAATGAAAGTAATAATACCTTTCTCTCAAATTGTTTTTGGCTTTAATGAGACAGGGATATAATAATGCTTGATAAGGTAACTGTACAAATGTAAGGTAATGCTGTTATTTTATGAAGTCGGGAGAGATGGATATATAAGGGGTTAATCAGGAGAGTGCCAGAGAAGAAGCCGCATGTTTCTCATAGGACTACATTCACCACTTCAGGCACACTGAGTCACACACGCTTAGAAATAGGGTATTTTACTAACATTCCACAAAACCACACAACTGGATTGAAGAAAAAGTAACTGGAAAAGAGACTGTGGAATGTACTTGAAGGGATATGGATGCTGTTTTGTATTCAGAAGAAAACACTGTAAAGATCTTTTAAGCCTCCAAATAAAATTCGGGGATTATTTTCTTCTAGTACCTTAATTGTTTCCTTGAGAAGCAAAATAAACATTAATTTTTCTAGGATACAAGGTGACTATTAAGTACAGAGAAGCTTATGATAAATTTAAAAAATAATAATAAATGCAATTAACTAGGAGGATACAATCAGATGTCTCCATTTAACATTTAATTATAATAGAAAAATGATAATCCCATTATGATTGATTTTGGTTCCTGATTATGTTTTTGAAAGTCTCCCAGAAGCAGAGATGGCTGTGAAAGTATTTGCGAAAGTGCAGCCATAAAGAAGGTTAACATACAAAACAATAAATATGCATTTATTTGGTTCACATACAGAAAACGAGCACTGGGTCCATATTTGATAAAGTTAGCTATAATGAAAGGCAATATTCCAAAGAATAAATCTATACAATGTATTAATATATGAACTGATACATAGAATATCAACAGAATCCATGTATAATACTATACATTAATAGGTTCCCAGGGCTTTCTTTGTGCCAATCAATATTTAGCCTTAAGGATATAAAGTTATGAAGTCCTAGGCAAATGGAGACATAAGCCTTAGAGATTTTACCATATTACTGGTATTTAAAAAGTAAAATATATACACACTGAGAAAAAATATAGAGATACAACACTTTTAAAAATTATCTATAATCTAGCACATAATTCTTTCTTAAGTAAATATTTTTTAAATGTACAGTTAGGTACGTATAAGTATAAAGTTAAATATATAGTTAACCACCCATAAACATCACGTTTACAGGTGTGTGTACAAGTCAAATCAAAATCTGTTGCCCAATCAAAGGGAGTGCTATAGAAAAATATTAGATATCTTATGAAAACTTTGTTAATCTTTTTATTACTGAACCTATAAGGCAAAATAAACCTCTAGCATTAGTTTTCCTTAAATATATTAATAAACTATCCAGAATTTTCATTTCTTTTTTCCTTTTTTCTTTTCTTTTTTTTTTTTTTTTTGAGACAGAGTCTTACTCTGTCACCCAGGCTGGTGTGCAATGGCATGGTCTTGGCTCACTGCAACCTTCGCCTTCTGGGTTCAAGCAATTCTCCCATCTCAGCCTCCCGAGTAGCTGGGACTACACGCACATGCCACCACACTGGGCTAATTTTTGTATTTTTAGTAGAGACAGGGTTTCACCTGTCTACATGTTGGCCAGGCTGGTCTCGAACTCCTGAACTCATGATCCACCCGCCTCAGCCTCCCAGAGTGCTGGGATTATAGGCATGAGCCACCATACCCGACCAGAACTTTCATTTCTTAAACATTAAAAATTGGTTTTTAAATGTATGTACATGTTTCCTCATGACTCCTTCAGGAGACTTGGAGGCTTAATTTAGATGGTCATCCCAGTTTTTCCATGATTTTCTTATTAGTTTTAAGCAATTTGATTGTGAATGACTAAAGCAAACAACATTTAATTTTCTTACTACTTATATACCAAGAAGTCATAGATATTAATTACAGTTATAAAAGTATCTTTTAAAATATGAATAGTGAGTGAGTATAAGAAATACTAGTACAGAAGAAAAGGAAGAAAAAACACAATTATGAGAAGGGGGATATAAAGAAGCAAAATGCTAAGGCGTTATTCTCGGTTATGGCTCTAGATAAACAATTATTTAGAAACCTTTTAGGGTTTGAATGAATGATAGTGTTATTGATGACAAAATAAAATATAATAATGAAAGTAGGACTAATAATATAATTTTAGCACTTCTAATTCTGTAAACTTTGTTGAGCTGACTCCTGAAAAAGTTGAGATTGGGGCACCAACCCACCTTACCCCTTAACCCCAGAGCTCACCGCCTAAATAGGCAAAAATCTTTGTATAATTTGACTCCCCCAAAATGTAACTACTAATAGCCTAGTATTATCCAGAAGTCTTACTGATAACATGGTTGAAGAACACATATTTTATACATTATATGTATTGTATACTGTCTTTTTACATTAAGCTAGAGAAAACATTAAGAAAGTCATAAGGAAGAGAAAACACACGTACAATGCTGTACTGTATTTATTGATATCTAAGTTTATGTAATTTGATTACAAGATGAATTGTCTAAAATGGTGGGAAACTGCAGCTGCAGACCAATCCAGGGTGCATATCAAGTAATTCAACTTGTTTTTAATGTCATTTTCTCTGCTTCTTGGGAACACTTCCAGCAACACTAGTGGCACTTAATATGAGTCTCATGGTATTATTTAAGGTTTATGGTATTACACTAAACACGATGAAAAACAGGCAATAGCCATAAGAGATGACTTTTTACTATGACATACAATTTACTGAACAGACGAACTGCTCGGCAGAAGTGTTTAGCATCACAGGGCATTTTAAGCAAATACTCCCAACACTTGAGCTCAGGGTAATAGCAACAGGAGGTGGCTGTGAAATTATTACAGTAATATAGTATTTACTACAGCTAATTTATGCAGTTATGATTTAATACTGCATCTTTACATTTGTTCACTCTTGACTGAATGTCACTGTGTATAGTCTGTGTTTGTGGGGTAATGTTTAAATAATGGATTTATGTATATTTTATGGTAGTAAGTGATAAAACAGACAAATATCTACATATATTTTATGCATTCATGACATACTTAACTTTTTCTTAAGTCTCTTGAGATTTCTAGACTCCACAGTTCATCTGTGAGTTTTTTCAAATTGTCACAAATCTCCAAAATTTTTCCAATATATTTGTTGAAAAAAAATCTGTGCATGTATATTCATTCATTCAGTTCAAATCCATATTGTTGAAGGGTCAAATGTGTATATATAAGGGGATTTATCATAAGGTATTGACTCACTTGACTATGGAGGGTGAGAAGTCCCACAATCAGCCATCTTCAGGCTAGAAACCCAGAAAAGTCAATGGAACAGTTCAAAAGCTCGATGGCTGGGAAGTTGATGGTATAGATTCTGGTCTGAAACTGAGCCTGCAAACCAGGAGCAGTGAGGACAGGAGACTATCAGGAGAATATCAGTGTCTAAACTCTGCAGTCAGGCAGAGGGAATTCAATCTTCCTCTGCCTCTATATCTTATTCAGACCCTCAACAGATTAGCTGATGTCCACCCACACTGGGGAGGGCCATTTGTTTTACTCAGTTCAATTCAAATGCTGATCCTTTCCAGATATATCCTCATAGATCTTCCCAGAAAAAAAAAAAAAAAAGAAGTGTCTAAAAAGATATTTGGGTATCCCAGATGTGGCCTAGCTGGGTTAATACATACAATTAGCCATCAGAGTCTGCTAGTTTCAATATTGGTTTAATATCAACATCGGACTTAGTTGATATCTTTGCTTGAAAATGTTTTCCCTTTTTTGATGTTGGAGATTCTGGGATCTGTTATTTTTCTGTGATGACTGCTGCTTTTCCGTGATACTGGGTAGTTTTCTGAGTAGGTTGAACAGCAAGCCCTGTTTCTTGTGCAGCAGCACCATTCCCTGGTCTAATCTTTTGTCTTAATTTAGGTTCCTTCGATTCTGTTTTGTGCATGTGCAGAGATATGGATACACGGTTTAGAGATTCCTTTTGGACTCAATCTCTTTAGCGATCCCCATACTTCCTTCAGTGTTTATGATCCCCTGGCTTCTTTTCTAGTTCTTCAAACACAAGGACCACAGTTTTCCCATAGGTACTTCCTCCTTTTCCTCCAATATGTCCAACATACCCAGCCCATGGAGCTGTGCTTAGCCCCAGACTAAATGCTAAAGAAACAGGAGTCAAGTTCTCTGTCTACCCTCTTTCAAATGAATGTGCATTCTAACATGGGCTATCTGTTGCTGCTCACTCTCCAGGATTGTTATTGTGGCATCTTTAGTCTAAGCTTAAATATTTTAGTTTTGGCTGAGTTGCTCTGAGTTTGTTCCATCCATGCCTGCTTCAGCAATCAGTCAGAGAAGGAGATAGAAAGATTTTAGAGATACTCTCCCTGGGTTTTTTTCCATCCCAGATTTCTCCTTTTTTAGCATCTCCTTTTCTCTTTTTTAGCATTCATAATTTTTCCCTATTTCATGTTTGTTTCACAGGATAGAAAGATTATGGAGTGAAGTTCCTGCCAGATTTATATTTTATTGTTCTACTCTTTACTGTCTACAGGTAGTTACTATAGGTAATATGGCCAGGTGAGGTCATCTGGCAAGGTCTTAGTCCATCAAATCCAGAACCATGATTTTTGAAACAGTTTTATTGAGCTATAATGGGCAAATATTACAATTTATTGAGATCCTTAAGGTGTACTATTTTAAGTAGGTGTGTACACCCATGAAATCACCAAAATGATAAAGATAATAAACATACTAATCATCCTGAAACTTTTTTTGAACTTTTTTCATTCAGCATAATTTAAGTTTTTTTCTGCAAAGCCCCAGCATAATTATTTTGAGATTCATCTTTGTCACTGTAGCTCGTTCATTTTTACTACTAAATAGTATTCCATTGTATGGATGTGCTATAGTTGGATTATCTATTTGCCTGTTGATGAATATTTAGGATATTCCTACATTTTAATCATTACACATAAAGCTTCAATAAGTATTCGTGTACAAGTGTTTTTATGGACACATGCTTTCATTTTTCTTGAGTAAAAACCTAGAAATGTAATGCCTGGATTATATAATAGTTTATGTAAAAATTTTTAGTAAAACTGCCAATTCGTTTTTCAAAATGATTGATTGTACCATTTTATATTACTAAAAGCAGTGTATGATTGCTTACTTATTTAATGTGGAGAGTTCTTTATATATTCTGTATAAAAGTTCTTCAAGAGATATAGAATTTGGAAATATTTTCTCCAGGAAGTAGCTTGGCTTTTAATTTTATTAACAGTGTCTTTAAAGGAGGAGAAATATTTTATTTTGATGAAGTTTAATATATTAAATTGTTTTTAAGAATCATACTCTGACTGTTAAAGATCTTTGCCTAAACTAAGATCAAAGATAGTTTATTGTATGTTTTATTCTAGAAGTTCTAGAGATTTGTGTTTTATATGTAGGTATACAATGTATTTTGAAATTTTTTTACATGGTGGCACATAGGTAATGCAGTTCTTTTTACATTTTAACATATGGACATCAATTATTCCAGATGGTTTACTAAAAAGGCTATTCATTTCCCATTTGTTATCCAATTTTGTAAAAAAATCAGTTGTCCAAATATTAGTGAGAATATTTATGAACTGTATTTTGTTTCATTCCTTTTTCTATCTTTATGCTAATACATTATTTTAATTATCAAAACTGTATAATAATACTTTACATCACAGCATGTAGTATTATTTCTTTAACTTTGTTCTTCCCTTGCAAAGTTGATTTGGAACCATCATGAAAAAATGACCAAATTACAGAAGATAACAAAAGAGAAAGAAAGGAAAAAATGATGTATTAGTTAAAAAACAATTAACAAAATGGCATTATTAAGTCCCTGCCTATTAATAATTACTTTAAATATAAATGTATGAAGTTCTCTAAAGACATGGAGTAGCTAAATGAATAAAAGAAAAACCAAATGATATTCTGCCTATAAGAAACTGATTTTAGCTTTAAGGGCACACATAAGCTAAAAGTGAAGGGGTAGAGAGACATATTACATAAAAACAGTAACCAAAAGAGAACAGAGGGGATCATACATTAGATAAAAAAAAGTTAAGTCAAAAATTGTCATGATGCAAAGAAAGGTATTTTATAATGATAAAGGGGTCAATTCATCAAAAAGATATAAAAATTATAGATATTGATGCACTCAACATCAGAATACCTATATATGTAAAATAAATACTAATAGAACTGAAAGGAGAAATAAATAGCAATGCAACAATAGTAGAGAGTCTCCACACCCTACTGTCAACAATGGATAGAACATCCAGGCACAAAATCAAGGAAACAGCAGATTTGAATAATACTGTAGATCAAATAGACCTAACAGACATATACAGAAAATTTCACCCAGCAGAAGCAGAATATACATTTTTCTTAAGTGCACATGAAACATTCTCCTAAAACTAGTCGTAACAAATTCAAGAAGATTGAGCTAACATTAAGCATATTTTCTGGGCACAATAGTATGAAATGAGAAATCAGTAACAAGAGGCATTTAGGAAAAGTCACAAATACATAGAAAATTAAATAACTTCTAAACAACCAATGGATCAAGGAAGAAAAACCGTAATAACAATATCTTGAGATAAATTAAAATGTAAACACAACATACCAAAGCTTATGAGATAGCAAAAACAATCAGAAGAGGGAGACTTATTAGCCTACATGATTTTTAAAAATTCAAATAAACAACCTATCTTTACACATTAAAAAACTAGAAAAAGAAGAATAAACTAAATCCATAGTTTGCAGAAGACAGGCTATAATAAAGATTAGAGTAGAAATAAATAAAATAGACAATAGGAAAGCAATAGAAAACATTGACAAAACTAAGATTGGTTTGTTGAAAAGATAAACAAAAATACAAACCTTTAGCTAGGCTAATCAAGAAAAAAGAGAAAATACTCAAACAGAATTGTATAGAAAAGAGAAGACATCACAATTGATAATACAGAAATACAAATAATCATGAGACTACTATGAATATTATACTCCCCATAAGTTGTATAACCTAAGAGAAATAGATTCTTAGCAATATACAACCTACCAACACTGAATCATGAAGAAATACAAAATATGAATAGATCAATAACAAATAAAGATATTGATTCAGTATTCAAAAATCTCCCCAGGAATAAAAGCCTAGGACCAGATGGCTTCACTTGTGTGTTCTATTTAAAGAAGATTTAGTGTCAACTCTCAAATTCTTTCAAAAAAATTCAAGAGAAGGGAATGCTTCCAAGCTTATTTTACAAGGCCAGTATTACCCTGACTCCAAAATCAGATTAGTACACTAAAAGAAATAAAATTAAAAGTCAATATTCCTGATAAACTTTGTGTAAAACTTCTCAAAAATTAATATCAAACCAAATTCAATGATGACCATTAGATAATACACCATAATCAAGTGGGATTTATCCCTAGGATGCAAGGATAATTAAATATATGCCAATCAATAAATGTGGCATACCACATTAACACAATGAAGGATAAATCATCTGATCATCTCAATATATGAAGAAAAAGTAGCTGACAAAATTCAATTTTCTTTCATAACAACTCTCGACAAACTAGGTATGAAGAAATTTACTTCAATATAATAAAGGCTATATATATGTAATCTCTACTTAATATCATGCTCACTAGTAAAATGAGAAAAGCATTTTCTCTAAGTAAAGAACAAGACAAAGATGCCCGCTCTCACAGTTTCTATTCATGATTGTTCTAGAAGTCCTAGCAAGAGCAATTAGGCAAGAAAAAAGAAATATGCAAATCAGAAGGGAAGAAGCTAAATTGTCTGTTTTCCAATGACATTGTATTATTTATAGATAACCCTAAAAACTTCACCAAAAAACTGTGAGAACTAATAAATGAATCTAGCAAAGTTGGAGGAATTTAAAAAAATACAAAAACTAGTAGCATTTTTATATACTAACAAGCTACCTGAATATGAAATCAAGAAAACAATCTAATACAATAGGTTAGAAAACAATAAAATACGGAGAAATCAATTTGACCATGAGGTTGTAGACTTTATAGAGCTCATACACTAAAAATTATAAGATACTGATAAAAGAAGTTGAAAACACAAATAAACAGAAGCCTGTTCTATATTAATGGATTGGAAGAATTAACATTATTGAATATCCATGCCTCCCAAAGCAATCTATTAAATGCAATCCCTAAAAATATTCCAATGGCATTTTTCATGGAAATAGAAAAAACAATTCTACAATTTGTATAGAAACATGAAAGACTTCAAATAGCCAAAGCAATCTTGAGAAAGAATAAAATGAACAGCATCACACTTCCTGATTAAAACTATATTACAAAACTATAGTAATCAAAATAATATGGTACTGACATAACAACTGATACATATACCAGTGGGACAGAATTGTGACCTGAAATAAACCCATGTATATATAGTCAAGTGATATTTGACAAGAATATACCATGAAGAAATGATATTTTCAATAAATGTTTTTAAATTTCTTATTTTTTAATTTTTGTGAGTACATATAGGTGTATATATTTATGGGGTACATAAATGTTGGGACAACTGAATATTCACAAGCAAAAGAATAAATTTGGAGCCCTATGATATACTACTCACAAAAATTAACCTGAAATTGATTAAAGATTTAAATGTAAGTCCTAAAGTCATAAAACTCTTAAAAGAAAACATAGGAGAAAAGTTCCTCAACATTGCTCTTGACAACGATTTTTTTAATGTGACAACAGTCCACATAACAAAAGCAACAATAGCAAATGGGGCTGCATCAAACTAAGAAGATTCTGCACAGCAAAAGAAAACAATATGCAAAATGAAAAAGCAATCGATAGAATGGAAAAAAAAATGTTTGCAAACTATGTATCTGATAAAAGGTCAATATCCAAAATACATAAGGAACTCACACAACTCAATAGCAAAACAAAAACAAACAAAACAAACAAACAGAAAATACCAAACCAAATATACTTTGATTAAAAAATGGGCAAAGGACCTACACAGAAAAATTTCCAAAGACGATATACAAATGGCTAAACGGTACATGAAAAGATTTTCAACATTACCAATTATCAGGAAAATCCAAATAAAAGCCACAGTAAGGTATCACCTCATGCCTGTTATAATGGCTATTATCAAAAAGACACAAATAAGTATTGGCAAAAATATGGTAAAAAGAGAACCCTGCTATGCTGCTGGTGGGAATGAAAATTGATACTGTGAAAAACAGTATAGAGGTTCCTCAAAAAATTTAAAAATACAACTACGCTAGCTCTTCCTCTTCTGGGTATATATCTAAAGGAAATGAAATCAGTATCAGCATCTTGAAAAGTAATCTTCATTCCTTTGTTCATTATTCACAATAGCCAGGACATAAAAACAATCTAAGTGTCTGTCAAGAGAAGAATGAATTTTTAAAATAGGATATATTTCATATACATACACAGAGCATGCACACAATGGAATATTATTCAACCATAAAACATAAGACAGAGAGAGACAAATACTGTATCATCTCTCTTATATGTGAAATCTAAAATGGTAAATGTATAGAAGCTGAGATTAAAATGGTGGTTGCCAATGGCTGGAAGGTGAGGGAAATGGGAACATAATGGTCAAAGGGAACAAAATTTCATTTATAAGATAAATAAGTTCTTGAGATCTAATGTAAAGCCTGTTGACTATAGTTAAGTTTTTTTGTGTAATTGTATACAATTATACAAAATTGTATAATTGTAAATTGCTAAGATAATAGATCTTAAATGTTCTGAATATACATGCACAGACAGACTAGTAAATAGGTGAAGTGATGAATGTGTTAAGTAACTTGATTGTGGTAATTATTTTACAAAATTTACACATACCAAATCATCACATCACCCACCTTAAATTTATACAATTTTATTTGTCAGTTATACCTCAATAAAGCTGGAAAATAAGTAAATAAAAAGAAAGCTCATCTATTCACATCTGAAAACAAAAAAAAGATTTGGCAATTCTAGGTTATTTAAATTTCCATAGGAATTTCAAAACATGTACATTTCTACAAAAACAGTTAACTAAGATTTTGATTGTGATTGTCTTGAAGTTATATATTAATTTAGACAGAATTGACTTTTTTTTTTTTTTTCGAGACGGAGTCTTGCTCTGTCACCAGGCTGGAGTGCAGTGGCGCAATCTCGACTTACTGCAACCTCCCCCTCCTGGGTTAAAGCGATTCTCCTGTCTCAGCCTCCCCAAGTAGCTGGGACTACAGACACACACCACCACACCCAGCTAATTTTTGTATTTTTAGTAGAGACAGGATTTCGCCATGATGACCAGGATGGTCTTGATCTCTCCCTCTCTCTTTTCTTTCTTTCTTTCTTTCTTTTGTTTTTGTTTTTGTTTTTTTTTTAGACTGAGTCTCGCTCTGTTGCTAGTCTGGAGTGCAGCGGCGCAATCTCGGCTCACTGTTACCTCCGCCTCCTGGGTTCAAGCCATTCTCCTGTCTCAGCCTCCCAAGTAGCTGGGACTACAGGCACACACCACCATGCCTGGCTAATTTTTGTATTTTTAGTAGAGATGGGGTTTCACCGTGTTGGCCTGGATGGTCTCGATCTCTTGACCTCGTGATCCGCCTGCCTCGGCCTCCCAAAAGTACTGGGATTACAAGCATGAGCCACCATGCCCAGCCTTGATCTGTTGACCTAGTGATCCGCCAGCCTCGGTCTCCCAAAGTGCTGAGATTACAGGGATGAGCCACTGCGCCAGGCCAAGAATTGACATCTTAACAGGATTGAGTCCTCCAACACAATAGCATGGTCTATCTTTCACAAAGACCTTCTTACATTTCTTGCAATAATATTTTGTAGTTTTCAGTGTCTAGTTCTGCATATATTTTGTTACATATATTTCTAAGTATTTAATTTTTGATATTATAGCAAATTATTTTGTTAATTTTAATTTTCAGTTGCCCTCTCCTAATACAGAAAGATACAATTGACTTTTGATGCTTGATCTTATTTCCTGCAACATTACTAAACTCTAGTTCTAGTTGTGTTTTTGTATATTCTACCAGATTTTCTACTTAATGTTGTACTTGGTGAATAAAAATACTTTCCTTTTTTCATTTATTACCAGAATATTTATACAGTTGACCATTGAATGATACAGGTTTGAATTGCATGGGTCTACACATAAATAATTTTTTTCAATGAATATATCTGAATATTTTTGGAAATTTGCGACAATTTTTGAAAAAACTCACAAATTTCATAACTTTGAAATATCAAAAAATTAAGAAAAAGTTATGTCATTAAGGCATAAAATATATGTAGATACTAGTTTTGTCTTATCATTTACTACCATAAAATATATATAAATCCTTTATTTAAAAATTACCCACACAAACACTTATAGATCATCTGTGGTACCATTTGCAGTTAAGAGCAATGTAAACAGAAGTAAAGATGCAGTATTAGATCATAACCACATTAAATTAGCTGTACTACATACTACATTACTGCAATAATTTTATAGCCACCTCCTGTTGCTATTGCCCTGAGCTCAAGTGTTGGGAGTATCTGCTTAAAATGCCCTGTAATACTAAACATTTCTGCTGAGAAGTTTGTCTCTCCTGTAAATTGCATATCATGGTAAAAAGTCATCTCTCGCAGTTTTTGCCTATTTTTCATCATGTTTAGTGTAATACCATAATAAACCTTAAATAACACCATGAGACTCACGTAAAGTGCCACTAGTGATACTGGAAGTGTTCCCAAGAAGTAAATAAAAGTCACAACATTACGGAAGTTGAATTACTTGATATGTATCCTAGACTGTGGTCTGTAGCTGTAGTGTCCCACAATTTCAGACAAATGATTCATCTTCTAAACAGAAGATACAAATTTAGGTATTAATAAATACAGTATGGTAAGGTAAATGTATTTTCTCTTCTTTATGACTTTCTTAATGCTTTCTTTTCCCTAGCTTACTTAATGTAAGAAAACAGTATACAATACATATAACATAAAAAATACATGTTAATTGGCTATGCATCAGTAAGGCTTTGGGTCAACAGTAGGTTATTAGTTAAATTTTCAGGGGGTTCATTTATAAGGTTTTCTTTTTTTTTTTTTTTTTTCTTGTGCAGGGATCAGCTTCCTTAACCCACTTATGGTTAAGAGTTGTGTGTGTGTGTATGTGTGTGTGTGCTCGTGCGCACATATATCTCTACATATCTGTCTGTTTCTCTGGAGAAACCTATTTCTAGAACTGAAAAATGTAACTTCAGAAAAATTAACTGAATTGCTTAGCCAAATGACCATGAGAGAGGAAATAAGTCAACTTGAAGATACCTTGTTCAATAGAAATAATCCAAAGTGAGAAACAGAGAAAAATAATTTTAAAAATATGGATAGGGCCTCAAGCACATATTAGATGGTATCAAGTAGCCAAATACACTTGTAATTAGATTATCAGAAGTAGACAACCTCCTGAGACTGTAGGAGTTACAAGAGTAGAAAAACATCTTAAATTGCTGAATGTAGAAAACCTGACAAACTAAAATTCTATATTTGAAAAAAAAAAAATCAAGAATGAAGATAACATAACAAAATTTCAGATAAAACAAAACTATGTAACGTTATTGCCAGAAGCCCTGTACTATAAAAAAATGCTAAAGTGCTTCCTTTAGCTGAAGGGAAGTCAATGTTAATAGAAACTCTGATCCACAGATAATAAATTTTACATTTTTAAATTTCTTTATAAATCATATAATAGTTAAAAATATTATATTGTGGGTTTTATGATGTTCATAGATGTATTATATATAACAACTACAACCTACAGGATAGGGATGGGAAATATATGCCAATCAACATTGCAAGTTTTCTATATTTTACTGGAAGTAGTGCATTATTAACTCTAAGAGGACTGTCCTTATATTAGTGATGCATATTACAAATCATAGGAAAACCAATGCAAAATAATGCAAACAAGAAAAACTAAAAAGTGAACAGAAAAATTAAAAATAAAATTCAAGTTTTGATACCTTGTTAAAAGGTAAGAGGAATAAAGAGAAAAACATGGAAGTAGAAAATAATAAATAAATAAATAGATGAATTCACCCTTCTACGCAAAAACTGTCAAGCTTTTCATGGGTTTTTTATCTTAATGACAGTTTTAAAATTGGGTGCAAAATGACCATAATTTTTCCTGTTTTACAAATAGATAGCTGAAGCAAAAAGAAGGTAAATGACTTCTGGGTCAAAGTTAGAGACCGTGTTAGATAAATATTTGCTGTCAACAGAAGGGTTTCAACTTTATAAATTAATTCTGACTATTGACAGGTAAAGTATTATATTTAGCAATGAATTAAACCCATAGAAAAATGCATGAAATATATATACCCAAAATAACAATTCTATTAGGTATCTTTAGTTACTTACATGCTAACTACCAGTGTTTTATTCAGAGAAGCTCTTGCCACAAAGAAAATATGGGCTGCAGTTTAACAAGAGCAGTTTCATAAGCATGAACGAGAATACTTCCAAGAGTAAAATCGATTCTATACTTTTTTCTACCTTTAGATTCACTTTAAAGTCTTCTAATCAAATGAACTTCTACTTAGTGCTGAATATGTTTTATAGAGTTTTTGTACTACTCTACCCATTTTCTAATGATAATATTTATAGTTAAAAGGAAATGCTCTAATATTTAGATAAGGCAATGAGGCACAGATATGGTAAGCAAATTGGCAAAGGTCACGAATGCTGATGATAGTTGTTTTTCAGTTTGAATGACATAGTTAGAATGTGTGGAGCTATATTTTATTGCTGTACAATTGTAAAAAAAGAGGGTATCAAGGAACATTGTAAAATAAATTTTACATAAACGAATTTACAGAATTACTCATATAGATGCACTATGGAAATAAAAGGTCTATTTGAAATACAATTTTAACTGGAGAAATAAGAATTAAAAGTCAGTTTTTCATTCTAAAATACTAACTGGTCATATATTAAATTACCCATTACTGACAAGTGGCACTCTCTTCCAGGGGCTGAGAAAATTGTTGGTCCAAGAGACCATACACAGCCAGAAGCCCCTTCTCTTTCAGATCATGCTCCAGGTACCAAGGACCCTTGGGTTCTTTTCCCAAATGGACTTTAGTTACTTTCAGGTTTTGTGCAAATTCCTTTTTCTGGTCTGTCCTCGAGAAGACCAATTGCTGCCAGTGTGTTACCTTTAGATCCACTGGATAGCCAAGACATTTGCAACTGATTGTGAGGGATATGGATGAAATTTAGACATGTGGGTTGGGTTGTCCAAATGCATGCATGATAGGCTGTCTCTATTCCTCAGGGAAGAGAGAGCAGGCCTTAGTTTGGGGACTTGGATTTATACCTGCTTGGGCTCTTCAAATGTGTGTGCTCACAAATATATCTTATCATTTTAGTTTCTAGAGAAGACTGTATCCAAAACAATAGAGTGAAAACTCTAATTCAGCAGTGACAAATATCACCATCTTAGTTTGTTCAGGCTGCTTTAACAAAGTATCATAGACTGGGAAGCTCCTCAGCAACAGAAATTTACTTCTCACAATTCGTGAGTCTAGAGAAGACCAAGATCACGGTGCCAGCAGGTCTGGTATCCTGCAAGGGCCCATTTCCTGATTCATAAATGGCACCTTTGGCTATGTTCTTACCTGGTGAAAGGAACAAACAAGCTTCCTCAGGGCCTCTTTTATAAGGGCACTAATTCCATTCATGGGAGTTCCACTTTCACGATCGAATCACTTTCCAAAGTCCCCACCTCTTAATACTATCACATTGGTTATCAGGTTTCAGTACATGAATTTTGGATGGATATAAACATTCAGACCTTAACATCTTCTGATGATCCTAATTAGCAATTTTTAAATACATTAACACTGCTTTTATGTTCAAAGCTTGTAAATTCGTTTCAAAAGAACATATAGTTCTAGTAGGAGCTTTTATGTTACCATAGTGCTAATATGTTTTATATACATTTTAAAATCTATCTTTAATCACCCTTTTGTTCCTAAAGCTTTTTTCTTCCTAGTTAGGTATTTAAAAGGCAACTGAATGTTCTAATAGTGTCTTGGTATTTACTGGACAGAACCATATTTATTGATATAAGAAGCTTCCTAGGCTAGCCTCTCCATCTTCTAGAGAAAATTGTAAGTTGATATCGTCTATTTCTTTCCCTCTCCAATTTTTGATGAGGTTTGTGCTATTGCAAGGTGGCTTCTTTGGGCTTTCGAGTGTACATCAGGAAAACAGGGGGAAGGGAAGCAAGTAAGAGGTATGTGATTTAGAGCCTGAGCAAGAGATTCCAGAAGTTGAGAGGGAGAAAGACTGTGTGTGTTGTGAAGAAAAGCAAAGCAAAGCAAAATCATTGCTGTTTCTCCCTAAGATATATTTTGGTTGATTATAGCTTCCTTTCCTGATATACGAGAAAAACATATAAAAATCTTGAAAATATTTGACATAGTAAATATTACATGATTATATATATATGTGTGTATTATATATTTTAATAAGAATGCTGTGAAAGTTCTTGTGGCCTTGGCTTCAATGGAGTTGCATTTTGTTGTTGTTGTTCCAATACTAACTTGAGTTATTGATCATCAGTTTGAAAATAGCCACATAAGCTATTCAAGTTATGGCCCAGAGAAAATGCAAGACATTAAATATGAGTTTAAAAATTAGCATGGTGAATTACATAAATAACTAAGCTTAGTACTGACCATGAGAAAGGCCCCCCAAAAAACTATCATATGAAGTTTCAGGGAAGAAGAGGTCCATTCCATTTGGAAAGATAACAAAAAGGTTTTATTGTACATTTTAGAATAGATCATCGATAAGGGGAAAATGAAGGATGGCAATATCACCCAATCTAAGTTACACAGGCCATTTTAAGACAGGACAAAGTATTTTGGCTGAAATATAGGGTACATATTGAGATAATGGTAGATAGGTAATGAAAAGTAGGTTGAAATCAAACATGAATA
Source organism: Trachypithecus francoisi (assembly GCF_009764315.1). Taxonomy (NCBI): domain Eukaryota; kingdom Metazoa; phylum Chordata; class Mammalia; order Primates; family Cercopithecidae; genus Trachypithecus; species Trachypithecus francoisi. Next base: position 84,856,013 of record NW_022681469.1, on the reverse strand, counting down.
GCTTTAGGTGTAAGGCTTAGGAAACAACTTCATTTAGCAGATAATGTACACTTTTGAACAGGAGAAGAATATAATTAAAGTAATATTTAAGAAGCATTTGGTAGTGGTGTCCAGGATGGTTGTTGATTACAACCATAAATGCTGGTGGTTTGTTCATAAGACATGTGTCTCATGTTCATATATGTCTATTGCAATGTCTGATCTTTGACAATGTACAACTATAACTTTCCCTATAACCTCCTAAAATTTTCAGATTACTTTGAGGAAAGCCACATAATATAATGCTAGGGCACTGATTTTAAACTTTGTACAGTTTCCTTAATTTCAACTTTCTTCTATCTCTATGACCTTGATATTTTGTATCACAGATTTTTATAAATAATTTAATATATTAAGTACTTGGTATAGCTTCTGATCGAGCATATGCAAGTACAAAATATTGTTACATTTTAAATAAAAATATATATTTAGTAGGAGATAATCCATAAGAAACTTCCATTAAAAAATAGTAACCACATAAATATAGTTTGTTACAGAAATAAAGATCAGTTATAATGAGAACTTATTGCTTATCTGTGAGAATTCCTCTCCTGCAGTGGCGAATGAATACTTTGACAAACTGAAGACTTTATCAGTCAAAAAACCTGAGGAAACTTATCTTTCTTATCCCCTGAAAGGCTGCTATAAATAACGTATCACTTGCAACACAGGTTTTCTTACAGGATGCTAAATAATCTCTAAGAAAATCTTTGTTTCTGTAGAATTCTGTCAGAGAATTCCTGATATAGGGATCTCTTTCAGTTATTACCTGTTAGTTTATTCACCAGAGAGGAGGAATATTTGGAAATCAATCTCATCTCATCAAAATAACTGATACTAAAAGTAATAACTTCCCTGCAATAGTGGGGTGGTGCAAATTTGGTGCTCAAACTACAGCAAAACATACCTATATAAGATGCAGGCAAAAAGCAAACAGATAAAATGCCATAGTCCATATTTTAGATAAAGGAAGAAATATTAAACAGTCCAGAATAGAGTTTTGATATACCATATAGCAATGTATTGTCAGTACAAATATCAGTATAAGAGATTCTGACAACTAATCTAGCAGTAAATGTAGTGAAATATAAAAGTAAAAATATATTTTGTAGAAATAAGATGAGGTAATTTCCATCTCCAGCCTGCTACAAACACATAAATGTGAGTATAATGGCTGTCAAAGCTTCAAAATGATTTTTATTATTCATACTACCAATCCTTAGTCATTTTACTTATGACCTCCAACTATCATTGTAATTCATCTTTTTAGCATGCTACCCTATTTTCACTACCCTACTTACCAGAGTTCTTTTTGGGCAATTAACCTTGTATTAGATGAAAGTGCTCATCAGAGACACACACCTTCCATCATCTATTATATTTGCGGTGATTAATTATTTTAATTTTAGATTAGAAATTCTGTTTCAGTCAGGGTTATTAGCAGCTTCAACAAAAAATGATTCAGGCTATTTAAAGTTGAAAATGAAATTACTCGAAGACTATGAGGTATCTCATAGAGCAGCCCAGAAATTTTCAGGAGAAACAAGCTTGGTTTTCTGACCTGTGACTTACAGAGCTAGGCAACCAGAACCAAGCCATAATTATGCCTCAGTAACAGTATGGTGAGGTCTGAGGTCATTGCCACTCACCACTGGGAGTGAAGTATTCCTGCTGACACCATCATTGCAACCAAGAGGAATTCTTTACTATGACTCATTTCTGCTCCTGGGTAGGAAGGTCAAGATTGAATTCCTAGCATATGCCTGCTTCCCGCTATCATAGAAGTAGGTGAGAAAAAATAAAGCATATGGACGCTTGGGTTTCCATAATGGAAGCTCAGCCTTGTCCCTTGGCAAAACTCAGAGAGACAGGGATTGCTCCAACATAGGGAAAGTCAGTCAAAAAGACAATGAAATGCAAGAAAGGGTCATCAGTCAAATTACAGTGTTTACAAAAATACAATTTACAACATTAACTTCTTTTAAATCATAGGAGTCTTACTAGGTGAAATATTTTTCAAAACATTTATAGAGCAATGATTGTTTACTAAAAATATCTTGGCATCCAAGTCTTCATTTTTATTGTTCTTTTCATTTCTTTAAAAAAATTAGTAACATTTCTGGCCATATAAAGTACTTGTTTATCAATCTAGTGATCTAAAATATTATATCTTATAGTCTTCCCTTTGGAAATAGAAAATATAATAACAGAAATGATAGCTATTTGTGTCTTTAAATGGCACCTCTCAACAGATAAGATATTCTTTTCCAGCTAGAGATCTGCATGGGGGCAAACTGAATGCCAAATATATATAATAATTGCCTTATGTTTAGTATAATCAGGCCTATTATAATAACCATAAATAAAAATTTGGAAACTCCGAGTGCGATAAGAATGTGACCCAGGTACCTATTCTGCTCTCATCAACAATCCCCACTGACATTTTAAAATTAAGCAATAATGTTGTGGTAGTTGCTTGAATGTCAATGAAATGTGCTTTTATTTATCACATTAAAAAGCATTTAATAAAAATACTAAGTGTTATAGGAAATGTTGGGAAATTAGACTGTTATGTCCCTGAGAAATGTTTAAACTGATAAAATACTTCTGATGCAACAGGCATTATATTAAAACTGCTAGCACTTTGAACCAGCAATATCACCTGTCAAATTTATTTTTAAAAAATAAATGAGAGAAACATATATAATTGAACAAGAATCTTCTATATTGTATAATTTCTCGTGAGAGAAAATACAAAACAAACTAAATGTCCAAAAATGTGGAACACTGTAAGAAATTATGATGTATCTGACTAGAGATGCATATTAACATATTAAAAACTATAATTTCTAAGGATTTTTAAGGATTTTGGAACATTTATGATATAGTACTAAGTTTTTGTTTTGTTTTTCGTTTTCTGTTTTTTTTGAGACAGTTTCACTCTGTCACCTAGGATGGAATGCAGTGGCAGGACATCGGCTCACTGCAACCTCTGCTTCCCAGGCAAGCAGTTCTTCTGCCTCAGCCTCCTGAGTAGCTGGGATTACAGGCATGCACCACCATGTCCGACTAATGTTTGTATTTTTAGTAGAGACAGGGTTTCACCATGTTGGCCAGGCTGGTCTCAAACTCCTGACCTCAAGCAGTCTGTCCTCGGCCTCCCAAAGTGCTGGGATTACAGGCATGAGCCACAGAACCTGGGCAGTACCAAGGTTTTTTTTTTTTTTTTTTTTTTAATTTGTTTTTATTTATTTATTTTTTAAAGATACCAACTTATTCAACAGATTTCTATTGAAAACTTACAATGTGTCATTCGAGTTATTCTAATTGCTAAGAATATAACAGTAAACTACACAAACATGCTTGTTTCTAAAAAGCAAATGTCTAGATAACAAGAATTAAGACTTCCTATTAAGGATGTTGAACACTAAAAAGCTGTCATAAATTTTTAAAGATCTTTTAAAATATAAAATTAATTTCTGATTTTCTTGGTCCAGCAGAATTAATCTAGGAATAACAATGTTCTTCCACACAATTTCATATAGGTACAAAGTGAAAAGTATTACAGGTTTAGTAAGACGACAAGAGTTTATAACACTGTTTTATTAGAAACAATTTTTCTCTTTCTAATAATAGATCATTAGCTCAAATTATACTAAAGCATATGGCTTGAAAAGAGTATTTTATCACTCACATGGATATTTTTTGTTTCTTTGAAGTCATTTTGCAAGATATATTGAATATCAGGGGCAGTCCACATTGATCTGAGGGCTGCAATGCATCACTCAGCACATTAACGTTGGCTAATAATATGTCCTTCTTGTAGCCAAGACCACACCAACACCTGGCCATGCACCTGGTCACAAAATCCTGAAAATCATTATCCAGAAGGTATGGGTCTGTGTGTATTTTCTATTTTAAAGTGATTAGAGATAACGATTTTAAAAAGATGATTCTATTTTAGTCATCATTTCCAGCTGTATTCAGTTTCAAAAGTGTTATTGAGCTAATTGATTTTGAGTTGTGTCAAGATATTTTTAAATGCTGCATACAAATTAATATAACTGATACATTTGTATACTTACAAATACATAGATATGTTTTTATTTTCTTCTGGAAAAATATATGTGCACCAATTTCACCCGAGAGGCATTATAGTGGAGTGGTTAAAAGCACTCAGGATTTCATGTACAGCTGTGCAGGTTGTATACTGCTCAACTTCAAAGAATTGTGCCAGTGTGGCCTTGAGACCTCTGGCTCTAGAGAATAGCCAGTGGGTCTAAATTCTAGCTATGATATATTCTAGATGTTATGAACTTGGACTAGGAAATTAATTCCTTGCTGCTTCTTTTTCTTTTTAAAATATGATTAATATCAACTCCTTCATAAGAATGTGAGGGGGGTTGATTAAATTAGTAAGAATATAGCATTCAGAAATATTCTTGGAATATGGTAAGCAAAAAAAGTGAGCAATTTTTATTCTGCTAATAATCTTTTTAAAAATTTAAGAGAAATTGTCAATGTTATAATGACGGGTCTCAAATCGGTAACTTTCTTAGGCCTCACTCCATCACTGCAACTGATTTATTGTAGAATTTGACTTAAATATTTTACCTCTTGGATATCAAACTTTCCATATGCAGAAAATAACATACTTAAAAGAGTGTAGTGTCTCAAATAATATGTTCAATTGAGGATACAGATGCAAACTGAAATTTTGAATCTCATGAGATTTATGGAAAAAAACAGTTGCTAGTAAATATAAATAAATACCTTGTTTAGACAGCATTTTATTTATGGAAAAAAACAAGCAAATGTCCTTTGGAATAAAAGAGGAGCACTATCTTTCGCCAGTGACAATGGAATGTGGTGACTTCAACATGGAAACAATATGGTTAATCTCCTGGTACATTTCTCTGATATTATGAAAAAATTGTGTTTTTGTCTAAAGTGCCCAAATAAAGCTCAAGGAGTAAATGTAATGTGGTAATCAGTCATTTAAAAGTTGATACTGCAAAAATAAAAGACAAATGTGGATATAATTAAGGGTCAGAATAGGGTACATTTTATAGAGTTTATTTAACAAATCATTAAAGGACATTTTTATAAGTATGGTCTCAAGTAGTTCTTAGCTCTATGGTTTTTAAAGGGTCAAAGAAAAATAGAAGACACTAATAGTTGTGAATGTATTGTATTATATAAACCAAGTTGTTTTCTGATATATTTATAATTTTAATTCAAAAATGTTTACTGCCATGCTAGATTCATGATGTAAAATAATATTTGTAACAGTTATATCCTAACCAGTAAGATTGTAGTAGTTTAATTTTCAACATTAGTTCAGCCACTGGTCAAAGGCTCTTTAGCTTTGTTCTGTACAGACTCCATTCACTTAGCAATAGATACCAGCTTTCCATGAAAAAAATAGATTTCATTTGAAGGTAGATATCAAGGTAGCATTTATTCTTTTATTTATCATACATCTATTGAGTGCCTTCTATGTTCTAGATCTGATGTTATAAACATTAATATATACTGCATTTTCTTTAACCAAGTAGATTTTAGTTTGGAGAGGAGAAAAATGTGGAAATCTATATACTATTAGAGCAGGGTTTTAATGTAAGGATAAAATAACAGAGAAGAAAGAGTAACTTACACAAGCCTAAAGGAATCAAGGAGTATAGGGACTAGAGACTTTTGAGTTAGTCTTTATTTTAGGAACCACCTAAAATACACTTCTAGTGTATGCTTATGCCTGACTGAGAACAGAAGTCATAGACATAGCAGCAGCTTCTAGAAACTGTTGGAACACCAGTACAATTACTTTACCTACCAAGAAAGACTGATGACTCCTTCCAGTACCCTTCACTGAGTATTGAGCACTAAGCACTGTTTTTCAAAGGGGCTTTGCATGTAGTCATTAATTTTGCTCTATTTATGTAAGAGTAGGCTTCAAGACTGTGTCAGGGGTAAGCAAGAATTTCAACATATATGCGTCCATTCATTCTAAAAATACCTGAGACCAGTACCCAGGGGATATCCCAAGTGGAGAAGCACTTATTTTTCAGCACTGTGTGCCAAGCAGTGCAAACATTATCTTCTGCTACACACATTACTTTTCAGTTGCTAAGGATAAAAATTACAAGTAACAGGCACTGATTTCTCTTTTTAATACTAGGAGAATCTTTTAAATTTTTGCTGCTTAGAATGAATCACTTCTAATCAATTACTAAATATACTAGCAGATAAAAAATATTTGGAGACAGAATCAATTTGTGGTCCCATTTAGCATTAGGTGACTGGATATAAGGGGAAAAAATCTTGAAACAAATATCTGGATGGAAAAAATGATACGTTCTTGATAAAATAACTGCTAGGATGCTACTAAATTGTGTAAAAAAAAAAAATAACATCTGACAGCATCACATTTTCCCTTTTCCATGCAACAGTCTTATACTATATAATCATAATTTCTTCAATCTCTGATGCAGCTTGATGTTCTGAACCAGCTCATAGTGCTTCCTATTCACGTACACAAACATTTACATATTGACCTAAATCCTCTCACATGCTGTTCAAAAGGGAAAAAGAAAAAGCTTTCTTTTTTTTTTTTTTCCCTTGGTCCCTGATCTCATTTTCCCAGATGGTATTAAAATTGAGTTCAAGCCAGCCTAGCACCTGTGTGGATAGTTTTTTTTTTCCTCTTTGCACAATTTATTTTTAAATTTTCTTATAACAGGTCTGTTATTTAAGAATTATTTATACAAATAAAGAAAAATTACGTAAAAATAAATGAAATAAATTAACAAACCATATTTTAGTTTTTCTCTCTGCCTATTTTTTTTTTTTTGAAGAGCAATGAAAATACACAAATGATTACATTATTCTGTTAAAGGAGGATTATACTGTAACATCTTATGGCTGCTTAATTATGTAACTGGAATGGGTATCATTCAGTAAGATTGAGTTCTGGAATCTAAATTACATCAATGATTTTGAATTTTGATTTATTTTATTTCTACTGTATACATGTTCCCTGTGATCAAAGAGACCTTTTTTTTCTATTTGGTAAACAGTGGACACTCAGGAAGTATGTTTTGAATGAATTGAAAAGAATGAATGAGTTAATCAAGTAATACATAAACCATGAGGATTTTTAGGGACTTTCTTTTTCCTATGTACCACGTCTTGAAATAGGTTTTCAGTGAATTTCTATTGACAAGGGGGATGCAGTAACAACTATGCTATCATTTCTTTTTCAAGGAAATCTTCTTCATATAACAAGTACTTGTTAGAGAAAGTAACTCTCAGATATCGAACAAATATTTAAAATATTGAAAATAAATAAAACAAGCAAGACATAAAGAGAGAATACCCATGAGAGACTTTCATAAATAAATAGGAACATTTGTGAAAAAAAGGCTGAAAAAAATTAAGTCCAAAAATCGATATGAATATAATTAAAATATGAAAAGGTTTATATTTCTATTTTAAAAAATTAAAATTAATGTAATAATTATTGGATAATAACAAATTAGACCTTTAAAATGAATAAGAGGTATAAGGGGAAAAGTCCTAGTTAATCGCATTTCACAGTGGAAAGAAAAATAAATAAATAAATACATCACACTTTCATCTAGAAATTTTGTAAGCCCATTTTCATAAGACATTGAGAAGGCTTTTCTTTGGTGTCTTATCGTTTTTACTATGTCTCAAAATATAAGGCAATGAGATACTTAGAACCCAACAGCCCAAACTGAACTGTCAATAATTGAAAGGAAACTACTCAAAACTGACCTCACAACCACTAGCCACCACTTAACCTCCTCTCCATTCCGAGAGGAGGATCGTCAGGAAGAAAAGGAGAAGAATGAGGGTAGAAGTCAGAGAACCCCAACTTATAAGAAGTGCAGTAGTATTATGTTGAGAAATTGCGTCTATGGGTACCCAAGTTAAAGGATGAAATGGGGATCCAAGAAAATGATTCCGAAAATACAGGGATGTCTACAAAATGGTGAGTGGCTGTTTGATGGTAGCTTGGATAGCAGAATTGCTGTCACCATCTTTCATGTCCCTCAGCAAGATAAATGGGCAATGGAGTCAGATGGCAAAGGTCTATCAAGGAACAGAATTCACCAAAATGTTAACAGTGCCTGTCTCCTCTGTAGCTGGATGGTGGAAGATTTTTTAAAATATCCATATTTTTCTTTATTTAAAATGATGTCAGCAATAAGAACATGACTTTTCTATACTCAAATAAAGCCAATTAAAATTAACATAGTAAAGTAAAAAACAGTAATTTTCATTCGTTCAAATAAAGAAAATATTTTCTTAAATATAAAAAAGAGCTTGGCCGGGCTCAGGGGCTCACGCCTGTAATCCCAACACTTTGGGAGGCTGAGGCGGGTAGATCATGTGTTCAGGAGATTGAGACCATCCTGGCCAACGTGGTGAAACCTTGTCTGTACTAAAATACAAAAAATTAGCTGGACATGACGGTTCATGCCTGTAGTCCCAGCTACTGGGGAGGCTAAAGCAGGGGAATTGCTTAAACCTGGGAGGTGGAGGTTGCAGTGAGCCGAGATCGTGCCACTGCACTCTAGCCTGGCAACAGAGCAAGATTCCGACTCAAAAAAAAAAAAAAAAAAAGCTTTATTTTTCCTTTTTAATTTATTTTTTAATTAAATTATTTTTTAATAAAATATTTTTTCATCAGCCCAACTGGGAAAATGCTGACTTAAGGACTACTGAAAATATAAGGAAATGTCCATATTTATTTTTAAGAAAATTTTCATATAAATATTTAATTTAGTAGTATTAAAGAATTGTACATTCCAGTATTACATGGTGACTTAACTTAAAGTCAAGTCTTGGTAAAAAGTGGTTTAAGCTTTTGTAGATTATTCTAATTGGCATATAAATCAAAGTTCAAGGGATAGTCAGTACACTGGGAATTCAATGTAAACAAAATGTGTAGGCAAAGCCTCTGCCTCATGAAGGTGAGTCCAGAATGCGGGGTATGTTAGAGGAAGAACAGCCCTATAGGAGTATATAACAAAATAAACAAACAAAAGGGACAGTCAGTAAATAACTACACATTCATTGATTATACATATAATACATATATAAAGAACAATTACATTGCTCAGTTCCTTTATACAAGGTAATTGGTTGATACGGTTAAACCAAACAATTGTCCCAGCTGGATAATTCTTTAGCATACATTAAGTGCAAAATAATGAATAGTTTGTTTAATTATTAAGAAAGGCTTACTGGTTTCTACTACATATATACTATACACTTTTTATGTTCTTGAATGTATAAACACCACAACTAACTCAGCTAAACAAACATTTACTTTACACCTACCACATACAACATATTGTACTGTATACAAAATGATGTACTGTTTCTACCCTCAAGATGCTTTCACATCTAGAGGAACCTTGTACAAAACATATGACAAGATTCATATTTCAGTTTTTAATGAGATATCATCTGAACTAGGATAAGGCCTCCAAGGCTAGTGAAGGCAAGAAACACATATGACTTACGAATGTTTGAATACTGTGATTGGCACTTTACATGTGGTATATCACCTAATCTCAATAACTGCAAATTAAGCATTATTTTAGTCATTTTACATGCCAGAAAAATGATGCAAATAAGTTAAATAATGTTTCCCAATTCATTTCATTAGGACTTAATTTTATTTTCTAGGGTTTTTCCACTCTCTCTCTCCAGTTTCTAAAGGAAATGTGGATAATTAAGATGAGCCGGGTGGGCCGGGCGCGGTGGCTTAAGCCTGTAATCCCAGTACTTTGGGAGGCCGAGGCGGGCGGATCACGAGGTCAGGAGATCGAGACCATCCTGGCTAACACAGTGAAACCCCATCTCTACTAAAAAAATACAAAAAACTAGCCGGGCGAGGTGGCTGGCGCCTGTAGTCCCAGCTACTCCGGAGGCTGAGGCAGGAGAATGGCGTCAACCCGGGAGGCGGAGCTTGCAGTGAGCTGAGATCCGGCCACTGCACTCCAGCCCGGGCTACAGAGCGAGACTCCGTCTCAAAAAAAAAAAAAAAAAAAAAAAAAAGATGAGCCGGGTGGCTTTTACCCTCTCATCCACCATCCTTAGATATGTGTTCAGTATGGTTCACTTCCCAGATCACATAAAAAATCCTGCCAGCGGGGAATAAAGGCAGCTGAATTTTGTACATAATAAAATAAAAATTTTGGTTTGGGGAAAACTGGGAGTGATAATGATAGAAAGTGTTAATATAGAAACAGAGATAATGAATATTATAAAATATTGTTGGAACTGGTATAGTAAATGAAAGTCTGGAAGCATAACTACAAGTATGACAGCAGAACAACATAATGAATTTAAATAGAAGAAACACGATGATTTAATCACTACTTTCTCCTAAGGTCAGTCGAGCATAATTACCTTGATCACAGGCATGCTAGTACTTCATGAATAGAAAAAAAGAAACAGCGAACTCTATATTTACTGATTTTCATGGCATTTTTTGACACAAGAATAAATATCCCTCACTCTTTAGAGATGTAATACCCACAACTAAGATTCCTTAGAGAATGGATAGCCATTTAAGTACAAATGAAAAGAATTAATGCCTTCTGATTGGACTTTTCCTTGTCTCCCATTTAGTTAAACAATGACCACCCATACTAATGAGCAGTTGATAATAACCTCTGGGTGATAAATGCTCAATTGTGACCTTTAATTATGTCAAAGAGCCAAAAAGAGAATGCAAAGTAAAATTTTCTCAGCTAAATGTTCCTTTTTACTTATTTCATGCATTCAGTTACTGATTTTTTAAAAGAAATTTAGAAATATAATGGACTTTTACATAAATTCACTAAGCTTCCTTGTCTAAAATGTATAAAATATTTTAAATTGTAAGTTGATGACCAGTGTAGACACTGGAAAATCAGGGTGATACTGTTTTGAAGACCACTCTAATTAAATGCTGAGCTCTTTGATGCAAGACCATCTGCAGACTCTGCTGCAGCTTCTGCTGGTCTCCAAAGGAGGGTGACCTGTTTGACACTGAAAGTGCTTCCATCTGCAGGAAAAATGGAGCTGCTTACTAGCAGACCTGACAACTGTGCCTTGGAGACCAATTTAAAGGGGACTGTCTTTGTTCAGAGACTTAAATTCTGGGAATCAAAGGGAAAAAAAAAAGAAAAGTGCTAATAATGAGCTCACAGAAAAAATATATATATATATATATTTGCCTCCCACATATACACTCACTTGTGAGTGTATGAATGTAATATATTCCTTTGTTGATTACAAAGTAGCAAAGTATCAACCCTTTAGTCAGAGGTAGCCCTAAATTTTGTTCTTTATCTGTAGACTGTGAAAAGACATCGTTGAAAGATCTTGTGCTATAATTATATAATGCAAATCTTATGCAAGCTTGGTGGATTATATACCAAGTTAGTATTCACTGGTAAGAAATCATTTAGTATGTATAGGCAGTGGGCTAAGACTACAGGAGCTGCACAGATCAGCAACAATTCATCTTTCCTTTCTGCACAGTATAAAATGATTAGAATAGATTGATGATGAGGCTGTACATAAACCACATTTCCCTAATTTTCTTCTGGAACAAAGTGTAGAATATGTAAATACACACTGAAACACATTAATAGTCTGGATATAATACTATGTATGAGCATCTCGACACATTTATACAACTCCATCCTCACTAGATGATAAATTGCTTTATTAAGGGACCGTGGTTATTATTTTGTTGTGTTTTATACTGTGTATTTCCACGGTGTTTTAAGCAGCACATTGAAAGGAGAAAATCCTCCCTCTAAGCGGAAAATAAATTCCATAATTAATGGATATGGGTCTGTGTACTTCTAAGGATAGGCAGATAATTTAAAAAATAAATATATGCTTAAAATATACTTTTAATATTCATGGTCACTTAACATAGTGTATAATGTTCAAATTATGTTAATTTTTACTGAGTTTAACTTAACTAAGAAGTACTGATTTACTTCTACCTTTGAAAAATAGACTAGTACAAAAGATAATTTCTAGTATTTAGAAAACAAAAGAAGATAAGGAAGAAGACAGCTATCAGAGAGAGGTGGAGAATACATGAGGAAGAGTCGAATAAACAGGAAAGAATAAGAAATAAAAAGAGCTGAGACAGAGAATAGGAATTGTGTAGTTACAGCACAAGATCTTTCAATGATGTCTTTTCACAGTATACAGATAAATGTAAATAAAGAGGAAATCAACAGAAAAAAAGAAAAAATTAGCCAGATAGCAAAGAGGGAGAAAGGCAGAAGACAAAAGGAACAGAGGAGCAGCAGATAAAACAGGAAGAGAGAAGGAGGGTTGGTGGGATGAGTGAAAAAGAAGGCGAGAATGGAAGGAAAGAAGAGAGAAAGAAGAAAAAAGGAAGGAGGAAGGAAACTATAATATACAGTGATGCCATAAAAGGACACAATCGAATCAAGTGGAAGGCCTAACTCTGTATAGTCCAAATGGGCAGATAACTTTTATTCATCACATTGAAGAAATATAACAAATCATGAAACTATTTCTGAGAAATCTAGATTTAATGTTAAAAGTGAATCAGCCTTAAATACTCTAATGCCATTCTTACAGCACATATAACTTTTGAAGAAAACTGCGAATTATAAACAAATCATTTTTAGTTTGACATATAAAATATTTTATTTTTATGCTAAAATGTTTTCATCAGTGGGTAAACCTAGATCACTAATAAAAACTACATAAAATTTTGAGGTCAGAAAAACTGCCATTATTCAAAATTATAAGCACTTTTTAGGATAAAAAATATCAGTTAACGTAGATTATACTTTGTCTAGGCAGAATTAATTGAATGAATCCTTTTAATTTTCCAAATTTAAGAAAGGAGCTCACCTTCTCTTCTATAATAGAATGTAAAAGAAAATAAATAGATCGTCAAGGTGCAACTGAAGCTGAAGGTTCTATAGGTGGATTGAGGTGACTGAGGTATCGATTTGCACTTTCAAATTCACATAATAGTGTAATGATTTGCTTGGGGGTGTCTAAGAAATTGACCTTTCGACATTCAAAGCTATGAATACATTTCTGATGAACAGAGGTGACTACAATCAAAAACAGATTATAGTGAAGAACACTTGGAATGAGAAGCCCCTTAAATGATGAAGGAGGGAATGTTTGAGCTGGAAGCTCAGTCTTAGCACCAGGATCTAGCCCTTCAAAGAGGAGTCTCATTGTGTGTGGAGCTATGCCTATTACAGAATCCCTCCTGATAGGCATCCTGGCCTTGAGGAAATGGCTACATTAAGACGAACTGAGTAGCCAACCCCTGTGAATTAGTAGTGGTAGCAATATAACTCTGAGGTACCCCTGGATGATCATGACCAAGGCACCAAGGCTAGTCCTGCTGATAACAAACAAATTAGGGATACAGGTGGAAAGCCAACACATGAAGAGGACTGAAAAGCATCCCTAAGAACTTTCACTGCCAGAGCTCTCCTACTAGTAAAGGATGAAAAAACCCATACTCACGAATGTTGTCACAACCATGGGACCTTATGTTTAGGTAACCCCAGGCCTGATTAGCTTATGCTGGGAAAGGTGGTAAAAAGACAAATGAGAGGTGGACAACAATTTAAGGAAGCAAACTAGTTTTCAGAGCACAGAACAGATTGTGGAAGGCTTTGGAGGATGGAGGTAAGAGCGGAATGAAGGAACACAGTGTTGAGTTGGGGTAAGAACTGCAGAACAACAAGAGGATGGGAATGCAGGTGATCCCAGAGCTCTCTACGCAGGCCTTTGCAGTGTGTCCCAGCATAAGTCACCATGCAAACAGAATGCTTAGGAAAAATTATCCTAGCATATGTGCCTGAACTTCCTGAAAATTTAGCAGTTCATGTATGTGCCTCAAAATCTGAGTATAGAAATTATGACTTTAATTATGTGTCAGTGAAATCTGGACAGGTAGGTTATATCTCCATGAACATGCATGAATAAAAAGTAACCCTCAGTGTTAAATAATGAGTTTGTGTTTTACAGTATATTTTTGATATTATAATAATTTTAGAATTTTCTAATTATTAATATTCAATTTCAAACTCTTTGTGTTTTCATATGTATTTTCTAGACAGTATTTGGCTACATTTTAAAATTTTTCCCAATCTGATCACCTGTCATTTCTATACCCATCATAACTACTTAGAAGATGAAATTAAAGAAAATATTTATTTTATAGTAGCAACTAAAAGAATCAAATAATTTCAAGTACAAGCACTAAACAATGTACAATACCTATATAATGAAAACATTAAAATGCCATGAGATGTCATAAAAGAGACCTAACACCAAGTTTCTAGATATAAAACATAACTTATCTCAGAATTATTGTACAAATTTATATAATCACAACATCTATCTGTATCTATCTATCTATTTATCTATCTATCTATCTATCAATCAATCATCTACCTACCTACCTAGCTACCTACCTGTCTATCTATCTGTCTATCTAGGGAGAAACTAAGCTAACTGATTTTAAATTCCATGAGAAAAAGTATTAAAATGCAAAACATACATAAAGCTTTTAGAAAAATAAAGGTAGTTGAAACACAAAATTGTATAGTAGTTACTGCAGTGTACAAAGACAGCCCAGCAACCAGAGACAGAGCTAAATACCGTTAGAATTAGGTAACTGATAAACTTTATATATCAAATCACTGGGAAAAATAATGATTATGTAACAATTGCTATTGGAACGATTAGGTAGGCATCTTGGATGAAAATTCATTTAGATCCTCCAGCACACTTTACCATATAGAGTCCTACATTCCCTCAATACTAAACCTCTCCTTGTGTGAAAATGCTGACATTTCACTTGAAGCATCAGAGATAATACAGTAGAGACCAAGGTTACTCGCAAATGGGCCCTCAACCCCTCCCTACCTACTTCCTCCAATCACTCACAGCTGTTTATATCAGGTGTCTCATCCATGATCTATTTTCTTCTGGACTCTTGACACCTTATGTTATCTACCTGCCCCTTGTCTCCGGAGAATTCCCTACAGATCAAGGTCCTTTTGCATGTTTGATGTTCAGTGCTATTGTTTCCCTTACTATTCAGAAAACATCTAGAAAGATTCCATAGCTCCTAGCAATGTCCCAATTACATGACAATTGTTTAAAAAGCTAAATACACTAAAATTAGAAGGAGCATGTGACTGAGAGGCAAATTAATCTTTTAAGACAATATTTGAAGGAAATCCAAAAAGGGAGAGTACTGCAGTACATTTGAGATATCTACTTTTCTTTGCCCCTACAGATGAGTGCCTCTTATAGCTCACTCAAATTTTGGTTTAGCTTTTTTAGCATGTGTCACACAAAATTAGAGGTGGATTTAGAGTATAGAAAAGTGCATTTTAACTTTAATCAAAAAAATGAAGGAAACAGAAGAGCTTTTGCAGTTCAACATATCTGATTTGGTACAAGCCTGCTAAATGGCAGAAATGTGGTTAATCTCTACATCAATTTCTCTTCTAATATATATTCCGGAAGTGAATTTTAATAGTATGCAAGCGAACAGGGAGAGAGACCCAGAGTAATCCACCCGCTTCACCGGTTGTCATATATACTTATGTTCAAAGATAAGTAATAAAAAAAATCACAATTGTTTCCATGTATAAATAACCACTTTTATAAGTGGTTAAAATTATATTATTGATAATTTTGGAGAAAAAATATTTATTATTTATATGAATGGAAAAACAGGATTTATTAAATATTACATTATTTTATGATCTCAATGATGTAAAATATACATTTTTGTGAGAAAAAATATCTATTAAAAGTAGTTATATATGAATATACTAAGGGCTTTATATATATACATAAAATATATTTTCCTATATTGTCAAAGTGATGTGTCTTCCTTTTTGTTACTGGTATTGGTACAGTATTTAGTTAATTTATTTAAACAACAGGTTTTATTTAGATTTAAATATTTTTTTCCAGTATTGTCTTATTTTCTTCTAAGATCCAAGGTTGCATTTGGTTGTCATGTTTCATTAGTCTCCTTCAAGCTATGAGAGAGTTTATCATTCTTTCCTTTTTATTTATTTATTTATTTATTATTTTTTTTTTTTGAGGCAGGATCTTCCTCTGTCACCTAGGCTGGAGTGCAGTGGCATGATCATAGCTCACTGCAGCCTCGACTTCCCAGGCTCAATTGATCCTCCCACCTCAACCTCAGAGTAGCTAGGACTACAGGCATGTGTGCCATGCCCAGATAATTTTTGTATTTTTTAGTAGAGATGGCTTTTGCCATGTTTCCCAGGCAGGTCTTGAACTCCTGGGCTCAAGTAATCTGCTCACTTCAGTGTCCCAAAGTGCTGAGATTACAGGTGTGAGCCACCACAACTGGTCTCTTTTCCTGTATTTAATGGCCTTCGCATTTTTTGAAGAGTACTGGTCAAATATTCTGTTGAATGTTCCTCAATTTGTGTCTCTCAGATGTTTCCTCATGGTTAGTCTGGGATTATGTATTTTGGGGGTGAAAATACATATTTCACCACAGAGGTGAAATGTCCTCATCGCATCGTAACAGTGGTTACAATGATAACATGACTTACTGCTGGCGATATTAAGCTTGACCAATTGGATAAGTAGTGTATACCAGGTTCTTCCATTGTAAGGTTACTATTTTTCTCTTTTCATCTTCTATTAGAAGAGAATCAGTAAGTCCAGCCCACACTTGAAGGGGAGGTGAACTAAGCTCCACCTCCTGCGGAGGAGTATCAAAAATTTGTGGACATTTGTTAAAACCACTTCAGTGATAAATAAATGTGCATTTGCAGGGAGATAATTTGAATCTATGCAAATATCCTCCTTTTCCTTAAAGGCGTTTTTTTTTTTTTTTTTTTAATAGTCTGAAAAAGAAAAAGCATTCCTCAACTACAAATCTCTGCAAAGAATAAATCACTGGATATTATATAACATATAGTTCCAGAGGCTTCCTCCTCCTTCTCTCTTTCTGTCTTCCTTAAAGGCACCCTAGAAAAGCTAAGTATGCTATTTTTATTATTTAAGATTTTTATCTTCCTCATTTTATAGGATGCCAGCAGCCATCCCATCTGGAAAGAAAAAAAAGAGGAGGGGGGGAACTGTATTCTGTTCTTTTTCTAAAGCTGAAGGATTTGGCAGTCTGCAGTTTTTTGAAAGGTTCCCAATATGTTTTTGATAATCTGCAAGTGTTTGAGAATAATTGACCTAGATTATGTTGCAGTTTACTTTATAAATGAATGTACGAGAGTTAAATTATTATGTTGGAAAATTTCTTAAAATGAGATGACCTGAACAAAATATACTTTGAAAATTTCACCTTGAATCAGTGTAAGATTCAGAAACATATCCCAGCACTTTCAGAGGCCGACACGGGTGGATCATCTAAGGTCAGGTGTTTGAGACCAGCCTGGCCAGCTGGCCAAGATGGTGAAACCCAGTCTCCACTGAAAATATAAAAAAAAAAAATTAGTCGGGAGTGGTGGCAGGAGCCTGTAATTCCAGCTACTCGGGAGGCTGAGGCAGGAGAATTGCTTGAACCCAGAGGGCAGAAGTTGCAGTGAGTCGAGGTCATGCCACTGCACTCCAGCCTGAGCAACAAGAGCAAAACTCCATCTCAAAAATAAAAAGAAAGATTCAGAAAAATAAATCATTTCAAGCACTTGTGATTATTTCTGTCACAGACATGAGAATAATTATTATTGTAATTACTCTTTACTTTAGAACATATGGCCTAAAAATAACACAAGACTTCTTAAACTTAGGGTAAGCTGTAGTTTTATGTTATATTATTCTCAGATTTTCAGCAGGCTAGAGAAAATTCCTCAAAGAATTTATATCATTGTTTAAGTATCAACCTAGGAATATTTAAATAGGATTCCCAGGGCCTGGCAGATACTTCAGAAATTTGTTATTGTGGTGGTTGGCAGTTGCAAATATAACCTGCCCACCACCACCATGCACACACCCCTGCTGCTGCCACTTTACCACCTAAAACTTTCTCAGCATGACAGAGATGACGTTTTAGGAATCCACAGAGTATGGAACAGAATCCTACTTCACAAATTACTTTCGCTTTTGGCAAGATATCATTTCACCAACCAGAGATGAAAAATATGGTTCCTAGACAACAGCCCAGTAGTTACTCGAAAGAATATTTGCATAATTTTGTTTTTGAATTTGCATAAAAATGAAATGCAGACCAGCACGCAATTCTCAAAAGGCCTCTAATCATCTTCTTAGTAAATCTTTGCCAAGAATATTCTAAGTATCCATAGCAAGCTTAATTTTTTTGCCAGAACAGTGTTGTTTATGAGTTCTAAGCTATGAGGAAATTATACAGACACTTTGACATTCATCATTTGGTGACTGGATGTGAAATACTATCCAGTGTAGCCATCCAGCATTTATATTTGGTTAAGTTGCTTAATATGTTTGCATTCACAAATAGAAACCAAGTTATTCTATGTTTCACATGAGTTATTAAGATATGCTTAGCAATCATTAGCTGTATGTAATTCAACACTTAATTGGGACAATTATTATTGAAACTAACCCAGTATTCATAGAACAATCCAATTTGACTCTTTAAAAAGGAAATAAAAGTAAAAATAACATAACATGATAACAGCTATATTGGTAGCTTTCCTTGTGATAAAACTGCTGAAATTTTATCAAGGTATTCAATGTTTGATTAACCCAAATAGTGTCACATTTCAGGTGTGGGGATAAATAGACTAGTGATAAATAGGCTAGGGATGATGAATCTAAACTTGTACCTATTTCAAGGATGAAACTAAATTTAATGAAATCAATCTTTGTGTGCAAGGAATTGGACATCATGGTCATAATGAGGAGAAGACATTGAAATTGAGTGAAATGTGGACCTGTTTCATCAGAGAATAGTAGAAAAATTTAGAGGGCTGATATCCAACTACCAAATTTCTAGGCAGGCATCACACCTGAGCAGTGCTAGGCAGATAAACTGGATCTCTGGAGGTAAGGGAAAAAAAAAAAGAAAGAAACATTACTTGAAGCATTTGCTGATTTGAAGGCCATTTCTGAGCTATCAATGTTATGTCATTGAACATGGGTAGTGAAAAATGATGCACAGAATCAATCTTCCAAGCGGGTATGAGCCTGCTCCAAAATGCCTTTGCAAGAGTGACATTAGAACTCATCTTACCCCAGAGGCTGAGAGGTTCCTGGGTCCCTTAAGTTGGATCTGAAGGGAATTCATATCCTGGAGGAGATCTTAATGCTGCTTATAATATACCTAATTATTTTGTTCAATATTCTAACACATCTGTCTTCCACATACATCATTAATGCAGCTGTACTGTAAAGATTTTGTGAGGTAAATGGTTTTATATATATCTGAAAAGTCCAGAATTTGGAAAGAAATGCTTTCAAAACGTTTTAAGTTCTAAGTGAAAGAGGTAAACTGAAGATGAACCAGTGGTATATGTTCAAAAAATATAGTTATATCACTCATTGGATAAAATTCTTTTAGTTTCTGTTGCATTCAGAACTCTCATGATTTGATAACACTGACTCACTGGTTTTGTATCTATCCTTTTGTATCTTTTATTTTGCAACACTATAGTTGTCTATTTTAATTTCTCCCCAATGGGTAGAAGCTATGCTGTCCACTATACTTTCTGCCTAGTGCCTCCTGCAGTGCCTAGAACCAAATACATGTTCAATTCAATAAAAGTTTTAATATATATTTCATTTGCTAATGATCTGACTGAAAAGTTAAGAAGGATTTAAAACTCTTCCTGTTTCTTCTGAAATTAATTAAATTCTAAAGTGTAACTATGATTTAAAGGAAGATAAGTTGTAACAATTTATCACCATTTGTTGAAAAGGGTGAGAAACGGCCAGGCACTGTGGCTCAGCCCTATAATTCCAGAACTTTGGGAGGCCAAGGTGGGTGGATCATAAGGTCAGGAGTTTGAGACCAGCCTGACCAACATGGTGAAACTCCATCTTTACTAAAAATATAAAAATTAGCTGGGTTTGGTGGTGCACACCTGTAATCCCAGCTCCTTCGGAGGCTGGGACAGGAGAATCGCTTAAACCTGGGAGGCAGAGGTTGCAGTGAGCAGAGATTGTGCCACTGCATTCCAGCCTCGCCTGGGTGACAGAGCAAGACTCCGTCTCAAAAAACAAACAAAAAAAAAGTGTGAGAAATATTATATAGGAAGTTATATTTACAGTTTTAGAGGTGTATTGTTACTATGGCGGAGCTTGCAGTGAGCTGAGATCTGGCCACTGCACTCCAGCCTGGGCGACAGAGCGAGACTCCATCTCAAAAAAAAAAAAAAAAAAAAAAAAAAAATGTTTTAAGAGTGTGTGTTGTACTGTTTTCCCTTTCACTGGTGGTTTTGTTTCTGTTGCTCTTGTCATTCTTTGTGGCATAGACTTTACTTCTTGTAAAATTTTAGTTATCATCTTCCTCCTCTATATATAAAGCAGTGTTCTGTTAGGATAATAGTTTGGATAATAAAACTACATTTTCTATCTTAGATTATTATTTCATTCATTAGATCACTTAATTACTCAGACTAACTTTAAATAATATTTCCCTAGTTTTGCTGAAAATATAGTAAAAATAAGAAGGCATGAGATGCTATATTCACAAATTTTAAAAAATTCTAAACACATTCAGACTTCAGTAAGCAAAGTATGTGAGGCCAACTCTGGGCTCATAGATGTGACAGGAATGAGGTGCTAGAGAATGGTTAAGATAGAAATGGATGCTGGAACTTACAATCTTTCATTCAGATTTCTTTAAAGGAAGTTATTTTTGAAAAGCAAAATACATCACACTAAGAGTAATACTAAATAAGTCTAGCTTGATTTATTTTATAATAGTAAAGGCCAAGCATTGGAATAATTACTGATAATTTTCCTGGGATAAGTTTATGTTTTGCCTTAGGGAAAATAAAAATAATTCACCTCTTGTTCATTTGAAGAACAACCATTTATTGTCTATGATGTGCAAGGTATTATATTATGAACTGAAATGATACACCAATAAAATTATTTAAATTTAGTCACTGCTTACAGGAAAGTCTTAGTCAAGTAAGAACTAAACAAAATGATGTGATATGTGGAAGATGTTGTAAGAGTGATGGCCATTCAATAATATGTTAGTGCAAATTATATAGATATAATCATTCCACAATGCCTATGTACTTCAAAACCTCTTGCTATATATGGTGCGTATGATAAATACATACAATTGCATTGCCAGTTTTAAAAATAAATAATTTAAAAACAAATTTGAAACTTATTATCTTAATTGGCTATTGACAGCTGACAGGACCAGGTGAAGAAACACAGGTATTTGTGCTTGAACTTGAGCAATGTATAAACATTGCTCTCCCCCCAACTTTGCCTCCTCCCAGTTTTGTGCCCCTGGAAAACATTTATACATCAGTCAAGTTCAAGCAACTCAAAGAAAAAACAGTCCAGAAAAATTAAAGAATAACAAAAACATGAATTAAATAAGTGTGAGAATTATCATGAGTCACTACAAAAGAAACAAGAATTGTGCATTGTCTATATCTGAAGGGTGTCATCTGCCACTTTAGACTTGGTGTTTATTTCCAGACAGTGGCTTCTAAAGTGACTGGTATAATCAGAGCTGTGATTTAGAAAGATAATGGACAGCAAGGTGGGGGATAAGTTCAGAGAAGTTTGGAGGCTTAACAGAGTCAGTATGAGACCTGATGAGGGTTCAGGTTCTAAGTGACAAGAGTAATGATGAAGAGTGTAAAGAATGAAAAGATTTTTTGAAATACTATTAAATAAGGCTTTATAATTGACTAGATAAGAGGTAATAATGGGGACAAATCAAGGATAGCTTTACAGTTTCTATCAGGAAAAGACAAAAATGTCAAAAAGTTGGGAGAACTAGAAGGCACTAGCCGTGTAAAACTGGGAGGAATTTGGAAATTTTCAGGTCATTGGTAATCTGAGAAGCTTTGTTAAAAGGTACAAATGACCTCCCAAGCCATCATAGACACCATGCCTCTGTGACTCTCTTTACTGTGCTATTTCTGTCTATAATGCCAACCCCTCTTCACAGCTAAAATTACCTAGCAGTCAAAGTCTAGCTTCAATGTTACTACTTAGGGTGACAATCATGGTTTACTGAGAGACAACTGCTGTGGACGGAGGAATAATTCCAGGCTTTAAAATCAGACGAGCCTGGGATCTCATCCCAGCTCCTGCTACTTACCAGCCTTGTAACTTTTAGTAAGTCACCTCTCTGCTTCCACTGTTCCTTCTGTACATACGTCATACGAAATGTATAAGGCATAAGTTAGGTAATGCATGGGACTGACTTACCATTGCATTACAGACTCATCTACCTTTTCATAGGACAAAGAGTAATTTCTGAAGACAAAGTTCTAAAACTTTATAGTTATTAACTCACAAGGCCTCCTATGAAATGCAGAACACAGCTAATACATGAAGGCTGGCTTCAGATGCAAAAGTGGTACTTTTAGTATCTGTTTTAACTGAAGGAGTAAAAAAATATATTTTCAAATTAAATCACTGTTTATTAGAAGTCTTGGACTCTGACTTTAAATAGAGTCCAATGGTTAAATGTGATTCTGTTTGGATTCTATTGTGTTTCTTAACTTCTAAATGGTACAGCTATCCTTTACAGCCTTTCAAATTATAGTTTTAAATCACCCAAATTATTGAGAACACAACGTGTTCTAGATTAATTGTATTTTTTTCTATCCTAATTGAAGCAATTCTGTTTTTATTTTTTATTTAAATAAATATTTTATGGATGGTTCACTTTTGGAACTCTGTTTTGTTACTAAGGTAATTTAATGAGTATCTTACAAAAGTTTCCCATTTTTCTTTTTATAGTGTGGAGGCAATAAGACCATCATAAAGCCAGAACAAAAATACTTCTTTTTTGGAAGTATTTTATGGGTATGTTATTACAGTTTTGCTGTCACACTGGGATGTGAAAAATAAAGTATTCCACATCAAGTCCCTCAGTGAGTACAAATGGTTTCCTTTGCAAATAATAAATTCCAAAGAAAATATTTGAACTTTCTTTGCCCCTCATGCCTTGGCCCTGATTTGTGCCTATTGGGAAAAAAAGAACAAAACAAAAGGAGAAGCCTTCATTCCAAACACATCAATGTCATCTCTGACTCCTGCCTTCCAGTTGAAGCATTCATTGTGGAATCCTTGGCAGAGAGCATAATGCCTGGCACACAGTAGATTTAGATAATATTTATAAATAGATGTATGAATGAATAAAAGCATTAATGAACATTCACATATTTGCATGTTCTTAACTAAAGCTCTTCACTGGAGAATAAACAGCCATGATCTACCCTTCTTAGGCCATATTTCTATGAAACAAAATAGTTTTTAAAATAAAAAATCAAGCCAGACACAGTGGCTCATACCTGTAATCCCAGCTTCTGGGGAGGCTGAGGTGAAAGGCTTGCTTGAGCCCAAGAATTCGAGACTGTAGTCACCTATGATCATGCCACTGCACTCCAGCCTGGGTGTCACAGTGAGAATCCATGTCTAAAAAATATATCAATAAATAACATTTACCATCATAAAATGAATACACTTAAATTATTTTTACATTGGAATATTTATTAAGTGATAAAAAGTCATGTTGTGGAATAGCATTTAATGGCCTCATAAAATGTACACATCAGATTTCTAGGCTTAAAAACAAATGACAAACAATCATTTTATAAGTATGTAAGGACTATAACTGGAAGGGTACTATAGGTAACAAAATTATGAGCAATTTTAGTTTTAAGAAATAAATTGTATATTCTAAATGCTTTATAATAAACAGGAATCATTACTGTATTCATTCACTCATTTGACATATTACTGAGCAGCTACGGTATACAGCAACTCCATCCAGAGCAACTAAGCACTCATATAGAGATTCCTCAGTATATCCAATAAACTGGATCCTTGAATTTATCATTTAAAAGTTTTAAATGGTCAGATACTATTGTATCCCTGCCATATTTAGAAATATTTTACACACATGCAAACAAAACATGTATACACTTAAAATACCAGTGCTGAAATGTTGGCAAAAAAATAGTGAAAAATTGCTAGTGAAATAAAACTTGGTACTCTGTCCTTAGAAAAAATATAATAATATATTTGGAGAGTCATAAACATATGTGTAATTTATGGTTCATTTATCTAACTGCAAAGATGCCATCAGCAATGATTTAAATGAAGAAACACTGAGTGCATTAAGATACTTATTGTGTTTCATAATGAGAAAATACTTTATAAAAAGCAAATTGGCCAGGCACTGTGGCTCAAGCCTGTAATCCCAGCACTTTGGGAGGCCAAGGCAGGCAGATCGCGAGGTCACGAGATCGAGACCATCCTGGCTAACAATGTGAAACCACGTCTCTACTAAAAATACAAAAAATTAGCTGGGCGTGGTGGTGGGCGCCTGTAGTCTCAGCTACTCAGGAGGCTGAGGCAGGAGAATGGCGTGAACCTGGGAGGCGGGGCTTGCTGTGAGCCAAGATCACACCACTGCACTCCAGCCTGGGCGACAGAGTGAGACTCCGAGACTCCTTCTCAAAAAAAAAAAAAAAAAAAAAAAGCCCGGCGTGGTGGCTCACGCCTGTAATCCCAGCACTGTGGGAGGCCGAGGGGGGCGGATCAGGAGGTCATGAGATCGAGACCATCCTGGCTAACACAGTGAAACCTTGTCTCTACTGAAAAAAAGATACAAAAAATTAGCCGGGCGTGGTGGCGGGCACCTGTAGTCCCAGCTACTCGGGAGGCTGAGGCAGGAGAATGGCGTGAACCTGGTAGGCGGAGCTTGTAGTGAGCCAAGATGGCGCCACTGCACTCCAGCCTGGGGGACATAGCGAGACTCCATCTCAAAAAAAAAAAAAAAAACAAAAAAACCCAAAATAAAACAAAAAAAAAAAGGAGGAATTTATATACATACTTAAAGAAACTTTGAAAAACACTTAAAAGTAGAAAGAAGGAAACAATGTTGTCACTAGTAATACCTCCCAAAGACCACATTTAAAATATTAATTCAAGTTAAATGCAGTGACATTACAGAGTGCAACATTGTTTATAATTTGTATATTTCAATAATCCATTTTACTTCCATTTGCAATAAGAGGCTTGCTATCTGTATCAGCGGTCCCCAATCTTTTTGGCAACAGGGACTGGTTTTGTGGAAGACAATTTTTCCACGGACCAGGGACGGGTTGGGGGATGGTTTGGGGATGATTCAAGCACATTACATTTATTGTACACTTTATTTATAGCATTACATTGTAACATATAATGAAATAATTATACAACTCAACACAGAATCAGTGGGAGCCCTGAGCTTGTTTTCCTACAACTAGATGGTCCCTTCTGGTGATGATGGAAGACAGTGACAGATCATCAGGCATTAGATTCTCATAAGGAGCATGCAAACTAGATCCCTTGCATGCACAGTTCCCAATAGGATTCAAGCTCCTAAGAGAAACTAATGCCTCCACTGATCTGACAGGAGGTGGAGCTCAAGCAGTAAAGTGGTTGTCAGTACAGCTGAAGCTTCGCTTGCTTGCCTGCTGCTCACCTCTTGCTATGTGGCCGTGTTCCTAACAGGCAACAAACCAGTGCTGGATCGTGGTCTGGGGATTGGAGGCCACTGATCTATATAACAAATAATTTGTCATGCATTTCCTCTACCTGAAATCGTTTTAATTCCTTAAAGTGCAATCAAGGTGAGGCTAAAACACACCCACTCTCTAATGTCACTTATAACCAGCCCCTTACCCACAACTGACTCCCAAATACACTTAACTAACACCCATTCTCCAATACTTCCAGGCATGCCCTCTCATGAGGATGTCTCTTGGACTCTTGGTCTTCATTCATTTTCCCTTATCTATTATCTCCATCCATTTGCTGAATGTTTATTCCTCTTTAAGGAAGTAGCTAAAATGCCAGTTCATTGGTAAAGCCTTTAAAAGTTCTGAGAGTAAGGTTCAATTTTTCTTTTTTATACTTTTTACTAGCACTTGCTGCATTTCTTTTGTTTTTATGGTTAATCCTGTATGTATTATTCTCTCCATTTAGACTGTAAATCTTTCAAGCTAGGGTTTGTGTTTCTTTTTTTTTTTTTTTTTTTGTATTTTTTTTTTTTAGTAGAGACGGGGTTTCACCGTGTTAGCCAGGATGGTCTCGATCTCCTGACCTCGTGATCCGCCCGTCTCGGCCTCCCAAAGTGCTGGGATTACAGGCTTGAGGGGTTTGTGTTTCTTTTTTTTTTTTTTTTTTTTGAGACGGAGTCTTGCTCTGTCTCCCGGGCTGTGGAGTGCAGTGGCCGGATCTCAGCTCACTGCAAGCTCCGCCTCCCGGGTTTTATGCCATTCTCCTGCCTCAGCCTCCCGAGTAGCTGGGACTACAGGCGCCCGCCACCTCGCCCGGCTAGTTTTTTTGTATTTTTTAGTAGAGACGGGGTTTCACCATGTTAGCCAGGATGGTCTTGATCTCCTGACCTCGTGATCCGCCCGTCTCGGCCTCCCAAAGTGCTGGGATTACAGGCTTGAGCCACCGCGCCCGGCCGAGGGGTTTGTGTTTCTAATGTCATATTCCTCAAAAACAGAAAACAAAAAACAAAAAAGCAAGCACATATTATTCCTCCTGAGAACGTCATGTTTATTAAATTAACCCCATTCAATATTGGTGCAAGCCTCTGTAAACACCCTTCCCCCAGGAACAGTAGAGCTCAAGAGTTGATGTGGGAATATCTGATTTCATACAATTTGAGCTGTGCTACAAAATATTTTTTTTTTAAATTACGTACACAAAGTCCAAATCACATTTTGTTTCAATAAAGTATAACTTTATGATATAATCATTTCTGTAAATTTTTATAGATAAAATAAGACTTGTGATCTGCAGTTTTAATTTCATATTTAACAAGTATTACTTTAAATATGGTATTTCTAGATTTTCTTTGTCCAACTTCATGCTCACTTTGGGTGAGCTCATTCTATCCTATGACTTAAATATCATTTGTGAATGAATATTTCTAGTTTTGGTAGGGCTAGAATTCCAGACTAACATATACACTAAGTGACATAGCCTCAACGAAATCAAATGAGCATTTAAACTGTTGCCCAAAAATTCAGATCTTAAATTCAGATCTTACCAACTCTTTTATCAGGGTCAGAAGATGGCTCATGTAGTCATGATGAAATTGTCTGAATACAGGCTTTTGATATTTTCTGTCACTTGTTCTGACCCTTTTACTATTGCCACTGTTGATGCACCTACTAATGTTGTGAAGAAGTATATCTTCCGCTTCTCCCCAAACGACTCATGAGCATCTCATAGCTGCTATGTTATTGGCACCCAATAAAGTTATCCAGGGCACTGTGATCCTACTGTACCTTCTATAAAATGTGCTTCTTCTGCTTCCTGCCAGTTACCTGTGCCACCATGTTGTCAGCTAGCATCACTGAAGTCGTAAGCCCTACGTTTATTGTTCAGAATTGAATTTTATCTCAAGGTGGGTTTCAAATTATTATTTCAAACCACATTAACTTATGCTTTCAGGTCAGGCATGGTGGCTCACGCCTGTAATCCCAGCACTTTGGGAGGCCAAGTTGGGTGGATCACCAGGTCAGGAGATCGAGACCATCCTGGCTAACATGGTGAAACCTCATCTCTACTAAAAAATACAAAAACTTAGCCGGGCATGGTGGTGGGCACCTGTAGTTCCAGCTACTTGGGA
This sequence comes from Trachypithecus francoisi, assembly GCF_009764315.1. NCBI lineage: Eukaryota > Metazoa > Chordata > Mammalia > Primates > Cercopithecidae > Trachypithecus > Trachypithecus francoisi. The sequence goes on along the minus strand of NW_022681469.1, from coordinate 84,828,085 downwards.
GGCTGAGACAGGAGAATGGCGTGAACCCAGGAGGCGGAGCTTGCAGTGAGCCGAGATCGCGCCACTGCACTCCAGCCTGGGCGACAGAGCGAGACTCCGTCTCAAAAAAAAAAAAAAAAAAAAAAAAAAGCCTGCATTCAGTCTGCATAGTATTTTAATAATTTTATTTAATAATATCACATACTGGCATTCTTTTTAAAGATTATCATAAATAATGTAAGCTAAGCTTCTTTTTACCTAGATTAGATAATTATGTTATCTAATTTGAACCTTTTCAGTCAAAACTAATATTAACTGAATTAAATATTTGATCTGATTAATAGCACTTTTTTTTTTTGAGAGAGGGCCTCACTCTGTCACACAGGCTGGAGTGCAGTGATATGATCTTGGCTCACTGCAGCCTGGACCTCCCAGGCTCAAGAGATTCTTCCGTCTCTGTCTTCTCAGTAGCTGGGACTGCAGGCCTGTGCCACCATGCCCAGAAGTTCAAGGCATTCACCTATTTTGGCCTCCCAAATTACTAGGATTACAGGTGTGAGCCATAATGACCAGCCACTTGTTTATTTTGAAATGTACATTTTGACTGTATGACAAAAGATTTTTGTTTATCTAATCAAAATCTTATGTATTACATTCCTTTTATAATGCCATCTGATTAGGAATTATTCCCTCATTTTAGGCTTTATAACATATGTAATACGACTTAAAAAAATCTATCATGCATTTTTAGGTTTATTGACTGACTACCTATGCTTTAATTTACTTTCTCCCTAACGCCCACTGAAATGACAGAGAAAGCAATCATAGAAAAATAAGAAAAGATGCCTTCAGAGGGCAAGGATTATTAAAGAATTTTTTAAGATATTAAGCAGATGGGATTTAATTAGAAAAGAAACCCCACAGAGGTGAGCAACTGACAACTCAATAGGGACTTCTGAAAAAAGAGTTTTCCAAGTAGAACACCAGAAAACTCCCCGGGATCAGAAGAAATCTGGCTTGGAAGGCAGAGCGGTCCCTGGGGCAATTGACAAAGTAATTAATTAAAGTGCTACAGAACTGCTGTGATGGGATATAGGTCTCAGGCACAAGCTAGCAAGCTCTAAATTAAGTGGAGAACCTGCCTTAGGGGACTCCCAAGGTAAGCTTGGTGGCAGGAAGAGAAGTAGGGCAGTGCCCTCCTCAACTTTCAATGACAAAGTATATATTGAGACCCCTCAAAGGGATCACTGAGACAGAATGAACAGTCTCTGCATAAAACAAACATTCTGATAGAAAACGTGGTAAATATATTTAGAAATTTGGATGAGAAAACACATTACAATCTTAATACAAATTCCAGAAGTCATGAGGAAAAAGTGGCATATTTGACCACATAATTATTGATATGGTTTGGCTGTGTCCCCACCCAAATCTCATCTTGAATTGTAGCTCCCATAATTCCCACGTGTTGTGGGAGGGACCTGGTGGGAGATCAATGAACTATGGGGGCGGCTTCCGTCATACTGTTCTTGTAGTAGTAAGTCTCACAAGATCTGACGGTTTTATAAGGAGAAACCCCTTTAGCTTGGTTCTCATTCTCTCTCTTGCCTGCTGTCATGTAAGAGATGTCTTTTGCCTTCTGCCATGATTGTGAGGCCTCCCCAGCCACATGGAACTGTGAGTCTATTAAACGTCTTTTTCTTTATAATTTACCTAGTCTTAGGTATGTCTTTATCAGCAGCATGAAAATTGACTAATACAACAATCTTTACCTTCATATTGAACACATGTATTATAAAAAAGGTAAGACACATGAAAGCATGAGGAAATATATATTTTACATGTAACAGACAAAAATATGATCTTCCTAATATATAAAAACTGCTCTAAATCAGTGAGAAAAAGACAATCCAATAGAAAAATGTCATACGAGCAAGTTAACTGACAAATTTTAAATTAACATAGGTATTTTCAAAATTACCCATGATAAAAGTAATGCAAGTAAAAATAATGCATTGCCTTGTCAAACTTAAAAAATATATATTTAAAATATACAGTATCAGAAAAGTTGAGAGGAACGTAACACTCTCATTTACTCTTGAGTGTAAGCTGATTTAAACTTTTTGGAGAACAATTTGACAGGATTTACCAAAATTTAGCGTTGTGAGTAAAAGTTTAACAAAACCCATTCACTTCTGCAGGAAGAGTGCACCTTGCGTTCAGTTAAATCTGTAGCTCTCTTTCACTGGAAATGCTGTAAAGGTAAAACATCAGCAGTGTTTTCAAGGCAATCTGCTCATTGTAAAAATAGCTCTCATTGATGAAATGCCTCTAGATTGGTAGAACTATAGATAGTGAGAAGCCATTTGCATGTTGTAACTCTCCTTGAAGGAAAACATCTGAGTCTGATCCTGGCAAACTGGGTTTCGTATCTTAGATCCTTATAAGGAATACGATACTAAGTGATACGGTTTGGCTGCGTCCCCACGCAAAATCTCATCTTGATTGTAATCCCCATAATCCCCACATGTCAAGAAGACACCAGGTAGAGGTAATTTAATCATGTTAATCTCGCGATGGTGAGTTCTCATAAGATCTGATTTCTTTATTTTTGTTTGTTTTGTTTTGTTTTGTTTTTTCTTCTTTTGCAATCTCACTGTCGCCCAGGCTGGAGTGCAGTGGCCCGATCTTGGCTCACTGAAACATCCGCCTCCCGGGTTCAAGCAATTCTCCTGCCTCAGCCTCCTGAGTAGCTGGGACTACAGGCGCATGTCACCATGCCTGGCTAATTTTTGTATTTTTAGTAGAGATGGGGTTTCACCATGTTGGCCAGGCTGTTCTTGAACTCCTTACCTAGTGATCTGCCCGCCTCGGCCTTCCAAAGTACTGGGATTACAGACATGAGCCACCATACCCGGCCGAGATCTGATGGTTTTATAACTGTGTGCTACTTCCTCCTGCATTATCTTCTTTGTGCTGCTTTGTGAAGAAGGTGCCTTGTTTCTTTTTTCCCTTCTGCCATGATTGTAAGTTTTCTGAGGCCTCTCCAGCCATGCTGAACTGTGAGTCAATTAACCGTCTTTTGGTTATAAATTACCCAGTCTGCAGTAGTTCTTTATATCAGTGTGAAAATGGACTAATACATTAAGTGTGACCCATAGTAATCTTATAAGTCTGAAAGTTTAGGGAGGCCTATTCATATGGAACAATTAATCTAAAGTTCTGCTCAGGAAAATAATTAACAGTGTGAAGAGAAAATATATGGAGTGTGGGAAAAAGTATTTTGCAAGCCATATATCTGATGAAACGATAATATGCAAAATATGTCAGAGCTCAAACAACTCAACAGCAAGAAAACAAAAAAGCCTAAACAAAAAATGGGCAAGAAACCCGAATAGACACTTCTCAAAAGAAGACATACAAATGGCCAGCAGATAGATGAAAAAATGTTCAACATCACCAGTCATTACGGGAATGCAAGTTAAAACCACAATGACATATCATCTGACACCTTTAAGGGTAAGTATTATCAAAAAGACAAAAGATAACAAGTGTTGGTGAGAATGTGGAGGAAAGGAGTCCCTTGTACACTGTTCATGGGAATGTAAATTAGTACAGCCTTTATGGAAAACTGTATGAAGTTTCAAAAAAAAAAAAAACTAACTAAAAATGAAATGACTATTATTTAGCAATCCCACTTCTGGCTTTTTACACAATACATTTGAAATCAGATTGTCAAAGAAATGTCTGCACTCCCATGTTCATCACAACACTATTTACAATAGCATGTGAACCAGCCAGTAGCGAAGGAATCAACCTAAGTGTTCATCAACAGGTGAATGTATAAAGAAAAGGCATATATATATATACACAATGGAATACTATGCAGCCTTAAAAGGAAGAAAATTCCACAACTTGTGGCAACATAGCTACAATTAGAAAATAGTATGCTAAATGAAATAAGCCAGGTACAGAAGACAAATACTCGTGTTTTCACGTACAGATGGAATGTAAAACCATCAAACTCATAGAAGCAGGAAGTAGAATGGTGGTTATAGGATGAGGGAATGAGGAGATGATGGTCAAAAAGTACAAAATTTCAATCAGACAGAAGAAAAACTGTTTTTAGTTCTATTATACAACATGGTAAAAATACAGTTAATAATAGAATGTTGTACATTTCAAAATTGCTAAGAAGGTAAATTTCTTCTTTTTTTTTTTTTTTTAAGACACAGTATCACTCTGTTGCCCAAGCTGGAGTGCAGTGGCGTGATCTCAGCTCACTGCAAGCTCCACCTCCCGGGTTCATGCCATTCTCCGGCCTCAGCCTCCTGAGTAGCTGGGACTACAGGTGCCTGCTACCACACCAGGCTAATTTTTTGTATTTTTAGTAGAGATGGGGTTTCACTGTGTTAGCCAGGATGGTCTCAATCTCCTAACTTCGTGATCTGCCTGCCTCAGTCTCCCAAAGTGCTGGGATTACAGACGTGAGCCACCGCGTCTGGCCTAAATGTTTTCTTTACCACGAAAAATTTTAGGTATTCGACATGATTACTATATTAACTAGCTTGATTTAATTATTCCATGTTGTTTTCATGAAGCATAACATGACTTTGTACCTCAGAAATTTATGTAATTATAAATTGTCAATTTATAATAAAAAAGACCTCTGGTGGGCACTGGAACTTCCATAAGTCACTTAAATTTGTTTAACATAAATAAAAATACCAACATACACATAGTAATATATTCTTATTATAAATACAAAGGTATTATAAACATCCAGAAACAGCAGAGCTGATAATTATATTTTTATTACCTATGCCATGTAATATTTTCTACACTCTAAATAGAATGAGGTAGACTTGTTTTACCAAAATGGGAAGAGTCCCATGTTATTTTGTTGATTGAAAAGAATACCCTGCAAAACAATATGCATTATTTTTGATATGTGTATATATTTTTCATTCTCTTTTAGGACCTAGGAAGTTCTGAGCACTGACTGGTTTGACTGGTCCCCTAACCACATTTTTCATCTATGAATTTCAATCTTTCAGGGGACTAGACCTTGTTCTTCTACTCCTATCTCATGTGTATGTCTTTCTATAAATGACTTAACTAATATAATCTTGGAGAAACTCTACTGATGATATGTATTCTGTCACTCACAAATGAATCTCTCGGTCAGCTGTGGCTACACATTGAGACAGTTAGCGACCTTTTAAAAAAATACCAATACTAATGTCAGCAAGATAGTTAGATAGGAGGTCTCCAACCCTCATCCCCCTACAGAACCAATGATTTGGTAACCATCCAAAGACAAAAATGTCTTTCTGGGAGCTTTGCACTCCAGGTAAATGGTTATCTCTGGTATGAAGAATGGAAAACAAAACCATTAAATACAATTACAATTTGTTGGAGATAAGCAATATAGAAAGTATAAATTGTTGACACTGAAAAATCAAAATGTAGGGGAGAGTGGAGTTAAAGTGTAATTTTCTCAGTTGTCTTTCTTTGCAATCACATAACTTTTTCCAGTATAAAATAACTTAAATTTATAGAATGTATTTGTGAGCCTCGTGGTATCCACAAGACAAAAATCTACAATACACTAAACATAAAAAGCAAAGAATCAAAACATACTACTAGAGGAAATCACTTAACCACAGAGGAAGACTATATGAGAGGAAAAACAGATCTACAAAGTAACTAGAAGACAGGTAACAAAATCACATCAGTAAACCCTCACCTATCAACAATGACCTTGACTGTAAAAGGATTGAATTATCTAATTAAAAGACATAGAGTGGAAAAAATGAATTTTAAAAAGTCCCAACTATATGCTGACTACAAGAAACTCATTTCATATGAAAAGATATGTATATGCTAAAAGTGAAGGGATGGAAAAATTATTCTATGCAAATACAAACCAAAACAGAGTAGGAGTAGTTGTACTTGTATCAGATAAGATAGACTTTAAGCAAAAACTGCCAAAAGGGATAATGGAGGCCATTACATAATAATAAAAGGATCAATAGAGCAAAAAGATATAACAATTATAGATATATGTATACCCAACATCAGAGCACCTAAATCTATGAAGCAAATATTAATAGACTTAAAGGAAGAGATAGACTACAATACAATAACAGATGAGAACTTCAACACCATAACTTCAGCAATGGAAAGATCATCTAGACAAAAAAAAAAAAAAATCAAGAATGAAACATCAGGGTAAAACTTCACTCTAGAATAAAGGGACGTGAAAGTTATTTACAAGATCTTCTATCCAACAGCTTCAGAATACACATTCTTCTTAACTACCCGTGGAATGTTCTGCAGAATAGATTGTACATTGGGCCACAAATCAAGTCTTAGGAAATTAAAAAAGATAAAGCTATCAAATATGTTTTCTGAACATAATGGAATTAAACTAGAAATCAATAAGTGGGAATACTTTGTAAACTAAAATATATGGAATTAAATTATACACTCCAGAAAATGCAAAGGATCAATGATGGCATTTAAAAGAAAATATATAAATGTATTGAGACAAATGAAAATAGAAACACAGCATACTCAAACCTATGATATAGCAAAAGCAGTGCTAACAGGAAAGTTTATAGCATCAACAAACGAGAAATATCTCAAATAAACTACCCAACGTTACACCTGAAGACATTGGAAAAATGCCCAAAATTAGTAGAAGAAAATTAGTAATAATAGATTATAGTAGAAATAAAGACAATAGAGACTGTAATGGTACAAAAGCGCAATCAAATGAAGACTTAGGTTTTTAAAAATATTAACACAAGGCCGGGCGCGGTGGCTCAAGCCTGTAATCCCAGCACTTTGGGAGGCCGAGACGGGCGGATCACGAGGTCAGGAGATCGAGACCATCCTGGCTAACATGGTGAAACCCCGTCTCTACTAAAAAATACAAAAAAAACTAGCCGGGCGACATGGCGGGCGCCTGTAGTCCCAGCTGCTTGGGAGGCTGAGGCAGGAGAATGGCGTAAACCCAGGAGGCGGAGCTTGCAGTGAGCTGAGACCCGGCCACTGCACTCCAGCCTGGGCGGCAGAGCAAGACTCCGTCTCAAAAAAAAAAAAAAAAAAAAAATTAACACAATTGACAAACCTTTAACTAAACTAAGAAAAAAAGAGATGACTCAAATAAATTCAGATGAAAAAGAAGATATTGCAACTGTAACTACAAAAACACAAAAGATCACTAGAGACTATTATGAACACTTACTTGTATGCCAAAAAATTAGGAAACTTAAAAGAAATTGGTAAATTCCTGGACACATACAACCTACCATGACTGAATGAAGAAAAAATAGAACACCCACCCAAACAGATCAATAATAAGTAAAAAGAATAAGTAATAAAAAGTCTCCCATCAAAGAAAAGCCCAATACCTGATGGCTACATTGCAAAATTCTAAAAAACATTTAAAGAACTAATGTCAATTCTTCTCAAGCTATTTGGAAGGAAGGAAGGAAGGAAGGAAGGAAGGAAGGGAGGGAGGGAGGGAGGGAGGGAGGGAGGGAGGGAGGGAGGAGGGAGGGAGGGAAGGAAGGAAGGAAGGAAGGAAGGAAGGAAGGAAGGAAAAATGAATTGAAGTGAATTCTTCCAAACTCATTCTATGAGGCCAGCACTACTCCAACACCAAAACCAGACAAGGACACAAACGAAAAATGAAAGCTATAGGCCAATATCCCTAATGAACATAGATGCAAAAATCCTCAATAAAATATTAGCAACTTGAATCCAACAGCGTATCAAAAAGATTATTCACCATGAGGTTCAAGGATGGTTCAATATATAAAATTCATAAACATGATATATCACATTAACAGAATGAAGAACAAAGCCAGATGATTAAACCAATAGACACAGTAAAAACATTCCATAAACTTCTATATCCCTTTGTGATAAAAACTCTAAACAAATTAGTTGTAGAAGGAACATACCGCTACACAATAAAGGCCATACATAACAAACCCATATCTAACATATTGAATGGGGAAAAGTTGAAAGTTTTTTCTCTAAAATCTGCAACTAGACAAGGATGTGCACTTTGACCACTTCTATTCACTATAGTACTGGAAGTCCTAGCTACAGCAGTTACAGCAGAGAAAGCAATAAAGGACATCCAAACAGGAAAGGGGAAAGTCAAATTTTATGTTTGCAGATAATGTGATATTATATCTAGAAAACCCTACAGATACACCAAAACATGTTAGACCTAATAAGTCCAGTCAAGTTGCAGCATACAAAATCAACATACAAACATTTATGCCATTTCTATATGCCAACGGCAAACTCTGAAAATGAAATCAAGAAATAAATTCCATTTACAATGACTACAAAAAAAAAAAATGCTTAGGAGTAGATTCAACCAAGGAAGTTAAATGATCTCCACACTAAAAACTGAAACATTGATAAAAGAAATTGAGAACACTAATAAGTGAAAATATATCCTTTATTTACCTATTGGAAGAATTAATATTCATAACATGTCCATACTACCCAACGTAGTCTACAGATTCAATGTAATCTCTATCAAAATACCAATGACATTCTTCACAGAAACAGAAAAATAATCCACAATTTTTTTTATGGAACCACTAAAGACCCAGATAGTCAAAACAGTCTTGATCAAAAAAGAACAAAGCTAGAGACATTATACTCACTACTTGACTTAAAAGTATACTACAAAGCAGTAGTAACCCAAGCAGCAAGGTATTGTCATAAAGACAGACACACAGACCAATAGAACAGAACAGGGAAACTGGAAATAAATTCACTCATTTACAACAAACTAACTTTCAACAAAGGCACCGAGAACACAGAATGGGGAAAGGGCAGTCTCTTTCATAAATGTGACGGGAAAACTGAATGTCCACATGCTAAGAATGAAACTAGACATCTATCTCTCTCTACTTACAAAAATTGACTCAAGATAGATTAAAGATTACATGTAGACCTGAATCTATGAAAGAAACAGACTAGAACAAAACAGGAGAAATGCTTCATGACATTGGTGTGAGCAAGAGTTGTCTTTTTTTTTTTTAGTAAGACCTCAAAATTATAGGCAACAAAAGTAAAAATAGTCAAATGGGATTTATATCAAACTAGATAGTGTCTGGGCAATAAAAATAAGAACCTATAGAAAGGGAGAAAATATTCACAAACTATGCATCTGACAGACGGCTACTAACCAGAATATATCAGAAGCATCAAAAAGAAACTCAATAACAAAAGAACAAATAATCTAAAGAATGGGCAGATGCTCTGAATAGACATTTATCAAAAATAAAACATATGAATAGCCAACAGGTATATTTGAAAATGCTCAACATCACTAATCAGAAATATGCAAATCACAACCACAGTGAGATACCACATCACCCCATTTAGAATGGCTATTAGCAATAAGACAAAAAATAACAATTGCTGGTGAGGATGTGGACAAAGGGGAACTTTTATACACTGCTGATCACTATGTAAATTATTACATCCATTATGGACAATGGTATGGAGTTTCCTCAAAAAATTAAAAATAGAACTACCACGTGATCCAACAATCCCACTACTGGGGATACATCTAAAGAAATAAGATCAGCATGTCAAAGATATATCTGCACTCTCATATTTACTGTAGAACACTTCACTATTAGCCAAGATATAAAATCATTCTAAATGCCCATCCATAGATAAACAAAAAAAGTGACATATATACACAATGCAATACCTTGCATATACAGTGCATATATATGCAAGGAATATATACACATTCAGCCACATAAAATAAAATCCTGTCATTTGAGACAACATGAACCTAGAGCACTTTATGTTAAGTAAAGCCAAGCTAAGCACAGAAGGATGATCTCACTCATATGTGGAATCTAAAAAAATGTTGGTATCACAGCAGTAGAGGGAGAATAGTGGTTACTAGAGGCTGTGGATGGGAAAAAGGAGGAGGAAATGGGGACAGGTTGGTCAATAGCTAAAATGTTACAGTTAGGGAAAAGAAAGAAGTTCTGGTACTCTATTGCACAGTAGGGTGACTATAGTTAACAATAATGTCTATTTCTTTTTTTTTTTTTTTTTTTTTTTTTTTTTTTTTTTTTTTAGGCGGAGTCTCGCTCTGTCGCCCGGACTGGAGTGCAGTGGCCGGATCTCAGCTCACTGCAAGCTCCGCCTCCCGGGTTTACGCCATTCTCCTGCCTCAGCCTCCCGAGTAGCTGGGACTACAGACGCCCGCCACCTCGCCCGGCTAGTTTTTGTATTTTTTAGTAGAGACGGGGTTTCACTGTGTTAGCCAGGATGGTCTCGATCTCCTGACCTTGTGATCCGCCCGTCTCGGCCTCCCAAAGTGCTGGGATTACAGGCTTGAGCCACCGCGCCCGGCCAATAATGTCTATTTCAAAATAGCTAGAAAAGAGAAGTTTAGGTCTTTCACTACAAAGAGATAACAACTCTTTGAAGTGATGGATATTTCAATTACCTTGATTTGATCATCACAGAATGTATAGATGTAACATTTCACTGTACCCCATAAATATGTACCATTATTATGTCTACCAACACCTACCAAAACAAAGTCAATAATAAATAGAAAGCCTTCATACAACAGTAAAAAATAAGGATATTAAATCAGTAATAGAAAACTTCCCAAAAAAGAAAAGCCCAGGACCAGACAGCTTTATGGACAAATTCTACTAAACATTCCAGGAATAATTAATACCAATACTTCTTAAACTCTTACCAAAAAATAGAAGAGGAGGAAACACTTCCAAGTTCATTTTGTGAGATCAGCATAGGCCAGAAAGAGAGCCACACAAATATGTCCAACATGTTTTAGAGCATAGTTTTGGCGAAGGTGCAAAAGCAAGTCAACGGAGGAAAGACAGCCTTTTCAACAAATGATATTGAAAGAATTGGATATCCACAAGCCACAAAAATAAACCCTGATCTAAACTTCACACCACATACTCACATTACATCAAAGTGAACCATAAAAATCATAAAACTGTTGGAAGAAAAAGAGGAATAACTCTAGGACCTAGGAATAAGCAAAGAGTTACTAGACTTGATACAAAAACATGATCTTTAAAAGGAAAATCTGATAAACAACTTCATCAAAATTAAAAACTTTCACTCTACGTATGACCCTTTCAAGAGGTTGAAAAGACAAGATATCAGCTGGGAGGAAATATTTGCAAACTACAAATACAATAGGGAATTGTGTCTAGAATAAAGAACTCTGAGAACTGAACAGTAAAAAGAAGAGAATCCGATTAGAAAATGTGAACAGACATTTCTCTCTTGTGCAAATAAGCACAAGAAAACAGATGCAATATCTTGGCCAGGAGTGGTGGCTCACACTTGTAATCCTAGCATTTTGGGAGGCCAAGGCAGCACTTGAAGCCAGGAGTTCTAGATCAGCCTAGCAAACATGGTGAAACCTGTTCTCCCCATATCTACTACAAATACAAAAAAAATTAGCCAGGTGTGGTAGCACACACTTGTAATCCCAGCTACTCAGGAGGCTGAGGTAAGAGAATGTTTGAACCTGGGAGGTAGAGGTTTCAGTGAACCAAGATACCCCTTCCTGCTACTGTGCTCCAGCCTTGGGCAAAAGAGACCCTGTCTCAAAAAAAGAAAAGAAAAGAAATACAGTATCTTTTAGTCATTAGGAAAATGCAAACTGAAACACAATGAGATATCAATACACACCTATCAAAATGGCTAAAATAATTAATGACAACACTAAATGCTGGAAAGAATTCAGATAAACTTGATCAACTGTACATTGCTGGCGGGAATGTAATATGGTACAGCCAAATTGAAAAACAATTTGGTAGCTTCTTATAAACCTAAACATGCAACTACCAGCAATTACACACTTGTGCAATTTATTTCATTGGAAATGAAGACATATTCATACAAAAGTCTGTGCACAAATGATCATAGCAGCTTTGCTTGTGATAGTCCAAAACGAAAAATCCCAGATGTTCTTTAATGGGGGAATAATTTAAAATACTGTGGTGCATTTGTACCATGAAATACTACTCACCAATAAAAAGGAACAAACTATTGATACACACAACTTGGATAAAGCTCCAGTAAACTATGCTGAGTGAAAAAATCCGATATCAAAAGTTTACATACATTATTATACCATTTATATTGCATTCTTGAAATGGCAAGATTAGAGAGCTCAGGAACAGATTGGTAGCTGCCAAGGGTCTCCAGGGGAAGAAAGGAGGTGGCTATGACTATAAAAGGCTAGCATAAGGGATCTTTGTGATGAACTGTTCTGTATCTTGACCATGGTGGATGTCACACAAATCTACATATTTAAATGCGTACACACATACACACACACACACACATACACACACACAGAGTGCATGTAAAATTGGAGTGGTGTGAATAAGGATATAATACATAAATTTTATGAATGACAATTTCCTGGTTATACTCTACTTATGCAAGATGTTACGAATGACAGAAACAGGGGGAAGGGTATATGAAATTTCTATGTATTGTATCTGACAACGGCATGTTAATCTACCATTACCTCAAAATAAACTTAAACAATAACAATCCAAAGCTTCATGCTAGAGATTCTAATTTATTTTGTCTGTGATGAAGCCCAAGGAATCTATATTTTTTTTATAACTTTTAAGTTCAGGGGTACAAGTACAGGTTTGTTACACAGGTCAACTTGTGTCACGGGGGTTTGGTATACAGATTATTTCCCCATCCATGTATTAAGCCTAGTACCCATTAGTTTTTTCTGATCCTCTTCCTCTTCCTACCCTCCACCTGCTGATAGGCCCCAGTATGTGTTGTTCCCCTCTGAGTGACCATGTGTTCTTATCATTTAGCTCCTACTTGTAAGTAAGAAGATTCTGTATTTGGTTTTCTGTTCTTGTTAGTTTTCTAAGGATAATAGCCTCCAACTCCATCCATGTCCCTGCAAAGGACATGATCTTATTCTTTTTATGGCTGCATAGTTTCCATGGTATTAAAAAAAAAAGCCCTTAAATCAGAGCTGTGTGAATCTCAAGTTGAGGACTATTGCTAGATGCTATTCCTACTATTCAGACTGAACATGTCTGCATTCCATCTGTATTTCCTGTCTTTTAAACACTGTGGTTATTCTTTCTGGATTCACTCTCCAACAATTTGCTGTCACTTTTTGGATTCATTTCTCTCTCTCTCTTCCTTCCTATCTTTCTCTGTTTTAGACTGAGCTGGTATTCAGTCCCAGCCTACATTACTCAAAGCTTCATATTGTTATAACATACATTGCAACATTTAGTTCAATACTATTGTCAGTAATATAATTGTATTAATATTTTAATAAATTATGTAAAAGCTACCAATATAATTTAACAAAAATAAGCTTATAAATATTTCAATATCAGAATTTCAGAGATATTTACAATTACTGTTTTTAGATTTGTTTTGTTTTCACCACTTTCATGTACTAGAAACAACGTAAGTTTAGCCTAAATTCAGAAGGCATTTTAACTTGGAATATCAATACAGTTTTTATGTGTTTTTAATTGTTTTTTCTGCAACAGATTAGCTCATTACTGTAGACACCAGCAAACATTGTCAGCAAATAAAATGACAAATAAAAATGATAAAAGAGAGGTTAAGTCTCATTTGGAATTTAGTACAGTTGTAATGAAAATACATGTACATATTTACACACACAGAGAGAGCTCATACTTTCAGCCCACTTGTTTCGAACTCCTGATTAAATAAAATTCCATGACAACTAGAAAGTCTGTCTTACAGTGCCTATTGCAATCAAATCAGACTTGAGTTATAAGTGAAAACAATTAGAATTTCACCTCCTCCTATGTGTTTTTTTTCTAGGGAACAGGCATTCTGAAATAAAGATTCTGTCAGAAGAAGCTGACAATTATGGGTTATAATGGAAACCCACACAACTTCTTTGTTATAGTTACTTTATAGTTACTTTAAACCATAGTTTAAGGTTAGTTTAACTTTAAATAACTAATAAATAAGTAACAGTTATTTTAAACCATAGTGTTTCTCTCGCTAGAGACCTAACACAGGATGTTGGAGAGAATTTGTTTTTTCATGATGTGACATTTAAATACATTTGTGAATTGTGATGATCATTACTAACCGTCATGACTGCCAGTATTTTCTTATTGCAACCTCTTCCAAAGAAGTTTGTGGTACATTTCATGTGAGCCAAGTATAGCTAATGATCTCAGTAGTAATTGATGCCTTGGTGATTACCCTTTCCCTGACTGCTAAGTAGGCTAAATGGCTAGGTAACCATAATTACATTGCTGTGATTATGATTGCTGCAACCCTGAACTGAAAGCCAGCCATGCCCACCACATTGCAAATCCTCTTTTTTTCATGATCATATGATTTATCGTCCTGTATCTGAAGCTCAGCCTTGCAATTTTTTCATTTAATAGCATGGGTAAATGAATCATAGGACTTACTGAAAAAGAAGAGTATTTAAATGATTGAATGGTATAAGAATCAAAGGTAACTGACAGTATTGCCAATACTGTGATTTTTTAAGAACATACGCATTTGTTTTCTAAAAAATAACATTTTCTCACAATAGTTTTGGGAGATTTTCTCATGGAGCTTTTTCCCATTCATGTACTCAAACTCCAGCTAGGAGTTTCTGATTCTCAGTTTTCGAAGACTTGATTTCCTGTGGGCTACAACAACAGACCAATCTCACCCTTGGATGATATTTAAACAACTATCACTCAACAGCCTGACCCTCGAGATCTAGTTATCCTAGCTGAACCCATTTGTTTCTTTTCAGACTTCATTTCCACTGGAATAATCAACATTCCATAGGTTTTCCTTCCTTTTGAGTCTCTAAGTCCCACGTTGTTTCTCCTGTACCTTTTCAGGAGGAAGGTGTATCTCATGCTCCACTAGAGAAAGGGAGGCTGGAGGTGTCCCTCTCTCCTTGGTTCTAGCTTGAGAGCTACATGCTTGAAAAGAGCCCTTTGGGGACACGGGCATGCAGAAAGGACTTTAATGTTTCGGGGTGCTCTCCTTTGGTAACTTTTCTCCTCGTAAAATAGCATTTCATTTGGCAAACCTTTGAACAATTTCAGGCTTGAAGCCTTTCTGTCTCAGCTCAACCTTTTCTCCTAAACAATAAAAGAATTCAGGGAGCAGCCAAGAAAAAGCCAGCCAGAAGTTAGCTGACTGAAAGCCTAGACCCAGATTTAAGGACACTTTTCTAGATTGTCCTAGGACTGAGCTGGCCTTGTTTATTTCAGCATCTCCCCATTTTCTCTGCTGCCACTTAGCTGTGTCCTCAAACTCTGGTGTATCTAAAAGTCACCTCAGACTCTTATTTACAGGTCAGTTTCTGAGCCCCACCCTCAAATTCCAATTGAGCCTGGCTATTGCACAGGCATCTTAACCTAGGACTAAGTAAAGAACTGTCAGATTTGATGGCAAAAAAAAAAAAAAAAAAAAAAAAAAAAATCCATAAAAGGAGTAAATGTGATCAACAGAGCCCATGTCTTTAATTTCCTGGTAAAGATAATAGGGTTGGCTCATGACTGTGGTCAATAACTTGTGAATAGTAGAAAATCCTGAGTACAGCTCAATCTCTTACATAATTGCATCTTCTCTTAACAAGTAGAGCAGAATCTCCTTCTCTCAGGACCCTCCATTCAAAAATTTACTATCTGAAATAGATTGTTATCTCTCAATCCTGACTATTCAGAGGAAAAAAAGGAATTGGCCTTTCTTGAAATAATTACTTTATCTTATCTGTAAAGCACCATTTTTCTAGCACTAGGATTGTATGATGTGAAGTAGAGGATGAGATTCATTTTAATTCTTGTCAACATTTCATAACTCTGTTGAAAACTTTTATTTCTCCATTGGAATTATTCAGCACCTTTGTTGAAAATTAAATGATTGTGTGAGTGGAGCTCTTTTTGAGCTCTTCTGTTCCACTGATCTATTTGTCATTCCTTGTCCCAGTACTGTGTTGTATTGATTATTCTGGCTTAATAGTAATTCCTGAAATCAGCTAATGGGAGTCTTCTAGTTTTTTTCTCTTTTTTAAGAATTCTAGGGGGCGGAGCAAGATGGCCGAATAGGAACAGCTCCAGTCTTCAGCTCCCAGCTTAAGCAATACAGAAGAAAGGAACGCAGCTCATTGCCAGCAACGGATCAAAGCTGGATGGAGAATGACTTTGACGAGATAAGAGAAGGCTTCAGTCCATCAAACTTCTCAGAGCTAAAGGAGGAATTACGTACCCAGTGCAAAGAAGTTAAAAATCTTGAAAAAAGAGTGGAAGAATTGATAACTAGAATAGTTAATGCAGAGAAGGACATAAACGAACTGACAGAGATGAAAACCATGACATGAGAAATACGTGACAAATGCACAAGCTTCAGTAACCCACTCAATCAACTGGAAGAAAGAGTATCAGCGACTGAGGATCAAATGAATGAAATGAAGCGAGAAGAGAAACCTAAAGAAAAAAGAAGAAAAAGAAATGAACAAAGCCTGCAAGAAGTATGGGATTATGTAAAAAGAACAAATCTACATCTGATTGGGGTGCCTGGAAGTGAGGGGGAAAATGGAACCAAGTTGGAAAACACTCTCCAGGATATCATTCAGGAGAACTTCCCCAACGTAGTAGGGCAGGCCAACTTTCAAATTCAGGAAATACAGAGAATGCCACAAAGATTCTCCTCGAGAAGAGCAACTCCAAGACACATAATTGCCAGATTCACCAAAGTTGAAATGAAGGAAAAAATCTTAAGGGCAGCCAGAGACAAAGGTTGGGTTACCCACAAAGGGAAGCCCATCAGACTAACAGCAGATCTCTCGGCAGAAACTCTACAAGCCAGAAGAGAGTGGGGGCCAATATTCAACATTCTTAAAAAAGTAATTTTCAACCCAGAATTTCATATCCAACCAAACTAAGTTTCATAAGTGAAGGAGAAATAAAAACCTTTGCAGATAAGCAAATGCTTAGAGACTTTGTCACCACCAGGCCTGCCTTACAAGAGACCCTGAAGGAAGCACTAAACATGGAAAGGAACAACCAGTACCAGCCATTACAAAAACATACCAAAATGTAAAGACCATCGAGGCTAGGAAGAAACTGCCTCAACTAACAAGCAAAATAACCAGTTAATATCATAATGGCAGGATCAAGTTCACACATAACAATATTAACCTTAAATGTTAATGGACTAAATGCTCCAATTAAAAGACACAGACTGGCAAACTGGATAAAGAGTCAAGAACCATCAGTCTGCTGTATTCAGGAGACCCATCTCACATGCAGAGACATACATAGGCTCAAAATAAAGGGATGGAGGAAGATCTACCAATAAAATGGAGAACAAAAAAAAGCAGGGGTTGCAATACTAGTCTCTGATAAAACAGACTTTAAACCCTCAAAGATGAAAAGAGACAAAGAAGGCCATTACATAATGGTAAAGGGATCAATTCAACAGGAAGAGCTAACTCTCCTAAATATATATGCACCCAATACAGGAGCACCCAGATTCATAAAGCAAGTCCTTAGAGACTTACAAAGAGACTTAGACTCCCATACAATAATAATGGGAGACTTCAACACCCCACTGTCAACATTAGACAGATCAACGACACAGAAAGTTAACAAGGATATCCAGAATTGAACTCATCTCTGCAGCAAGGAGATCTAATAGACATCTATAGAATTCCCCACCCCAAATCAACAGAATATACATTCTTCTCAGCACCACATCACACTTATTCCAAAATTGACCACATAATTGGAAGTAAAGCACTCCTCAGCAAATGTAAAAGAACAGAAATTATAACAACCTGTCTCTCAGACCACAGTGCAATCAAACTAGAACTCAGGACTAAGAAACTCAATCAAAACCGCTCAACTACATGGAAACTGAACAACCTGCTGCTGAATGACTACTGGGTACATAACAAAATGAAGGCAGAAATAAAGATGTTCTTTGAAACCAATGAGAACAAAGATACAACATACCAGAATCTCTGGGACACATTTAAAGCAGTGTGTAGAGGGAAATTTATAGCACTAAATGCCCGTAAGAGAAAGCAGGGAAGATCTAAAATTCACACCCTAACATCACAATTAAGAGAACTAGAGAAGCAAGAGCAAACACATTCAAAAGCTAGCAGAAGGCAAGAAATAACTAAGATCAGAGCAGAACTGAAGGAGATAGAGACACAAAAAACCCTCCAAAAAAGTCAATGAATCTAGGAGCTGGTTTTTTGAAAAGATCAACAAAATTGATAGACTCTTGCTTAGCCCCAGGAGTTTAACTACAAAGTCATTGCCCCTAACTGCTACACTGCACTGCTCCTCAGTTTAGACGACTCTTCTCACTAAAGGGTCTAACTTATTATGTGGGAATGTTAATTTTTACATATGTAAAACTTTCTCCATTAGAGCAGAGTGGTTATTCACTCATTCACTAATTCAGTAATTATTTACTGAGACCTATTTCTGATTGAAAATGTATTCAAAATACGAAGATGAGGGATAATATTTCCGAAATATGTTAAATGTTATAACGGGTAAATGCTATAAGAAAAAGAAAAATAAAAAAAGGGGAAGAAGCAACTACTGAAAATTCAATGAGATAGCAAAGTCATCAAAAGGAATCAAAGCTTGAGCTGAACCCTGAAGAACATATTAACAGTTAAACAGTTGGATGACAGTGAGGAGAAGGAAAAGGGAGGAAGCAACAATTCAGTCAGGAAAACCAGTACAAAGCTGCATGGGAGAGGATAGAGTTTAGGAGAAGAAAAAGAGCATGCCATTACTATCGGAACACAGAGTGAAGTATTGGGACAGGTATCAAGAATATTCTATATCACCCAGACTTATTTCTGGAGTGAACAGCAATCCAATGAAAATTTTTCATAAATGGAATGTTACTATCATAACTTCATATTAAAACTTAATATAACAGTACAGATTTCAGATGGGAACTGGTGAGGTAGAGAGCAGGCTAGATTCAGGAACATCAGTAATGTGACCACAACAATAATCTAGAAGAAATACCAAGTTCATGAACAAAAGTGATGACACGAGGGATGGAGAGAAAACAGATGAACAAAATAGGGTAAAATATAAATGCCTTGGGATTTTATTCTAGAAAACAGTACAGGTTGAGCAGACAATGAGAGATGTCTGACTGACACTTGAGTTTCCAGCTTGGACACCTGAATGGTAGTTTAATCCTCTAGAGTGGCTTCACCATGTTTATAGCCCCTTCATAGGGTCTTATACAATATGCACAACCATAAATCATGATCCAGATGGCATTTTCCATTCTAGGAAGCTGTGTTCTATGTCTTACACTCTTTTCCAGGATTTGAGTAGAAGCAAATAAAAGTAGTGACTCTTCTCTCTCTGATAACAGAAATGCATTTCTAAACCATCCCTTTTTAAAATTCAAATAAAAATATATCTTTTTAAACCCCAATTGATATGGTTTGACTTTGTCCTCACCCAAATCTCACCTTGAACTGTAGTTCCCATAATCCCCATGTGTGATGGAAGGGGCCCGGTGGGAGGTAACTGAATCATGGTGGTGGTTACCCTCATGCTGTTCTCATGATAGTGAATTCTCACAAGATCTGATGGTTTTATCATGGGCTTTTCACTCACTTTGCTCCCACCATGTGAAGAAGGATGTGTTTGCTTTCCCTTTCACCATGATAGTAAGTTTCCTGAGGCCTCCCCAGCCCTGCGGAATAGTGAGTCAATTAGAACTCTTTTACCCAGTTTCAGATATGTCTTCATAGCAGCATGATAATAGACTAATACTCTAATCTCTGCCAAAATGACCCTAGATTAGCTCAGAGTAGTGGAACTATATAATGATGAAGCATTTCAGCCAGCAACATTCCACAGAAAACTAGCAGGCAGAGAAAAACTTCCTATACCGTGCTGATTACAACTACTACTCTTTCCTCTCCCCATTCAGGTGCAGATATACAATTTTTTTAAATATCTAGGCCCACACACAGATGTTTTGTTGCTCATCATGTAAAAAAAGAAAAGCATTACTAAATGAAGCTTTAAAAATCTGCTAAATGTCTGTTCCAGAGAGAAGTATCACTACATACTATTTAGCAAAAGCCCTTAAAAGTTTGTACTTCTTGCCAAATATATTTTTAAAATTGTTTTACTGGGACTGAAGTCTGCCAGAAACACTTGTATTTATAATGGAAAAGAGAATGTGCATAATTTCATGCCTTTTTTGATCCCAAGCACAAATCCGCAATCTACAAAACCATAAGATTAGTTGAATAAGCAGTACTCTAAAGTTTGTAATAATTACATGTGAAATATTAATAGAGATTTTCTCTGTGTGTCTCTCGCTCTCTCTCTCAACAATGACTGTCCTAAGTGTCTATCTGTCTCTCTCTCTCTCTCGACAATGACTGTCCTAAAAAGAGCATTAGTCATTGGTTTAGAGAATATATTTGAAAATCCAAACTGTCTGTGTTTATATCCCAGTTTTGACTCTTCCCAGCTGATAATCCTGGAAGAGTTTATTGACTTCCCTGAGCCTCATCTTCCTCAACTAAAAATGGAGATAACAGCTTCCAAATGATAGGACTGTCACAAGGATTGAGTGATACCATACATGTAAAGCTGCAAAATGCCGTATAAATACAGCATATAACAATCACAAATATTATATTATTAATCTAAAATTAAATCTAACTAACTGCCATTACAAAGTAGCAACAGTGTTTTGTATGCCATAAATTCCATAAAATTATGACAAAATTAACCATAAGAAGAAAGAAGAAGAAACCATAAGAAGAAAAATTAACCATATTTTTTAGTTCAAAATGACAAAAATCTAACTTTGATGGTCAAGAGGATCGTTGACTTCAAAGATGACAAGATCCAGAATCAAAACAATTTCATTCAGCAATCTCTATCTCTCTCTCTCTTTCTCTGAATCTCCCCCTCCTTCCCCTTGTCTCTACTTCCAATGTTTTCCCTTTATATCCTTGACAGGTTTTCTATAGGTTTACTCCAGGGACTTAAAGCTCTATTCAAGAAAGGGAAATGCGGCCCGGCGCGGTGGCTCAAGCCTGTAATCCCAGCACTTTGGGAGGCCGAGACGGGCGGATCACGAGGTCAGGAGATCGAGACCATCCTGGCTAACACGGTGAAACCCCGTCTCTACTAAAAATAAAATACAAAAAACTAGCCGGGCGAGGTGGCGACGCCTGTAGTCCCAGCTACTCGGGAGGCTGAGGCAGGAGAATGGCGGGAACCCGGGAGGCGGAGCTTGCAGTGAGCTGAGATCCGGCCACTGCACTCCAGTCCGGGTGACAGAGCGAGACTCCGTCTCAAAAAAAAAAAGAAAGGGAAATGCCTCACTTGGTGCTGCTTGTGTCACCTGTCCACCTCTGGATTAGTAGCTGTGCCTGGGACAGAGAGGAGATGGAAGCCTCTAATTGTCTAGGAAATGTTAGATTAAGTGGGGGTCTTTTGTTTGACAACTCCACCAGATTTACCCAGATCAGTAAAAGGGTGTTCTTAAAAAGAAGGAATGTTTTCTACAAAGGCATGTGATAATGCGAGTGCCTAAAGAAAAACTGAAAAGCAAAGATGGAATTTACCCTTTTGTTCAGAGAGCAGCATTAACCAGACTGGTTATCCTGAGACTTTGCCAAGACTCCTGATGGGTAGCATCAAATTGGCACACTGCACCCTGCTATAAAAATGTACAACTTTGATGTGCTTTGACACTCAATTCAATTAGTGTACTAGCCTTTCATTTATTTTGCTACTTTTTATATATTCAATTTTAATAACAATCTAGGGATATTTTAGCCAGAAGTATTATATTTTAATGCATGCATATGGAGGGATTAAAAAGGCTTTAATAAGTCTGGTGATAAATGCATCTATGTAAGTTTTCGAGCATGTTATGCTTACTAAAAATGAACTATTCGGTCGGGTGCGGTGGCTCACGCCTATAATCCCAGCACTTTGGAAGGCCAAGGCGGGGGGATCACGAGGTCAGGAGATTGAGACCATCCTTGCCAACACGGTGAAACCCCATCTCTACTAAAAATACAAAAAATTAGCTGGGCATGATGGTGCACGCCTGTAGTCCCAGCTACTCGGGAGGCTGAGGCAGTAGAATCACTTGAACCCAGGGGGCAGAGGTTGCAGTGAGCCAAGATTGTGCCACTGCACTCCAGCCTCAGCGACAGAGCAAGACTCCGTCTAAAACAAACAAACAAAAAATGAATATTCAATTAAAAATTTCAGCCACTTGGTCCAAATGATGGATTAATGCCAAGGTCAGTGTAAGAAGGTGATGGTTAGAAAATCCTTAGAGAATCTGTTGATATTTAGAAATTTATCATTTGAAAAACTTGTAATAAATAAATTCAACAAATATTAACTATTTAATATAAACAAGACATTACTAGTAAGTTGTCAAAGTAATTCTCCTGTTTGTCTTTTCTAGCAGGTTGGTTAATTATTAGGATGAGATGGTTCACTTAACTGACAAATTTATCTCAATTAGTTAAGTTGGGGTCATCTCTGAGGTAATATGGATCATGTGTATTAAAACATGAAATGTATTTATTCAAATACTGGTGTTTTATTTACTTGTTGTTTGACTTTAGGCATAAATCTAACTTTGTGAACATCGTTTTGTCCTTCTATGTGGCAGGAATAAAAAAAAAAAACATATGTTACTCTGAGGTTGAAGCATGATTATAAGTTAGTACACAGAAGTATGATTGATTCTCCTCAGTTCATATAGCTTAGGCTACACAGGTGGATTCATGAAGCCAAGATATAAGGCATTTTGAAACACGAAGAACTAATAGAACTTTTAGAAACCCAATTATTATTTGAAAATCAATTTACATTTTAAATAATTCCTTTCTATTTGAATTACATTTTAAGTAATATTTTTCTTTTTCTATTACCTCACCAGTATAAACTAACACAAAAAGTTTTTACTCCAACTGTGCTTATAACAGGTAGACAGGATTTTACCTCCCACATGGTTCTAAATTTAACCAATACTTCTCTAATACCAGCAGCAGAAGCATATTTTTTGTTATATGAGCCCTTGTAAAATTTTGAAAATGTAACAAACTGTTTCTTCAACAGAAAATTAAATCTAAACATAATACCCTTATTGAATTTCCTTGGAAACAACTAAATACAAAGACATTGATTTTTCCACATTCTAACTTTATCATATCAAAATGAGTCCACTTCCAAGTTTGCAAATATGTTACTGAAGATATTGTAAAATATTTCTGAAATAGTAATATAGACATTCTGAATCTATTTTTTTCTTTGCTCTAAGAAGCATATTAGCTAGCAATTACTAGTTTCCATGAGTAAATCCTTTCTAGAAATCAGTCATAAATTCAGTAGGTTAATTCTACCAATGTAAGAGTAGACTAAAACAAAACACGGTATCTATTAAATATTGAGAATTTAAAGATGTCTTTTCACCTTTAAACATAAAGTTTTGTCTCCATAGTGGAGAACAAGAGAAAGAAGGGAAGAAAGTGACTGTCAGGATGTTGAATCTAAGTGTCCTGAGGCTTTGTTGAGTTTTTGGTGTAACTACAGGTCCTTTGTCCCACCTTATCACAATCATGAAGTCTTCCAAAAAGATATATGTGCAAGGAACAAGTTGAGACAAATGTACATATATTTTTATCATTAACTGAGAGGTTGGCCCTAAAAACCAATATAATTTCCAAGCAAATACAACTAGACTGAAATGAAAATCAGTAGAATCTCATATTTAATAAGAAGGTGGTCCCAGTTCAACTTGCTAAGCTAGTTGCACAGAATTCCAAGAGAGAATTACAGTATTTGAAAGAAACAGTGAAGTTCAAGAAGAGGTTAAAAAAAAATCCAGTGGCCCACTACCAAAGAATGCTGAATGTAAGTCTTCTGTTTGTTACACTAACAATCTCCTTGTCTAACATGTTTGATCTTGATTGAACCCATCTCTAGTAACACATCTCTTACTTGAGAGTAAAGAGATTTGAGCATTTCATAGTGAAAACGTCTGCTTTGATAGTAATTATTTGTTAAGTAGTTCAGAATAACAACTAGGTCTAAATCATCAACCAAGAGAAGAATATAAAATTTCTGCTCCTAACACTTGGCAAATGTTTCTATCAATTGTGAGGAAATAAATAACATGAGAATGTTTCTTCCTTAGAGGTTTCAATTAATGTGTTTTGATGTTTCCTCTAAGACATCAGGAAATAAATCAGAAAAATATTTTTCTTACATTTTTCTCAGTTTTTTATATGGACTCTCCACTCAGCTGAGAAATCTTCTTTAATCTATGTTGCACGTTAGAATATGTTCATGTATAATGGAGACCACAATGAGAATTCCCTGGCTTCCAAATTGATGAATATCATTAAATAAACATGTATTGTTTAAACCTCCTGGGATTTTAGGATTGTTACTCTGCATAACGTAGCCTATTGTGACTGATATACAGAGAGAAACAAAGAATATAAAAAGAGTAAAGTCCAATTACCACAGGTTAACATGTTCCGCAATTTTTTCACCCCTCATAAAATTTAAGCATATTAACCCCTCTCAATAAATCCCTTGATCCTAGTAAGAAATTAAATTTTTACAAAATACAGGGAAACAAACCTTGAAGAACTTTTTATTCTATTCTAATAAAACCAGAGGGATCTTATTAAGAGGCCCAGTTGGAGTTTGAGTTTCTTCATTATTATTTGAAACCAGGGCTTTCCTCATCTGGAACTGATTTAACCTTTTAAGCATGTCCAAAGTTACATTATGCAAACTGCAAGCCTAATGTGTTTCAATTTTCCAAAGTTCCATACAGACAAAAGGGAACACAAGAAAATCACAGTCCAATACCATGAATTATAGAAAACACAAGCGCATCCCAGAATCAATTGTGATAACTGCAGCATGACTCTCTACAGTCCAAATCAACCATTACAGAAAATTCCAAGCTAAAATAGTGTGTCCCCAAACTACTTTTAGTTAGCATAAATCTGGGCTGCCTCTAGGTCTATCTTAAGATAGCATTTTCTTGAAGAATAACACCATTTTAATATCTTTTTTCTTAAAATGATATGAAATGAGAGAAACTATAAATACACTGTGTACTAATATTTTATTGGTCTGTCTCATAATTCCATATACAGCTTAGATTCTAGTCTACAGCAGCACTGTAGTTCTCTGTTACTGATTATAACAGAGACAGTGTTTTTTTTTTTTTTCTTTTCTTAGAAATCAAGAGAAAAAGTAAGATAAAGGAAAAATCTTCCTGAATTCAGCCTTGCCATGTGTCAGTTAAATTAGGGCACTTATCCAAAGTTCATCCTTGTTCACAGGGACAGATATTATATCTGTGGTCCTAGGATTTTCATAACTAGGGAGATAAAAATAAGACATTATTATTAAATATTTTTATACAGCATCACTGAAATACCTTAGTCATTTTGCTTTACTCTTTGACTTTATACACATATGCAAAATTATGAGCAATATACACATGGAAACACACACATGTGCTCTTGCATAAGAGTTCAGAAATCACTGCTTATATAAAGAACAAACCTACATCAGTATCAGCCAAGCATGTGGTTGAAGATCTTAAAGAAACTGAAGATAGAGCCAAATTTAGGAATCTGTGTGTCCTACCAACCATTTCTCTCAGTGCTGAATGAAATTGCAAAAAGTAGTCAGTTAAAGACCACCACAGTCATGTAATCTTTTGTAGGCAGTTCCATAACATCTAAAAGTATCTTATCATCAATAAAAAAAAAAATGAAAAACCAGTAACCTTCACACTGGAGTTGTTTATGCTTTCTGTTAAACAATTTTCAGAACTAGATCCACACCAGCCAAAGAAAGTTATGAAGGCAAAGTAATTTCCTGTGAGATTTTGGTCACTAAATTGTGGCTGCCCCTAACTTTTGAGAGTCCCTTCCATTCATGGAATATTAGCCAACAAACCTTTAATTGGCAAAGGAACTCTTAGAATAAACCAGACATTTTTTTCACACAAGATTTCACTCCAAAAACACACCCATCTGCATTCACATTTGATGTGCCAATCAGTAGCAGACACCAGCCCTGCCTTCAAGCTGGAGAGAGACAGAATTGCCCAGGATTTTGAATGACACCCAAATGCTAAATGGGTGAAGATAATAATTGGCACAATAGCTAAAGCCTGTCCCGTTACATCTATCCTCTTTGTGGCCACTACAGGAAGTTATCCCATTACATCCATCCCCTTTGTGGCCGCTACAGGAAGTTATAAACACAGAATAAACAAATACTTCTTCCCTATAGTTGGTACCTGGACAACAATCCCCATAAGAAACATTCCTGGTGGGCCGGGCGCGGTGGCTCAAGCCTGTAATCCCAGCACTTTGGGAGGCCGAGACGGGCGGATCACAAGGTCAGGAGATCGAGACCATCCTGGCTAACACGGTGAAACCCCGTCTCTACTAAAAAATACAAGAAAAAAAAAACTAGCCGGGCGAGGTGGCGGGCGCCTGTAGTCCCAGCTACTCGGGAGGCTGAGGCAGGAGAATGGCGTAAACCCGGGAGGCGGAGCTTGCAGTGAGCTGAGATCCGGCCACTGCACTCCAGCCTGGGCGACAGAGCGAGACTCCGTCTCAAAAAAAAAAAAAAAGAAACATTCCTGGTGAACTGGTTTGGGCCAGGTTATAGTTAACAATAGTCTCCAAATATTTTTAATATTAACAAATAAGACAACTGATGATTTATTGGTTAGGGTGTCCACGACTTATTTTATTCTTTACCATTTCCTTCACATTTTTCCCAAATGTAAGATAGCAGAAACATTTAAAAATTCATTTTTCCAACTGTGATTTAAATTCCCACATTTGATATCTGAGACAGTCATGAAGTAGTTTAAGCAAAATAACAGATGACAGTAGTTTAATTTAGCTCAGTTATTTGTAGACATAATTCTCAAATTTGAAAGCATGGTGGTTAAACTCCACAGTCACTCTACAGACAATTTCGAGACAAAATCATTATTAAGATCCGTGAATAGGAACAACTACCACTTGCACAACTACCCCCCTTCTTCATATCCCCCAAAAAAGTCTGATTTATAGCCTTGCATGTAAGCACAGTTAACACTAGACTTAAGTTGTTCAGCTTTTAAAAGCACTAGAAATGATATATTTTCCTAATAGGTTTGGATGAGTTCTCACAATTTTTTTCATGCATTGGATGTGACCAGCCACATTAATGTACTAGAGCACTCAAGTAATGCTTCAAATTGAACTATTACACATATATGTTTTTAGTAACATGTAAAAGGATTCATGACTTATGGTAATAGATACATATTTCTTGAGTTAGTTCATTGAATGGAGATTTCTAACAAATCTTCTGATATAACACTCTTTTTTTTTTTTTTCTTGAGATGGAATCTCACTCTGTCACCCAGGCTAGAGTGCAGTGACGTGATCTCAGCTCACTGCAACCTCCACCTCCCGGGCTCACTGATATAAAACTCTATATTGCATCCCAGCATATTATGCATCCAAATGAAATTTTGTATTTATCATAAGTATACTATTTTTATCCAGCAAAACATTAACAACTCTATGGTAGGCTATATTATAAAATTATAAATATAAAAATGTATATTAAAATATAATTAGTAAATATTAATGTATCATGAAAATGAAATAAATGTCTCATGTGATATTTAAAATTCAAACCCATGACAGTTTTCAAAAATGTTTTTACTTGATCCTACTCAGTGGTAACCCTAATCTTAGAAAACATTCTGCAGAATTTCTATTTAATAACATTGAATTCAAAATAGATATAGCTGACATCATGTGACATGTATGTTCATGTTGTTTGTATGTGTGCATGTGCAAGTTGGTTTGTGAAAGTGACTTAAGTTTGTCTTTATCTAATATTCTCTAGGATTAAGAGAAAAAATTGAACCAAAACTGCCTATGGTATTAATTCTTTTATATTGATTTGATTTATAAATTTTTAAAATAAATCAGTGTATAGTCAATTAACAAGACTGATATTCCCACAAATACAGCTTAATATTTAACATTCTACCTGAATCACTGTCTCCCCTTCATAACACTTGTGATTGTCAAACCCTGTATGTTATTAATTTCCTTTATTTTTATTGTTTTATATACCATTTTGATATGCATAATCAAATGATTACCACAGTCAAGCAAATTAACATATCACTTTACATAGTTATCTTTGTTTTTTGGTAAGAGTAGCTAAAATCTACTCTTGGCAGATTTTCTCTATGCAATACTATTAACTATAGTCCTCATGCTGTATATTAGATCACTACTTTTTATCCTATATAACTTCAAGTTTGTAGCTTTTGTCTTATATCTCACTATTTTCTTTTTCACCTTTATTTTAGGTTCAGGGGTACATGTGCAGGTATGTCATATAGGTATATTGCATGTTACAGGGGTTTGGGGTACAGATTATTTTGCCACCAAGGTAATAAGCATAGTACCCAGTAGGTAGTTTCTTGATCCTCACCCTCCTCCCACCCTTCACCTTCAAGTGGGCCATGGTGTCTGTTGTTTCTTTCTTTATGTCTATATGTCCTTGATGTTTAGCTCCCACTTGTAAGAATATGTAGTATTTGGTTTTATGTTCCTGTGTCAGTCTGCTTATGATAATGGTTTCCAGCTCCATGTTCCTGCAAATGACAATCTCATTTTTATATGTAGTATTCAACAGTGTATTTGTACCACATTTTCTTTATCCAGTCTACCAGTGATGGACATTCAGGTTGATTCCATGTCTTTGCTATAGCATCTCATCATTTTCTTCTCTTTACATCTGGTAACCGTTATTCTACTATTTCTATATATTGGATTTTTTTAGATTCCACATATAAGTGAGGGATCATGCAGTTTTTTTGTGTGTGTGGTTTATTTCACTTAGCATAATGTCCTCCAGGTTCATCCATGTTGTCCCAAATAACAGTATCTTTTTCTTTTTTTTTTTTTTGACAGAATCTTACTTTGCTGCCCAGGCTGCAGTACAATGGTGCAATCTCAGATCACTGCACCCTCTGCCTCCTGGGTTCAAGCATTTCTTCCATCTCAGCCTCCTGAGTAGCTGGGATTACAAGTGCACACCACCACGCCCAGTTAATTTTTGTATTTTTAGTAGAGATGGGTTTTCACCATGTTGCCCAGGCTAGTCTCGAACTCTTGACCTCAAGTGATTTGCCTGTCTCAGGCCCCCAGGTGCTGGGATTACAGGTGTGAGCCACCACATCCAGCCTCATCTTTTTTTAAAGTAGAATATTTCATTTATATATAAACCGCAATTTTAAACTGATCCATCCACTGATGGACACTTAGGTTGTTTCCATACCTTGGTTATTGTGAACCACACTGCAACGATCATGAAAGCAGTCATCTCTATGAGGTGCTAATTTAATTTCAATTGGGTTTACTGGGTCATATAGTAGAGTCTGAATTCTTTGAGCACTCCTCATGCTGTTTTCCATAATGGCTGTACCAATTTATATTCCTACCCACTGTGCACAAGTGCTTCACATCCTTGCCAACACCTGTTCTCTTTAGTCTTTTTGATAAATAGCCATTCTAACAGGTATGAGGTGATCTCATTGTGATTTTAACTTGCACTTTTCTAATGAGAAGTGACGTTAAGCATCTTTTCATGTAACTGTTGGCCATTTGCACGTCTTCTTTGAAAAAGTGTCTATTTAGGTCCTTTGTTCATTTTTCAATTGGGTTTTCTTTTGTTGTTAACTATTAAGTTATATAAGCTCCTCATGTGTATTCTGGATGGTAATCTATTAGATTTGTGTATTTTAAAATACAATGGAGCTCAAATAATGATGGTCTGAGTTGTACAAAGGGTTGTAGTAATGAAGAATGAGATGGAAGTATTTAAAGACTAATAGAGAACATTTTAAAATTTTGTAGCCTTAGATGAACATTTTAGTCCCAAGTAAATTTAAAAATTATATGAAAATAATAACTTAGGTTTTAAAAAGTCTTTGGTAATATTTAACATTAATGACATATTAAGTACTTGAGAGGGCTTTATAAAACTATGTAAGTTAGGGTAGGGTAATAATCATATTCTTTGTTTTCTGTATTTTATGATCCTTTGACCTCTTGGGGGCCTTGTTAGTCAATGAGAATCTGCTCCTCCCAGGGCTAGTTAATGCCCAGAGTTAGCAAACAGCTCCCCTGTGAGTATGCCTTTCATACACAAACCAACAAATTCAAAGTCCATATTCTAACCAGCTCCTTCATCTCCTTCTCTCACACCAAGCCAATAGTTCCTCTGCCCTAAGTCAGCCCAGGACCAGGTGCTGGACAACTGCAACTCTCTCTGTATCCCAGAGTCCACTGAAGTTATTCCAACTATCCTATCCTATGTTTACTGAAATTTACCTTCCCTGCATTAGTTTGTTTTCACACTGCTATAAAGAACTACCTGAGACTGGGTAATTTATAAAGAAAGAGATTTAATTGACCTACAGTTCCACATGGCTGGGGAGGTCTCAAGAAACCTACAATCATGGTGGAAAGTAAAGGGGAAGCAAGGCCATGTCTTACATGGCAGCAGGAGAGAGAGAGGGGGATGTGGGGCCCACCACACACTTTTAAACCATCAGATCTCTTGAGAACTCACTATCACAAGAACAGCAAGAGGGAAACTGCCCCCATGATCTCATCACATCCCACCAGTTCCCTCCCTCAACACATTGGGCTTACAATTTGAGATCAGATCCCCTTTGTGTGGGGACACAGAGCAAACACAAATCATTGCCTCATTCATGTCTTCTCACGGAAATCACAATAAAGGCTCTGGGTCATAATTACCCTCACTCCTCTGCCTTCTGAATGAGCCTGGGCCTTCCCCATGTGGCCCTGTATGGTGTGGCATGCCCCCTTTTCCTGGAGAGTATGAGTAACAAAATTCCCTTGAGTGGCATTAACCTCACTGGGTTTCAATCAGTCACCTCTATAAATTAAATCCTACTTGCAACCAAAACAGATAGTAATGCCAATGATAAATTATTAAAATAAATACAACTTATTTCTGCATTTGCTTCACTTCTAGTAACGATTCTGTTAATAGTTTTTGTGCAAATTAGTTAGTATACCTCTCCTGATTAGTCTCTGAACTGTTCTTTTTCTTCTCACCAAGTTGTTTTTTGTTCCTATTTCTTTCCCACTACCTATTAATCTATACTTGTTCCATATGCTTGCCATTCCGTGTGTGCTTTTCTCATTTATGCTAATTTACTCAAATTCATATATTTACTTAGTCTATGACTTCATGAGAATAAAACTAAATTAAAATTTTATCAAGCTTATCTTATACCCTGTGAAAAGTCAAAGTCTAAATGGTATGTTAGTTCTTCAGTGAATTAAAGGTAATTATATTGCAAGAACACAGCAGTTTTATTCCACTGGATAACTGTCTATACTTCTGTGAATTAGTCTCTAAGGCAGCCTTATAAGAATCAGAGTTCTCATATCCAGGACATCATTGTGTGAATCAAATAAACCTGTAGATATTATAAACCAAATATTTTCTTACTTGCTGTACTGTGTATCACTATAATATTTGTCCATCATGTTTGTTAGTACACTTGAATCTCCCTTTTCCACTAGCTTGAAAGCCCTAGAATGAAGAGACTTCTGGTAAAGCCTAGCTGGGGCTTATAATCCCCCATAATCTTGTCCTAACTATATACTCATACTGAAGAAATTCAAAGTCAGGGGTTTACTCAGGGCATGTTTATCAGAGATGAGAAAACGCCTATTGTGAAGACCTAAATATTTTAATGTCTTCTTTATAGCTACTTTCCATTTTCATTTCTCAGAATCAGGTAGATTGATAGAAGCAAGAGCAATTTTGAAGAAAGTGTCAGAATAACACACTGGGAAGACATAGGTATGTATTACTAGAGTATCTTTTCTTGGTTCATATAGACATTAACTAAAGATTCTTGAAATGAATCTGGTTTATTTTAAGTTTGGTTGCCTACACACCCCTAGCACATTCTACCACACAAATGACAGCTTATACTTAGTAAAAGAGGCCACTTATTGAAAAGCTGATTATTTCCAAGAAACTCTTTCACCCAATTCCCTGTTAAAATGAAAATAGAAGGACTAGACTTTTACAAATCATCAAAGGGATGCATTTCTGCTTTCTAAAGAAGGGAGGGTGGGATGAATGTGACCCACCTTTCCTCACACATCCTCCCAATTTAGAGCTAGAAATTAAGATGTATAAGTATCTAGAATAAGTATTTTCCCATGGGTATAAATGTTGAGACTATGAAGAGGGCAAAAAGTATGGCAACCTGACTCAAAGACAGGCAACCTCCATCCCTATGTTATTTTCCTATAGGGCTGCATACATTGCTTACTCTTGGAGCAAGGTTATGTTGTTGGCATTCAGAGAACAGGTCCACAAATAATTATCCAAGGAATAGTGCAGTATTTTTTTTTCTTTTAGAAGGCAAGATAATAGCTTTTTATCCCCTGCTATAATTATGAAGAGTCTTTCCTTATGCTATTTCTAAGCTTAGTCGGAAAAGATTTTAATATGACTTGACTATTGATTACAATGATAAACTTTCTGCTGATAAAATTTATTCTTAATATCTATCTTGCTTTATTAGAGAAATGACATTAGCATAAAAATCTGAAAATTTTCTTGTTATAGGTGAATAGTATATTTTTTCTCATATTTTTTAAAGAAATGAAGTTTTATTCCTATATTAGTAACATATGATAAATATAAAACATTATTGCTGGGTGTGGTGGCTTATGCCTATAATCCTAGCACTTTGGGAGGCTGAGGTGGGCAGATTACCTGAGGTCAAGAGTTCGAGACCAGCCTAGCCAACATGGGGAAACCACACCTGTACTAAAAATAACAACAACAACAAAAAAAATTAGCCAGGTATGGTGGCAGGCATCTGTAATCCCAGCTACTTGGGAAGCTGAGGTCAGAGAATCGCTTGAATCCAGGAGGCAGAGGTTGCAATGAGCCACAATCACGCCATTGCACTCCAGCCTGGGTGACAAGAGCAAGACTCCATCTCAAAAAAAAAAAAAAAAAAAAAAAACCACATTGAGATGTTTTCCTCTTTTGAACCAAATCTTCAAAATCCAGTGTGTACTTTGTATTAACAGTGCATCTCAATTCAGACTAGCTGTAAAGTGCTCAGTCACCATATAGACAGCATAGTCAGCTCTGTAGAGTTACAAAATTATATTAGAAGAATTCATTTAGAATTATATATGGATAAGATGATAGCAAAAATGAAAAGAAGGGGGTTGGGGGCTGGGGTAGTGATAGCATTAGGAGAAATACCTAATGTAAATGATGAGTCGATGGGTGCAGCAAACCAACATGGCACATGCATAGCTATGTATCAAACCTGCAGCACGTTGTGTACATATACCCTAGAACTTACAGTATAATAAAAAATAAGTAAACTTCTTGTAGATTTTCCTCAAGAAGGTAAATTTATCATTTACATGATAATATTGGGAGCTTTTAAAAATTTTCCCACATTCCTCTTTCAGAGTACTTGATACCTCTTAAGTCAGTTAAAACTAGGAAGAATTCAATCATATGTAATAACCAGTATAGGTAAGTTGCCACCTACAAGGTGCTTTCCATTGTCAGCCTGAATCTTGATACCTTGAACACTGGTCTCTACAATTTTGCAATAAGGTGCTTACTAATTGGATCAGTTTCATAAATTAAATATTCCATTCCTAAACTTTCCACACACAGTTATTCAGCTAACCCAAACTTGAGATTTATTCTCAGTAAGCCAAAATTTGTCCTTTTCTGTGATCCTGGAGTGTAACTGGTCTGCCATTCTTGAGAGGAAATTCTTATTAGTGATTATTGGTTATGTTTCCCCTTCAAAATCCATGGCTCATTAATCCCCATCAAAACAGCCTGAACAAAGTCATTTTTACTCAGCAGCAGATTCAGGCTGATCCAATGCACAGGCTAAGCTGGCAGCTGCTCAACTGAGATTTGAAGGATCCAAGAAGCCCTCTCTGGCTCCTGGTTCTCTCATTTTAAAAAACAAACAAAATCCCTATTATTCACCACAATGGCATTCTCTACTAGATCCAGATTTTACTGAAAAGGCAAATGTGGGAAAACATATTCGCCTGACTAGTATTCAGTGTAGTCCACATCCTGAATGATAAAAAATAATAATAATAATTTTAGATTAGGGAAGAAATTAAAGAGAATTCATGACTTCTAGTGATGATGTTGCAATTAAGGACAGTGATAGACAAGGTGACTTGAGAGTGCACTGGTGACCTGGGATAGGTATGGAGACACAAGAGGGAGTCACTGAAAAGAAAAAAAATTGAAATACATACATGAAGGAATAGCATTATTTCATAATTTTCTAACAGATCTGAAGTTGGAGATGTTTTGAACATATTTATTTGGTTTATGGATCTATTTTCTAAACTAGATTCTGATATTCCTAGAGAAGAACTTATCAAAGAAGTAAATAAGGTAATTTTTGTTACACATTCAAAAAGTAAAATAACTAAATTTACTTTAACCTTGTGTTATTTTGCTAATGAAGTAGCCAAATACTTTGCTATCTAAAAAACTGGATATTTCTTTCCTCTGCAACTTTCATAGACAAATAGTCTTTTTCTATTTTTCTTCAAGGAGATACTGAATGTCCCACTTTTGAAAAATGTTCAGAGTCTTAAGGAATAATTTGAATGTTTCAGAAACTATAATTTGTTCCAGAGAAATAAGCAAGAAGGTCTATTGTGAGATTTTAAATACATTCTTAATGGTTTCTAAATCCTCTTGTGAACGACATTAGTGTGAAATGTTATTTATTTAATCTAATAGAGCCATTACTCACAAAATGAAATGTGCAACTCCATCTCCTCAGAGAACAAGAAAGAGCTTCTAGGGTAAAGAACAGAACAGAGCTGTTATTTACGGGTACAGATAAAAAAAAAAAAAAACCTGAATGAGTTGAACTTCCTCTCTCATGCCTACATGCGGAAAAGAGAATCCACAGCAGAATTAGTTACCCAAATTCCTTTTCACAGTGTGCCTTTCCAGTGAACTCTCCTCTTCAGAAACTCCACAGCTGCTCACACAAATTAATTTTGCCATTAGGTTTTCTAGGAAAGTGTTGAACTGCAACCCAGGCTGCTTTCTTTCTCGCTTATAAAACAGGCACTATCCAGGAGTGATGATATGTGGGCTCTAGAGGTATGTCCATGAATCTGAACATGCTGCTCAAAAGAGAGCATCCTTACGGGTTAAGATCATAGTGATGATTTATTCTGCTTCTGTAAGGGAGCTATTATACATATGGAGGTGGTTGTACAGCAGAAGGTAAAATCTACACATAGTAAGATGACACAGTAGTTAAACCTATGCTATGAAATCCGATAGGTGCAAATTCTAACTTGGCCACTTGCTAGCTGGATGAAAGCAACCATCATTATTCTCAGGCTGTTTTGTGTATCAGTGTGTGTGATTGTCACAGTAACCCTTAAAACTATTATTATTCTTCATTTCAATGCAGAAACTGAGGCATAGAGAATGTAACTGTCCCACATCTAAGAAATGGTGAAGCCTGGTTTAAATAGGAGCTGGTTACTGCAGAACGTGAGCTCTTAGCAAACATGTGGCTCAAGCAACAAAGACTTCTGACTCATTTTTTAGTTATTTAACCTCTCTTTTCTGTTTCTTCATCTGTAAAATGAAATAAATATATGACCTGCCTCATGGAATTAAATGAGATCATGAATGTAATAAATTGAGCACAATGCTGGACACTCAGCAAATAGTAAATTAGCTTTATCAAATGCTTACCTTTCTTACAGTCGGTCTCTAGAGAACAATATATCTCTAAATGTTAATTAGACAAGACAGTTACATCTGTTTATTGGCCCAGACCTTCACAGCATCTCACCTTAACATAGTTGATGAGTGTCTCAAGCAAGTGTCATCTGATACTGCAACTGTCAACTGTCATCATTGCAGCTGATGGTGAAACTGTCAACAGGCTATGTGGAATGATTAATAATGTGACAAAGAATAAATCCATGTTCACAAGCATGGTCTAAAGCCCTTTAACAGGTGAAATGATTGCTGGGACTTAGTATCTCTCCTATCTGAACCTTACTGAAAGGAAGATATTCAAAGCAACTTAGATCTTATAGTATGTGGCAACATTAAAATATGCTGGCCTAAGTCAATACTCTGACCACATGCATTCTAGTGAGTAGGCTGACATGATTGCATTGAGAGTTATGTGCACCTGCTCTTCTGCTTTTAGCAGGCAAATAATATGCAGTAGGGAAAAGAAGTTGGCCTAAAAATACACCATGAGAAGTCATTATTGGCATAAATCTCAAGAAGTATTTAGTGAAAGACACTGGGTTTTACATTGGGTTTTCCTATTATAAAGGATTTTTGGGGAAAAAGTATCAAGACCTAATATATGTGTATAAAAATACATTTATAAATAAAATGTGATAAAATGTGATCATTAAATAAGCATATAGTTATAAATTAAGATATTACTATGTAGTATCAGTCTTGAAAAAATATACTATTTTGAAGGAAAAGAAATAAAATTTTGATTAATAACGTCATTACTAGCAAAAGGTCAATGGTAATTTTATCAAGGAAAGAAAACATTATTATTCCCTTCTCTTATATGGTTGATTTTTTCCTGAAACACTGCATTTAGCAAACAGGAATAATTTGGAGAGAAATAATATTGTAAAAGACATAAATTCTGATGACAAGCATATAATTTTCTAATTAATAGTCCTGCCTGAATCTTTTCTGAGGAAGATTCTTATTCTTATTTTTAAAACTACATACTAAAATGATAACTACGACAGACACCAGTTATACTCACACATTAATCAGGCCCAAACAAGAAGTAATGTTAAAACGCATTAGTCACCATATACCATGAACTCAATTTTGTAATGACTGATTACTTAATAACTGGTTTACAGATTTCCAGTAGCTATAATTATTTGACTATATTAGCATGTTCCATTAGTATCATTTTATGAAAGTACATTTTATGACCTACCTGGCATGGGAAATATCTTAAAATGTGTTTAATTAGAGAATATTCAAAGAAAATAATAAGAACATATCAATCTAATACCAAAAATACACGTTCTGGGCCATTAAAGAAAATTTGATAGAAAAAATTTTTCATCACACTTCCTCAATACTCCCTGTGCATTGACCTTTTGTTGTGGATATACACATTTTTCACACATCAAATTTGTATGTAAGCCATCTAGCAATACAGGATGCCAACAACCAATAATTTCACTGTAGGCAAAGGATGGCAAATTTGCAAAAGTAGATGTGTCACGAAGAATCACTTTTATAGTCACATTACAAAAATAGGAAGATCAGGGCCCACTGTCCTAGAGGAAGTATGCACAGAGATAGTTCTTTTTGCAGAGATTTAACAAAAGTACCTTTTTCTTTGCTTGCATTTCTATCAAATGTGTCTTGGAAGGGACCTAGCTGGGGAAGTAACTGAAGCATGGGGGCAGTTTCCCCCATGCTATTCTTATAGTAGTAAGTTCTCATGATATCTGACGGTTTTATAAGGGGCTTCCCCCTTTGCTTCATTCTCATTCTTCTCTCTGCTGCTGCCATGTGAGGAAGGACATGTTTGCTTTCCTTTTCATCATTATTGTAAGTTTCCTGAGACCTTCTAGTCATGTGAAACTGAGTCAAACCTCTTTTCTTTATAAATTGCTTAGTCTCAGGTATATCTTTATTAGCAGCATGAGAATTGACTAATACACTGTGTAAATCATGATCCAAGAAGGTAGTAGACCAATTTGATAAGAATCCCTAAACCTTCTAAAATGGGAATGATTACCTCTTCCAGAGTGAAAAGACTAGAATTTCTTTTGGCATTAGAAAGGGCCAATAAAGTGTTAGTTGAAACTAGTGGGAGTTAATGAAATGGTGAGGGGCAACAAGGGAGCAGACAGCTTACCCAAGTACAGAGACAAAAACAAAGTATTTCTTGGTCCTTTTTGTGGCAGAAACTTTAGATGATTCAGACAGTTTCCTATGGCCACTTCGTACCTGGGAAAATTATTGTATGTATAAATTAAAATATCTGTGGGAAAGTAGAAGAGGGATGGAGTCAAAGGGACATTAACCCAAGGCCCTGCAATCTATAGATGAGAGTCTTCATTGAGAGAAACACTGGACACTTTACCCTCAGAAGTATGAGAGAAAGGTGATGTCCCTGCTATGGGTGAGACCAGGGGCTTATTTTCACTCTCTGTTATTCTTAAATAACATTCTACCAACCCCAGAGCTCAATTTGTACCAACAGCCTTTTCATTATTTGGAGCACATCAAAGGAGTGAATGAGTCTCCA
The DNA here is from genome assembly GCF_009764315.1 of Trachypithecus francoisi. Taxonomy (NCBI): domain Eukaryota; kingdom Metazoa; phylum Chordata; class Mammalia; order Primates; family Cercopithecidae; genus Trachypithecus; species Trachypithecus francoisi. The sequence continues at coordinate 84,789,514 of NW_022681469.1, read as the reverse complement.
TCTCTGTTCGTTAGGGTACATTTAAGCTTTTTGGGCTTCCTAGGCACTTAAAAGAGAAAATTTGCTTCTTGGAGAGGAATAGACTGGACTTTTGAAGTTCTTGAGCAGTGGAGTCTCTGGCGTTGCCCTCTGGGGACTAAGTGAGGAATCTTATTTTTCACCTAATTTTTAGGAGTGCTCTTGTCATTGCACACTACTGTGAACCAAGAGTCAAATCTTGCCTGATCCTTTTTTTTTTTTTTTGGCAAACTAAGAACAGTTTGTACATTTTTATATGGTTACATTTTAAGTGGTGATGTAAGTACCTACAAATCTTCAACATTTGCCGTTTCTTCAAAGCCTAGAAAATTTACTATCTTGCCTTTACAGCAAAAGTTTACCAATTTCTGCTTTATTTACACAGAGTTAGATCTATTAGAATAACTAGTCAGTTGTTTGAATTGTAGACTATTGTGGCTTTCTGTCCATTAACATTTTTATTAGAAATTTTATAAAAAGCATCATTACATGTATGCTACTGGGACATACAGCTCCTTGAAAGATATGAGATAATTCATACATATTGAGTTTTAAAATGTTGGTCATGTCACTAATGACTCTAGAAGATACCAATTTATATTTTCTGTGTAGTAAAAATAAGAACCCAATGACTATCAGGGTAAAAAAATAGCATTTCTTAAAAATTATACACAGTCCATTACTGTCCCATAAATTATTAATAGGTTAAGTTATCATATTGAAGAGTATTTGTGGAATTTTAGAATGAAAAATAAAAAAAGTTTTTCCTGAGGAACTACTGAGAGATTTTATGGAGGAGCCATATTGTGCATTAGTGTTCTTTTCATAACAGTGGATGATTTTTGTTTAGGAAGCTATTCTACATTTTCCTTTCTTGAGGTTCAAATAGAGCTCCACCCCATTACCAACAGGAATGAGGCACAGAATCTGGGTTTCAGGTTATCAGTTGATAACAATATTGATGCAATATAAGCTAGATCGGAGATTTTTAATGTTTCAGAAAATGCAAGCTCATTTTAATCTCCCTCTTCTCTTCAGTTCACCATTACTTCTGTAGAAAGATTGGCATTCACATTTTAACAATTCTATTTAGAGTACTTTTCCATAAAGTTTGTGTTTACTATTATTTTATTAAAGAACCATTCTCGGACAATAGTGCATCTAGGAGTACTAAAGTGAAAAATTATTTATGGATCAAAATATCTCATGAAATATTTATATCACATATTGTGTACAACACATAAATATTGCTGATAAGCTCTCAAACAGAAAGGAAAAATTGAGCAGAACACAAATTTACATCATGCCATGAAACTCAAGAGATGTTTTTCTATTATACGTACATTATAGCATACAAAGGAACAAAGTTCTCTCAAACTGCTACAGTGCAGCAGCTGCAGACGCATGCTATTTAGAAACCCAAAAAGGTAAAGAGAAGTTAGGATAAGTTCTGCATTTTTCAAAATAACAAAATATGCAGCTACTAAACAAAAATTTCTTTGTAAATATGAAATGTATTCAGAAATACTTCTTGTATAAGAAACTTTAAAAACTGAATTTTGAGGTAATTGTTATCTTAATTATCCCTGTTAATATTTAACAAAAGAATGACTATATGTAGCTTATTCTATTCAAATAGATGATTTTTCTTAACTTTCCAGCAGCTCTCCTTGTTTCACTGTTCTTTATCACTGTTTCCTCATCTAGGCATTGATTGAGCCACTTATTAAGTGGGATTAACAAGATTCTTCTACGTATCTACTTAGTTAGGTTGTTATGAGGATTCTATTCAAGTAGATGATTTTTCTTAACTTTCCAGCAGCTCTCCTTGTTTCACTGTTCTTTATCACTGTTTCCTCATCTAGGCATTGATTGAGCCACTTATTAAGTGGGATTAACAAGATTCCTCTACGTATCTACTTAGTTAGGTTGTTATGAAGATTAAATGAACTGAAGGACCTAAAGCACTTAGAAAACGCTGAAGACAGAATGTTATTTATTAACATAAGAGTTTCATCATCTTTGTTGCCATCAGCTATTTGTGTAAGTTATCTGTATGAGGGAAAGCAACATCTTATGTTGCCTCTTTATCACCCAGGACCCTGCAGAGTTGATTTTAGCAATTGTGGGTACTATCTAGAAAATGATATTCTTGCTCTTAAATGTTTAACCACTGGCATCCGTGGAGGGGTGGGGGTATACCAAATTTGTAGTGCTTGCTGACTTCCATGGTATAATTTCATACAACCATGAGTTGTTGAAAGGAGTTGAAAAGAGATGAGCACAATCAGCTGTTACAAAACAGCAGGGCAGGCTCCAGAAACACCACTACATCTAACCATCTCCTTGTTTCTTTCACACAAATATATGTGTTTATGAATCACACATATACTTGATGACTGCAAGATCTGATGACAGATGACTCATGGAAATCAGTTTATCCGAGGGTCTGTAATTAGACTCACAGAGTAGAATTCTCACTGCAGCTAACCTTAACTCATGTTAAGCACAAATAATATGAGTTTGGGAAAAGAAAAGGCAAGCCAACTGAATTTGGATAACAAAATTAATATAAACCATTAGAGTATTCAACAAGTATTTGTAAAAATATGTCATTTGCAAAGCTGGGCTGTTTGTAGAACATCTATAATAACAGAATATTGCCCCTGCCCTTAATTGGCTTATATCCTGATTGAGGTGATAAATAGTAGATATGTAGTAGGTAAAAAATATAAAAGATGTAATTCGTAATGTTTTTTATGTAACCGTCCAAGGACAAATGCTAGAGGCCATCACACCAAGTGAAATAACTCAGAAACAGAAAAATCACATACCATATGTTCTCTCATCAGTGGGAGCTAAGCAATGGGTACACATCGACATAAAGATGGAAATAATAGACACTAGGGACTTCAAAGGGGGAGAGATTAGGGAAAGATGAGGGATAAACAATTACCTATTGGGTACAATATTCACTATTTGGGTAACGGGTGCACTAGAAACCAAAACTCACCATGTGTAATATACCAAGTAACAAACCTGCACATGTACCTCCTGAATCCAGGAGAAAAAAAAAAAAGGAAAAGGAAAAAAGGGAAAGGAAAGGGAAATTGAAAGAAAGAAAGAAAAGAATTGTAGAATAGTGGAAATGGAATATATTATGGTAAAATAAAATTCTTTTAAGAAATGCTTAAAATGTAAAATAATAGTTTTTAAATGAGATACATATACACAGTGGAATATTATTCAGCCCCTAAAAGGAAGAAAATTCTGTCACTTGTGACAACATTTAGCTAAGTGAAATAAGCCAGGCACAGAAATACAAATATCACATGATCTTACATATATATAGAATCTAAAAACATTGAAGTCATAAAAGTATAGAGTAGAATGGTGGCTCCCGAAGACCAGGGCAGCAGGAGGACAGGGAAAGGGGAGGGGTTCGTCAAAAGGTACAAAGTTCAGTAAGTTCTGGGTGCTTTACTGTACAGCATAAGAACTATATTTAATAATAATAATAATTTATATATTTCAAAATTGCTAAAAGCATTAAAGTTTTCACTGTAAAAATTATAAGAATGTGAGGTAATAGGATGTTAATTAGCAAAGTTTGATAATCCTACTAAATATATGTATATTAAAATATCACATTATACCCTATATATATGCACACACAATTATCACTTGTCAATTGAAAATAAAACACAATTGGGGGGGCGGAGCAAATGGCCGAATAGAAACAGCACCAGTCTCCAGCTCCCAGTGCCAGCGACACAGAAAACAGGTGATTTCTGCATTTTCAACCGAGGTACCGGGTTCATCTCACTAGGGAGTGCCGGACAATCAGTGCTGGTCAGCTGCTGCAGCCCGACCAGCGAGAGCTGAAGTAGGGCGAGGCATCTCTCACCTGGGAAGCGCAAGGGGGAAGGGAATCCCTTTTCCTAGCCAGGGGAACTGAGACACACAACACCTGGAAAATTGGGTAACTCCCACCCCAATACTGTGCTTTACCAAGGGTCTTAGCAAACGGGCACACCAGGAGATTATATCCCACACCTGGCCGGGAGGGTCCCACACCCATGGAGCCTCCCTCACTGCTAGCACAGCAGTCTGCGATCTAACGGCAAGGCAGCAGCGAGGCTGGGGGAGGTGTGTCCACCATTGCTGAGGCTTAAGTAGGTAAACAAAGCCGCTGGGAAGCTCCAACTGGGTAGAGCTCAGAGCAGTTCAATGAGGCCTGCCTGTCTCTGTAGACTCCACCTCTGGAGACAGGGCACAGCTAAACAACAACAAAGCAGCGGAAACCTCTGCAGACACAAACGACTCTGTCTGACAGATTTGAAGAGAGCAGTGGATCTCCCAACACAGAGGTTAAGATCTGAGAATGCACAGACTGCCTCCTCAAGTGGGTCTCTAACCCATGAGTAGCCTAACTGGGAGACATCCCCCACTAGTGGCAGACCATACCTCACACGGTGGAGTACACCCCTGAGAGGAAGCTTCCAAAGCAAGAATCATACAGGTACACTCACTGTTCAGCAATATTCCATCTTCTGCAGCCTCTGCTGCTGATACCCAGGCAAACAGCGTCTCGAGTGGACCTCAAGCAATCTCCAACAGACCTAGAGATGAGAGCCCTGTTAGAAAGAAAACTAACAAACAGGAAGGACACCTACACCAAAACCCCATCAGTACGTCACCATCATCAAAGACCAGAGGCACATAAAACCACAAAGATGGGGAAAAAGCAGGGCAGAAAAGCTGGAAACTCAAAAAATAAGAGTGCATCTCCCCCTCCAAAGGAACACAGCTCATCGCCAGCAACAGATCAAAGCTGGACGGAGAATGACTTTGATGAGATGAGAGAAGAAGGCTTCAGTCCATCAAACTTCTCAGAGCTAAAGGAGGAATTATGTACCCAGTGCAAAGAGACTAAATATCTTGAAAAAAGAGTGGAAGAATTGATAACTAGAACAATTAATGCAGAGAAGGCCATAAACAAACTGACAGAGATGAAAACCATGACACAAGAAATATGTGACAAATACACAGGCTTCAGTAACCGACTCGATCAACTGGAAGAAAGAGTATCAGCGATTGAGGATCAAATGAATGAAATGAAGCAAGAAGAGAAATCTAAAGAAAAAAGAAGAAAAAAATGAACAAAGCCTGCAAGAAGTATGGGATTATGTAAAAAGACCAAATCTATATCTGATTGGGGTGCCCGAAAGTGAGAGGGAAAATGGAACCAAGTTGGAAAACACTCTTCAGGATATCATCCAGGAGAATTACCCTAACCTAGTAGGGCAGGTCAACATTCAAATTCAGGAAATACAGAGAATGCCACAAACATACTCCTCCAGAAGAGCAACTCCAAGACACATAATTGCCAGATTCACCAAAGTTGAAATGAAGGAAAAAATCTTAAGGGCAGCCAGAGACAAAGGTCGGGTTACCCACAAAGGGAAGCCCATCAGACTAACAGCAGATCTCTCGGCAGAAATTCTACAAGCCATAAGAGAGTGGGGGCCAATATTCAACATTCTTAAAGAAAATAATTTTCAACCCAGAATTTCATATCCAGCCAAACTAAGTTTCATAAGTGAAGGAGAAATAAAAACCTTGCAGATAAGCAAATGCTTAGAGACTTTGTCACCACCAGGCCTGTCTTACAAGAGACCCTGAAGGAAGCACTAAACATGGAAAGGAACAACTGGTACCAGCCATTGCAAAAGCATGCCAAAATGTAAAGACCATCGAGGCTAGGAAGAAACTGCATCAACTAATGAACAAAATAACCAGTTAATCTCATAATGGCAGGATCAAGTTCACACATAACAATATTAACCTTAAGTGTAAATGGAATAAATGGTCCAATTAAAAGACACAGACTGGCAAACTGGATAAAGAGTCAAGACCCATTAGTTTGCTGTATTCAGGAGCATCTCACATGCAGAGACATACAAAGGCTCAAAATAAAGGGATGGAGGAAGATCTATCAAGAAAATGAAGAACAAAAAAAAGCAGGGGTTGCAATCCTAGTCTCTTATAAAACAGACTTTAAACCATCAAAGATGAAAAGAGACAAAGAAAGCCATTACATAATGGAAAAGGGATCAATTCAACAGGAAGAGCTAACTATCCTAAATATATATGCACCCAATACAGGAGCACCCAGATTCATAAAGTAAATCCTTTGACACTTACAAAGAGACTTAGACTCCCATACAATAACAATGGGAGACTTCAACACCCCACTGTCAACATTAGACAGATCAACGAGACAGAAAGTTAACAAAGATATCCAGAATTGAACTCATCTCTGCAGCAAATCTCTGCAGCAAGCAGACCTAATAGACATCTATAGAACTCTCCACCCCAAATCAACAGAATACACATTCTTCTCAGCACCACATCACACTTATTCCAAAATTGACCACATAATTGGAAGTAAAGCACTCCTCAGCAAATATACAAGAACAGAAATTATAACAAACTGTCTCTCAGACCACAGTGCAATCAAACTAGAACTCAGGACTAAGAAACTCAATCAAAACCACTCAACTACATGGAAACTGAATAACCTACTCCTGAATGACTACTGGGTACATAACGAAATGAAGGCAGAAATAAGGATGTTCTCTGAAACCAATGAGAACAAAGATACAACATACCAGAATCTCTGGGACACATTCAAAGCAGTGTATAGAGGGAAATTTATAGCACTAAATGCCCACAAGAGAAAGCTGGAAAGATCTAAAAGTGACACTCTAACATCAAAATTAAAAGAACTAGAGAAGCAATAGCAAACACATTCAGAAGCTAGCAGAAGGCAAGAAATAACTAAGATCAGAGCAGAACTGAAGGAGATAGAGACACAAAAAACCCTCCAAAAAAAATCAATGAATCCAGGAGTTGGTTTTTCAAAAAGATCAACAAAATTGACAGACCACAAGCAAGACTAATAAAGAAGGAAAGAGAGAAGAATCAAATAGACGCAATAAAAAAAATGATAAAGGGGATATCACCACCGACCCCACAGAAATACAAACTACCATCAGAGAATACTATAAACACCTCTACGCACATCAACTAGAAAATCTAGAAGAAATGGATAATTTCCTGGACACTTACACTCTCCCAAGACTAAACCAGGAGGAAGCTGAATCCCTGAATAGACCAATAGCCCCTGAAATTGAGGCAATAATTAATAGCCTAGCAACCAAAAAAAGTCCAGGACCAGATGGATTCACAGCTGAATTCTACCAGAGGTACAAGGAGGAGCTGGTACCATTCCTTCTGAAACTATTCCAATCAATAGAAAAAGAGCGAATCCTCCCTAACTCATTTTATGAGGCAAACATCATCCTGATACCAAAGCCTGGCAGAGACACAACAAAAAAAGAGAATTTTAGACAATATCCCTGATCAACATCGATGCAAAAATCCTCAATAAAATACTGGCAAACCGGATCCAGCAGCATATCAAAAAGCTTATCCACCATGATCAAGTGGGCGTCATCCCTAGGATGCAAGGCTGGTTCAACATACACAAATTAATAAACGTAATCCAGCATATAAACAGAACCAAAGACAAAAACCACATGATTATCTCAATAGATGCAGAAAAGGCTTTTGACAAAATTCAACAGCCCTTCATGCTGAAAACACTCAATAAATTTGGTATTGATGGAACGTATCTCAAAATAATAAGAACTATTTATGAGAAACCCACAGCCAATATCATACTGAATGGGCAAAAACTGGAAAAATTCCCTTTGAAAACTGGCACAAGACAGGGATGCCCTCTCTCACCACTCCTATTCAACATAGTGCTGGAAGTTCTGGCTCAGGCAATCGGGCAACAGAAAGAAATAAAAGGTATTCAGTTAGGAAAAGAAGAAGTCAAATTGTCCCTGTTTGCAGATGACACGATTGTATATTTAGAAAACCCCATTGTCTCAGCCCAAAATCTCCTTAAGCTGATAAGCAACTTCAGCAAAGTCTCAGGATACAAAATTAATGTGCAAAAATCACAAGCATTCTTATATACCAGTAACAGGCAAAGAGAGCCAAATCAAGAATGAACTTTCATTCACAATTGCTTCAAAGAGAATAAAATACCTAGGAATCCAACTTACAAGAGATGTAAAGGACCTCTTCAAGGAGAACTACAAACTGCTCAGTAAAATAAAAGAGGACACAAACAAATGGAAGAACATACCATGCTCATGGATAGGAAGAATCAATATCGTGAAAATGGCCATACTGCCCAAGGTAATTTATAGATTCAATGTCATCCCCATCAAGCTACCAATGAGTTTCTTCACAGAATTGGAAAAAATTGCTTTAAAGTTCATATGGAACCAAAAAAGAGCCCGCATTGCCAAGACAATCCTAAGTCAAAAGAACAAAGCTGGAGGCATCATGCTACCTGACTTCAAACTATACTACAAGGCTACAGTAACCAAAACAGCATGGTACTGGTACCAAAACAGTGATATAGACCAATGGAACAGAACAGAGTCCTCAGAAATAATACCACACATCTACAGCCATCTGATCTTTGACAAACCTGAGAGAAACAAGAAATGGGGAAAGGATTCCCTATTTAATAAATGGTGCTGGGAAAATTGGCTAGCCATAAGTAGAAAGCTGAAACTGGATCCTTTCCTTACTCCTTACACGAAAATTAATTCAAGATGAATTAGAAACTTAAATGCTAGACCTAATACCATAAAAACCCTAGAAGAAAACCTAGGTATTACCATTCAGGACATAGGCATGGGCAAGGACTTCATGTCTAAAACACTAAAAGCAACGGCAACAAAAGCCAAAATTGACAAATGGGATCTAATTAAACTAAAGAGCTTCTGCACACCAAAAGAAACTACCATCAGAATGAACAGGCAACCTACAGAATGGGAGAAAATTTTTGCAATCTACTCATCTGACAAAGGGCTAACATCCAGAACCTACAAAGAACTTAAACAAATTTACAAGAAAAAAACAACCCCATCAAAAAGTGGGCAAAGAATATGAACAGACATTTCTCAAAAGAAGACATTCATACAGCCAACAGACACATGAAAAAATGCTCATCATCACTGGCCATCAGAGAGATGCAGATCAAAACCACAATGAGATACCATCTCACACCAGTTAGAATGGCAATCATTAAAAAGTCAGGAAACAACAGGTGCTGGAGAGGATGTGGATAAATAGGAACACTTTTACACTGTTGGTGGGATTGTAAACTAGTTCAACCATTATGGAAAACAGTATGGCGATTGTAAACTAGTTCAACCATTATGGAAAACAGTATGGCGATTCCTCAAAGATCTAGAACTAGAAGTACCATATGACCCAGCCATCCCATTACTGGGGATATACCCAAAGGATTATAAATCATGCTGCTATAAAGACACATGCACACGTATGTTTATTGCGGCACTATTCACAATAGCAAAGACTTGGAATCAACCCAAATGTCCATCAGTGATAGACTGGATTAAGAAAATGTGGCACAGGCCGGGCGCGGTGGCTCAAGCCTGTAATCCCAGCACTTTGGGAGGCCGAGACGGGCGGATCACGAGGTCAGGAGATCGAGACCATCCTGGCTAACACAGTGAAACCCCGTCTCTACTAAAAACTACAAAAAACTAGCCGGGCGAGGTGGCGGGCGCCTGTAGTCCCAGCTACTCGGGAGGCTGAGGTGAGAGAATGGCATAAACCCGGGAGGCGGATCTTGCAGTGAGCTGAGATCCGGCCACTGCACTCCAGCCTGGGCGACAGAGCGAGACTCCGTCTCAAAAAAAAAAAAAAAAAAAAAAAAGAAAATGTGGCACATATACACAATGGAATACTATGCAGCCATAAAAAAAGGACGAGTTTGTGTCCTTTGTAGAGACATGGATGCAGCTGGAAACCATCATTGTCAGCAAACTATCACAAGAACAGAAAACCAAACACCGCATGTTCTCGGTCATAGATGGGAACTGAACAATGAGATCACTTGGACTCGGGAAGGGGAACATCACACACTGGGGCCTATCATGGGGAGGGGGGAAGGGGGAGGGATTGCATTGGGAGTTATACCTGATGTAAATGACGAGTTGATGGGTGCTGACCAGTTGATGGGTGTAGCACACCAACATGGCACAAGTATACATATGTAACAAACCTGCACGTTATGCACATGTACCCTAGAACTTAAAGCATAATGGAAAAAAGAAAAGAAAATACAATTTAAAAAATATATTTTTATTTATTTTTAGTTTGCGTTCTGTTATAATTGAATACAAATTCTTTGTAATGTTTTAGAATTTATGTCATGGTAAAAATTTAATTTTTGTAAACATGTATCATTCAATGTAATAAATATTCTTCAATTTTTCTATGAATAATTCTACATTTGGCCTTTTGAGTGACGTTGCCACTCATGTCTCTCATACATTCTTTTTTGGTTTTGTTTTTGGCTTCTGATAATATCCATGGCTTTTTTTTTTTTCTTGTGCTTGTCTTTTTAATTATGTATACCATCCAGCTGTTTTAAGAACTATTTTTTAAAAATGAAGCACCCTTCTCCTCTCATTTTCTCAGGAAAAAAAAATGACTAAGCACAGGAGAAATGAGAGAAATTGCAAGGTTTCTTCAAATTTGTTGTAGTTGCAAAGTACACACATCTCATTGTAAATAAAAATGCAAACAATAAATAGAAAATAGGTGAAAAATGCACTTCACTACAGTTCCTCTCCCTTTCCAATATATAAATATTTCCACTTTCCAGGTGTATTAGCCCCTTTTCACAGTGCTATAAAGAAATATCCAAGACTGAGTAATTTATAAAGAAAAGAAGTTTAATTGACTCACAGTTCTGCATGGCTGGGGAGGACTCAGGAAACTTATAGTCACGGCAGAAGGGGAAGAGGCATGTCCTACGTGGCAGCAGGTAAAAGAGACAAAAGCAGAGGAAACGCCAGATAATTATAAAACCATCAGATCTCACGAGAACTCACTCACTATCACAGAACAGCAGCAGGGAAACAACCACTACAATCCAATTACCTCCCACTTGGCTCCTCCCTCTACAGGTGAAGATTATTGAGATTACAATTCAAGATGAGATTTGGGCCAAACCACACAGCCAAACCTTATCACCAGGGAAGTACAATCACTAACGATAAACTTGTTTTGTCAGTATTTCCTGAATTAAAAAGTTAAGTTAATCTTAAAACAAGAGTAAGACAGTATCCCTAAGAAAAGGATGACTGCTCAGAACAAAAGCAACTGCCTACGCTAAATTTATTATGTCTCTGTTACTAGCACAATGACCAAACTTCTCAAAATTAAAATCAAGTCTTGGATTGGGATGATTTCTCAAATATTCAATAACAGCCCCTATCCACAACAATAGTGCAGCAAACTATTACCACATTATCAAGAGTAAGTTAATCTCAAGGTTTGTAATGGAAGAGATAGCAAATAGAGAAAATAAAGAGCCACGTTTCTCAATCATTAGTCTGAAACAGAAACACCTGGAAGATTTGTTAAACATGGGCAGCTGGGATGGGAATTAGGCCCTGAGTTTCTAACTCAATAGTTCTGGGACAGGGCCTACAAATTTGCAGTTCCAGCAAGTTCCCAGGTGATACTAATGCTATTAGTTTGAGGACAGCTGGTCTAGCCCCTAGAGCAGCACTTTTTAAATTATGGCCCATAAAACAGTGCCAGTTTGTGAATTGCGAGTATGAGATAATCACATAAATTTAGCATAAGCACTTTAAAATGTTTATAACAATTTGATAGAATTATTTCATGTTTGCTATATCTAACAATATACAATTTAAGGATGTAATTTGAATGTCTTCTTGTTTAATTTTTCTTTTCTAGAAATTAAATGTTGTTGTATTTTATTCAAGTATTGTTCAATGCTGTGTCAGAGGCAAAAGCCAACGTGTTCTTCTCCACAGATAGTTTGAAGTGTACTGGTCTTTGAGAAATGGTAAAATATCTGGTCCACACAGTAGTATTTGAATAGAAATAGAAGAGATATGATCAGTATGTACTTGGATGAGACTTAAATGTTAGGAAAAGTGTACCCATCAGAGAAGCAAAGAAAGGAGAAGCACCTGCATGAGAGAATCACATAATGGCACAGTTAGAAGGGAACTTAAAGATGATTTAAGAACCCAGGCATATTTTGTAGGCACAACTTTCACTTAACTAGTGAAGTCCAGAGTACATGCAATTTAAAATTGGTAAGTAATACATTACAATCGAAAACTACCCTGTGAGATAGGTGTCATCCTGACTTTGAAAATCAGGAAATTAAGCTAAAAATAATTTACAGAATGTAATAACAACCTCACAGCTAATAAGGGACAGACCCAATTCTCGTTCTAAATTTCTTTCCACCAAACATAATAAATCCACAGTTTACATTGAATTGAGTAAGTACAGGGTGCTTCTTTTTGATCTCCCAAAAACGTTATATGAAATCATTTTGTCAGTTTCATTACTTCCCAGTTATTTTTGCCAGCAGCAAATACTAGTTTTCATGAATGAACCTGTAATCTTGTTCAGCAGCAATCAATTACAATGGTAAACTTAGGAAGTAACAAACTGTTTATACAGTTTAATGCATTTTCCATGAGTAATCAGCATACAGAAAGGCTGCTAACACTTCCCAATAAACCATGGCATGGTCTGAAATGATTTTGCATTTTTAAATATCATGTCTATTTAAAATTCCATCATTTATCTCCTTCTCTAGATGCCCTTGCCTTTCTAAAAGATAGTTTTTTGCTTTAAAAAATTATCCATGAGCAAGAATAAATGAATTGGAATACATTTATATCTAGTGCACGCCATTTATACATATAAATGCAATCTTTTTTTTTCAAGAATTATCTAGACAGCAATCTTTCATATAACAATCCAAGTAATTTTATACTTTAATTGAGGTAATAAAAATATCAAATTTACCACAATTCTGAGATTGCAAATCTTTTGTGTAGTGATTTTCTATAATAGTGATAGAGATTTAAAAAAATAAAAAGCACTGCTCCTTTAAAACGAACATTATAATTGTCAGAAATGGGATATTTACTAACTTTCATTCTACCTTCTAGTATACCTCTTAGCAACCCGGAATTCAATGCTTTCTGTTTTGATTACCTAGTACAAAAGTTCCCTAAGGACCAAACCAGGTAACAAGGTTACAGTATCCCTACTGGTTTCTCGGGATATTAATAAGTAAGTTGGTAAGAGTGAATAGGGAAACAAAGTGAGAAAATATAAATCAAATGAGGAAAATAATATGCTTTGATAGTTACTTCATAATTTTCAATCTTGGTAACTATTTCAAAGGGTCACTTTCTGTCTTCTTTATCCCACTAAAATTTTGTTACTGTGAAACTTTTTCATGGAGGATGAACATGAATAATACACATGAAGTGGTGTTTAACATCCTCAGAAAACAAACATTAAATTAAGTTTTTGCGATGTGTATTTGGAGCGGTAGAGACAGAAAGGATATTCATCCCTTGAAGCTGTGGATGCCCAATAACAGTTCTCATGGTCTATTGTCTTTGTCATACCAGTTGGTGATATTTTGAATATCAGGTGTATATCTCAAGAGTGCGTTAAACAAAAACTAATATTCTACCTTAGTAAGCCCATTCAAGTGAATGATTTGGTAATGGATATGAAGATCTTTCGAAATATAATATCCTTTGACCAAATAATACACACATATAAAACCATCTTAAGGAAATAGCCAGAAATGTAGATTATTTTCAAGGAATTGTTACTTAATATTGTTACAATTATGGCTTTAAATACTTAATTATTTAAACTGTAATTCATTACTATAATGTTTAAACACATTAAAGTGATTTTTAAAACAATGACATGAGAATATTCTCACAAATAAGACTTTAAATAAATTACACATTGATATGGTTTGGCTGTGTTCCCAACCAAATCTCATCTTGAATCATAACTCCCACAATTCCCACGTGTCGTGGGAGGAATCTGTTGGGAGGTGATTGAATTATGGGGGCAGATCTTTTCTGTGCTGTTCTCGTCATACTGAATGAGTCTCACAAGATCTGATGGTTTTAAAAACGAGAGTTTTTTCTGCACAAGCTCTCTCTTTGCCTGCCACCATCCATGAAAGACCTAACTTACTCCTCCTAGCCTTCTGCAATGATTGTAAGCCCTCCCTAGTCATGTGGAACTGTAAGTCCATTAAACCTCTTTCTCTTCCCAGTCGCGGCTATGTCTTTATCAGCAGCATGAAAACAGACTAATACAGTAAATTTGTACCAATAGAGTGGGGTGCTGCTAAAAAGATACCCAAAAATTTGGAAGTGACTTTAGAACCGAGTAACAGGCAGAGGTTGGAATAGTTTGAAGGGTTCAGAAAAAGACAGGAAACTGTGGGAAAGTTTGGAGCTTCCTAGAGACTTGTTGAATGACTTTTACCAAAATGCTGATAATGATATGGACAAAGAAATCCAGGCTGAGGTGGTTTCAGCTAGAGATGAGGAACCTGTTGGGAATTGGAGCAAAGATGGCTCTTGCTATGCTTTAGTAAAGAGACTGGCAGCATTTTGCCCCTGCCCTAGAGATCTGTGGAACTTTGACCTTGAGGGAAATGATTTAGGGTATCTGGCAGAAGAAGTTTCTAAGCAGCAAAGCATTCAAGAGGTTACTTGGGTGCTGTTAAAAGCATTCCATTTTAATTGGGAAGAAGAGCATAAAAGTTCAGAAGATTTGCAGCCTAACAATGTGATAGAAAATAAAAATCCAGTTTTCTGAGTAGAAATTCAGGCTGGCTGCAGAAATTTGCATAAGTAATAACGAGCCAAAGGTTAACCCCAAGACAATGGGGAAAATGTCTCCAGAGCATGTCAGAGGTCTTCACAGAAGCCCCTCCCATCACAGGCCCAGAAACCCAGAAGGAAAAAGTGGTTTCATGGGCCTGGCCCAGAGTCCTCATACTGTGTACAGCCTAGGGACTTGATGCCCTGTGTCCCAGGCACTCAGCCATGGGTGAAAGTGGCCACGAGAGAGCTCGGGCCATGCCTTCAGAGGGTGCAAGCCCCAAACCTTGGCAGCTTCCACATGGTGTTGAGCCTGTAAGTGCACAGAAATCAAGAATTGAGGTTTGGTAACCTCTGCCTACACTTCAGAGGATGTATGGAAATGCCTGGATGTTCAGGCAGAAGTTTGCTGCAGAAGCAGGGCTTTCATGGAGAACTTCTGCTAGGGCAATGCAGAAGGGAAATATGCAGTCGGAGCCCGCACAGAGAGTCCCTATTTGGGCACCACCTAGTGGAGCTGTGTGAATAGGGCCATCGTCCTCCAGACTTCAGAATGGTAGATCCACCGACAGCTTGCACCATTTGCCTGGAAAAGTGTCAGAAACCCAATGCCAGCCGTGAAAGCAGCTGGGAAGGAGGCTGTACTCTGCAGAACCACAGGGGCGGAGCTACCCAAGACCATAGGATCCCATCTCTTGCATCAGTGTGACCCAAATGTGACACCTGGGGTCAAAGGAGATCATTTTGGAGCTTTAAGATTTGACTGCCCTGCTGGATTTCAGACTTGCCTGGGCCCAATTTTGGACTGCCTGTAGCCCCTTTGTTTTGGCCAACTTCTCCCATTTGGAACAGATGTAATTACCCAATACCTGTACCTCCATTGTATCTAGGAAGTTACTAACCTGCTTTTGATTTTACAGGCTTATAGGCATATGGGACTTGCCTTTTCTCAGATAAGACTCCGGACTGTGGACTTTCGAGTTAATGCTTAAATGAGTTAAGACTTTGGGGGACTGTTGGGAAGGCATGATTGTTTTTGAAATGTGAAGATGGCCGGGCACGGTGGCTCAAGCCTGTAATCCCAGCACTTTGGGAGGCTGAGACAGGGGGATCACGAGGTCAGGAGATCGAGACCATCCTGGCTAACATGGTGAAACCCCGTCTCTACTAAAAAAAAAAATACAAAAAATTAGCCGGGCATGGTGGCGGGTGCCTGTGGTCCCAGCTACTCGGGAGGCTGAGGCAGGAGAATAGAGTGAATCTGGGAGGCGGAGCTTGCAGTGAGCCCAGATCGCACCACTTCACTCCAGCCTAGGCGACAAAGCAAGATTCCGTCTCAAAAAAAAAAAAAAGAAATATGAGGACATGAGATTTGGGAGAGGCCATGGGAAGAATGATATGGTTTGGCTGTGTTTCCACCCAAATCTCATCTTGAATTGTAACTCCCACAATTCCCACATGTTGTGGGAGGAGCTTGGTGGGAGGTGATTGAATTATGGGGGTGGGTCTTTCCCATGCTGTTCTTATGATAGTGAATAAGTCTTATGAGATCTGATTGTTTTAAAAATGAGTTTCCCTGCACAAGCTCTCTCTTTGCCTGCCACCATCCATGTAAGACGTAACTTGCTCCTCCTTGTCTTCTACCATGATTGTGAAGCCTTTCCAGCCATATGGAACTGTAAGTCCATTAAACCTCTTTTTCTTTCTGTTCTTGGGTATGTCTTTATCAGCAGCATGAAAATGAATGAATACACACATACACAAAGACATAGATGATGTGAACGAGAAACAACAAAATTCACTGCAGCTCTCTAAATAGAGTGAGATTTTTATTATTACCTTCTATATTTCTTGATATTGTCCAGCATAGCTATTTCAATAAAATGTGCATCTTTATGATTCAAATATATTTAATGTAAATATTCTAAATTGAAATTTCCTTTATGTGGAAAAATACTAACTTCTCTACATTCATAAAGCAAAGTGAAAAGGAAATGCTAAACTACCACAGATTATACCCACAAGACTTCTGACAAATTGCTTAATTAGAAAAATCAGAGACTACTGTTATCATCTTTATATACTGCCTATTTCTGAATTCAGCTTTCATATCTTTAAGCAAATTTTCTCATCCACCTCACACACCAATTTGTATGCCTCTTCTCCACCAAAATCCCACACTCCAGGATGATGAATGCTTCTGTTCACTGTTGTACTAGTGGAAAGGATGGGGGCATAGTGTGAGGGAGAGGGGAGTTCATTAGAGAAGATGCCGGAGAAGGCTAGAGAAAGAAGAGGCAGGAGAGGTGGGCTTCATAGTTGGGGATATTTACATTTTGAAAATATCATAGACTGGAAAAAATAAATCAATTTTTAATTTGCATTTATGAAACTCCACATAAAACTATAATAATTAAACTCTAAGTGTTCCTCTTTTAATAATGTAATACTTTTTAGCTTTTGTGATATGAAATCTTAGAAAATGCCAACTATTTAATGAAAAAAATTAAAACAAAGTTAATCGGACATTTCTTTAGTATTTTAAATAATATAGACTAGTATTTTGGGGAGAGGTTATTTTTAAAAATCAGCTACTCATCTGACATTGCATGACCAAAATTACTTCAAAGGATTGGAGATAGAAAATAAGACTAAAAATGTCCAAGTACCTTCTTCATTAGTGGATAGGACTGAAGATCTGCTTATTTTGTGATAGCAGATTAACTTTCAAAGTTTTCTTTGAGAGCCAATAATCAAATATATGCTTCGAAAGAAGTTCAAGAAAGGCCAAAGTCATCATTTTTGAACATGAATTTTAGTAACAGAAGAGAGATAAGAAGTGAGTTCTCAATGAAGTATAAGGAATGAATATTGACAATGTTTATTCCACTTGTTCTTCCATTTTTGACAGCAATTCCTCTAACAACACCTTTTTTAAATGTGTTTGTTTTATTTAAAAAAAAAAGGAGGGGGGGATACAGGAAGAATAAGGGCCTTTTTTTTTTTTTCGCCTCCAGCACTGGCTAATAAAATAAGAAACAGTTGTCTCTGCTCTATTAAGGGTTGATAGGAAAATTGTAGTGGAATGACTTTTGCTGCTGGAGGCAGGGGACCACCGACAGTGCCTCAGCTTATTCATCCGTGACAGCGCTGAAGCTGAGAGCCTGCCATTTTCCAGGAGGAAGGAATAGTGGAAATGACAAAAGGAAATCTGAGAATGGAGATAATAAAAATGATGGTTGCATTTGAGGCTGTTATCAGGACTTCTCTCATGCCAACTTTGAAAGAAAAGATTTTAATATTATGAGAACTGTAACTATCCTTAATTCAGATTTCAGCAGTCTGGTAGTACAGTAAGTCACATCTTGGTGGGATCTACAAAAACTTTTGCAAAAATGTTTAATTGTATGACAGCATTTCAAAAACATTTCCCTTGATCAGATAAGGACCTTCGTGTGAATCTATTTTATCAACTAATGATTACTTTCATGTAGCTAGGTTACATAGTATAAATTACTTTTAAAACCCCTTCCAAAGAATTCATGGTTTAATAAACTATAGTAAATGACACTGTGTCTAAAACAGTAGCAACCAGTTCTGCGATTTGCAGTTAATATACCATTAATGTCTGACTGAAAGCTAACTTCTGTTTTTCAGTGAACCTGCCCAAACACAAATATTATACAGTAATGTGGTTGTGATGTGAATATTTCACATTAATAGTATTAATGTATTAATCAACTTTCCGTAATTGCTGTATCTCCTACATTTTAAACATGTTTTTATCTTCTGCTTTTCTTACTTCATTTGCTTCTAAAGAGAACAATTGTCTTGCTTCCTCATATTTCTTTATTGCTGTTAATCTTAAGGACATATAAAAAGATTACCTTATTCACAAGGGGGAAAAGGTCATTAGAAATCCTCACTCCTTTATTTTCTCCTTCCTGCCTTTCACTGATTTCATGGAAGAAATCTTAGACTGTTTTTCCATTGCTAGTAGAAGAGTAGTTATTAACACACAGGAAAGCAAGCACACACATTCTATCAATAAATACTGCTCGAGCCATGGGTTCACAATTCACTAATTCATTCATTCAGTCAGCCCACAAACATTTATTAGATATTTATTGTATTCCAGAAACTGTGATAGACTCTGGATATGAAAGGATAGATTCAACATGTTTCAATAAAGGAATAAATGAATAAATAAAGAAAATACTGAATCAGTGAATGATTAATTAGCGATAAGATCAGCTATTTATAGAAATGCACTAATTCGGAAACCCAGTGTGCTGGGCCAGTTTTCTTGAAGGAGTGGAACAAATGAAGAAGACAATATTGCCTCAGAGTGAAAGTTTCATTCTTTGAGGGAGGTGTTAGATCACAGAAATCTGTTTTTGTTTGGGGTTTACCTCAGTAATGAAAAGGGGTAGGTTTCACCTGCTACTTGGTTAAACTGACAAGCTATTAATGATTTTCCAATTAAATTGTGATCTATATGTGATTTATTTTGCTACTTTTCCCTTTAACTTCCAACTGTTACCTGAATACTAGAAAAAATTGGTCAGAAAGTAAAGCACACACCAAACCTCGTAATCTTTCTATTCTGCAAGAGAATGTGGCAGGAGTTGAACTGCAGGAAATGAGTTTCCACGTTTTTAGCCTCCCAAATGAAGACAAACATGGGTGTAGGGGCTAAAAAAAAGTCTTACTGAGAGGTCAAGGTTTGTGAATGTTGCAAAAGCCCATGAGGCTTTGGTGGTGGGGGAGAAATGTAGGGGGATTTTATTTGGAAAACTCGTGCAGGAACAAACAGTGGTATTTGTAAGGGGAGGAAAAAAGGGTGTAGGGATTCCTCCTACTCTCACATTCCCTCTACCAATGATAAACTGGCACCAGCAACTCCTATTCTCTGCTGCTCTGAGATCATTGAGATTTCTTCTAAAACTTCAAGGAAATCAGTAATATACATTCTTTAATGGAGTCATGAGATGAGACAATAATATTCCAACATATTCAAATAAAAAGTTTGCCAGAGCAATGGCAGAATCATGGAAAAAAAGAATTCAATATTACTCAGTATTAGATTGTTGCTGGAGTAGATAGAAACTGCCCCAAAATTTCCAGTTTCACAGTGTTAAAAGAAAAACTTCAGCCGAATTAAATTTAAAGGGGTTTAAATGAGCAACAAATGATTCACAAATTGGGCAGTCCCCAGAATCACAGCGGATTCAGAGAGACTCCGGTGCACCGATGTGGTGGAAGAAGATTTATGGACAGCAAAAGAAAAGTGACATACAGAAAATGAAAGTGAGGTACAGAAACAACTAGATTAGTTACAGGTTGGCATTTGCCTTATTTGAACATGGTCTAAACACTCGGTAGTGTATGAGTGGTTGAAGTATGTGGTTGAAATATGGCTGCTAGGATTGACCAAGACTCAGCTATTGTTACGGGCACATACTACTAAGTCAGGTTTTCAATCTTGTCTACCTATGAAGTTAGATTACTGTTCATCCACAAGGACTCCAATACAGAAGTACAGAGTCCCTCTTAGGCCATTTTTAGTTCACTTTAAGAACAGTCATTTGATTTATATGTATAGGAATATTTCTTGGACTTCTGCTTTGTCAATGGCTCTTTGAAGACTGATGATTCTTACGTATCATGTTGGCAAAAATTTTAAATTTTTCAATACACTTTGGTGGAAAACTTCTGGTAAATTTCTCATTTATGGAGAGCAATTTGGAAAAATCTATTAAGCATAAGATTCATTTGCTCTTTGACACAGCAACCTCACTTCAAGATAGTTATCCCTCAGATACACTCCACACATACGAAAACTGAGGTTAGCACATTATTTGTGGTAATCAAAGAGTGAAAACAATCCAGTGTCCTCTATGGAATAATCACCCTGCCTTGCGTCTCTAAAAGAGAATGAAGATTACCTCAGTGTTATGTAAAAATCTCCAGGATATGTCATGAAGTGGAAAGAAGAAGGTGCAAGACAGTGATACAGTATGTTAATTCTGTATAAAAGAAAAGATTAAAATATAAAGTATAAAAAGATATTTGCTTGTATTTTCAGAAAGACAGGCTAAAAAGATACAAAAGAAACTAAGTTAGGAATGGGGACCAAGTTAGGAATACATGAACAGAAACAAATAAAAATGAAACTTATTGTATGTTTTTTAAATCTCATTTTTGTATTTTAACTATGTGAATGTATGACTATTCAAAAAATAAAATTAAAATATATAAATACGTTAATATCAGATGTTAATCTACTTTACCTTTGCAATCTTGACATAGATAAAATGATATTCTCTCTGGTCTGTTGATGTTCAGAATTCTCCATAGCACTATTACCTTATCAGGCCTATCAATCTTTTGGTTTTATGAGGGTAAAGATACAAATGATCATCTAACATTCTGGGGGTCCACTTTGATTTCTGTGCCAGTGAGAATATTCACAGAATATTATTTGGGGCAAAATAAAAAAGTAAGATCTAAATCTGTATACTGTAAATAATTTAGTCTATTTTGGGGGTTTCTAAATGGTGATAAATCGTTATCGTAAGGAACTGCTATCAGGCCACTGGAGCAGCCTCAGTCTTCCTCCATGTGGGGAAAAGGGTCCTCTAGGCCTTTCTAGAGTCAAACAAAAGCTTGTACCTTGGATTCAGCAAACCTGGGTCTGTGCAAAACAGATGGCGACAGAAGCTTCCTCAAACTGTTGTGTGGGGGTATCCTTAGGAATTCCTCTCCCTTTTTCCTCTTGATGAAATCAATTAGAAATAATTCTTCCCAGGTCCTGAATAAATCTCTTCTGGAAGGATTATAAATCAGTGTGACCCTTGTGACTGGCAGTGGCAGAAAATCTGACCCTCCAGTCCTGCGGACTATGAAAACTTTGCTCAGGTGAAGATCACAAAAAGTAGTCTTCAGCAAGAATAAAGATTATTGCTAGATTTTATTCTTTTGTGAATAGTTTAGCCTAATAACTTATGAGGCAAAAATTTAAAAGTTTATATATTTATTTTAATTGGAGATATCATGTGTTTAAGTGTGTCAATAACTTTATTAAAACATGTCTTTAGAATGAAACCATAAAAAGAATTTTCCCAAATATTCTAATTCTCCAGCTTCTACATCTACTCTAACCCTTATGCTACCCTTATTAAATTTAAGTAAGATTACCTGCCACTATATTTGACTAATAAAATATGAGTGAAAGTGGCACATGACTTCTGGAAAAAGGCATTAAATTACCAGAGTGACAATCCTTTATTCTTGCTGAAATTATTTTGGGAGGCTGTATGAAGAAGAATTTTTCAGCAGCCTGGTCCTTAAGGGTCTTAGAAGGCAGTTTCCCTGCTGATCCATGCTGAATATACCACGTGGAAAGAAACAGAAAAGACAAGGACCAAAGAGCCTTTATTTGCAATAGGTCTTTACTTCTGTCCAGAAAGGACAGTCTCTGATTTGAAGACCCAGAGTTTACCCTGTAGCAAATATGCACATATATTTCTCATTATGATTTGAATAGGAGAGCCATCTAGACAACTCCAAACAAACAGATTGCTGCCTAGAAGGTATGCAGACTGGGAGATAAAGGACTGACGAACGGGCTTCAGTGACCAATTCCCTCATCAGTTATCTTCCTCACTGTAAATCAATTGCAAACCAATCTCTTAAGAGTTAGCATTTGTCAGTCAGCTCCTGGTACCTTCTGAAAACAAAGAAAATATCAAGATTCTGGGACTGTAGATCTCAAGATCAGATTGAATAATCTTACCCTTTGATCTCACCACTTTCAAACCACAACATCCCAGACAGTATCTACAATGCAAATGTTAATGAAATCATCATTACTTTCATATTAATATAAAGAAAAGAAATCCAACCTACCAAAGTCTACAAACTTAACCTAAATTTATTTAGTACTGTTTTACAGTATTTTATAAGAAAAGAATTAAAATAGGAAATATAGAGGCATACTGATTGTTAATAACGGTATCAGAACAAGAAAAAAAAAGCAATTCTATTCAGGATGAACATTAGCTAAATCTGAATAACAGAATTCACTGACCAATTTGGTCTTTGAAGGTTTATAGGTGAAAAAAAGTTCAGATGTGAAAAGGTTTACAAATGAAAAGAAGTTCTATAAAATCTCCAATCTAATAAAAGCACACAAAAGTGCTACTCATTTTTTTTTTTTTTTTTTTTTTGAGACGGAGTCTCGCTCTGTCGCCCAGGCTGGAGTGCAGTGGCCGGATCTCAGCTCACTGCAAGCTCCGCCTCCCGGGTTTACGCCATTCTCCTGCCTCAGCCTCCCGAGTGGCTGGGACTACAGGCGCCCGCCACCTCGCCCGGCTAGTTTTTTGTATTTTTTTAGTAGAGACGGGGTTTCACTGTGTTCGCCAGGATGGTCTCGATCTCCTGACCTTGTGATCCGCCCGTCTCGGCCTCCCAAAGTGCTGGGATTACAGGCTTGAGCCACCGCGCCCGGCCTAAGTGCTACTCATTTTGTCCTCACTTTCATCAAGTTCAATTAGGTTGTCAAAATTAAAATGAGGTTTAATACAATCCAAATCTCCACCTTTCAAGGTAGCATTCAAGATTTCTTTTAAATTTTCTAATTTGTTGCTCAAGAAGAGAGTACAGATGAGAGCTGAACTGGAACATTCAAGGAATGTTCATATATTCACAAAGTTAAAAAAATATGCTTTAGCTATTTATACACACAGATGTTTAAGAGATGAATTACATGTTCTGCCTTCAAACTTAGAAATAACAATTAAGACTAAAAAGAAAAAAGTTGTATTATCTAATTTACCAAGACTTTTGCTTGTTCCAATATTTGTTTTCCTCTTTTGTTAGTCATCAGAATCAAGTTCTAAAGTCTTTATCTTATTAAATTAGGTAAGTGAGCTTCACTCACTTTGAGAGACAAACTTAAAACTTACATTAGCTTCAGACTAATTTGTTAAATGACTATGGCCATACTGAAAGATGTAATACATCCCCTATGACTATGGCTATAGTCTATAACCATGGACTATAGATGTCATTTAGGTTTTGTTCAGCTTATCATTTTAATCTTTGAAAATACTCCTATCAGAAACAAAAGGTGAAATGTAAAATCATTTTTTGAACAAAGCCCACTCTTTAAATATGAGTCATTCCTCAAATGCCAGCTGTCAATTAAATGTACTATAACAACATTATTGACAGACTTAAAACAAGTCCATTTGTCAGTTCATTACAGAAAGTTTATTTGTTTAGCTACTTTTTAAATTTGATCTGAGTTTGGGTGCATGTACATTTCTATGTATTGGATTTCAGTTTCATCTTGTTTTCAGTACTTTGTTTTTCCTTTTTTCAAATCTGGTCTCAAGTGATGATTTTTAATTACATGGGAAAACACTTTGGTGACTTTTATCATCTTCTTCACCTTTCTCTTATAGCTCTCCTTTCTCATCTCCCTCTTCCCCTTTCCTTTCTTTCCTTTTCCCCACCACCCTTCTCACATTTCTTTGCCTGCCCTCCTCATCTTACTCCTCCTCCTCTACTGTTTCCCCATCCCCCTTTCACCATTGTACCAGATGTACAACTCCTGCTTCAGTGACAGCATCAATAATTAAGAAAATGAAACAAGAAAACAGCTGATGTGAGCTCAGATGAGATCTGCAGATGAATAAACATGGTTTGCTTAGAATCTCATTTACAATGTGTAATAACCAATATCAAGGAATAAATATAGCAAAGAGCCTTTATGTATGTGTGTGGGAGCGTAATTACATGCACATGTTCATATTTAGATAGCTTGAAAATCATACAAGCGAATATTGGTGGTTTAACACTTAATATCTTCCAGGGGAAAAAAGTGATGATTTTGCTGCTAACTGAATGCAGCAATGTAATTTCACATGAAATCCACAACTTGGAAAAAGGAAACAGTAATATCAAACATGGGTACCATATAATTGTGCTAAACTAAGAGAAGTCTCTGCTTTTTAGTTTTCTGTTAAAGTTTTATTCCCAGAGCAGAGAACTGCTAAAGCTGTCAGCAGCTGCACAAACACTGTCCTCATTTCATTTAAGGATAGTTACACATCAAAAGATGCCTTCCGGAGCACCCTATGGTCTCGTAAGAATGAAAAGTCTGAGTTATTAATGCAAGATGTTAGATAGTAAGTCCGATGATTTAGAATCATTGTTTTATTTTTATGTGTTTTGGTAAAAACTTTATTTTGAAAATGTGCCAAAAGCACCAAATACAAAAAACAACATATGACTACAGTTCTGTATCTAAGTTAATATATTAATTAACAGATTCTATTTTCTTCATGTAGTTTAGAGGAAAAGTCTTCTTCAGTGCAAGGAATTCATGCAAATGCTTGTAGCAACACTAGCATAGAGCCCACATATTATGGGGAAAAAGGGAAGGGGGAGCAAGAGGAGGAACAAAAAACCATAATCCTTGTGTATAGCTTATGATGCAACCAGATTCTTCTCTCAGCTTTTGAAATTTTGCAAAGTGAGACTATATCTCAGCTTCCAAAATAGCAAACTTTGTTAACTATAAAACTAAAATGATATAAACAAACAAATTACCTTAAAGAGTTGTTTCTCTGGAGAATTAACATCATTTATTCACTCAAGCCATGTATCTACTATGTAGTAAAGAACACCACAGTTAGTGCAAACAAGCTATGAGGAAGCCTAAGACAGCAGTGGTCCTCTGTTAATTTACAGTAGAGGAGAGAGAAGTTCAATACAAAGATAATTATTATAGGAACTGTTTAATTAAAAAACAGTAGCTGATCTCTTATCTGGCATGACACAGAGGCCAGAAGATGGATCTGGAGTTAGGCAAACTTGATTCTGAAAATCTATTCCACTACCTGTGTGACCAGAGAAAAGTTATTTAAACTCATTTATAAAATGGGATAACACAACTTACAAATTTTCAATGAGGATTAAATATGAAGCTACATATATTTTGCCTTAAAATATATGATACATAAACATGGCATGGTGGTGCACACCTGTAGTCTCAGCTACTCAGAAAGCTAAGGTGACAAGATCACTTGAGCTCAAGAGTTCTAAGCAGCATAGCTAAATCCTGTTTCAAAAAAAAAAAAAATGTGAAATGAAATACATGACATGTAAACCCTTCTATACTGCCTAGTCTATAATGGACAATGAACATGTGGCACTTGTCATTTGTGATTAAAGTGGTAATGAAATATTAGAAACATTAATATTTAAATAAAAAATTAAAATCCAGAATAAAAAAGTCAATAAAATTAACATTTATAGGTGCCAGCATTGCTTTGACAATTTTTAAAAAACATGCTGATGTTTATTAACATATTAAAATTTGGATAATTTGTTGTGTAATGAATTCGAGTTTGAGTTTAGTAATCAAATTTGAAAAATTTACAGTGGAGAGTACATACTCTGACAACAGAACTCCTAAAATGGCTATAAAAAATTGTAATCATATATGTTCTCAATTGCATTACACCAGCTGAATGACTCATTTGGTAGGAAAGGGTTTAATTACTAACATTTTGCCTATGCCATGGAAAGACAATCCTAGGATCATTCTATTACGATAGTTGTTGGTATATACCATACACTGTGAGTAGGGAGAAAGTCAGCCAATATTATTAGCCTGCAAGCAATAAAAGTTATTGTTTTTCTTAAGCACAACATTTTATATTTTTAGCAGAAGATCATATGACTTAATTTATAAATTTAAATATGTTGTTTGAGCTGTCAGTATTTACCAATCTTTATTTTATATATTTTGGTATAGTAAAAAGTTCTCATAAAATGAACCAATGTGAAGCCAGGCATGGTGGCTCACACTTGTAATCCCAGCACTTAGGGAGGCCGAGGCAGGCGGATCACCTAAGGTCAGGAGTTCGAGACAAGTCTGGCGAACATGGGGAAACCCTGTCTCTACTAAAAATACAAAAATTAGCTGGGCATAGTGGATTATGCCTGTAATCCCAGCTACTAGGGAGGCTGAGACAGGACGCTTCAACCCAGGAGGCGGAGGTTTCAGTGAGCCGAGATCACGCCACTGCACTCCAGATTGGGTGACAGAGCGAGACTCCGTCTCAAAGCATACAAACAAACAAACAAACAAACAAAAAAGCACCAATGTGATCTGTCACACCCAAAGAGGCACTGCATATATTATAAAAAGTGGTGAACATATGATTGGGTGGAACAGACATTAAGTGGCATAAATGAGTTCAGGGGAAGACAGTTATCAGAAGATGAAAAAATGATAGTGATACAACAGGCTAGTGCATGTCTAATGTTAATCAACAGAGGGGAATGAATTTGTTATGTACCCTAACTTTGTTTTGCCTTTCTATATTCTACTCTAGACTGTTGGGTTTTACATATATATACATATATATATATATATGTACACTACATATATAAATATACTTAATATTGTATTTCCCTGACTCCCTTGCCAATTATCTTTCTCTTTATCTCAACTGGAGAGACTGGAGGGAAATATAAAGATGGGAGGGGAAAGAAGCATTGTGGTTCAGACTTCTTCAGCGTACTCACGTGGCAGAGAGGGCAGGGCAAAGGGCTGGTAGCCTCCAGGCCAAAGGTACTATCAGCTTCCTAATTTTTTGGACCACACGTTCCTTTCTTTGCTCTTCTTGTTCATCCAACAACTTTATAACAAACTCCTTGTAATTATTTTCCTCTGTTTGAAATATTTGAATGATTCCTGACTTTGTAATGTAATTGGCACAGTTGATGAACTTGTATATCATGCCGATATCAACTTAGAGAATTTTAAAAACCAGGAAGGATAATCAGGAATGAGGAGTTTGTGCAAAGTCAGATTCAAATATCATGTTCAAATTACAGTAAACAAATTTCAAAGAGTTCAGAAAAATATAAAAGCTAACCTTAGCATCTTAAAATGAATATAGTACCAAGCTCTCAGGCATTTCTCAAGGAGAAAGCGACTAGACTGATGTTGTGATTGTCAAGGTACAGTTTCTATAAAGGTGAACCCATATGAAGCACAAACTGTGTACCCTCGAACTGGCACTAGCAAATAAAAAAATGTTAAAAATAATAATAATGATAATATGCCTGCTACCTAGAAACCTAAAGTAGGTAAGAAAGTGAGTTTTCTTAATAAAAGCCACCACTAACATTTTTTTCATAACCCTAAATTTAACTCTAGCCCTAAATCTCTCTCTCTCTCTTTTAAACTAAGGAGGATAAAAATCTTTGAATGGTTACTCCCATGTACTCTAAGTCTGCCTCTATGTTTGAGAGATAGACCTAGAGGACATAGGCGTTAGCTCTTTGAGTGAATGAGGCCAGCATATGCTTCATGATAGATAATAACTTTATTGGTAAGGTCTTTTTAAATTTTCAGCTCCTCCTACATTTCTTCTTCCACAAAACTCACACATAATACAGAATGTTTAAAGAATTACTCCTTAATCATAACTTTATATCCATAGAAGTCTAAGTTCTGTGGGCTTCAGGAGAGGCTCAAAAAATGCCACTTATCTAGAACAAATGAAGTTTCTCTAATCCACAAAGTGGATCTAAGCGAATTCATAATCTTTTAAGTGTTCATCTCCATCACCCACACCTAAGCATGATAAAAACTTGCTCTATTCATGGGGTTATCATAGTGGTTTCTAAGTTTGGCATCAAGCCTAGAATTTACTATCTTCGTGTCACTTTTCTAAGGAAGATGATAGCCCGGGTGAAAGAAATCCCTCTAAGAGCAAGCCCTGTTCCTGGTGCCACTTCTCAGCAGGCCTTCTCTCAGGTCTGACATGTGAGAACTGCTGTTTACCTAAGAGTCATTGATGCCAAATTCTTGCCATGTCACTGAAAAGGAAAGATGTTTAGGAAAAAACAAAAACAAAAACAAAAAACTCATGTGTTTGAGCGAATAAATGGTTTAAAACATTTGCGTACATATTAAAAACTATAGAGCTATAGTTTAATGCACAATTTTTATGAATTTTTACTTAAAAAAAGATTATGTCACTGCATTTTGCCTATTTGTCTTTGTTTACTTTAGCAAGGAACTTCAGATTATGTTTCTAGACTGGCAGAAATTATCTTTCCCAATCACTCCATTAGGGCACTTTTGTAAAAGAAAAAAAAAAAAAGACAAAGTTCTATTACTTCGTTGACTATAAATTTAAAGCTGCAGATTGCAGATGCTTACAAAATTAGCTTAACATATTTAGTTCTGATATTTAAAAACTTCAATTTATTTGCTCATATATGACTCAATTGAGTTTACTGCTTGAGAAACAGGAAGAGATGTTTTTTTGTTTTTTTGTTTTTTTTTTTTCTGAGATGGAGTCTTGCTCTGTCGCCTAGGCTGGAGTGCAGTGGCACAATCTCAGCTCATTGCAACCTCCGCCTCCTGGGTTCAAGCGATTCTCCTGCCTCAGCCTCCCAAATAGCTAGGACTACAAGCATGTGCCACCATGCCCAGCTAATTTATTTTTTGTATTTTTAGTAGAGACAGTATTTCACCATGTTAGCCAGGATGGTCTCCATCTCCTGACCTTGTGATCTGCCCATCTCAACCTCTCAAAGTTCTGGGATTACAGGCGTGAGCCACTGCACCCAACAGGGAATTTATTCAGTGGTTTGAAGAAAGCTTTACCATGGTAACATGCAGGCTGATTTCGCATCTGGTATAAAAATGGATTTTAATTTTCTATTTTATAAATAGGGTAGAAATATTTCTGTACTTGGCAAGGTTGCTAATGAGAAGAAAACTTAAAATGCTAATATAAGCCTTGTCGCAAACACATGTTAAGGGTTTCATTCACTTATTGAAAATCTTTTAACATCTCCAAAGTTTGAC